>NC_134038.1:65312780-66512780 GCF_965140245.1 Athene noctua
CTTCCCAATTAGTTTGGTTTGTAAAGTTGAGGGATTTTATATTCCAACAACCACTCCTCAGCAATGCCAAAATTAACTGGTGAAGTGTGTAATCACAGTGTAACATTTTAACCTTCATGGTAGGGATCTAACAGAAGCCACTAAGACTTCCTTGAAACTACCTCATTTCTTGGAAGCCTGGGGCAGTAGTTACCAATTGTCCAGCACTGAGACACTCTCCAATCTTTTGTATGTTTATTCTGCAAAATAAAAGTGCTAAACAACTTCAACATACTTAAGACTGTACATAGAGAACAAGACCTTCATTTGGTGTAAAATGCCCCAACAGCACTGACTTCAGTGGCATGATACCATGGGATTTACAGTGAGATTCTGGCATGAGAAGTATCTGAAGTATAATTATTTGATTAAGATATATAGTCAAAATGTTTGATTTTTAAATAGTGGAAAGGACTTCCTTTGCACACAGAGGAACATTTTTTCATATAAGCAGAACAATGAAGTCCTGGTACTGGATACTGGCAGCTGTGTTTCTTGCACTCACTTTGACAACAGAACACATTTACTAAGACTATCTTTCTTCTTTGGAGTTACTGTACATTTTTAATTTTCTATTTTCACTTGCTTAGCTGTTTTATTCTTCCAGTTCCTCTCCTCCCCCAAATTATAGCCTCACCATTTTACTGAAAATTAAAGTAACTCTGGACAATTATTACTTTTGATATATTTTAAATCTAAAGCCTTATGAAATTGGGATTTTTGTTCAAGTTCCAGCTCTTGGATATGTTATAATTAATATCTAAGCAAAACAAAGTCCAAATTTATGCTTCATAAATCTCTCTTACTCCTTTCACAGAACTTACTAACGTCATTATGTTTCTATTCAAGCATTCCAATTTACATATAGGGTTTTCTTATAACATGCCTGGCTATAGATTTCTATGAGTTTTTAAAATGTAATAAACACAAACATACACAACAAGCTCCACAACCAGGAACTGCTGTTGTTTTTTCCTTCTTTTTTTTCCTATATTTTTTTTCTTAAGCTAAAATCAGAGTAGGAGCTGGGAGGTCAGAATTTTAGCAGATTGGTAACAACAAGCCAGTGGGTCTACTGGCAGGTGTGGACAAGATGAACACCTAATGTTGTGTCCCGTTTGTGTGACTGCTCCAGACCTTCTAGTTTTCACATGGAAATCCTCTTGGAGTTACCAACCTCTAAGTGCAGCATGCCGTGAGCCCTCATGGCTTCAGTGCAAGACATCCAGCACCCTGGCACTGCCTTGGAGCGTTTGAACCCCAATGCCAGCCATCCCACGCCTCTTTTCAGGCTCCAGAACAGCTCCCTTCACCAAAGTCCTGCTCCTCTCTGCCTTCCCCATTTCCCTTTTCCCTCCTCCCTGCACCCTACTCTCATCTGTTGTCCCACCCCTTCACAGAGCTCATCTTCTCCTGAGCAAGTCCCACCATATGACTAGTAATTTCCAACACAAACCAAATGTAGCCGTGCACCACTGTTTTGTATTCATTGTTTGGGGTTTTTTTAATATTCTGTGCAGTCTAGCAACTTGTGTCCACTTCACCTAGTCAGACTATGAACTCCTTGGGCCTAAAGCTCTGTTTGTATAGGGCCTAGCACAACAGTTCTCACCCAAAAATCAGCCCCTTCCTGCATTAGCCAGCATAATAAAAACAGCATGTGTTGAGCAAGAGTGAATCAGTCTCTCCCTAAAGCATTTAAAAAATCCAGAGAAGTCTGATAGAAGGAAAAAAAAGGAAAGTGAGAGAAGAGGCAAGACATAAAGGAAACAAAATGGATGAGATAGTTTTCACTTGAAGCAGCATTCTGCGGTGCAACACCCTCTCCTTACTCTGCCATCTTATCCTGACAAGGTCAGGCTAGAAGCAGCATTCCTCTCCTTTATGCCTACATAATACTCCTTTTCTTTTTATTTTCTTTTTTTCTTCCCTTCCTCCCTGAATTACTTTTAACTTTTACTTCCTGCCCAGTCTGGCACTTATATGCAAAATAAGTACCTTTATGGCACTTACTGACTGGGGGGGGTCACAGGCTTGTGCTTTTACTACATATTTGTCAAGTGCCAAGTGGTATTTAAACCATTTTCACTTCTTTTCTTCGTCTTCCCATCTGCCAGCAACAGTCCCAGCCTCAAAAATTATACTTTCTTCTTCATTTCAGGACTGAAATAGTTCATAGTGCCTAACGTAACAAACTGTAGCACCCTGACAATGAGGGGGCCCACACTGAGCCTTAAAAATACTAACAACCATCGAAAGCACACAGACTGAATTATTTCTTTGGCAGACCTAAAACTAGTTTAGTTGAGTTGTTGAAAGATTTTAAAAAATAAGACTATTTTCCCTTCCACTTTTATCTACACATACATAATCCCCCTCTACTTTCTCAGTCATAGCTGGGGGGGGGTGGGGGTGGGGGGTGTGTTTAGTTAAAAATGAAAATCACACCCCCAAAAAAAATCTCAGGTTGGGGAAGTGCTGAGCAACAACTCACAGGCAGCTCAAACAGCTCTGTATGCAACTCAGTGGAAATTCAGGTACAGTTTGCTAGTGGCTTGAATGCCAAATAAAAACTAAGACTCATCTGGGGCAGGAAGACCTCAAAACAATTGTCTGCTCTTACCAGAGCGAATGTGCTCTGGGCCACCTCTTCCCACCTGGCTGCCACACAGAGCACATAAACCTCATGCATATCTTTGTGTGACAGGTATCACACCATATACCATAACTCTAGAAAACTAGCTTTTACCCTCCTTCCAACAAGATGGAAAGCACTTTGCATACAGCCACTTTACCCCCTAGCAGCTGATAAACTGGGTCTGCAAACACTACGCCTGTGCTTGAGAAATTATTATGTTACTCTAGGCAGAGAGGAGAGGCAAATTACCAGCGTGTTAGGAGGAAAGAAATGCCTACCCTGGAGGCTCTCGACTCCATTTCACATGCAAAGTGCACTTCTTGTTCCTCCCCCAATATCAGCACTCCCTATCAGTACTTCCCAGCCCCCGACACCCTCAGCCCCAACACCTGTTGGCTCTAAGTGACCACGGAGGTGCACTGCCAGCTTCCCTGCTGAAAGACACTGTGTGTCAACAGGACAGCTCAGATTATTAAGAACTAAACCCACAGAGAAGTACTTTAAACTGAGTCAAGGTCACAACATTCAAAGCCCTTTTCTGACCCTGGGTAACATGTTAATGTGCCAAAGGGGGGAAAAAGTAAAGATATGATAGTAATAAAATACACAGATACTATCTAAAATAACTTTATGAGTAACAAAATATTTTCCTGACCACAGCCTGAGTAAAAATAATACCGTAGTAGGCACGGCAGGAACAGGAACCGAGAGCGCTATTGCCCACCTCCACTGGGGAGGGATGCTGTCTTTGGGGCTGGAGTGTGGCTCTGACAGAAAAGGTTCACCAGCAAGAATAACTACAAAAAGCTGCAGCAGAGGACAGCAAACTGCAGCACTGATAGGACAAAATGTGCTTCAAGGCCACACCAGAACACCTGATTTTAGCAGAAGCACACCTATGAGGGCAGAATTTGGCCTATATTCTGTACAACTCAGGTTTCTGTTCGTAGAGGAGGGAAATAAAGCCTCTCGACTTAAAGCAGCAATCTGCAGAAGAGTGAAACTAATCCTGCAGCTTGCTGGACAGAAGGACCCCAGTCCCTTATTAAACAATATAAGGGTAGTGTCATTAAATCTTCATACCAAAAATAGAAAATTGAGAAACTTAGGTCTTTAACATTGACCTATGAAAACGCCTTCAAAAATATATCTGTATATATTTAAAAAAAAAAACAACCAAAAAAAACCACTTTATTTTGAATCCACAAAATCTTGTAAATGTGACATTATCAAATATTAAATGCAGCAGCCACCCTAATGGCTCATCAACGCAAACATCCCTTTTCCAAGATGCGCCTGTATTCAGGCCTATCATTGTGCTGCTTCTAAACAGTCAAAGAAGATAAGGATCAATTTGGCACCTAAATAAATGAGTTTCCAGATACTGGCTAGTGATATCAGTTAAATCAGTCACCTTAATTCCTGTGAGAGAAACTGCTGTGTGACTAACTCTCACCTTTCACTCCTGCAACAAGGGCTCAAAGCTTGAGTTGAAGCAAGAAGTGGGACAGGCAAAGTGATGAGACGGCTCCTCTTGTTAGAAAAAACGTGCTTAATATGGAGAGCCCACAAGAGCAGCTTTCCTATATGAACATCATGTGAAAAAGCGTTTTGGTGTTTTCAGCCCATCTCCAGAGAGGAGGTTTTCCATCACAGCAGTTTCCATAAAGGCACTGTACATTACGCGGGTAAAACATGGCAGCCCCATTTAACTCCAGTCAAACCTGCAGTTTTATCACTGCATCTTGTGTCAACTGTACCGAGGTGTTTCAGACAGTAGCTGATGGATTTTCACACAAGCAAATATATATGCTCCCATAAGGAACTTTGTTTAAGTGTCCAAAATCCAAGAGCAGATGGAAAAGCCAAATTTTTAGTTTTTTAAATGGGCAAGTAATCATAGTGAAATATTTGTCAGCTTGTCACTATGACTTTTTGGAGTTGTGGTTTATGCAAAGGACAAGAAAGCATTAAAAAAAGTGGAGTTCTTGGTTTAATTTACATTTCTGTTCTAGTGTGCACCCTATTTGTCCATCAGGGACTTGATCCAAGTTGTAGCAAAATCAAGTTTGGGACCATTCCTCTAAGTTTAAGAGCAAACAGATGGACTTAATTTTTTACAATTTCAATCTTTTGGAGCTCTCTTCCCTCTACGCCTTATATTTTGAAAGTTATATTGCCAAGCAGTGTCGGCCCCAACTTTAGTTGTCCTAAAACCATGGAACTTTCATGAAAGAAGCTTAATGACAAAAAAAAAAAAAAAAAATAAAAAAAATCCAACTTCAAGCTTCAAAACTTTATGAAAAACATGTAACTTAATACACAATTCTGGAAAATGTTGCTTTGCTGCTGTGGGGTCTGTAGCCAGGAGAAAGTATAACATTATATAAAATCCTGAAAGAACACAGCTAATTGAATAAACCCACCCTCTTCTACAATGTTGCTGATTACTTCATCCACAATGGTCTCGAAAACGAGTTTAACTCTACAGATAACTATGTTCTTCTTCAAAACAAAAGGAACGAAAATGAGAGGAAAATGTTATTGTTCATCAAACAGAAAAACTAAAAACAGTGCTAGGCTAAGAAAGAAAGAATGGTTAAGCTCACATTTCTAAAAGGGTATTGCAAACAAAGAATGGTGAACAACAAAAATAAAATATAAAAAAGGAAAAGATACAAGAGCACTTAATGGTGTTCTTTTAAATATTTACTTTGCTGCTATTTAGAGAATAATTTGTTCCATTTAGTGCTGCTGGGCTCAAAGGAACGCTTTAATCCAGAGAGATTAATTATAGCCTTTGGAGTTATAAACACAATTTGGGAAGCAAAGCAAAGAGGAGAGACACACCTCTCACACCGGCAATTAAGTTTACGCACTTCTGGGCTACACCACACAGGCTATGCCCCTGCTACACCTGCATGCTATAGGCAGAACAGTGCACAGGACGCCCATACATTGGGGAAAAGCAGTTCCCAAGATGTCCAGGGAAGACATACCTACCCTACAGCATTGCTATAGGCAACTAAAATACCTCTCAGGTGTCCTTCACTGAAATACAAGTTCACCTACACCTTATCAAGACGTCCTCTGATGTCGCTCTCATTACTTGTGCCAGAAACAAGTCACCGTGCTGAGACAAACAGCGCAACTCAGCAGGCATGGGACCCCATACACACTGCCTTTAAACCTCTCACGTCCTTCCACGCATCTCTCCCTCTGCTCATTGCCGTGTCCCACACCAGGAGACACAGGGACCAGTGACGAGGCAAGGCTGAGAGAGATCTTACCTAGTGAGGGGTTGGTTGCTCCTTCCTCTGAGCTCTCCTCGGCCCCCTCCTCCCCCAAGCCGGAGGTGGCCGAGTCTTCCGGGGCTGACGCGGAGCCGGGGGTGCTGGGCCCACTGACAGACCCCGAGTCCCCCTCCTCGCTGCTGGAGCCATAGCGGTCAGGCTGGGTGGCCGTCCCGCCCTCGCCGCAGCTCCTCCGCTCCTTGCGGTGCACCCGGGAGTGCAGCACCATTTGGTGGTAGGTGCGGAAGATCTTCCCACACTCAAAGCACTCGGTGGACTTGTTCTGGGTGGCCCGTCGGCTCTGCCGTGAGGCAGGGCGGTAGTCCAGGTCCCCCTGGGTGAGTGGACAGCTCTCCCCCAGCGGGGTGCCGCTGGTTTTCTCTGGGCGCCCACTGGTGCAGCTCTTCTTCTTGGGGTTGCTGGAAGAGCTGGGCAAGTCCTGGTCTCGCTTGCGCTTCTCCTGGTTGACGAGTATATACTCTCTCTTATCCTTGTCGTAAGTCACGTCCGCATCTGCCAGGGCCTCGTCCCATCCCACATATTTCACATACTCTGAGGGCTCTACTACTTTTCCTTTGGTGGCCAGCTGCCAAGCTTGGTAGCTACTGACTGGATCCAGCTCAGCTACTCTTTTCCCAGGCTGTCCTCTTGTAACTATATCCAGCCCTACAGATGGCCTTAGATTGAGACACTGCAAGAAAAACTGCTTGGTTATCGAGGAGCTTAGGCTCCCATCAATTAAGCCCTCAGCTTTATCCCCAGCACTACCCCGCTGCACTCGGTAGTGAACAGCGTTATGTGCTTTCAGACTTTCCATATTTGTAAACAGATTTCCACACTTGGTGCAAACTTCATACAGAGACAGGCCCGTCACAATCGTCTCCTCCTGTATCACATTGTTGATAGTGGCTATGAGCTCCAAATCATTTTTTGGTTTGTTTTTGCTCCCAGTCTTGGGCCCATGCGACTTCATGTGGTTTTTGAGAAACCAGGGCTCTTTGAATCTCCTGCCACAAATGTGGCACCCATGATCAAATGACCCCCTGTGCTTTTTCATGTGAGCTTTCAGGAACCAGGTTTGACTAAAGGCCTGACCACAGACTTCGCATGGAAACTCGCCCGCACTCAGCTCGCTCTTGCAGTTCTCAGTATAGGCCTCCCCATTTGGAACCTGAGCCGTTATGTGGTCCTTCTCTATGTGGTTTAACAGCGTCTCCTCCCTCAGGGTCATGTAGTTACACAACCTGCACTTGAACGGTTTGTGGACCTGGTGCAGGTGCTGCTCCAGGTCCTTCTTCCTTTCAAATTTGTTTTTGCAGAAGGTGCACTGGTAAGAGCTCAGCTTGCCATCCTCCTCAGCTGGCACCACCTCCATGACCTCCTTCTTGCTGCTTCTCAACAAGATCTTGCTGCTATCTACCTGAGCAGTACCATTCAAGATCTTGTTGCAGGCAGACGTACTTTTAGTGGGGCTGGTGCACCCACCGAGGCCCTCTGACACACCCATTTCCCCCAGCTGCGCCTCTCCCATCTCCGTCTCATGCCCCTGACTTAAAGTGCCTGTTCTGTGACTACGGATGTGGATCTTCAGGTTGCCCTTTTGGGAAGCTCTGTGATCACAGTAAGGGCATTTGTAGGGCTTCTCACCCGTGTGCTTCCTCATGTGCTGCGACAAGGAGCTCTGAAAAGGGAAACTTTTACCGCAGATGCAGCAGCTGTGGCACATGGTCTTGTCAGTATCCATGTCATTCTTGCCTAGTTTGCCTGGGCTGGAGGATCTCCGCAACTCCATTTCTGCCTCTCTACTACAATCCATCTGTCTTACTGCAACAGAGGGTGAGCAGGGCAGGAGGACAAAAGCATGTCTGGCAGCAGAGGAGGGCTGGACCGTGTTTTCAATCATACGGTTCTGCAGAGAAGTGTTTTACTGCTTCATTCTCAGGGTAATGTTTCTCCTTTCAGCTGCTCAAGAGAGTCCGAAGTGTCTATTTCTGTAAGCTCTGTAAGCGGACGGCATAGATCACCTGAAAAAAGAACCAAAAAAAAAAAAAATCACAAAAATGTACAGAAATTGTGTAAGTAGATTCTTAAATATATTTAAACCTATTCATATTTTTAATTCAACAGATTACATCACTCACCCCACATTCAGAAGCATACTGTACTACAATTTATTGCATCAAAAAGCAGCAGCTTCTCCGTTTGCTGATTGACTAAACTTAAATGGCAAGCATGATTTAATAAACAAGTAAAATCCAAAAAAGAGCATTCATTTCCTTATACTGACATCACAGTCTCTTTAAAAAAGTGCAATCTTTAAAAATATTTTTTTGTTTTAAAACCAGGCAGAAGTGGCTAAAAATACACCTTAAATGAGGAAAACATTTCTTGAGGAGGTTATTACACTTTAAATCTGTGGCTTTACCATCACGTGCAATTTCATGTAAAATACTTACTTGCCAAAGAGACTTTAGCAAGTACCATATTCCTGCTGGCAACTGCATTACTTTGCATCTCAGGCAGCTCTGCTGTGCTTGATGTGGCATACACAGAGCAAGCGCAGAGGCTGAGGACACTCAGTACTTTGATTAGTGAGAAAACACAAGAATCCAGAGCCTGACAAAGCATTCAGGAAAACTAAGTTATTTCCTGATGGACAATGAAGAAAAAAAAACCTCAAAGTGTAACATTTAACCTCAATCTAACAAAGTAAACTGATAATGTGCATAGGTATCAAATGATCTTAAAAGTGAGTCATTTATGTCAACAAGACATACAGGAAACCACAGCACCACCCACCTCAATGAAACATAAACAAACAAACAAAACAAGAAACACCTTTGATTAACAAAACAGATTAATAGAAGTTTAAAAGCTTCTG
The DNA here is from genome assembly GCF_965140245.1 of Athene noctua. Classification (NCBI taxonomy): domain Eukaryota; kingdom Metazoa; phylum Chordata; class Aves; order Strigiformes; family Strigidae; genus Athene; species Athene noctua. Next base: position 65,321,632 of record NC_134038.1, read on the forward strand.
TATAGTGTCATGATTAAATGCAAGGGTCAATATCTGCCTCAGCGATGCAAGATGCAACACACCAGCAATTCTCCACCTTGTATACGGCAAAAACCCAATGGTTAAGATCTCCACAGATTGCTTCTTTTCCTATTACCACACTGTAAACCAAAAATCTTCCCCCCTTCCTATCCTCATTAAGTACTACAAACACCACATGACCAAGATCAAAGAATACTGTATTCTCTAATAAAGAGAACCAATCTATTATTACATTACGAAAACATCAGCTTCTTAAAACATAGCTAAAAATATGCAGAATAACAACAAGACTATATAGTCACACATCCACCACTTGACATCTACAACTAAATAAAGTTACAGATCCACAGCTGCAAATTTTAAGGTTTCTCACTGTATTCACCTCTGAGTCTCTTCAATATGTAAATAAGTAAATAGTCTAACCATATCACCGGCACAAGCCTAAGTAAAGGTAAAACTGATGCAATGCTCATCTCAGTTACACACTATAGAATAACTTTATTATATTTAATTCAATCTAGCCCTCTTATTTGCTACAGAACCATTCATTTCTGGGTTTGATTTTCTGCATATCTAGTATTCATTCAGCATGTTAAGAGTTATTAACAGCATCTACTCAAACTACCTTTTCCTCGGAGAACTGACAGTAATATCTAAGGGACATTGCACATTACAAATGCAATTCCATTTCTTGAATGCAGTATTTTTATATTATGACTAATTTATTATGACTTTTAAAATAAAGCAAATCAGATCACATCAATCCATATGAGCAGGAAGCTTAAAAACAAGAGTATCTAAATTAATCTCTGAAATTAGCCATTTAAAACCAAATTGAGGGGCAGCCTCCGAAGAAACTCCCTGGGTATATAAAGAAGGATGGCAGCCACTGGAAGTTGTGGCTGTACCAGAAGGTGCAAACATGCTAAACAACAAATACAAATGCACTTTACACCACATGTTGATGGATGAAACAATTCACAGTAACATCTTATTTATCTGATCCATAATTTAAATCTGCCAAATAAAAACTGATATTGTCTCACAATCGAAGACTTAACCTAAAACTCATTAAATCATAAAAAGAAATACCAGGGTAACTTCCTGCATTTAACAAGCAACAACTTCTAAAACGTTCTGCACATTTCAGAAAAAAAGATAGCAAGCTTTGGGGACAGATTTTTCCGAGTATTTTGTACAATGTTTTCTATATTCTGCATCTTCTACAGTTTACACCAGTAAGAACACTGCTTATTGGTAGGCTGACTTTTAAACTATCAGCTTTTTTTTTTTTTCAAATGTACGTCCCATTTTAACTCAACTTTCTACAGTGTTTCCTGTCTGAAAGGTCAAAAGATCTTAAAGAGCCAAACTTAGACAAAAACGCTGTATGCAGCAGTTCAGACACATATAACCCAAAGCTTCAGAGTCCTTTTGTTTACTCAGCCACAGCTTCCCTGTGCTCAGTCTTGACATATTACACTTTAATTATTTATAGCATTTTCATTAATGAAACTTAAGTTATGAAAATGAGGATATGAAGAAAGCATTACTTATAAGAGAGATATTAGTCACTTGCAAGAGATCCCCTAGCCCTATATTCAATTAGGCCTGAGGGGGAAAAAAGTCAGAATTTTAAAATTACCAAATTATTTTATTAGTATAAAATATGTAATGGAAGTGTTATCATCTGCAGCAAAATATTCTGAGAAAATTGTTTCATCTTTATTACTTTAGCTTGGCCAATGCACTGCAATTCATAACTTTAAAAGTTGAAATAAAGTATTCCTAGATTTGAATTATTTGAATTCATACACATTTAAAACTCACAAAATCTCACGACTGATCTTCCACAGACAGAAATTCAGGCAGAGAAAGTGCGTTCACCCAATCTGCGTTTACTTTACATGGTGTATGGAGATTTCCCTTAGGCTTTGGTAAATCGACTGACACAAACATATATGAACAACTTACAACTCCCTCCTCACATCATTTGACTGCCACTTAAAAGTAATTCCTTCAGAGGGGCTCTTTGCAGAAGAGCAGAGCCAGTGTTCATTATAAAGAAGCAGTAAAAACAAAGTAAAAATGACAACTTTGAAAAAAACTTCAATTTGGAAGGCTGAACATACAAAATGAGGAAAACTATAATACTTCTGAAGAATCATACCAATACAAAATAACATTTTGGCTTAATAGCTTCCACCTTAGTATTAATCATTAAACAATTATTTCAACATCAGAGATGGCACAAGGAATGGAAGATGCCAATCAAACTACACTGATTACTCTTCCACTGTGAGTAAAAGTTTTGTGATAGATATTTTTGTTTCTTTCTGGCTGACTACAATGATAAAAATATTTGCATTTTGAAACAATTACGCATCTGAAAGTATTCTGAAATAATTCTCTTTCAGCACACATGGAATGCTCCCACCTCCAGCTACCCTAAGGCTATAAAAAATGTTTTAACTCTCAGTAATTTCAGGTGTAACCAGTAAGCTTTCATCGCTTTGGTCCAAGTTCAGCCTGCAGTTCCTTAGCACCGGCCTGTCACACAGAATCCATAGCAGTCACATCCAGCGTGCAGATTTCTCCAAGAGTGTCACAGTGTGGAGGTCCCCACTGGCACAGCGGAAGCCATAAGGAAATACAAGTGAATATACACTGTAAATTAACTGTCTTTAAAAATATTTTGTGTGCTTTAACAGCATTGCAGCCTATCCACTCCTTGAGGAGGGTTACAAGGGGCATATGAACTAGATTCACTTAGTTTTGTTGAACCAAGGATCACAGTTCATATAAGAAGCCACTGGCCAGTGTCCGAGAGCATTTTCAGACCCCTTAAAATAATACACCGAGGCACTCAACATCATCACTGTTTACATGCAGGTTTGGTATATAAAGCAAGATGGAAGAGAAACATGAACAAAGACCCAAAAACAAGAGGGATGTCATGCCAAGAAATGCCTTTGCTCAGCCAAATATTTTAGTTATAAGGCTTGTTCCTGCACCTCACAGAGAGTCTTTTCCTTGATCCACATGGGAACAAATAAACTTTTTTTTTTATTCCCCCACCCCAAAGCAAAAACAAGCTTTCCTACAAGCTTAAATCAAGTGTTTGTCAGAATCTCCACTATTTCAAACATTTAGCCATCAAAACTTCTCTGGTTTTAAAAACTAACTCGGAGAGAGTTCTTGGCTTGAGAGAAAACACATTTGGCCAAAGCAAGCTGCTCTCACCATGGAGCCCCAGTACCTTTCTCAGCATCAGCCATGGATTACTTCTCCAGAGAGGCCATGGTAGCCCATCTCTGCCAGTGGCATGGCAGGTATACCAGTGCTCAGCTGCATCATCCTCACAACTTTTGCAAGACTCTCACATAGTCTTGAAGTGAAGCATGTGTAAAAGTACAGGGGAACTGCATTTAAATAAAAGAGGAGCACTCAAATACCTATTACTCTTCTCATGCCACCTGCATGTTCTGGAAGAGGACCAGGTATGCTGTGAGAACTTCGCACAGGGTAAGACAGACCCTCTTAAGGATCTTTTGTGCCTCTTGGAAAACATTGGAAAAAAAATTAAATAAGAAATTGAAACTAAGCGACACAAGATGACTGAAAAATAGAATGCAAGAGATACCACACTGAAAAAGTAATTGCAAATTAATTTCTTACAAACAAATACCCTGCACAGTGCAGACAGAGGACATACAAGAAAATTATTCCTATTCCAACATACAGAAGACTACAGATTCTTTTTTAATTTCTCTTTTTCAATTTCTCTTCAATTAAACCTGACTTTAAAAATCATATTGCATGGACTGTAGTGGCAAGGAAGGGAAACTCGTAAGTAAGTAAGAAACGAGAACATACAATCTGGGAAGCTACACAGACCTATTCAAACAGTACAGTGTATATTTTAAAACAAACCGCTTTCAGTTTGGGTGCAAGTATTTCAAGTCCCATCTGAAAGACAAATGCCCTGGAGAAGTATGGCTCTTCTCATCTCCAAGAAGTTTGAATATACACTGCAATCAATCCACCATGTTCCTCTGCCAAAGGCAACAATGACTTTAAAAAAAACCAAAACAAAACACTGTGAGGCATGATCTTGTGGGAAAAAAAAAAATCTCACTGAAATTCCTTCTAGGTGACGAAATGATAGGACGTAGCATGTAAACATCTAGGCGAATTTGAGAAAGTTGTATCTTTCAAAGAATGGCAACCTGGAGAGCTGATCTCTCTTGGTTGGAGAAAGCTCGTGTTGCCCCAGAGCCAAACAGACTTTGCTGCTCAGAGTAGAGAGGCCACAAGAGAGCGAAGGGCAGGAAAAGAGCGAACAAAAGACAGAGAACGTTTGACAAGTGCCTCACCAGCCTTTGTGCTCACTGAACCATAAAGACCTTTCTCCCACTCTGTGTCTTCTCCCCAGGCTGCAGAGACAACGTCCAGCTTGCACACCAGCCTCACTCTACCTGCACACCCTCCTCCTCGCTTTGTGAGGAACATGGCTTCTTCTGAACATCCAGACCCCATGGAGGTCATCAGTCCACCTCCCTGATTAAAGGTTCAATTCTGGCATCCTCATTTAGGCACCAGTCCTATCAAAATGCCTCTTACGGACCATGTCACTAGCCTATAGAGACCCTTTAATGCCTTGAGCTGATAGCATCCTTCAGACTACACCAGAAAGTAGAAGAGCAAGTGTACATCTTTAAATAGTAAGCCCATACTTGAATCTGCAGGAAATCCTGGCATTCTGCAATTTAAGAGACTAAATTTGCCATTAGGTAAAGGCAGCAGAGCTCTGAATAGATTTTTCTGAAAGTAATCCAAGCTAACCCAGTAAAAACCTACCCAAAAATCACAAGCCAGTTGTAGAAGACTGTCAAATTTTTAAATGTATTCCGTTATTAAAAGTGGCGATCTTGACAACAGACCTCCTGAAGTTTGTTTTAAGACTGCCAAAACTGACACAAGGACTGCAAAGGAAAAATAAAAAGCTCCTGGAAAAACAAACAAGGAATTTCTATTAGTCTATTTCCACTTAGGCTTTATAAAATCCTTCAGCAGCATTTTGCAATACTTTTTTTGTTTAATTATTCTAAACCAGCCTTTCCCCGCAGCTGGGGAAGCATTTCCCATTTAAAAAGTTTGCTGTCTGAACCCTGAGATATTATTCTGAGCTTCTCCAAATACATCGCATTTTTGTATCTATCTCCCTCCCTGAGCTAATGACATTTTGCAGCAGGCTTCAGAGCAGCAGCCACGGCTGTGAAAGTAGACAGGCCTTTCTCAACCAATGCCACACCCTTAGCAGGGAAAAGAATACACTGAAATAAAGATAAAAACACTGGTGCTGAAAAAGCTGGCGGTAGGTATTTGCAGTGACAAAGTCAGCAAAACCTCCTTAACCCAGATTTTTTTCTGACTCCTTAAGAAGCAGTTCAGGAGCAAGGAGGGGAGTTTGCTTTTGCACTGCTAAGGGGTATGTTGAGAAACACAGAGCTGTCACCCACTCAGTACATATTTTGTGTTTTAGTATACTGTGCGTGTTTGTCTTCTGGGAGACAAAGAAATGTACTTTGTTAGTTACACTGTAGTGTTCTAAGCAATGAATTGAAATATATCATTAACATCCAGGACAAGCTTTATCTTGCTACCAAAACAAAGCGACTATTCTTTGAACAAATTGAGGGGGAAAATCCCATAATGACAATGAAGAGTTCCTCTCCCTAAAAACTGTGCTGCACAAGAGTAACAATTATGGGCTTATATTCTACAGACTGGGGTTGCGAATAGCTGCATGAAGCGATGCATTCACTATTGGGAGAGTAAGTACCATTGATGACAAGGCCTTGGGGCCTTCTGCTGTTCGCAGACCAATCAATAATCCATTATGAACAAACTACATTTCCCCTCTAATATGAAGAAATGAATAAAAGGGAACCAGTATCACTAGTACTTTTATGGAAAAAAACAACAATGCAGAAATCACAAAATGCCATCACAAGACTTAAAACTAGTGGTGATGTCTAACACTGACAGAACTACCCACAATAACCCTTTATTTTACAGCAGTTGCTGGAGACCACTACATTGTAGTCAAAAAAAAAAAAAAAAAAAAGAGAGAAAGAAAAGAAAAGCTTATTTTAAAGGCAAGATTCTTTTAAGACTACTTATTCTGGCTGCAGGACAAAAAAAAAAGCAACATTAATCTTTCAAGGCAAGGAGGAGAAAATGAACTAACTTCATCCAAGCATCTACCAGCTTGCTTCAAACTATTTTCTAACACAACGTAAATAAGAACCTGAATTAGAAATAACTGTCCAAATGTGACTGGTCAACCATAACAAGACTTTATTGCAGCAGCTGTGTTACTATCCAGACACGAGGCCCTGAAATTGTTGTTCTCCCATTCTCACTGTCACATGCTACAATACAATCAAGAGAGGACCCATTTAAATAGCAAAACCATAGCAAACCTCAGCGTCCTCAGTCCAGTTCCTATCTAGGCCTCTCAACACAGAACCATAAGGTAGAAAAGGGGAAAAGCTCTCCCGAAAGATTACAGATTAAGTATTGAAATTTAAAAAAAATTACTTATTTTTTTATGGGTAACAGTAAATTAGATCCAAAAGAAACACTGAGACCAATACTATTAATGTATAAGGCAGCCTATGTCCTTTTACTGAAATATAAAGAATAGTAAAGTTGACCTCACGGGGTGGGGGGCTGGGGGAATGAATACACAATGTGATTATTGATCAGTCCTAGAAAAGCCAAGAACTGCACTAGTGCAGATGTGATTTTTTTTTTTTCCTAGGGTCATTAATGATATATGTTGGAAAGTCAAAAGCTCTTGTTTTGACATGCTGCAATAGTATCACTAATTCTGAATATAAGCATCATTTTAGGTTCAAAAAAATCTTTAAAAAACAAACAAAAATCACCCTCCATTTTACTTCAATTTAACAATAATGTTTTCCTATTTGGCCACACCCACCAAGTGAGTTAATTTAGCATTTTAGTATTCTCAAGTACTAAAAATTAAAAGTTGAAGAAACATCCACAATTCTGACAGGATCAAACCAAAAATAAGTCAGTTACAAATACAAGCAAAGTCACCTCAATACTGTATATTACCTCCTTATTCAAATCGATGGCATTGATGCTGTCTATTCATGCATGTCTATGGAGATGCACATATACATGCGCAGCACAGTATTTTCCCAGCATCCAACAGTGCTTTTTATATTTAATGATCTTGTTAGGGTTTCCAGTGCAAACCAATTTACACGGAGTTGTAACATGGCCACTTTAAATCTGCAGCATGAGGGCTGATTTCAAACTATATGGGCAGGCTATTCTCCTGTCAATATGCTCTGTTATTTTCTGCTCAGTTTGCATCTTAAAATGGGGAAAAAAATGTATATATTTTTATTTGCAGTGTCATGACAAGGAAACAGTTTTATTATTTTTACAATATCTGCAGAAGAATAAGGACTGGATCATCAGCTGGTATAAAATACTGGAGTGCAGTACACTGCACAAGCATACACCCACCCCTTCTTGCTGCCTTTTTCATCTGTCCCATCAATGCAAGCTACACACAAACCACATCCTTAGCTGCCGTCACACAGTGCCATGAGATCAATTTGTATCAAATGAGAAGTTACTCTGCTTGCTAAAATCAGAATGCCTTTGTGCTGTGCAAAGACTTGAATGCAAGAAAAACATGAGCATAATTAAAACTAAATATTTTGAATTGTTGATATCCTACCCCAGCAAAAGTTACAGGAAGCAACATTGTCCAAAGTGCCCAAATTCTCCCTGTCACAGCTAACAATTACACCAGTGAGAAATGAACTTCAGTGCTTTGGTACATACATATAGCACTGTAATGACTTGCCCATAGCAGACCTGAAATGCAAAAAGTTGTCTTTAATACCAAGCAAATTTACTAGCTACACCTATGTGTTCAGCAGATCAATGGAAGATAGAGATTATTTCTACAGTATGTTGTTATGAAATAAGCTGCATGGAGAATTAAGAAATTCAAGGTAATAAATTTGTTTTTCTTAATACCTGATATATCCTACTGCTCAAATTGCCACAGTAAAATCATTACCTATAAATACAAGTGTTACCGAGCGTTAACCTGTTAACAGATTTAGAATTACAGCACTGTTGTCTGATTAACTATTAAAGCCTTACTGTAATAAAAAAATATTTCTGAAGTAACACCAGCAAGCTGTTTCCTTACTTCCCTCCCAGTATTATAAAGCAGTTGTAAAGCACTGAAGCAAGCTTTGGGGCTATACTTCCTTCTCTCTTCTCAAAATCCCCTTTTAAGAAAGTAAAAAGATTGTACTGGGGCAGGGGGCAAGACTGAGTGAGAGAGGGAGAAGAACTGTGCCCAGAAATACAAGGAGGGATAATCATATGCAATAAGCCATAAAAGCATTCTGTTAAACATCACCTTCTGAGGTAGCACTGTTTAACACTGAGAAGCAACACAAAACACACACCACCAAAACTTCATTTTCAATTGTTGGCTTATTTTTATTTTCATTTATATATATATATATATATATATTTATGTGTGTATATATATTTCATTGTAAACTCTTGCAAAGCACAAAACATGGACAAGCTCTATTTTAGGAAGCTTTCTTAAACGTTTAAGAACTTAAGCAGGTAATTAAGACTTTTAATCACAGTTTTTCCATTCTCTGCAACATTTCCACATGTCAAGCATGCAGACTATGCCCAGGCCCAAGCACAGACGCTCTGATTTCAGAGATCCCAAATCAGCCATGCTGAAGCTTTCTCTGCACCAGCTGAGACTCAGGACTCATTGCCATGCTTAAACTGTTCAGAGCACTGGCTCAGTGACACCAGCCCCAAACCAGCAGAGAACAGTGCTGAAGGCCAGTCTGTGGATAGCCAGTGTCTCAGAAATACCTTCATTTCACCTTCCTTCACTAAGGTACACAGTACCCCTGAAGATCACTTCATCCACAAGCGTAATTTGTGATGCCGATCTTCTCTTACACTTAGTAGCAAGACAGATGACTGCCAGTAGTTTAAAAGAGGGATCACAAGTTTCTAAGTTGACAAGCAGTTTTAAAGCTGAAAAGGTGTCTGCTGTTCCTTCATTACTCCATTAATTTATTTCAGAGTTTTCTGTAGTTCTCATCATTAAAAGCTGCTTCCAGTACGTATGTGATAAATCCAGCTTTGAAAGATACTGAATCTTGTACTCGCCCAGTACTGTCTGCACAGAAAAGCAAACCGGTATAGCCAGTACAACATGATGTTACCATAAAGCATGAGTTGACTTACACAGTAGGGTAACTACTTTTCTCCTCTTTTTAATTTATTTACTTTTTTTAACACAAAGGAAAGAAAGCAACAGTCTTGCATATCAAATTAATACAAAGCACAAGATTACTTTTTCTGGATTTCAAAGCTCCAAGTTGAGAGGAAAAACTAAACCCAAAATCAAATCTTTCAGCTGTCAGTTAGTCCAGCTTAGTTTGGTATGAAGTGCTGAACATCACTGCAATGTATCATCCAAAGAGACAAACAGATTCTATGTGCTGCTTATAGATACGATTTCAAGGCACATTTTACTAACCCTTTTAGCTTTGCTCTCATTACAGCATAATGTAAGGCATCCATCAGGTTTTGACAGGTCAGGACATTGTGGATATCACAAGATAAACCCTGAGAACTTTATTCAGAACTACTCCACCTTCCTTACAGGTAGAGCTGAGAGCAGGGGAAAAAAAAAAAAAAATAAAAAAAGCAAAGGAATAAAACCCACCTCCTAACTTAGAAACTCTTGTACAGCCTCACCACACAAATGCTGAGCAACTACTCAAAAACAAAACAAACCCCCTGAAATTATCACTTATAGGATAGCAAACAAACAAGCCTTCAAGAAGGAAAATTCTGCTGCACAGGCTGTTGCCGGTTTATTTTTCCATACACTACAACTTGCAAGACAAATCTATCAACTTATAAGACAAACATGAATTACACACACCAAGAACATAGATCTGTTTGCATCACCAAATACTACAGTTAGACTATTTCTTCTTTCAAAGAAATGTGCCTATGTACCACATATACACACCAACACCCTCCCCTCACACACTCTTTGCAGCAGAGCGCTCAACATGCCATCATTACTACATACACATCACTTCATCTGCTGCTGCAGCCCACATCCCCATCCATCCCACTCACGCCCATACCACTTCTGTGGCACTGACCTCCTTACTTCCACTCTCCTACGCGGCTCCACCCCGCCTCTGTCACCACCGTGCCTCTGAGCCCCAGTTATCCACACACACTGCCTGCCTGTCAGATCCCTTCTGGATCACATCCAGGCACCTGGCAGGTGCTCAGTCCCTTTCCCTGGCCATCACCATCCCACAGAACTCAGTTTAAAGGCCACTTCTTTTCCCCACTCCTCCCCTTCTGTCTGCTCACTCTTCAGTCTCTGCTTTCTCAGTTCTCCCCAATACTTCTGCTCCTTCCAGAAGCAACTTCACCTCCTCTACTCTCCCAAACTTGTATGGGACCTTCACGACTAATTCTTCCATTTGGGCTCTCCCTTGCTGGCATGGCTTTGGTCCCTGCTCACTGGGTCCTTGTTTGCCAGAACATTTCAGCATGAGCTTGTGCCTCTTCCTTGCTCCTTCTGTCCTCTTCCCTAGAAGATGCCCATTCTTCAGGCTTTTCTATCTTCAGTTACTGGAGCGTCATCTCTGGCCACCAAGCTCATAACTTGTTCCCATCTGTTCTACTCAAGTAACTGCTGCTAACAGCACAGTGCTCTCCTAAAAATCAAAGGATGCTAACACTCAGGTTGGTGTTAGGTTCAAATGCTATTCTTCTCTTCCAAGGACCTCCACAGTTCCACCCTACTCTCTTTTGCGTGGGCAGTGATTCACTCTCCCTAACGCATCTTTTGTATCAGTTTCCCACTTATAAACTTGTGCTTCAACACTGTGCTTAGAACTGGTGTTTCATTATTTTTCTACTAATTTTTAAAAGCACTTTTTCCATAAATGACTCAATTATTTTCCAAAATTAAATCCATTGCTCTGTTTTGTTGGGGTTTTCCCCCTTAATGCATAATATAACATATTGCTATGTTCTAATTTGTATGTATATTCCTCAAGGCAGGGACTTGAGATCTTTTATACACACTCTTTTATATACTTTCATACAGTGCCAAATGTTCTGACTTCAAATAATTTCTAAGAGCAAATTATCATTATAAAGTCATGCTTCACCTTTTCAAAGAGTCAAAGTCCCTCTTTTCATCAGAGGCACAGCCAGAAGTTGAGAAGTCAATTCCTCCCAATGAGCCCCAAAATAAACTAATCCCCTCTTCTGCCTACCCAGTGTTCATCTCTTAGTGAACCAAAAGGTCCATCAGACAGTAAAGAAATGAAAAAGCATAAATCACATGTCGCTAACTTCTCATCTCTCTGCCTTTCTAAAACATAGGTTTTCAGCCAATTTATCCATTTACAGGATATTAATAACAACAAGTAAAACCGTAACGACAAACAAATTTCAAGTGCCACATGCCACCAAGGGAGGCACTTCTCTATTTCTTCAGTTCACAAGCAACTGGAAAAAAAAATGCATATGCAGAACATCACATTAAAGTATAAGATCCCTAGTGGCAAGTCTCGCTCAAGTGAACTATTCTTCTTACAGGTGTTAGTCTCTTTCTACACGTGGGACTGTAAGACTGATTTAAAGGCTTTCCAAACTCACGTTCCTCCAGCACGTGCATAATGCCTTCTATCACACATTTTACCATTTTACAAATACAAATATACTCCCTTACTCTTCAGGGAAATGCTGAAGTGAGTAGATTTTCCACCAGAGAAACAAACAAAACTGTGACTCTAACTCCAAGAGCAGAATTTGAGCCATGCTGCTAAGTCCTTAAACCTGTTACACAACAAGTAAGCATGGATTACAGTGTGGCTGGTTCATTATGGGATGTTTTGTGATACTATTCCTAACGCACATACACTGTTTGTCTTAGCCACATACATAAAGACCATTCTCCTATTTTTTGTTACACATCTTTTTTATTGCTTTCACTTTTCTGCATCTCACCCATTTATTACTCACCTATTCCCTATTTAATATACTTTTACACCATAGAGTGCTAAATAATCATGATGTAACAGCACACTATTATACTCGCTCTGTATATAAACGATTGCTCACACTACAGTTACTTGACACTTTTTACCATCAAAACAAACTGTTTATAGCTATATATTATCTTTAGCACTCTATGGCTACTCCACTTGCAGCATTAAACAGAGTGTACAAATAAAAAGCAGAAAATCTACACTGAGGAGGTTTTTATTTCAGTAGAAATATCAAGCAAAACTGATCAAAAAAGCCTGACTAAAAGCACCTTTTTAGGCCAGTGTAATCTCATTTTGGCAGGTCTGCAATAGTCAGTTGCGATGTTTGCTAGTACTTTGGAGGATTTTGGAATTAATTTTTTTAAAAACAGTTTTAGATGTGCACACCCGTATTTACTTCCTTAGGTAATGGGTAGGTTTATCAAAATCACTATTCATAATCTGGAGAAGATTTTCTCATGAGAAAAAACATGTCATATATTAAAAAAATATATAAAAAAAAATCCCAGCCTCACAACTTGACTAACAGTAAAAAACACATTCTTGAAAGAAAAAAAACCACACAGCATTATTACTACTGTGTATGGGATCACAAGTACAGCACCTCATCTGTAATCATGTATTTCCTAAACATAAGGAAACTTTTTTCATAAAACCCATGTATCAGGCTTGTAATCAAGACACTCCTTTCAACATCACAACTCTTAAAATACAGCTTTACTGCTGAATGCCAAGTATTGCTCTTCATTCTATCGCACTTGTCAACTGATAGGCTTTCAAGTACCTCCTGAACTTCCCACATGCGATTGATTCATTTAACATATAAAGTCAAGGTGTTATTTAGAAACACTATCCAAAACCAGGTATTGTTAAAACTTGCACAGAAAGCATGATAAAAATTATGATTGTGGTACTGCCAACTCAGAGCACTAAGCCTCATAGGTCAAGCTCTCAAAGTAACATGACACATGCAAAGACTTGGGAGAGGTTTCTGAACAAAACTTAGCTGTGGATTCTCTTGTTTGCCTTTTGAGATTTTACAGTTGTTTCCAGCTTCTTCCAACAACCATGAAGCCAAGGAACTTTCTGTTTTCAGAGGCTTACATCTTCTGTTTTGCAACCACTGGGCTGCAGAAAAAGGGGCTCCGGGAAACAATCCCTATCTTTTCTCCTGACAAAATCATAAGAAATGCTAACACCGTAACTGAAGCAAACAGATGTGGTATTATTTTCCTCCCCTGCTTCACCCATAAAACACTCATCAGAAGACCACAGCAGCATATTTATAAACATCTAATGCAGGGGCACAGAATAATCCCTCCACATACTCATTTGGTGGATGGTCAGATATACAGAGCAGGCATAGCCTCCATTACTCCACAGGTTACATGTAATCAACAAATTAGGCAAAAGAAAACAATTTTATTTGGTTTGGAAAAAAACAATATTTAAGTATATAACATTTGAGGTCTAGGTTCATAAATATTTTCCTTATTGCTTTCGACTAGACACCAAAATTGAGAACGCTAAAGCTAAACTACAGTATTAAAAACCATCTTAATTTGATGAGCCTGTGTAACCATAAAAAAATCAAGGTACCCACTGACAGACATCCAGTGCCATATACTCCTTGGTCACAAGTCCTTTGTTATATCTGTCAGGTGCCTTGCAGTGCAAATGTGGCACAAACACTGCAAAACCTTGAATGGTACTAAAAATACCTTGATCTTCTGCCAGAACGTTTCTAGTAAACCATAACCCTGAATGTAAGTAGAATAGCTGGTGATAATACGATTGTAAGACAAGACAGCTCTGAGGGAGCAGATGAACCCCACTGTGTCTCAATGGGTTTATCATTTGCAAAACTTGGCCTGTCTTGGGTACAACTAAAGGCAGCTACAGCATCTGCTAACACCAAAACCAGTAAGAGGAAAGGATTTGGTTGTTTCAACCCAAATTATTGGGTAACCTGTAAAAGAGACATCAACAGGCCAACCCTCCGAGACACACCAATAATGTTGGAAAATAAAGGTCTGGATTAGCATTTATTTCACAATCTTGTTCTCTAGCATATTATCACCTTCAAACTTATGAGGACAAAATTCCTCCATATGCTTCAGACTACAAAGCAAAGGTACAAAGGATGGTTTCATGCTGCTGCCTAGATCTTCCTTGTGCTGCCTTCCAGATGACTGGACAAACCAAGGCTGGTCTAGCCTCTGAAGCAGCATTTGGCCACCATGGGGCCCCCACCATGGGACAGGCAACACAGTACCTTCCACACAAGGCACCTGCTCTTTGGGAACCCCATTACAGCAGTTTTATAAAACTGTTTCACTCCATGGGGATCTCTCATCTCAGGGCTAGCAGAGAGTTTGCGTGCTCACGGAAGGTTTACACATGCTCAAGGCTTCTTTTGTTACAAACTGTGAGTCAGATTCTAACCTAAATCAGACAGGTGTCCATCCCAACTTACCACACCAACTTTAGCACAGTCACTGCACACTTATACCCGCACAAAAAGGGAGACACCAGCACTTCAGATTTCATTTTTAAATGCAAGGCTGCCATTTATCTTCCTTATACATTTGGAATTATTTTTTTTGCACCACACCTCTTTTTAAACCCTGACTGATCCTACGAGGTGGAAACCAAGGTGCCTAAAATTATAAGAAAGTTCCCAATTTGCCTAGTGGCTCACCACTACTTAACTGATTCAAATGAGGACCAACATTTGCAGTTAGAAAAACTCATGAAAGAAAAGCCCATTCAGAGCTAAAAAAACCAAAAAGACACAGACATGACCCCTAGCTTAGGAAGTCACTGAGCTGCAAACTGGTCAACCTGGAGAGTACCCCAGGAGGGGTTACCACCAAAGGCTTGTCCCACTTCTCATGCTCCTTCCCCAAGCAGCCACCACAGAGGGAGATACCAGAGCACACGAACCTTTAGTCTAACCCAGTTCAGACCCTCTTATGTTCCCACGACTATTAATAACAAATCTCAAGCTGTCTGCTGCTGTACAAAAAAAGGCTGAAAGCCTCCTCATGTTCAGATCTTACAGCCCAGCCACCTCCAGTTGAAGGGTGGAGAGTCGCTTTTATGCGACCGCAGAATTTCAGGGCAAGCTTTATCTTTCACAGTGAGTTGCAAAACAGTCGGTGCTGCAGCCGCCCAGCCACACTGCCAGCATCTCCAGCAGAGTGATGGGAACACGCCTCGCCAAGGTAAAGCTGACTCCCTTCCCTGCCTTTTTATGAACATATGTGAGAGGTCATCAGTCTCCAGAAAAGCTGACAACACAACTTTCAAGCTGGGAAGGCAAATAGCGCTGATTCCCTGGGACAAAAAAAAAAGCTCTAACGTTCATACACTCCTCCCACTCTGCTACCAGCTCTGTTTCTGTGTCACAACTTCTCACCACACAGGCTGTCAGGAACACGGACACCTTTCTTACTGCCAACCAGTCACAGGCGCTGCTGCCTACAAAGAGCTTCAGAGACATCCTCCTTGTGCCTTCATCGAATGGACTCAAGTGACAAACTCAAGCCAAGTGTCTGGCACCCGAAGGGAAGGAACAGAAATCAAGGAAATAACATATTTAATTAATCATAGGGATCTTGTTTTCTTAATCACTGACATTTGAGATGTCCTAAGATTTAAAAGACCTTCAGTCCCCAAACACCATTAGATTTCTTGAGTGAATGGCATGCTACTATGAAGAAAGAGAAGACATTATCAGTGTATTTCTGCATACACACACACACACACCAGCCTTCACAGCTTTCACTGTATGACCAGTAGTTTCTGATTGAAACAGTGAAACTCATCTGTAGAGATTTTGCGGCTAACAAGCATTTGATTTCACTTTCCAACAACAATACAGCCATCATATTACGAATACCATCAAATGAAATTTTAATTATTTTCTAAGAGTCACTTGGTAGCTGTTAATGAAGGCAAACTGTTAGGGAAATCCTGCCAGAAGAAAGTAATGACCAGATGTTTATCAGTGCAGCAAGGTCTAATTTGACTGAATAACAACTTTAAATCATTATAAACAGTTGGACCTATCTATTATCAACATTCATCCCAACAGTCATTTTAAAGTATTTCTCCTAACCCAGAATCTATATATGTCCTCAAAAAAATAGTGTAGAAACCGTGAAATATATGTAAATATCTGAGTAAGAGAAAGAACAATAATTTTAAAGACTTTCCCATTTAAATCTCAAATTGTTTTCAGTAATGTCTATTAACCTCTCTTTACAGCTTCTTTAGAGTTCATAATGCTTCCTGCAACCTAAAATAAGACAAACTGCAGAGATGTCAGAAAGTTATAGATGCACTCTTTAATTACCCTACGTTAATAATGTTGTCATCTACATTAACATTGTAAATGGTAACAACACATGCAAATTCAGGGATTTGCCTGCAATAGTTTGTACCCTGTGCTGCCACGCCTGTTCGGTAGCAGCTAATTAAGGCGGTGAGCTATGCCGACACAGAGCTGTTGCTAGGCTGTGAGCTACTTCATTATAACTACTTGTATTGCAAAAACAACCATTTATAGTCCAGCTTAGTCTTAACTGCACAGTGTGGAGCATTGGGAAAAGACTCGTATTTCATGCTGATATTATTAGATTTGATATTTTTCACAAAGCTGAAGTGAACTATGTTTCCATATACATTAAATAACTGGAAGGCACAACTGAACAAACAGCTTGTACCACCTTACATTTCCTTATAAGGGATTTGTAACCCAAAAATATTTAAACAACTCTGATAGCCCTTTGACATAAACATACTAAACTCCAAGGCATAAAACTACAACATATCTTCAGCACAGTGCAGAAATACCAAATTTAAAAAGCTATTTAATTTGTAAGCACTTTATTAGACGAATGCTTATTGCCTCACTGGTTCATATTCCCATGTCTCCAGCCTATTGAGCAAATAAGTGAAACAACATCTATGCATTTTATAATTAAGTTATCTCCACATTATTGTTCTTGTTCTCCACTGGTGAAAGCCCTAAAGGAAGAAACGCAGCTGCCAAGTACTGAAGGCGCTCCTCATATAAAGTACCTTACAGAACAAAGACTGAAGCCAAAAGTTGGTCGCATTCATTCAGCACAATAAAATCTCTGCAGAGAGAGTCACAATAATGATCAAATATCAAATGTGCACAAAATCACAGTTCTTTATCCATTCTAGCACTCACAGGATGATTTCCTGAGAGTGTTACAATTAATTTTATTTATAATTATTTGAATCACTTATCTAAATAAATGCAACCAACAACTGAAAAACTACATGCAAGATTTTAATTATTCTCTTAGTGTTTTGTTATGAAGTTTGTCCTAGCATTTTTTCAGCTGGCCAAGAAAAGCAAACACGTGTCAAGGTCAGAGAGAAATAGTTGTTTCTTGCTTCATCTGAATTCCAGTTCTGGGCAACAAAAACCCCGGCAATTTAAACAGGAAACTGGCTTGATAATTCTGAATTAATCTTTTCCATGAATGGAGAAGCAACATGCAGCAAGTCTGCCTGCTTCTGCTTGTTTCATCATTGAGGGGAAAAAAAAAAAATTTTAAAAGCCTCAGATTTGGTCTTGATGGAGAAGATCTGCAAGCAGCAGCTGGTTTAATAAAGCTGTTCTTCAGTGAAGCACGAGATATAAATTGCAAAGTAGTACGTTGCTTTCCTAATACTACAGTGTTTGTTTCCAATATAAACGGAAGTCTCCTGTACAAAAAATTTCTGAAAATCATCAAGTGCAAGTTCTGCCAGATCGCCTCTCACTGTCATACAAGCTAGTGTAGTTTCAGTGGCATTGTTAAACATTTGGTGGCTTTACTTTGGCTGACCTAGAGCTTAACCGCTGCACTAGGTTTTTAAAAATCAATTTTACTGGAGTAAAAAGTCACTTTATGATGTACACTGTTCATATTCGGTACCAAGATAACAGAGCATGCACAATCATAAGGATGTTTCCTTAAAATTTCAGCCACTACAGCAGTGATTCATAGGGAAAAAAAAAAAAACAAACACTTTTTCTAAAACCAGCGCCATCAGTTCATCATCAGAAAAGCTGTAAGAGACAAGACCAATGTCCCCAACTTTAAGTAGGCAACAGCATCTTCCTGACTTCATGCTTTGAGCAGCTCTCTTATGGCATATGCCATATATCATAACCTCTCCATTAGTTAGCCTGAGCTGTAATATTTTACTCTGATAACATCTTGGTATAGTGAGTTCCACAGATGAAATGACTTTGAGAGGTCAGCTCATTCTTGCACCCAGCCAAAGGAAGACATCTCTTTTCACTCAAACATTGCTCCAACTCCACAAACTGTTAGAGGCAGATTGGTTCTGAATATAAATTCAATATTGGTAAAATAACCTGAGCTTAAAGCAACCCTTCCTCAATGCCTACATTTAACTTGAAAGAGATGTTAAGCCAGTTTTACAATACAGTAAATTTTATAAACTTGCATGTGCACAGACACGCTGCAGTTAAAAAAAGAAAACAAAAAGAGGCATAAATTGAAATTTTCAAAGTAGCCAAAGAGACTTAGGCATCTTATTTTAGAGTTTCCTTTGAAAACCTCAGCTGTGCTTTTTGCAAGTCTTCTCATTTGCTTTTTTGTATAAGGGTTAATCAGATAATTCAGTGATAAGCACTCAAGAATGCATATCCAGAAAGGAAAAAGAAAAAAAACATCTCTTGTACAGAGGAGGAAAAGAAAAAAGAGGGAGTGAGGGAGAGAGGTTACAGAGTGAGGTTTTGAAGGAAGTACTTTTTGGTCTACCCTTTAGTGCACGGGGGTTCAGTATGCTTTAATTGCTACTTTGAAAATGCCCTATTTTGTCTGCAGAGCAAGCCAAAAAGTATCTGAAACCATTAAACTTTCAAGTATTACTCAGAATGGCTATTTAGAAGGACACATAGTGAATCCTGTTTAAAATTTAGTAACAAGAAGTATTTTATATTGTCTGAGGAAATCTATGATGTTCTGAGCCTCACAGCTTGTCCAAACTGTACGGCAGTATTACAGGATGTATTTGAAACTGTTATTTTATAAATATACTTTCCTAAAAGATGTGGTTTTAGCATTTCCACGTTTTGTTGTACACTGCATGAATAAAAATATCAGATGCACATAAATTACAGTGTCCTAAAGTATCCTACACTAGAAAAAGCCTCATCCGTCTCCTCGTTCCACATAAAACTATTAAAGTGCTCCAAATGGTAAAGTCAGCATTTCATAATTATAACTTTAAAATAAGGCTTTTGTGTTGTTATTCTCCAGGAAAACTTGCACCTACGTTTTACAATGAGAGGAAAAATATCAAAATACATCTTACTAACGGTTTATGAATGAATCCATTGTATCACTGACGAAACATGCATAAAGCCAAAATTTGTTCTATTTTCACATTACTTTTTTTCCTTCTACAGGAACAAAAGCTGACCTACAATGATTTCCCTTTCTGAAACTGCATGCAGAGGGTGGGCTGTGCTGTAAATACAGGCTTTTCAGACATCTTAAAAAAAAAAAAAAAGTTATTGAGAAAGGAACAAAAAGAAACTTAAGTCATTAACTGAAACTTTACACAAGCCCCAATTCTGCAAACACGCAACTGAGTAACTTCACACACATAAATAATCTGATTAAGTCCAGTGGGGCTACTCATATTTTCAAAACTACTTATAGCTATTAAGTGTGAGTGGAATCACATCCAGTAGATTTAACAAAAAGTGAAATCAGAGATTTCAGTGTGAAACTTCAAAATTTCTTCCAAAAAGGCACTACTTAAAACACCTGATCAAATTCTACTCAACTGCTCTAAGAAAAAAACCCACAATATTTAAAATTATGTAAAATTAAATTTCCCAAATTATGTGCAAATATTTTTCATCAGTTAACTGGCTCTGGAGACATTAACTAGGTTACTAATTTAGGCAAACACTTTTCGAGTCTCGGGTATCTCTATAAACCATCATGTTTTAAGTGCTTAACAAGGAGAGCTTGCTTTTCAAAGTGCTTATTACTGCAATTCCCGTTGACTGCAATGGGATTTCTAAGTACTCAGCTCTTCTGAGTAAGGGAATACTTAATACCAGGACACAGGAGTGCAAATTTAGACACGTATAATTAGGTCATCCAGATTTTACAGTTTTTGTCTGAATAATTTGTGCGTTATTGTAGAGATGATAAACTATCACACACACAAAAAAAAAAACCCCGAACCAAAAACCCTAGAAATTATAACAAAGTAAAAATTACACTCCCTTTCAAAGAATTGTATGAGAGGATACCAATAGAAGACTGGAGCTTTGATCTTCTTTTTAACACTCACTCATACAGTAGCAGAAATATCCTTAACCCTACAACATATATTCAGCCAACACTACAAGATGCCTGCGCTTTCTCAACAAGCATTAAACTGGGGATGACTTCACCTGAGAAGTCCTTTAATCCTTCCTGTATTACTTTGTTGTCTAATCATAAGGCAAAAACCTCCCTGTCTTACCTCTCCCTGTATCTGTGGATAGCATTC
This sequence comes from Athene noctua, assembly GCF_965140245.1. Taxonomy (NCBI): domain Eukaryota; kingdom Metazoa; phylum Chordata; class Aves; order Strigiformes; family Strigidae; genus Athene; species Athene noctua. The sequence goes on from NC_134038.1 coordinate 65,342,421, forward strand.
TCTACAACTTGGATGCAATAAGCTGCAGTTCATCTTTCAAATGCAGAATCAATACTGTTAAGTGGGAACCTGGTTTTTTTTTCCCCTTGTCTGAATGCTTGTAACCATTATTGAATCATTTCTCATCTGCTATATTGCATAATGTCAGTGTTGGCTCTTTCAACTTTCGCCTTTGTTTCTGCTGCATCTCCACTTTCAGAACCTGCTTTCAGACTCATTTTGGAGGCATTTGGCCATAGCAGGGTGATAAAAACACTTCCTTGGGATGCTCATTCTGTGCAATGTTAAACAAACAAACAAAGAAAGCACACCAAACATTTAAATTAAAAAAAAAAAAAAAGGTCACTTCCTCATACTTTCATGGATTTTTCTTCTCCACAATTTTAGGGTGTGAGTCAGCTCCCAAATGAAACTGATGGTGGAAAGCTGCCAGGAAAGTATTTCTATCTTGCAAGTTATTAAGTGTTTCAAATGTTTATGTTTTAATTCAGAAAAATTATCTCTTACCAATACTTCAACCCTCTCAATCACTGATTTCCTAATGTAACACACCCATAACTGAAAGAAAGATCAATACATGTTTGATAATCACCAAACATAAATTACCCATTTATAGTACTGATTGGCAGCTTTTCCTTTTTTTTTTTGTTTTTTCCTTTTTTTTTTTTTTTTTTAACACGTGCAATAGTTCAAGGGAATAACAGGCACTTGGCAGTATCAACACTGCGCTGACAGAAAGAGAAACTGGCTGGCACTCATGCAACATCATGTCAGTAGATACCACGTCCATCAAATGCTGACAGTTTGGCAGATCAGGCACTCTCTGCCATAATGTCATAATGACTTCAATTTACTTCTCCACAGCACCCAAGGGCTGCGATTTCGTCAGCCATCCAAGTCTCTTCTCTCCAAGAACAAGACTCTCTTGCTTTTACATCCTTGACAGCTCCATATATTTCCTTAAAGTTTCCTAGCAGGCATAACCAGAACAGTAAGAAACACGAAGCTGTTACTGCTTCCCTTACAATTTATGGGAATAACTGAAGTTTTATTTAGCAACTAAAATTTCACGCTCAAAATTCAAACAGTGGCAACTTTCAAGTGCTGAAGAAAGAACAGAAACAGAAGAAGGAAACCCGATAAAACCCACTGGGGTAGCAATTTTTACAAGCCCGAGTAGGTAGGACTGCCTACGCTTCTACCTAAGGACTAAGGCACTAGCATTCAACATCCAGAGATGTACTTCCATGCATTGAGAGGAGGCAGCAACAGTTCTAATGAGCAGCAGCACAGAGATGAAGCCCAGTGCTCATTCCTCTCCACCTGTGAATGGAGGAAAGCTCAGGCAGCTTGCATGCATTTGGGCCTCAAATGGGAGAAAACAAGTACATCACTGCATGAAGTCACCAAGATGTCATCAGCAATCAGGAGATACTCCAGTATTTCCTCACAGTTAGTCAGATGCTGCAACAGGGGCAATGATCATGTCAATCAACAGTTGAAATGAAATTCCTGTCTGCATTTTGGCATAAAAACATTAAAGGGCACTTAACTTCACTGCACTATTTTTAACTGGACAGGTATCTTTGTCTCCTCTTTCCTTCCACCTCCCTTGGGTCCTCTCTGCTGGCCAAGATGATTAGTTAAGTATTTTATGTGGTCTTGAATAGTACAATTTTAATTTTTTCTTTAAAACTTAACAAGTGGAACAAAAAGAAGTGCATCAAACCTCTTCTGCTGAAAGAGCAGAGACTCTGAATTGAGAAATCAAACATGGGTTTCTGTATGCAATTTCTGCTTGCCACAGGAAACACTTTCTTCTGGTAAAGCACAGCAGCTAAACCTACACTTCTGGTAAAGTGTAGGTAGAAAACCTACCCAGCTGAAAGCAGACAGGGGGCGAGGAGGCAGTCTTTCCATCAGAGGACTTCAAAGCACTCCCCAACTCAAACAAAAATGTCTGAGTGCTTCCAGCAGAGGTGAGACACCACCTCCACGCCATATCCCTGCCCTCCTCTGCCTCCTCACAGCTTCGACTTCTCCACCTCTCCCTCCTCTGCCCCTCCACACAGACTCTGCCTTCTAAATCAGGATGGCTGTGACACATGAAGACAACCATGCAATAAGGCACAGGGGCTCTTTTTTATGGATGAAGTTGCTCAAGAAGCCTGGCCCGCTGGGCTTGAAAGGATGAATAACTAGATCCACACAGCACAAGGCACTCCAGCAACAGACACAACTTCCATGTTGTTGGGTCAGCAAACGATGCTTTCATTTCAGTTTGCACTACTGCAATGGTCACATCCTATGCACGGAGGAAAAAAATAGCTTGATTTCCTCTTCAAAATAAATAAATTTTTAAAAAGAATAAAAACCACAACTTCTCAGCTACTTAATAGTTTTTAAAACTGGAGTAACAAGACACAATCCTAAAGTTTATATAAGCTACCTAGCATACACCACTACAAGTGATTGTTATATAAATACAGAATAATGACACCTTAATCCCCCGCTTTAAGAGACAGATCTTGTTAATCTGAAGAAGTATGCAAACTCTTTTTTGTTATGCTGTAAAACCACTCCAGATTATTAAATCAGTAAGATCTCGTACTGTATGACCTAGCTCAAACATGCAGACGCCTGCTACACTACATGATGTCTCTCACCTGTCAGTAAGCACAGGACAACTGAATCTGACTGCACCCTGGTGATTGCATCGACTTGGCCTTACAACATTTGAGCATACTTGCCAATTGCTAAATCCTAACTAAATCCCTTCCTCCTCACCCTTGCAAAGTTGCATAGGACATATAGCATGTTAATGATGTCTCTCAGCAAACCTAGTCTTCACAGGTATCAGTGTCACAACCACAAAAGAAACAATGCACATGGATTTAAAAAAAAAAAAACGCAAAACAAAACACACCACCACCCACACCTCTCTTAATATTGACTCAGCCATTTCATAGCAACCCTTTCCTGAAGAAGGGGCACAGCAGGCTGAGCAACCGATTTGGCCCAGGACCTCTGTTAAGGTCCCCTCTCCACCAACAGTCATAGTGAAGTGCCATGAAGTGCCATCTCCATGCCCAAGTGCATATACTGTTGTACTTAAACAAAGAACAAAAAATCCCCACACTTCTACTTTTGGCTGGGCAAAAGAGACTATTTTTTGCTATCTGAAGATGACCTTGGATTTGAACTTTGCTTTCAAAGCCTGAAAGTTTTTCTCCTTTCACACAATAGGGAAGATTCCGTGTTTATACATGTCTCCAGATACTGACAACAAGATTTTGTGAATACACTGGTCTTGCTTACGAGCTTAATATTTGCACATTCCTACTGAACCCAGACAAGTAAAATTGCTTGCATATGAAAAAGTAGCAAGCTTTGGGTAACATGGGTGTACCTGACACTGCAGCAAGCACTTCCTGAAAATATTAAAATACCATTTTGGGTTAGCCTAAACTTTTTTAAACTTGCTAATATGATGTCCTTCACCTGGAACTTACTAAAACAAACCTGTCATATTAAAACAAACAGTCTCTCCACATATAAACCCAATGTGGACACATTGTTTCCTAACATTTATGCTGTTCTCAGGAGGATGAGTTAGTTACTTTTTTAAGAACAAGTAATTCTTACCGACTTCTTTGCCTTGGAGTCTTCCAGCCCCACACCAGAGTCTTTTTTGCAGTGACACCTGCAGTGACTCCCCCTAAGCACATACGCAAACAGCCAGTGTCAAAACGTGCTTCCTAAAGAGATACCCGAGAGGAATTTTTGGCCCAAAGGGGTTGCAGAATGAAAACTCAGAGAAGGAAGCAGTGACGTGCTTCCCTGCTCAGCTGCTCCTGCTGTCATGATGGGGGAGCATGTGGAGCAACGGGGCACAAAGATCTCGCCTATGCTATGTCAGCAGTACATTTATTACTGTTTCATCTACCCAAGTCAGCAGCTTAGCTTTCCTAAACCTTCTTACACTTTCTAACTGCTTTCAGAAAAATCCACAGCAACAAACACTACCCCCTGCCACTTCAGTTCCCAATGCAGCACCTGCAGCAGACCACTCTGCCGTCCTGCAGATATCCGGGTGAAAGCATCAGCGGGGATCCAAAGCCCCCAACCTGCAACAGTGGCAGGACTACCCTTCACACTGATATTGCACTATATACCCAACCAGGCTTGTAAGCCTTCTTTAAGAAGACGGAGTCCCTTAGGATAACTGCAATGCTATTGTTTCTGCTGCTAAGGCCCCTCTAATTGAGCATCAATTACAGCTGAATTGGGAAGGGTACCAAGCACCTCAACACCTTGAAAAACACAGCCAGTGGGGAGCTGTAAGGATTCAGACATTTTACAGAGCTGAAAACTATATCTGAGCATCAAGTGCTAAATCTAGCACTCTGGGGCACTGCAGATTTGTGACGTTTCCAGGAGGACTCTGAATCCGTAAACTAATGGATGGTTTACACCGATACATAAATAGGCGTTTCATGCAGTAGACAAACTGTTTCTCCTGCCATTTAACGGAAATTACCTGGTTTTACACCCTAGTTAGGAACATTTCAAAGAGAAGCACTGTTTCTTCCCTTGAATAAGCAAAGCAATTATTTGAGCTCTAAAATTAGGCAATAGTGAAATGTTAATTGCCTCTGAAACTGAACCCCTGGATGTACAGACTGACCCACATCAGCAAATCTTTGCAGTCAGTTCAATAGGTTTCCAAGTGGCCACCAGCATCTGCCTACATGGATCAGCTTGCCAGACCAAGGACGAGTGTTAAATTACAAGTTTTGTACTCATGGCAAGTATGTTTGGTTAAATAAATAAATAAATATAGATCCATTTTATTATTGGCAGCATGGCAACACCATGCAAAAGCTTCAAAACCTTTTTAATTTTGAGTTTAATCTAATATTAGTTTAAAAATATCAAATCAATAACATCCTTTAATGTTTAACCAAACAGCTATGTTTGTCCCTGGTTAAACTCTGCCAACACCGGAAATGAACCAGAGATTAATTTGGTTCAATGAATTTGGCTTTTAACCTAGACAATAAAATTTACTTGTATAAAAGCTCAGATCCCAACTGGCAATGTAAGGATGCCTGAGGGTACACTCTGGTTCTTGCCAACACCACATATCCACCTTTCTTTATAGCTTTAAAATAAATCTGTGACTTTTGTTTCCACATGTATAGTCATATGCTATGCTTACATTACAAAAAAATCAACACTGACTTGCAAGGGTTAATACTATGATGCGTGTTAATGTATAATCTCAAAACTACAAAGGAATACAAACAACCTACTTCGCAAAACTTTAAGTAGGGGAAAAAAATTTGTTCTTTACCAAGGTAAGATAAAGAGAAATAATGAATGACTATATGTCGTGGTTTGAGCCCAGAGGGGAACTGAGCACCATGCAGTCTTTCACTCACCTCTTCCCCTAAAGCCTGGGAAGGAAAAAAATGAAACAAAAGGCTCAGGAATGGAGATAAGGACAGAGAGGGGCGACTCACCCATTTAAAGGTCACAGGCAAAAGACAGGGTCGTTGGCAGAAGAAAAAAGACATCACTAATTCAAAACACTATCAAAGACACTTAACAGACAGAATGGGACAGGGACAGTGAGAAGCCTTAACACATCTTAAAAACACCTGCTCATTCACCATTCCCTTCCTCCAGGGCTCAGTTTTTCTCCTGGTATCTCTACCTCCCTTCCCCAGCAGTGCGGGGGCAGGAGATGGGGGTGCAGTCTGTCCTGCCGCTTCTTTCTTCAAGGTGGGGGGAAGCACTCCGCTGCAGTCTTCCCTCTGCTCCACGTGGCATCCCTCCCACGGGAGACAGTCCTCCACCATGAGGCCCCCCCCCAGGATGCACTCCTCTTGAGATGCTCCAGCATAGGTCACCTCCATGTGTTGCAGTCCTCCCAGTGCCAAACTACTACTGCGGGGATTGCTTCTTCCCACAGAGTCCCAGGCGTCCTCCACAGGCAAATCTCTGCTCCTCTGGTGACCTCCATGGGTGTCAGGGAGGGTGGTCCTGCCATCTCACCATGGGATATGGGGGGCTCCATGCTCCAGTGCATCTCCCTCCCTTCCTTCTCCTTCCTCCCACTGACCTCAATGTTCACACAGGTGTCCTTCTCATAACTCGTCCTCAGAAGTCCCAACCCCCTCTCCCAGGTTTCCCTTCTTAAATATGTTATCACAGAGGTGCAGCCACCATCACTAATTTTCCAGGCCTTGGCCAGAGGCAGGTCCAACTTGGAGCCAGGTGGAGCTTACGAGAAGCTTCTCACAGGGAACCACCACTGTAGCCTCCTCCCCCGCTACCAAAAACCCCACCACATAAATCCAGCAAACAACAAAATTCTGATTCATTATATTAAATTGCATTCTTACCTTTGGCACTGATTTTATCACACATTTACTGCTATTCTAGTGAGCAAGTACATTTCTTAACAATACTTAGCTAGGTATCTTTTCTCATATTTGAGGAACTACAGAAAACAATCTCTGTTTCTAAAGTCATCATCATGACAATATTGCCTTCATTTTGCCATTACCTAATAACAAATCATGTACCATTTTCTCTTAACAACTGACCTGTACTTTAAACATACATATTCAGAGAGTGTGCAGGTGTATGTCCTGTATACACTGAGGACCAACTTGGCCTGACCTGCACCCCTGAAATCTCCATGTCAGCAGGTAGTGATGACAAAGAGTCGAGGAGAATCCAGCCCACAATGCCAAGGAGCAGGCAAGGGGACAAAAGCACACCACAGTGCACTGTCATAAATACAAAGTGTTCTACATCATGCATGGCCAAGGAGGCAACTCATACCTACAAGGCTGCAGGTATTCTGTTTGTCTGGTTTTAAACAGATGGCCAGCATCAGTAACAGAAGTGAAACCAACAATTTCACATTTTTGAAGTCCAGGCCTGGTGATACCAACACTGTGTGTGTGTGTGTGTGTGCGTGCGCGCGCGCCCAGCCAATGCCAAGCTTAGGATGACTGAGTCATAACACCACCCTATGGGGCCAGGCTGCATAACCATTGCTAACACTGGTAGACTCTTACTCATAAGAAAGTGTCTCTGAAGTCAGCAAGACTCCTCAGATGAGTAAGAAGTGCTCACTGATGTCAGTAAAGATTATTCAGGGAGGGCTTTGAAGGTTTTATTTTGTAGTAGTGCGTGTACATGTGTGCACATGCACGGCAGCAGACATGACTACCTAAAAGCTATGAATTCATCACCAACCTATAAGGCAGTATGTGTTAAAAGAAAAAGCAGTCAGAAAGTGAGATAAATGACCCTATCCCATGACCTCAGGTAGGAACAACCTCAGCACAGGCCATACCTACCTATACCAGGACTAAAGATGACTCAGGGAGTACAGTTGAAGTATGTAGAGACACACGATATATGCCATTAGCAGTTCTTCTACTGGCTCAATCCCCTGCCATCCTGCTACACTTTCAATGCCTCAGTGCATGTTTAGCACACTGAATGCTAACCTGTAGTCTCACTACGCTGATGTAAATCTAAATTAACATGACTGAAGTCAGTGAAGAAACACCAATGAAATGCAAAGTAACTGAGCAAGTCTTAGTCTCCTGAGTCAAGTTGATAGGAAGACCTAAAGCGATGGAATTTGTATCATTTTCTGACCAGTGTCTAGAAGAAATTACAAAGCCATTCACATGTTCATGGGATATGGTACCACTTTACTCCCAGCTGCACTGCTCAGAAAATATATATAAAAGTGAGCTTTATATCTGTGAATATTTACTATGTCACACAGCTCTTACTAATAACCTGAATTACCAAATCCAAAAAGTTGCTACTGCTCTTCACACAAGCAAAGTATCTTTACAGTGAAGAAAAATTTCATAAAAAATACTTTACCCCATGAGCGAGCGCTGTACTCGTATGAATTAACCCATGCTACATGGCATGCCAAACTTCCTCCTTGGTTGTTCTCATCTCCTGTATGACTTTTTCACTGTCATCTTTTCACTACTACCCCTCTGTAAAAGATACAAAGAGGCCTAACATACAGATGAACCACCTTCAATCTTCCAGGTAGTTGGCAGGTTAATTTCTGGGATGACCCAGGTACGCTGGCATTGACCACCTTTCTAGGCACTCAGGGAGCAATGCAGAACCAGAGTCCCACTGAGCTGTTTTCCTTCAAGCCCAGGGAAGGTCTGGTCCCCACACAGAAATTGTTAATTTTGGAGTTTGGAGAAGAGCAGAAAGCACTTCCACAACATCAACACACAGGCAGCCTTCAGCACCAGGAAGTCTGTCACCAAATTTTTGCCTCATATCATGGACAGACATTCAAACACCAGCTGAGGCTTAAACACTGGAGTTGGCTTCCCCCTTACGCTAGTAAAATGCACAGTAAATTCAATTCTAATACCTTATTATTGTGAAGAGGGCTGTGATAATTAAGAGACATTTATTAGTGCTTCATTTGACAGCAGATATGCTTTGAAGAATTTTAATGACCCATTAATGGATCCATACAACTACATGTACACAGAGAAGATACAATCAAGTCCTGGGACTGATTCTTACTGTGCATTTGTACACATCCTGTAACAACAGCAACAGATCATCATTGCTACCGGGTGCCACCGTATGACAACAGCTATAATTATACTGTCCTGATAAATCATAATCTTCTGTAAGCCTAAACCGCTGACTTTGTGTCAGATAAAAACAGATGCCTGACATGTTCCCACACACCTTTACCTGATCATCATGTTGTGGTCTGATTTAAAGGATGACTGTTAGTAAAAGGAACTGATCAAAACTACAGAAGCTTGGAAAAAGGAACTGCTGCACATCCTCATTTTATTTCCTTTATAATGTTTAAAACATTAAGTTATTACTTCTTTTTAAGAGACCAGAAACATCATATCCAGCACATTCTTTGTAAAAGTAATCAGAGTTAAGGTCGCAGCAGTAAAAGTCACATCTCGAAAATTTGCATTCAGAACAGATTCATGAGTATTCACAGAAAAGACGTGATGAACAACAAACTTCCCAAGTGCCTTTTTTTTTTTTTTTTTAATGGCTGGTTTTGCTGACGTGCATCTTTCAAACCTAGCTAGTCCTAACAAATTCTACTCATTCATGGCAACTTCTGCTTTCTTTCTGAAGGAAGTTTGCTGCTAGTGCTAAAAATTAATCAGCCTTAGGTGGCTGTCAGCATCCTGCCTGCTATATTCCCAGCCCTCCAGTGCCAACAGCCCAGTTTCTCAGTATGATCCCAACCTTCTCATGGGCCCCTTACAACACTCAGATCACTCCTGTTTTCATCCTGAACACAAACCTGCTCTGCTTCATATTCCTCCTCCAAAAACTCTCATGCTCAACATGCCACATCCACCCACTCATCCCAACTCTCTGCCACCTTCAGGTTTTGAATGCTGACCTCAGCTCAAGTTCAGAAGTGCGCAGCAACCGGAAAACAGGGACTGCAGAGCAAAGCAGATCTGGAGGGCAAGAGACAGGAAAAAGGTCTATGATAAACAGTGATTTGTGCAATGGGAGCCAAGTCTTAAGTCCCTTAAAGTAACTACACAAAAGAAAAATTTAGTTACTTCACACACATGCAGAAACATGTGCTTGGCAAACCTCCTCTTCTTCCGCTTAACATCTCCTCTCCATAACCACCACCACCATTATTCGCACTGTAATTTTTCCCAAGACCCCTGGTGATGGAGTAGGACCACACAATCCTAGGCACCAGACAAACACCAGGTATCTTCATACCTTGCTCCTACACAGCTCTGCACACTCCCCGTCTCCTCATGCTGCTGCAGGATGGCAGAGTCCGCCCAGCAGGCCAGTGCCATGGGAAAATAAAGCAAGTAAAATCTCAGTTAGATCATGTTAACTCATCCCAGACAGCAACATTCAGTGACTCTGTACAGGGACATGACGAGTGGGAGCCCAAGCCACCACCTCAGCCTCATCATTCATGAAGAAAAGCATTATCAAGGGGCCACAATCCTTTTATTACCTTAACATGATAACCGCAGATTCATGACATGGTGATTTTCAATGAAACAAATAACAAGAACATCCACCCCTACAGAAACCCAGTGTCCTTAGGTACACAGGGGAAACTGGTTCTCCACCTTCAACAGTCTTCCTGGACATCCATGGCTCCTCCAAACTCCCATTTTCTTCCCCCTTATGTCTGCATGGTCTTGTTACATCCTACTTTCCTTTAAGCCTGTGTTCAGCTCCTCACACCCTGCATTTTCCTCTCCTCCAGCCTTTTCCACGGCTGCTACTCGCACCAGCTCTTCACTGCCACTGCGGAGCTGATGCCAGCCGTGAAACAGCTGAGAGATCTTTACAAGTCAGCCACCTCATCTTGGCAGAGCTCTGCTATTCCAAACGCAAGGTGTAACCTTGGGGGTGGAACTACACAAAGAGTAATTAAATGTATCTGGTCTTCAATAAACATTGCAGATAGGCTGTAAGACTATGAGAAAACTCTGTGTTACACTAGCCAAAATCCACTAGACACTAAGAACGTGTGAGTAGGGATGACTGTGTGAAGAGTTTTTATTGCTCCTCCACAAAAGTATTTTTCATATATTTTTTCTACACTCACAAATGCCTATACCTACACAGATATTTTCTTTTTAAAAGATGAGAAAACTCAAACTGAAAGCTTCATTTTGCATATTAGAATGCGAAACTGGGATTTCAGCCCTTCAAATACTGTTCTCCAAAGTGTAAAATACATTAAACAAAGCAGAATAAACTGGGTTTGTAAGAACAACAAAAATCTGTTTCATGTTTAGCATCTTCTTAGCTGTCAGACTCACACTTCTGATCATCTTGTCCTTTTTCTTAAAGGCCGAAGAGAGTTTAGTTTAAGAGGGTGGGTGAATGTGTCCCCTTCCAGGGAGACAACAGAGGACAGACACTCAGAAGTGATGGGGGTTTTTTTCCGACGCAGGGAAAGTACCAACTCAGAGGGCAGTGCTTCCAACCCTACTGAGCCAGCAGGACTGCTAAAGGGTCTCTACATGCTGCAGAGTAACCTGTGCTGGTCCTGCACAAGGACCTGGAAGAGAGAGGACCCAAACCAAACTTCAGACAAACTTCTTGATCCTGCCACTGCCCTGGCCTGCTCATCCTTCACCACATCCACTACGCTCTCTCCCATCTCCTGTCCTCCAGGAGCACAAGAAGGGCCACGTTAACAGGATAACCATCTGTCTTCCTCTCCAGTTCAGTGATGCAAGCCTTGACCCCTGGAGACCAGGCCCAGAGCTTGCAGTCTTGTCTCCCCTTGCAGACAAGCTTTTTGCAAGGGGAGAACAGGACCTAGGTTTTAGAAAGGTAAGGAATTAGCCTGATGTCTTACATTTCAGGGCATTTCAGGGACCCCAATTCCTTCCCTTTCCTCAGCCTGCCAGACTGGCCAGTCCCCAGTGGATTCCTCTTTACCTAATATCTTCCATTCCTCTTTCAAACCAGGTCAGCATTTCTCTCCTTAAACTTCTTCTCCCGCTTATTTTCTGTCAGAGCCAAGGAAGTGAAAAAAGTTATGAGTGTCTCCACCCATCTTCTCCAATGCTCTAAATCTAGCTAAAAAGCTGCAGGAATCTTCACCTGCCATTTCATTGCATTTCATTTGGCAAGTACTGAAAAACCAATAAATGTCATTAGGTTATCAAGCCGTACACTAGGACAAGGTAGCAAAGACTGTGAAAGCCACAGCGTCTCCTGAGCTAGACAGCAGAAGAGCAATATCTAAAGGAATCCATCGTGGCTCTCATCTTTTTATGAAGACTCAGAGGGGACGCCCTGGTATGCAATTCTATGCCTAGCTCAGAGACAAACGCATCACCTGCAATATATAGGTGGCAGTTAAAAGACTTTGTTATGCAGGGGTACACACTAAGACAGTTTGTTTGCAGTTCAGAACAGGACACGCAGAAGTCATCAGGCTATTGCACAGACTGGGCATCGTATACATTATCATGATTAAAAAATTACCTAGGTTCTGCACTGAAACAATAAGAGAGATAACAGCAGACAATTCAGCAACAGGCATTTAAAATTCCGTGCTTAGTGGCCTGCATGAATTTCACTTATTACCTTACTGCTTTCGCGCTGTTCTTCAGACTTTTAACAAGCCAAGCCACCCCTTTAAAATACCCAGGCTCCTTAAGACATCCACTTCAGAGCACCAAAATCTAGAAGAAAAGGCTGCCCACAGTCTAGAAGACACTCTTGAGCTCCAGACACCCTCCTTTCAAGTACATGAAATTTTGAAGTGAAATATTAGCAATCCTCATTGCACTGCTTACTTTTGGGATACAAATACATGGCAACCTATAATCCCTAATCAACCTAGAAAATAAATGACTGATAAACCAATCTGCTCGTAACCCCATTAACAGATTCTGGCTTCAGTATCAACAGGGTAATTTGCTGAGACTATTTCTAATCCCGACTGCTAAACCACTAATCCCACAATTTCCACATAGTATTCCCCCCCTCCCCCCAATTTACTCAAGGTTACCAACAATTTTGCAACTCATTAAGGAACGGATAAATAAATAACATTTGCAAATATACACCCTCCTGGCACCACAGAACTGAAAGACTCCGATTACTCTGTTGATCCCGTTAAAGCCATTACTTTCTAATTGGAAGGAGTCATTCAGGAGCAAAGCTGTGTGTCTAGCATGTCACTTGACACCTGGTATGCACCGTTCATGATAAGATGAACTCTCCAATATGCCTGCCACAACAAGAAGTGGGTTATTTCACCATACCACCGACAGTTACAGCACCCTCTACTAAAATCTGTTCAAATTTAATGGGACTGGGGTTATCAACATAAATTGTTATGTTTTCTCAAACCAGCACTAAAACATTCTCCAAGTACCATTATTAAAGTCAATATAAATTATGCATTGAAGATCACAGCATTCATTACAGAGGTAAAAATTATCTGGGGGGAAAGAAAATAAAACAGAGACAAACAGAGCAAATCTAATTAAAGTAAGTATAGATTTCATACAGCTTTCCTCAGCAGTGATGAAAACACTTCTCTAAAAATGGTCTTAAAATAAGCATTCACGCAGTCATTAAAAACAGTTCCAAGGAAGTATTGTGTTCATCAGCTAAAGGTACAGTTACACATAGGATGTTGCAAAGGGCTGATGTGATAATACATGAGACTGGTAGTTTATCCAAGGATGTATCAACATGCTAGCACAACAGTCTGGAAGACAGACCCTTGGTTTCATGTAAGCAGCTACACACAGGAGGAAAAGCTGTATTTAATGTTGGAAAGGTGGTGTTTAATGCTCCTTTCAACTTCTATAAATTACAGCGTTAGCCATTCCTAATTGGTATACATTAGTATTCAAACACCACATTGAAATTAGAAGCTTAGCAGTTTTTCAGTACGCTTATAGACACTTCACACAAACACGTGAATAACCTTGTTGGAATATTTTTGTATTCCAAGGTTAAAAGAAACGACTTTAAGAGACAGATGGTGAGCAACTGGTACCTCACCGAGGAGTGCCACCGACTTTTGGAAGTTCTCACACGACACACCGTATGGGGCTAAATCTTATTTACTGCGTGCCTTGGGAATTATGACTAGAGCCCCATCTCCTGAAACTCTGAAGATATGCATAGCTAGGATGGCATGGGGGAAAAGAAAGACTAAAAGTACAACTCCCAGGGCTCCAAATCCAAAAGGAAAACCTTATTTCCCTAATTGCATAGTTTAACTCAAGCCTTAAGATGCCTGATTCATAGTTTTATCATACTTGTGGCTGCCAATACTGATACCAGCTCACCAATACAGGTGCCTCAGAGTCTACTGCAAGGGAAGCCAGAATGCATTCATTACAATCGACAACTAAGCAACCTCTGTGCAAAGACTGGAGTGAGAGGTGGGGAGAAAGTCTTTCCAAGCACATCCTCAGCCATCAAAGGAGCAGCTCTAGTTTCAGCCAGCAGAGACCGTAACACCTCGCCCCGCGATCCTTTTACAATACACTGTGTCACTGGCTATTGTTCATAACTCTTCCTGCAAATCATTTTAACAGAGACCGACTATTTCTTAAGGAAATTATTTCAGAAGGGGGGAGAAAAAAACTGCTTACTCATGAACCTGGTATCATTGTAACAATGAGGCAAAACAGCTAAAGACAGAGTTACATTGCACAATCCTAAATGCATCATTTATTGTACTAGATTTCAGAAAAAGAACATTCTGAAACACTAAAATAAATCAGAGCATAAATGTGACTTGTTGTCAGCTCATACAATATGGGTTAAATGCTACCATATGGTGAGTGCACACATGTTACCCTTTTAAAAACAAAGAACATGGTTAATTTCTTTCCCACATCTATTTTTAAATAAATGTGATTATTTTAAAACGAGGCTATAATTGTGACTAAAACACCTCAGTTTCCACCAGTCTGTCTCTCTCTCTTTACTGAGAACTAATGCCACTTCACTGATCACTATCTTTTTAAAAAAGACAAGGAAAAATTACTATTAAGTCAGGTTTACCCCTGTAATAAGCCAAAATGAGCATTTCCATGCAGTGTAAAAATAGCGACAAGCCAACTTACCATCCTTCCTTTGATTTACCTGCCGGAAAAGCAAAGCATGCGTGTTTGCAATATGTTAAAACTCACTGACATATGATCTGATTTTCAGCAAACATTCCCAACAGGACCTGCCCGATAGACAGAGCTCTCATTTTCTCTGCACACACCCCCATCATGTACTGAAACATGCAGTTTCAGTACACTCCCAACCAAAAAAAAAAAAAAAAAAAAAAAAAAAAAAAAAAAAGGACCAAAGCAAACATATATGAAATCCAGGCAGGGTAGCTGGAGCGGATGCTGTTGGTCTGAAAATTGTCTGTCTAGCCTCTGTGCTGAGTATTTGTTTTTATCATTATACTATAAATGAAACATGTCAGGAATCTAAAAATAGCTACAAATTGTAATTACATATGCTTTGTAGTTTCTGTTTTACTTTGAAAAGAAGATTAAAAGCTAGATTGTTTTAGAAACTGGCCTTAAAGATTTAGGGAGCCACAAAATTATTCCACTTTGCAATTTGGAGTACACCGCTGGAAAGCATTTCCTTTGGGACGTAAATATGACAGCCCCAACACAGAGAAGCAAGCTTCCCACACCATACAGCAAGATGGCAAGAAAGAAAAGGGAGAAGAGTAGACAAAGAAAAGAGTAATTTCTTAGGGATTCTGAGAGTGCCCTGATTACGGATGTAATACTATAAGCTTTAATTAGGAGCTAAGTGCTGTGTGCTAAATTCATCCCCACACACAGCCCTGTGAATTCAGAGTCACTTTACTGAAGTTACCGTGGGTTTATGACGACTGTACAACAGCAACGCCTGGCCTTTGGCTTCTGTAACAGCTTGTAATGAAACGCGGATTTCGTTGAACAAGCGTTAAGCTATGCAATATCCTGCTGATACAAATTAAATTCTTTTCCATAAGCAGTGACTTTAATGAAAAGCTGGCAAAAATTGATTTTAAGTAGTCATCAGAATGTAAGTGGGTTTGAATCCAGAGTAAAAACCCTCTGTTCCTCTGCGACATAAGACTTAAAACAGTTTAGACCTTCATTAACACATGACTTTGTCACCGTGTAAACCACCACTGTCCCAGTGTCCCTGCAACAGGCACTATTTGCAGTGTTAGCTCACAACTCGGGAGTGGTAAACAAATTATCTTACAGCAGCCCAATGCTATTGCTATAAAATACCTGCTAGAACTTATTAGGCAATAAATAGTTTGGCAGCAACTTTAAGAGATGCAAGTATTGTCCATCCATGCGCTAATTTAATCTCGGAACACATGCTTAATGCCCTGAGTCCGTTTGCATAAGCCCTGTTGCCATAATAGAGTTTCAGGAACGCAAGGAGAAACTGCTAACATGAAGTGTGTAACAACGCTGATGGGCCTCTACAGATAACCAAGATGTAAACAACATAAAAAAATTAATAACTGACATTGAGTAATCATCGCATCAAAAAAAACAGAGCTCATTGGCTTCAAATAGCAAAGCAGGTTCAGCAGATCAAGAGACCGAACATTTGCTGACTAACAGTTAGGTAATGAAAGTAAACATTTGGAATTAAGTCATCCTAATGAAAGCCATGGCAATGTTAACTACCTGAACCATAATCCACTAGTATGTTTTAATGCGGGCTTACTAACACAATATTTACTAGAATCGCTCCTGCTTGAAAAAGGAAGTCTCATTTAACACAGAAGTGACAAACAAGAAATACTATTTGTTAAGTCTTTCGAACTCCCCAACTACTGTACTGATGACGCCCAGAGAGGTACTGTACAGTTATAGTAGGTAACTGAAAAACAGAATTTTGTCTTCAGTGACTGAGTCGGGACAGCTTTATCCTAGCACTGAAGTGTGTAAACATTTGCAGCATGTAAGATGTCTGCTTTGAAAAAGCAATGTTGCTCCAAGGTTCAAATATTTATATTGCCGATATGTAATCAAATAAACCTGACTCTTTCTTTTTCTTTTTGCCATGCAGTGATTATCTGGATTAAGTTTATGGCTACAGAAAAAAAAAAAGAAAAAATCACCATAGTAAATTTTAGCTGATTAACTGCCGATATTGTTAAGGCTTTCGGACTCACATAAAGAAACTATAATTCCACCCGGAGACACCTTTATGTAACTCCCAGTAGTCAATGGGAGTGGCAAGCATGCTTAGTAGGGGACAGCATTGGGCTCACAAGCAACAAGTCAATTTATGGAATGGCTGTACAGGCTCTTACCCAATTGAGGAACATCACACAGCTAGGAAAAACAGTAGTAGTCCATTTCCCCTTTCTGCTCATACATCTAACGCACATTCAGGCTTAAAAGGTATGTATCTACAAATTCATACTCGTGTCTCAAAAACTTTAACAGGCACATTTTACTTGTAAAATTTGCAAGCTTGGACAAGTTGCTTCCTG
The DNA here is from genome assembly GCF_965140245.1 of Athene noctua. NCBI lineage: Eukaryota > Metazoa > Chordata > Aves > Strigiformes > Strigidae > Athene > Athene noctua. The sequence continues at coordinate 65,359,483 of NC_134038.1, forward strand.
CAAAATGCAATCACTTTGTATTTCAGCTATCTATTCTGATGACTTTAAGAAACAATACAGTCAAAACCAGCTTTACAGTTTGAGTACCCATATCCACACTTCATCACTAGTCTCACAAAAGCTTATGCATTGGCTCATTCTGCATACTGTATGTAAACCCAGAAGAGTCCTGGAAGTACCTGGCATGAATTTAAATCTTCACGGAAGTGAGGCCTTTCAAAGTTGACAGGTTTGGGATCATACTTAAATATAGATATCCCTCCATTAGACAGGATCTCAGCATACAACTCACCAGTTAAGATCACAGATAAGTATAGATAACTGTTGAAGTCACCTGCACATACAGACCTTAAAAAAATATACAAATATAGACCGCCCAAAGTTTACAAGAGTTGGTGACTTCATCATTTGTCCAATGGTACTCTTCCAGGCTGCCCCCTGTGTAGTAGTACCAACTATACAAGCGCCCACAGCAAGGTGCATTTTAAAGGCTACTCATTTTTCACTCAATTGAAGCCGATCTGTAAAGTGCTAAGACATAAACATCTACCTTTGATAAAATGAGGGATGGCTGCACTTTCAGGCAGTTCAAGAGACAGAGATTCAGAAGGATGGCACAATCGTTTTCACCCCTTCAGTGAGTGCTTCTGTACTGATAATTGCTATTATTAAATCTTGCTGACAGCCCGATACTATGACCAACTATAAAAACATACGATGAACCTAATTCTTAAAGCAAAGGCATTAGTCACTGTCACAGAAAAACTTTAATCCACGAAAGCTGAATGTCACTGCAGTTGCTCCATTCCAGTCAGCTATACTGTTACTGAGGTCACTTGCAAATAACGATAGGTAGCGTTCATGGTAGTGATGTAAACTTTTCTGTGATGCACAGAGAAGCAGTTGTTCACATTCACGGAGGGACTGTATGCAGCTCGTAATGCTTACAGTTTTAGTCGCGTACAGGAATTTAGAAGGTCTAGCTGAGCTTAGATAGGAGCCGTGCTAACCAATCCCACTCCTCTCTTTAAATGTGTTTTGGATCATTCCTTAAGACAATGTTATTCTCAATGTTTTTCTCTTTTTTTCTTTTGTAAGCATTATCTCTGCATATTAAATTAACAGTTTAGAGGGGGGTTATAATGCCCTATTGTTCATACGGACCACATAGTACTTATCACTAACTAGATGTCACTTCAACATCACTCTGTTTTATAGGAAACTAAATTCTTGAAAACAAAGCCCCAGGCAAGAATTTTTAGATATCTAAAGAATGTTCTACACCAGAAGCTAGTAAAGGTGCAGGCCATGCCAGTAACAAAGCTCCACACAAATCACTTCATTGTACAGAGATCATTCAAGATGGCTATGGCAGCTACTCTTGTGAAACTAAAGATGTCTTCTGGTATAACTGCACCATAATGCTAATTACACTACAGGTGCTCCTACACAACTTCAGCTTCCAGTTTGAGCAGGGGAAAAGCTCCGAAAACCACTGCAGCCCACCCTTCCTCACCGCCTCGTGGGACAAGACAGGGTACAAAGAGCAACACACGACCAGGCTGGCCAGCTGTGGGTTTGCTGTGGCAGAGCTGAAGGACACGCTGGCGGAAAACAAAGCAGCAGCGCTCAAAGAGAGACAACTCGTCCCAGACAGCCACCGCAGACAAAACTACAGGAGCAAAACTCCCAAAATAATCGCTGCCTCCACAAAACCTTTGCCCCCATCACCACCACCCCTCCCCGGCGCTGCTCTCCCCCCCCCCCCCCAACACCCACCACCTCTTGCAATACAGTTATTTTTGGACTGCTAGCAGCAGCCAGCTTGGGAGGCAACAGCAGGGTGCTTTCCCGGAGGAGCAGGGATGCTGCTACTGCCTGCACTCATCCGTGGGGCACAGACCCAGTGCCGCCCTAATGCAGCACCCTGCCACCCCTGCACAAATGCACGCGCACACACACACAGCCCTGCACCCATGCGACCCCCATTCTGCCATGCACAGGAATACCTGGACCCCACACCCGGCAGGACCTGCTGGCACACACATCTGGCTCATGAGTTACATACATACTCTGTCCCTGGCCCTGCTTGCAAGCACGCACGGACACACACACACTCCTCATCCCCATCCCTCTTGCAACAACTTACTCCAGCCCCACGTGCACCTGGCATGTCCTCCAGTATGTACATACACACAGACACCCCCTTGACCCCATCCACACACCCCCCGCGGGGCTGACGGGGAGATAAAGGGGAAGTAGCTGCAGGTCACTGCCCTCCCTCAGGGTCAGCATCCTCCTGCTTCATCCCCTCCAGGACACGCGGGGCCTTAATGAACCGTGGGAAAGCAATGGTCAAAAATCAAGACACCAACACCCCGCAAAATAAAACTCTCAGCTATCAACCCACCCTCACACCACATGGGGAAGGGGTCACAAAGGAAATCTGACAGAAGATCTTGAGAAACAGACCCCCCAAATCAACCCATGTTATGTCATTCAGCTTCTGCTTAAAATTATGCATCTCTTGCTTTTTTTTTTTTTTTTGGGGGGGGGGGGGGGGGGAAGACAACCAAATACACGGTTGCCAAGTCGAGTTAATGAAAAACCCTTTGGCTGTTAACTCATTTAGTGCAGCAAGCATGAAATAAAGTCCGTGGCACCAGGCCAAAACGCAGCGGCCCTTTGCTGGGCAGGCTTCTGGGACCTCTCTCCGACCGCCGAGGCACCAGCCCAGCCCAGAGTACAGCAGCCCACAATTCTGAGGAGCTGCGATCTTCCTCTAGAAATCGGTGAATCCACCTCAAAAGAAAAAAAAAATATATCGATGGCACCGCCAGGCCCGAGGAGATTCTTCCTAAGGGCACTTTTGCATTCACTTCCCCCCTCCTCAAAAAAAAAAAGCCTAACCCCATCCGACCCCACTGCGAGGGGATATAAGTGACGAGGCTGGGCGGGGGATGCGCACAGCGCCGGGGCAGGCTCAGGGCAGCGGCCCGGCCCGGCGGCTCCCCGTCCCACCTCGCCGCGCCCCGACACCCCGGGGCTGAGCCGAGCGGGGCCGGGCGGTGGCGGGGGGCGGGCCCGCGGGCTGGGGCCGCCCCGCCGGGGCGGGGACCGAGTCCGTCCGTCCCCGACACACCCCCCCACCCCCCCGCCCGCGGCAGCACCCCCCGCGCCCCTCCCAGCCGAGGAAACTTCTCCGCTGGCAGGGAAAGAGTCCCGGTCCCCGGCCGGGGAGACGGTGCCGGCGAGGGGGGGGGGCGGGGAGCGCCTGGCGATGGGGAGATGTTGAGGCGGGGGAGGAGGAGGCGGCGGCGGTGACGACGGCGAGAGTTGCGCCTCTCCCCAGAAAGGGACTTTGACCTCGCACCACTCTCCGGCGGACCCCGAATTACATATTTTTGTCACAGGTCGGATCCTCGCGCACGTCGGCACAGCATCTAATTTATGAACTCATCAGCCTAATTTCATTATTTAATCATGCGCCCAGCAATCGTGTTTCCTTAAGAAAGGACTGACCTATTTTTGGCTGGAGATAAACGATCATGTTAACAGATGTTAATCTTGTAATCTGTTTTTCCTGTAAGCACTTCGCATACCCGCGTTTCAGACATTAAAAAAAAATAATAATAAAATCTTTCCCAAAAGACTTGACGTCACGATTCAGTTCTTACTTAAAAAAAAAAAAAAAATCTCGCAATGGTTTCAAAGACATTAAATCTTTTTCACTTTATAAATGCTGATTTGTTCTGCCTCAACTCCCACAGGCTTTTATTTGCATTTCAAATTCCACAGGTTACACCAGTCGCCTTTTCAGAAAATGTAAACCAACAATAAGGCAGCAAATGGGGGGGGGGGGGGGGGGGTAAGGAACCCTGCATCTGGATTAAATAAAGACCAGAATTAATGTTCAGAAAGTAGTCCGAGCAAAATTACATTTGCACGTCCAGTGCCCGAGCGCCTCCGTATCTATAGGGGTAACGTAAAGAATAAACTGGGCACACACAATGCGCATTCCCCAGAAGATCCCCGTCTGCTGCGGGGAGCTTATTAACGCTCCTAATATATGGTGCTGACTCCAAACCCACACTTTTCGGCTTAAAACACAGGGTTTGTCTCCAGCAGTTAATTGCAGAGGTTAGCTGGTTTGAGGGGAAAAACAACGGCCGGCTGTCATGCTCCACAAGCCTCCCCACACGTACTGCCTATTTTAACACCCCACCTTGTTCCCTTATAGCAAAGTTTACCCATCCAAACTTTCCTCAACTTGCCCAAGTACTTAATTCGCATTAGGATCGCGACTAGGCGCTATGCTAATTATCACCGAAGATAGTAGCGGGGGGAAGGAGGGAGGGACGAGGAGGAGGAAAGCTTTTATAGCACAAAATGTCTGGAACCGCATTATTTCTATTCTTCTTTTCACTCTCTCCTTCCCCCCCCCGCTCTATCCCCCCCCCCTTTTTTTTTTTTTAACATACGTTAAACTCCCTGCCTCTCTCCCCACCCCACCCGCATCAACTGGGCTATTTTCCTCTTCTGGAAATAATCGCTACGGAGACATTGTCCTTCTCGCCCTTCTCGCTGTCTATACGTGAATAATTGTTTTCTCTGCCCGCCCACCCCCAACTTCCTTTGATAAACTGTGTACTTCTGTAACGGGGATCACGGAGCTATCGACTCCCAGCGGAGCGGAGAGTAGCTAAAAAACAAGGGGACACACACACACACAACCACACACCGGGCGTTATCACGCACACGCTCAATCAATACTACCAGGCGAGGGGAAAACAAACAAACAAACAAAAAAGCCACGCTTAATAATTGAAGTGGCTACTCAGGGCTGGAAGACCCATCACCCACCTTCATTAGCCGAAGCATTTTACTTTAAAGTGAGGCAATTTGTTCTTTGTTTCTTAATGGATTAATATCGCAGTCCGCCCCCCCCCTCCCTCCCCGCCGCCCCTGACGGAGCGTACAAAGCCAAAACGCTCCCTCAGCCCGCAAACCCCCCCCCGGCACCACCACTGCAGTAAAACCGACCTCCCCCTCCTCCTCACCAAACAGCGCAAAGTTACCATTTTGGAGCCGCTCGGATGACCGGGGTGGGGAGGAGGACGACACGGACACACACACGAACGACACCGTCCCCGCTCCCGGGGAGAAGAGGGGCTGGGGGGGGGGGCGCGAAGTTGGTGTTGGTTTTTTTTTTTTCCCCAGAGGCGCAGCCCGAAGACCCCCGCCCCCCAAGCCGTGCCGTGCCCCCGCCCCGCCGCCCCTCAGCTCAGCTCACCTCCTCCTCCTCCTCCTCCGCTGCCGGCGGCGGCAGGGTGTGGGGAAGGGCCCGGTGTGGGGAAGGGCGCGCCGAGCCACCCGCCGCCCTGAAGGTGAAACCACGCGCCGCGTGCGAGCGGCCGCCAGCTGCACATGATCCGCCGCGCGGCTCCACTGGCGCGGGCGGGGGCGGCCCGACGGCCCCCGCCGCGCCCCGCGCCCGCGCACCGCCCCCGCCCGCCCGCCGCGCCCGCGCGCCGCGCCCGCGCCCGCCGCGCCCCGCCCGCCCCGCCGCCGCCGCCGCCGCCGCGCGTCCCCCGGCGGCCGCAATGGTCTGGCCGGTGCGGAGCGCACATACGCCCGGCGGACTATTGTCTGCGCGGCGCAAAGTTGGGGCGCGGGGTGCAGCCGCCCCGGGGCCCCGCCGCTGGCCGGGCGCTGCGGGAGACGGGGAGATCGGGGCGAGGGAGGAGGGGGGGTGCGCCGCCGAGTCGCGGTTGCGCCCGCCGGCCCGGTTCCCACGTACCTCTGCTGCGAAAGGTGCGGGATGGAGTTGCCCCAGATGCATTTCTATTAGAAACTTTTTCTCTCTCTCTCTTTTTTTTTTTTTTTTCGGGGGGGGGGGGCGAATTCCACTGGTAAAATATTTATGGATCTATTGAAATGCTCAGAAACAACAACATTAAAGTCCTCAATCAAGATCAAAGAGGAATACTGTTCAACAGCCACGCTGGGGAAGTTGAAAGACCTCCGAACAAATCAATCTGCCATATGGCTTTAAAAAAAAAAAAAAAAAAAAGAAAAAAAGAAGAAAAAAACACCCAACAAAAAAGCACCACCACTCCTATGTCTGAAAAGTTCAATTCTTGTTTTCCTGCGTGTTTGCGAAGCTCACTTTAATCACGCCAAATATGTGTGCCATAGGCGAGGGGAGTATGTTTAGTCTATGGCTGGGAAGCCTAATTTAATCTGCTAAAGCTTGGTACTAGACATCAGGGTGTGGAGGCTTTTTTTTTTTTTTTTTTTTTCCTCTCTCTCTTTCTTTCTTTGTCTCGTAATGTGCGATGACGTAGAATTGACACGGAGGACTTTTGACGGAGGGTCGGTGTTATCTCGACGCCCCGGAGCGCCCTGGGTCGCCGCCCCGGGCCGGCAGAACCCCTCGCCGGGCACCCCGGCTCCGAGCCCCCCCGCCGGGGCTGTTCCCCCCCCGGCCCGGCCCGGCCCGTGTGCACCGGCCCCGAGCCCGCCTCCCTCCAGCCCCGTCTTGCACTTGGGACGCAAAATGCTCCCGCACCGCCGGCAAAGAGAAGAAAACAACATTGGGGCGAGGGGTGGGGAGCTCTAAATCCTGCCCTTTCCAGTGCTCCTGACCAGAACCTCGGAATAAAGGAAAGGGGCGGGAGGGTGTGCGGGGGGGCAGCGAGCGAGCGAGAGGGAAAGTTGGTAATGAAGGATACACGAATCATAAAATGTAAGCTATGTGTGATTAATGATCTGCACTAATTTGAATAGCAGGCGTGTTAAAGGTCATTGACAATTGTTGCTGCTTTCAGCATGAATGCCTGAGTGGGATGTATTTGGGACAATCAAATTTAATTCTAATTCACGGGAAAAAAAAAAAAAAAAATATATATATATATATAGGACGTGCGTAGCAGCTGGTCAAAATATAGAGAGGACCCGCTTTAAAAAATGCACTTTGCCTGTCCTTCAAAGGCAGCTTCATTACACTAAGGTAGTGTTTTTTTAAATGCCTCCCTAGTAAATAATGTATCTGGAATGTCTGGATTTTGTTCCTTAGGCATCAGCATCCTTCCCGCACACTTTTTCAATCGCAGGCCAAATTGGGTTCCCAGTTACTCCAGACTTGCAGTGTTTTGTGGGCATTCCGAGTTCACTGAGGCCAGATTTACCTGGGAGTGTAAGGGAGCAGATGTCACCTCTCTGAGCTTGAAGAATTCACCCCAGGCACACGCCTGTAACACAGGAGTGTAGATTCCCTAATCACAGTTTATATAGCAGTTTAGCATTTCTTTACACAAAGAGTAAGAAATCCATTATAAATCAGCATTCCTGGGCAGTATTTAGAACTACAGTATTAAGCTAATAATTTCCATATGGTGAAAATTGACAAGTCAGAGCAATGAAAGGTGCATGAGACTTCCCAACTCCTCTACCTAAAAATGTGGTTTTTACGACCTGCTCCTTTTCTCTCGTAGTCTGTATAGGTTCTCTTCCTTAGACAGTAAAACACAAGAATACACAACACGGCGCTTGCTCTTTTACTTGACAGAGTAATGCTTAAAATGCTTAATACGTTCCATATTTGCTTCCATAGGGCCCAAGTCTTGCTCTCCTTGTTCCCATAAAAAAAAAAAAAAAATAGAATACTGAGACTACGGGCGTGAAAGGACTGGAGAACCCATCTCAAGCTTAGTAAGTGAGGGGTATTCCACTTTAATGGAAAGGCAATTAAAAATTCAGAAGATGCAGAGACTTTAAAAACAATCAAGCGGTATATTAATTTCACGGAAAGTCACTAGCAGAGTTCCTCTGTCCATGTAATTTTAAATAGGAGATTTTCTCACATTTCATCAGCTGAGTCCAGCACTTCTGGGTTTTAAAAACAAAACTGGAACAGTATAAGAATTTGCAGACTTGAAAGATACCCAAAATGTATTTGCATAATATTGTCGATGTCATTAGAAGTTTCAGGTAGAGAAGATAATTTTCAAATCATTAGGAATGTACCATTACCATGGCTGATTAATCTGTTTGCAGACACTGTTTACCCATTTTATCTTTGCCAGAAATTTTCCAGGACATGTCCTCCCGTTTCAAATTCTTTAAATTACAGTATTTTGTATGAGAATGTCAGCGATATTAATGGCTCAATACGTGTTTTGCTATTTATAGACTCGCATGTATAATAATTCTGGCTAATGAAATACTTGGAGCAGGAAAACATTTATTTACTTTTGCTATGGTCTAATAAATTATTTGTTCAGCATTTGGGACCAGGCTTTCACAAGTTAAGGAAAATGGCATTTTGATGAAAATCTGTGCGATGACTTGTCTGCATAACTTAGCCTTAGGAATGATTGGTGGAAGTTTAGATAAGAAAAGGTTCCCGAGAAACACCACTGCAGAATAGCAAGGAAAAAAGGCCGTCTCTCCAAAAGCAAAGCTGAAAGCATATATAAATACTTCAAGGCAGGCAAACAAATCAAGTTTGGATTACATTTTATATACATGTGTGTGCGTGCGTGCATGTGTGTGTGAGCGTACATGTCACATACACAGATCTATCCGGTGAAATGTAATCTGGACGATTCAGTTTCTTTAGCCTTATCTGTATGCTTGCTCAGAGTTACTCGGATTTTGTGCCCAAGAATATTTTTTGTTGTTACAAATCTATCAGACGTTTAGAAAATGTATCTAAATAATGCGAATCCAGGATGGTTTAAGGCTCTTGATTGTTAAAAGGAATTAGTCTCTCCATCTCAAGACTCTTACTAGCATTTTCATTGGGGTTTCCCGTCATATCTCTCTCTCAGCGACCCTTTCTAAACCCAGCTCTTAGTTCTCCGGTTCTGCTAATAAAACAATATATATCTATTTTAATCGAAACCAGATATTTTGCCTTCAGAGTGTGCTTGGGTCAGGAAAAAAGAGCATGCAAAGTCTCATGACAAATAGTCTTGTGTTACTCTTCGCATTCTAAACCGGACTTTTTCTTGGTGTATCTGGAAATACAAAGACCATGTGCAGAAGTTACAAACTGGAGGGCGCAGGCAGCTCTAATAGCCCCAAACGTCTTGCAGATCTCTGCACAGAAACATTCCCAGTGATACTTTTTAACAAGAAACTAACATTTCTGCCTTCAATTAAACTGGGCCGTTTTAACACTGGTGTGCTTTCAGAGTTTATGTGGGTGGCACAAATCTCACTCTGAAACAAAATGGTTTCAATCAATAACAAGCGTGCACTGTTGGATAAAATGCATTGACTTCTCACGTGCACCACAAAAATCTTTTTCTCTTCTTTAATCATGCCTCAGTAGCAGTGTGGTGTCAGGCTACTTCCAGAGTTTGTACTACGAAAACGCACCACGACCCAGCAAAGTTTGGCATGCCAATGTACTCTGGGTCTGCATGGATTGAGGTCAAGCTCTTGCACCCCGTTAATCTGGTCAAGCACAAATCTAGCAAACAGATTCGAAAATAACTTTCCATTCAGAGAGCTGCACATATTTCGGTATCTGAAGAATCTATTAACATGTAACCACAATAAGCGACTTGGGCATATCTGATGACAAGTTGTATGGGGTGTCAGGATGTGGTCTTATCCTCTTTACCTTCTACTCATACAACTTGTCCCCTTGCTATTAATGGAATTGCTTTAATGATAAAAGATGATTGATGTTTGTCTCCATCATCTCATTTATGGCATGTGATGAGCTTTTCCTTACGGCAGAAATAATCCGGAGACCTTTCTTGAAGAACCAACATTTCTAACTCTAATGTCTTTCATATTTGCCTCTACCATCAACACAGTTGCTAGGATATAGCCAGATTTTGATTTTTGTGCTTTGATCCTCTCAAACCCACATTTTTTTACATCGAGTTATTCAACATCGCTTTTACAATGATGCTGAGAAAGAGAGCAGAAAAAGTTAATATTTTAAAGTAAGTACAGCCTCAGTATACATGGTTATTTTAGGTTCATGCTAAATGCTGCATATAGTACCAACTTTTCCAGCCCTGGCAGTCAGATTTTCTCACCCATATGTAATTTTATAAACTACATCACGGCTTCACAGCAGGTAGGGAGCCCACAAACCTGTTCTTAATTTCAGCTTAACTGAAAGAATCTCAGTGGCAGCTGGTTTCAGAATAGCTGATACAGACTTCCACAGATGTGGCCCATAATAGGTTCAGAAATAAAAAAGAACTAGGCCACAATGTAGAATTAATTTCAAAGACAAATTCAATAAGGATACCACTTTTAGGGTTTGGGTTTTTTTTTTTTTTTGTTTTATTTATTAAGAGATCTTTGGGAGGGCATATTTCTGTGGCCTGGGTTTTTTCGTTCTGACTACTGATCATAATAGTGCAGTACACCGATTTTCTGGCAGGCTGGACGTGGCTGTTAGCTCTCTCGAAGCAAAGAAACGGGCTATTTCTGAGTTTGTGTCACCTCCCCTCCCCCTCCCCCTTCTTATGTTCCTCCAAGCATAACTGATAGTACTGGAGTGCTTGCGCGCTTTTCTAACTGGACCAGACAAAGAGGTACAATAGCTAAAAATGACCTCTGATGATACAGCGAATGTGCTGCTTGACAAAACTGGGGAAACTGGTTGCTAACTCTAAATCAGTGTGCTATTTGGTGATGTTTCACAAGCTTGAAATAAAGGAATACAGAAAAAATAGTTTCACAAATGTTAATTTCTGGAGTTCAGTAAGGGGAAGGCATTACATGTTTTCGGTAATGGCGTGGCAAATACACTGATGTACTTACTATCTTCTACTGAATAAAAAAACCCTCAAAAGTAAAAGTGGAACAAAACAGTCACTTGTCCTCGCTAACAAAATTTCCTTTGACATTCTGTGCAGCGGTCTAAGTGTCTGAATAATCTTGGCTTATATGGTCTTTCAGTTCAGGCATGCGAGGAAAAAGTAACTTCAAAAAGAGAATATTTTACCTGATATGTACTATTTTAAGGCTTCAGTAATTAGAGAACTGCAAAGGTCAAAATAGCCATCAATATCATGAGCAACAGCATAGAAGTAACATGTTTAAGAGGAAGTCAGTTGGTTGGCTGTAACATAATACACCGTAAGCAGTAGGATATGAATCTGCAATGATGAGCAGCAGAAAAAACAGAAACACTTAACCAGCATCAGATACTTATTTTGCTGAAAGTACACGAGAACTTGCAAATGAGAAATAGAGATGCTTTCAAGTCTAAATCCCAGATTTTACTACCTCACTGCAGAGATACTGCAACCTATACTGAGGTCCATCCACACAGATCAGTTCACAGGCTGGATAAAAAGTTCACCAGTGTCCTCTAACCTTTCAGTGAGCCAGGCAAAACCTCAGGATTCAGAAGCTCCCAAATCTTTTTTCCATGTTCTGGATCTAATGTGAATCAGAAATGTGTGGCATTAGCCTAATTTTAGCACACTACTGCCCACTTCTTAAAGTCAAATCATGAAATAATAGATCTGGGTGGGTAGTTAAGATGTTGCTGTGTATCTGCTACTCCTAAAACTGTATGTTTCCTGTATTTCTGATCTGGCATAAATTAAAAATGAGTAAAAGTACAATGATTACATCTGAAGATGCAGTAGTTTGCAATGGTATAAGTCACAATAAAGATGCACAATTCCGGGGAAAATTATTTTGAGAATGGGAACTCTTCCAAAAACTCCCCACTATTTCTTTCATTGGTGATAGACTATTTTTCTTCCCTGTACAATTTTATGCCAAATTGGCTATTTTTCTAATTTTCCCATAAAGCACGCAAAATTCATGACTCCTTTTTCCACATTTGGATCCACAAATCAGCCAAGTTTATTCATTCTACTGAGAGAAAGAGGCTGAAACAAACACCCAGGATCATTAGCATAAAAATATCAGCATAAAATTATCCTAACTTTTAACGAAAATGTTGCAGAAGGCTTCTAGTTTGTTGCTTCCATTGGGTTTGAAAGACAGAAGTGAGTTAGGGAAATTGGACCGCTATAGACTTTGCGAGGCATTTGCCTTTTTCCTCTGTTAAACTCCAAAGCTAATAAACCCGGAGCATTCAGTAACAAGTGAGGCACTCATGTCAACAAAGGCCTTACTTAGAGACGGCGAGGTTTTGAGAAACTTCTGTGGCGAGGATTTGAAGATATTTTAGTCATATGCAGCGTACTTTGAATGTGCACTTTTGCTTCTCTGTTTCCTACAGTATAATCCCCTTTGCTTTCCCCCCCCTGTGTTTTAAAAGGAGCACAGAAAAGGCTGAGTGTTAAACTACACTATTCAATTGTCCGGTAAGTACACAAATTCTGTTCAAATCAGAACAAACTTTCAAGTAGACAGAAAGGGGTATTTGGATTTCTATTTTATCCTGGAAACCCTGCTGAACACCAGTGTGGCAGGGAATATAGCCATATCAGACCAACAAAAGGCTCCTAATGTAGTGAAGACCTCCTCCCCCCTCCTCTCTGAGGAAGCCGGCTGGCATAGCTTTTGCTATCGGAATTGTTTGCAGAATAACCAAACTAAAGCAGCTCCCTGTGTGAGTGCCTTGTTCAGGAATAAGCAGCACTTTTATTCTAAAACACTTAGCTCGCTTCCTAAAGAGATATTTCTTTGTTTTCAATGCTCTTGTGGAGCAATACCTCATCTGTGGGTTTTTTTTTCCCTTCTATTTACATTTTGATTTGCTTTTCTGACAAAAGCAGAGATGTACTCTCTCAATAAAGCAGTTATCACATACACCAGCAACTCTTAGATTCCTTCTGCTGTGCAAAAGATCCCAAAATACTGGTTTTATTGCAAAGGATCCCATTAATATCAATGATGCAAGCACCCAGTTCACTCCTAGGGGCTTTATATAATAAAAGGGTTACACTTAATAAAGTCAAATGTGGTAGATCTGCTCTTCACATCACTAGTACAATGATGTTCTTGTAATACAAGATGTACTACTAGTCATACTTTTATTGATATGAAGTATGTTCCTGTGTAATATCCCACATATTTTTCCCTAAGATATTAGAACATTTCATACCAAATCCCTCTACCATCTAAGGAGTCCAGGATCCTATTTATTTTGGTGGGACTTGGTGTAATAAAAGTAATACATTGCAAAACGTGTGCAGTAACAATGCTGCCAAACATGCTCTCAGAATGATGCCATTGGTACTGTCCAAGGCAATGTTTTGTCTCTCCAGAGAAGAAGAATGCATAGGAGTGTGCTCTGGCAAGTCCTTTTGGTGTGCCTGTGTAGTCATTAAAGCTAAAGTTTCTGTTTGTTTGTTTGTTTGTTTGTTTGTTTTACAGAGTTAAAGAGATTTGGGTTCACCATTTGTTGCTTAACTCCCCAAAGGCTACACTAGGTAGCACTGACCTAACACGTGCTTCTGTATCTGTACTTCTGTAGCCCATAGAAGAGACAGCATAAGGCATGAATGGGAAGAAGGGATCAAGGGGCTGTGAGGAGAGGCCAGAAGCCCTCTGGCAGCGCTCTCTTGCCGTGTAAGCCCAACCACCGATACGGTGGCAGTCCCAGTGCCAAGTCTGTGCGGGGTCAGTGACTGAAAGCTGGTGTGAAGAGCTGAGCTTGAACCCGTGCTCCCCCGCTGCCCTCAGCTGTAAGAACCAGAGAAAGGTGGCCCATGGGACCTCAGCCAGGAGGGGGGAATTGCTTTGCCGTGGGACCAGGGACAAAGCTGGCTGGTTTTGCAGACCGCTGCCCACCGCCCAACTCAACATCTGCTCCTGAAGCCAGATCTGTTCCTACCTCTGCCTCTTGGAGGAGGCAACCTGGCAGAGCATTAACAGTACCTCAGCACACTCCTCATTCAGTCACAAGTGCTTCTGCAAGGAGTATATAACTGCATTAGCTTTACTTTCAGGAGTTTTCTACTCAGAGTCCACACCTTTCTGCTGCAGGGCAGGCATAGTAGCTATAATCTGGTTATAAAAAAAGTGCCAGTGAATGGGATATTTGCATGAATGACCTCATTTTTCACTTGCTCACTAGAACATTTTTAAAAGGAAGTATTTGCTTGGTTGGTAGCCAAGTGTTTTCTCCTTGACTACCAAATGTGTTTAGTCCATATTAAGGGTAGAATTCTCTCCAAAGTTCACTGGTGATTTCCAGACCCTGTAAGTTTTGCACGCAAGAGACCGACAGCAAAATTCTTATTTAATCATTTGCCACCATATTTCAAAAAAAACGTGGTTTTCCAGATCCTTCTGACTTCCAAATGTGAAGTGGAAAATGACCAAAAAAGGGCAGTACTTCATCTAATGCTGGTTTTTTTAGCACACATACAATCCTACTGTCCTTCTTCTGCTTTATCATAAGCAAGGGGATGTGTGACTACTTTGTATAACCTAAAGTTTCTGCTTATCTGGACTCGTATAAGTGCATTCAGCAGCTTCCTCTGATGTATAGTTAATGGGAAATTCTGTAAGGTTTACACTTAAACTTAATCAGAGATATGAATGGAAGAATGTAGCCATCAAAGCTATTGCGGAGTCCTCCACTCCCTGACCTTTGGGCCCATAAACCCATGAATGAGTTACATTCATCCACATACTAGCGGTAAAGGCAAAATGAGTTTAGAACTCCAACTATTAATCTAAGTTGAATTTCACTTAAGTGGTTCACGAGTAGATAATCAGTCTTTACCAAGGGTTTGTAAGACTTGTCTTCTTTTCACCTCACGCAGCTTGGGTCCCAGCACAGGGGCAGGCCATCAAAGAATCCACAGAGGAGAGAGGAAGGACCAGCCACCTGGCAGAGATGACCTAGCTGATTTGGATCCCAGGCACTTATGGCTAGCTGCGGCTGCATCTGCGCCTGCCTGTTCGCAGGACGGTGTGTGCCACAGTCCCCTCTCCCCTCGTATCACCTGCAGCCTGCAGTACACAAGAAATAGGAATAGCGCATCTGCCCCCTGCCTGCAAAGTGCTGTGCTGGGTCTGACCCTTTTTGCAGCTGTATATAGTGGGTTGGGGGGGACACACTCCACTTAGTTGCTGCATAAGCCAGTTTGTCGCTCTGAGCCTCATTTTTTCTATCTGGAAAATGGGTCAGTACTTCTAGAGAGCTGCGCTCATTACCGATGGAATGAAATACTCTGAGGCCTTTTCTGACTCCAGCAGAGCAATCTATGGCATAAGTCATGCATGGTATCTGTGCTTGGAATTGTGTTTTGGCATTTTTACCTAACACAGTGCATAGCAAGGGTTTTATCCATTCAGCAATCTCTGCCAAAGCGTTTTTGCACCTTTCTTGATTTGGCTGTGCAATCAGAGAGAGGCGGTTGCACAGCTAAAAGAATAAATATACTTTGAAAAGAACAGAAAGTCTGTCCAAAGACAGGTCAGAGAAAAAAAAACCCAGTGTCTAATGGCAATCCAGTGTGGGTTAATTCCGTTTCTCTTGGTACTCCAAGGTGGTAGATCAGGAAAGCATAAGCTGAGAAGTGCCCACTCAGATAAAGACCTCTAGGATAAAAATAGCCCCATCAATACAAACTGAATAGAGACCAAAAGATTCAATGGTTCAACTGATTTATACTTAAGGGCTTTTTCAGGGAGAAGTTAAACTTTTGTTTTTGTTTGGATTTGGGAAGTGAATAAACAGTGTCTGAAAGTAAAGGAAAAAAAAATATATATATTTCTTAGCCCCGATTGATACAATTTAATTTTGTTGTTAAAAAAAAAAAAAGCAGCAAACCAACATCCAGACACACCTGTGTGCCAAGTTTTGACCTGATGCAATTTGATACAGGTGAGATATTAAACCCCGAAGACCAAGTTAACAATGGAAACAGTGACAGACTGTTAACAGTAGTAAGGGGTAGTGGCTGCCATTATAATAGTAAGTTATACGTTTTTCACAGCATAGTGGGACAGCTGATAAACCCTGAACCTGCCTGCTGGCTGCCTTTAATTTGCTGTAGTTTGTTTAGCCAGTGCAACACTAGCAGTGACCTTGTGTTTACTCATTAATTCTGCGAGTCACTTCATGGGGAATTAGAACAGCAAAGCAACTAGAATATTTTTAATATCGAGAGCGTTTTGCCTCATTTCTTCATTGTCTTTGTAATTTAAATATCCTGTTGTGTAAGCCTAAAGGCAGGAAGTGAGCTATACAAACCCTTACAATAACAGTATTAGGTTGCAGATAAGCCCATGTGCTCAGTGGTGTCGGGTATTTTTTTTTTCCCGGGGTAATATAAGTTTTCCAAATGCTAGAAGAGATTATGTTTCCTCTTAGGAACACATTTAAAATCTTTCAAAATAGACTTTGTCTGTTACACACACAAAAAATACTCACCCTATAACGAGAAATGACTTTGGCCCGTAATGCCAGGCTTTAATTATTTAGCTTCACACTGTATTTGTGTTTCTGCCATGAAACCCAAACCTCTTCAGCAGGCAGAGATGGAGTGGTAGGGTAGGTGCCTACCTACCCTCTCTTTCATTCTCGTCCCTCTAACTCATCACTGTTTTAATGCAAATCAAACCCTTGGTGCGTACATAGCTAGCATAGATATCCTTACACTTCACACACCTGGCAGTCAGCTTTCCTGCTGAGGCTGCTGCTGAACTGGATTATTTCCTCTCATGGCGATTACACTTGGATCTCTGCAATAAAAGACAACAAGAACTTCTTTACAGGTGATAAACACAAACTTTTTTTCATATATACCTGGGTTTATGGGCCTAAAGAAGACAGTCCTGTTAATGGTATCTTTAGATTTTCTCAAATGAATCAAATAATTTTTGCAAGCCAGATACATAACTAGCATTTCAAACCATAAGCAATCCATGTAGCCTACCTACAAAAGTAGGACATGATTTCTGAATCTACTTTCCTTTAATGAGATTATAATCCTGACTGTTCTGTTTTTACTGCAGTCAGAGGTAGCCGTTGTTGCTGAGTGGCTCATGAGCAGTAGGCTTGTATGCTTGCATAACTGATCTGGAACTACACACGGTGACTATCTATAAGTGATAATCTTGAACACAACAAAAGGTTTGATCTTCATGTATATTTGCACGAGCACATTTGCATCTACACGGCACATACACATTTGTATCACGTGCATGGCATCACATGTAATGAGATCGTTACATTTGTGTATATGCACAGTGTGAAAGGCAAAATTGCCCGACACTACCTTTATAAGCCTGACTTCACAGACAGCTAAATCTTATCAGTTTAGCCATTTCTGCTGTCCTTAGCATGCACAGTATCTGATTCAGGTTTAAATTTTAATGAAATTTTCAGACAAAACTATTTAGCTGTTTCTGAGAGTAAGGTTAACAGAAACCATGTTGTTTTGCCCATCTTGAAACATTCTGGATCTTCTCTGAGAATTGTTCTAGCACCTTCACAATTTGAAGCCAGAGTCTGAAAAATCTGAAGAGGCTCCCTGTGCTAGGGCTTTGCCTTTTGCTATTCTCGTTATACATTTGGCTGTGTTATAAGTCTGTGAAAAATCACAGTTTGCACATGCTCCATCACTACCTCTTCAATTGGAGTCGCTAAATTCTAAGATTCTGCTGTGACTGAGGATGCTCAGGTTTCTCACAGCTGGTAGCGCTGACTGAACCACATATGCCATGTCCTCAGTTATAGACTAGTGTCCTCACAATTCCATGCTCGAATATATTATTCCAGGATAGATTAGAGGGGCAAAGCCAAAATTTCACTATACTAAGAACTCAGAGCGATAAGGTTGGGATGAGTTCCAACAGCAACTGCTAAGAGAGAGGTGAATTAATTCATGTTCATGAAGCATTCAAATATTGCAGAACTGGCCACCACAGAAAATCTCATGAGGAATTTAATTATTCCTTTTTGAGAGAAACGTTCGAATAGCATACGGTAAATAGGGCATGGAATAACAAACTGCTTGGAAAGTAACAAAATACAGAATTGCTGCTAATTCCTGAATCTTAAATGATGCTTTGCAATAAAATTAATATGTGGCTGTGCAACTAAAGATGGTAACATAAAGCACATGTATAAGGGGCTGAGTGAACAGACATCCTCAGTATTAACACTTTCTGTATTATTTTGTCTAGAGGATTTAAGAACAGAGTGAAGAACCTAGTTGCTTTGATGTGTGTTTATACATTCATACATGCACACGCCTATAGACAGCTTGCCTCCAGTTCAAAATAATCAAATATTGGTGGAACATGCAGTGGGTAATAGTTAATTGCATTTGACAATAAAAAAAAGGCAGGAATAGCTAATCTGAAGTTATCAGAGACAATGATTTACTTGACGTTATGGTCAAACTACAGCACAGAGCTTTCAGCTATCCCCCCTAGAATATTAACATCTGTGATAACCAGTGAAGTACGAAGTGAAGGGCTTTCTGGAGTTTCCATTCGTGTCTCAGTTAGCTCTAAACAGAAAAACCAGGGGGAACCGTCTACAAAAAACTTCTCTTTGTCTTCACCTCTTTCCGCTGCAGTAAGCAGCTCCATTTTCAGCTATGGAAATGAATCAGGATTTCATTTTTCTGAGATCTTATTTCAGTAGCCTACTCTGAATAATAAACAACTATTAACTTTCAGAGGACAGAGGAAGATGTATAATTTTTAAGGCACATCCTGTTTTGAGGACTCCGGTATATAAACTGTGTAAGAGAAAGAAATTGTAGAAATAAATGAGAGATAACAAAATTGTTCCTGGTACAGTGAGGTTGTCAGTCTTTCTGCACTCCTGTCCTTGTCATTATATATGTTGGGCCTGATTCCCTGACTTCATTTGAGACCCCCTGGGGGAAAACAGAAGTAACATACTGCGGAATCATGTTCTTTTCCCAACATTTATTTTTTGGAGGGTCAGTCTAGTGTGGCGCTTAAAAGTCCCACAAGAACTGCCCAGAGCTTAGATAGTTTCTTTTGGCTTGCTGAAAGGGTGAGTATGGTACCACTTGTGCAACGTTTATTTCCTGATAGCCCATTTAAGCAGGTTTTAGTGTTAACTTCAACTTCTTAACAAGCTTAAGTATAGCATCACGTTTGATTTGGTTTTGCAAATGTCTGGAACTTTTCATGTGGAATTAGCAGATCTCAGTCTTCAAGCCTAATGAACTCAGATAAAACTCAGCAGGATGTCCTGTTAGAAACTAATTTTTTTGTACAAAGACAGCTCTTTGGTCCTCTCTTCTTGCATTGCGTTTGTTGATTTGTCTCAGAGGCTCATAAGCTATCAGCTCTCTTATTGATCTGCTCTAGAGTTGCTTGAAAACATAATTCTGAAAGCAGTATTTCAGCACCTCTCCTTGTTTGATCTCTTTGCTGTGGTGAACTGTGGCACAGTTTTCCAAGCACTAGGCTGAAAATCAATGGGGCTTTCTTTATGCTTAATAATACATATTTTTTAAATCTTTACATCTGTCTAATTGTATTTAAAATGCCTCTCTATATATTACACTTCCTGCTTTATTAAAATCTGTCCTAGGATTCACATCCCTTCACTTTAATTTAGCTACAAATTGATTCTTAAAGTTTCACATTTAATAGCCTTCGGGGTTTGATGCACAAACTATTCTGACGTCTATTCATAGACCTTTATAATGGGACCCACTCCAGTTTATCCCTTGAACTGTCAGGCTCTCTGGGAAATAATAGCTCCTGACAGTTGTAGAGTTAAAATATAGGATTAATGATCAGCTTTTAATGTGCAAATGGGGTATTCAGCTTTCCTCTTACCCATCTTATTTAATGCAAATTCAGTGTTGAAACAGGTAGCATGAGTTGCTTCTCTCACTCAACATAGATTAATCTATCAGGGTAAATTTCTGAATCAAAATAGAAATTTAGATACACACCACAAAGTAAATACAGGGCACTACATTCGTGCTGATTTATAACCAAGTAATTTTTCCTCTGCCAAGTCCATAATTTATTTTTAAGGTTTCAAAACCTCACTTTCACACAAAAATAAAAATAGCTGTGCATTGCAGCAACCAATTTAACCAGCAGGAAGGAGTCTGCCCTTCTCCATTAAATACAGCTGTAGAAAGCCCCATGGACTTTGATTTAATTGTTTCCAATAGGCTAAAAAAATCCGCTACCTACACTTAGGAAAAAAAAAAAAAAGAAAAAAGAAAAAAAAGAAAAAGAAAAAAGGAAAAATAAAAAAGAAAAAAAGAAAAAAGAAAAAAGAAAAAGAAAAAAGAAAAAAGGAAAAAGGAAAAAGAAAAAAGAAAAAAGAAAAAGAAAAAAGAAAAAGAAAAAGAAAAAGAAAAAGAAAAAGAAAAAGAAAAAGAAAAAGAAAAAGAAAAAGAAAAAGAAAAAGAAAAAGAAAAAGAAAAAGAAAAAGAAAAAGAAAAAGAAAAAGAAAAAGAAAAAGAAGAAAAAAGAAAAAAGAAAAAAAGAAAGGGATTTCTACAGCAAAGCATGGAGCAGTTCACATTTTTAATCAGGAGATTAATAACATGTTTGTGATACTGGTCCTTAAAAATTGGATGGTAAATTTTGATTGTGGCATCCTATTAAAATGCTGCCTACGTATACAAAATTAGACTATTTGTTTAGAAAATGTTATATACTCGTGTAATTGGAAAATGCATTTCAAACTATGGTATAATAAGAAGCATTTGTCCATTATGTTCCGCAGTGATAGACAATGTTGTGACTGAGGAGCGGAGCATGGGGAGGAGACGTTGGATTAAGGTAACATATAGAGAAACTTGCATTTTTCTTAGAATATCTGGAAGAAAGAAAAAGGATTTGAGGGTAAGTTAAATGAAAGTCAAAACATATAAAATAAAATAAACACTGAGTCATTCAGAAAAATCTTTCATATTTAAGCCAGTTGCACACCTGCCCATACATCTCTAATAAACACTAGCTTTCCCAAGAACATGAAACAGAAAGGTGTCCCTCCAGATATAAGACTTAATCCTTGCAGTGCTCGAGCGCCTTAAGCTGCCAATAAACCAAAGAGTGAAGTCTGTTGTCTGCAATTATTCCTTTGAAAGGAGTAACATCAGAGCAGCAGGCAGATGTAAGGACCCTGAGCGGTGAAGGAAGAAGAGCAAGAAGAATATGCAGCACTTCACGTAGGTGCGACTTTGTGTCTTCTCTTGAATACATGCTTTAGCACACTAACAGGGAAGAATACAATTAACATTGTTTGGGAAACCTGGTTCCAACAGCTTCTAAACTGGAAGGCCCTCCAGGGATTTCTTTTGTTGTTTTGATAACAGTGTCAATTTACTTGGATAACAGTGTCCAGTGTCGATTTACTTGGATATGGCACCCCCCTCACCCCCACCCCGTTTCGAAGAATGCAAAGCGATGTATCATTAATGGCTCTTGAGAAACATAAGCTAAATTTAAATTAACCTCACAGGCTTTGTTTATAACAGCCTTAGCTGCTCTGTTCCTGATTTTCCACTGCTTTCTACCTTGCATTCACAGCTGTGCAAAGCAAGTCAGACCAGCAGTCAGGCAGCAGCCTTCTGCAGACGTGCTGCATTCACATCGCTTTGGTGTAAATGAAGGATAGTTCAGCAGAGAATCGGTGGTTGCAGACATGCTGATAAATATATACATAATAACCATAGCAGGCAGCAGGTCACCAAATGGACTAAAGCTCTGATCTGACACTCACTGGGCCGGAGGATGCTTTAGGTGCCCTATTCTGGCAATTTCTGGCCCTTGCCAAGAACTTGTTCCTCCCATGTTCGTCCTGCAGTGTTGTCCTGGTTGTGCAGTAGGCTGGATGGCAGACCTGATCCCCTGGGGGAAAAAAACCAAAACAACAAAAACCAAACAACAAACAAACAACAAATTGCCCAGAAAAGATAGACAAATAAATAGGAAATATAAGAATAAATGGTGATTTTCCCAGGAATTTAGCTCCCTCACATGTTTCACCATGTGGTGGGACAAAACAGTACAAGGCCAAGGCCAGTAAGAAGCAGTGGCAAGGGAAGGGGGAGAGGAGGTTGCTGGCAGACTTCCTGAGAAGTTCTTCTTCAAATTATATCAGGAAAAAGAAAGAAGTATTGTAAATTCTGGCCAGGGACCTGCCTTCCCTGAGAGGCAGGGAGGTAAAGATAAGAGCTATGGTTCAAACTCCATCCTTTTCATGTATTGCTGCCGTTACCTCTTCCAGGCTTTCCTGATGTTTTCTCAACACAAGGTATTGTTTGTGCTGCAATACACACACACAGAGGCAATTTGTACTCAGGCTTGGAGCTTTGATTTTCAACATCCCAGTGATTTTGGTTTACACTCACTCCAGAACACCTTCAACTTGCAAAACGGTTGTCATGCTCAGTGGAAGTTAAACCCACAGATTCTAAATTATTTTACCATTTTCTGTATTTTGAGATAATTTTCTCTGGACCTATGTTTTTTAGATAGAGATGGGCTTTTTTGGACTTTCTGTAAAACCCTTTCAGAATTCACTTAAATGAAAGAGTTAAATGAAAAATTAGACCTTGAATTTATCAAGTTTCATTGATAAAATTTTAAGCCACTCATGGTTGATTTGATTTTGCAGTCATAGCCAGTAAAACTTAGTATTTATTTTCCAACTTGCTTGAGGGGAATTTAAAAATACAAATCGCAAAAAGTACTGCTCACAACAAGACAAAAAAGTTTTTACTAATCCAGTGAGCAGAGATTAACTGAGTTTAGAATTCAACTAACGATGGGGAAAGTCACTGAAAACCAGGAGCTACAATGTATGTCAGAGGGCCAGTTTGGGGACTGGGGTGGGGAAAGGAGGACTCCAAGGAAGGAGGAGCTGCTGACAGCTCTCAAAACTCACCCATTTGAAGTATTCCAGAACACAAATCCAGCAAAGCTAGCAATCATGAGCCTCTCCCAGCCACCCCCATAATTCATCAGCGCACCAAACTCTGAGAAAGCACCTATGAATCAGACAATGCTTAATATTTCACTTCATCCTCGATGCAATTACTGTGGCTAGTGTTCAGGAGGAAAAAAGGGATGGGCCTTTGATATTGGGACACCTGTCTGCTAGTGCAGGCAGCAGCATGGACTAATGTGAGCGCTGAATCCCAGTTTGCCATGGTTTGAAACCCCAGCTGTCTCTCCTTTTCACCCAGAGCTTGCTTTTGCTGTAGGCAGAGAAAAAGGACTGTTTCACATACACACCTGCTTAAATGAAGCATCTTTCTTAAACTCTATCTATCAACCTAAGATGAAGTCAGGATTGAAAACACTTAGAAAACTGGACTCTAAACTTCTGTGCTTCAGGGGGAGGATGACCCCCACCTCAGCCCTGTGCAACTCACTGCTGCTCTGATTCCAAGCAGCTAAGTGGGCATGATTGAAAGGAAAGGTCTCTCCTAGCTCACAGTTTTATCCTGTAGCCATTCAGTCGCACAGCTTTTGTTTTGTTTTGTTTTGTTTGTATTTTCTGACCTTGCATAAATTTAAAATGGCCATGCATAATTTTTTGGACAGTTTCCATTTGGGGCAGAAACCCTTCTTGACAGGTTCAGCAAAGACTGCAATTTAATAGATGCATTTCAAATTCTCTAAAACCGGGGTTCAAAGTGCTCAGACACCAGTTTCAGCATCACTGGGATCACAGCACAACAGAGGAGGTGCACAAGCATGTGTTATTTATGTTTGTTTGCAGTTTAACTGATGGTTTATATACTGTTTGGATATAAATAGTGTCAGATTCAATCCCAGTCAGTGCTATCTCATGATCATATAAACCCCCAAAGGGGACTGCTGAGGTGGGAAATCTGTTGGTAGAGGAATTTGCCACAACCAAAACCAACCATAACCCCTCTGTGTCTGAGGGGGGACCTCCTGGGGATGGCAGCAGTCCCTGATGTCGTTGGTTCCGCTGGCTGGAGGAGTTACAGGACATGCTGACCCAGCACGTCCCACACATCTCTGTTAACGGTCATAAAATAAAGCAAATGTCCACACTCATGCCAGTGGAAAGTCTGAAGGGAGAGGAGGACCCAGTGGGAACTTTATCTCTTTAGGGAGTGAATCCCACTGTGGCGTGGAGGGTTTGGTAATGCGGGAGGGGAGATTGTATGCGAGGTGCTGCCCACTCCTGCTTCCCTGCATGTGACTTGAAGGCTAATAAAAGCCTATTTGTTGCTCTAACTGACAGCAAAAACATAACATATGGGCAATATGTATAAAAATGATGATAAACAATAGCACAGGTGAAAACAAATCTAATAAAATCAGATGGGAGAGCTCACAGGACAAGTGGATGTTTGCATTGTCCCAGGAAAGCGTACTCCTGTGGAGCTGAAGGGAATCAATTGGCTTGTATTCTCACTTTTCCTAAAAAATTCATGGTATAACACCAGCAGCCTACAGGGATACTGGGAAAAAAGCAAACAAACAAACCATTCTGAGTCTTCCATCACCACCACCCCCCACCCCCCCTTCCCCGCCATCTCCTCTCTTGCTATTTTTTAAAAAAGGAAAAGGGGCAAAGGGGCAAAAGAGCAATCCTTGTAATTGCCAGCCAGTAAATCTAAGTCAATCCCTAGTGAAACAATGGGACAACTAGTTAAGGGGGGGTGGAACGGGAATGAAAAATAATGGGGTCATGAGCAATTAAAAGGTTTGTCCAAATCTGACCTTTGTTTTAATGTAATTTATAATCAGCAGGATTATACCTGGGTTAAATTTAACTGCCTAGTCTTCTAAATTTTCTTAAAAAGAAACAATGCCAAAGAAACTCAGTTCATCTGGTGAAATCAAAAGATGTAGTGAGAAAACTATGTTTTCTTCTTGCTTGCAACGGCTGTTAAACTTCAGCATGCAAAATCATACAGAAGAAAAAAATGTCTTTCTTAAAATTCTAGTATCCCTCTCAGTTCATCTAAACTGTGAAAAAGCTCATAATAAAATCCCAGTCCCTCCCTCAAAAGCCCCCAACCTCCTCATCTCCAAGCAGGAGAAAACCTGGCTTAGCATTCTTGATATTACCAAGACTAAAAGAGATTGTTTAATTTTCCTCTTCCCTCTGCTCCTCCCACTTTATAAATCAACACATTTTCCAGATGAAGTTGTGTGCATGCATATTTATAAAAGAAAGGGTCACAAATCCCATTTTTTAAAGAAAGGAAGCCTTTTTACATTATATTTTAAAATTAGCCAAGACTGAACATTGCAGTGCAGAAAATGCTCCTCTTGCTATTACGCAGCCCCTGGCAAGACATCCAGGGAGCATATTCAAGACAGTTTAAACTGATCGAGCTAGTGAGAGTCCTCCCTCTTCCCTGGGCCATGCCACATGTTGCTGATGCACAGAAGTGTATTAGCACTGCTGCTTATCTGACCCCTTATTGAGCCAATTTAAACAAATAGCCTTTTTTTTTTTTTCCCCCTGGGTTTTTCAGCTGGTTTGAGACTTCAAAATGAGTCACAGAGAGGTCAGGGGAGCACCAGGGCCAGCAAAAGGGCAGGGTCTGGGAATACGTCACCAAGTCCAAGGTAAGTAAGGATGGTGAAGTAGCCTCACTGAGACAAGGTCATCGCTCCCCATCTGTGAGCAGTGGTTCTTACACCAGCCAGTTTCAGTTTCTCCTGCTCTCACAGTTTATTTCAAACAATTTCACTTGAATCAGGAAATTAATCTAGCTAAGATTATCCAAACCAGGCTATTTTTCAGCCAGATCAGTTCCCCAGTCCAGCCCACTAGGCACCCATGGCTTTTGAAGAGCAGAAGCAAGAGTGGGCAACCAGGGACAGGGATGCGCCTCTAAGAAATACACTGCTTGGAAGCTGGAACTGTTTTGTGAGGAAACAGTATTGCTGCTCGGGAGTTTTCTGTTGAAAATGGTCAGCATTGGGGAAAAAGTCAATTTTAAAATCTGGTCTGTTTTTTGCAGATATGTCTGTCACTGAACTTCTAACCGAAGAACTAGGTTTCAGCTCACTCCATTTCCTCTCCCACCATTCACTGCTGCATGTTCTCAGCAGACAATAATTATCAACCTTAAAGCCAACAAGAATGATGTCATTTTTAATTCATCAAATACCAGGTATCCCAGGGGTATCCTTCACCAGAAACGTAGCAGTTCTAAAACCAGTTTTGGATTTTGGCTTTGGTGGAGGGGTGGTAACTTTGGGACTAAAAGCTTTTGAAAACTCAAAAGTCATCCTGCATTAATGACTTTCTGACTGTCTCTGCAATAGGCTACCACAGCTGACATTTCAGACTCTGGGTGTCCCCTGGGTATTTTCTAGCTCTGTTTTTTTCCCTAAACAATGTTTCTGAATAACTTGAAATACGACTAGGTAAAGTATGCTGAAGACATCAGATTACCTATGTGCCTGATGCTGTTTTAACCAAACCATTTTGCATAAAGGCTGGTTTTGTATGAGGGTGCCATAAACGCGTAACCTATTGCACAATGTTTTTTTAAGTCAGTCAGCAAAATAGATGAGCTCACAATATGATGCAGAGAGAGTGTGTTAATCCTTGCATAGTCTTCTTGGATTTATTCTAAGACGTTACTAAGGCTTCCTGCAAAGGTTGTTTAATAGCTTCGGTGGAAATAGCCAAGGTTTTATAATAATACTGTTGAACAAATCATGACTTTCCAATACTCAACCAAAGCCTGATTACACTCATTGAAATACTAATGTCAATATTTATTAACCAATATTAAAATTACCGCCATCTCATTTTTGCAGTTAGTCGGAAAATCATTATGTATCCCTTTCCAAAAATCATTGACTTTTTCTTTGCACAGAAAACTCTATTATCAGTCTTTATAAAATATTTATGGCTTTCCTTGACATTCTTATAATATCCCTAGGAGAACAATCAGCATTCCTTTCACTGAAAATAAGACAAACCTTTTCTTCCTAAAATACAATTAATGAACTCAATGTAAATGAAACCAAACCAGAAAAGTAAAAAGCTACAGCTCATTCATAGGCCGTTTCCTCTCACTTTAGGAAAAATCAAAAGGATATCTTTTAACTACTTTATTAATACTATCTGGGAAAAAAAAGAAGCTCTCTTGAAGTGTCACCGAAGGGCAAATTATTATTCATTTCATACCTAAGATTATGGAGAGTATTATTAGGCTAAATGGAGGGGCTTTTTACCGATTCATTGGTTTTTCTGTGTCCTTGATTGTTTGTGCCACCGTTTCTTCAATAACAATGGACCTTTCCGAGGTCCAGGGCAGGGTTATTTTCAACGAAGTGCTAAATCACCCATATTATCATTAGAGGCTGCCAGAGCTCCGTGACATCTGACTGAAACGTCACACTTCCATGCTACTGTAGGCTTATTTCATGCTG
This sequence comes from Athene noctua, assembly GCF_965140245.1. NCBI lineage: Eukaryota > Metazoa > Chordata > Aves > Strigiformes > Strigidae > Athene > Athene noctua. The sequence goes on from NC_134038.1 coordinate 65,386,810, forward strand.
ATTTCCCCTCCTGTAACTGTTTTAAAAATCCTGATGTGTCGGTTTTCAACCACCCGTTTGCATTTTCACCTGTAATCCCTTGGTAAGGAGAGAAGATAAAAAGGGACACCCCTCCCGGCAATATCCCTGCAGGAGCCATGTATCAGCAATGCCCCTTGTTTAGTTAGCAGTTCTGCCTTTGTGCAAACTTTTTACATGCATTTGGCTTGTTGCACTCCTCTGTGTACTTAGCTGTATTGCCATGGCAATAGGAAAAACATGATGATGCAGATTTGGAGAGAAAGGAAGGAAAAAAGAGATAAAACACCGCTGTCATCTCAAGGCTAGATGAGGTCAGAATTGGCTAATTTATCCACGAAATTAAGAGACACGCAATTTGAAAGATCAGGGAGGTTAAAAGGAGTCCTAAAGTGCAAAATTTCCAATTCATAAACATACAAAGATGTCCAGCGTGAGGATCTGGGTTTCCCTAAATTGGGTCAAATAAGTCAGCCTGCACTCAGATAGGAGACCCGATAAAAATCCCTGGCTGAGGAGTGGGGGATTTGGATAGTGCTTTTTAAAGCAGACATAACATAGAAATTAAGATTCAGCTTTTGTCTTTGTATTTCAGTAATGTAAAAATATATATTTATATATATATATTTACATTTTTCAAATGTTATTTTCATATAAATTGGTTAAATAGCTTACTGCTTTTTATATAAAATTGGTCATAAAATTAGATTTTTTTCCAAATTTATAACTATTTCTGTCTTTTGTGTTTAAAATTCTTTTGTCTTAAGTATGATTTCCCCCATTGTATTTACAATTCCAATATTGTGTGTTGTTATTTCAATTCAAGCATCTACAAAGTTGGTGAGCCAGCCCAAATGGACAGAACAGTACAAGTGTTTCACCAGAGAGCTCAAAAACTGATCTTGAAATCATTTACACATGTGAATACTTTTAAGCTCAACACCATTGCTCTGGTGACAGTGTTACTCTTACAGAAATTTAATCTTTCAAATGTTTGTGCACGTGAATAATTTTATGCATCTGAGTAGTAGTCTTCTGTGAAAGTACTGCCTTGTGTCAAGTTAACCATGTGTGGATGCGTTTCCGAGGATGAAGAGGTTCCCAGGATGATGATCCTGGGGGTTTATCAGAGGAATCCTTATTGACCGCCATATGAATAAAGCATCGTGCATGTGATCAGGCCATAAACAGCGTGCAAATATTCCACAAGCAATATTGATGAAATGTAAATCTAAATTTTGAAGAAAATGCAGATCTGATTTTTAACAGTGAATTTTAACATGAAAATGCCTCTTTAAAAATTCACTGCAGCAAGATCAGTAAATATAAATAAAACATGTGAAGAATATTAATCTTAGTAAAATTGAAGAAGCAAGCTGTCAATGACTGTCAGACACAATATGAACTGACAGTTGCATGGCTTACAGTCTGACATCGGGATCGTTACCTGTCTGTTTCTCTATCAAAATACCTACAGGGAATAAGAGTTTGCAGATTGCAGGCTTGGGTGTGAGTGGAGAAAAGGGAAGAGTGGTTAAAATGGAAGCTCAGTGACAGCTGTGAAACATATGTATGCAACATATTCATTAGGATTAATCATCAGTCTTAAGGAATGGCTTACGTCATTCATTATCATCATTACTGGAGAAAAGCTTTAAAACAGCATCTATAGTTTTCAGATTCCACTCCTCCCTCAAATTAAACTCAAACCCAACACCCAACCTTTTTCTGGCTGCCACATACACAAAACCTATAGAAGAAGGTTTAATTGTGTTCATGTATTAATACAATTTACAGGAAAGGGTCAGAGAGCAGCAGCAGTACCTCGCAGAAAAGGATGCTGCAGGCTTTTCCACCCTCCTCCATCAGTCGGGGTCCCTTGACCAGCCACCCACTCTCCCAGGATAACACAGAAACCCCCCTGTGTCCACCCAGCATGACAGGCAGGAGAAATAACTCACAGACAGATTCCTCTGTGACTCCGGTCTGCACTCCCACGAATCCATCCTGGGAACAACCATCTTGGTACAAGTTGATTTTTCATTGAAACTCTAGTGTAAAAGGGTGAGTGGGGTCATGGAGAGCACCTACCTTATTCTCTTTGGGCTCTCAGAATAGTGAAAGTTTGCATGACCATTTATGCGATCAGGAAAGAACCAGTGGGGAGATTTATTTTCTTGGCAGACACTTTCTACAAGTTTTACCACCAAACAGCTTAATCCACACCCGCAAGTCCTTGGTTAAGCACAGTGGGCTAAGATTAATTACACAAATTTGCTGGAGAAGTCTGAAGAAGCATGATGCTCACTCGAACCATCAGAGAAGATGGGTCAGGCCCATATCCAGACATAGAATCACTGACCCACCTTTTTGCACTCATTTTGGATAACTGGGTGCAGAATACCACTAATGTGCAAGCAGCAATTGGCTGGAGGGCCGGGGGTCAGGTTGGCACCCATGGAGGCTGCACAATGCCACCATACAGGCTTCTTGAAGGACTACGTGATGCTTTAAAGAAAGCAGATAGCGTTGCATGCAAGAAATGCACCAGGGTTCATTTAGCCCCTAAAGAACAACCATAACCAGGCTGGCAAGCAAGTTGGATCCTTTTAGCTTAAGAATTTGGAAAGTACACCATAGAAAAGTTAGGAAAATTCAGCTTTTTCCCTTTCAGATCTAAAACTGTACCTTCATATGCTCTGAGGAGCAGCACCCCAGAGCCCCAGCATTCCCATCTTCCCAGGCTGTGTGGCTTGGCCAAAAGCCACTGTGAGTTACAGGAACCTTGTCTGTGGGCTTTTCTAAGGCTCCTAAGTAGCTTTTCCTGGATAAATGCTGACTAAAACAAAACACAGTTGGGTGAACAACACAAACTTTTTTTATTAAATTTTTCTCAGTATTAAAATATGTATCCATTTCACCCATGCTGAAAGTCTTCACATCCTCTTGTCATAAACGCTCATGCAAGAAAATAGTACTAGTACATCTTTATGGAAAATTTTATGCACGTACATACTGAAGACTTTCATTTTGAAATGTATTTCTTGTGAGGCTTCAGACAAGAAACCTGATGAAGGTTGCATTCATCCATTCTAGGAGCAGAAATAATACCACGTGACAAATCACCATCAAAAATGCAGCTCTGGTTGGCAAGTATTTAATATCAGCTAGAGAGTGAAAAACAGCTCACAGGTAGAATCTTTGAAACATTTATCAAGAATTTTAATAACAAATATATAAAAAAATTTGCACTATCCTCCTAGCTGTAGCTTGTTAAAACTTGACTGAATCTCAGAATTTCAGCAGAATATTACATTAAAACTTCAACTGCCAAACAAATATAAACCACATTGTTAATGATAATTTATGCAGCATAATTTCATGCTTTTCAACTACTTCCACCAACTTAACTATTAGAAAAAATTCACACTTACAAAGCACATTCCTAAGGACTCCCTCTGTTATACCACTGAAGGTGAAAAGAATGGATGGAGCAACAGGAAAAATCCTCACTGATCCCATGCAACTTCTTTTGCTTTGTTTTTATCGTAAGTACAAAACTTGATAAGTTTTTTGATAAGTTTTTCTGGTAAGTCTCTCACACTTGATAGTTTCCATAAAAATTCACTGAAAAGAGGAAGAAACATGTATTCGCTTTTTCTGGTGCCAAAAGTATTATTCCCATATTTATTTTTTTAAAAAATACATAGCTATTTAATAATAATACAGTCTACATGATAAAGTACTCATTTTCAGTCCTTCCTTGAGTACAAATTACATTAACAATTATGTATAGCTATTTCTACTATGTCAGTATCTGCAATCTGCATCTACAATCTCTAATCTCTTTGTAGAAGACACTTTACAAAATATAGAAGGAAACCTTGTCCCTAAGAGCTACAGGGCTGACTGCACAACTCCAAAAGAAGAAAAGTGTATCTCCTGATTTCATATTTGCTAAGGATACAATAGAGTCAGATTTATGATTGGTGTATTGTATAACAGAGGTGATTTCCAAAGGTGCAAGAAATAGTAGAAATTACATAATCGATTATGTAGACACCTTTTCAGACTGTGGATGAAGTGGGTTTTAGTGTGAGTTAGCAGACAGGGACTGAGTACTCATCATGATTCATAACATCATCACCTGTCCTGAGCAGATGTTATAGGATCTGGACTTACTCTTGTTCTGTGCACAGGTGGAATTCTAGCACATAAAAATGGGCAATATTCACACTTTCATGTCATTGCAGTATATGCACTGAATTCTTAGGATATTAAAAAAATGTGTGTGCTTAATTCCTATTTAGTTAACAAAATACCAAAACCTTTGGGACAACAAAAGCAAAAGTTTCCCAAGGTTATGGCCATAATTTACATGGATATTTCTTCTGCAGTGACAGGGGCCCCAGGCAGCAACTACTGGCTTTCATGTCTCTCTCCACCTCCTCTCTCCAGTGATGGCCATGATGTATGCCAGGAAAGGCTATCTATCAGTGCCAATGATTCAACCTGGGTACTGCCAACAGATCTTAGGGTCACAGAAAAGCATAGCTAGGAAATGGAAGCCGTTTTTTTGGCTGTTTTTCTAGTACATTCTTCAAGCAGCTGTAGATACAAGCCTATTTTCACTCTCTGCCATGCTCTTTGGCTTGGGTTTTCAAATTAACCTAGGAGAGTTCAAATCTCAAATCCTAGTAAGCCATAATGATACCTCTCTTAACCATACTGCTTTCCCTGTGCTTTGATAACCAACCACACTAGTCCCTTAGTGTTAAGAGGAGACTAGATGTTCAAATGTTCATGTGGAGGAAAAGCTCGACTGTTGCTGAGATGATGTGAAGTGTGATGCTTTCCAGTGAAGGGAAGTCTATGGGAGGAGGTCACCCTCAAAACGTCCCTCCTGCCTTCGCCGGCATTGCACCATGTGCAGCAGGGAAGGGCACTCGTGGTGCTCACCAAATGCCTCTGAAAGTCAGGAGACTGAAGGATAGGCTCTTGTCGGTATCTCAGTGCTTAACTTCTACTCTACCTAAGAGGCATAAGCACCTTGTCCTTAAATTGAGTGTGGAGAGTAAGTAACAGACGGGCAATGGGCAGGGACAAGGACCACTAAGAACATGTGATTTTGAATGAAATATTTAGGCAGCGGAAGAGATTTCTCCCTTCTAAGAGCCTGATTCACAAGGGAAAGACACCTGGATTTGTTAGCTTGGGATCAAGGCTTTATAACCTCTCCTGATAACCATGAAGGCATGCTCTCATTAAGGCAGAAATCATCCCTTTTACTCAGCAAAAATCTGCATTTGCACTATCTTCATCCTCAACACAGTAAAGTTCAGTCTCTACTACTGAGATGCAGCACTCCAGTGTCTACTTGGTGCCATGGGCTGCTGCAGAGTTTAATGTATCTAAAGCTGTAAAAGTGATCACAGCGCTCCTCATATGGTCTTACAAGTCTTGCTGATACAACTGGGTCCAGGATGCTGAATGCTCATCTCCTAAACCAGCAGTTGGACGTCCAAATATCATTAGTTTAAGTCTCCAAAGAGCTCACCATCTTAAAGTAACAGATGACATGGGTTCTCAGCATCTAATCTAGGTTTAAAAATTCCCTCTGAGGTCTGAAAAAGCCTTTCTTAGTGTGGCTGTCGTGGGCTGACCTTGGCTGGCTGTCAGGTGCCCAACAAAGCCGCTCTATCACTCCCCTTTCTCAACTGGATAGCAGAGAGAAAATGTAATGAAAGGCTCATGGCTTTAGATAAGGACAGGGAGAGATCACTCACTAATTACCATCACAGGCAAAACAGACTCAACTTGGGAAAAGTAACTTATTTATTGCCAATCAAATCAGAGTAGGGTAATGAGAAATAAACCCAAATCTTAAAGCACCTTCCCCCCACCCCTCCCTGCTTCCCAGGCTTAAATTTACTCTGTATTTCTCTACCTCCTCCCCCTGAGAGGTGCAGGGGGATGGGGAATGGGGGTTGTGGTCAGTTCATCACACATTGTCTCTGCTGCTCCTTCCTCCTCAGGGGAGGACTCCTCACGCTCTTCCCCTGCTCCAGTGTGGGGTCCCTCCCACAGGAGACAGTCCTCCATAAAATTCTCCAACGTGAGTCCTTCCCACAGGTTTCAGTTTTCATGAACTGCTCCAGCGTGGGTCCCTCCCACGGGGTGCAGTCCTTCAGGAACAGACTGCTCCAGTGTGGCTCCCCCACGGGGTCACAAATCCTGACAACAAACCTGCTCCAGCGTGGGCTCCTCTCTCCACTGGTCCACAGGTCCTGCCAGGAGCCTGCTCCAGTGTGGGCTTCCCAGGGGTCACAGCCTCCTTCAGGCACATCCACCTGCTCTGGCGTGGGGTCCTCCACGGGCTGCAGGTGGATTCTGCTCCACCGCTCACCTCCACGGGTGCAGGGGCACAGCCTGTCCCACCATGGGCTGCACCAGGGGCTGCAGGGGAATCTCTGCTCCAATGACTAGAGCACCTCCTCCCCTCCTTCTTCACTGACCTTGGTGTCTGCAGAGTTGTTTCACATACTCTTACTCCTCTCTCCAGCTGCAATTGCTCTCCCACAGCTTTTTTTACCCCTTCTCAAATATGTTCTCACAGAGGCGCTACCACCATCACTGATGGGCTTGGCCTTGGCCAGCGGTGAGTCCATCTTGGAGCTGTGTGGCATTGGCTCTGTCGGACACAGGGGAAGCTTCTAGCAGCTTCTCACAGAGGCCACCCCTGTAGACCCCCCACTACCAAAACCGTGCCATGTAAACCCAATACAGGCACATTTTAGATGTATAAGCGAAGTTAAAGATTCACCTAGTTCATATTCCTTACTTTCAAATTAATGTATGTCATTCTAATGATTTGTCAATAAAAGTCATGCATAGACAAACAATGACTTCAAACTTGTCTGAAACAATGAAAAAAACCTCTGACTACATGGATTGGATAAAAAAATGTTTCTCAGGTGTTCATGGACATACAGGTTTGACTTCAGGATAGAAAAAGAAGACTGAAAGGAAAGGGAGACTACAAGAAAAGATGACTAAGGCCTTGTTCTGTCCCTGTTATTTATGTGATACTGGATCTTGACTTGTATACAATTAAAGCCTGAGGAGCAATGATGTTCTCCCTCATCTGAGATTTTTGGAAATACTGAATATTAACTTATTCTGAAAGTGTTTCTTAAATTGATAAAGAGGCAGTGTTAGCTACTACATAGGCAACAGTAGGAAATAAGTAAATCATCATGTTCCTAGGAAATCAATCCTCTATATTCTTTTACTTCACTAGTGCTGAATGCCCTATTCAAGACCATAAACTTTCTGTATGGAACAAGGAAAGTTTGATAAAAACACATACTCACACATTCCTCTTTGCTTCCTTATTTACACATTTTATATGCGAACCAATAAACCACACATTTTTCATCCACACTATTCATATTGAGCAGTCATGACTGCTTACTGCAGATTGGTAAAAGCTTTCAGTGGAAAATTTTAACCTATATGGATTGCTGAAGATCACCTGGTTGTTTCAAGATATTTTTAGTAAGAATGATAGTTGATCTTTAAATTAAAAATTAAATATCTCCATTCTCTGCTGGATGCTTTTACTATCTTGTCAGGAACTTCACATTTTTCCCTGTTGGTGATAATCGGATGGTGTGAGCCTTAGGTGTTTATTAGAAGACAAAATACAGTTTATTCTGTGCCTGACAGACAGTTTACATATTAATTTATACTTCTCCATATTAATGATAGCTCTATAAATCTTATAATTCAGTGTATTAGGAAATAATCTGGTTTAGGTTGTAGCAAAGCATAACATTATTGTTTCACTCTGGAGAAAATTCTGGGGTCAGTCTATGAAAAATCTTCATTTTACATTCTAATCTGTTATTGTTGATCTTACCACAAGTATAGTATCCTACAGGCAAGGACCTGAGCCTAATTGTACCAGTAGCATGAACCAGTAGGCAAGTTTAAACTACCCCAAACTGTACTCTGAAATCCATCTTTATTATTCCATTCTTTAAAAAGTCATAATTCAAACCTTTAGTGATGCACATAAATAGGCCATGTCAGGGTGAACTTCTTCATATTGGTTGCCCATCATTGTTCTAAGTGGAACTTCAACCCCATCAGTGTCTGACCTGAAGTGTCTCATGTGCATCTCATCTGCTGAAGCTAATGGCAAAGCATCAGCAAGATCATGAGATGCTTGTGGTTTTCATTGGGTAGGTGCCTACCATAAGGAACTACCTTATGTCCAACAGTAAATCTATGACAATAACACTACACTACACTTGGCAAGAATATGCTTCTCATTTCCCGTTCCCATCTCCTCAGACTTATTGCCTATCTCCTGTCATCCTTTTTTTTTTTTTTTTTTTTCCCCTTTCCTTTTCCCTGCCTCTTCTATGGTTTTCCTTCTTTGTCTCTACCTCAGTTTTAATCTAAATTTCCCCCTAATTCATCCTATGTACTTCTATTCACCTTGTTCTATTCCTGACTTGCTTGCTAGTTCTGTTCTACCAGGAGTTCACTGAACACTCTTGAGTGATCGAGAACATACACGGCATTTCATGAACTGTGCTTTAAATAAGACTTAGTTTTTCTGTCCTGAGACCTCAAGGTACCTCAGATATGTAGCTAAATATAAGCAATGCTCATTTAACATTTAAGAAAAATGTCTGAGGATGCAAAATGACTAATTTTGAGTCAGAAAGTGAACCTGAGGCAGAGCTGGAAGCAGAAGCCTGGTCTTGTTTCTTGCCCTCTGTTCTATGACTTTCACTGCCCTATGTCTGTAGTGACTTTCATCTGGAGAGCTCAATATACATTCAAGTAAAGACCATACCTCCAAGAAGTGAAAACTATTGTATTTATCTATATCTCTGCTGCACATGTACAGAAAGATTTATAACTTGTATGTATTATAAGACCATATTCAGAGTCAATGATAAACAGTTCCTTTGGTCAGCAATGTCACAATGTTTCAAACTACCTTGGTTTGTGTCTTCACTATAACCTTGAAATTCAGACTAGATATATAAAAAGATTCACTCAGATTCGTCTGAGCCAATACATATTTACACTGAAATAACGCATAATGTGATGATTTGCTTTTCACAGAGAAACTGAGACCATAACTCAACTACAACCAATATAAACTTTGTTTTGCTTTGATTTTTAGAGAAACATTCAAAGCTTCCAACACACCCACAACAGGTATTCAAAGTAAAAGCCAACAGCAACTGTTTGCACACATCTTTGCAAAATAAAACCACAGTCATTATTTAGTTCCTTCTCTATTTCTTGCATTATCCTTTAGAGTATATTGCCTCATTAATTCCATGTTACCAGCTGCACATATTCTTTGAGATCCAAGTCTTCATACTTAATCCAGAGTGCATGAGTACTAAATCTGTACCATCATACTGGCTGAAGTAATGATAATTAGAAATGAAGTAACTATTTTTAGCTTAATTTTATCTTTAGCATCAATATTATAAGACAAGAAACATTTTTAAAAAAAGCTCTCAGAAAACAAGCGTTCTGCAGAAAATTACTGTAAAAAGCTAAAGAAAGCAATGAAAAATTAAACCCTTTCCCTAGTGTTTTAATCAACGTATGGAAAAAAACATGACTCGATATACAAGTTCTCCTGAAGTTCACTATTACATTTCCCAGTAATTTTAAAATGCTGTAGAAAGTCTACTATTTTCAATTATATCCTGCATAATGATATAATATCTCCTACAAAGTGAATTAGCAACCTTTGCATATCAAAATGCATATCTAAATGGATTTTTATCTGATGTGCAGGTATCACATAGATTCTGAAAACAGTAAGGAAGCAGGTAAAGTTTTATTTCCATAGTAGCAGATATTCTGCTGTCCTGTATCTGCAAAGCTAAAAGGATGTTCTTTATCTTTTCAAGCATTAAAGAAATGTTGAATAATTCATTTCCAGAAGTATTAAGTCTACAAAATTTATGGAAAAAAAAAGATAATTTCTTTTATTAGTTTCCCAGTTTGAAGACATTTCAAAATATTTGTGAGATATTAATTTTACAGATGTAATGTCCTTGGGTAATGAAACTTGATGCCTGCTTTCCTAACCAGACTTGACTCTTTGTTTACTTATGTATTATTCAGCCTCTGCTTACTTTGTCCTTATAGAAATAAATAGATGAAATTCCTGAATAGTGGCAGAATGGATATTCTTAACTATTAGTGGCTATCCTAAGATTTTAAATCATTACTGAATTCCTGGATTAGTTTATAGTATGTTTAAAAAGTTTGGATAGAAGGTAGAGATGGAAGAGATAATGAAGCATTAAACTACTTTTTCTTCAACCCTAAAAACGAGAAGTTATTAAAAAAATGAAAAAGGAGGGCGGAAATCCAGTTTTTGCAGCTATTCCGTCTAGTCTGCATCTGCAGCTAAGAGGACACTGAAAATTTTTACCTTTGCTTTTATGACATATCACTTCAAAAGACTGAGTGACTTAGGAAATTAAAAATCATCTTTGTTGAACAGGATAACAATTACAATTTATTTCTCGGGTATTTTGAGAACCTTCTTTGACTTACTCATCATGATGGTCTTTGAGGTGATATTATGGTACTTGCCACTAATCAGGCTTGAGATCTCAACCTGGTGTGAGGTGAGTAGACTTTATTTCAAAGTCCTGGGGAAAAAAAAAAAAAAAAAAAAAGGCATCTCAAAATGTATTAACCTTGGAAGAAGAACCACGTAAGGACTTTCAACAGATACAAGGCCAGTTTTCCTTAAAATAAACTACTGCAATGGTCACATTGAGATCTACATTCCTGTGGTTTTTTTCATGCAGATAGAAGCATTTCTCTCCCCTCCACATGTTTTAGCCTTGCCACTTTGGACAGCAATGTCCCCAGGGTAGGGACTGGCTCCCAATAGGGTGCCTACCCCAGTGATGCCCTGTCCCTGGCTGGTCTGCAGACAGCACAACACCCTCAGCATTACAGTCTCTGCCCACAGTCCTCCTGACGAAACCTAAAAGCCCTAAGTTCAAAAGGGGAAAAGATGGCAGGATGAAGCCTCAGTAAATCAAGATGATATGGGGAAAAAGTTGTGAAAGACTGGGAAGAAAATAGAGGAAAGGGGAGGGAAGGGACATGTCAGTGCCCAGGAACCAGCTCTTAGTAAATTAGTAAGGGAGTAAACTAAAGCAGATCTGTCAGCAAAAGATACTGAAGGGCAGTAACTGGAAACAAATTCCTGTCTGGCCAGAAAACAGGTGCAGCAAAGTCAGCAGTGCGGTGGAAGATCTGCCCCATCTCCTCAGTTTGCTGTGGCTGGGAAATCAGCATTTAGTTTGCATGGGAATTTTGTTCTCTGTACCCAAACCTTAAGAGTGTCTACTCCCATAGCTGTAAGGTGCCACTTCAACTGGTTCTGGTACTACAACAAACCGGACTGCAATCAACAGCCCTTTTTATAAAGGCTACTGAACATACATTGGATGGTACTACTGCGATTTTCAGTAGCTAACAACCTGAACTTGATTCAAGTGAGTAACCTGGAAGGAAAAAGTACCATATCCTATTACCAGTCCTCTGAGCCAGGTCCCCATCTGCTTTTATCTTAATGGTTGTTTTGCAGACTAATAACTAGTGTCCCTCCATCCCTCTTTTTTTCTTTTTTTTTCTTTAGAAACAAGAGGAGGTTCCCTGTCTATACTCATGTCCCGTGGGAAAGCTGCATCTAGGAAGCTCATTTTACTGTTTCCAGTAAATTACACTATGCAATTATTGCTCTGTATCTTTCCTTTCTGTATCTTAATCAATTTTATAGATTGAAAATGTATTGGCAGGGAGTAACTGTAGTCTTGACATCTGACTTGTGCAATGTGTCACCAAAGAAAGTCTGGTTTACTTCTTGAAATAGCTATTCAAAATGTAACCCACAGGGCTCAGGACTACTTTCTGTATCAGAGTAGCACAGAAAAGACAAATGTGATTATTATATTTTACTGTGATGTCAAATATGTATGTACAGATGGAAGGACAGTTAGCAGACAGCAGTATGCAATTAGTTATCAGGAAATAAATATTATGAGAACTTTTTTATCATGATATCAAACCACAGAAGTAATATGATTGTACTTTCCAATACCACTAAAAATATAATAAGCAATTGCAATAGCTTCGTAATGGAGGGAGTCCTTGCCCCTGTGCATTTGAAAGGCATCCATCATTAAAATGCTAGAAAATATATACCTGCAGATCGATCCTGCTATATTTCTGTGAAGCTCTTTTGAAAACGGTAGGGTCTTTATTCCTCTTAAAGTATTTTAGTCTAAAGCCCAGAACACTGGGGAATAGTTTTAAACCACACTTCAGGTTAGAAGACTTGTCTTTAAGCTGACTAATGAACTCTGTGATGCTTGATCCTGCTTGGCAGCAGCAACATGGTGGGGACTGTGTCAAACCATTCTTAGAGCACTATTCACAAGAGCTGGTCTAAGGCTTGAATTCCTGCTCTATGCTTTTACCCCAAGGAATGGAAAATACTTAATATTGGTAAGTGAATAAGGCAATTATCTGCAGGTTTTAAATAGAAGACACCTACTCCACATGCTACAATGGTGTGTGTTTGCATAAGAGGTGGCTGACAGACTCAGAGGCTCCTCCTGTGCTGCCCATTCAGCAATACCAAAATGTAGTTACCTCTAGGGCAGCCAGATGACAAAAGTCAAAATCATAGAATCTTAGAATCTTTCAGGTTGGAAGGGACCTTTAAGATGTACACAAGCTGTTGCAGATTAGGGAAATTTTTTGCACAGACACTAACGCAATAGTTACTACTAAAATGCTGCTATGGAGTCTTTCCAAATCTGTGGAGAACAGGTCTTTAAGATTTCATGTATATTTCCACAGCTTTTTGCACAGAGAAACAACCATATTTAATTGTACCAGTTTCTGCCTAATTTTGTAGCTGAAGAGTGATCACCCTGAGCCCATTGCTGCAATCTTTAAGCATTCCACAGATTAATGAATTCCTTTTTCTTGTGAAAGAGGGAGAAGTTATAATCCTTCCTCTCAAAGGGGATGAACTTCTGCTAAAAGCTCAAGATCGAAATCCTCTGAGAAGTAGGACTAGTGTTTCGGAAATCAATGGAGTTTAGGGGTACCAAAAGAGGAGTGAAATCCCTCAAAGGCTTTTGAACCAAGTGACTTTCTCTGGACTATGGCAAAGCATTAAATCTAGATGCTCCTGTCCTGTGTCTCAACCAATAAGCCATCATTTGTCTCTAACAGTAAAGGGTGATGAATTGGATCAAGCAGGATATAAAATGGTATTACAACCTCAGGTTGAGTCATAGGTCAACTTTGCAATCAACTCAAGGCCATGATTTTACTTGGTACCTTTCCCATGTGTCTGGAAAATAGAGTGAAAAATAAAAATATGAAGTGACACAGGATTTTTTTTAAAAAAGCATTTTTAACTTGGTTTACCACCTCTAATGTTTGTGACTATGCTACTCAATTAGAAAAAAATCCCAAAGTTTTCATTGGAAATGAAACTTCCTAATAAGAGACCAGCTTAATCAACTAAGTTCTGGATTCGATTTTTTTTTTCCTCATTCTAATGAGTCCCATGGTGACTGGAGGCATTTGGCATTTTGTCAAACCAAAGACAGTAGAAATACTGTAAACCTAATTTTTCTCCTGAAAGTACAAGACTTTGGGTCACCTTATCCACAAAATTTGCTAGAAGCAAAGTGATTCTGTCATTTTCTCATTATAAGATATATCCAACCTACACATCTTCCTAAATGCAGTCTGGAGGATGATGCTTTCTCTTTAAGGGAGGATATTTCAAGGAACAGATAAAGCCACTTGCAGAAGAGGCATCTACAAAATCTATATACACCTGCATGATGGAAGAAAAATCACTCCCACTTACTTCTGTTAACTGTGTTAATTGACAGTCCAGCCACCAATCATCCAGACAAGTTTTGTGGGTTGAAAAAAAAAATGTCAGAAAAGAGCTTTTGTTATGCTTGATTTTTTCAGCTCAAATAATGCAGCTTTATAGCTCAACAATTATACTTCTATGGAAATCTGATGATAAACTTCTTTATTGCCTGTAATTCTTCTGAGGTGCTATGTTCACAGAGACAATATGGCAGCAACAGCAGCAGTTCCTGCAATGGAAAGAAGCTGCAGATCTGCAGGAGGAGGGCTCAACCAGCACTGGACATTATATATTATTTTATATTATACTATAGACTCTGACAGACTATGATAATGATTTTGACTTTTCTGCCAGTGCCCAGAGTCTCCAAAATCAAGCTTTTTTGAAGAGATATTTCACGCATTGACAACATCTGATCAATATGGATCTAGCTGATTCAGAACTCAGGATGAAAGATTGCCAATGGTGAGATGGCGGTCCCAGGTTGTACATTTGACACGTGAAAGAGGAATGATTCATACCAAACACTTGATGAACTTCAGTTGAATTCCTTGTTGCCTATTACGCAGGCTTGGAGTCTCATTTTGAGGACTGAAGTGCAACGAGGCAAAAGAGGATCCCACCTCTCAGTCTCAGCCTTAAGTTCTAACCTGTATAGTTTCCACATTCTGAGGATAAGGCTGAGCGAGATACTGGCAGGAAACATTTTGTGGACCACATATGTCAATGCACTCACACTTTCAAACCAGAACCATCCTCTGACTCTAGAAGAGAAATGGACAACCGGTCTTCTGAACTGGTCATATAGGTCTTGCCATTTTCTCCCTGTCCTGAGAATGAAGGCCCCAGCCACAGGCTGCACTTTGCTGGCTGTGGGAAAGCCACCTGCCTCATCCTCCCATTCACCCTACAGAGATGAACTCAGTGGACAGGACCTCCTAGGCATAGGTGGGGTTTAGCATTTTGACTGACTCAGGCCAAGGCGGTGTATGCTGATGACTATTTACAACAGTCATGAGATAGTTACAAAATATTTCTACATAACTGTACTTCTTCTAGCTTCACAAGACAGAGTGTAGTAAAACACATTGCCCAGGTTTCAATTTGTAGGTGTTCTAGTGTGTGGTTCTGTGTATTCTAAGGTGTCTTAAGGCAGTTCAGCCAGAGGGTAGAAAGCATTTTGCCCATGGAGAGTTTCAAGTCATTTCCTCTTTACTCCTGACCCAAAGAAGAGAATGTGAATGTTCTGAGACTGCTGTAAATTATGCAGGAACAAAAAAATCTCCTGAGCATCTTGAGAATGCAAAGGATAAGAGAAGATATCGTGTCTCATACCCTCTCAGCTGCTTTAAGGGTACCTTGGTCACTGTAAAGTTTGTGACTCTTGCTACTTATCTTGGTCATTTTCACGTGGTATTGGCTGATAATAACAGAGGCGTCATGAGAACAAATTATCTTTGTTCAAATGAGAACAAATCAGACACTGATTTTAGGAATACGTATCCTCTGCAATGTTAGATATGGCCACTAGATACCAAAGTCCACCGAAGTCAGCATTACCTGACAAGCTGTTCAATTACGTTTTCTTACTATACCAGATACTGAACCAACTAAGAGATTCTGATTACAGTCAAAAGCAAGCTAGCAAATACAATGTTTATAAAACACTTAGAATTGCCAAAAGTTTCAGTAATGGAAGGTAAGTCTGGCTTCTTTCACAGGTTGCCAGGTGTCTCCTGACACACATTCATACTGGCCACATTATTTCAAAATATTTTTGAACAGGAGAAAGATATTTTCTATTTCTTTTAGTATCCTTATCAAATATTATCAAACAGTCCTGGATTTGCTAACACAATACTTTTTACTTTTTAAAATGGATTATACAAAAGTTTTCATTTCAAAATATTAAGAAAGGCTGGCTGAGCAAGATAATTTATATTGTCCAGAAAAGACTCCCTTAGTAAAAGACTGTTTTGTCCCTGTAGTGAATGAGATGCTTGGTGGTAATTAGATAAAGAGAACAAAACCAAGCCAATATGCAGGTATCTGCCTACCCCTGGAAGGACATAATGTATGTAGCAACCTACGACGAGAAAGGAGAGGAGGCTGCAGGAGTCTTGCAGAGTCACTGTCTGCCTGTGGCTTGTGTACTATCCACCAAAGCAACTCCAAGCCTTTCTCTTCATCCAGAGCCAGCTCAGGCATAGAAACATCCTCTCTTGTTATGATCGCTAGGCACACACTGCATACAGCATACATCAGATGTGACGGGGGCCAGCCTGAGCCTGGCATTTCTCTGGATTCCTTTGGAGTAACTGAGATCAGGACCTTGTGGCAGGAGAGATGACCAGGAGGGGCTCAGAGAAGTTGTAGCTTACCAGAGTGGACACTGGTGACTGCTGAAGTGATGCTAGTATGATGGCTATCTAGGACATTTCTGCTGTGACAATTACTGTGTACAATCATCAGCACATGAATAACAGTAATCCTCGTTTTTATTTCTCCAGGATAAATTCTCCCTGGGAAACCTGCTTTCCAGAATGTAGGGGGGAGCAAGGTGAGTTGATGGAACTCTATAGTCACTATATAAATAATAAATTCTAGTCACTATAGAGATAGTAAATTAATAAGTCTAATATTATCCATTTGGATGGGAAGATCCTTGGGTATGGTTATTGACTATGCGGGTGGTGAAACTGCATCAAGTTCTGCGTGATGGGACAAGGCAAAAGCATGTGCCCGGTATGGCTATACAGGGAGTATCACTCACATTAATTGACCAACTGTTTCATATATCCAACACGACTCTCAGGGGCCAAACCTCTGCCCATGAAGCAAATATGAAGCAAATATGCCGCGGCCTCAGAGAACTAGGTTTCGATCCTAAGTACTGAGTGAGGAGAAAAATCAAATCAAAATAATCTGTGCTTTCCAGCACAAGA
Organism: Athene noctua; assembly: GCF_965140245.1. Taxonomy (NCBI): domain Eukaryota; kingdom Metazoa; phylum Chordata; class Aves; order Strigiformes; family Strigidae; genus Athene; species Athene noctua. Next base: position 65,403,751 of record NC_134038.1, read on the forward strand.
GTCAATAGGAAAAGCAGCTGTAAATCCAGTCGAGGTCACGAGAACAGAGTACTTGCCACTTCCTACAGCTGTGCTGCCAGACAGCCCCCTGATGTCCAGGGACATTGTACTTGCCACTTTCCTCTCTGTCACCCATCTCTCCCCTGTTCTCTGCTTTGTTGCAGTTCCTTGCTGCAGTAGTTTCTTAAGAGTTTCCCACTTGAGATAAATTCCCTGAAAAATGTTAGGGTGTAGTATTGCATGAGCTTTTCAGACTGGTGTGCACTGCAGAGTATGTTAATTCTGATCAATCAGGGACGGAGAAGGAGGAAGCGGCAGTGAAGGACCTGCATGCCCTTCCCCATTAGCAATGCTGGGATTACGTGTAAGGTCTTGATAACACCATTCATTCTTAAAGGGCCACTTTTTGTCAGTCTGGTCACGGCAGCTGGCCATGAAAGCAAAGGATTTGGGTCTGGGAACCTTCATACAGGGTCTTTGTCTATACCTTATAAACCATTTCCAACACTTTGTCCCTAGCGTGATTTTTCCATGACCTTTTCCCTTTGTGCCTGCCCTCAGCTATAGATTTCAAGCCTGTGCTATGTCCATCTTTTCTTTGCCTTCCTGGCTTTTTAGGTAATCTTCAATTTGAGATCTCCTGCCAGAAGCATTACCTTTTCTCTCACCTGCTTGTGCCTGATGTTCTCCATTCACTTGCTGTGGTTTAGCCACAGACATACACATAAAGAAGGGAGCAGGAATTTGCTTTCTTTAAGCTGCACTAAGGCAGCTGCTTACTGGAACTCACTATCTTTATGCCAGTACAAATGTGGAGCACACGGTAGGGTTTTACCCACTTAAAAACAAGCACCTGAGATGCAGAACAAGGAAGAATGAGGCCAAAGAACTAAGTCCCTTCTTGTTTGCTGCTTAGGAGAGGTAAGCAAAATGACTTTATTACAGGTGACAGTTACAAGCCAGGGACTAGGTAGGTTTTCCCAGTGAAACCACTGCTGTTGCTTTGCATATCCATCCTTAGGACAATGCATTAATCTGCTGATGGTCTATAGGAAAAGTTAGCATTCATAAAACTCTAAGTCTTCAATACTTGATCATTGTTTAAATAAGGCACTTATAATAAAAGGAAGTAAAGGTTGATGTGTATAGAACAATTTCATCATGGTTTCTCATTCTTACCTTAATTCTTCCTCTTTCCTCCCATTGTTTATTGTGATCCTTTTCTATGTTAAGCCTGGGCTATGCTGTAAGATCCTTTAGTTGCTTAAAATGTTGTGCATGCTTACTGTGGTATATAAATATATGGACCTGGCTTACACTGGTGAATAGTGGGCACTGTCCCAATGTGGTGGAAAACAGTAATTTGGTGTGGAAGAACACCAGTTCGCAGGACTGGAGCCAGCAATGCTATGTTCCCAGGGACTGCGGTGCTTCTGATAGAGCTATCCACACCTCTGCAAAGTTCGTCAAATATGCTACCCCTACGGCAAGTGAGAGCACAACAGAGTCAGAGAGAGTTTCATTCTCCAGTTAGTATTTATCTTTCAGAGACAGTGGAAAATCTGGTTGTCCAACTGATAATAACACTACAGCTCTAGAATGCTATTCTTCTTCAATGCACCAGACTAAATCTGTGTTCAGTGCAGTTACTTTTATTTTCACAGTGCCACACTGTCTCTCTCCTTCTCATCAGCTCAGTACCCTCTGAATTATTATGAACTCACACTTCACATCAAAGTCTAGCAAGAGCCTGGGCTTTTTTTTTTTTTTTTTAAATGTATGTCCCATCTACTTAGCAGAGATTCCTAATCCTTTCATACAGCTAATTTGGAAGAGCCAGACTCAAAAGGCTTCTGTGCTGTTATAAGGAAATATTTTTAGAGACAGTTGTAACTTAATGTACCCATTTGGCTGCCTCTCACTGTTTCCCATGTTGAGACCATCTTGAGATCCACAAACCTCCTCCAGTGCTAGGGATGCTGGTGGATGGGAATAAAAGGAGTTTTGTTTTCTTTCTCTTTTCTCAAGTGTGTTAGCTAACAGGTTTTAGCCTCCTGTTATTGACAGGACAAATTGTACTTTAATATGGTTTAGTTGGCTCACTCTTAGGGCTCATGTACACTACCTAACACATATTAAAACATTACTTGCTCAGCCTGTGCCGGAATATATAATATAGTAGTTAAAATGAATTAGCTAACACATTTTGGAGAAAAATGCCACTTCTACTCAATCCAAGACATTCTGTTAATGAGTTGAATATTCCTTCTAGCTCTTTCTCCAGCAAAGGGAAAAAAGTTTTTAGATTGTCCAGTCCTCTGTCATGGACTCACACGATGGGACAGGCAAGAAGGCTGGCCCATGGGATTGTGCAAGGAGGTGGAACTCACCCCTCTCCTTCAGGGCTGTGTGCTGGGCCATGGCCGAGTGCTCAACAGCAGCTGAGCCTCGCAGGAGGATGAAAGCAGGGCCAGGTGCCTTTGGCTGGAGTCCTGCCACATGTGGGACCACACTAGCTGCAGGGCCACATCCTCTCCTGCCGGTCAGGCTGACCGCTTTTGCTGGAACACAGGGAGAAGCTGAGCCACAGCACTATAAAAGTGACTCAGAAAAAGGATGGTGGCCAGGGGATGTTAGGATGGAGGCCAAATGAGTGGGTCTTCCATAAAATGAATGAAACGTAACAGCTCTGGTTGTCAAACCTGATGACAGTGTCTGATCTTGAGGGCACTGAAATTACTAGGAATGTGGCATGACCTACCTTGGCAAAAGAGGCAGGTGGTGCTAAGGGACTCACTCTGGATGCCTCCTGTCAGGCCTGTTCCCCCAGCACCCCGCCACCCATGAACTCTTCATTTCAGAAAGCCCTGAGCTATGAAACCAGACTTCGTTGACTTCTGACATTTCTGTTACTCACCACCATGTTGAGACCCTCCCCCCCAACCCATCAGTCCAAGTGACCTCTAGATTGCTTGAGCCTCCCTAAAGTAAATGTGTTTGTTTGCAGGTCTTTATATCTGGAGAACGGGCTTTTGATATTTTCATCACTTTGTACTATTTTACTTCAGGGTTGGTTTGTTGTTGTTTTTTTGGCTATATTTACAAATTCCACCAAGCTATCCTTAAGAGAAAGGTGCTTTTTACAAGTCTCCCATTCAGCATTCATGGCACAAATCATGGAAATTCCTTTAGGCTACACTGGTGCCAGACTCTGAGCCTCCCACTTTTATGTACACTTAATAAAATGCATCTATTTTCCTATGACCAAACTATCTTGGTTTCAGTCATATCACAGCTGAAATATAATTGCACCAGCAATCCCATATGTGTGGTGCCTGATCTCTTGTTTTTCCATGTTTCCTTAGGATCTTTTCCTGCCTCTGCGCCGAACTTTTTCTTTTCTCTTCAGCTGTTCTTTTCTCCCTTTTTAGCCTTTTTCCTGCTGCTTCTCCCTCCTTCTCTTCCCCTCCCCCATTTACACTTAACCTTCTGTTTCTCCTCGTGTCCTGGCAGGAAGGATATAATGCAATCGCTGCTATACAGTGATAAAAGTAAATATGTAGCTCTGAGTAAGCGCAACAGGGTTGAACAGCCCTTTTGCAATATGATACCACATAATCTGCTTCCCTTCTAGAGATAGTTGCTTGAATGCTAAAGAGTTGCAGCTCCACTGCTTTTACAACTCAATAGTTTTTACTCTGCTTTTCTTTCACTTTGCATAAAGCACTTCTTTTACTGGGACTGGTTCTGGAGCTATCTTTCAGCCTAAATCTAAAACAGAAATAAAAGGCGTGGGTTCGCGTTTCAGATGATTTGCACGTCTTTTGAATGTCTGTATATTTTTCTGCACGTACAAGGAAAAAGGAAAGCTAGATAATTTATGTGTGGTAAAGCCACACACACACACAGACACAGGAAGACTTCTAATGCTAAATCCTTATGACTAAGCACCCAACACAGTAAGTGTTCTCTTTACACAACTGCTGGTGGCATGTGGGCTTTTTAACTTTCCCAAAGAAAATCATTAAGGGTAAAAATTTTCAAAAGAGCCTACATGACTTGGGGGTCTAAATGCCATTGAAAATCAATGGGACTTCTGCATCTAAAATTCCCTGTCGCTTGTGAAAAATTAGCAATACTGAGTGGTGCCACTGAACTGTATTTTATGTGTCTCCTACAAAGGGGTGCCTTTAGTGTGCAACCAGAAGTCTAAATTATGGGTTAGCTATTTTACGTAACCAGTTAAATATGACTAGTTTAATTAACTGCTTTACAGAAACAGATGCTTTTTAATACCTGTGAATTTCATACCTTAAAGGTACAGGACAACCACTGCAAATTCACCTGGGTCAGAAGACAGGATGTGGTTCTGGGGGCATTTTCTTTGGCTGTAAAGCTGCCTTACAAGATCCTCTCTTGTATGCTCTCGCATTCCCCACGACGCAGTTCACTGTCACCCTGAATTGTGCTGATACAACTGTCTAGGAGACTGCACTGTAAACTCATCCTTAAAAATTAGCTTCCAAAAACCTCAGGTTCTCTCATTTCCTTGACCATTTTATAGCGCAGTCTTATAGTTTTATTGGCATACATCAGAAAGGGATAAATTGCAATTCAAGATCAGGAGTTTATGGGAAAACTGGGACTGGCAACATCTTTAGACTCCTTCCCAATCAAATAAAATGTACATGGAAACAAACTCTGAAGTCACGGTTGCATCGTTACTCCTCCAGCAGCAGTACCAAGTTAAAGAGTACCTACTCCCAGCTGTTAATTACTGTCTTTGCTGCCCTTTCAGTTTGCCAGGCTGTGTGGTCACTTAGATCAGCCAGCTGATCCAGGTTACAAATGTATAAATAAACATATAAATATGGATGATAGATAAATAAATGATAGATAAGTAAAATATAGATAATTATATAGATTTTATCTACTTCTACATACTTTTTTTTTTTCTGGGATGTAGCAAATGATAATGGAAGGGGAAACAGGAGTGGCTAAGCTGGCATTACTGGTAAAACATAAATCTTCATAAAAGCTACAGATGACAATTCATATTGATTTCAATGGTGCAGGCTGAATTCTTGCATTTTTGCAACCTTTGCAATATATTTCTGGGAACAGTGGCAGGAGAGAGGGTTGTGGGGAAGGGAGCTTGAATAGCTGAAAGGGAGGGAAGCAGAACCCTGAGATTTCCGAAGAGGTTGCTTTGAGTTTTATCTTTTAAGGAAATATCCTTTCTGAAACTACTAAGCATCTAAACTACTTTTGCTATTCAGGAAGCATCTGAATTTACATGTCCAGGAATGAGGTAATGTCTTCATGCAAAATAAATGCAAAGCAGCTTAGACTTTCAGCAGTTTCTTTCTCTGAAGATGATACTACATGCTAAGGTGTCTCAAGTGCTAAGGAAGACAAACTTTTCCATACGGATCTGCACAGATTTAACAGCTGAAACTGTGCACCACACCTACAAAGTGTCACACATACCAGAGAATAAAGTAAAAAATTATAATCCCACCAGGAAACAGAAGAGAACCAAATTCTACACTAATGAAAGTACCCCTTCATGACATCAAATAACTCTCACCCACTAAGATAAAGACGAAATCTTATAGCCAAGAACCTAATTTATGGGCTAAGAGTGTCTCCTCAAAGCTCGTATTTCTGTGACACTGTTTTTGTGAAACACAAGACCTTTGTTGTATAAGTAGGATTAAACCTAGAGCCTTATTTCAGCAGACTCACAGTTCTAGTTAATATGGAGCTATTTCAAAGATCAGGCCCATAAGAAGTCCTACAAAGATGTAATCAGATGCAGATGCTAAAATTTTCAAAGTTAAATCCCTTGTTACCAACTGTGGGAGGAGCCTTAAATATTGCAAACAAGCATGATAAAATAATAAAAGCCACAGTTCTTGAAATCACATGACACTGTCAAGCTCTCATCCGGCAATAAAGGCAACCGGTATCCCTCCTGGCTATGAAGAAAAAAAATCCTGAAAATAGAACTTTAAAGACTGCAGCATCAGCAAAGAGAATAAATCATGGAAAACCAGAACTATCTTTTGTTCAAGTTGGTTTTGATCTCAAAATTCTTAAATCAACCTCTAGATTTTGTTGACTCATGGATTTTGGACATATGGATTTGGAAATACCTAGTCTGGCACCAAAACCTTGTAAAAACCCACACTACTAAGGTTTGATCTGAGGACATTCTAGATACTCACAGAACTGTAGACACAGAGCTTCCTCCCTGGTACAGTTTACTTAGATACATAAGATGCATTAGATGCATAAGTATGCACAGATGTATACTTTTCAAGAACCAATGTAAGGCAACTAAACTGAAAATATTTGCTATAGTTAGCATAACTCAGTAGGATGGGAAAGAATGGAAATTTTATCCAGTTTATTAATATATGTTTTATTAATCTGAGGGATATTCAGTTTATTTTTGGCATAGCCTCTTTCAAATACAGCCACAGAAGTCACAAGGTATGTTACATAGTGAAACAAAGGTTGGAAAGAGAGAGATGAATACGATTAATTAGAGTGATAAAAAGAATTAGAAATAGGAATAATGTTACATGCCAGGTTGTCTGAGGTTGGGACTTTTTCTGTATCACAAACCTAGCGTGTTGTGGTTGTTACCCAGAAACAAATGAAGAAAAAGCAGAAACGACCAAGTAAGGAGGAAAGACACCTCAGGGTTGTGAAGACTGTCACAGGACACTACAAATGAGATCAACAGCAGGGAGTCCAGTACTGGAGGAGTGGAGCCATAGCCAGGACTGGGGCCAGCCCCAGTAAGCAGGAGCTGCGCTAGTAGCAATGGCACTGGAAAACGGAACGGTGACATGTCCCAGCAGCAGCAGCAGGTGAAGAACCCCTTAAGTGCAGAGGTGACTTAGACAAAGTGGAAAATGGGTGACTTAGACAAAGTGAAAAATGGATGAGTAGAGACAGTGTTGGCACTTACGCAGAGAGTTGCAAAGTTATAAAATTACTGTGAAGTGGTGCACAGAGAAAAAGAATGGCAGGGCTCTTATCTCCCTTCCCAGAACAACAGTTGTCTGGCTGCTGTCTTTTTAAAGACTTCAAGTTTAGAAAAAAAAAAAAAAGATGTTGAAAACCAGAAAAAACTTTATTATGAATGAGAAGTGACATATATATATATATATATACACACACACACACACAGAGTGTTTGCTTCCACTGCAGAGATTGGAGCTGTGGTTTTACGAGCTGAACTATTTTAGCAAAGAAATGACCAGTGAATAGCTTAACACTATAGTCATATCCTGATCTAATGTGTCTGAATCCCCAGTAGTAATTCCATACTATATTACAGAAAAGTAATTTTATAGGTAGAGGTACCTCTTAAAAGGTGAGACTGCATGTGTGCATGTACATGCATGTGTGTGTCAAGGTGTTCATCATCCAATCTCTTTGCAGTGTTGTGCAAATGTACCACATCTCGATTATTTGATATGCAAACTTTAAAAGGCCACCTTTTCTCACAATATGCTCAAGCAATGAGTAAGAGAAGCACAAATGAACAAGGCAGAAGACATATTCCTTAGCACCACCTGTCAGCACACTACACAGGGAAAGAGAAGAAGTGCAAAGAAAGAGCCAGCATAAATAAATAAAAAACCTGATTTTTAAAATCCAGAGATGAAGAAAGCTGCTAAATAAATATAAGCACTACTAGCCAAGTTAGGGCTACTCTTGAGGAACTTTATTTATGTGGTTGGCCTTTACATGCTCGCTAGACACTGACGTTGTTGGCAGTGTTTGTGTAATCTTTGAATAAGAATACGAACTGTTCTCTTAAATAATACCTCCAGGATGGCTAGATGAGAGTTTTACATGAGCATTACACATGTAAAGGGCCAAGGGCATGTTCCCCTTCCCACAGTGGGCTACCCTTGTGCTCATATAAACAAGCACCTACTAACACGGGAGGTCTAAGTCACTGCAGCACAACATTCAGCTCGCAGGTCATTGTGGTGGAGAGTATAGATACCAAAACATGCGGTGCTGCAACAAACTTAGGTCTCAGGCAGCTGGAATAAAATTGCGTATGGGACTGTGCTGAAGACATTTTCACAGGACATACTGCAACTCAAATATTTCATGTTGGACATGGACAGGCCAAATGCAGCATGAGCTCAAATCTGATCTCCTGTGTGACACAAGAACATCATGTAGTACTTTTTTCCTCCAGTGCAATCAGGAATAAAGCTTTGAGTTTGCCAAACCAATGTTAAAACCCAAGTCCTGTCAAAAAAAAACCCAACAAAAAAAGAGCCATTTATAGTTAATTAAATACTTTTCAAACTAATTCTAGAGTAGAGATCTAGGCTGAAGACAGAAGGATTTTGACATTTGGAAATTTGAAGATGCTCTAGTGGCTAAGGAAGCACTGCACAAAATACCTAATACAGAGGTTAATAAATGTTAGTTGAAATTGTAAATAAATTGACTTTCATGACTTTTATGAGCTCACTCTGACAGAACAAAGTCAACCAACAATGCATTCTTTTAATAAAAGGTAATAAACAAGATCCATGTGGAAGGTTTTAGGTATGAAGCTCTTTGAAGTATTCATGGAATAATATATAAAAATCCACATTGTGTGAGAGTGCAGCCTATCCACATGCAGTCAGTGCTGCTATCTAGTTTAATTTTTTGTTTAAACCACCTAAGACTAGTACAGGTTTAACATATCATGGGCAAGAGCAAAAAAGACAGATATGATCTGAACCTGTTTTCTCTAAATATCAAAACGTTCAAGGTATAGTTTCAGATCTATTATTCTTTTTCCAGCAAATTACTTTCTCTGTGATAACATCCAGCAGTGGAAAGACTAATTTTAGCTGGAAAGTTCACAGAATCTTACAGAGTCTCAGCCACAGTCACAGCTAATTTGAGGCAGAGAAAGTTAAAACACTGTCAAAATATAAATGCTTCCTTTGGCTGATTCATTAGTTTGCATATCATAACAAGGACTTTGTGTTCTTGGGTAAGGTTAGTGCCTCGAGGACATCCTGCAGATGTGTGCATTCCCACTCTGAATTTCTTTAATTTGTTATGCAAACTTCAATTCTTTTTAAATACTGTAAAAATAGAGACTCTTTATTGCAGCTAACAACCATCACCATTAACGATAGCTGTTCCTGTGATGCTGCTTCTTAGGATAAAGGAGGACACCATATTCTAAACAGATGTTTACCCATTAATGAATGCTATATTTCTCATTAGAAGAGTTTTAATTGGAAGACAAACCTTGAAACAGCTAGCAAGTGAACTCAGTGAGTCCTGCTCCAAGTCAGAAGGCCTGGTATGTTTTGACACATTAACTATTTTTCCCCTCAAGGAAACTGTGAGCTTTAAAAACCTTGAACAGCTTAATAGCAGGAAAAGTCCGAGGCTGGCTTGTATTTTTACTTTTCCCTTTTTCCTTGTACAAAGGCACAAGGCAAGGACAGAACTAGAGGCAGAGGGATGGATTTTGGCAGACCTCAGAAAGGGCCAAAATTAGGGATTTTTATGCCTCAGAAAGGCAGCTGTGGCAACTCCCCCGCAAGTCAAGCAGTCCCCAGCTGTGCTTTGGATTAAGCAAGGCTGTTATGGTGGTCGACTTGTCCGTGTTATTTTACCCAGGCTGCCCTGCCATTGGATTTTCGTTTCTCAGAGCCAGGGGCCGGAGGGTGAGGGCGAGGAGACAGGCACCTGGGAGGCAGGAAGAGGCATCGCGGGGGGCTGCCGCCTCATGGGCCTGCTGCGCGGGGCGCCTGGTTCCCCAGCCTCTCTCCCTTAAATCCCAGCCACCAGCTTGCTGTGGGTCCCTCACAGCTCCCCACTACCCCTCTGAGCCCCTTGTGCTCGCCTCCACCCAGGCTGCAGGAGGGGAGGGGGAAAGATGGCTTTGATGGATTCTGGGGTGTTGTTTCAAGCCAAGTGCTCTTACTTCTACTTCATGAGTGCAGGGGCTTTTTTGGCTTTTTCCCGAGGCAGCTGAGATGTGGACCCCACCTGGTATTTGCTTTCAGGGCAGAAGAATGGACCAGGAGACAGAGTCCTCTGCTCAGTAGGGTTCCCAGTGTTTCCAGATGTTCAGGGGAGCACTAAGGGCCATTGGTCTAAGGGGTCCCAGTCCATTTTCCCAGCCCACGTGTAAAGGAGAGCAAAGACAGTTTGGTTCTCTCAGGGATTAATAGCGTGTCATTTGATGCTGCACACCTCAGCCTGACTGAAGGACCCTGACTAAGTGCCCCGAGGGCAGGACCTTGTCCCCTGAGCTCTGCCTTCAGTACACCTCCACCACCTGCTCACGGACCAGTGAAAAACAGACAGACTCTCCCTACCAGTTAGTGCCGTACCCGGATGCTGTGAGCCATACTGGTCTTGCAGGCTTCGTCCAGAGGGTGTCCAGGCCTCCAGATCATTTGCCAGGGAAATAAAAAGAACCCACAGGGACTGCCAGGGTTTCTGCTTTCAAGACAGCCAAGCCTGTGATACCAGATGCTTTCTGTCTTGCTCTATCAGTGCTGCCAGATACAAGCACAATCAGCCGATGAGGGAGCAATGGAGAAGGCAAACAGACCATACTCCCAACCCTGACCCGTGTAATCGCTTTCTCTTTCCCCTTTTATTCCGTGGCCTTGTGGATAATGGTGTAACATTTCCTTCTAGAGGAAAGTGGGATGCATGTGAAACAGAGGCACTGCAGTAAGCAGATGCTGGAAGGGTTTCTGACAGGAGTTTGACAGGAGGAGCCCATGGCGTTAACAGCAAATCTGAAGAAGGAGAATGGATGAAATTAGAACACTATGGAGATGCTTTAAGAGGTCGCAGTGTGTGGATGAACCAGACATTCCTGCCTTGAGAGCCACAAGCGGGACAAATACCCTTATGGTACACAGCAGATTCCCATATGAAAATGAAAGATTTAATTTCATACATGGTATTTTAAGGATAAATTCATTAAATGTTGTGACATGCTCATATTTTATGATAACAGGGACCTTCTACACAGCAGAAGAGACAAGCAGATTCCATGGACAGACAGCACCCTGCCACATCTATGGCATCTGGTAGTGAGTTCTTGATTTTCCAGTGAGGAAATCTATTTAGTTTTGGGAGTCAGTGAACAGACAGGCAGAAGCATGCACTGATCCAACCGTACTCTGACAAGCCTAGCTAAATGTAAGTAATCTGTAGAGGACATTTTTATTGAAAGAGATGTATTATTCACTGTTATCTTTTTGTCTTCCCTCCTGTTTCCTGGAGGTGCAACTGCAGAAGTACAGAGCTTGGCCCAAATTCTGTGCTTCTGTGAGTGATGGCAGGTTGTCTGCCATCTGTGCTGCGCTCTGCACTCTGGGTCTGACGTGGCACCAGGCTCGTCGGCAATGCATGCAGCTTGCACTGGCTGCAGTGGTCCTTCTAAAGCAACTTCTGCAGTTGTTAATAGCTGGAACATGAAGGCCACCTAGAAATAATGTTATGACCTCAGCTTAGAGCATCAAGTGGATGTAGTGATAGGTGTACCTATATATATATATATATATATATCTTTCTCTATAGTGGTACTACTGCCACTGAACCTAGTCATGTTTAGATATTGATTTTCACTTCCATTTTCATGAAAACTTTGCATAATTGCACTTCCTCTTATTAATTTTTCAGACAGCTTTGCTTAACACAGGAGACAAATTTTTCATTAAGTCAAATTTAAATCTCATTCACATGAGGGATTCAAAAGCTGGAATAAAGAAAAAGGGTAGAAAGCAGGTTTAATAGACAAAATTATATCCTTAACATAACAATTGACCAAAAGGCTGGTCTTCTAAAATAGTACCTAAATGCAATAAAAGTAGAGGGTACCAATAAACATTAAGAAAAGGAAGACCTACCGTGTTTCCAGCATCTGCTCAAACAGCTATTCTTTTGCATTGTGAATAATTAGTGATATTCTTCCAGTGATGGAAGAATCAAAAAATGTGAGGACTCTTTGGACATAGCACAGCAGATAGAGTGCAGCTCTGCACCTCTTAAAGGACTGATCAGGTATAAACAGGAATTTGACCCTTACTAATGTCACCCAGTGCTACCCTTCCTCTGCAACAAAGCCAGCATGACACATAGCTAGCCTGACACAGAGATGCTCACTCCCTTCTTCAGTGGTGGATCAATGCTGTTCCAAAACACCAACCAGCTGCATTCTCTCTCTAAAAAGTTTTTGTTTTGCAGTGCAGGCTCCTGAGGCACTGGACTAAGCAGAATGGTTCTGACTGTGGTTCACAAGACACCTTTTCCTTCGCATTCCCCTTCTGACAATTTATAATTGGCCTTTTAAAATGCAAAATCATTCTGCGGTCTGTGCCCTAGAGTACTGAAGAGTCACCTGTGTTGGAAGCTCCCGTTGCTCCACTGCTGCTCCTTTTACGTGTCTCTGGGAATCGGCATGCAGGGCTCTTCCAAATTTGAGTCCTCAAACACATTTTCTGGACAGAAGGGAAAGTGGCTGTCTTCCCATGAAGACTAAATTCTTTGAGGAGAAGCATGTTATAAAAGCTGTAGAAGTATTAAGGTGTTTAATGGTAGACAGAGTCAGTTGTGTTTTTTGTGGGAGGTGTACTGCGCAGAGGGATCAGGCAGCCCTGGGACTTTGGGGTGTCTCAGTTTCCAAACCACATCTCAAACAGAGATAAGAGTTGCTTCCCTTTGGTTGTTCTTTTTGTCTCCATGTCTTCTCTCCCACCCCTTTTTCCCAAGATACAGACATTCAAGGAACACATCACATGCTACTGGAAATTACCTTAAAATATCAGGACAAGCCAGCTGTGAGTCTGTGTATTCAATAGACAGGCTACAGTGCTACACAGTTGATTTAGAAAACCCAATGTACAAGTCAGACAGGTACATGGTGAGATAGAAGCAGGGATACAAGGTAAAAACAGCTCAGCCCTTTTGGGTACAAGGTGGAAAACCCCCTTCTTTCTGTCCATAAAAATTATGTTCCAAATTTGCTCCTTCCTATGCAAAGCAAGGGGTAAACTCTACTATATTGTAACAGGTTAGAGTTACAGGCAGGTAATGACAATGGAAAGGCAATTTTCCTTTAAGAAAATACCGTCACCTGCATCTCTGTGAAACTATACTATGCAAGGTACAAAAACTCTCTTATTAATATCCCCTCATTTCTTTCAAGGGTTTGCTGGGCCCACCATAGTCTTTCCCATTAATGCAAGATCTTGCCTTTAGAAAAACACTTACTGCAGCATTTTGAACCCTGTCTGTATTATTATAAGGCAAGTCATAGTATGATTGTCTTTCAGTTAATGATGTGGCAAGGGGTGGCTTTCTGCCAGGTTTAAGTTAGATTCCTTTTAAGTTGCAGCCTTTAAGATCCACCTGGACAAGCAATAATTAAAGGGAATAGCAAATTAAGTGTATTAGGAAAGGGAAATGATTTACTAACCAGGGGGAGAAATAATTTATTAGAAAAGAAAACTTTCCTTTAAGCTGAGAGAGTCATATTACCTCTTTCACAAATCATTTGCTCTGTTGTCAGTAACTCACTTTCTAGCTTTTCCTCCTCCACAAAAAGCCGCCTGCCCTGCAAGTCTGTGGCTATTTCTTTCCCTGGGGCACCATTCCCTGGCATACAGGGCCCATCCTGGCATGCGCTTTCTGTTCCTGCTCGAGAAGACTTTCATTTTCCCTGCAGAACTATTTTGAGAGAGGGTGGAGGGATGGAGAAGAGAGCCAGGGGAAGCGTTCTCGGACAGACCCTACATACTCTCCAACAACAGAAATAATGACGGACACCCAGGTAGAGCAGTCTGAATTCAGGAGAGGACTCCCCTGAGGCTCCCGTTCATGAGCCAAGCCAAAAATATACAGCTTAAGCCATTGGACTGAAATTGAAATGCAAGAAGTCACAAATCAAATGGCAGGCAGGCTGCTGTACTTTCCTATCAGATGAGCAAGCAAGAGCAATATTTGATTCATCCCAATTACTGTTTATTTAAAAAAAAAATAATTCTGGAATGTATTATTGGATCTCTGCACCATAGTTATATGTAAGACCCTAGTGTCCATGACAATTTAAACCCTCCATGTTTATTAAAATTCAGTCACAGTGGCACAACATAGCATGCAATTATAAACACAAAACAGATGCAACACCATCTTCTCTATAGTCAGCGAAGATTGCAATCTGCAAAACCATGGAAATTTGTGTCCTTGATTTAATGGTTTAAAATGCAGGAAAGCTGTTTACATTCACTGTCAAAATGTTTGCATTACATATGCTCACTGCCCCTGTAGTGGAAATATTTTTCCACTAACATTGCAGAATAAGCACAAAATGAAGATGCAGCACTCTTGCTAACAAAGTGCTGGCATAATGCAGTTTCACCTCTGCTAAAACATTTGTTAATGACTCATCACACTGCACTATTTGTTCCCTTTACCTTGGATCAGCTTCTTGAGAAATTTAGTATTGTGCACATTTTTTCAACTCTCAACTGATCAGACAGCCTTGTGTACAATACTACAGACACAGTTTTCATGTTCTAAAAGCGTTAACAATACAGATGTATTTTTTAAGTTCTTTACTGCAAACTTTAGATTATACAACTGAATTTGGAAAAGGTGCAGGCACTTCCCATGATACAAGTTTAGGATCAAGTAGGTAAGCTGGATGTTTTAAGTTCTGTCCTCAGTTAAAAGACACAGACATGTACCCTGAAACCAGAAAGGATCTAGGAATGCAAGTCTCAAGGAGAGTCAGTGGCATTTTTCTAAATCTCCAGCTAAGACATCAGTGAACATACATTGAAGACATGTAATGTTCTGCTACCCAAAAGCCTTTTAAATGCATATCTGAACTCATGTTGGTATTGCTTAAGTTAATTGCTATGAAAATCAGAGTTTCTTACAAGTCTGCAAAAATTCATTTAATTTACATTGGCACTGCATGGGCTTGCCTATCTTTTCTCATGTTTTCCTCAGTTTCTATGGGACTATTCCCAATATTAAGCACATGTATAGACCCACCATCAAGGTCATAGTGGTTTATACCAGATGTAGAACATGATTCAGATACTTTTATTACATGGCTGATTGCAAATAATTTCTTTCTACAGATAAGCAACTCGTGTACCAGTACAACACAAAGGGCAGGTATATTCCATCCAAAGCATACCAGGTTCCTTTATTTTTGTTAACTGTAGTTTAACAGGAATTGCTGATACAGTTGTTTCATCTTATGCAACTAAATCAAATGTATGAAATACACAGAAATTATGAAATCTTATGCAAGAGTTTTTTGCTGTTAAACTTTATCAAGAAAAGTATATTAATTAGTCAAACGCACACTGCAAAAGATTCTTGCAGTTTTGTTTGCTTAGCTTTTTTACTGTGCGGTTTCTTTGCTTTTAAAGAAACAGAAGATGAGTTACATTCGAGCATGCCGAGTGAATTCTGCAGATATTTTGGCTGCACTAAAGGCTTCTCTTGACTGTGTTAAAAAAGTTTGTTGTCAAGAATATTTACTAACACATTCTCAAGACGCCATCCTACAGCCAGCCAACATCTTTTAACAACAATTTGCCTTTTGTTAAATACAAAAAAATAAAGCAAACAGTAATTTTTCCTAGTTAAGGCAAATATTACTTGAATGGGAGAATCTCTCCCTACCTGGTTTGACTAGAATGCTGCAAAACCAGGGTCTTCTGCCTGCAACTTAAAAAGAATGCATATGAGTTTAGGGGCTTGACTATACTGCAACAACCTGGCATTACAACATGCTTAAAATATATTATCCCCATCAGTCAAAGTACAAGATACACATAGCTAGGATATGTGAATGGTTGCTATCCACACACGGACAGCAACATGGATTTCTTCCACAACCCTGTTTAAGAGGAATGAATCAAGCTTTCTGTCTTTACAACTGGGCATCCACACTATGTGTTTTCAATGTGAACAGATTCAGTTAACAACTCTATCTGTTCCTTGTAGGGTAGAACAGAATATTTTGGAAACTTTTATATTCCATTTCTGAAGGTGTCTAAACAACATTCAAACACATACATATTCAAAAATGTATTTTTTGCTTGTCTGCTGATGCTCACATGAAGATGGCATAAATGTATTGAAACAAACATGACTCATATTTGAATTGCACGTACACCCAGAGTAACGTATTTTAACGTACTAATAATGCAATCCCCAGAGACAAATGTGCTGAAATAGATCTTCAGCTGCTCAGACTACAAGTCTGTTCTCCTACATTGAAGAGAGCTGTTCTCTGTCCTGACTGCCTTGTGACATTACTGGTGGAACAGACCAGGGTGATTCCAGAAAGTTTCTTTCTCCTGTGTTCAGTCATTCAAGACACTCTCTGAAAGAGAAAATACCATTTTTCAAAAAGTTTTTAACTCGTTTTTCATACTGAAATGTAAAGTTATAGTATAAAAACTTATAATAAATTTTAAAACTTATAATAAACTTTTAAACATAATAAAACATAAGTTACAGTACAAGCCTGGGATTACTATGGGAGAGTACTTTTAAGTTAATCACCTTCTGACAGATCACAAACAGCCCTTTTCTTACAGTGTATGCCTGATTTCTATTTGTGACATTTGTTTTCTCAAAGCTTTTTCTCCTAAATATTGAAAGATGCAAGGAGACAGTAAAACAGTGTGGGTAACATGCAAGGACACCTGCACAAAATGTCTAAGATGAAAGCTACTTGGTTTGCTGTTTTGCCATGAATTCAAAACTTAGAGTAGGGTCACTAATTCTGTGGCCTTTCAACTACTCTCAGGGCGATTTACGGTTTTGTGCTGAAATGCTATAGCAAACATAATGGTTTTGCATGGTTGAAGCATGAAATAAGGTGGAACCTGAGTGTTTCCACTGAGTGTGGGTGTGAGTTTGGGAGAGTTCTGGAGTGCAAAATTTCAGCCAGATTGCTACATTGTGTAGCATATACTTGCATGAGGGCTTGGCCAAAAAAAATCTAATTAATCCTTTTCTGCAAATACTACAAACTCAGTAACATCAAAATACTTACAGACTCATACCACTTTTATTTAGGTGGCCTTTCTGAAAGGAATCCAAAGAAGTCAAAGGCATTTTGTCTCGTTTGCATTTTCTTGCTCAAAATGTATTTTTTTTCTGATAGGATTGAAATCAAATGCCTTTTTGCATTTCAAATTGAGAAAAACATTTCACAATTCCCAAACTTGTTTCTTTGTTTGCTGGTTATCTTGACCAAGGTCCAGGAGTCAGATTCCTCTCTCCTAAGGAAATTCCAGCAGTCCTAGGCACAAAAGTCAAGCTTATTCTTTTTGGATGGTGGAGTCCTGCATTCCTTGCATTATAGTGAAATGGAAACTAGTTTTCATCTTGTTGTTGCCTACAGTTCGATGGTTAGGTGACATTCCTTATGAGGAGAGTTGTGAATTCAAGCACTTTCTGACCTAAAACCTAGTTTACTGTTCCTTGAGTAAGTCCTGTAGTTCCTTACACTGAAGGCTGCCATGGTTTCCTTCTAGAGTTCAGGTGCATAAGCCTTGGAGAGTTTCAAGTTTTGACTGCTACTCATACAGAATTGTGAAGCTGCAGGCTTCCTAATTTAAAAAAAAAGAGGCTTACAGCTTTCACAGAGCTTTGGAATATAAAAACCTTTCCACTCTCTAGCTGGAGTTCAGTTATAGCTGTGAACCCTAGGAATATCCTAGAGAAGTATTCACTGTGAGGTGCTGTAACACCATAGTAATAATCAAGACCTTTTGTCAGTTTGGGCCTTGCCTCTCAGGTTGTTCTTGGCCTTTACCTAAGCAAAAAGTCTTTTAGGGTCCTCATTCAGAGACTAGTAAGTCTTGTGCATTTGTATTCTCACCCACTTCACATCCTTCCCTCCTCCCCGTGATTCTCAAGGAGTACAAGACTTAGCAAGAAAAACAAATAAAAATATCAGGGCCACAAAACTCAGCTGAACTTCCTTGGTAACTTCATGTAAATCCATTTTCCTACTTGCAAAGTTCTGTGATATTTACCTAGTTATATATCCCTGGAGGCTTTTTGTACAGACAGACCAAGGTCATGCAGGCAGGGTTTGAGAGCAATCTTTTTCCTTCTGTCATTAAGAGTAGAGATGAAAAAAGATTACTTTCATGTCTCCACCCCAACAGTCTCCTCAAAACTCCAATTGCAAAACTTTATAACAGAAACATCATAATTATTCCTCCTCCAGCAGTCTAGTTTATATATGGTCAATATCGTATTTCTTAGCAAACCAAAATGTGCAATCTTTCCATACAATAATGAGGAAGATAAATTTATGAATTTCATATGCTTAAGTACATTAAGAAATAAAAATCCTCTTGTAATGTCCAGCCGGATTTGTTGCTGAAATGCAATTTTTAGATAGCCTTGAACGTTAGAGCTTGTTAGAACCCTTAAAGTTTACTGAGGCCAGACTATAATCAAACTCTAGCCATAATTGTGCCTCACTGATTCAATATATGAAGAAGCAAGTCCTCAAAATATAAATTCCCTCCACTTTCTCACTCAAAAAAATGTTTATGTTGACATAAGCAATCCAGCACTTTATAAAACAGAATCCAGAGATCATAAAAAATAGTTCATGGATAGCCAGAAAAGATAGAGGTTATATCTGGTTTAAAGTAAGAGCCAAAAAAAGAGAAAGAAACCTATGTTTAAGGCTGTAACTGTATGTATTTACTTGATGTTCTGCTGTAAATGTCTTCCTTTGCACTCTACATAGCAACAACCTGAGCATTCTCCCTTCCTTCAAGATGGTATCCAAGTGACAAGAGAAACTAGAGAATTAATAAAAATATAACAGGGATCTGATTTAAATGTCTCACTTGTGTCAGCTAAAATAATTTTCTTCTACTACACAGAGTGGTTGTGATGGGAGAGCTTTGCTCTAATGAAGGTGGAAAAAATATCAGAAAGGAAAAAAAGAAAAATTGACTACTGTGACATTTCTGCAAATATTTAAAATCAGTGATGTGAATTATTGATCTCACCTGTTAATAGCAACTGTAAATTTCTTCCAAAACAGCATTTCTGGGGAAAATAAAGTTCCTTTCTTTTCAGTTATCTTGTTGAAACGTTTATTGCAAGGATAAATTGAACCCAACCTAAAGCAACTTCATGGGTGCAAGGGGATTTGAGAACCACAAAGTAGCTGGCAGGATAGGGACCTTTGTTTGAACTTCAGAACAACTTTGTCTGGTGAGGTTTGTCTATTAGTTTAACCACAGATTTTTGGGCTCGGTGACTATAAACTAAACTGTCAATTAATGCTCCTTTATTTCTTTCACAACTTGTTAACAGGATCCAGGATTACCTTCAAGCACTGGGTGGGGGACACACACACACAAACAAATGAGTATATTGGTGTGTTTCTTTGAGAAGTGTAGGTAGAGATATGACAGTTTCTATGGTAACAACAAGACTTTTATTACTAACAGAAAAATAGGTGTTGAGATAACCTCTTGTAAATTGTCAGTGAATAAGTTATTTCTACTCTCAGACACTGCTTTCACTTAATACACATTTGATTTGTAAATAATGGGACAACCTTCTTGAGGAGTTATACACTTCACAGGTGTGTAATGAGAGGTGTTGAGTTTCAGGTATTAGGAATAAAAGCTATAATGAGTAAGAGGAAGAGGAAGAGTATTCTTCAAGGAAATCTTTCTGCTTTCTTTAGGATTCTCATGGTATTATTTTTGTAACATGATGATTAATTTATTGTTCATCAAAAGAACTCACTGCTGAGTTGAAACATGAAGGAAAGTTCAAGTAAACATAATGAAACTGCAGCTTGACTCCTGATGATGGATTTGGTTTTAATATAACATTGAGAAATCTTACTTTTGGTAGGTCAATAGCTACCATGACATCCAGACACGCTGTTGTCATTTATAGATAAGCATGCCATTTCATAGGCAAAAAATATGACCAGACAAGGCTCCTGTATGCTGCCTGAATGGGGTACAGGAGCTGCCAATAGAGGAAGATCCCAGCTGGAACAGTTCTCCCAGTTAGGGGAAAAAACAAGAAATGGTTCAAGTGCATATCTTTTTCACAGAAGTATTTAAATGCTCACATTTTCAGCCAGCTTTATGCCTGATGGAGAGGCTCCTGTTTCAACAGCCCACAGCATTGGTAGGAATAGGGTCATGTTGAGACAGAAGAGAGAATGCATGTAGTACTCTATATTCTTTAGATTATGGGTTGCACAGCCCTCATAAAGTGGGTCAGTCACTCCTATCAATTCTTATTCATGTAAGCAGGGCACACATGAGTTCGAAGCACCCCAGGAACTACAGGTAGGAAGATGACTTGGTCGTTTTCCTGAGCTTTGAGGATGTAATGTACTGTTTAACATAGCCCAAAATGTGACTACACTTAGCGTGATTTTACTCCATTTTAAAGCCCATTGAGCAAGGCTTTGCGTAGGCAGCTTTGTAAATTATAAAAGTAAGGTCTGTAGCATCTCAAGGTTTGTAACCTGCCCCCTCAAACAATCTTGCGAATAATACTCCTACTACTAATAATAATAGCCTGTCCATCCTCTTTTTATTTACAGAACAATATGATGGCTCCTTTGCCTCATAATAGAGAAGTCCTGCTCACTATAATCGAAGCCATGCCAGTTGTTTGTAGCTGCTGGAAACTCAGAGCAGCCATTAGTTCTCCGTAGAAAAATGTTTTTAAAAGTAAGTCTCTGTGGATGGTACTTATCTGGCCCCATTACAGTGCTCTCTGAACAAATCATAGCTTTCAATGTCATAGTTTTTGAGACAGGTAAACATCATTATTTTTCAAACACATGATCTTGCAGATACACAATTGAGAAAATTTTTTTGTTTATACTACAAAATTTTATAGGTCATGCCTGCATCCACACTTAATTTTGAAACCAGATAAAATCCTGAACATCTGTTAGTCAGGTTAGACCAGTTCTTCCAGCGACACAAGGCCTGCATAGCACACGTCCACTGCTATCACGCTTGTGTAGACACTCCTCTGTAGACACTGCCTGTCTCTCTACAAATAGTTTTTTATTAACAATAACACAATTACACTATTGCTTTTGCAGGATTTCACCAGCTGTACTTTTCAGCTTGGAGGTTTGGGACTACAGTCATGATCAGTTTGGCCTTTGAAAACCCTGGTGTGGTTTAGAAATATTTTTTTTCCAACTTTGTGAGTTCAGAGTAATCATCCATGCAAATCAGCTTGAACTTGAGTATTTGCTTGAACCAGTAGAATAAAAAATACACAAACCAATATCTAGATGCTTAAAAAAAAAGATACATTGGAAAACGTCAGAGCAAACATGGAAGAAAAAGAGGAATAGACAGTGGAACTATCACTGTAAATGTATTTGATGGTGCTTTTCAAGCCACATGGTACTCAGGGTTTTCAAGAGAATTCATGAGGTCTTAAGGGAAAAACAAACAAATAAAGTGAATTGGAATATCAGTAAGTGGACTAAGATATCACCCAGCTCCTCCAATAGAAAGCTAAACTCCTTCAAAATACTTTGAAATAGTTTGCAAAGGATGATGTACAATCAGTCATTATACTGTGTAGACAGTTAGTTCCTTGTTCCTAGAATCTTTCAGGTTTCAGCATTTTGTACTTTCTACTGAGAATGATGGCATGAACTCTAAAACTGTCCTTTAAATGCATCACTAGTGAATGATAAGGAGTACTATGGGTACTTGCAGTGATGTCTGATGCAGAACAGAACAACCAGTGCCATTTGTTTTTATTTTGTGTTTGTTGAATAATGGAGTCTCATTTTGGTACGTAGACAAGAATTTTTTCCCTTGAGATATAGTAAGTAAGAGATAAAATGAAGAAGTAGCATATAAACAGCAGTTCCATGAATATGTGCCTCCTCAGTAACATTAATAAAAGTTCTTAAGAGTTATTATTGGTCACATACTGCACATTAGGAAAGCACCTCCTGCTGTCCAGCTCTTCTCACTGCCATCAGCCACACAGGACTTGACAAGGTTTTGGCAAGTGCCTTTGCGCTTAGATTTCCTAAATCCTTCTTCCACCTGATGGAATATTTCTGCTTTAGCAATGTCAACTTCCTCTGTAGTTTTATCTCACATCAAACAGATTGACAGAGAGTAATTGAGAGGAATTGCAATCTTCCTCCCTTCCTCACCCCACTGCCCCTGCACTGCCAGATGAGTCTCATCCTGCTGCCTTTAGGCAAGGAGGTTGGTTTGGGTTCCACAGCTCTACATCCCACCCTCGGGTGATGGTCCCACACCTGTGCCACAAGCGGCTTGGGGCTCTTTTCGGCAGCTGAGAAGGGCCACTCACTCCCATGCAGCTGGTCAGCTGTAGCAACTGCTGACTGATGGTTCATGCCTGTATCACCTGCTTCTTGTCAGTGCCACATGAGCAAGCGGACCTGGGTCTCTGTCTCCAAACTGAAAAGGTTCCACCAATACTTTCCTATCCAAGCTGCTGAGGAATGGTATTGTTTATGGTATGTAGGATTTGAGATCTGGTTGAATTAGGAATCTGAATGAAAGAAATTGGAGGACCTGACCCAAATACCCTGCAGTTCTTGGGAGGAACAAAGTTTCTTCACGGTGCAAAGCAATACTTCCCAGAGATAGCCCCATGACAGCTCTGTACAGAGATGGTGGGAGAGGGAGGGCTGGAACACTATCTGACATCTCAGAAGAAGCACATACATCCCAAAAGGCAAAACCCAAGCAAGCACAGTTAGCAACTAAAGAAACTTTTGAGAAGAGACACAGTCAGCAAGGCTATATACAAAGTCCAGCAGAGATCCAAGCTGACATTTTCAAGCTCTTGACACATTCTCGAACTACTGTAGCAATAGTGCTAAATCTCATAGGACTGTTGAATATAAAGACCTGCAAAAGATTAAAAACTAAGAAAAAAAAAAAGGCATGAGGTGCACATGTCTGTGTTCATCACAGAAGACAAGTGGTAGTGAATAAATGGAATAAATTTTTATCCTGCAGAAGAATCTCCAAAATTTGTCTTGTGAGAATTTCTGTAGTGATTTGAAGCCATAAATACCTTTCTTTCATGTTTTGTTTTGTTTTGTTTTGTTTTGTTTTTCTCCAAGGCACTTACATCCTGGAGTTAGTTGAGATGGCATTCATATTATTTCCAATTTAGGAATTGGGGCAAACTGGTCCTAAAAATCCTTCTACACATGGCTAACTTTATAGGCATTAGTAGTAGGTCTGTTGGCTTGCAGGAGGTTTGACTAAAGGTTGCTTAAGCATATAGGTAATTTTATCCTTCTGTGAACTGAAAAGATCTGCTGAATCTTTTGAGGTTAACCTACCCTTAATAAAACTGGGTCACAGTCATCTCTTGATCAGCTATGCCATTTCACCTGATGCACAGTGATCTCATGATAGGATATGCAAAATCTTTATTTCTTAAACAGTCATTTGAACACTAGTTCGTTAAAGGGAAGCTAGCATGTCATTTGGTTCTCCAGTTTTTCACGGGTCTTTTACCAGACTGAAAATTACACCTTACTTTCCTCCATTGTCAGAACATCAAGCCGAGAATCGTTAATGCTGGTGTTGCTTTGCATTACATGCATACAATCATCACCATCAAAACTGGTAGCACTGTGGAAGCACACAAAGTGCCACATTGCAGGTAAAGATATCACCAGGTTGTGAATCACTGCTTAAATGCATTTGGTGTGATGGCATTTCTGTAAGAGGTCACAGTTCCTCTTTGTGAACACAAGAAATTTCACGTGGAGTAGGAAACCCCAGGTTTTCTGCCCTTTTCCAATTGCATTTCATCTGCACAAAACCTCCTCATGAGATCATGTAGAAACAGCACTTGGGAAAGGGTGTTTTAGTGGTTTGCTTTTTCTTTTTTTTTTTTTTTTTTTTCTGGTAAACTACAAAATCTGCAGGCTTTTTTCCAGGCAGGATTTCTGGTTTTATTGATGCAAAAATAAAGCTTAGAGGTTTTTAATGATTTGTCAAAATTCTGGTTTTCAAACCAATGACAATCTATCTCAGTTGCCATTTTTCCGGAAATGTGCTTTCACAACTATTAAGTAGCAGGAAATTTTGGTGTTCTGAACTTTGCTATAAAACTCCTTTTAAAATTTAAGCACGAACGCTGAGCGCGTTAAGATGGTTGCGCTCCCAAGGAACACAGCTTCGAGGCGCTTCATTTTCGAATCCCGCTTGGTGCTTCTCTTGACTCCTCACCCCGGTCTGTCTGCCTGCAAGAGCCGTCGCCTCATAACGCTCTGGGTTTGAATGCATTTTCCTCCTTCTCTGAGAAGCAGCCGTGGGCCATGGCTGCCTTCAGGAGCTCTGCCCGGGATGGCTGCGATTCAGCGCTCCCCTTGCTGGTTAGCAGATGCACTGCCGGCAGCCAGCGGGGGGGGCGCAGGGGGGGGCTGGCCTTGCTCCCTTGCAGGCGTTAGGCAGTAACCAACAGCAGCAGCAATTTCTTTGCATTGTGCTGACCCAAGAAAGAAAACTGATCTTGACTCCGAAATTTGGAGTCCGTCAAAAGCGTGTAGAAAAATGTACTGGGAATGAAAGAAACCAAGCAGCAAACAGGCAGAGCTATTCTGTGATTTGTTAAAACAAGGGGGAGACCAAATAACGGTGAATGCAGTGGTGATGAAAACTTCCTCTAAGGTATGACCATGGGGCATTTCTACCGCTCTTACTCAATCAGTTAAAACCTGTCTCGGTATGAAATCTAAGGAGAGCTCAGTTTTTATTTCTGAAAGTTTTTTTCAAATTATCCTGGCAGTTTGAAAGAAGAATTCTTTTTCTGTCAGAATATCAGAATGGTTTAAGCCAAATTAAGAATAAACTGCCAGAAATGCACTGTTTTCTCTCTAAAATAAAACCAACCAAATAAATAAAAGAGTAAGGCTTTCTGAGTGCACGGAATTTGACATAAAAAGCATTTGAAAGTATGTCCCAGACCTCAGCATTAGCTCTTGGCTTCTCTGCACTGAAGAAGAAAATTAACCGGTTTAAGAAACGCATATGAAATTTCCCATCTGGCTAACAACATGGATGTTTCTGCTCACTGTGACAATCTGAAAACGCTGCTGAGATGTTTTAAAGTCAGTGTTTATATCTAAAAAGCCAAATCTTCCACAGCTAAGGTGGCCCTCCCTGTTTCCCTAGGGTATAAATTAAGACAATAAAGTACATCTGAAACTCATTTTTAAAGGTGCACAGCCATATTATATATGCTTTGATAAGTGCTCTTTAAAATCCATCTTCTTACGCCGACGCAAGTATTTAATTTCAAAGTTGTTTTTTTTTTCCTCCATCAAGGAACATTTAAAAATTGGATATAAATAGATCTGTTGTTTACCTGCTAATCAGTTTAGCATTGCTAAATACATGTGTTGTGAAGGAACACTGCTATAATTCTTAACTTTCAAAGGCTTCAGGTACTTTGGAAAAACTGATGATGTTATGACAGACAGGTAAAAAGCACCATGAAGCTGTCTGCTAGATACAGTATGTGCAGAAGCAATTTGCCTTCTAAAACTCTGAACATGATATTCTCTAATATTTCCTGGCAGATCTTCAGTAGCTAGAAAATAAGCATTTCCATATGTAAGAAAATATTCCTTTGAAATGTAGATTTTTCTTTACAAGAAAAGAACACAGAGAGAATTGCATTTTTAAGCTAAGGGTTCATTATTATTTATTTTTCTGCTTTGAAAAATGTTGTGCATTTCCCATACAGCACTTAGGTGGTAATTGCAATTCTAATATGAGCTAAATTACTCTTAACAAACCTCCTAGCTGTCTTTGTCCACTAAGAATAATCTCTCAATAAACAAATTTTGGTTAATAATTTAGCTCCTCACCGATCACTTGGATTATGTTAAATTTAATATACTGCAGCATACATTACTGCATTTGTCTAAAATTTAAAATATGTTCACAGCACTGTGTCTCTGTTCCGCTGCTTTTATAGGGTGTTTTCCCCTTTAAGGAAAGCAGTTTAAAATGGTTGCTAGTCATCTCAGTTGCTGCAACCA
Organism: Athene noctua; assembly: GCF_965140245.1. Classification (NCBI taxonomy): domain Eukaryota; kingdom Metazoa; phylum Chordata; class Aves; order Strigiformes; family Strigidae; genus Athene; species Athene noctua. The sequence continues at coordinate 65,429,897 of NC_134038.1, forward strand.
CATGATGCAATCTATTGTCAAATTAGTGGGTGGCAGCAAGTGGAAACAGATTTCACCAGCAATAAAGCCCGTCACATGATTTCATCTGTTCACAGTCATACAATCTCTTAGCCCGTTCCTCCCGTTTGATCCGAAGGCCCTGTCTACATGGAAGCTGATCTTTGCCATCTTAAAAGCGACTGCTAAATAACAGGGTTTGTCTTTGTGGTTGGTTTTCACTAAGTGGTATTTTGGAAGCGTACAGGGAATTAAACCATTCAGCACAGAAAATTTTGCACATTTTTAAAAAAGTGGGCCAAATGCACAAACGATTTGCCAAGTTAGAACTCAATTTAAACAAAATAGAAATAAAATATTTGCAAAAAAGACCAAATCTAATTAAACTATTATAAAAGGTTATATATACTTTTAAAAGCTGAGCCTATTGTGCATATTTATAACATGTAGATGAAAACTGCATCTGCAGTACAAATAAAGTAATATCTCTAGTATTAAGGTAGCAGGAATCGCATATGAATCAGCAAAAAGTTGAAGGGGAAAAAAAGTGGTGAAAAACTTGGTATAAAAATAGCTACAGACTTGTTATGTAAAGGGAAAATGAAAATATTTCTAACCAGAAGTATTTTGTTTTTTCTTACGAATAGTCTCATGAGACTTGACTTTTAATTTTAAGTGCCATTAAAGTCACCATCACGAAATATAAAGCTGATCAGGTGTTCTTGGTTTTTTCTAAGTTTATGAAATATCTTCTTCAGCCCTGCCTGATCCAGTAAAGCCAATAAATTCTGGGTCCCAGGGCCAAGGTCTTGGATTTCCTCATTCATCTTGTAATATGAGGGAGAGTGGGGAATGGGAAGCATAGACATATCAGCAAAAACTAGAGGAGGAAACCACAGTGAGGATGACAGAAGACAAAGGTTTGCCCTACCCCTCTGTATACCATACCTGAAAGCCAGCTGAAGCAGTCACAGGGACCCAGGGACTCTCGCACCCTCCCGCTGATGGCATTCCCCATTTCCCAAAAGATTTCTGGAAGAGAGCAATTGTCTTGTGCAATAATAATCTACGGGAAAGACAATTTGTCAAGGAGTGCTAGTTGTCTTCTGACATGTCAACACCAGGGAAACGTTGTTTCTCATAGCGCCCTGCTCAGGACTAGGCCTTTAACAAAACAACACTGCATAAGTAATCATCTGTGATATTGCTCTACAATAACTATCCATCCCAGTTTGAAGTGAGGACAAATGTATGTTCTTCAGAAATAGCTCTCGGCACCCTGGACCACCAGCTGAACATTGATTGTTCATGAATAATGTGATTCCTGCTTAATAGGCTGGTCAGTTAAATTAAACATAAATATTTGTGCTGTCAAATAACATTCAAAGGCCAATGCATAAATTCTTTTTTGAGAAGTAAATGTCAGCGACTTCATTTTTTGAGAACTGCAAGGTAATGTGCAGATCAATGGGATCACCATTTCCTTAACAACTATGGACAGCGTGTGTTTGAATTTCTCAGCCCTTACTCAGATCAACGTTGACTACAAAAGGAATATGGCTATAAAATATATCTGACAACACCTAATGCTGCATCTTTATAAACTCTTTCCATTGAAATTTTGCTCTTTTACAGTGTAGGAAATTAGGAAACTTGGAAAAATGTAGAGCACTGGATCTCAATGTGGGTCCAATTCAGAAAAGCACTGAAGCATGTGCTTAACTTTGCTTGGGTCTTAAACTCCACTAAAATTAAGCAAGGGCTTAGATGTTTTGTTGGTACATCCAGTAGGTTCACTGCTAAAACTACTTTATTAGTGAGGTAGTTTCACAGACATAAAGAAATACAATAAATTTGAGAGATTATATGAGACAGAAGTCTCCAATCTGAGAGTTAAAGGCCCTCTTTTGTGTATGTAGTCATTCATGTCAACAGACCTGTATTTAATTTCATTTCGAACATATCTGTATTTCATGTAGTCATTCCTGTAAACAGATCTGCTTGCAAAAAAATATTTATGCAAGAAGATCAAGTATTTGCACATCTAAGGACCCATTTTGCATGGGCAAACAGTTGTTTACACGTACGGATGAAAAATAGGGATACACAGATATGCAAGTGACTCTGAAATCTTGACACACATTGCCTTACAGGATAAAGCTGGAAAAAGTCAACAGTCAAGAATTATCCAATTAAAAGTCCGCAGTCATGTATGCATTTGGAATTAGTTCTAAAGGCTCCGCAGAAAGAATCTACTGCCGTAAACATTTCATCGTCACTAATTCTGTCCAGATCCATTCAAAGCATATCCCCTTCTGAAGATCCATTAATACATTTTGGATTGAGAGGAAAATCAGCACTGTTTATTCAGAAAGTTGCCAAAATAGTATTGATCTTGAGATACATGTAGTGGAAAAAATATCAGGACTTTATTCACTCTCAAGGAAAACAAAACAAAACAAAAAACAACAAACCAAAACTACTGAGGATCTGAGAGCAAAATCTGGCTCTTGGTATTTCAAAACAAAAAAACCTGAACATGCGCTGGTTGCTATAGAGAGAACCTCTTACTTTCAACAACTGCAGATGTGATGGGGTTGAAGCAAATACGTATGCCTGATAATATTTAACAGCTATGTAAAAGATGCATAAAAGTGACCTGAGATATTATTTTTGCTCCCAAAATTAGATAATTATGAGTTATGCACTGAGTGCCCAAAGGAATATAGGAGCATTCCATGAATAACTGAGACATAAGTAACCTTAACCAAAACATAACAGTTGGCCAAACAGTAGTGCTTGTTTACAGAAATACATTAAAAACAGTAAAATAAAACATGCATTAAACAATAGCCAAATGTAAAGAATTTACACATAATTGCCTGATCTCTTGGTGTGGAAAACTATGAATGAAAGTCTGCAGTCACTAATGAGAGGCAAAGATGATCACATTTTACTGTTCCGTGTAGTCAAGTTCATTGCCAGAATATCCTCATCTCATTCCCCACCCAGATCGGTGCCTTTTTTGTCATGTTAAGTCCCTCCCTACATAACTAAAGCTGACTGCACAGGTCTTCCTTAGTATAACGCATAGCATAGTGTGGTTAAAAACTCCCCACTGTTTGAAGCTATTAATACTTAATAGATCGCAGTAGCACCAAGAGGCCGCTGATTAAGGCCACATCATTCTAGGTTTAGGGCAAAAATAGAGGAAGTAACAGTCCCCGCCTCAAAGAGTTTAGACTCATTTATATGACCCCATCAGGCAACTTCTGTACCATTTTCTAGATTTATTTTCTATATAATGCAGGCCCAAGTTCATTGTCAAAGTGCTATTTTTGCAAGCCATTTTTATGAGGGCTTCGGTTTAGCTACCTTCTTCAGCACATCTGCAAGCCCCTGTTGGTGCCTGCTGGTGGGTGGGAAGTGTGAGTGAGTGGGACCAGAGCTGTGGTGGGCTCCAGAGAGAAGATGCAGTGGCCGTGCCACGTGGGCCAGCAGGGCTGGCTCACACACACACAAAGACACTGCACAGCCCTCCACACAAAGGTGTGTCTCCCAAGCTCACATTGCTCAGGCTAGCCAGGTGAAGACTTAAGAGAACAGAAATATACCTTAATAAATATATAATGAGGACTAACATCAGGGATGAAGACAGTCTACTAAAGTTAAGAACAATTTTGGCACAAGAAGAAATGGCTACAAAATAGCCAGGGGATTTAGAATCTGTTTCTCAACCATCAGTGAGGTTTCAGAGCAGCCAGCCTTTAGAAAGAAAAAAGGGGCAAAATCCTTAAGTATTTATAAGACAAAGTACAACCCTTTCATGAAATGCACAGTGTGCTGTGACCACCTGGAACAGCAGAACACTGGTCTTGATGAGTAAGAGCTCAGGTTTCTAAAGGGTATTTTCTACAGTATTCATGTATTTATCATTCTCAGACAATCCAGGATTCACGTGATGTTGGCAACTGTAATATATTCTTTGTAAATTGCAATTGGATCTTTGAATCTCCAGACAGTTGAGAAACTAGTTTTCTCTCACCTGTTTAATTAACCATGTCATGTTTTCCAAAGAGAATTAATTGTATCAGTGAAGCAGTAAGGAGACTCAAAGGTTCAAAAGAAAAATAAACACGAGCAGGCAGCAGAGTAAACATTTATCCAATAAACATTTTCACAGCTGAGTTTCAAACTTCTCATGTTCCAGATTCTTATATTTTATAATCTCATCCCACTTGGTCCTGGCACCATATCTCTTTAAGATATGCCTCATGGGAGAACACTGCCTTGGTAATCAAAACATTTAGACTGCAAAAGAAATATATAACAATTCTCAAGGAAGTTTTATGGTGCAGTGACTTCTCCGAGACCAAATTGTAACTTTTCCCTGCCTGGTCCTTAAGAACTGTTGAATAGAATTGTTTTTATATCAGGCAAACTCTACCCTGATCAGCTCAAGTTTTGGCAGATGTTTCTTCTGAGTAGAAAGCAGTAACTCTCCCGGTTACAAGCACATTTTCTTGTTTGCTGTTCTGTCCCTGAGACTGGCTGTTGCAGCTTTCCGTAGTCAGAGTTAACCCTGAAAGTCTCAATTGTAACCAATTCAAAACAGCTTTTTTTTTTTTTTTTTTTGAACGGCTTTCATTTCTGCTTTTACCACCATTTTTTTAGCATTACTCTGAGAATGGAGTAAACAGTTGCACGTGAAAAGGAGAAATGAAAATGATCTTCAGATAGCTGTTCCTACAGTGGAAAGCATTTTTAGCGTTCAGCTGTGGTTACATGATGGAAGAAAACCTTTAGGTTATCTGTGAGATGCATAAAGTGGCAATCATTGAAATGATGTTAATCATTGTCAATTCAATCCTAAAAGGACTGAGGCCCTTTCCAAAGAAGCTGAAAGTTTCTAATTCTCTGTAACATGATTCCGCACAGAATGTTAAAGGGAAAGACCAGCATTTAGCATCTAAGCTGAACAACTTCTTCCTTAAAAAAAGGAATTGGGATAAGTCATGAAAAATATACAAGCATTTCAGTGAGAAGAGTTTCAGGTTTGGGGAAAAAAAGGTGTACTCAGTCTTTGGAGAGATCCTCATCAGTTTTCAACTTTCATATTTACGGCCTTGAATACTTCTTAGTCCTTAAAAAGCCTGTTGCAGTACCTGCATTTAGAAGTAAGTTTTAGTGCCAGTCTCCTCAAAGGCTTTCTAGCCCTTTAGGTCAGATGTTCAAAAAACAGACCAATATACCATAGTTTCAGTGAAGTCAATGGCGATAAGCCATTTATCATAACCAGCTAAAGGTCCCCCTTTGCATATTTCAGCTCTAAAGAGCAGTAAATCTCACAGAAAAAACAGACAGCATGCTGTCAGATAAGTTTATTTTTGAAACCTGGTGATATATTAAGGATGGTTTAGAATTTGCATTAGTCAAACAAAACTGAGAAACACCTACCTTTGGTTTGTTCCATTTTGGTATGGTTCAGGGTAAATCCTAAATGATTAATTGATGCTTTAGTAATTCCATGGCTGTATGTCCTTGATCTCATTTTCACTTTTTCTTGCACTCGTGCTTCTGCATGTGCACGTCTGTATTTAAATCTGTTCCTGTTCTTCCTAACTGATGGCAAAATTCCTACAGCTGCTCTTCCCTGATTTTCTGAGCAGGAAAGACCTGGCAGCCCCTGTGTAGTTCTGGGTGTCTACTCTGTCTGAAATCAAACTCTAAGTTTCAGAGGGTCTCAGCAATGGGGAAGACTACATAGATACTCTCAAAAGACACAGCCCTTTCAGATTAACAGAAATGTGGATTTTTAATTCCTGTGAATAAAGGAGGAGGGTCAGAAAGTCCAAGGAGCCATCTGGTTTTCTTTGCTGAACACTATGCCAGTGCTTGGAGCAGCTCACGGACACATGTCAAGATGCAGCACAAACATCTCCAAACCAGCCCAATGGGCAGTGTCAGAGGGAAATGCATTTACCCCATTTGAACCGTGTAGGTACAACTGGTGGTGTGGCTCGCCTTCTCTTTCTGAACTGGTGACTGGAAGAGGCAAGAGTGTGATTGCTGCTTGTTGAATACTTGCCGGAGAAGACAAAGAGCTCTGAGCTTCCCCACCTCCCCTCACTCGCACACCTGCTCCTGGGCAGCCACAGTCTGGCCATCAATAAATGCAATAATAGATGCAGCATGAGAAGCAAGCAGGCTGCTGAGCCTCACGTGTACCAGAGAGCCATTGCGAGGAGCTGAATAAGTGATTTTTTTAAAGATGTGCTTATAAATCATTAAAGTGACATGGTACGCGCTTGGGGTTTGTTTTGCAAGCTAGAATGGGAATTGTAACATCCGTATTTCAAAACACACACTCACCCTTATGCTCCCATTTCCTGTGGATGGCATCCAAATTTAACCTTTCATTTCTTGAAGAGCAGTGTCTTACATTTATTTGGTAGAATAAGCAAACAGCTGACTACAGCAAATCCAGGGAGCTCTTTTAAAACTATCCACTAACGTCAAGATAAGTGCATTTCAAACATCCCCCAGGAACTTCAAAATACAGCACTTACCTGCTACCAGCTGTTTCACTTACTTTTATTTTAGTGGAGCTGGCATGGGCTCACCTCAATCATTTGTGACCCCCAAAGTCTGAAACCGGCCCCACCTCTGCTGTGTTGAACACAGTGGAAAAAGGCAGGCTGAGATGAGCATGTTGTCAAGTTGCTTTAAGATATCCCAGTGTGTCTTTGAGGGGCCACATTACCTCTGACAACTGGTGGTCAGGCACCTGAGCACTCCAGTGACTATCAAGAGTGCCCACCTGGTGGGAAACCGTAAGGACTGTTCTCCAGGCAATTCAGGTATACAAAATGGATGTCCCCGCAGCACACTGTCACAGGCACTGGGGGCTCCAGTTATGGGGCTCACTGCCTTGGGGAATTAAGACAGGTTGCCTGTTGCAGTCTCAGTGCATTTAAATTCAGACTCCAGAGTCGTTGCTCGCAGCTGAAGGAAAACCTGTAAGATGTGGGTGATCCAGGCAGTGACACAAGTAAGCCTTGTTCTGAACAGCAAGGCCTTAAGCTAAAAATTGGTCCCCGTAACTGGCAGCAGTAACAAACTCGGGAGATCTGGAGCTAAGCATCCTCTTTAGGGGTTTCATATAGTGGCTGTGGGAATGGTTCCGGCTCTGGTGTTGATGGGAAGAATGGGGATATGCAACCAGGTAACCCATCACATAATGAAGAGCACATGCAATCCCTGGCAGCGACTGTTGAGGGTTATAGCCCTCTTTAATTTTCACACCCCTCCCTATACTCCCACAAATCAGTGCCTGCATTGCCCGCAATGTAACGGTCTGAGCCTGATGAATCAGGAGTCCCATGTCCCGCATGTTGCTCTGAAACCTGCAGGTGTGGAACCTCACACATCCCCTGTGATGAAATTTAGACTTGACCCTGCTTGCAGTCAAGCTAATCCCTTGACTGCGGTATGTGGTGAAGATACTGGTTGCTGCAGTAGCTGGGCAACCAATTCTTAAATATTTTTGGTTTTCCTTCTGGCTGCAGCTTACTTCAGTGACTGACAACGCACTGCTTTCTCCACTGCAGCTACCTTAGTCTTAGTTGTCAGCAGGTAGGGAGGTGACTGCTGATAGATTAGATTTTGGTTCTTGTAGCCATTGCCGCTGGTCACATTGCTTCCCTTTCCGCAAGGATTTTTTAATCTTTTTTTTTTTTTTTTTTCAATGTAACTTTGAACATGCAAGTAGTGTGTCACAAATCATGGCGTACCAGTACCCATTTACACTGGTGTGTAAACATTACCAGTGTGCCAGAAGTGAGAGCACTGTCCGATGGCCCTTCACTGCCTCAGATTGCACTTCCAGGATTTGAGATTACTGCAAGAAATGGGTGGCAATTCTCCTCCATTAGCAAGAATTGCAGGACCTTTGAAAACATGCTTAAGAGCATATTTGTAGAAGCTTCAGGACAAGCCCCCATGCATGCAAGTGCTGGCCTGAATAATTAGGGGTTAATAGACGCTCTCTCAATAACTCTGGCTTTGGTGTTTACTAAGGGTTTCAGAGGGTGGCAAGTCTGGGGAAGGGAGGGGCTTTCCACATTGGTAGGCCCATCTGAGAACTTTTTAATCCTTCTTACTGTTACACTTTTCTATGCCTGCCAGCCTGCAAGAAGGTTTGAAAGTCAGCCTGACCTCTTGTGTGTCTGATCTAGATCCAACAGGGAATGAGATCAGGGAGCTGTGAGAAGCAAGCTTAATGGGGAGACTGCTGCAAATGTAGCAAAACAAATAATAGAGGCTCGAGTTTTTTGTTGTAGAAAATACAGTGCTATGGCTTTTGGGTGCCAAGAGGCAGTTCTTTTAATAGCTACATTCTTTGTAATGCTGATGAGTGGCAATATAGAAAGATGAAAGTAGGAGGGCATTGTATTATAGTCTTACATATATTATGCCACAAAGAAAATGCGGTTGCTGGGTGGGGATTCTTCACCCTCCTCCTGCTGAGCTATTCATACAATCTCTCCTCTGTGGATGGCAATCCCCATTCCATCTCTCCTAAATCCCAAGGGGTTTGCCAACTGACTTTCAATTTTTCAAGTGGAAATCGCAGGACTGAATGGTGCATTGAAGTATTTCCTCCTACACCTCACTGCTCCTTTAGGAAGTGAGTAGACATTTTTTTCCAAAAGATGTATGCCATCTCCTGGGAACAGTAGAAACTGCAAGCCCCTTGTATGGAAATCCCCTGTAAATTACATTTGCCTGTTCTCAGAGGGCATTATACAACCACCAGAATAAGGTCTGCATAGCTAGGACTACCCTCTGCTTCTAAATGTCTTGAAATGTCCACAATATATAGCAGCAAACTCCAAATTACATCGAAAATGTCATAATTTACTTTGTGTATCAGAAGATCTGGATGTATGCCAAATAGTATGACAAGACAAGATTCGTCAATACATGATACTAATCAGTTTCAAAGTAGTGGCAGAACTTAGCATACGCTTATGCAATGTTTTGACGCCACGGTACCAGTGCTGAAATGCAGCCCACATCATTGCTCTGATGCATCTATTTTGTCCTACAAGACAAGTGCAAGAGGCAAAAGAAAAACATCAGAGATTTTCTTCATAAAACACCATATGATTCTTTAGCATACAAGAGAAGATATGTTTCTCTTAACTCATAAACTGAAACTTGCATGTGTCAAACAACAGACTCATCTCCTCATCTCCCTTAGGCTTTTCATTTGCTACAAACATGCCATAAAGCTTTCCCCCGTCAAGAAGACACTACCAGAAATAAAGTCCATGGATACAATAAATGCATTTTTGCGTATTGAATCAATAGATGTATAGGTGGATGAATCCTTTGTCTTTGAACTGGCCCTTAAAACAAACTAGCTATTTCATGCGGACAGAATCTTGAAATAATGTGCATGAGCATGGTTTCATACCTAAAATGGTTTTCTGGGTTACCTTTATCAAATACACCTGCAAAAAAAAATTAAAAATATCTTTGGCTTCATAAAAGTAGAATAATATCTACTTTAAATAATTAGGGATGACACACTCTATGAACATTCAATTTGCTTTTATCTGGTAAATGCTAGATTTAATCTTAATTCTTATCACTTTTTTATCACTTAAACATCATAATTTTTTTCATCATGTTCTATTTCTTCCAAAGACCTGAGGGACTTCGGACAAGAATTGGAATGGGGCCCTTTTTCTGCAAAAAATATCATCTGACAATACCAGCAACTTTATATAATGGCATCAAAAAGTAACCAGTCTTCAAAGAAAATTTGTCATGATGTAATTTATAAACTAATGTCATTGTTCATCCTAGCAGCTTCCTGAGAAACACCAAGTTTCAGTGGGAGATTTGGTTTGACAGAAGTTATGTGTAAGTTGCTGGTACGATGATAGGTCACTCATTCTGTAACTCGCTGTCACAGGCGTGTAATGTCTTTTGGTTGATTTAGTAATGCACATGCACCCTTGTATACATATCCTCTGTTAAAGAAAACGAACACTCACGAAATATGGTCTTCATTTTGAACTTAAAAGACTAGAAAAGAGAACTCAGGAACAAGAGATGACCATGTCAGGCATCCATACTGACTAGTGGCTGAGCTTCAGCAGAGATCATCTCTTAAATCCCTGAAGTCAAGTCAGGATACTCCAGTCCTTGCCACCAAATTCCCAGCTTCATGGGAATTTCGTGTTATAGTATGACTTCATCTCCTCCTTCCTGAGATCTGCTGAGTGCCTCTGGCTGCCATTTGGGCTGTCCTCACCTGCATGGGTGAGCAAAGGGAAGGGTGGGAGAAGGTGGGAGGAGGTTCATCATGGGCAGGGTGCTGGAGATTCCTTGCTAAAAGGAAGCAGGCTTTTCCTTAGGGTAGATCACCATCCAGCTACACAGAGGTTTTAATAGACCATGCTCTTTAATTTATATCGAGCTGATTGATTAATAAAATAAATTCTAAAGCTCCAAACCACAAAGAAAATATATTTATTTCACAGCCTTCGTGAAAGTTGCTGCCCCAGGAAGCAGAGGCAGAACTTCAACAGATCACCATCTACTTACAGCGACCTGCATCCCCTGGAGCCCAGCTGGGCTGCTGAATTTACCATGCCACCCCTCAACCAACACAAGCTTCTACCACTTAACCCCCAGCTGTCGCAGATGAAAGTATTAACCATCTGCCATTGGAGCCAACAGCAGGCCAGGGCAAAGTTGACCCTCTCAAGTCTCAACTATCATCTGTTGAGAAGTGCCGTTGCATTGTGAATAGACTTGAGAAGAGGGAAATTTTAACTTTGAGAGGGCTTCGCTTTCACCCACCTCTCTACCTACCGATGTGTTTAGATATACACAGTTATTTTCATGAGTGTGGGTGCATACTTATTTTACTGTATCCAAATACTTTTATCTGTCTGTGTGTTTGTACATCTTGTGTGTGTGAATGCGCGTGTATATATGTATTGATTTAAGGTACCGTATAGTAATTTAGTGTGAATCTTGTAATCTTCGTATCTGCAGTTGGGTCACTGTTTTAACATATTTTACTGAATTATTGTGTAAATCCTTAAACTGGCTAATGATTAAGTGCTGGCAGTCATTAATAAACCTTGATTTGCTACAAAATCATTAACATGTGAATATTTTCACCTGCGACACCAGATCAGAAATCCCTTTGGCACACCTGCAGGCATGGAGCTATAAAGTACTCACACCAGTATGGCTTAAATTTTCAGGGAGCAAGAGAGTAAGAAGTCTTTCCATGAACAGGAAACTCTATAAATCGGGAATGCATAATCTCTATAATTTTAACAGATATCACTGATCCAGTCAAAAAACTTTAAGTGGTACAAAGTCCTGTAGATCAAGACTTACACCAAGATTTTTATGTTTGAGCAACCAGAGCTACACCATAGATAGGTGCCCAAAGAGGAGGTACCTGGCTTGCCCAGAAGCTGCAGATCTCCTCAATGTCTGTGGCAACTGTACATTTCTCACAGTTTTGAAAGGATGATAATTTTTATTTAAGCACCATAAGTATGGTGTGAGGAATCTACCTGTAGGAATCAACACTTTCAAGGTCTGGGCTTACACACAGGAGTACCCTGCCGGCTGCCTGCTTATTCTGGCTAGATGCGGAGAAAATTAATGGAAAGTTAGTACCATCTAAGTGGATTTCTCAATGTGTTTGCTATGTGCAGTAAGCATTTACTTGTCTTTTGAGACCATTAATTTTATAAATGTGGAACAGTTAGCTGAGACAAACCACTCTTTTATAAACCATCAGCACGATGCAGGACACTGTTCCATGGGTTCTCTTTATAATGTTTCCATCTTTCTGGATTTTTCAGAAGTAGAATTTTGGAGGGTGGCCAAAACCAGAGGTAGAGTATATTTCTAAAAGAGATATTATTGTTACACATGCTCCATCTCTGACCTGGACTTTTCTTTTGCTGTCTCTGAAATTGCTTCTCTCAACAACGTCTATATTTAGAATTCTATATCCTTACAATGAAGGTTCTGTGTTTATGGGGGTGCTTGATGCATTTAATTTAGCACAGTGATTAAAGAAAGGTTATTTTATTTTATCCTGTTTTAATTTAAACTTCCCATTTGCAAACTCCACTTGACAAAGAAATAAAAACTCTTTCCGAAGCTAACTAACTCCTACAGTTAAAATTTTACTAATCTCTGCTCTGAGGCAGGATGTAGAATACTCCAGGTTCCCCATGCAGTCGCCTGGAACACAATGCACTTTTTAGGGTGGTTTTACTTTAGAAAACTTATTATGCAACTATCACCAATGGTTCCATCAATCTGGAACTCTTAGTGGACTATACAATCCTAATGTAGAATGTATTAATTTTTGTTATTGAAACAAATCAAGATATATTGGATATATTAGGAACTGATGATATGAAGCAAAACAGGACTATTTGTACAGTCTGTATTTTTATGTGTATTTTTACTCTATGTGGAGACACTGTGCAGCCAACACGTTACAGGTGAGATCTGCTTGGAACTGAAGAGTCACTATCATTTATGTCCCTCCCCACAATTCTCCCATATTGTATCTCTGACCAATTGAAAGATACAAAACCAAATAACCTTAAAATAATGTTTTAAAGTTGAAAAACAAAATCACAGTGACAGCAGCTCTGGACTGAACATTGGACTGTTAAAAGATAGAAAATGAGGAGAAGCCCTCTGACTTCATATCCCAGGGATCTGAAAAAAACAAAAATCATTGGAGTGTATTAAGACTGAAGCAGTTGTTGGTGGGGATTTTTTATTATTATTTTTCCTCTTCCTGTTTGATCCCACAAGCTGTTGACTGCTGAGTTCAGGCTCCCCAGGCTGCTGTTGTAAAAACTGGTGGACGTCATAACAGAAATCTTCCTTCAGTGGACAGCAGCAGTTAAACTTGCCCAACGTTACCCAATAAGAAAGCTTGCATGTCAATACCATCAGTGGGAAACAACAGCAGAAACCAAGAGAAGGAGGGGGAAGGAAAGTTTGAAAGATTGCAGACCATTGAGATAGATACAGAGCATGGAAACAAAACATGTTTTATTTATTTGGAAGGTCAGTGCCCTCAGCTGGAACAGAGGTTTTGGGAGTGTATTAGAGGAAAACTTTAATCTATCACAAGCACTAGCTAAAGCATGTTTAAATTCTGTTTATGAAGCAGTTTAAGTAAATTCAGGCAATGGGAGTTAGGAAATTGTAACCACATTTGTCTAGTAGATTGCAGAAATAGCAGCCAAGTTTAGGATAATCCTTTCTGAAAAAAAAAAAAAAAAATTCTAACAAATCTCCATATGAGGTGACCTAGACAATACTCAATTCCCAGTTAAAATGCATATATTGGCTGCTATGAGCAATGGATGTAGATGAACTTGACTTAAAACAATTATTTTCATATACCTTTAGCTTAAACCTAAAATGCCTATGAAAGATAGAGCAGTCAGGCTTGTCACAGAGCAACAGAGTAAAAGGCACTTTCTCTCTGGCATGTCTTTGATTTCTTTCTGAACAGCTTGGTTCAGTCAGATAATTTTGTTCATAGTTATATCTATTTAGTCTTGGAGTAATGCCATCAAATTCGATGGTATTATATGGATTTACATTGCTTAAAGGAGAGGAAAATATCTGTATTACATCACTAGAGTTACTCTAGCAGTGCACTTGGCCTAGAATGTGCAGCTAATGTGCTAGATTATCTAACTGTTTCCAAGGTGAGACAAGCACAGGGCATAGTCTCAGAGACTGTAATATAGCAAATATTACGCTTTTACTTTTCAACATTTCCATATATGATTTTTCTCTCTTCCTACACATGTGGGTGGTTATCCTTCAGGCCGCAGCACATTGCACACACACAACATACACAGTCAGTGCTTAAGAGGGTTGAGGAGAGGGTGATCAATATAAAAAGGAGAACCTGATGTTTTTGCAGTATTCCTTGCAAACTCCATTATCTTCTTCTTTGTGCAAGTATGGATATGTTGTGCTTATATGTTCACACTCACTTTGGGTGTCAGCTTGTTAAAACTATCTGTGGGTTCATCTGCAGCCTGTCTAAGTGCATACGAATCGATGTGAATAATGCAAATACAACAAGCAAAGAATGTATCTATAGGTTCTGAACAGTATGACACAAGCCAGGTCAGTGGTACTAAATTGTTTAAAGAGTGCCAGTGGGAAGTAAGAGAAAAGGTCTCCTCCATGGGAAGCAGAAGGTGTCCACTCAATGGCAGCTAGTTTGTCATTAGGAAGATGTTCTTGTGTAGTAGCACTGACCAGTATTTTTAAAAGATGCAGAATGAAGTAATCTGAAATTAATCTGGTGAGTCAGAAGTGGCTGTTGAAGGATGTCTAATCATTCTGCTGTTAGATTGCTGGTTTACAGTCACTGCACCTATGTGCACGAGTAGGTGTAGTGAAAATAGAAATGGTCCAGTATTATGACAGTACTGAGTTTATATTGTTTCCCCGGTGAAGGAACTTCAGAACCACAGAATCACAGAATTGTCTAGGTTGGAAAAGACCTTGAAGATCATCCAGTCCAACCATCAACCCAACATTAACAGTTCACAACCACACCAGATCCCTCAGCGCTATGTCGACTCGGCTCTGAAACACCTCCAGGGATGGGGACTCCACCACCTCCCTGGGCAGCCCATTCCAACACCTAACAACCTGTTCTGGAAAGAAATGCTTCCTAATATCTAGTCTAAACCTTCCCTGGCTCAATTTGAGGCCATTACCTCTTATTGCTTATTACTTGGTTAAAGAGACTCATCCCCAGCTCTCTGCAACCTCCTCTCAGGCAGCTGTAGAGGGCGATGAGGTCTGCCCTCAGCCTCCTCTTCTCCAGACTAAACACCCCCAGTTCCCTCAGCCACTCCTCGTACGACCTGTGCTCCAACCCTTCACCAGCTTCAATGCAGCCCCTTAGAGAAAAAATGTAAGTTCCAGTAAGACAATACATTATGGACATTCTGTAAGGTAAATTGTTGGTACAAAAAATGGTATGTATGAAAATTGGAAACCCTGGTGTTTACTTATATGTATAAAAAGAAATAAGTCAGTGACTTTGTTTCCATGGTGACCATTATTGAAATAAAATAAACTGACACCAATGCTGATTTATTTTCCTGTTCTGCACCTTTTTTATCAATTGCTTCAGTCTGAGGTTGCTACTGAATGTAAACAGAATGTCAGAGTAAACTTTCACAATGTAATCTAAGGTTCAGTAATGAAAGAAAGACGTAAAGAAAGATCTGCTTCGAACAATTAGGGTTTCTGAGCAGGTGCCAGTTCCTACTATCCTGCAGTAATACAGCTGACATGCTGTAGAATAAGAGCACATTGGAATTATTAGACAAAACTAGTTTCAACAATGAAAAAAGAAACAGATTAATCAGATCCACAACATCTCCCAGAAGAATGACAACACTTTCTTCTTTGGAAAATTTTTGTGTGAACTGACTCTTCAAGTCTATATTTTCCAGACAAAAACAGACTCAGAAGGATGGAGTTGAGATTCAGTAGTTTGGTGACTATGAATCATTTCTGGGTTTGCTGGCGGCCCAGCCTCTGCTTTGAATCAGATGGTGCTGTAGTTATTGGGGCCTGTGACTTCAGAAAGACGTAGGCATCTAAATCAGTGATAACTTATGTGCCCCTGAGTGCAGGGACATTTTAATAGCTGTAATAATCTTGATCTTATTCTTTGTGATCCTCACTTCTCAAATACGTAAAGTAGTAATTATAACAGTTTCCTATTTCACAGAGGTTTGGTGAGATTAAAATTTAAGATTTTAAGGTGATCCGATAATTGGTTCCTATAGGCATGCTAGAAAGATAAATCTTTCAGGTTTTCAACAGAACCTACCAGACCACAGATATCAAACATTATCTTACCGTAGCACATAAGAAACAGAGGTACCATGTTTGTTTGACAATGTCTGTTGGATATGAATTGTCATGAATGTGAAAATGGAGGAAAAGAACACAGTGCAGTAATGCTTGTGACAACAAGATCAACATTTGGGAGATGCTGAGTATACACAGTTTATTTTGTTTCCCTATGTAATTGTTTTGATCTGTTATAACCATAGGCAATAAATTTCTTTAGGCAAGGTAACTAGTGAGGAACATCCCAAGTCAGAGTTTTATTGGTTTTATTCTGCTTATGATATCACAGCAACCCTACCGTTTCTATTAGCACATACAAGAAAACAAAAGATGAAGGAATGCATAAACACTTTTTAAACCTCAACCTGTAAAAGCAAGGAAAGTACAATGAGATGTTTTTATCAGAAAATGTATGCCTATCTATGAGCACTCAAGTCTCTAAAGAAACGGAAACATAAAGAACTGAAATGAAAACTATTAAACTCTCTCCCTGTTTTGTATGATGAAGTCTGTGACTTCAGTGGAAGTAAGATTGGACTCTAGCTGCTTTCATTTATAGCAAAGGAAATAGTCTCCCCCTCAGCCTGAGCCCAGAGCCCAAAATGACTTTTTTTTTTTTTTTTTTTTTACTTTATACCTCCTTTCTAAAGTCCTTTCAGTGAGTCTCAAGTGGAGATTTGGATGCCGTAAAAATAAAAAGCAGTGACAGATGTTGCTACTGCTCAGAACTGTACTGATGGTAGCCCAGTGCAATCTATTTTTTAATGTTGGTAGTGATTGCCTATACCAGCGTTTTGCTGTTGGAAAAACAGCGATTATGAATCATGGCTACTGTTTATCATGTACAAGGTGTAGGGTGGAGGGCCACCAATTGATCATATGTTAATTTTGAAATAGAGGAAATTTTATTTTTTTAATTTCACTGTGTACCCAATTGTATTGTTCAAGGGCAGGCCATCCAAGTTATTCTAAGAGTAAGATGATAACAAAATCAGGGTAATAGGAAGAGTACTTTTTCTATCTCAATTCAGTATAAAGGCCAATAACTCAATGTCATTAACATTTCATGTAATGCTGTGATGGTTATCTTCTTATCCCACATGGCTTCTTTTCCCAATCTATTTTTAAAAGATTTACCTCATCTATTTAATTATTTGGGGTAAATGTAGATTCCTGTAAATTTTTCAACAACTTATTTTGCTGCTAATGCTAAGCTAACTCTCTTTCTTAAGGCTCCTTATCTCCTAGTCGTGTTTACTCAGGGAATGTCATCTCCCCAATGAGGGCACTCGGCACTCCTTGATATACACCTTTCTCAGGGTTGTTGCTCTTTCACCATACTTAGGCTCACTTTTTCCCTCTACATCTACAACTCTTCGTTCAAAAGAGATTTTATACGAAGTCATCTGCTTTTGTTTCTACATCGTTTAAAAAGTTTTGGGGTTTGATATAGCCATAAATAGGAAGAACTTAAGAAAGATCAATCTGTATATCCTTTGCTTCAAACTCAGCCCACTGAAGTCAAAAGGCTAAAACAAATGGTTAATTCTGATCCATTCTGTAGCTTTTTACTAAATCCTGCCTTTTGGGCAAGGACATTCCTTAGAATTCCCAGTGACTCTTACAGTGATATGAAACTGTAAATGTCTACCGTGAATGGATATATTCAAGACAAAATGTCAGAGCAGTGAAGAGAAGCAGATGGCTTCTTATCAGGGATAGCTTCAGAAAGATTAAATCAAATTTGCCACAGTACCAACACATGGATGACTCAGTGGTCATTTGCAACTCTAAATATGCAATAAAGTACTAAATTATTTTTGTATAACATCCTTAAGTTCCCACAGTTCTTTTTTTGCTTAGTTGCCTTTTCCAGACTAAGAAAGATAGCAAACAATCCAAACCTCAGAAGATAATATTTTTTCTTTGTTATTAAATTCTTTTCTCAAGAAGGAAAAGACCTTGAGGAATGTTTCACTTGACTTGAAAATGGATCATTAATACTGTTCAGAGGAGTGTAGTACAGCATAAGTAGAGGAGAAACACTTACAAGCAACAAAACCAAAGTCTTTGGACCATGAAATTGCAATGGTACAACTGAATACCAAGATTTGGCTAATAGTTTTCTGATACGTATATCTGATTTCCACACCTATGTAATATCTGTCAGTCAATAAAAACAGGGCTAGGGATACCTTTACCTTATTGTCAGAAGTCTTTGTCTATTGCATAGTGTGGCTTAATATCTTCCTAATTATACTGCACTTTTCGTTCCCTAATCATAGACCCTACTTCTGTAAATACTGCAAGAAAACTCTTTCCCATTGTCAACATTATCTAGAGGGCAATTTAGCTTAAAGAATTCCACACAACACACCTAGAGATACAGAAAAGCAATTCTTACAAGGCATTTTTCCTTTGAAAAATACATTTGAGCTACACAAAATGTAGGAAACATATGATAGCAAATCCATGGAATTTGTCCGCAATAGAGTGTGCTTTGTGTTCTAGACTTTAGAAGTACAGACAAGTTAGGCTCTAGGTAAATGAGATAAGAGGCTTTATCTCTGGCAATTTTTGACTACTACAGCATTCCTCCTTACCCAGAGGAAAAAGAAGCATGTTTTCCAAAAAGAGGTATGCTTTCCTAAACCTTGCCCTCAAATAAACCTTGGCCTGTATCCTTCTATCAAAACTATTTTATTTATATATAAACAGAACACATACACAGTAGATGAGAATGTATTTAGCAATGTTAAGAATATATGAAAAGTGACAATTTCCACACTTTTGTTCTTATTTGGCCAAAGGAAAAAAATAACTCTTAGTCCTACTGCATGACTTGTGGAGGAAGACCTAGTATGGTCGCTTGTGCTCTCCTGAGCACTGGCTGAGTGAAACCAGTGCAATGTAGGGCGGTATCTCTTCCCCCCCCCAAATATATTCGAGTAAACAAGAGTATGTCTAAACTGCTGTAGTATTTCTAAGCTTCTAGGCCTGGGCATGCCTCTTGACAAGGTATGGACCCCATCCTGTGGTGAGACATACTCATGCCTCAGACTCTCCTGTCTTGTTTTTTTGGTGCAGAACTCGTGTGTCTGGGCCAGAGGGAGCCCCAGGTGTTTAGTGAGTGGCATCTCTAGGGTCTTGCCTGGAAGCAGGTCCCCATTACTTCAGCTAAAGGCAGCACTGCACACCCCAGCTCTGTCTGCTTTCTCTTGGGTTTGCACAGAGAAAGCAACTTACAATTCTTCATGCTTTTGTAGCAAATGCCATTAAGAAGGTTGTGCAGTGAATTGCACACATTTTAACAGCTCCTGTGCTGTAAAGGATTTTTTGATTGAAGGTAGTTTTTACTTTAGGAAGAAAAGCCCAAGTAAGCAGCAAACCAAAGGGTATGAGTTCCAGTGCTTGTAAATAGACATTAAACAAATTCTCACTAGAAACATGACACAAATTATGACAGCTGAGGTTAATTAATTACTAAAATGTCTTGTATAGGGAGTGGTAAAGTCAGGATTGGGTCTTTCTTGAAAACCCATGCCAACTCAGACACTAGCTGCTTGGTGCATAAATTATTGGATGAGGTACTTTGGCCTCTGTTATGCAGAATATGTTACATAACCTATTAATTGCTGAGCAGATCCCAGAAGGAATTACGGACTGCTCCTTCCCTCTGCAGTGGAACAACACTGTGTGTACATCTATATAATAATTTTAGGTATGCAGATATACAGAATAATGTAAGTAGTGATAGCTACCATTTTAGACAGCTTATAAATATGTAGGAAATACTCAGCAGCATCAAGTGGATCAGGTTATCTGCAAATACACTGATGTTCATATTGCAACTCTATATTGTGCTAATCCTATGGTCACAATGGGAATCAGCTAGATGTATGTTAAATCTGTGATAACATCAGCTGATCTGACATGACAGGAGAGAGCTTGACATGGTTTTCAGCTCTGCCTATTTCTTTGTCCTTTTCTTTACTAGGTCATCTGTGTGAGACCCCAATGTTGTAAGGAGTCATGATGACTAGCTAAGAATACAGATTGCAATTAACACACAAGAAAAGAATAAAAGATCTTCAAGCAGCAATCTCAGCCACTGGCTAGGTGAGGAGAGCTTCAGCTGTTTGTGGGTTCATCTAGCTGTCAGTCCTGTAGATGATCTCAGCCACAGTACAAAAGCTAGGTCAGATCACTTAGGAATTTCTCACCATTCATAGTATAGCTAGTTCAGATATTAAGTCAGTAGCCACAATGTAGCTTTTCCCAAAAGCACTAGTATGGACACCTAATAATAAATAGAACAATATCTAAAGCTAATAAAAAATGTTTGTGGTGATGCTTTCTTTTTTCTTTTTCTGCTTTAAGATAATAGTCCAGGTATATTTGTTTCTATGATCCAAAAAGGTGTCCACAAAAAATATCTAGAATTTTAGCAAGATGTAATGCTTTTGCTCACATGAGCCAGTAGTTACTCACCTGAGTAACCCTAGCCTGGTCCCAACAAGGCTGAGGTAGGATAAGGTTTTATTTTTTCTCTTCTGCAAATGTATCTAGAGTATCAGCTTACAGGGACATAATTCAACCTTTTGATTTCAAGTGCTTCTCTCCAGTATGGTGACTTCTTTGCACACAGTTTTCTTTCTTCTGTATGCCTGGTGCCATCTCTCACTTGGCCCTGAGGGTAATGAGCTGAACGCAGCACCCATGACTCACATGGAGCACCAATGTTGAAGAAGTCTGAATAAAGAAAGCCTTGAAATGGGAAACCTGAAAATAAATCTGGATATGTATATAAGCAGATGTGTATGTCTGCTTCCTTATGTGATAGCTGGAAAGGGGATGGGGATCCCTTAAATACACTCATGGTAATAGTCAGGACACGAAGCCCAAGGCAAAGAACTAAATGATTTAGCTCAGACACCATTTAGTCAGAGGAAGCCAAACAACCACTACACTAGCCATCTGAATCAAAACCGTGGGCCTCAGATCTCTCCAAGACAGTTTGTGTCTCAGGCATACAACAGCACTGAGTGCCCAAGGCATCTGTGTCCTTGTGAAATAGCTCTAGGACTTCTCCTTTCTGCTCTCCCCTCTGTCCTTGTTAGCCAAGAGCAATAACAGGACCTAACCCAAGCATGGACTGCACACCCTGTGGTTGACTGTGGGTCTTCAAATGGCATTGGAAGAGGGTCTTGGTCTGTGGAAACAGCTGAAGAGCAAGTGCCAAGTACGATCCTGGTGCAATAGTGGGAGTGCTGGATTATTTCTGTCCCAGAACCCCAAGGTACCTGTTAGCAATGCCAACTGTAAGGGTGGCGGGGAAAGGAAACAGTCTGTGTCATTCCTTCCTACTGCAACACTTTGCTTTGGTTTTTATTACCAGACTTCACTGTTAAAATTAAGCCAGGAATAAGTAGAAGGATCTTACAAACATTTAAAAGTTCCCTTTAAAAAGTTTTCCTCCTTAAATTTATTTTTCTATACCAGATGTGTCCTATATTTACAGTATTTTTACTGGGGATCTAAATATGCTTTTTCAAAGTATATTTATTTAGTTTATTTAGTTCCACTATATCCTACTGAAATAAATAAGAATTCTTTTACAAATAATAAAACTGAAGCACATAAAGGTTTAGTGCCCTATTCAGGCTGAGAAGTGCCTGTCAGAGCCATGAAGAGTAGCTTTCCTGATTTCTAGTACTCTATCCTAATCAGAACAGCACTTCTTCTCTCTGTATCAAACAAAAAGCAGAAGACAGGTTTGTTTTAGCTGAAAATGTTCTTCCATCCACAGAAAGAAGATATAATTTTTCACCGTGTTTGACTGATCAAACTATATATTACATGTGTTGTCTCTCCTTTCTCTTCTGATAGATTTCACAGGAGAGCCCCAAACAAATATATTAAACATAGAAGGCTTTAGAACAACACTGTCCTGTTTCTTGTGGGAATATTCTGTAGCAGTCATATATACTGGCAAAACCCTCTGTATATCTTAAAGCCAGCAATGAAAAATCCTTAGCTGTTTAAAGTTTTTCATATTATTTACTGAAAAAAGAAAAAAGAAAAATAGCATTATTGAGGTAAAACCAGCACAAATGTGTGACTCACCCACTCACTGTCACGTCTGTATTCCCACTCCATACTGTCCCTAAAAGGCTCTCTGATCAAGGAGAAGGTCATGAATTTGAGTACAGTAGCTGCTAATCAAAAATGATGCTACACAGAGAAGCCAATTAACTAATTTTACCATAACAACAATATTACTGAAAAATGTGTCTTTTTTTGGCTGGAAAATGGAGAAGGAGTAGAACACAGATACAGTTAAAGTACAATTAAAGTGGTTTTAGTAGAATAACACTTTACCAGAACTGCCTTTTTCTGTTGTTCTGTTGCTACAATGAAAACTGGGATAATTCCCTCTATTCATAATGGAGAATTTTCTAGAACTTTGGTATTGCTGAATCAGTAAGAGAGATTATTTTTCTGGAACTGCTACAGATATTTCTGAATGATAATTTTGTTCCATTTGGGAGAAAGCAGAGTGCACCAAATTTTAGGTATTTGCAATACCCTTGTTGGGATGGGAAACTTCAGGAACCGAACACAGGAACAAAATCCATTTTTTGGCTCCAATCTCTTTTTCTGCAACAAAGCCCAAATGCAGAACAACACCTGTAATTACACTAGATATTATATTCTCACATGAGTAGCACAGTTCATTAAAGTTGCACACTCTGCTACAGTTTTCAGGGTTCTACCACAGGGGTTCCCATGGATGTCCAGGTGTGTTGGCAGCACAGCATGAAGAAAGCCATTGCAGCACTACCCAACCTCACTATTCTGTGAGCTGTATCATTCTCAGGCCCATTTTCTCTCCTCATTGCTTTTACTTAGAAGGGAGAGAGATGGAATTACAGCTGCTCATTGCTCAAAATGGCAACTGAGTGAAATCCTTCTGGACATGTGTGCAGGGCAAAGCATAATGTGGCATTAAGAGGCGGCATTTGCCTTCTTCCAGCACATTTTGGAGCCGGGACTGAGGTGCATTGACTCTGAGTTTCTCATTAGCTACCACACTGCTGCTGTTGCGTTTGGGCTTACAAAGTTGCAGGAAAACATGTTTGATTTAATATTTTTTTAATAAGGTTTGTACCTGCAGTATATAACAGATTCACTTCACATCAGTCATTCAAAGGGAGCATGGCAGCTAGCATATAAAATTTAAAGGTGGAACTTAGATGAGGAGATCAGAAGTGGGTCAGTTTGCTGATCTGAGCTGGAGGATTGGGGGGGGGCGGGGGATTTTGGCTTGTAAAAATCTGTGATTTCCAAATGAACTTTGCATCAAACAAAATGACTAGACAGTCAGAATATCGTATGGTTCTTATTTCTCTGAAAAGCATGCCGCAGTCATTCAGCTATATGCTGGCCACCTACACGTGGCTGTTAAGAGAATTTTTTTTCAGGTATACTGTCAATGCATCAAAAAAATTTGAATGGAGAATATAAAATATATCAATCTGCCATAACTTCTCCTGTGCTGTGGTAGGTTTCAAGATAAATAACAAAAAGTGGGTGGAAAAGCAGAACCCTACAGTTTTATTAAGCATGAATGACATTAAGTGTTGGCGTAAACTACAGGGTGAGTCAGTGCTGTTAACTGCGATGCATTATGTCCGTCTTGTAGTCATATGATAGAGGAGGAATGCTGCTCACAGCACACACAGAAATGACTTGTCTTGGCAGCACCAGCAAACACACAGCCCCAAGACATTACTGTGTAATAATTTCCCCAGCAAAGGAACAAAAAGTATGACTGAAGCTTTCCCTGACCTTAGAAATTGAGTCAGTTGGTTAAAGTTGACCTACTTTGGACTTCCATTTTCAACTTCTTTAACTAATAGGTTTTATGTTCTGTGACACCGGTTCTTGGTTTGTTTTGTGGAGTTTTTGATTCAGGTAAGAGCAGTAGATCAAGGATAAGGCTTTCAAGCATGGGGGGGAGGTAAATGAAGAAGAATTTTTGTCTGCAGATTAAATGTTTCCTTATAACATGTTTATTTGCTAGTGAATTTATCCTAAAGCTGACAGGCAACACATTTCCTTTATTACCCACCATATATCTTGGTGAATCATGACATCAATGAGTGAATCCTTAAGTAAAGAAGAAACAGAATCACCTTAATGGTTTCTGTCATCACAGAGTTCCTTAGTCATGGACCAACTAGGCAATATACAAACCTCAAAGTACTAACTTTTATTGTTTGTTCCTATAGATTTTAAACTTGCTGTGAAAAAATGGGAATGTTATTATTTACTCTTTACAAAAGATAAGACTTAGGATAGCCTACTCTGTACAAGTAGTTACCTACTTTTTTTTCTAACCACCCAAAGTAGCTGCGGGCAGTCATCTTAACTACAACAACAGGGATATTCACAGAGCTATAAAACTCCCTCTCTGTCTAGAGGCAGAAGACAGTTGCATTCCTCATCTGTATGGGTGGAACCTCTACAATTATTCAAGGGAATTTCTACACAACACTACCATTTATGCTTTGGGTATGAGAATCACTCTTGTCTCCCACACGTCCACTCTGGAACTTCATCCATCACAGGCAGCTACTCAGGGACCCTCTAACCAGCTGCACCTGGAGCTGAAGGACACTGCGGTGGTGTGTTGCATAGTGACCAAGGAACAAGTTTCTTAGAAATTTTGGTCTAGCAAGGAACCCTTTAAACGAGCATGTCCTTCAGCTGTAGTCTCATGCCAATTAATCTCTCTTATTAAAAAAATTATCATTTTTCCCAAGCAACTTAGTCAACTGTTACTGAGTACCTTTCTTTCTCGTCCTTCCTCCCTACTCTGCGGTAATCAGAAGGCATTCCAGAAATTTAGACATATTTAATGGCTTAATATGTCCTGCTCTATAGTGGTGACTTGATTTTCCCAAACACAGAGGCAGAGCCAGATATAAAACCCAACACCTACCTACCACCATAAATGCTGGACAAATATTGCTTGGTTTAGTGGAAGCAGATTATTATATATTATGTATATGAGACTGTCATCTGAGCATGAAAATCCTGCAGACTGCCAAAATAGGGGGAGGGCTGTCATCTAGCACAGGCATAGAAAAACTGTGAAAATGAGCAACAATAGTCTCCTTCTTATGGTAGTCTGAGTTACCTTGAGCAACACTGGGAGACACTATATAAATATTTCTGTTTGCAGTGTACTTCATATGGGCTGGAAGTCTGAGAAGGATTTGGAGCCTGGCCATCCGTTCAGAAACTCTGTGCCAGAAGTGGAGCAAAAGCAACATTAAATGTGCTTAACTAGCCAAATGATGGTTTCTCTGCATCCTTACCATCCACCTTGCAATTGCTGGCATGGAAACAAGTATCTTATTGGGTGCTATTAACAGCTCAAGGTAAAGCAATCACAAGCATCAAGTGTACCAACTTTCCCCAAAGCTGGGTTTCTACAAAACAAAGTAAATCTACTTCTATTCATAGGGAGCTGCAGTAAGCACAGACAGGCTAGGTTCATGCTTCAGGCCCAGAAGACATGTTTAGTTTGTCGTAACTATAGATTATACTACTGCTTTGGATACTTAGGCCAGATACTGACACCTTCAGAGTGTAACACAGCACTATATTATATAGTAATCCTGCTGTTTCTGATGGGACTGTTTGATACGCATGTACAGTTTTACCAGGTATAAATTCAGAAATCATAGGATGCAAACCAGTTTACACCAGTTGAAGAGCTTTTCCAAAATCTTTGCTTTTCTCTAAAGTACGTATAAAGTTATAAAACAATGAATGCTTCTGCTTAATTCATCTGGAGAGAGAGATATTTCAGTAAGTGTCAACAGAATCACAAATCTATAGGCACTTTAGAATAGCATGTAAAGGGATCTTATGGTGTTGATTTAGAAACATTATTTCTAGTGTTTTCTTTGCAAGGATGGAGAAGGTGATAAAGAAAAGAGTGCAATGCTTCGCTCCCCAAAATATGATTTTGGGCTGGTTCCTGCTTTATTTAGCACGGATACCATGTCAAACATCCACCTGATGACACCAGTGCAGTATTCACCATGCTAGCAGAGACTGGTTTGTTCTGCTATTTCTATTCCAGGAAGAACTGAGATCTTTCAAAAAAAAGAGTTGTTTTCAACTAAATTAATTTATGGAGTTAGATTCAAGATGTGTGTTTTCACTTTCTGCATTATCACAGATCTCACTTGTTTAGAAGACCTAAACTCTCACTCAGTTTTGTAGAGTTTTTAGATTTATAAACAACACTTACAGTGTTCCACCTGAGATCTTTGTGTCCTGTGCAGGCTGAACGTGTTTTATATCTCAAGTTTCCTCAGTCTTCACTGCTGTGGTTCATGACTTCAGTGACGTTCATCAAATGAATAAGCCTTCATGTGTCCCAGAGTCTTCTGTAATCTTGTGTATCCTGTATCTCATGAATGAGATGTTAAAAACTGGAAAGTAACAGAATACAGTTGTAGTGTCTACAAAACAACACAAATAATTATTTGACTGCCTGAAAAAACCTGCTATCGTTTCTCTTCTAGCTTCTTAGGCACAGCTCACCTCATTGCATAGATATAGTTTATTTCTTAAGATATGGTTTTCTTATAAATCTGTATAGAAATAGTCAAGTACGGTAACATTCAGAACAACTTATTTGAATCAGTGGGATAAATTATACTCTTGTTTAGTTTGATACTAATTCAGCAATTTATTCAGTGTTGCAGACGTCAGAATTTGCCTGACAATTTGGGTTTTTGTCACTCTAAGAATTAATATAGACTAATATATTAAAGTAGAAGCTAGATTAATTATTCTAGTAATTAAAACTATGTGTAGAAACCAAATTTCATTCAAAGCGTGATATTAAGAAATACATATTTTAAAAATGTATCAGTAAGTTACATTTTGCACCTCAGCAATTTTTGAACCTGTTATTCAGACAAAACTCCTTTTCTTTCTTTTCATGTGCAGTCTAGCTTTGCAAGGAAATAAGGATTATGTGATTATGAAGTATATCGTCTTCTTATAACCTTTGATGCCCTTTTGCCAACTTCAACCCAATTCAATGGCATATAGGCACATAGGAGCATAGTAGTGCCACAAAAATAGATGGGAATGTATAAATGAGACTGTATTGTTTATGTAGAAACATGACGTAATTTAGGTTGGAAAAGACTCCTGGAGATAGCTGGTCAAACTCCTTTCTCAGAATGGGACAGCTAAGCTTGCTCAGGAACTTGTTTAGTCAAGAGCACAACATCTCTGTGGACTAACACTCCACAGCTTCTCTGGGCAATCTGTTCCAGTGTTTCAGCATCATTCCTCTGGAAGTGTTTTTTCAGTAAGACAAAGGATGGATATAAACTTTTTAAACATTAAAAAATCTACAGTAGAAATGGGAAAACTCCACTATGAATAACCCTATAATGGAAAAAAGCTTAGTGTCTGTTAGATCCCTGAAGATGTAGTTGCACAACTCTTCACAAATCAAGCTTCATTAGTCTGACTGCTCCCAAAAAAACTTGGGTTTTTAAGGATTTTAAAGTATTCTCCTACAGCTTATAAAAGTTCTTGGGCAAGAAAAGCAGGGCTTAATAATTTAAAATAAGACGTATGACAGAATACTGGGCAGAAAAGTATTCCCCTAGTACCCTGGAAGTGCTAATACAGAGTAACTTAATGAGGACAGAGGGGTACCAGGTATCCGTATGTTCCTCTGCACTCTTCACAACACCATACGAGAGGAGACACGGACCCCGCTGACTCATTATGTATTCTTCTCATGCAGGCAGGCAAGAGCAGGCAGATAGAGATTAAGGCTGGAGAAAGCTTTGCCAGAATGCCAGCCAGCGTATCTTTGGGTTTTTGCACAGGGGTGTTTACCCTTTTTCTGAACTGCTCGGAAGGGGTTTTCCGAGTGGAGCACAACAGTATTTCTTCTTGCCCTGAACTGCTTCTGGAGCCCTAAGCGCTGCACGTATATTGTGTGGTCTTCCCAGCTAGCGGGTGCAAGCTTATGCTGCAGTCACATCCTAATTCTCTGTAGGTTGAGATCACATTTCCTATTCGCCTTTCAGCTTTGTGTCTGTGGAAGTGAAAGCGCAGTATGTGGCCTGGAAGTGGGAGGAAAGGTACTCACCAGCTTGTTTCCCAATTTGGCAAACTGGGACAAGCACACCTTCCACACTATTTAGATGTCACTTGTGTAACCCTAAGCATATTACATGCTTGCTCTGACAATAAACAATGCCTATACATTTCACCGATCATTTACACTTTATTTAAACACACTTCCTTCTCTCACTGAAATACATATATATGTATTAAAGGAAATCAATGTAAAAAGAATCTTCATGCAGCATTATAGGGAGGCAGGGATACGAAATGAAGTACTGTAAAACTCAGTGATACATTGTAAAAGGCAAAAAAGTGGTTTTTTTAACTCTGAAAAAAAAAATTCAGCCACTTTAGCCTCTATTTAGTAGTGCCTACACCTCTTTCACATGCAAAATATAAATCTTAAGATATTATTGTATAATAATATTAAAATAGATATTTGGTGTGGATGATTTGTGATTGGAAAAAATTCCCTTTTACGATCTTCTAGCCAGTAAGTGTGTGACCTTACATGTCCTATTTTACACCACCGCTAATTTTTTGCATGCGAGACTCACATTTGCAGATACGCTGTATAGAGACTGACAAGTAATACTTTGTTTTAGGTTTTCAGCAACAAGTACTTTCTTTATTATCAAAGGACATTTCACAGAGTCACTTCAGAGAATGCAAATGAAATCACAGAGTAAATGTCTTTCATCTTACTTCATGTTGGAGGAAGAGTGCAGTCTTTCTAGAAAATATTCTATTTTGGCATCATTTGAAAAGAAACCTTTAATTAATAGTACGTTCAGTTTTCTGATGTTGAGTACTATTCAGAAATGTGGGCATCTGCAGCCAGCTAGAGGCCATTAAACATGCTTTTGCACTCTGTTGACAGGGTTTTGCTTCAGTACAAAAAAAGCTCCAACAAAAGTCTCTCCAGCAGCTACAGAAAAGTGAAAGAGTAGAGGAAGACTAGGAAAGCATGTTAATATATCAGGTAATGCACACGAGACAGAGAACGAAATTGTGAATCTGTATATGTTGTGAATCTGTATAGATATGTAGTTAAAGGTTTATGTGAAATGGGAGCTGAGTGACTAATTTCTTGGTTTGCTGACTGAACAAAAAGTTTGTTCCAAAATAAATGTTATGGGGTTGCTATATGGGGGATGCAAAGCCAGAAAGCAAAATGAAAAACTAAAAAAATGCACCTTGTCTTTTAAGTCAACTGAAACTGCTGATATGCAATGGCATTTTTCTGAAAACATAGTATCTGGGGAAAAAAAAGTGTACACTTCTACATTAGATCTAGTTCCATCCCTGTTGGCATCTTGGACTGGCCACCATCAAAACAGGAATACTAAATATACCCTGAACCTGATCTGTAAGGTCCTATTGTTCCTTAATTTGAAGTGACCCATTTAATCCATCAGAAGAGTGTGAATACTGGAGCATCTGCTGCAGGCACTTGTACAGTTGCATAATCCTCAGGAACGGGATCTTGAAGGGAAGGGAAAAATCTCCATGCTACGCATTCAAGAATGTGATTTCTAGTTATTAAAAAACAAAACCAAAACCAAAAAACAAATGACAAACACAGCCCTGCAAATACCTTCACATTTAACCTTGGTATTCCAGTTCGTCAGGTGTTGCACTGTCTTCCAATGAAATGCTTTTATGTACTATCCACTGGAAAACTCCCCTGCAGGTTTGACTGATCCTATTAATGCTTCTGCGTTTGCACGGTGCAGTGCTGGCACACAGTTGCTAGGACGTCTTAGAAGAAATTCAGGAGCAGCCAGGGATGCATTCACAGGACAGCTGATTGCGTTGCTACGCCTGCCAACTAGTGGACAGATGAACAGTGAGCCCCTTAATTATCAGAATCCATGTTAAGAGTACATTTTCTACATCTTCTTTCTGTGTATACATTAGGTTGATACAATGACAGTTACAATTTTCTTTTCTTTATATTTTCTATCTTGAAGTTGCCGTTGTGTAACCCTAAGCATATTACATGCTTGCTCTGACAAGACTATTGAACATGACAGGAGCTGCAAGTGCTTAAATATCTAAACCCCTGGGCATTTATTTAAGTGCCTAAATGTAGATTTAAGAGTCTACCTTGGCATAGTGATAAATATATTGTTTAAATTTTAAATTTATATAGCACAAAATGCACACACTGTGCAACATTTAAGCTTAGAAACAAATTCAAGGCCTTCTGATTTTCACAACAATTGTAAAAAATTAGTCTGAAGTGGATCATGTGCAATAACATCCGTCAGGATGACAGTGTGTCTTCAGATTTCCTACAGTAATTCTGTCCTTGCCATCCATTCTTTACAAAATAATATTTTTTTGAAAGCATTAAGGCAGGCACAGTTCTTTAATAACATAGGGGTCAGAAATGAGACTGAAATTAGTTCCAGATGGTTCCAGAAACGCTGGTTTATCAGTGGGTCAGCAATGCTGGGGTTGTTGGTATCTGTGCTGTGAACAGTCGGCACAGTGTGCAGAATCACCTTTGGGACTCACAGGGTTTGCTAAATCCGCAACAACATGCAAACATGGCTGCAACGACCGTAAATGGGACCAGAAGAGGCCTCCAAACATACAGAAAATGTCTGTCTCTCTGCTCGAACCTCAAAGCTTCTTTCCTTTCAAGTCCGATCATAGCTTTTAACACACATGAGGTAAAAAAAACCCACATAAAGCTGAGTATTTGTTGTTGTGAACATTAATGTAAGAGCAGGGGATACCGAAGAGGACAACTTAATTTTACCAAACGTACCACATGGAAGCCATCACCAAGACCAGTCCCTTGCAAAGCTCAAATAACAGCACTGAGACCAATTTGGAGATATTAACTCAACTGATTCAACCAGTACACATAGCCATACATGCGTCCTGAAGGGCAGCTGAA
Source organism: Athene noctua (assembly GCF_965140245.1). NCBI lineage: Eukaryota > Metazoa > Chordata > Aves > Strigiformes > Strigidae > Athene > Athene noctua. The sequence goes on from NC_134038.1 coordinate 65,460,966, forward strand.
AAACACCAAGCTTGCTAACGTTGCATGTCGCTCCTTCATGTGGAGCAGAGACATGCACCCACCCAACTCCCTGTGGTTCTGACAGTTCAAAGTCATTGAGAGCAGAAGGCTGGTTTGGCCTTTCTTTTCCACAGATAGAGAGAGTCACTGCCAGCTGCTGGCATATAGCACACACCTGTGACATTCCAGGGAATGGTAAAAAAACCCAAGCACTCTAGGAAGAGCGCAGCAAATCCACCATGGCCAATGGTGATGAAATTCTGATATATCACCACACCTGTTTGGAATAGTTGAAGGATGTGAAAGAGGTGTTTAGGACAGTTTTATGAGTGCGTCTGACTGTGTGAAAACTGAGAAAGTGGCCAGATAAGTACGCATGAGGTGACTTATTTGGAATGTAGGATGAGAAGTGGTCAGATCAGACAGAAACAGCCTACACTGGAAGCTAACCTGCCTAACAAGCAGCAGATGATGACTTCTTGAAGATATTATTGCCTCTCACAGTAAATATCTACTGTCTAATTGCCCAAGACCTACACTAAAAGGTTAGTGGGGTTTTTTTTGTTTGTGAGGATACAAGGGATGATCACAGACCATAATCCCTTGCTGGGGATATTTCATTACTTACGGTATGAGTACCAAGTCTCTAGAAATATTCGTTTCAGGATGATCATTAAAGTTGCTTGAAAAATGATCCAACCTGTGTGATGTACAAAAATTAAATCTTGGAGCAAATCACTAGAGTTACATGTCTACGGCAGATGCCTTGTGATTAATTTTGTGACTGCAAGAAAATTACTTCAGTTAATGCAGGACTATCCTTTTTGTTTGTATCATGCCTACTAATTTTTGGTTTCTCTCCTATGGACAAAAGATTGCCATCTAAACATATTGGACAACATTATTGCACTTTGGTTGCACAATAACTGGAGTTCACACAAACTAATACCTATTTTCCTGGATCCATTCTAGGCAGCACTCCATTCAAATATGTGATGAATGCCCCTAGCCAAGGAAAGTGTCAGAAATCTCTTCCTGTGATCATACATTCATTTTTCTTGGACAGCTAACCCCTGAAGCCCTTATTTGAAGTCAAAAGGAATTTTCCTTGAAAAAAGAAAAAAATCTAGTCCAAAGCAATTTTGGGTTTTAATACAGAAAGTTTCCAAAAATCCAGCAAGCAGCCCAGTCTTTATTCAAGCAAAATATTTAGTAAGATCACAAGAGAACATAAAAGTCGTGCAAAGAACAACTGTAAAAATAAGAAAACTGACATCACAAAGGCAGTTATCTGCCACATGAATTAAAGAAAGGTAAGCATGCCATTCCTGATAACATAGACAACAGAATACTTTCTCATTAAATATTCTTTTAGGGGATCTGCTAGTGGGTGCAGGTGAAGATGGCTTTCTCCAGGAATTTCAAATATTTGCAAAAGCTCCAGAGATAAACATGGAGAATTTGGGGAGGAGCGTGGTTACAAGGATACACATAGCCGCAGGGTTCTACTGCTGATCTGCATTTAGAGCAGTCTAAAATTGATTCCATAGCAGGAAAAAACAGTGCCTTCATACGTTTTGCTTGAAGAAGTATGAAGCACTCTTGAATGGTCTCATCTCAATGCACGGAGGATGCTGTACCCACACTGAGATGGAGGTACACTGCTGAAACACACACACTGTGCTTCTTTTTCTTTCAGGTTTTTGGATAGAATTTAATTTTGATAAACTGAGATTTATACCAATGTAAATTACACAGGCAAATCTTCCATATGTCAAGATAGGAAACTCTATCACTTATATTTTGTACTTTGTATTTCTTTCCCCTGACTAAAGTAATTTTATCAACATAATACAGGCAGCAGGGCAACACTTCATAAGCCAGATGTTTATTGACCTCTGTGACCCTCCAAGTGTTTTCCTCCTGATTATTTGGGTTATGAACATAACAGATAACATCTGAAGTAATGTGGGAAAATGGACCTATAAACCCAGTCACTTTTGATTTTTGTTTCAGACAATTTTGATTTCACTGGATTTTGTTTCCTGAAAGTAAGAACTTAAGGTGAAAAAGACCAAGAAAACAGTTGATCTGGCTCTCAGAAAGTTCCTAAGATCCATTGTCAAATGCTGTAAGAGGGCACCGAAAATAGGATGAAATAAGAAAAAGCTCAGTAACTTGATTCTACAAGAGAATTTACATAGCAAAGTAGATGCTGTGATTGTATAATTAACCTTTTAGTACTATGAAGTGCAATATATTGTCATAGTCATATACAAAAATATAGCAAAATACATAGCAATACACAAAAATAGTATATGAAAATATTTCTACTAAACTAAAAACGCTGAAATGCTAATTGGTACAATGAATCTGAAGTTAAAGCTATTATAGAAGAATTTAAGGTGCACTGAGGGTTCAAGATGTGTAAACAAGCAGGATAACCCTTTGGAGAGGATTATGCCAAACAACAATTAGCTATGACCAGTAAATTATATTTTTCTTTCTGGGTGGCATCTGAAGCCTTGACATTCCCTTATTTTACACAACCCTCACAGAAAGCACAATGAAGAGAAAGGAAACACAGAAAGGAAGATGGATGCTCAGTCTCATCTACTTTTTCTAAATCAGAAGTACGCAGCCTTTGGCAAGGAGTTTCCCAGTTGTGAAAAAAGCCACTGTTATAGAAATAACTCCAGCACCCACTCCTCTTCCACTATCCCCAGGTATTTGAATGACTTTTCAATAGGGCCAGACAGCTGATTTAGTGAAACAACTTGTGCATGCCCCTCATTCTGTTCGGTGCCAAGACACCTGGATGCCATGAACAATCATCAGCTAGGATTTAGGGCAGCCCAGCTGGTTTTATCCTAAATGTTCAAGGTAGTTGTTTACCAGACCTGATTCATCTGTCCAGCTGAGGAGGAAGTAATCATGAACAGAAAGATGGTGAGACACAAACATTTCCAATCACGATAGATATTTCTGAATTTGGCATGGCATCACTCATCTTTCTCTCAAGAACAGAGTTAGAGGCTGTGGAAAACTTAATGTTTTTGAGAGATCATTTGTTTCAGGACAGAAGTGTCTAACGAAATTATCCTTCTGCTCTTTGTTCCTACTTCTATTTAAAGAAAAGGAACTTCTGCATATTTTTTCAATGGGCAACTTACATTAGTTAAATAACTGACTTGTCACTAATTTCTATTTCATACAAAAAAGTCAACTGCAAAGCTCTGAATTTTGCTACTACTTAGCAAAACGAGACTACTCTTACCTAGATACTCGCCACAGAATCAGAATATTTATTCATCACTGAAACCAACTGTCCTCAAACACTATTATTTTGCATTAATGAGGATTAGGTTGAACTATTTAATTTGCCCTCGGTCTCATGGTAAACTTGCAAACTGATGATGAGCAGACTGTCCTGAATGTTGTATTCCCTGGGCCAGAGAAGATGCTGATGATTAATTTCAAACTGTATATGAAAAATACCACCAGATTTACAAGAGTTTTCCAAAATAGGATTCACTAAATCTAACACTTTACCTTTCTTTGGATGCCACAGATACTATAGTTGAACTCACATCCTTCATTAAAGACAGTGCTAATGATTGTGGTTCTGTTACACATTTTGACTGTTAGTTGGATTTGCTGAAAACTGATTTTTCAGTTCACCATCAAAATAAATTACTAGGTTCATTAAACTGTCAGAGCAGAAGCTGTCCACTTCTAACATGTAGCTCAGGGCTCTCATCCAGAATGTGAGAGTGGGTTTGACGTCACGAGTTTCAAACAGCACGTGAGAGCTGTTCCGATGTGAATGGGCATTTAAGTAGGTTACACCAAATGAACCAGGGAAAACAAGGGGTGTGTGTGTGTGTGTGTGTGTGTGTTAGACATGCTCAAGCAGCCTAAGAAGTGGTGCTTAGGAGGACCATGCAATAGTCGGAATATCCAGACCAGGGAATGTTCAGCTGTTTATATAAAAGAGAACTAAGATGAAGGGACCAACAGCACTGGCTGTTACATCATTGCATACTAAAAATTTTAGGTTTAAGATACTAGTCTGGATAGATCAGGTTTAAAACAATGTAATCTCAACCTCATTTTTAATGGTGGTTTCTTATTTCATCTTCAAATGCTTCAGACATATTACCAGTGTTTCAGTCTTTGATACCTAAATTGGATATAAAGAAGCTATAGTAAAAAAGCAACAATTTATCTCAGTTAATTTCCACAGATCACCGTTACTAATGTTTCCTAAATGAAGCATTAGAGAACTTTGCCTGGGGTATGTTATTTATCAACTTCTTTAGCCAATAAAGCTAGGATTGAGAAAGCTTTAAGTGTATAAATAGAAGTAGTAGTTAGAAGTCTTACTTTAGCATTAACATGTTTGAAATTAGATTATAGATTACATGCAGAGGAGTATAAACACAAAGCACTTCTGTTGCTGTATGTATGTAAGAAAACACAGACTCTCACAGGCTACAGCGCAGCCCAGAAGTGCAACAGCAAAACATAGTTGTAACAGGGGTCTGAAAATGCCAGATGGGACTCCAGAAAACTGATCTTAAAAAGGATTTAAGTGGGAAGTGTCTAGTGGACAGTAACAAAGATTACAGTGCTGTTTGTTATTGGAAACAGCATTAGCAAGCTCAGGTAGTGTAACTTTACCTGCCAGAATTCAAATGTAGGGTGCAATGTGTGAGTAAGAGATGAACAATAATTGTATTGGTGTGGAAAATGTAAAAAAATGCTGTGCTTCTTCACATAGGGAAAACAACCTTTTCTACAACCTCTTTCATGTTTCAGTTTGATGTCAACTGTTTTGAACAACAAAAGGGAAAGGAATCAAAATTTGGACTAAAGCCCATAACATTTACTGAAATGTATGTGTAGGGAAGTATCAAAGATGCCATACAGGGAGGTTTTGACTAAGCATTAACAAAGCTGCAATGAAAGAAGCTGAAAAGAACAAAGAAGAAAAAAGAGCATCTTTTGATTTCCTTCAAAATTTCATTACAATGTGATGGGATTTAGATGTCCATATGACATATATATTATCTATCTGAATGACAAAACTCCTCTTATTTACATTCTACTTGGGTATTTGGTTTGAAAGAAGAACATAAAATCTTATTGAGTGATGCTAGGCAAAATATATAAACAAGTAATTAAGTATGCATTTGTACAGGTTGGAATGGTCGTTATAAATTAAGTATTTGTGGATTCCTATCTGTGGGTGTATTTACTACAAGCTTCCCGAACAGGGGCAGTAATATTTTGTCCATCCCACAAACAATTTACCAAAATGTTTCTCTTCATGTAACCTTGGAGGACTGATACAATTCCAGTCTTTTCGAAAGAGTTACATCTTTATATGAGATCTGAATGTGAAATATTCTTCTGAACTTCCTTGCGTTTTCCTCTTTGCCCTGTATTGCTTCCTTTATTACAGCAATGTTTATGTAGTGTTGAGTTTTATCCTTGATACAGTTTTCCTTATCTGTTTAGGAAAAAAAAAATTGACGAGTGTTAACAAAAGCAGGATTTTTTTTTTTTTTTTTTAAACTGTAGCAATGAGACATAATTTGAACAGATGTAAATAAGGCCAAGCATTAGGGTGCCTGGTTGCTTTAGCTCGCTTTCTACAGTCTCCCTTACTGGAACATTCCTAATGCAGATGAAAGAAAGCAGCTTGCCTCAGGCCACACTTTGGTTTTGCCTTTCTTTTACTCAGTTTGGACAGTTTCAGATATTGTGTATGCACATTTATGGCACAGTAGATTGCATACAGCATTTATTGGCATTATTTTAGTCCATTGCCTGTATTCAATCCACATTTACTATCTCCATCATCAAGTCTATGTCTCATGCACTTCAGGTTCACAGGTTGCTTGAAGAAGACCCTTATGTGTTTCATTATGCAGCTTAAATATATACTTCATACTCTTTCTTTCCTGAACAATGTAAAGAATTCCCAGAATTTCTGTAAGTAAATACACCTAATTTGCAAATAGTGGAAATCTCACGCTCTCCCTCCACTGGTGTCTAAAGACAGTGACGGTTTTGGACTCTCTAAGCTCCTTTGCATGTACAAAAATAAAATGATAGCTCCATTCTTTAAGACACAGGGCAGTCTGTAGTGCCTGACTCTTCTGGCTCCATTAAATCAAGATATCCAGAAAGCCTGTTGTAGTGACTGACTGCTGGGTGGTGACACGAGGAACACAGAGCAAAGTCTTGTGAAATTTGCCTTGGGACCACGCTCAATGCCTGGCTCTCAATTTGCTTGAAATGCTTTTTGTGTGTATGCTAGAATCATTACTTCTTAAGTCAGTAGTAAAACAGACAGATTTCTAACAGCAAATTCTCTTTTTGTGCATTCAACAAATGTGTTTTCTCTTTTAAACTAGATTCTCTTTTCTCACAACTTTAGAGGTAATATTTATCCCTCCACAATTAAAAGGAACTATATTTGGGCTCTCCACTGCTACAGATTTTTACTTTCATATGCCTATTTTCATATTAATACAATTAGCTTCATTTGTGGTCCCTCTCTATGTGTTATATTTTATTTTTAATCTAACCATATATTTCATCACTATTAATCATGTTTTCCCCTGCAATTGCATCAACCATGCCAATAGCAATTACATTTGATGCATCTCCAGTTTATATTTCTTTTACAAAATAAGTCCTTAGTGGTTTTGTTAAGATCCTTAGAATGAAGAGCATTTAAGAATTGCCTACTCAACAGACTGAACATTAACTCTTATCTCAGATTTTAACATATTTTGACCTAACATTAACAATTACATCAAATTTTCAGCAAACACTGAATTAAATACTAAAAGCTCATGTTACTGTTTTTTATGGTCCCCATTCATGTTTATTGTGGGCTTCACATGTCACATTTATTTCCCTAGGACTTTTTCTTTATTTTACAGTTATTTATTCTCTACAGCTTCTTCTCTTGCATTGACCTTCTAAACAGGCATACAAATACAACACAGATGAGTTGCATTTCACAGAACAGGATACATGGTGCTCCTTGTAGTTATTCAGCATGTCAGAATCTTTTAGTAGGAGAAGACAATCAATGCTGTGTTCCTTAAATCTGTCCTTTTAGCAATTTTATGTTCATCAAAACCCTTTTTAAACTCTGTGATTAGGGCCACAAGTGTGGCCTCAGAGTTTTTTTAAAGCTTATGTTGTCTTCCAGACTATTTCTCTCAAGCACCTTTTATTCTTTCATCTATGCCATTACTCATTAGTTCTTTGCTTTATGTGTTTTGGTTTATTTCTCCAGTTAGGATATCAGTTTTAGTGTTAGGAAAATTGTGCCCATTACATTCATTCACTGATGGAGATCTTCAAAAACCTCATGATGTTGCTGAGCCACAGAATCTCAGACCAGTTCAGGTGGGAAGGGACTGAACCACCCCTCCCCCGCCCAAATCAGGGGCAACTAGAACAGGTTATTCAAGACTGCACCCCGTTGGCTTTTGAGTTATTTTGCAATACAATAACTCCACAACCTCTCTGGAAAGCCTCTTCCAAGGTTCAACTATTCTCACAGTAAAAGATATTTTCTTATGTTCAAATTGAGTTTCCTGTATTTCATCTTGTCTCATTGCCTCTTGTCCTTTCACAGGGTACCTCTGAGAAGTCTCTGGCTCCATATTCCTTACTCTCACTCATCAGATGTTTACACACATTGATATGAACCCCCCAACAGTCCCAGCTCTCTTAGCCTCTTCTATGTTGGATGCTCCAATCCCTTAATCATCTTTGTAGCCCTTTACTGCACTCACTGCTGTATATCCATGTCTCTCTGTACTGGGGAGCCTGGGAATGGACATGGCACCCACTGGTGCTCAGTAGAGGGGAACAATCAGCCCTTTTGACCTGCTGACAATGCTCTTCTAATGCATCCCAGGACACTGCTGGCCTTCTTTTCTGCAGGAGCACTTTGCTGGCTCATGGTCAGTTTGTCCACCAGCATCCCCAGGTCGTTCTCTGAAAAGTTGCTTTCCAGGCAGTTGGCCCCCAGCATGTACTAGTGCATGGGCTATTCTTCATCAGGGACAGGACTTTGCATCTACCTTTGCTGGACTTCATGAGGTTTCTGTTGTCCCAGATCTCCAGCCTGTCAAGGTCCCCTAGTGAATCCACCACTCCCCTCAGTTTTGTATCATCTGCCAACTTGCTGAACATGCACTCTGTTCAATTCATGAAGGTCATTAATGAAGAACATTAGTAGACAGTACTGGCTCCAGTAATGAACCTTGGAGTACACCACACACTAATGACTGGCCTTGAGATGGACTTTCTTCCACAGATCACAACCCTTTTGAGACTAGCAGTTCAGATAGTTTTCAATCCACCTCACTGTTCCATTTCACTAGCCCATACTTCATCAGCTTGCCTACGAGAAGATAACGGTAGACAACATCAAAAGCCTTACTAAAGTCAAGACAAACCACATCCACTGCTCCCCTCATCCACCATGCCAGTCATCTCCTCATGGAAGGCTCTCAAGTCAGTTAAGCATTATTTCCCCTCCATAAATCCCTGCTGACTACTCTAAATAACTTTCTTATCCTTCATGTGTTTGGAAATACTTTCCAGGATTATTTGCTCGATCACCTTCCTAGGGATCGAAGTGAGGCTGACTTACCTGTAGCTCCCTGATCCTGCAACTTGCCCTTCCTTAAGACAAGAGTGACATTTGCTTTCTTCCAGTCCTCAGAAACTTCTTCCAGTTGTCATGACCTTTCCAAGATTATTGAGAGTGGCCTTGAAATTACATTGGGTCAATGAGTTGTTGTGTCAAGCCTGTTGGGCAGTCCTTTTTCTGACCTACCACTTGCTAATCCACCTATATAAATAATTTTGTGTTTGCTGCATGTTTTCTGCTGACATTTCTTTTCAGCTTCCAGCTTCGTTTGTATATTTTTTTTTCTTCTCTCTTGATTCTTTTCTTGATTATTTTGTTAGAAACATGAACTATAGTAAAAGACAAGAGTTTACTATTCAATATCATGTACTTGACCACTAAGTGGTCTGTCATTCCTCCTGACACTGATTAATAAAGGTACCCTTAATTCATTGCCTTCATTCCCATACTTCATGTAAGCATAAAGTAATATTAATATGAAACTGTTTGCCAAGAGTATTATTTATGACAATACTAACGATAATGTGGTAGAATATGGGAGATGAGGATGTGTCAGCTTTCTGTTTAATCAGGAACTTCTTAGATATGAGTGGTACTTTGATCAGCTATAAAATACTGATTGCTTTGGCATGGTAGTATCACTGTGGTATCTTCTGCTTGCAAGCTTTTATTAAAAGCATTTATACTAAGCAGCATGAAGTTTTATTTCAAAAGATTTCAAAGCCAGGACTTACTGTGACCATGACTGATTTTGTGCATCGTATTTGCAGGGCGCTAATAAAAACTAAAAAATGTTTTAGGCAAAAAGAAATGCTGGACAAAAATGACATGCAGCTAAATACGGAGCTAAATGCATGACAGCATTGGTGGACACAAGCTTTACAGAAATTATGCCCTGTCAAGAGTATATATAGGTCAGTTCTGTTGCAACTTTCATCATACACTAAATAATTATAAGCTCTCATAATTCTTCCAGCAGTCAAAATCTCAAGAGGTCAGCATTCTATGTTTGGGTCTCTCAGTGACTTCAAGACAGGAATATATGGTCTGTTCAATGCAGAGAACTAATGAGTAAAATGTAACAAAATATCAGTTTGAAGTCATAAAGCTTCCACATACCAAGAAGGTACCATGGGGTAATGAATTACCATGTGTCAGCTCCTGTGAGGTGATTGCCCATATACACATTCTTCCTTTCCTACAAATGCAATATAATCATAGGTAATTTTTGTCTCATTTAAAGGACAGGCTACTTCACTTTGACTCAAGGTAAGAGAATGCACACAGAGAATTCAACATGGCAATTTACTATCTCCCAGTAATTTGTTCATATTTCCTATGTATCCATAAGAGTTCAAATGCAAAGGTTCTATTAGGATTACCTGATATAATATCCTGCAGAGCACTAGGCAGCCAGTTTCACTAAGTAATTTCTAGAGTGATCTCAACAACTTTTTGATCTAGATTACATATCAAGAAAGGCATCCCATCATAAAGCACAACACTTAAAGACAATTTGAAAGACCTCTTAACATGTCATTGATTGTCCAATAGAAACTTGCATATTTTGCTGAATTGGACCTCAAAAGTGAAGGGAATGAAGAATAACAACATTTCCTCATAAGCTATTTGAAACGTTAGTTCACTTAATTTCTACTTTGAGTGCTTCTGGTATTCTCTTCCAGGTACAATCCATCCTCTTTTCCTGCCTCTATATAAGTACTGGAATTGCCATAATCAGGCAACTCAAAAATCCATCTAGGCCCATGACAGAAAGTCAAAATGGTTGCTTAGGAAGACAGCATCAGAAACAGATCAAGTGTAGAGCAATCTTTCACAGGAATGTTCTCTGCATTTCCAGGGAGATCCTGCATCAGAGTTTTCTTTGGGTCTACTGTATTTAAAATAGCAGTGGACCTATCCTTCTTAAATTTTTCTAGTCCCTTTTATTTAATGAGCTCATCCCCCTTGCCAAATGAAGAAAGCTCAGCAGCCATAGAGCTGGCATGTTTACCATGCAACTGAGTAAGTTCGTTAGCTAGCACTCATATAAATGAGGAATGAATGGGTGCTCTATCCCCATTCTGCTCCAGCACTTAGGACTGGGCTAACAGTGGCTCCAATGCAAATATGAGAACAATAAACAATAGATCACAGATCAGTTTTTAAAATGCAGTATTTTAGTACTTCAGATGCTGAGAATAGATGCTTTCTCTAATTTATAGACAAGCAAAAACAAAAGGGCAATAGAAACTAGGTTTTCAACAGACTGACTGGAAGGAGCAAGTAAGGGCCCCTTTGGGGAGTGGTAACTAAGTAACTAACTAAATAGGTTGCAATTCAAGAAGATGAGAGAGATGGAGAAGGTCCCCAGGGTGCTGGGAGACTGATTACCGATGCATACATATGAGAGAAGTAAAAACCCAGAAGAAAGCAAGAGATGTCAAGGGCATACCTATGTGAGCAAGACATGCAGGGTTATTTGGAGCAAAATTTCTGGAAAGCCAGGCAGATTTTTATATTTGAACAAACAAGCTGCCTCATAGTGATTATTTTGACTATTTCCTAGAAAACTGGATGCTGCATACATGCTTGTAAATTACCAGGACTGTCAGTACTGGTCTATTCTCCATTTCTCTTCCTAATGCAGAGAGGCTCTAAATATTGGCTAACCACTCCTACCAAAGGCAATAAATTTCTTCTGTAAGTGCAAAACTGAGAATTTACCTTTCAAGCTTTTAGAGAACTATGATCACAGTAACATTTGCATATTTTACAGTACAATAAAACAGATTTTTTTGTCATGAGGTTCCAAAGTGTGTTGACATGTGAGATTTGCATGAAGATGTTAAACCCTGAAGGTTGACTGTTTAAGTTTTATTAAAAAAATGAACCATGATTCAGTTTTTCGAGGTCACTGTTTAAAAATCAATGAAACAATCACCCCTCTAAAGTGAAAAAAGATCATGATGACTATATATTAACAGTTTCAACTGTGATGTAATAACTTTGTTTTGTAGTAATTTAATTCTATGCCTTTTAAAAATCTGTCATACTAACTACTTTCAGGACCCAGTCTAGATACCTTTGGGCATTTCATCCAAAATGGTTTACTCTGTCTGAAAAATTACTCATAATCTGATTAGCTTTTCCCCCAAACACAATTTTTTTGGGAAAGTGACAACCATGCTGTGTTTGAAACAGACATGGAAAAGTACTCACCCTCTTTCCAGAAAAAACAAGGACAGCTGTAAGCCCACCTTACCTACCTCCCTTCAGGACTAAAACTAAACAGGAAATCTTGCTTTGCTGTTTTCTTGTTGTTTTAAGATGAAAATGAGATAGTTTCAAGGAGACAGTGATATTTATATTCATATTTAAAAAAAATGGATGTAGAAATACCAAAAGACCTTCCATTTCAAGTGCCTTTTGTGCTACACTAAGTCCAGAGTTCTATTACCTGAACAGAACAGTATCATTTTAAAAGAAGTTGTCTTTTTTTCCCCCTCCATTAAGTCTGCTGAGATGCAGTTCCAAAACAACACACCTCCAACGGTCAGAATCCTGATTTTAAATCCACGGCTTAAATTTAATTATGGTCACTTCACAGGTATTTGTTATTCTGCCAGCATTGTCCCTTCGCTGAACAGCTCTTTTCTCACCCTCATGTTTTTCTCTCCTTCTTATACATGTATGTCACAGTGATTAGTAAGGTAGGTAAAACACCAGTACCAGGGTAGAATCCATCATTGCCTGTACTTCTGATCAATGTTAGTTACTATTTTTCTTTAATGGTCATGACATAAGCAGTATGAACGTGTTGACGCTGCATACTTGGGATACATCAACAATACAAACTAGGACTGGAATATTATATAGACATATCATTTTAAGCAGTGGGAAAATATCCATCAGATTAAATGTAACAGCTTAAAACGCAAGGTGCTGTGCTTAACGACTAACAGCAAAAATTTTTGCTCTGAGAACTTCTGCTCTTCGTGCTTGTGGTTGGAAACAAGTCTTTGCACATATTGTTCACACAGGAACCAATAGGCAAAGGGAACCCAGAACACATTGGGAAAGACACTGCAGAGATACTGACTATCTCTACCATCCCAGAGCAGCAGTCAAATGCTTCAAATCTGAAGGGAGTGCAGAGGACGGAGAGATAAGGCAATGAAGAACCCATTTTCTGAGACATTTATTTGTTTAACCTCAATCTGTGTTTTATTTTGTACTTTCCCAGGCAATTACAATATAATAGTAAAGTATTGAAAACTTTAAATTACTGAAAATCGAATGGAAGGATATTAGATGAAGATGTGATTTAATTTTAGTTCTAACCACCGCAGTGCTTTTATTTTACTAATTTTCTTCTTCCTCTGTACTTTTGCCAAGTGTGGAAATTAACATGAATCTCCATGTCAGTCTTCCTCTGCCATGCAAGCAATTTCTAAACATCAGGTTGAACTGAATAAGCAAATCTATCTTGTACTCCATACTGCTGCGGTCAGGCTGCTTCCAAGATGTGAAGTAATTTATGTACAGCTACACTACATTTTAAACAGTGATGTAAATATGAGAACAGTTTAAAGCTTTTATTTTAAAATTCCTTAGTTGAGCAGCACAGCACTCCAACAGTTGAGTCCATTTTCAGAGATTGCTCTTCTCATAAAAAATTCTCAGCGACTGTGACTGAGCCCTCATAACCAAAACTTTCTTCCAAAACCAGCATTTAAAATCTGTTTGACTTTAGTTGCTTTCACACACCACTGCCTTTCCTCTCAAAGGATCAGAGAGATTTCCCTCTGTCCTTGCAGTGATCAAGGCTAACCACATCTTGCATTGTATTGAGAAAAGTGTAGACAGCAACTCAAATGAAGTGGTTTTTCTCTTTTATTTTGTGCTTATGAGACCACATCTGACATACTGTGTCCAGTTTAGGAATTTCCACTAAAATAACGACGTGGGCATACCAGAATGAATGCACTGGTGAGACACCAAGATGACTAGGAGGTTGGAACGCATCACACACAAGGAGGTGATGGAGCCTTGTTTGTTCAGCTGTACAAGGGAAGTCTAATGGGGGCTCTTCTGCTATTGTAAGATGACAGGGACAGTTTCTACTCAGTACACAGTGAAAAAGTAAGAGGCAATGGTCCTAAGTGACCAGCTACAGAAATTTTCATTGAATCTTATAAAAAATGCTTTCACTGAAAGAGTGGTCAAATACTGAAACAGCTTGCCTATGTAAATTGTGGAATCTCTATCTCTGAAGCTATTCAAAACTTGACTGGACAAGGCATGAGAAACCTGATAGAACTTCCAAGTTGGATCTAACTTCAAAGTTGGCCCTGCTTTGAGCAGAGTACGGGCCAGATGACCTCCAGAGGTCACTTCCAATCTAAATTAGTCTGTGGTTCTAACATAATCCAAATTTGCAATTCTACCTTGCCTTTGTAATCCTTTGGAAATGTATGAAACAGTCTACTAGTATTATGTGTTCTAAAAGATGATAAAGAGATTCTTCCCTCCTAGCATCTTAACTCCTTTGTCTTGGGGAATGGTTGCTTTTTTCCCAGGCCTACTCTTGTGACTCTTTTGTGTTAAAAAGGAAATTTCACTCATGTCGACCTGCCTCTCCCTGGTGTTAGCATTAATCTTCAGCCCTTTCTGAATAGATGCTAGGTCACTCTGTAAGATGCCATCCCAGGGTGACAGAGCTGCCTTCACAGAAGAGACAACAGTACACTCCCATCACAAATAGAACAAATAGCATACTGAGCCGTATTAGCATATGAGTGGCTAAAAAATAAAGGCAAGTTGTTATTCCCATTTAGTTGTTGCTAGTGAGGCTGTACCTGGAATATAGTGTCCTGCTTCACCCACTCCCTGGCTCAGAAGGGATGTTGAGAAACCTGAGACCAATAAAGTGGTATGAAGGCAGAAAGGAGCCACAGGCATAGCTCCTTACATATGTGGGGAGAAATCGGTTTGCTTTGGTGAAGAAGAGAATATGGTGTGAGCTAATAGTGGCCTGCAACTATTTGAAGGGATAATACAGAGATGACAGAGACTTTTTGTGGTAGTTTTTGCAAGGGGCAATAGCAGTGATGTTCAGTGCGAGAAGTTCCAACTGGACATTACAAAAGATGTCTTCATTGAGAGCATGGTGTTGCACTGGGACAGAGAGACTGACTCCATCCTTGGAGGTTTTCAAGACTCAGCTAGACAAAACCACTGCTGAGCTGATCAGCTGTAGAAAAGTCCTCCTTCAATTAGGCAGGTGGACTGGGTGATTTTCAGGGGTCCCTCCAACCAACATGTTTATATTTCTGTAATTCAGTCTCCTATATTACATTGTTATCTCTCCTGCTGCTTTCCCTGGCTATCTCCATTTTGCCCCTTTTCTAGAGATGTAACTCCTGTTCTTTCCAGAACACAAGTCTTCTATTTCTGTCTGTTCTTTGCCCATGTTTTCAACGATTTAAACCTCTTTTCAGCTCTCCTCCTCTTCCACTAGTGATCTCTTCCTCCATTTTGACCTATTGACATATGGGGGGTTTGGGTCATCCAACTCATTTAAGCATTTCTTTTCTATGTCATCTCATTTAATAGGTGTCTATAAATTTCAAGTGCCTGCTCAGCCTCCTCTCTCCCTTACTTTGCCCTCTATTTTCATATCGTTCTTTCACCAATCTTCCAGCTGCAGTGCTAATCCTCAGATCTTTTCTTCTGTCTGGCAACACTTCATCAGTAGGTAATTTCCATCAGGTACCTATTCAAGATTAGAAAATAACCTACAGCTTCTGCATCAAGTCCTTTTCATGCCAGTCCCATTTTTTTTAGTCAGATTTTATGCATTAAAGAAACTGTATTTCTCTGTCCCTTGTCTGTTTTTAATAGATTGTGGAGGGGTTTTTTTTGATGTGTCATATTGAGTCAACAACAATCTGTGGGGACATGAAAATATATAGTAACTTATGAAGACTATCAAGTTTGTGAAAGATGATTTTGCCTGACCTTTTAAAGGCATGTGGTGTTTAAATAAGTTCTGTGAGTAAGAGATCAATTCAGATCAAATTTCCCTAAATTTAAAGAGAAAATTGTACTTCCTTCATCTCACCCTATAAAAACATTTTTTTAATGCTCTTTATTTCTTCGCTTTTATAGTCCCTGGACTTTCCTCAACATTGGCTACTTCCATTGTTAAAGCTCAGCAGTTAACTGTCCATCAGCTGTGATTAAAAGCAGAAAGCTTCAGCTGGCTCAGCTGCATGCTGTGTTAGTTACTCAGCTCCCTGGAGAAGACTGTGAACGACAAACTGCAGCAAACCACAGATCCCACAGACTCTAACCAAGCCAACTATCACCAACCGTTGCAACCTTGTCTTTGATTTGAAATTAAGTGGGCAACTGAGAGAACATACCACAACTTTTGGTATTAGTTGAAGTTCCCTAAACTGAGAAGATTTAATGTGACCAAGTAGCTAGAACTGATATAGCTGGTTTGAGATGTGGCAAGAAATTTCTAGTGCTGTGAACTCATCATTATGTCATGATTTTCACGGTATTTGGTGTTTTTCTTTAATGTGCCAGTTCTCAGAGTCATAAGACTACAAGAAAACACCAAACTTCAGATTTCACACACTGAGGACAGACTGCAGTCTTCTGCTCATGTTGTACTTTAAACAAATCTATTTACCTTGAGTCACTCCCAGTCCTAAAGATCTATTTATTGAACTGCTTTTCTCATGAAAACTGGCAATCATAATATTTGATTTATGCATAATATGTTTACCACAATAAAATAAAATACAAAAAGTTCACACATCACGTTCTCCCAACCCATATTTATAGACTTTTATTTTTAGAACAGGTAGTTCGATGATAATGCAGACGAAGATAAAACATCTAAAAATTGAGTCTTCTAACCATCATTCCTAGTTTCATTTGCTACATAATTTTATGTGTCTTTTCACTACCTTTATATTAATAGTCTTGTAATATTTTGGAATAGCACTAGAATATCATGTCACAACATGATGACAACGTTATTTGTAGAAGCAGGAAGGATTTAGATGAATTAGTGATGCAGAAGGAAGAGTTTTAAAATTTTTTTTCAGCTGACAGTAAGATATAGCATAACTGAAGAATAATGCTTTTTATTGCTTGCTTATTTAGCTTCACTTTTCTTTTATAATGAAAATTTTTGTATTAATTCATATTTACTCCATCCTTTTTGTGTATTAGTAAATGCAACCCTGCACAATGACACCATCTGATCTCATGCTGCAGTTCCAACAGTTGGCTAC
Source organism: Athene noctua (assembly GCF_965140245.1). NCBI lineage: Eukaryota > Metazoa > Chordata > Aves > Strigiformes > Strigidae > Athene > Athene noctua. The sequence continues at coordinate 65,477,973 of NC_134038.1, forward strand.
CAAAAGGCCCTTTAAGAATATAAGAATAAAAGCTGCCATTTTCTTTCTGTTCTGACTTCTTTATGTTGCCTTACCACAGTTTTATGTGCTAATTTTCTGTAAATCTTAGTCTTTGAAATATGCAAACATAATTTCATCACAAAAAAGTATGACAATATCCTATAATATACTGACCAGAGGATCCTCAGAGTGATCCTCTTAGGGCCCTGCTCCTTTATCATCATGATTTGAAAAAACTTCCATAAAAATACAAAGTGACTCATGAAGGGCATTAGGGCTGTGACAGAAGCTTTTGTCTGACCTTTTGTGGGCTCAGGGGATTTAAATTAGTTCTGTAAGTAAAGAGCAATTCAGATAAAGATACTTGAATGAATAAATAACTTGGAGAAAAGGGAACCATTTTATTCAGGTTAAAGCTGAATTCTTTGTGCTTTCTTTATGCTGAGTTGATTTTCTTTTCCAAGATAAAAGAATATTTGATGGGGTAAAAACCCAACCTTTTTTCTCTCATCTGCAATCAAAGGACTGTAAGAATCAGGAAAAGGAGTTAAATTCAATGTAAAGGCTAATCTGTTATTTTTCATGTGTTAGGTGCTTACAAATAGATTTTAAAATTTATGGAGGATTATCTGTTCCTTTTTAGCTAATTTAACATAGGGTACAACAAACAATTTTAGTGAGCAGCAGGAAGTAGGAATTAAGATTTAAAACTGTGATAACAAATTAAGATAATTCAGATAGGCAATCTCTGTTCACACCTAATCATTGCCACAATTTTTCTGTATCAAGTTAATATGGAACACGGTTATAATTTCACTCAATTCCTATATAATAAGCACAGTTAATTGCACAAGAAAACTAAGCAGCGTTTTGCAAAACCTGAAAGTCTTTCAAAAATATCTGTTTTCTTTGATTTTTTTCCAGCCTAGTACCATTACAGAACCAAATCATGCTTTTAGCTACAGGTATTAATGACAGTTATAGATAATATGCTATCCAGTGCCCCAAATTAAGCCTCTTTAATGGTAGTTTTAAAATGATATCATCTTCTCAATAAGTAACTGGCATCGAAGACAACAATAGGAGTTTGGAGAGAAGATCCTGCACACAAGCCTGCTTCTGTATAGTAAGAATGACACAAAGCACTTCAAATTGTCATCTATTAAATTTGCCCTAAAGGTCACAGAATCTTCAAGATATTTTATGTTACTATGAGTCATTAAAAGGTTGGTTGCACTACCAAGACCAGAAATCCAGAACCAAACTATAAATTTGTATCTCTCAAGAGTGAAAATGTTCACAACAAAACAGGTATTTGAGAAAGGATTTCATTCGAAATGTTTCCTCACCAATAATGACCAGTTTTTATCATCTTTGTGCTGTCGAAAAGCATTTGTGGAATACACCAGTGAACCTAAGGCTATGTCTATGCCAGTGAATTAAACAGCGCTTGTGAGCATTCCCAGACACTGGAATATGACTGCTCTGAAATTATTAAAGCGGTCCCTGGCATGCTTTTGGCCTGTACCAACTAGCAGTCTCCCAAGCAATTTCCAGGCATGGTTTGGGAGTTAGAACATCCTACAGACCATTACCGCCCAAGGATTTGCATCCAGACACTCTGTTTTGGAGGCTGGCTCTGTTTGTTTACTGGTGTACTTGCAAGTCAGTCCATGCCAGTTGGCCTCCGTGTCTGGGAGTATTCTTGGGAATGGTTTTATTTGCTAGTATAATACCCCTTTCCCACTAGTGTTGAGGACAAGTATGAGGCTTCAGGAAAGTAAGGACCAAATCAGTAAAGTTACATTCAGTTGGGATTTCTTTCGATAGCCCGAGACACAAGGATGGGTTTTTAAATTTTTTTTTTAACAAGCCACCTTCCCCTGTTATTTTAATCCCACTGCAACAAAGGTAACACAACATTCAGCTGAAGTCAGACACAGTTTGAGGTGCAGCTTGCTTTTTCTCTATCTTGATTAATCCCATGCAGTATGTCAGGCTGGAGTTAAATTTAAAGGCAGAGTATGTCAATATTCAATATTCTAAGTAATGAGAAAAGAGTGCCCGCCACCTAAAGTACCATATTGGAAGCCAAGAGACCAGAGCATTAATTCTTGCTCCTGCGCAGAGTTCCTATCTTGTTTTGGGCAAATTGTTTACAGCCCAGTCTATAATGTCTAAACTGTTAGGCTATTGGGTTATGCTTCCTCTCTGATTCCAATACAAGTCATTTAAGCCTGCAATAAGATGATGATGCCCCAAAGCAGAACACAAAGTACCCTAATGGTTAAGGCAATCCTAAAGAAATGCTTATTTTAAATTCTTCCAGCTGAAGAGACATAAAATGGAAGAGCCAGTGCCTCCCATTTGCAGGCTGAATGATCTAGCCATTAGGATAGAAGGTACAATACAACCAAACTTTACTTTCTCCATTCTTATTTCTAAGTACTTTGAGAGGAAATTTAGATTCTTACCTTGCAGTCTTGAAATAGATACTCAAGACCCAAAGACAGTGAGTTTTCAGACAAGCCTACGTATTACCAATACCTTTTGGATAATTTTAAGTGGCTCCTTAAATGACATTTTTGGGTTATCCTAACTTTATCTAGTCCCCAAATTGGGGGCTTTGGATTCCACTCTTGAGTTCCAATTTCATAAAATTTAGCTGTGCTGTGCTGAAATTATGGACATCTTATCACTGTAATAGTTCTGGCTTTCAGGTCTCTGCTGTAATTACCCCATCTTGTTACTTGGAGCCAGAGTCAAGGTACCCTGGGGAATGCCTGCATGTTTACTATCACTTTGATTCTCATCTGGAAAATCAAGGTGCCTCTCCATAAAATAAATCTGAGGCAGACAGCAGGGCTGGCTTGTACCTGAACTCCTGGTCCTCCGGGCCAGACAGACATAGCTCAAGCCACTTGGCTCTTTGAATTCAAACACAGATTTCAAAGTTGGTAGAATGGGTAATATGGGTAGTAGCAGAACTTTTCTACCTTACAGGGATCAGGCAGATAATACATTTCCATTTTGGAGTCACTCGGGCAATACACCATGGGAGCCATACAAAACACACAACCAAAAAGATGAAATACCTTTGGTGGTGCAGAGGGGGCTGAACGACGGAGGCAGTGATGGATCACTGATTCTCAGGACAGACTCACACTGTCCTAAATCCTCATGAAAACTTCTTCATATACACCAGCTGAGTATAGCTGAAGGGCAAGGTACTTGCAGCTCTGTGACACAGGAGCAGAGCAGAGCAGGAGCCAGAGGAGGAGGCTGGGTGCCAGCTGAGTCCCCCAGTGCCAGGGGAATTCTCAGCTGGGAGAACCTGGCTGCCTTCCAGCCTTGCTCCTCTGCATGTATATATATATATATATATGGATAGCAGAACTTTTAAAGGAATAATTATCTTCCGTATGTCTTCTAGATTGACTATGATTTTTATCTTATACCATGTCTAGTATAGAACAAACCTGCAGCTGCTTGATCTGTGATTACCCTCAGCTTTCACACAAACCAGATTTGTTAAGCAATCATTTGACAAAAATTTATATGCCTCTCTTCTCACAAAAATAAAGACTAAATATCCCAACAGTGTAATGCCTGGAATACTTGTACTGGAGAAGAAATATAGGTAGGCACTCCAAAGATCTGCAGAAACAGAAAATATTTTTTTGCACCTAGCATGGAAATACAAGCGTAAAGGTATTGGCTAGAAGCAGAAGGGAAGAGGGAATACTTAAAATGTATTTCAGGATAACAATAAGTGTTCATTTCTTCCACCCTAACACACACACACACACACCCCACTTTACTAGTTACCAGGTGTTTCTAATTTAATTCATTTCATTAACTTCTTACAACTTGTTCAGCCAGCTCTGCAGACAATTGATTTTTATTATACATGCCTCAGTGTCTTTCTACACTAGACTTTTTTTCCACTGACTATACAGTTCTTCAAATCTCTCCAAAATTATATTTTGTTTCAGTCTTGTCAGAGTTTAGTCTGTCTTTTCAGTCAACCTTATCACTTATGTAGCACATTCTTGTATAAAGCAAATATAATAGATATGACATCAAATATTTACATATATGGCTGCTGCTTTTAGGGGTGTGATTTCAAAGTTTTCATTATGGTGCTGCTGCTAGTGAAAATTGCTGACAAGACCAAAAACCACCCTGATTATGATATTATAACTATTTGTTATATATTGGACATGTGAAATACCAATATTTGGAAAGTACTTTTGAATAATAAAGAAGCATTTGAGATCCACAACTGAGCATATCATGTGATGGCACTGAAACTTCTTAATCAGATTGGTTTTACCCTAATTACACAGGCAGAGCTCACACTGACACCTGCTGTTAAGATTGCCTAACTTTTCCCATTCTAAGACCATTTTCAATTTCACTACCAATTTAACCATGTGGGCTGATCTTTTCTGGGACAAGTGTCATTTTCAGATTTAAATCAAAGGAAAAAAGAGAGAGTCAGTGTTTCCCATGACATGAAATGTTTTTGTGATTTTCAAGAATTACGTGGGGTATAACAGCTTGCTTACCTTGTATGGACTCTCAGCTACTTCATTTTAAAAAATAAGTTATCTGCATCCTTTGAAACAAGAACTTGAAAATTAGCAGAATTTCACTTGCTGAAGTTCCCTAGAAAGGCATCCATACTCAGCCAAGCTATGAGTCCCAGAAAAATCAGACATACACATCAATGTAAGTGGAAAGGTATTACAATTTTGTATCCAACAGCTTTGAAGACTCTACTTGCTTTTACCTCTGACAAATCACCAGGAGTGAGAAAAAGACAGCTGGGGAAGGCAAACACTGACAAAGTAGGTAGGATGATGTGGACAGGTGTAGCAATGGGGTGTATGAAAGAGAAGAAGAAATTCGATACGACATGCAATGCCAGTGAGCACTGAAAAAAAGAACGAGTATTAACAAGAAAAAAAGAAGGAAATACTAGGGAGGAGGATAGGAGGCAACAGGCATTTAAATACTGAAGTATTTAAATCACAACTCCAAAGTCTTGACACTTCTCCGCTCTTAAGTAAATAATGATGAGGCAAACTGTTGTAATTTTCCATCTCTTTCTATTCATGCGTCCTCAAAAATTATAATCCATTTTCGTTACTTCTTTGGTAATAAAATAATGATGAAGTTCTGTGCCAACGACCTAGACAGTCGGCAGTTAACTCACATGGAAGATGAGCCTGCAGTTGTTCTAACCTCCCCCGATGAAAGTCAGCATAAGGTTTCTGTACAGTTGACTTCATACCTGGAAACTGAGTCCAGGCATATCATATCACAAAATCATTTGTTCTTCTCATAGAAATGATACTACCCGATTCATGTTACATAGGATGAGTTAAAGCAACAATTCTGAAACACCCTTCATAAAAGAAATTATGTTTTAAATTCCTGGCATCCCTAAAACTGATAGTTTTGAGTGCTTATCTGCTACATATGAAATTATTGTTTGTCTTTTAATTAGCATGATTTTACACTTCATTCATCTCCTCAGCCCCTCTCAGAGAATCTAGAATCAGGAAGTTTGGGTTTCTAACTCTGACTTTGCCCCTAGTTTTCTGGATGATTTTTGAAAATTCAGTAAACCCACCTGCCTTTGCTGTCTACAGTACTTACAGAGCTTTCCACATATACACTGACAACTACATTTTGGCCCAGGTCAGCAGATGCTGAGTGTAGCAAAGACTACATACAATGTTAACATCAGTAAAGGGTAATCATCCTCATTTTTCTTTGATGTAACAGAGCTTGGCATTTACCTTTTCTTCTCCAGTACTGACAACTCCCACAACCCTGATGTTTTATGGTCATCTGCCACCTAACTAACACTTTGTTAAGTAGAACACCTGCAGTGATTTTAATCACAGCCTATGGTAATTTAGCCACTAATGGTCTACATTAGACCAGCAGTCATAAACTGGTTGGAAACTATCTGGTTGTCTTAGTCCTATGGGGTTTCGACATAGAAAATAGATGAACAATTGGTTTCTTTTCTGTACTTAAATAAGGAATAATAATAAAATAAAGATTTGTTATGTTGCTGACCAATGTAATTTTTAGCTGGTATATTCTTGAAATACTGATAAAGATTACAGAAAAAAATTAATTCATATGGCTGTCCTCCTGATGTCAGTTGGAACTTATTACAGGTTTTGTTTAGTTTAGAGTCACAGACGGTCATCCAAAAGCTTTGTGTGGAGTTGGACTCTGAAATCCATTAAAAGATATGTGTTTATAATTTGCATTTCAACAAAATAGTTAAAAGGGAGAAAAAAGCATACACTGGCTGAAAAATTGCAAATGTAAACAAGCACTGAGATAATTGTATTTGATTAAAAAAAAATATTCAGCCCAGTATTTTGCATTCAGTTGTGGTCATATGTCTTGCAATGTCTCTGTGCACAGAACTGCTGCATTCACTAAGTCTTTGAACGCTCTCAGGGACCACCAGGTGCTATCATGAGGTATTCTGCTTAGTATCTTAGTATCTTTATTTTCCTATTTTTATGTTTTTTACCCTTTGATGTTTCCTTCAACTCTCTTTTTTTTAATGATGATGATATTATTTGTTGTGCCCTAATGATAATTTGGTTTCTTCCTGGTTCCTTTTTTTGTAGTTTACCCCTTGCCATTGAAAACATCTCCTTTCAGTCTAAACAGTTGTAGCTTAAGTCATTTATCACATAGCAGTTGTTCTATTATCTCTGATCATTGTTGTTGACCTTAACTAAATATTCTCCAGTCCCCTGTATTTTTTTGAGGTCATAGGGAAGGACAAGGACAGAACTGCACAACATATTACAGGTATGGTGAAACCACAGATTTACATAATGGCAGAATGACATTCTCTCTCTTTTGTTCTTCATTCTTCCCCTAATGGCTCCTAATAATTGATTTACTCTTTTGAACACTACTGAGCACTGAGTGATGTTTCTGTGTAACTATCTATCATAACTCCCAACTCTCACTCCAGTCAGCTCAGAGCTCATGTAAGTAAAATCAGGATTTCTTCCCTTATGTACATCACTGTACATTTATCTACACGGAATTTCAGCTGTCATTTTATTGCTCAGTCACTAAGTTTTACTACCCTGAATAAATTAATATCATCAAATTTGATTACCTCACCACTAACATGCTTTTTAAAGTCATTTATGAGCATGTTGAAGAACAAAGGTCCTACCTAGCATAGATCTTATGGAACCTCATCTGTCACCAGCTTCCACTGCCAAAACTAACCATTTATTCCTGTCTTCTCACCATTCAACCATACAAGGATCTTCCCTCTCATGACATGGTGCTGTTTCCCTAAAAGCCTCTAATAAGACACTTCTCAAAAGCCTTTAAAAAAACAAATAAGCTATGGCAACTACCTCAGTTACCCACATAACTGTTGTAAGACTTCAGAAAAGCCAACATAGTTTTTCCCAAAAAGATAATTTTATCAGTAACTTCAGTAAATTCAGTAATTCTGTTCCTGCTAGCTAACCTGCATGGTGCAGATGTCATGCTTAAAAGCTCTGTAGTTCCCCAGGTCTCCTCTCAAAACTTGTAAGATTGTTGTCAGAATTTCAACTGTTATTGCTCCTTGGGTGCCAAAGCAGCTTTGCACAAGTTACCACTGTCAAGTCTGCAGTCTACAGACTTAAATTCCTTTTGAACTCTCTTGTGTTGTCCTAGTGATGTGCTGCTCTGTGTGTGCTCTATTTGCTCCATGTGTTGTTTTCTGTAGTCACTTCCTCTCCACGTAGGTTGTCTGAGGAGTCTCACAAAGACTTTAGATCAGAACCTGCCCCATTTCTTGTGTGGCAAGTGCTGATGCAAATGATTAATTTAGCTCCTCTGCAATCACCCAACCCTCCCCTGAGTGCTCTCTTTATACCATGATTATCATCCTGGCCCTTCAAACCCTGATTTACTTCCCACTTATATTTGAAGAAAGATTTATTGTTACTTGTGAATCCTTCTGCTAATTGCTCCTCAAAATTCTTATTTGCATTTACATGTTACCTGTCAGAATTTACAATTTTATTGTTTTGATATTGACATCATTTTTTGAAAAGTGTCCCCTTGCTTTCATGAAGCTTATCACTTGCTCCTTAGCTATGTGGGTTTTCTTTTGCTTTTTCCCATACTTTTCTTCATAAGCAAGGTGTGTTGGCCCCATGCTTCCAATGTGGTGGTGACCTAAATAAATTACAGGTGAAGTAAGAAGATTTAATTATCTTAGCTGACCTTTTTAACAAGGTGCTTCTTTTGCACAGTTCCCCTTTCTGAGAGAGCCCAAGTGCAGTTGTTCCCGGAAAATTATCGAAGCAGAGCATGCTATGGCAGCTGCTGCCAAACAACTCTTCAGCTCTGTGATTCTGAGGCAGCCCCTGGGTGCTGCTCTGAAGCAGCTCACAGGCTGCAGACCCTCCTGGGCTCTCCCTGACCAGCTACCCCATGACACAGCTACCGATGGTGATCTCTGTGTTATGGTCTGATGTAGTATTTGTCCAATCACTGCAGGTAACTGAGGAGACCCATGATTATTCTATTTCCAGCTTTGGCTGCTTCTTTAATGGTCTTAGGATACTGAAACCAGTATTACCATTCTTGCTGGCTAGTTATACAAAACAATTTTTTCTATTTAGGCTTCAAATTTCAGTCCATGTGGATTCATAAGGTTGCTTGATGAACTGTAGAGATTCTTCATCAGGTTCTAATTTTTAAAAAATGTGTCACACTACATCACCACCAAGAAGGCCTACTTCATCTTTCACCTTCATCACCAAATTTTTTGTTTCGGTGTTACAATCTGCTGTGGATTACCTTCTGTCAAGCTTCTGTGAATCATGTACTATGCCACTTCTTTCACTTAGGGCCAGATTTGTTTCCCTCATCCTGGATCTTAGGTTCCAAGCGCTTGTTTCTGCCCCGTTTTCTTCTTTAACTGGCAGCCTATTTGATTTTTTTCCCCTCTGACCAAGGTATCTGAACTCCCATAGCATTACCTGTACCACAAGTTCCATCTCAAACCACATGTTCTTCTGCACCTACTGGCTTTCTCACCACTTCTTCCCTTGCAAGCTCACTCATGATACTCCTGATCTTAAGTGCCAGAAGCCCAGTTCCCTTATGAACCCTCTCACATGGCCTGGCTGTTCCTAATTCCCAGTAAATCTTACTCCTCGATTGTTGCAGCTTTAATATCTGGCTGAGGTGCTGTCATTTCTGTTTGGCACCAGTGTTACTGTGCTTGCCAAAAGCTGTGAACGCTCTTTAAAATGGGGTTGGTTACATGATCTACTTCAAGTATGGCATGCTGCACCTCCCCGCCCTGTGCTGACAACCATGCCAGCACAGCCACGGGTGACAAGCTGTGGAGAGAGGAAAAATCAAAGAGAGAGGGGTAGGGAGGGAATTCCTAACTGAGAACAGTCACCAAATATTTCACCAGGTACCCCTGCATCCCCAGAAGGACTCTATACAGTAATGTTCCTTCACATTAATTAACACTATAAAACCACAAACCCATTAATTATATTGTATTGTTTGCTATCACATGAGTTTCCAAAATTACTAGGCAATGAACATGAACATTCAGATACTTACATTGACCTAGAAAAGGTCAGGCTTAAGTTTAAAACAGAAATACTTTTATCAGATTTTTCTAATACATGCAACATATTTCTGTTGTTCAAGGAAGCATAATCGCTTGCTCACGTTCCTTGCAAGCACAGACTCACTTCTTTTCATGCTTTCTCACTGTGGGCTCATTTATAACAATAAACACCTGTGTGTGTGATACAGCGTGAAAGACTCCCACCAACAAGTAGGAAAAATATGTGCTTGTGACATTATAAAAATCCCTTAGTTACTTATCTAAATAAAGTATGGATTACAGCAGCTAAGATCTCCCCTCTTCCTGAATGAAGCTGGAAAACTTCAGGATTGAAGTTTTTAGCCTAAATTCCTATCTCAGGGTAACTCCTATGCATAATCTAGCTCTAAAGTCTGTAAATTTGTTTCCATTGAAAATTTCTGGGGAAAAATAATTCCTGTGCACTTGAGTTGTCAAGCTTCTACAGTCTATGCCGCATCCAGATACCAGGGCTTGGTAGCATGTCCAAATACAAGCAAGTACAGTATGACTGATTTTCCAAACATACTCTTCATAGTGAAAAAAAACTATTTAAAGTGTAATTTCTATGAACGGAAAGGCTGATTTCAAAAACTGCTTTGTAGGAGAGGTCTTTATATGTATATATTGAAGTCCTGAGCCTGTACTCTTTCTTTCAACATTTGAAATATGCACATGTCAGAAACAAGTTTACTCTTGCATAGACATGAAACCATGAATTCACTGTAGATGCAAAGATAATATATTTAGTAACTGGGTATTCTTTATGGCTGTAGGAATGCAGTGGAAAAGGCATATCTTGATTATTACTTGTAAAGACTACTACATATTCCAACAGCATCTGAATGTAGCAAGAGAAGACCAGGAAAGTTCATGCTTTTAGAGAGCTTCTAGGATTTTACATTCTCTCATGAACTAATGAAAGATTTTTTTTAAAAAAACAACTGTGGACAAGAATCTGGGGGAGCAAGAGACCAATACTTTTCTGAATTATATAAAATAGCTGAATTCTGTAATTGTCGGATTAAAATCCTCATAAATTAGAAACAGCAATGAAGCTGCAGGAGGTTGAATGAAAATATGCAAAAGCTCCATGTTAACATTATGAAGAGATACAGACAAGTGCAATATGGACAGCAGCTCTCCAGCAGAGGAGTCTCAGAGATAATTTAGCATGTAACATAGGAAAAGACCAGAAACATGGCAAAAAGTCTGCCCAAGAAGCCACCCCCAACACTAAAAACTATCAGAAAGCAATACAGAGCAGACAAAAAAAGCAAATTACAAGATCACATAAAATTGCTCATGGTGTACTATGAAGAAAAACAAGATGATGGACACACCTTTTGTTTGGGATCACACACTTTGTAGCAGAAGAAATTATCATGCCAAAACTGTAGACAAGGGAAAAGGAAAAAAGGAGAGGGACAGGGAGAGGAAAGAGGGGAGGAGGAAGGCAGAAGGGAAAAAAAAGGCAACATAAAACAGAAAACATAAACCCCAGCCTATCATAAGACATCAAGACGAGGCAGCATACAAACAGGAAATTAAATGCCAAGTACACAGTAAAGCATCAGTGAACCTAGTAGATTATGAAGACTCTAATATATTATTACTTGAGAATAGAGCAAAATTGCAACCACAAAGAGGCAGATTAAAATTATATAATGCATGATCATAAAACCACAAGGATCATGTAATTACGCACACCCCACCCCCCCAAAAAAAAAGGATCCACAAAGAAAACATACAGAGAAAGCTTAGAGGCTGCGATTTCAGGTAGTACAGACAAGACAGAAACTAATGCCACTAAAAGAAATCATGAAACTTATTATTAAATTTCTGACAAATTATTTAAAACAGATTCAAAAGCAAAGCACCCCATACTGTCTAGAGCAGATAATACACCAAGACATCCCTGCAGCAAAGCTGTGGTAAGATTATCAGGTTATATTTGAAGGACTGGAACGTCTTCCAGGCACGTTACACCCACAAACAGAAAATACAGTTCAGCTGGTGGAGTACCTGCACCACAGAGTATATGTTACATAAAGAGAAGAAAAATGAGAGAATAAAATGCAATAGAAAAGACACAGCTCTACTCATACAGCCTCAAACTGATCAATGTGATAGTAATAACTGCATGTTTAGGAAAGCTGCACAAGAAAATTGTGATACCTGTTTTGTTTTATATGTGGAGTGAGCCGTTAGATCACAGTGTAGGAGCCATCCTAAATAACATGGTTTTGTAGGAATTCATAGCAATCCAATTAGAACTCTAACACATATAACAAAAGTATTTTCTATCCTTCAGATGATCGGTTTGTGTTAGTGCCCAGCTGGCAGCAGGTAAAAGTCACACTGGCATCAAATATCTAAGTTCTGTAGCATATATTAGAAGAAGCTGCTAGACCCAGTGCTGTTCTTACTGGATTAGTGGTCCTTGTCTCAAAATATACTTTCACCTTTAACACATCTATATACTACAGTATCACAGTACACTACCTCACTGTGCTGAATTTTCTCTAAAATACTGTACATGCAGCCTTATGGCTGCCAATGAGACTTTTATGGATATTATTCAAGTGGCTAGCAGTATTAAAATTTTTCAATCATTAAATATTTTTTGTAACGAGTGTAAACACTAGATTTTTATAGAGGATTATTTTTTTCATCAAAATACTATTCTCCACTGGAACAGCACCTTTAGAAGCAAGCTGACAGGGCTGGAAATCCAAGTCCTTTAGCCACACAAAAGCAAATCAAGAAAGAGTAGGAGGCTCCTTTCTTTGGTAAATGAACAAACCAACCCAGCAAAGCAGAAAACATTTATCTTTCCTCGGAAATTAGTATGTCAACATTGGAAAACTACTTTCGTGAATTCCTTCATACAAAATGTATACTGCAGTACTCACAACATGTAATTTTAACAATTACATACATGCTGAATATACACCAGGTCTATTCTAGCTTTTGGTATTGTAGTAATATGAGAGAATACTGCTCCTTTTATCGACATTTTCACATTACTGCAGGTTCCAGTTCAGATTACATCCTAGAAGCATAAAGTTGCTCTTCCTGGTACAGCTTATTTCATTTTGGCAACAGGTATAAATCAGTCCTAAGTGTATTTACTGTTTTGCGCCTACAGTAGGCAAATGTGCTGGTACATCTATTGAATCACCCTTCTATGGAGGCCTGGCTATACTGTCTATGCAGGATATTGAGATAGCCTTTCTTTCTCTCACCTCTGGCTGAACACAGAACTAATTTGGTGTATCAGTATTTCCATCATGCTGAGAAAACTGCCACTTTTTTCTTAAAATACCATTGCCTAAATTCAAACCACGATGCATTCATTAGAAGTACGTTTATTTCTAGCTCACAAGCATTCAGACATGCAAAAGGTAAAAAATGAGAATTCAGAAGGTGTTGTGTTTATTTAAGTGTCATGATTTTAAGCAAATTGTAGAGGGATTTCCCAACATGGACTATTACAGACCTACAGCTTTAACTCAGGGAAAACACTGTGCTGCCTCAAAAACATGGACAGAGAGCCATTATACAACCCAGTTTCTTATGAATGAAAAAAACCCCCAACCAAAAACAAACCAGCACATTCTGGCAATTTCTTATTTGAAACATATACAAAAAGAATAAATTTTCAGTTTTACTGGAGAAAGTGACAGACTCATCCTGAGTTAATTAAAATTCATGCTAGTGTCAAAATTTTCAATCACTCGTTTCATTGGCGAGTGCAACAAATAATTTTATGCGCCCTCTTAAAAAAAAAAAAAAAAAAAAAAGGTTGAATGTAATCTGACAGATAGAAGCAGTCTGTTCAAATCAACCAAACCCAAACTGAAGTTAGACAGCTGGCATGGGAATTTTAGTCCAAAGAGTTCAAGTGCGGCAAAGCCATAAGCAACTGAAAACAGAACAGTAAGGGTCTGACAACTCTACAGCAAATAGTATCCTATTTAGTAAGTAGCTTTACTGAAGTGGTTCACTGGATTTTATTAGTTTGCCTTAAAATTTATTAGAACATCCAGTACTAGTAGTTGGTAGTAAAACCTAGAATTCAGTTTGCTCTGTGGCCTTGCATTAACCTTTCTCTGTCACCGTATTCCTCATCTGCAGATAAAAAACAAGTGTAACTTTTAATGTTGCATATTTTAAGGGCTGCCACTATAGCTGCTTTTCTTCCTAGAAATTAGTGACACCAGATAAAATTTATGATAGAAAGAGTTAAAGGCTAATCATCTAGCACTCTCTGTATTATGTTACAGATTCCATCTGGGGAACAGACACATGTTTCCTTTGCATGAACAGCAGAGCATGACTAATGGTCTGTTAGGCTCTCACCTGAGAAGGCACTGGCTTGCAATGTCGAGGCACACCGCACAACTGAGAACTTTCCTGTGTAGCTCCTCTAGAGTAATGCCAGAGGCTTTACAGAAAGACTGTAATAGATTATTTTCTTATTTACAAAATACAACAAATTTTAAATAATTTGAAATATTGGCATCTCTGCAAATGGAGACGATTCAGTCTCCAAGTAGAGCAACAAGTTCTGGCTATGCATGCAGTACCTGTCTTCCAGGAGTTGCAAAAGGCAGGCGAAAAATACTACATCAATCACATAGACAAAGAAGAGAAATTACAGAGATTAAACAGCTTTGATAGATTGAAAATGGCTGTAATAGTAAGGACAATATTTTAACCACATGATTTACCACTGGATTTCCTTATTAATGTTATTTTCATATGCTTTTCAAGACCTATTCCATATATTCTTCATGAAATGTTATTTGTCTCCCAGTATCACAGGCTCCTTAAGGATCTGAAGTCTTTTATGCAGAGCTAGTTTTGGACAGCGTAAGAGTGATGCATAAGTGTTGGTAGATGATAGGCAACAACAAACATACCACAAATTTAGAACAGATAATGTACAGATATTTGCAGTGCAAAATTAACCATGGTTGTATGTACTGCTGCTAGACACTGAAAGACATGCAGGGAACAATAATGTTGAAAAGCTAAAATAAAAATTAAAGTTGGCTTGTACATTAGACTTGAAAAATTAGGTACAATTTTCATTACTATCAGCACAGACAGAAGTTGCCTGCACATACAATCCCAACTACATTCCTGCAAAGCGTACATCAATTATTTTCAAAACTGAAACAAGACTGAAAGTTCTTAATCCTAAAGCAGAAGACATCAACAAAAATTACAGATAATCCTGATAACAAAGCTAGAAGAGAATTAAGACAAGCAGTTAAATAATGAGCTTCTGCAAAGTTTTTCTAGATACTCATTCGGTTGGGTTCTTTGAGTCCTGTCCCTAGGGTCTACCTGATATCACGTGAACAGCTGTGACCTTGTCCCATCTACTTATAGGCTGCAGTTCACTGCTGAAATGACCGGCAACCTTAATTTTCAGCACACAACTAGCTTATAACCACCAGAGGCCACTGCTGTTCTTTGTCTTTTTCCTGCCTGTAGCTGGGCTGTAGAGAGCAGTCAGCTCACTGGAGCCCCGGGCAAGGGTCACAGCAGATTCAGTCCTCCTTTCCATATTTATCTCCAATGATACACTTCTGCAGAGAAAATTAAATAAACTTTTCACTGGCAGACAGAATAAGAAATTATCTAAATATTGCTTACCCAACCTTAGCCTTCGGGAAGAAATGAAACCTTGCATTCCAAAAACCTGATCTCACTCTTTGATATGATTAAATTTGGTAGCTAAAGGCAAGTTTTTAGATGTAGTTTAATTAAGTATCTGACAGGCATTTAACTTAGAACTGCTGAAAAAAATAGCTCCAAACATTTGCACAAGACAAGATAAATGAATTAACAAAGTGATAATTAACATTCAACGACGAGAAAACTATTAACTAATGTTCTGCTACTATAGCTTACAGGTATCAGTACCCAGCCTGTCCTACTGTTTTGATCAGTGACCTGAAGTACCGGCTTAATGCTATTTGCAGAGACTACATAAAGTGACATTAAAGTAATAAATGAGGACAGGGTCATCCAGCTTCCTTAACTAAGCCTACATCGTACTAAATGCGTTTCAATACAGGCTACTGAAACACTATATATGGTTTGAAATAAAGAAACCGGCCAGGTGCTACCCGTATGGGATGGGGTGAGGGAAAAATGGATATCCTGGAAAGCAGAGAGAACTTCAGCATTTTAATAGTTGAGCAACTAAGCAGCTGCAACCTGGTTTAGCAAGTGGGCTATGGATCAAGCTTTGGGTGAAAGACAAAAGAAAAAAAGATAGTTTGATCACTGTATTCTCATAGCAGTTCCCTTCATATAGAAATACACGTATTTTGAAAGGGTATTTAAAAATTAAAAGGCACAGAAAGAAAATGTAGAAAGGTCTGGAATCTTAAAATAGGTCAAACTATTGCAATAATGAAAAAAGATTAATCAAAAGCAAGTGTTTCTCATTGCAAGTCGTTTTTATTTAGCAAGAAAGAGGTGTAATAAAAATCTCATTTTAGAAGCTGAAGCCGTATGAATTCAAAGATGACACAGCAGTGCCTTTGGAGGCAGTGAAAGCCGCAAAGCACTGGAACAAGCTATCAATAAAACACCTCCATCTTCACTGACACCTTTTCAGAGGGCTCACTTCCACCACACACAAGTTACAGGTGACAGAATAAAGTATTATGGCTTATGATATCCCCAAACCGCTATTAAATGATCCATGACACACCCCACCGCACTCCCCGCCGTAGGTGGCTCAGGAAGGTCACACACCGGTCGGTGCTCAGGCAGCAAAACCCGCCAGCCCTGACCGGGCTGCGTGCTGGAGGCAAACCCCTTTCCGAGGCCGGGGTGAGCCCCACGTCCGCCCTGCACACGTTATGCACCTCTCGGGCTCAAACCGGGATTCACGGAGGGCGTAGGAGGAGAAGAGGCAGAGAACGATCGCCCCGCGGGAACGGCGCCGCCGCCGCTTTGGCCGAGACCGGCCTGAGGCCGCCCCGCCTGTTCCTGGGCTCTGAAAGGGAAACTTCAGCCGTCCTGCTGGAGCGACGCGCACGCAGACCCACCACACCGCTTCGCACGGTCGGAGGGGCCGAGGGCACCAAAAAAGCTGGGCACTGCCCCGCTCCGCCAAGGCCCAGCGCATCACTCCCTCCTGAGCCGGCCCCTCCGCCGCCCACCGCGCATGCGCGGCCCTCCCCGCATGGCCGGGCCCTCCCCGCCGGCCCGGGCGCGCCCCTCATCCGCCGCCCGCGCATGCGCACCCAGCCCCCCGCCACCGCCCCTCCGCGACCTCTTCCACTCCGCCGCGCTGCCCCCCCCCCCGCGCTCACTGCGCCTGCGCCGCCCGGCCTTGCCGTGAGTTCGCCTCTTCCCCGCTCGCCCTTCTCCTCCGCCGCCGCCGCCGCCCCCCCCAGCCCCGCACCGCACCGCGGGCCCGTGTGCGCCTGCGCCAGCCTCCGTCCCGTCCCGTCCCGCTCCCGCCGCGTCCCCGGCGGCCCGTGTGTAGGGCCGGGTTGGCGCTCTCGTTCCCGCCCCCTCGTTCCCCTTCACCAACCGCCGCTTCCTCCGCCGTTGCCAAGTGTGTGTGTGTGTGCGCGTGGGGCGGGAGGGGGAGGGGAGGGGAGGGAGGGGGCAGCCATGCCGAGGGGGCGGCCTCCCAAACCCAGCAGGGAGACTAGCGAGGCCGGCACCGAGTCAGGTAAACAGCGCGGCCGGGCGAGCGCGATCCGCGCCCGGGGGTGGAAGCGCGGGAGCCGCGAGAAGGCGAAAAGCCTCCGCGGGCTCCGCATATAGTCCCCGGATATGGGGGAGGAAGGCCGGGTCTATTGTGCGAGTGTATAGGCGAGAGGGCGGAGGGGAGGGGAGGGAGCCTGGCCCGGCCCTGCGGAATGATACCGAGCCGGCAGCGCCCGCCGCCCCACACGGCGCGGCGGCGGCAGCGGCGGGGGGAGCCGGACCGGCGCGTCAGGCCCTGCCGCCCGCCAGCAGCCTGTCGCCTCCCTCTCGGGGAGCGGCGGCTGTAATGGCCTCTCACCCGCCCAGGGGAGCCGGCGGCGGCGCGGCCGTTGCCTTCGCTTGCGGCCCCGTCGTGGGGCGGCGGTGAGGCTGCCGGCGGAGAAGCGTTTCTCGGCCCAGGGCAGCGGCCTTGCCTTCCTGTTCCTCCCGGCGCGCCTCCGGCCGCGGTGCGGGCGCTGCGAGGGCAGATGCCGGCGCCGGGCTGGCTGGAGCTGGTGAGGGCCGGAGAAGAGCCCGGGTGGGCTTGCGGCAGCCGGCGCAGGAGGGATCCCCGGTCCTTCCGCCGCTCTTTTTCTTCCCCTCGCACTGCCTCCCCTCCCCCAGGGCCAAATTAATAAGAGCTTCGAATAAAGGATGATAAACGGGTGAAAAACAGATTCAACTCTTCCATCTGTCTGATTACAAGAAGGAGGTCTTCCTTTTTTTTGAGGAGTTGTGAAACACGTTTGTTGTTGTTTTCTTTGTGAATATATGTTAAAAAAAAAAAATTCCCAAGCATATATTAATCTGGCTCATGCTTCAGTTTTTGAATTTTTACTTGCGTTTAGCGTTGTCGCTGGCTAGAGGATACTTCAGGGCAGGATTGGTTTGATGGGCTTGAGGTTTTTTGACAGCAATTTTTAGCTAGTGAGTTTTATAGCTCTTTTGTGTAGTTCATTTCTGCTGATGTCACTGAGGATCTGTGAGCAGTATCTGAATAAAGCCTACAATCTGCACAAATACTGCATTTCGAGTCGACCTGAAACCCTTGTCAGTGACTTCTCTTTTAGCACAAGCATGTAGCAGTAGATTTAAAAAAATTTTTTCTAGATAAGATAGGGAGAGATTTCATAAAACGTGAAAATACCATGGTTATTTAAGTAATGAAAAGACAACTAATTGATATTTTCAGTATATATTTAGAACGTCTTTTTCTGAATGCTTGCAGATGAGCTGCGGCTCTTCAAGAGGAGTGTGTAGGTGAGCCTTCTGTAGAATACTTTTTGTAGAATTGAAGCATGCTGTCAGGAAAAAAGAATGATGCTGTGCTGTTACCTGAGTGTTGGGAAGTTGGGTAAAAAGCTTTCTCTAGTATAGAAAGGCAATTGGGCCACAGGTTCCTACCAGAAGTTTTTACTCTTTTTTTTTTTTTTTGGTGGAGCCATTGATCTCAGCTTTTGAACACTAATAAGTATATAAAGAAGGGCTATTGGCTATTAGTTTTGGAAGCTGATGCTTTTTTAAAGGTTTATTTTAACTAACATGTCTACTTAATTCTCTAGTAGTTCCTGCAAGGAGACACTTGTATCACGTGCATGTAATAATGGCACGATGTATGAATGAGAAAAAGATCAAGACTGAGACAAACTGTCCAGAAAAAGTGCCTAATAGCTGTATCCCTTTTGCTTGTAGTTGGATCTTGATCTTAGATCCTTCCTATGGTAAGAGGTTTGGCTGACAGTACTTACTGTGAGTTTGATCATGTTTTGTGTTTTTCATGTATTTAATTTTTTAAAAAGAAATTTTCTAATTTATTAATGAAACTGTTTCATAGAGGTAGTTTGATTTTAGACAGCAGTTTAGAATTACAGGGTCTTGGGCTACTAGAGGGATTCAGAGACTTCTGTAGTCTGCAGTTGCGAGGGCCCTGCCCTGTATAGGCAAATATTGTGGGTTCTGGAGTCTTCAGTCCTCGAGATTTCAGCAGTTTGGGAAAACTGCAAAGTCAGTGTTGACAAGTGTCACCTTTTTTCTACCCTTGTATGTGACTAAAAGGTCATGAATGGAGAAGTTCTGGCTGAGCAGGACAGCTTGAATCCTGGAAATTTATGTTCTCAGGACATTTGGCTGTTTGTCCCATTCAGATACAGCCTGACAGACTTTGACTGTGAGCTCCTTAGGCTTCACTTTTAGCAGGAGGAATTTTATTTAGAAAATAGCTATTTACAGAAATAAAATTCATATCTTTTACTTAGGAAACTGTATGTTTTTAGGTGTTGTTAATGTTTAGTCTGACCTTCAGAATTCCTACAACTCTGGTATGCTTGTCTTTCGTGGAAGAGAAGTGTTGCTCTCTGTGGTTGTACAGTCTGTATGCTTATGGTAATACAGCTTTGAAAGAAAATAAAGGTGAATCAGTAATGTTTTGTTGTGCAGCTTCCTTAGACTTCTTTAACTACCATGCATGTCAAATACTAGAACATGTTCTTTATTCTAGGAAAATTAAACATGTTAGATAAAAACCTGAATTCTAGAATGTTTTTTTTTTTTTGCATTGGTAGAGTTTTCCCAAAAACTTGGATTGTGATTTTTTATTTTTTTTTTTTAAACTTCATTGAACTGTACAAGTTGATCCCTTTGGGCATGAACTGAAACACAGGACGTTCTGTCTGAGCAAAAGGAAAACACTTTTTTACTGTGAGGGTGACTGAGTGCTGGCATTGTTTACACAAGGAAGTTGTGGAGTCTCCTTCCATAGAGATACTCAAAACTCATCTATATGCAATACCGGGCAACTGGCTCTAGGTGGCCCTGCTTGAGCAGAGGGGTTGGACAAGATGACATCCAGAGGTCCCTTCCAACCTTAACCATTCTGTGATTCTCCTCTGAGGTGGCAGAACTATAGGGTACGATTCTCAAGAAGCTGAAAAGAGCTAATCTTCTGTGATACGGGATTTTGCTGCTCCTTGATTCTTGCTCTGGCTGCTCAGCAATGATTGTATAGCAAATCCTTTTACAGAGGTGCAGCGGGTCCTTGGCTCATGCCATTCTGAAAATTTCAGGATGAGACCTTGAATATACATGAAACAAGAAGAATGCATTAGAAAAAGTGCTACTCCATGCGGATGTTTTTAAAGAAGGAAAAGCAGAAGCATCTTGTAACACATAATTGGTGTTAACGCACTAATAACACATTTGCACAGGTTCTTGTGACTGCCTCTAACCTGAGAAGGAAGTTAAAAGAGAATTATTATGTGTGTGGCCTCAGAGTTTCCAGGGTGCCTGCTGTGATTCTGAGTAACCCACATTACAACGTTTCAACTGTCAAGAGTTTTAGGCCATGTGAATTTTCTGTAGTCTGTTGACTCTGTTCCCTTGGGAGTCTCTGTAAGACACTGGAAAGTGATTTCCAGTGCTATTGTGCAGCTAAGGCAGCACAAAGAAAACACACAGGGGAACATTTATGGTGTTATATTTATATTGGTATATGTTTTCTCATGCCTCATTCTGAATGTATTTCTCTGATTTAAGCTTGCATATCTTGGCCATACTTGCTTGTAATAATCCCTCAAACTGTTAAACTCTGATTTTAATTTTACTGACTGACTTAAAGTATTATTTTAATGGTTTCTTTAAGATATTGGCATATTAGAAGATGATAATTTTAAATATTTGTAGAGCTTGGGAGAAATGCCTAAAAATCTAAAAGAAAAAGCCTTGAAACGCAAGTGTTTCAGAAGGTGTGGTACGATTTTGCTTTGAGAAAAGTTTTTAAAAATATGGTAGGCCTCATATTGTAAGGCTGTTATTTTGAAAAATCTTAATTAACTCTTTGTTTTGTTTAGAATTTACCCATGAAGAGTTGCTATTAAGGTGGAATTAAAAGAAATACCAGGCTTTTACTGTTCAGTTAGATAGCTAATGAAAATACAGCGTTTAAAGATGTGTTTGTTATGGATCCAGAGCAACATTTTGCATGCTTATGGCTATTTCACGAGCTGCTGTAGTGGATAAAGGTTTTCTGTAGGTCCTGTGAAAACTTGAGACTTTGCTGCTGGTTCTTTCTGCTAATTGGTGAGAGATTCCATTTTGTCCCAATAAAATATGTAGTTGTTACCATGAGTTGATACTCACTGTTTTACTATTTTTGTTGTTACTTCAGGTGTATGAGAAGGAGTTTGAGGATTCTGTTAGTGTTTTGCGCTCTCTGTCGTCTTCCCCTAAATTTTCCTTCTCCATAGTGAAGGTCCTTTCTATTTGTACAAGTGCTGCTTATCACTGTTAGAATAGCAGCAATATGAAATGAGCAGTTTTGACTTTAATGACTGTCATCATTTTCAAATAGCAGAAGAGGAATTCTTTGAAGAGCAAAGTGAAATATTTGCTGGCTGTACTGGAGCTGTTTTAAGCCTAGAATGTATGTCCAATATTTAAACCCAAAGGCTACTTTTACACAAGTTTAAACTGAATTCCTTTATGAGAGCGTTAAAAAAAAAGAGTATTTTGTGCCTTCAGAGGGCCAGAATTCATATATGAAGAGTGGTAAACATTAAATACACAAAGATAAGAAACACAGAGAAGGCACTGTAGCTTTAAGTTTGCCTCTGCAGAGCTGTTTGTATTTGTTTGCTGGCTGTCAGTCCCCCAGCATCAGTTAGGGTGCAGATGTATTGAATTAGGGAAGAGTCAGTTCTGAGGCTTTACATTCCAATTTTGTATTCTTGAAAAAAAATGCAGTTTGAACTCACTGGTTAAGTCTTCCCTGAATTTATATTATGTAGATTATTTTAGTAGTAGTGCACTAGGATTTTATGTTGGTGACCTCCAACTGACAAGAGAAGAATAGGTAAGTGATGTTGTGTAGACAAGAATTAAGAGATTGTGGTACTGCTTCTGTGATGTGGGTTATATCTTTTATATATGATAGGTATAGGTAATTCATTTTTAAAACACACAGGAGGGACAACTGCTCAAACATTAGCCTTAGAAAAGGATAATCTTTAGGCTTTAATAGTGATACTTCTGGTCATCTCACTGTTCTGCAGTAACAGAATCTTAAGTTTATGTATGAGAGATGTGTTGGGTCTCAACGAGAAGAAGGTGGATTATGCTGGTGTGCTTTTAATTCCACATTAGTTCTTCCTTATGTTTGAAATACTTCTATGCGTTTTCCCCAGTAATCTATGCAGTTAAATAACTGGTGTTTACAGTTCTGGCTGTGTGATAACTTCAGCCCTTGTTCTGTCCCTTCTCCATAGCTTTCTGCCAATTGGCGGGTCCTCGTTGTTTTATTCCCTATTGCAGTTGCGCTCATACCTTCATACCTCATTCATTCCTATGCGTTAAGTGCTTCCAAATATAATTAAATTTGTTTGAGGCCTCTCATGTCTTTTTCTTTGGGGTTTTTCTGCTGTAGTTGGATTGTGTTCGCTCTTGGGGAGAGGGAAGATCATGTAGCAAATCAGTTAATTCTGAAGTTTCTCTTAACGGTATAGTGGGTGGGCATAGATGAGGGTCAAGGTCTCAAGCATGAGACATGCAAATCATGTAAAAACAAACAGCTGAAAAAGGCTAGCTTGATATATTCATATGCAGTTGTCAAAAAAAGTGTAACTCCTGTTTCGGAGTATTTAGCAATAGACAGACTCATCTGAAAATAGGGTAAATATCGATATATCGGAGTTGGTTAAGGAAATGCTAGTTTTCAGTTATCTGTGTAGATAAAGATGATGTGGGTGGTATATCTATATGATGGGTTGACCAGCAAGTAAGCACCCTCCGGCCACTTGCTTTCCTCCTGCAGTAGAGTGGGAGAAGGAACTGGAATCGCAAAAGCAAGAAAAAGCTTGTGGGTTGAGATGAAGACCGTTTAGTAACTGAAGAAAAACATTTAAAAAGCCCACCCAAACCCCAACCAACCAAAAACCCCAACCAAGTGATGCAAAGGCAAACATTCACCACCTCTCACAAGCAGAGTGATGCTCTGTCAGTCCCTGAGCAAAGACTACGTTGGGGGGACTACCTCCAGGTTTGTATTGCTGAGCACCATGTTGTACAGCACAGAATATCCTTTTGGTTAATGTGTGTCAGCTGTTCCCTCCAAACTCTCTCCCACCCTCCGCCTACTCATTGTGAGAAACAGAGAAGGCCTTCATGCCGGAGAAGTGCTGTGCAGCAATAGCTAAAACATTGGTGTGTTATCAGCATTGTTTTAGCCACAAATTTAAAACATGGCACCACACAGGCTGTAATGAAGAAAGTTAACTCCATCCCAGCCAGAGCCAGTACAATCTATTTTAGCATCTAACCAGCTACAGTGGAGCTATTAATTCTGTGTGTTGTCAGGCTTCTCCGATGCCTGCAGTGCATCAGTGTAGCTGGGCAACTTCTGGAGTCATCTGTGGTCCTGAAAGGAGTGCAGCTGCTTTGTGTTGGCAAATGCTGAGCAACTGGCACCTGGACATCCATCCCGGTAGTGTACTCCTGCAAGCTAAGTGTTTGGATTGGTTTAAATTCCAGACTGAGCATTGACCAAAGCGTAATAAAACTACCTTGTCTTATATGAGCGAATCTTGTTTGATTTCTGGATTTTGGTCCGATATGCTGGACTTGAGAGTTGATTTTTTTCTCCTGCTTCTCTCACTGTTGTTTTTGTTTGAGTGCTGAGCTAGGTTTAAACCAACCTGATTCTTTTATGATTGCAGAACTAAGCAAAGTGTTTCAAGGATTCATTATCATTTATGTTCTTGACTTCAAGTGTAGTATGAGGAAATGTCAACATTGCCATCCCTGTTTTGTTCTCTTGTCCTACCACTTTCTTTCCACCCATAAATTAGTAAATACGTCTTGATAGGGTCAGACCCTTTTGTCCCTGGACTTGCCAGCTGCCATTTAACTTCATCTGACAAGTTTTCATCCATGAATTCTGCAAGCTTCAGTGTTGTATTCGCAGCGTCCTCTCAGTCGGGTGCGAGTAGGCTATTAGAGATCCAATACGGCTGTGCTGCATTCACAGCTGAATGAGTCCATCTGCGCCTTGCGGAGAGGACTGCAGGCTGCCGTCAGGCACAGTGCTGCTTACATAAGGAAGGAAGGAATGGTTGGGGGTGCTCTAATTCTGTCTTCCTCCTTCCACATTGAGTTGTCATCAGTGGCTTCTCGCAGAGAGCACCTGCTTGCTGACTCAACTCCCGAGGTCAAGTTTTCATGAAGGCCGAATCACAGAAATCTGTAGCTAAGTTGACCTGAAGCTTGGTTGCTGCTGCTCGTGAGGGACAATTAATTTGAAAAGAACTTAAAGGTTGTAACATGGAGAGTGTTTAAATCAGTCTATCTTTAAACTGAAAGTTTATTATCACTGATAGGTACTTTGCAAATCTGAATCTGATATTTTGGGGCACTTTGGACAAAGTGTAAGAATACAGACAAAACATATGTTTGACAGTTGCATAATAAGCTAAGTGCTCCCTGTGTAGTTTAATTGTATTGATACTTGACTGTCTCTCTCAAGCTGTGATGGAATAGGGTTGATTTGTGTTGCAATGAGACAAACATGCAAATAGAAAAAAAAAAAAGCAGGCTTTTTGCACTGTTTTCATGCAGTTAATATTAATAAATGGCAGTGTTTTAAACTTGCAGCTGTTCAGTGAGGTTTATAATTTTTTGTAGTGTGCAGACTTGAAAGAATCACTTTTCAGAGGAATTGTTACTCTAATAGTCATTCTGTTTTCTCTCTTTGTGTGTTTGTGAATGTAGTTCTCTCTAGTAAGAGCATGCCAGTTTTTCATGTGATTTTCTTGATGTGATATGCTTAGTCAGTTAATGTCTTCTCTAACTAAAACTCAAACTTCTAATTCTGTGTTGTTGACTTGAATGGCATTCTGTTAGTTTATTAACAGACAGCAGACCTGTGTTTTCATCTGGACAGAGTATATCTGACAAATACTTTGCTTAATCTGTGTACCTAGTATTTATATTTTTCTGTGAGCATAGGCACCATATTAGCTATTTATGATAGGGTTGCTAATCTGATAAATAATGAATGGTGACCATCAAATGCTATGTCATGTATGTCAGTATTTTTGTTTTGTTTCCCTTTGGTATGCAAGGAGTGTTTAGAGTTGTGGGTTTTTTGTTTTGTTTTGTTTTGTTTTTTTTTTTTTTTTTTTTTTAAAGCACTGAGAAGTTTGTTAATTTAAAAGTACAGGATCCATACCCCACTGCCAACTTCTTGAATTGGCATCATCTGCGTGCTTTTGGTATTCAAAAATACTGGCCTTTAAGCTCGATTCAGTATTTTGCGGTGTTTGGCTTGTTTCATGATCCAAGCCGATGTGTCTGAAAGTGTTTTTTCTCCGATACAGGGAAAGATGATTGCACAACTGGGTTTTATTGCTGATTTCCTGGAAATATGGTAATGTAGGTTATTACTTTGACTTGCTATGATATAGAGGTATCAGTGTAAATAGTGTCATCTGGTTATTAATTCTTCTAACAAAAAACTTTGTTAAACTTATTTTTAACTGAAATGAAGACAGATCCAAGTCATACTTTGAGTCTGACAGCTGCCTGAAAAGTTAAAATACAGCTCACTTGCTTGTTACTTTTTAAATGGACAATATATTTTCTGTTTTCTCAATTCTAAACACAATATAAAAGTTTTGTCCTTTCTGTTAGCCAATTGCTTGATTTCAATAAAGATATTATTCTGAATAATCTCTCCTTGTCACTACTGGAAAAATAAAATAGAAAGTCACTTCCTGCATCTTTAATAAAAGTGAGCCATGCAACTCTCAGTATCACCCAGTATTTGGCTGGTAATAGAGGACCAAATTGTATTTTAGTGAGAATATAAGTGAAAAAAGGTTACCATAGTCTAATTTTTCCCTTTTGCTAGTTCAGACACAGTGTTAATGAATAAATGAATTTGTGCTTTAATTTTAATTTGTGTTAGACCTCAATCCCGCCCTTTGAGTGAAGCAACTGAATTTTCAGGGTTCTTTTAAATCCAAACTGGACTGTTTTTCTATTCGTACCGGCTGTAAGTACTCAGAGCAGTTTTCAGCCTGATCTTCCAGTAGTGGAGCCTTCAAAGATTTCTAGAATCTAGCCTGAATTGATCTGCTGTGCCTTATCCTTAAAGGCCTTTAGATGTGTTTCTGCAGTAAAAGTCCTCTGCCGAGCAGCCTTCTTGAAGCTTGCCTGTACAGCATAAGATTTGGCTTTGCAAGGAGTTACAAAGGTTTTCTTTGAAAGAGCAATGCTTAAGATGATACAGACATAAGCCACAAATTTTCTAAATGCATGCCATCCGTTTCTTCTTCCTTGGGGTCTGAGGGCCGTTAGGAAGGTGGAAAGGCTTGCAGGCATTTTAGGATTTATAATCACTCATGAGTCTTGAGAAACTCCTCATACAGGGTGCGATGTGCTCAACTCATTTGCCGAAGTTTAGGCTGTTTCTCTGCTCTTTCCTGTGAAATAGTTTAAGATTATGCTTTTGTTACCCTTTTATGTTTATTTTAGTGGTGATCATTTCCTTCTTAAAGAATAGCTGAAATATCTTCTTCCAGTATATCTCTGCATCAGGTGGTATGATTTCATACACTTACCAATTTTTGTTGAAACATCACAAAGATATTTAAATTTTCATTAACATATAAAGTCCTTTTTGAATTCTAGAATAAATAGCATGTAGATTAATCAGTATTGTGGTTGATACAGATAGGATACACATTTTGATAAAAATTATATATAGAAATGTTATTGACCTAAAATTTAAGTCGCTTAGTAATATTATTCAGACACTAGTGAGCATGTTGCTTTTTTCTGTGTTTCAAATGGTAGAGAAGTTAGCACCTTGGATTATTTCAAAATTAGAGTTTTGCTTCTTCAATTACTTGGGCATTGTTTTTGTATGTTGTCCGGTGTCTTTGATCTTGAGAGTGAATGTTTAAAGATAATAATCTCTTTGGTTAATGGAGAAGGTTTAAAGGCCTTTCTGAAGTCATAGATTAGATCATTTTTCAGTTGTCAATTTAAAGTGAGAGGTCAGGCCTTCATGGGGTTGAACAATTACGCCTTTTACTAGGGGAAATGAAGGCTTCTTGCATTAAGTTTTCATATAGTCCAAGTACTATAGTAGATTTTTTTTTTTCTCCTCTCTTTTCCTTCTCATGCCAGTATCTATAGGAAATGATTTTGTGTCCTTTATTCTACTCAGGTATATTTATCACAAGGACACTTAAGGGACACTGTCCCTCTTTTTTGCATCCCGTTGCATTATGTTGATGCACTTTGTTGAGTTGTGACAATTTTTGAAACTGAGTTCTATGTTGTTTTTTTTTTCTCTTTAGTGTCCTTAATCTGCAGCATGAGTCAGTTGCTTTTTATTGTTGTTTTATTAATACTACTCTGAATGTTCTTAGATATTTTAACCCCTCCTGCCAATTGCTTTTCTTAAAGTTTGAGAAGATACTGTATTAGTAAGGAATTTATAATTTTTTTCTTAAATAAGGATAAATTCCTTAGTAATATAGTATCTTCTCAAGTTTAAAATGGATAATATTTAAGATAATAATGATAAATATTTAAGATAATAAGGAAAATATTAATAGGACTGACTTCAGCCGTTTGAGGAAAAGGATATAGAAGCTTTCAGCTTGTATGTCAAAAGTTGCGTGACTGTGGGAGTTAAAAACAAGAAAACTGTATGGGCTTAGACTAGGTCTATCAAAAAAATTTCTTTTTCTCCATTGATTGCATGTGTACACAGTTTGACTTGCAGTTTACTGCATATCTCAGCTATTCGAGATGTTGGTGTTGGTTTTACAACTGTGAAGGTAGCTGATAAAGGTTTTGCATTGCCAGAAGTAGAAGTAAGAAATGATGGCTAAATTTTTCTTCAAGAAAAAAAAAAAAAGAGGAAGGAGAAGAGGTGGACAGTAAACCTGTATAGTCAGAACTGCTGAGTATGTCATATGAAAAAGGTTTTTTTAGAAACACGTGATGTAATATTAAAAGTAACCCCTGACAGTATCTTGACTCATACCTAGTGTATTTGGCAGCATTTTATTTTTTTGCAAATTTGATGGGTGATTATGAAGCACAGAAAGAATTTATTTTCAAATTACTAGGAAAAGGTGATTATTTATAGTGATCGGCAGTTAGAGGGATGGATTTCTTGGATCCTGTGTCAATGGAAGCAGTAATGTTTATCCCTGAAGATCTTAAAGATCCAGTGAAGCTCAAATCTTGTATAAGTCAAAATCTTACGGGAGTTTTAATAGTTCCTGCTTCAAAGAATTCTGATCTTTACAATAAATTATAAGTAAATTAAATGTGACTTAACAGATGTTTCGATGACTGTTTTGTAGATGATGTTCTGACACCGAATATAGAGAACAGTAATTTTCCCTACCAAGTACCTAACTTCCATAAGTGTGAGATCTGTTTGCTGTCTTTTCCAAAAGAGACCCAGTTCCAGCGCCATATGAGGGATCATGAGCAAAATGATAAGGTATGAATTTTAGTAGATAAAAACTTACAAAATACCAGTGTACATTGTTATTTTCATACACTGACAAGTAAAGCTAACACAATTTTCAGGGTTTTTTTTTAATCACATCACTAATAATTACTACTGGGGGATCTCAGAGTTTTATGACGTTTCTCTTTCATGTTTCCTTTTGAGATAGGACCTTACTTTGATGCCATTTAGTTAGATTGTTGTTTCCAGTTCAGTACGTTTTAATTTTAGCCATTTTCTTTGATTTGTAAAATATTCAGGTAGATGAGAAAATGTGTGGGTTTCTTTTAATGGAATTTGCAAACTGTTTCTACACATTAGCAATAATGAAAAAATAATGCTTATGTTGATTAACTGGACCCGCTAGTGTCTTTTCAATAATGTCAAGAAACCTAATTAGTATTTATGTATTAGTCATGACTCTACCTGCTTGCAAATCAAATCTGGGAAAGAACGAGAAAAATACAGATATGTGATTACAACTGGACTGACTTTTTAAATTAAGCTTTTGCCACAGGTTTAATCTGTAATCTGAAGCATTTAATTTCTGTTCCTTGCTTTCTATTTCAGAAAGCTAAAACTACATGTGATGGAACAATAAGTTCATTGCTGTTTGAGGTAGCTGTAGACACAGATTAATTTTTACAAAATGTAGGACTTTGACATGGTAATTCACGTATGCAAAGAATTACTTACACAAGTTTCAACATTGTAAAGGTGATTTATAAAAGATGGTATTGTTAAAACCATGCTGTTGCACACTTGTGTAAACTGAAGGTACACTTAGAATTGAAAATTGATTGTGCAGATGCCAACTGAAGAGCAATCAATCCTAGCATAAACTAAACTCTTTGCTGGTTCGATTATTAATTTAGCTTTTAGGCGAGTTCATGATCTCAGTTATAGAAAAATTTATTTCTGTCTCTTGCTCATTTTTCTCTCCTTGGACAGTCTCAATTTTGAGTCTCTGCTTTCTTCAGTTCCCCTGTCTTCTTTCACCATATGCTCCTGAAATGCTGTATTTGTATTTTCAGTAGTGAGATGCAAAGAAGATAAAATAATTGACTAGTATTATTAAGGATCTTTATCGTATGTAGGTACTTGAATTGCTCTTTTTTTGTTTAAAACATTTTGATTTGTATGGTTATATCTATATGTCACTTAGGGTATATGTAACTTCTGGGAAGATTCAATTTTGTCTTTATTTTTGTGTTTTTAACAAACAGCCTCACCGATGTGACCAGTGTCCGATGTCATTTAATGTTGAATTCAACTTGACACTTCATAAATGTACTCACAATGGTGAAGATCCTACGTGTCCTGTGTGCAACAAGAAATTCTCCAGAGTAGCCAGTCTGAAAGCTCATATAATGCTGCATGAGAAAGAAGAGGTAATTAATTAAACCTCATAATTTAAATTTTGAAAAGACGTGTCATAAGGTTTGTACTTAATCCCTTACCTATATGCCTTAGATTGGAGGATTGAATAAATGGTCTCATTCAGAAGAAATATAAAGCTTCTAGTGGGGTGTTTATTTTAATAACAGTAGCAGAAATTAATACACTGGACATAAGCAAGCATTCCCATCCTGTCTTTACTAACTAATTAGTTATTTGCAAATAATGTTATTTTGAAGATAAACCAACATGTAATACATGGTGATGGCATGGTGAGGCACTCTCACCATCTATTTCTTGCATCATGAAGCTGTTCCCTTATCTAGAACTCCCACCTCTTCTTTTGAGTGGTTCTTTTCTCTTGAGAGGACTTACTGTTCCTTTCCCTCTGAAAATTTCATGTTCCATTTTTATAAGATATTGGTTAAATTCTTAGCAAACAGTTAAGTCATAGTAATATGACACTTTACAGTCATTACTGTGTTGCTTCAGTTGCCAGAGTTGATTGTACTGCCTGAAATACCAACCTGTCAATCATATAATTCTTCCTTCTGTGAAGGCTTTTTTAAAATTGCGCTTTGCATTGGAGAATTGAAGCTGAGTAGTAAAGTATGCGCTTTTATTGCCAGCCTTCTAATCGTAAATGTAACAATTGTATGTTTCTCCATACCAACTGCAGACAGCTTACAGCAGTTTTGAGCAGTAGTTTTGGGATGGTAGACCTATTTGCATTTTTCCCTAAATCAGGCAGGGAATGCTGTCCGTAGAGAATGTATTCCTTTAATCTCATTATCAGTTCATGTTTTATCAGTACACAACCAAGTTAAAAGGGAGAGGACTTGAGAACAGTATTGTTGCATGTTAATGTATCTGTAACGATACATAGCTTAATGGGTATTTTTTGAGGAAACGTGACTTATGAATTGCTAAAACCATTAGAATAAGGAAACTGAGCATTGAGAAAGATGCCAAAGATTGATTGTTAGTATTCATTTCTGTCACTAAGTGATTTTTTTATCCACTTCAGTAGCTCTGATTTTGATACTTGGTGCAGATGTCAGAAGAATAGGTTGTGTGATGCCTTCCAGTTTAGAATTCAATCTGCAGCTTGAAAATTAAATTTATAAAAATATGAACACCTTTCAATTGCTAATGAGTGTATTCTTAAAACACGCTATAATTCTGTGATAAACCAGACATGAGCATAACAATTCACAGGAATTGCAAGAATGGCTTTCTCAGTAATTATACACAGGACCTGTAGGAGAGCTGGAACTTGAACTTGAAGAAGAGGGTCTTGACATGGCACTAGCTGTCATCAGGAGTTTTTAATGTGCAGGGTAAGAAGTTAAGTTATAAGCAGAGTACAATCTCCCTCCTGTTTGCTATTCTGATTTTGCTGTTAGAAGGGTTGGTTGAAAATCTGAAAACAGAGCAAAGATATATGCTCACTTGGGGAGCATAGGTAGCAGTTGAGAAGATTGCTGCACAGAGCTGAGGGTTGGATAACAGTTTTGTGCTGCATCAGCCAGTTTTATCTACAGATTAGTGCAGAAGGGCAGTAACAAGAAACTAGTGCGATTAGCTTTTTGAGCTCTCCAGTTAAGTTTGGGAAAGCCTGTCTGTGTTGAAATGCAGATTTTAATGATTGATTCCTCCTGTGAGAGGTTCCATAAGGAATTTCCTGGGCTATTGAAGTTGAGCTTTCAAGAGACTAACTTTTCTTCTCAGTTCTCTGGTGATTTGTTTGTGGAAAAAGTGGTAACAGAAAAAAAACGCATTTGAAATCCATCACTTTAAGGTAGCTTTCTTTTAAGAAGTCATAAAGAACATACCTTTTGTAAATATGCCCAACATTGTAGAGGATTCTTGGGTTTGTCTGTTTCCTTAGTGGAAATGGACAGTGATATATCCACTGCTACTTTTTGACCTGCTGAATACACACTGAAAATGTTTAATGTATTGCACTAAAACTGCTAATATGTCGTCTTTCTCCATGAGCAAGAGGTTTTCTTGGGCTTTTGGAAAACTTTAATATGTTCAAAAAGTTAAAACTAATACTTGGTGGACATAAAGTGAAAACTTGGTAAGTAAAAAATCCTGGGGTGTGGGTTTTTTTTTTGTTGTTTTTTTTTCTCTTTTTTAAAATAATGTTTACTGTATTTGATTTGTCCTGTCATAATTTGGGAGCAATGATCTCAAGATTTTGTTTGCACTTTTTCATTTATAGTCAGTGATACTAAGCAGGTGAAGATGGTGAGTTTCACATTGTTCAGGTATTGCACCTGATAATATAAAGGTAGTTAATACAGGTGGAATTAGATGAGTGAAGCTTTATAAAATTATTTCTGAGTTTAGGATTTTTATTTAGCAATGTACAACAGCCCCTTTTGTTCAATGTTAGAAGGTGGGTTTAACCTTAGTGAGGTTAACAATGTGCAATTACTTGTTCTGTGTGTGGTCGGGGATTTCTTGTTTGCTTCAGGGCAAAAAAATAAATCTGGTACTGCCTATTCCAGAGAGGGGCCATTAGGCTTGATACATTGCTGGATTTTTGTACAGTTTCTGTATTTTACCATGTCCTTACTTTTCTACAGCAAATTGTAAAGGAATGAATAAAAATACATAAACTTTCGTTGCCTAAAATACCTCTTAGGCTATTCTTTTGTTTGTAGTAGTTGCTTCATAGAATATGTGTAATAGCAACTTAATGTCATAGATAATGTGTGACTGAAAAATGATGAGAAGCATTTGACAGACTCAGTTTTGCGAACCATGAGCTTGATAAAGCATACATTGTAAGTTTATCTTTAGGTAACTTTTCCCCACTTATACAAAAGGATCATCATTAAAGGAATTTGTTGTATAAGAACATTTTTCAACAAACAGAAAGTATTCTTATTCAGATTTTAATGTGGATCTTGGAAAAGAAAGTAATGCTTATTTAATTATTGTCCCACACTGTAACTTGAGTTGAGTAATAATGATCTGTAGATTAGATTAACAAGTAATTTTTGAGGTAGTATTTAATTTCATTAAAGAACTTCAGATTTTTAAGTTTTCATGTGTAAATGTTGTCTGGTGATACTGCAGAATTTTTGTTTTTTTCAGACTTAGGGAACAAATACATTGTAAAATAATTTTAAAAATAGCACTGCATATTTTTGTTCCTCATGATTGAAACGTTTTTGTCAATATCTTTATATGAACACTGTTTCCCTCCCCCCCCCCCCCTTTTGTTGATGATTGAAGGAGGAAAAAAAAAGGGGGGGAGGGTAAAAAACATTTCCATTTCCAGTGATAATCACAATTACTGAAAAATTAACTGGAACAAAACCTGATGTTTCTTATGCACACCAATAAGGAACGTGTAACAGATGTATTGCCAAAGAGATGGGTGAACATTTTTAGCCTTTTAATCTTAACTCTCTGCTTAGATTTTGAAAAATAAAGATACGCTGAGTAATTAATGGTTTTGAAAAGCGAAAGGAATCAAATAAATGCAGAACCCTTAGTTTTCATTTAAACAATGACTTTGATTCTTCCTCTTTCAGAGAAATGGCAGTGCTTTTGCATTAAACTTCATGAGTATAATTTCTATTCTAAATGACGTGGAATACCAATAAAAATGGCAAGTGGTATGTTTAACACTGCTGTAAAATTAATGGGTTGGAGTGATGTCTGTCAAAAACATTATGTGTCCCTATTTATTTCTGTCATCTTTTCTGTGAAGATAGTTTAAGAAAAGTCAATAGTAACTGGTGGGATTACTGTTAGAAAGTAAATGACAATCTGTATCATCTTAACCAGTAGAAGTGTAAAATCCCTGAATCTATAGTTAAGAAGTTTTTGGTTAGAAGCTAGCATTTTTTACAAATCTTTAGGTAGACCATAGTGTAATGGCACTGAGGTAAGTCTCTGTATCTTGAACTAGCATACCAAGGAAATAGGGAGTGGTGGTGATTGTACTGAACTGCTAGTTTCTGCTACCATAGGAACTTTTTCAGAATTCGGTTTCAGTGGAGTTTGTTAAAATGTAAATATTACCATAAGCTTGCAGTGATTGTTGTTCATGATTTATATTATGGGGCTCATGAACTTTTTTTTTTTTGCTTTTATACATTTATTGCTGCTTATTTCCAGCTGCTGATGTCCGTAGAAGGATACATTCATCTACTTGAGCAGAGCTGATGCACGTGTACAGCTGTTTGAGAATCTTTTGAAAAATCAGTCCTCATTATCTCTTTCAGAATCTTATCTGTTCGGAGTGTGGAGATGAATTTACTTTACAGAGTCAGCTGTCCATACACATGGAAGAACATCGTCAAGAATTGGCAGGCAGTAGGATCCACAGCTGCAAGTCTTGCAAAAAGGAATTTGAAACCTCCTCACAGCTAAAGGAGCATATGAAAACTCACTATAAAATAAGGTGACAATCACAGGATTGTAACAAAATGAGCAGATGTTACTTTTATGATGATAGCTGGGGAAAGCAAGAGTAGCGTTTCCAGTCAGTGAAGTGCCATGATCTATGCAGATTGTTTCTTTTCTTTGGTATGCTATTACGAAATGGCATTTGTTTTTTAAAACCTCCCTAATGTAGGTGGTTATTTTTGGAGGCCTTTTTTTTTTTTTTTTTTTTTCTGCTTTTATATTCAGGCACTCATACTAAGCATAGTTCCATCTGCTAGCTATTTGTAAGCACAGGTTAAGTTTTTCCGATACAGAGTGATCTTTGAAGTGTGTTTCTGTGTGATTTTAAAGGCTAATGGCAGTACATTGAAGCAAATCTATATTAATTTTACATACCAGTTACTGTAATTTCAAAAATCCTAATACTTACCTTCTGCAAAGAAAGAAGTTGTTCCTTGCAGTTTAATCATCTTTTGCAAGGAGTCCTCACCACAGCCTGCTATGAGTTTCTTGTAAATCAGAAAAAAACAAATAATGAAGGGAAAAAACATGCCTACTAAATACTGTTCTTTTGGATAAAATTTGTTCTGCCCTTTCTTTTGGCTCTCTAGTTTACTTTTAGGAAGGTGAAAATTACTTTTAAGTTAGCAGAAGGAAAAACTTGCTTCTGTGGGTTTAGTTTGTACGTTAAGAAAGCCTAAGGTTTTTGACAGGTGATCACTGTTTAATCTTTACTCTGTTTCTGTAAAAAACAGATGGGAAAAATATGTATTTAAAAATGAGAAACATAATGTATTTCTGATTACTTTTATTAGCAGATGATGCAGCTTGAGAGATCTTAATAGTTGTGTTTCAGAAGTTGTTTTGGTTTTTTTTTTTAAAGTGTTGTAGATTTCCAGTTGCAAACTGAAAATTGAGGTAAAGTTTTTAGGTTTCTATTGAGTTCTGTAATATTACACACAAAAGATGTTCTTGTTGTGGACATCTGTGTAAGGATGAATAAATAAAGAATGGATGAGTGAATCTAATATAATGGCTGGGATGCTGGGATTCTGAGAGAGTATTTACATGCTACGTTCAGATATAAACGAGTCATAAATGCTCTGTGATAATTTGTTTATTTTCATAAACATGAATTATTTCTGGATTCAGAGCTTCCTTATCTGAGATACACCTTATTTATCAGTTCAGATTAGAAACATGTTGCATTTGTATTCAAGAAACTACTGTGCATAATGGTACTTTACTGTCCTTTCACCAGTAATACCAATACAACTGAAATATGTGACCCAGGTTAATGAATTGCATAAGCGATCCCGCTCCACTCTCTGTGTTTTAGTAAAAATTATTTTGAAAGGAAAAATGTGGACATTCTGATTTTTAAAAAAAATTTATTATTTGGCAGAATCCTCTCATATTGTTCAGATGAATTATGAAAACAATATTTGACTTAAACTATTTGACTATAAAAAGTTCAAATACATGCATCATTCGTTAAAAATCTTACTATTTGATCTCTGCTTTTCATTGTAAAATAAGCTTCAAAAAATTTTTACTATTTAAAATTATGAAAAGCCTTGTTCTATTAAGTTTTTCTCATAAAGTACTTTTCCTTCCCAAAAAGGTGTTTATTTTGTCTTTGAAACATTTGAATGGAGATCTGTTATGAAGTGATAATTTAAATTTGATATCTACCTTTTGCTAAAACAAAAATGGTCATTATAAATCAAAATGATTAACTATTTTAGAAGGTGACCTGAGCTTAAAGGTCTGTCCCTACAATTGTCTCCAAATTGGGTATTATTTCATTTATTAAAATATCACAGCTGTAGTTGAAACAGATGTTGCTCATCAGAGAGCATATTCTGACAGTCAGACTGATAGATCTGTCCCGAGAGATGAATTGGTTGTAACATCTGTGCTGTTCTGTCTCCTACTCTTCAATCTTCAGTTGATTTTACTGTGAATACTTCAGTAAATTTTGGTAGATATAATTAATATGTAAAAATAAAATATATTACCCAAACTCTGTGCTCTCTCTGCAAGAGTATAAAAAGATTTTAAAAACACATGTAATATTTCAAGTAACTGTGAGGGAAAATGTGCTTTCCTTTAAATGTACATTGACTATCTGTGTTCTTTTAGAGTAGAAAGATGCCTCATTTGAGCAGAAGTTTAATGATTTCCTATGTTATGCATGGACTGTTACTTAGCAGTGCTAGTTTTTATATTGTTATACCAGCCTGTGTTTCAAGGTGGTGGTGTATTTTGCACATCTGCTCCACATTTCTTATTTCTCAGTTGTTCAGAAAAACACCAGGTATTTAAATTTGTGTAATTTCAGTTAGCTTTAAGCAGTACTGACAAGCTGGATTACTGTATAGGGGTAAATACTCGGGCACTACGGGAAATGTGAAATGCTGTAGATACCCTGCTGCCTTGTGGTTTCACCTTCTTTTATCTGAGTTGTTGTAATGGTCTTTTAATATCCCCTAGGTTTTAGTTTTTTCTCTTTTCCAGCATAAAATCAGTTTTTTTTTCCATGTTGCTGTTTTTCAGCAGTCATTTGAGCTAATTAGTTTTATTTGTAGAGAAATTAATTATGGGAGTTTATATCATCTGTTACCGTATCTCTGTGGAGATTGTGATTTGTATTTGAGGAGCAGTGGTGAATGTTTGGGTTGTTAAATTCTTAACCTGTTTTTGTTAGATCTCAGCAAATGCATTTGTGCCCTACTTCATGAGATCTTTCTATTCTAGTTAAGAACGAAAGCCTTGCTGTGTTCAGGAAAAAGCTAAAGTTGCAGAGAGGTAAAAATTCTCTCCAAAATAGTAGTTGTGAAGTCACTGTGTACTTCTAGCAGAATATACAGTGAAAATGTCTTTAGAGAACCTCTAAGAAATAGCTAAAATTCTTCGTGTTTATAGGCTCTTAGAAAAGTGTTCCGTTTACATTATTCTTTGAGTATCATTAAAGAGTTTAACTGTCACAGGTCATACTATACATTGTCATCAAATTTACACTGTATGTGAAAAATGGGGTAAAATCAGCTTCTTCAAAATAATGCTTAATATTAGGATTAAGAGGATTTTATTTAAATTATTATTATTTTTTAAATGACAGGGTATCAAATACCAGATCTTATAACAGAAATATTGACAGAAGTGGGTTTACCTATTCCTGTCCTCACTGTGGAAAGACGTTCCAGAAGCCGAGTCAGTTAACACGACATGTTAGGATACACACAGGTAAGACTGTGGAATTAATTATTTTAGTTTACGTTTGTTTTACAAAAGTTAATCTGTGAAATGATAAATATTTTTCTTCTGGTTGGGACTTGAAATAGTGTTAATACACCTGGGTCATTAGATGCTGTTACCTGTTGGTTTAAAACACCCTTTATGTAATTTCTTCACTTAGGAAATTGATATGCTTCTGAAAACCTTGTTAACTATTTCTAATGATAATCATCTGGAAATTTTAACTACTTTACAGGTTTCATTTGTTACAGAATATCGGTTTTGGTACTTAAAGTTTCAATGGACCCTAAAATTGAAATACCTAGATAAGGGCCAGTCAGGTACTCTAAATAAGGTCTTACATACTCTAGAGAACAGGTTCTAAAATTTACAATCACAAAAAGGGTTGAAACACATGAGAATGAATAATATTATGAACATAGTGGCCTTGCTTTTGTTTTTAGATTGTTATTTTTAAAGTTACTGCCATAGATCTTCTGTACTTACTGTAACTGCCATTTTTCATCATGTTCAAAGTGAACTTGGGAGGTGATAAACCTAGATTATAATTTTGATACTTGAGGTATAGTGAGTGACTGTTCAGTTTTGCAGAATGAGTAGCAGATGGTTTTTGCAAAATTACTGTAATAAACATGTATTTGTTTAATCCTTAGGCAACTGAAATAACTGAAAAAATGCTAAGAATAAAATAATACAAAAGTTTTTGAAGTGTACACAGAACTGTAAGAATAACCAGACAAATATAGCATAATATAGTGTAAGTTTGTCTTTAAACAAAACTTTCATTGAAAGGGCTTCAGTGATGTTCAGTATATATCCATCTTGTGAATAAATTGTTTTGTCTAGTTTTTACCTAATTAAAGTAGTAAATTATTAAAGTGTGCAATGTTGTTTGTATTAGCAGGCTGTTCAGATGGTGACATGACAAGTTGCCACGTACATACTTCGTTTGCCAAGGGAGAAGTAAAAATCCCGCTGCATGACTCTTTCTTAGGAATCTTAAGTTTTATAATTTAATTGTAAAATAGTAACACAAGAGGTCACCCTTGTACCTTTTTTAAAAGTTGCCTCAAAGTAATATACAAAAATAATATTTCTTATTTTAGAATTTTGTATCTATTCGATATATTATTTCAGTTTATTCTTGTCAGAATTAAAGAAACAAGATTATAGTTGGTAGAGTACTCTTTCATAAAGCTTCAGAAAGTTCAAGAGCATTTATAGTTCTTTTGAAGACCTTTGTCTATTGGGAAAAGAGAGACAAAAAAATGTAATCCCAGTCTGCACATGACAGTAGGTCATTTTAAGTTCCAAGTAGCTAGCGAATACTCATTTAATTTGTAAAGCGTTAAATCTGCAGACAATCTATCTGGCATCCAGTTGCTTGAGGGACTGTAAAATAAGTAGGAAAGAAGAACACCAAAGAATTTAGAATACTTAAGTCTTTAATTGTTAAAAGAGCGTGTCTGTGCTACGTGTACAGCATTTGTTAGTGTCTTAATTGCAATAAATTTTTTGTTCATAGCTATTAATTTCAAGCACTTACACCATTTGGGGAAAAAAAAAAAAGACTTGGGAATTGCAATTCCCATATTAATAACTAGGTAATGAACCTCCCATTCCCACTCCCAAATCTGTATTTTATTAAGTTATACTTAAGAAATACAGAAATTCAACATTTCCACACTAGAATTAAGATTTAGTTTTTATAATGTCATTCACTTAAATAGGGAAACTTAACCTGAAGCAATACTTCTGTGTGTCTACTGACAGCTATTAGTGGAAGCTAGGCCTTTACCTATGAAAGCCCAGTATGAATTTTGTCACTGTATTTCAAAAAGACCTGAATCAGTGTTCTGTATTTTAATCTATATAAAAATATACAGTTAAACCCCACAGATCTTAAAACATCTTCAGAAGCCATAAGCAGCAGAGCAGAAAATGTACATTCCTTCAATTGATACTGAGTTATGTGCTTGTAATCTATTTCAGAAAATGGCTGGGTTTTTTTCAAACAATGTGAATTTAATTAAGAATTAATAATTTTAAACTAGATGTAATTACAGCTATATATTTAAAAGTAATACACAAATATTCATTCAAACTGCTTTAGTGTGCATAATATTTAGTGTATTCTATACTTACTGGTGTAGCAGACATAATGTATAGCATGCTGTCATGGTTTAGGCCCAGCTGGCAACTAAGCACCACGTGGCCACTTGCTCACTGCTCCCTGCCCTGGTGGGATAGGGAGAAGAATCGGAAGAAAAAGGTAAAAACTAGTGGGTTGAGATAAGGACAGGTTAATAGGACAACACAAGGAGAGAAGAAATAATAAAACGTGTAAAGCAAGTGATGCACAATGCGATTGCTCACCACCTGGAATTCAGTGCTCAGCCCATTTCAGAGCAGTAATCCCTCCTTGCCCACCTCCCCCCCTGCCCCCCATTTGTATACTGACCATGATGTCATATGTTATGGAATATCCCCTTGGCTAGTTCTTGTTAGCTATCCTGGCTGTGTCCCCTCCCAGCCTCCCATGAAAATTAACTCCATTCCAGCCGAATCCAGGAAATTATCCACCCCTTATTCTGCATTGTCTACATCATGCCCAGATCCTAGACTTCCCAGTGAATCGCCACCACTGTCCCTGTCTTTGATAGATATAGATTTGTATATACACAGATACCACTCCCTTAGTCTGTGGGACATCCCTCTGATGTGTCCATTGAGTTCATCTAATCCCTGACTTTGGGGCTCCATCTGTCATACCAGTCTTTCAGGGCAGGAGAGATGGTGTGTGATGTTGGATTGGTGCATGCTGCATCTGGAGCTTGTGGGTGGGGTGTTTGGTGTGGCCCATGCCCACGATCTGTGGGTTGGAAATGTTGATCTTGCGGAAGTTGCTGGGCATCAGCTGCTGAAGTCAGTTCAAATTCCATCACCGCTGAACTTTGCTTGATTTCATCAAAGTCCATCCTTCATCGATTTGGGTGATTCTCACTGTAATACCATTGATACGGCACACAGCAACTGTAGTGGTGATGACATACAGTGACAGGGCTGTTTTGCAATTAACATCATACAGTTTAATTCACTGGCTGTTTTCATTCAAACTCAAATGCCCTTGAGGTACATATTGAACTTCCCCATCCTCCTGCATCACCCACAAAGTGCACCCAGATCCTTGAGCCAAAATAATCCTATGGACGAGTTTGCCTTTGCCTGAGGCAGGAATAACCGAGACTGTCTCCCCAGCATATTCTTCATGTGCACTGTGGGAACTTTATCCCCTTCTACAGTGCCTGGGAAGTTTTGATTGGGCAGGGCCAGCTCAATTGGTAGATCCTCTAGTGTTAACTAACCAGGTGGCTTTTGCTGAATGTGTATCCCAGTGTTTGGAGGTCCCACCACCGTTGCTCTCGGTGTAGTTTTTAGCAGTCCATTGTATCATTCAGTTTTCCCAGAGGCTGGTGCATGATGAGGGATGTGATATACCCGCTCAGTGCCGTGCCCTTTGGCCCAGGTGTTATGAGGTTGTTTCAGAAATGAGTACTGTTATCTCAGTTCTTTCTAGGGTGCCATGTCACCATAAGACTTGTTTTTCAAGTTCTGGGCAGTGGCATGGGGCACCGGGTATGTCTCCACCCATCTAGTGGTTGCTTCCACCATTGTAAGCACATGGCGTTTGCCTTGGCGGGTTTGTGGGAGTGTGATACAGTCAAGCTGCCAGGCCTCCCCATATTTATATTTCAGCCATTGTCCTCCAGACCAAAGAGACTTTAGCTGCTTGGCTTGCTTGATTCCCGCACAGGTTTTGCATTCATGGACAACCTGTGCAATAGTGTCCATGGTCAAGTCCACCCTCGATCACAAACCCATCTATATGTTGCACCCCTTCCCTGAAGGCCTGAGGTGTCATGGGCCTACTAAGCTATAAATAATTCACCCTTATGGTGTCAGTTGAGATCCACCTGAGTCACTTCAATCTTAGCAGCCTGATCCACCTGCTGGTTGGTTGTTTTGATGTTCTTCAGTGGCCCAACTCTCAGGTACATGGTCATCGATGTGATGTACTCTTATAACCATCGCTAGCTGAGCAGTAGTATCTTGGCACAGTGGGGCAGGGGCAGCCCAGATGGATTTGCCTCTGTGCTGCCAGTTGCTCTGCTTCCATTGCTGCAGCCACCCCCACAGGGCATTTGCCCCTGTCCACGGGTCGGTATAGAGACAGAGCACTGGCCATTTTCATCAGTCAGCAATGTCTAAAGCCCGCTGGATGGCTTTCACTTCTGCAAATTGGCTGGATTCACCTTCTCCTTCAGGGGTTTCTGTGACTTGTCATGTAAGACTCCATACAGCAGCCTTCCACCTCTGATGCTTTCCTACAGTGCAACAGGACCCATCAGTGAACGAGACATATTGTTTTCATTATTTATCTGGCAGTTTACTACACCGTGGGACCTCTTCAGCACATGTCACCTCCTTCTCTGCTCTGGTGATATTCTGAAATCTTTGTCTTCCGGCCAGTCCATGATCACTTCCAAGATTCCTGGGTGACTGGGGTTTCCTATTCAAGCTCACTGTGTGATCAGTGAGACCCACTTACTCCATGCAGCATCAGTTGCATGATGTGTAGAGAAGACCTTCCCTTTGATCATCCATCCCAGCATCTGCAGTCAGGGTGCCAGGAGGATCTGTGCTTCAATACCAACCACTTCCGAAGCAGCTCGAACCCCTTCATATGCTGCCAAGATCTCCTTTTCAGTTGGAGTGTAGCAGTCCTTGATTCCTCTGTATCCCCAACTCCAAAACCCTGAGGGTCAGACTTGGGTCTCCCCTGGTGCTTTCTGTCAGAGACTCCAAGTAGGGCCATTCTCCCTGACTGCAGTGTGGAGCATATTTTTTACATCTTGTCTTGTTCAGACTGGCCCAAGGATGAAAAATCTCTGCGTGAAAAATCTCCTGTTTATTTTGTTCAA
Organism: Athene noctua; assembly: GCF_965140245.1. Lineage (NCBI taxonomy): Eukaryota > Metazoa > Chordata > Aves > Strigiformes > Strigidae > Athene > Athene noctua. The sequence goes on from NC_134038.1 coordinate 65,520,958, forward strand.
AGGCTTGTTGCTCCGGGTCCCATTTATAATCTCAAAAACTTCTTCTGTTGTGTTGCCCCATATGATAATGTCATCAGTGTATTGCAGGTATTCTGGAGCTTCACCCTGTTCCATTGCAGTCTGGATCAGCCCATGGCAAATGGGAGGGCTGTGTTTCCACCCCGGGGCAATTGGATGCTTCTCCAAGTGAAAGCAAACTGTGGCACTCACTCTGCTGCCAAAGGGATTGAGAAAAATGCGTTATCAATATCAGTGGAGGTGTACCACTTGGTTGCCTTTGACTGCAGTTCTTGTTGAAGTTCTAGCATATCTAGTACAGCAGCACTCAGTGGTGATGTGACTTCATTCAGGCCACGGTAGCCTACTGTTGGTCTCCATTCTCCATTAGACTTTTGCATTGGCCATATGGGACTGTCAAAGGATGAGCGAGTTTTGCTGATCACCTCTTGGCTCTCCAGTCAACTAATCAGCTTACGGATGGGAACTGGGGAGTCTCAGCTGGTGCGATATTGCTGCGGGTGCGATATTGCTGCGGGTGCGATATTGCTGCGGGTGCGATATTGCTGCGGGTGCGATATTGCTGCGGGTGCGATATTGCTGCGGGTGCACTGTTGTGGTAGTGATTGGCACCCATTGTTCTTCAACCCTCAGCAGCCCCACAACAGAAGGATCCTCTGAGAGACTGGGCAAGGTGGACAACTGTTTAATTTCCTCTGTCTCCAGGGCAGCTATACCAAAGGCCCACCAATACCCTTTTGGGTGCTTGAAATACCCTCTCCTGAGGTGATCTGTGCCAAGGATGCACGGAGCCTCTGGGCCAGTCACAATGGGGTGCTTTTGCCACTCATTCCCAGTCAGGCTTACTTCTGCCTCCAGTACAGTTAGCTGTTGGGATCCCTCTGTCACTCCAGAAATACAGATGGGTTTGTCCCCTTTATAGCTTGATGGCATTAGGGTGCACTGTGCACCAGTGTCCACCAGAGCCTTATACTCCTGTGGGTCTGACATGCCAGGCTATTGAATCCACACAGTCCAGTAAACCTGGTTGTCCCCTTCCTCCTCTTGGTTGGAGGCAGGGCACCTCTGGTCCTGGTCACAGTATTTGTTGTAAACGTGAATCAGAAGTCCTTTCAAGAGGATCAGAAGTGACATCAGTCCTTCTACTCTGTGTAACTGCCTGCTGGAAACTGGAGCAGCATTTTTCCAGGGAGAACCCCGTTTTGTGATTGTTTTTCCATGCAACTCGAGTACTCGTGCCTCTAGTGTCGAGGAAGGTTTTCCATCCCATATCACAGAATCATCTTGATTGGAAGAGACCTTGAAGATCACCTAGTCTAACCATTAACCTAACACTGACTGTTCTCAACTACACCATATTCCTAAGTGCTTTGTCACGTCTTTTCCATGGTCATGCAAATGAAACCACAGGGCACTCTGTGGTTTTGAGCAGAGGAACTCTTGCTCCTAATAGCTGAGATATGGGCCCGTACAGGTTGAGAGTGGAACTTACTCTCAAATTCTTTGATTTCTCAGGACAGTTTCTTGGCTGGCATGTCTGGCAGTTTCTCCACAGCCAAGATGCAGGCCCACAGGGAAGAAGCAAGACTTCCGTCTTATTCTGGAGTTTACTGGACACTTCATCCACCGTTTGTCCCTTGCCTTCTTTCCAGGACATTATTGCCAACAAGTTGGCGTATGATGGTGGCACACTTCATAGAAAAATCCACCACATGGGTTGTGTGCATTGGATTTCATCTGGATCATTATAGATCAACTTCAGCATGGCTAATTCCTTCAGTGATCCACTTGCCTGGGTGACATTAACATCTCCTTTGAAAGTGGTACCTTTCCTTCGTGTCTGACAGAAGTCACTCCCAGAGGCCGAGGGCTTGTGTCTTTTTTAAGTCAACTTGAGAATGCTCCCTTCCCTAGACAGATATCCCAGCTGCTTGGCTTTCCTACCCTCTGATTCCAAGCTATGGGCCTGGTTATCCCAGCATCAGAGCAGCCAGGTGACAATGGTGGCTGAAAGCCTTTCACATATCTCACGGTTCACTCAGGGATAGGGATCAGGTGATTATCTCAGGTTCTGCCTCTTCCTCCTGTTCTTGTTTGGTTCATTTTCATCCCTCACTGAGCGAGCTGATTTTTTTTTTTTTTTATTTATATATTTCTGCTTCTGTATAGGGGTGACTGATACTGACACAGGTTGTTTCTCTGGTTCAGCTGCTGTGCCTGTTGCCAGCATTTGAGTAGCTGCAGTGTTGTTATGAGAGTTGGAGTAGCCTCAGTGCCTGTTGGTTTGTTTTACCACCCTTCCTCCTGCGGGTGCTGCATCGTACCAAGCAGTGTTTGGTAGATACTGGCCAGGGCCCAGCACAGTGTCGTAAGTTGTGCCTCTTTGGAATAGCTACAGTATTTTCCTTTCAAGGCTTCTATCACTTCATCAGGGTTCTGTAGGTTTTCAGGAGTAAAGTTCCAAACCACTGGAGCTGAGAAGTTCTCTAGATATGGGCCCATATTCTCTTACACATACCATGCCACCCATGACTACCCAGCCTTGGATAGTCATATACCACTCTGGGTGGTATTCTTAAAAAATTTGTGTGTAACCCTAAACCTAGACTTGAAACATATTCAGGAGACATAGCACTAAGAGCATGCTGTCTTAAACATCCCAAGGATATTCAGAATTCTCAAAAGCTGCTGTAATTAGCCTGAAGGAGAAAGGAAAGGTGAAAGAGCAGGAAAAAGTATTCCCTTCATCTTCCCCATAGACTGGGTGTGATTACTAACAAATTCTGAGAGAAGGCACCTGAGGTATGGGATTGACAATAGTGCCACATACAAATACCAGCATCACCTCATGACCAATGCTGTAATCATATTGTAAGTCAACATTACCCAGTACAACAAAATGAGAGTCTCTCCCGGAGGGGATAAATATCACTACAGGGAATACATAGTATGTATAAGAATTTAAAAAACACCACCATGTGAACAAACATTGTGACCAATAACTATTGAACTAATGTAAGAAATGTGTATAACAAATTTATTTTAACACGCTCTGGTAAGATCTGTTGTTATCTCAACCCTTTGGACCCCGTGTTGGGTGCCAAAAAGGACTGTTGTGGTTTAGACCCAGCCAGCAACTAAGCACAATGCAGCCACTCACTCCTCACCCGTGGTGGAATGGGGAGGAAAATCAGAAGAGAAAGGTAAAAACTCACAGGAGTCCTTATCATTAAGATAAGGACAGTTTAATAGTACGACATAAGGAGAGAGGAAATACTGCCTTTACTAATAAAAGAATATATAAAGCAAGTGATGCACAATGTAATTGCTCACCACCCAGAACCTGACACTCAGCCTGTTTCCATGCCACAATCCCAGCTCCCCCTGTTTATATACTGAACATGAGATCATATGGTATCCCCTTGGCTAGTTCAGGTCAGCCATCCTGGCTGTGTCCCCTCCCAGCCTGTTGTGAAAATTCACTCTATCCCAGGCAAACCCAGGACATATGCTCATAGTGGTTTTGCTATAGAAATGTGCAAAAGTAGTGTGTTAAATGTTTTCAAGGTCCTGGAGTTATCACAGCTAAACTATTTCACTACAGGAAAAAAAAAGGATAATACTGAGTTGTTCATCAAGATTTCCACTAGTCAGTTAAGACACATGGTTGTAAGAAACTGAACTTTGTTCTTAGTATCTGTGTGTTTAGAATATGTAGCTTTGTAATATGTTTATGTAGTTGTGTTGTGTTTTGTCACTTACAGTTTCTACAGTTTTTCATGCTTCATCTGTTAATGGACAAATAAGTACATTTTAAGTACGCACAGCACTGAGAACACCAAAATTGGGAAATAAAGACAGAGCATTCCTGTGACAGTATTGCCTACTTATTCTTTAATGTTCAGTAGTAACATGAGTAATCAAGGTTTAAAAGTTATTTTTTGAGCAGGGCAGTGCAATGTCTCATGTAATAAAAACATTATTTTATTGCACTTTTTCAATAGGTGGTAGTAAAGAATGTATGTCTGTTAATACTCATTGGGGAGCAGGAGCCATAGCCATCTTCTGCAGTGTTGCTGTAAGACTTTATGATTTTAGATAAATAAAAGATTAAATATTTGACTGTTAGTTATTTATTACTGTCCATTCTACCCTCTGCTCCGCTGTTTGTTTCTGTGCAGGTATATGCATTTTATAGAATTTGCTGTAAAACAGTGATGTATGTGGTTTTGGTTTTTCTTTTCCACTTTTTCTTTTCTTCGTGTGGTTTTACGTAGGAACTTCTAGGATCTTCCAAACCACAAGTTGAGGGACACTGTTCTAAATAATTGTTTCATACAGGTTTCATCTATTTTACCCATATTAACTGATAATCATCAGCTAGGTCATAAAACTTTTTCACAAAGCTACATCTTCATCAAAGTAGATGCTGAGATTTGTGGTTCAGATAAACAATTTAATTGTCAAAATGCCTAATAACGTGTGTGTCTCTGTGTGTGTACAGATACCTACATGCAATAGTTTATTTTAGCTGATAAGATTTTTCGTTTAGATACAGGAAGCTGGCAGTGTTTATTTAAAGCCCCTTTCCCCCCACATCCTCCTTTTTTCCTTCAGGTGAAAGACCTTTCAAATGCAGTGAATGTGGAAAAGCCTTTAACCAGAAGGGGGCATTGCAGACCCATATGATCAAGCACACTGGTGAAAAACCCCATGCTTGTGCCTTTTGTCCTGCAGCCTTTTCTCAGAAAGGCAATCTTCAGTCACACATACAGAGAGTTCATTCAGAGGTAAATACAATTATTCATAAAGTGGTTGGTGCTAATATACTGCTTATTTCATTTTCAGTATTTAAATTTTCCTGTTTGCTATTCCTATGCTCTCTGGTGCTTTCTGTAGCCAATATAGATTTACTGCTGTAGTATAGATTCTAATTTGTTGGTTTTTATCTGCAAGCTTTGCTAAAATAGCTTATTCTGAATAAGTGTATACTTAGGATAAGTAGCAAAACCTTAATTTACCATTGTCTTTTCAGTACATTGATAGATTAATAAATTATTAGTGATTTTAGGTATCTAAAGATGTACCTATGTCAGTCTCGGGAGAATAAGGGCTAGAATCAGATGAAAGTAAGCCAAAATCAGCAAAGCAGAAAATGGTGAAAAATTTCAAGGCCAAACAGCAATCCACTAACTCCATCATAGAGCATACTTGCAATTTGTCCTTGAAGTATGTATCATACAGCCTTTTTCAGAGGTTTTGCAGTTACAGGTAGAAGAAAATGAGAAAATAAGATAAAAAACATTGCTGTCTCAGACATCTTTATCCCGATTTTTCCTTCTCCTTTGTGACAGACAATTTTTAAGATTCAAAAGGTACTGCTATGATAATGTAATATAATCTTCTGAGCAACATTGGCTATGCAACTTTGTTCAGTAATTTCCTTGCTGACTTCAGTGATTTGTGGTTGGAAATACCCATAGAAAAGAGACCTAGTTTTGATTTGGAAGGTATGAAGTGATAGAGGCAGCTTTTTTTTTCCCTGCATGCAGAATATCGTCTCTGCTCTCACTTTCTCCTAACTGTCTGAAATTTGTTTTCCTGTTTTCCATTTTTGTGTTACAATGATAGATGTTATTGGATTTTTTTTTTTAACTAAGGACCCTTTTAGTGCATTGGTTTCTTACTTTTAGGAAACATCTTAGTATATGAATATGTCTTAGTGGTTTGTATTATGTTTAATTATATTAAGTCATATGTTTCATACAACTTTGTGTGACTAGTCTTTCCTTACTGTTCACAGCTCCCTATATATGATAGATTTTGTTACATAAAAAAATGTACCAACGTTAATGTCATCATTTATGTTGATTTTTTTCAATATTACAAGGTCATTGGGGATCAAGCCAAAAATACTTGTCACTTTTTTCTGTTACTCTGTTTTTCTGTAAGTTATATAAATTTTCTGTAAGTTTAAATAAATGCTACCTTTTGATCACATCTTATAATGTGTTTCATGATCCTGAGCTTACATTTTAGTGATTGCTTTGGATCATTTGTGTGTTTTTTTTTCTTGCTGTCATTATGTTTCCTTCAAGACTGAATGCAGAACTCTGTTAACTCTTCATTTTAACATGAGACAGTCACAAAATAGCATTACAGGTGATAATGAAACATACTGATTCTCACTTCGTATATCACTATTTAGTCGTACCAGTATTTTATCAGTTGATACCTCTTTCTGAATGTTTTGTTAACAGTTTAAGCTAATGTCAGAAGATACAAAATTCCATACTATATTGCAAGCAGCGCAGCATGTTTGCTCTTGAAGACTTTGTTGTTCCCTATATATATTGAAAGTACTGCACTGGATGTTACTGCTATGTGATAGACTGGAGAGGAGGGGGAAGTGAGAATGGTTGGAATCCACAAATTTAGCTACTGTAATTACCTCAGTCCCTTGCCATGAAAGTCCCCAATAAGTTGCTACTGATCACTTTATCATCTTGTGTGTTCAAATTCAGTTCAAACTATGTATTAAACTTCCCTGCCTTTCACCATGTTGGTTTTTTTGGTGTGTTTTGTTTTGTTTGTTTGTTTGTTTTTTCATCCAGTCCCTATGGCTTTTGGGACAGTCTATTGCCTTCATTCTACTTCTACCTGAAAAATGGTTTTTATTTTTTCTTGGAAATTTCTAAAAGATATTTTTTCAAAAGTAAACAGAAGAAAGCCAAAATTCGAAGATAAATTATTTGCTTTTTTTTTTCTTATTATTTCCAAACTTCCATTTGTGTTATGTATGATTTTACGTCTTCAGGCACATCTACATAAGAGATAAAGTTACAATTCTGTTTTGTTTCTAAGTGTGTAATGTTAGGACATTTTAAGAAGGGAAAAGTCCGAGGCCTTGTTTGCCAGATGACATTTGTTTTGCTTTCTGGTGCTTCCCAATGTTGAGAAGTGATAATAGGAGTTGACAGTCATGCACGTAGATTACAGTTGATGTGATATCTGAGAGATTCCAGATTCCATAACTGGATATCAGTAACTTGGAAAAATAAACCATTTTAGCTCTCATAATCCCATAGCATATTTGTTATGTGGATAAATAATGAAAACCACTATTTGGTAGAAGTAGCGAAAATTTACTTAATTTCTTTGTTTTACTGAAGGTCAAGAATGGCCCTACGTACAACTGTACAGAATGTAGCTGTGTCTTCAAAAGCTTGGGTAGTTTAAATACACATATCAGCAAGATGCACATGGGTGGTCCACAGAATTCTGCGAGTGCTTCAGCAGATGTATCTCATGTTACGGCGGTAAGCTATGCTTGGTATATTGTGAAAATGCCTCTAAGAGTTTAATTAGGTCTGTATTTTAATTCCAGTAATCCTTCGGATAGGTTAGAACTAAAAGACTTGTAGCTGTCTTTTGTGATTTTAAGATTTTGCATCATTTCTGGAATTGATTTGCATGATTGAATATTGACAGAATGTAAATTGGTCAAGTATATGCAAAAAAGGACTTACAATTTGAGGGTTTGGTTGAAAATATGACAATTTAATTCTTTAACTAAGTAAAATATAATTCTGGTCCTTAGAGGTTGTGTGGGGACGAGAGGTTTCCTCCCAGATAACATAAAAATAATTGTGGAGTTTTTTTGGAACAATGACATTTAGAACTATTCAAATTATATATTAGTTTAAACTCATTTTCAGAAATTAATTGTTTTTATAATTCTAGTCCATATAAACACATAGTGAATTATTCTTCTGAGTATTTCTGATAACTTATTTTAAATGTTAGCTTCTTATTTGACATTTCATAAGGGAAAAATCTTTGCTTTATTGGAAGCACTGAATGCTTTTCTTTACCAAGATACAAGAAAGAGCTAAAATTCAGAAAATGCTTCTGGTTTGATAAAACTATTTTATTTTTTGAGCCAGTGCAAATTTAACATATCATAGTACTTTTTTTTTTTTTTAATTTGAATAGAACTACCTTTACTCCACTTTGTTTTGCACAATTTCCAACTATTATGCTTTAGTGTTCAATGAATGACAAATAATACCAGACTTTGAAGAGGAGGGTTAAAATTTAAAGTATGAACTCCATTATGCAGGTGTATCTTTCTGAGAACAAGTGTCTAGCAGTGTTGTTTGGAGAACTTTTCTTTTTGATTTCATAGGGTTTTTTGAATGGTAGATACTATTTGTGTCTTCAGCTTAATAAAAAAGACTAATGTGTCCTATTTGCTTGCATGTACATAAAATCTCTGTATATTTTTGTACATTTCTACATTCACAAGCCTAATCTTAAAAGCAGGGTGGAAGAGAATTCTTTCATACTACCTCATGTTTGCTTTCCCTGGCCAGCTCTATTTTTCTTGTTTTGGTTTGCTTGAGTATTTTGCATTTGCAGCTCATATTGATGTTATAGCAGTGTGTCGTTATCTTTGCTGCATGCATACTTCTCTGCATGAATAAAAAAGTGCAAAAGAATACCTCTATACAATAGTATAAGCAAAATGGGAGAAAAAAAGTTCTTTCTGAAAACAGAAACCAAGAAGTTTAACAAGGAAGAACAAATGTAACTGATACGTCAGTTGCATATTAAAAGTGCTGCGCTTTTTATTTTTTATTTTATATCTGAAACTACAGATATTTAATGATTGGTATTTTTTTATAGCTGTAGGAAGATGGTACATTCTTCGATTAGCACTAGCATTCTTAGATTAGAACTGACTTCTTCATTCTGTGCAAAACTTGCAGAGCTGCTTTAACAACAAATATCCAGTATAATAGTTCTGTTCTGAGGTTTGAGATTAGTGTCTGTCATTCCTTGTTGTGTACCTGGGAATAAACAATGATTATGTCCTTAATAAATATGCTTTCTAAAAGTTGAAGTTTCCTGAAGTGCTGTGCTACTGAAGAATGGATTCTTGTGTGATATATGAGTAAATCTTGTAAAATATACTTACTGTAAGGCTGTTATTTGTCTTTTGCTGCATCAGTGCTTATAGCTAAGGTCTTGGTTTCTATAACTTGTATTTATATAATGTATATAAACTATGAAGCAATGTTAGTGATTCTGTGTACATTTGCATCTCTCCCATAGTCTCATTTTTTCTTGTCTCCATACTGTGGGAAAATGAACTCTGCTATTTTTCTGTGTGTTATTAGCTGCATTTTTCTTCTTCTTGTATAGAGGCTTAAAATATTTATTTTCATTTCTTTGCAGGACTCTGTCACCCAGCCTTTAACAACATCCCCTGCTAATCTTTTGCAACCGGTTGATAACAAATGGAAGAATGTAAGTATAGAATTCTTGTCATATTTTTGTGTCAAGATTAAAAATGGGAGAAACATTACAGAATTTTGTAAACTTTCATTTAACTGGTGAAAAAGGATATGCAACATTCTTCTATGATAAGTTGATCAGAAGGCAAGCTTCGTGGTGAATGCAGCTGGTTATTTAGGAATGGAACAGGTCTTGAATGGATTATATTCTCTCATTTGTTATTACACTTATGATTTTGCATATAATTCTGTTCTTTAAAATGGAGGCAAATACTCTCCTCTATAAAAAAGACCAAAGGAGAGTAAGAACTCTTAAATATACTGGATTATTCTGCCCCTCCAACTTTACTTCTCAGGGACACCATGGTTTGGGTGGAGAGAGCTGTGTTCATGCTGGTTGAGTTAGTTGGAACTGAGGCAGCAACGGAGCCATGAGACTCAGGAGGAGCTTGTGGAGCTGGGAAAGGGTGATGCAGGGCTGGCTTTGTGGAACCGGGTAGCAAGCAGTCTTGATGTACAGAAGAGCAGCACAAAAGGATTCCAGCCAGTGAGTCAGCTTCATTTGGGGCCCAACTTAAATGCCTCTATGCAGATACGCATAACATCAGGAATAAACAAGAGGAGCTAGAGATATGCATGTGCCTGCAGGGCTGTGATCTTATTGGCATCATGGACACATGGTGGTTTGAGTCCTGTGACTGGAGTGTTGGAATGGAAGGAGACAGGCTCTTTAGGAAGGACAGGCAGGGGAGACAAGGAGGAGGTGTCACCCTCTATGTCAGTGACCAGCTGGAGTGCATGGAGCTCCACCTGGGGATGGATGAGGAGCTGACCAAGAGCTTATGGATCAGGATTAAAGGGAGGGCAGGGACAGGAGATGTTATAGTGGAGGTCTGCTACAGGTCACCTGACCAGGAAGCAGATAAGGCCCTCTATGGACAGATAGGACCAGCCTCATGTTCACAAGCCCTGGTCCTCATGGGAGACCTCAACTACTGATATCTGTTGGAGGGACAACACTGCATCACATAGGCAATCCAGGAGTTCCTGGAATGCATTGATGATAACTTCCTCCTCCAAGTAATAGCCATGAGGAGAGGTGCTATGCTGGACCTTGTTCTCACCAACAAGGAGGGGCTGGTGGGGAGTGTGAAGCTCAAGGGTAACTTGGTTGCACTGACCATGAAATAGTGGAGTCCAGGATCATTAGAGTGGTGAGGAGGGCACACAGCAAGCTCGCTACACTGATCTTCAGAAGAGCAGACTTTGACCTCTTCAGGGATCTACTTGGCAGAGTAGAATGGGATAAAGCCCTGAAGGGAATAGGGGCCCAAGAAAGTGGGTTAATATTCAAAGGGTCACATCATCCAAGCTCAGGCGTGATGCATCCCAACAAAGAGGAAATCAGGTAAGGAACTCCAGGAGGCCTGCCTGGCTGAACAAGGAGCACCTGGACCAGCCCAAACACAAAAAGAAAGCCTACAGAGGGTGGAAGCAAGGGCAGGTAGCTTGGGAGGGATACAGAGAAATGGTCTGAGCAGCCAGGGATCAGGTTAGAAAGGCCAAAGCCGTGACAGAATTAATTCTGGCCAGGGATGTCAAGGACAACCAGAAAAGCTTTTATAGGTACATAGGTGACAAAAGGAAAACTAAGGAAAAAGCAGACTGTCTCTGGAAGGAAACAGGAGACCTGGTTACCCAGGATATAGTAAGACTGAGGTACTCAACAGCTTGTGCTCCTTCCACATCACCCAAGACACAGAAGGCAAAGCCAGGGCCTGGGAGAATGAAGAACTGCCCACCATAGAAGAAGATCAGGTTCGAGACCATCTAAGGAACCTGAAGGTGCACAAGTGCATGGGACCTGATGAGATGCATGGGCATGCCCTGAGGGAACGGGTGAATAAAGTGGCTAAGCCACTATCCATCGTATTTGAGAAACCATAGCAGTCCAGTGAAGTTCTCCTGACTGGAAAAGGAGAAACATAACCCTCTTTTTAAAAAAAGGGAAGACCTGGGCAACTGTAGGCCAGTTAGTTTCACCTTTGTGCCTGGCAAGATCAGGTAGCGATTGCTCTTGGAAACTGCTAGGGCACATGAAAAACAAGGAGGTGATTGCTGACAGCCAGCATGGCTTCACTAAAGGCAAATTGTGCCTGATAAATTTGGTAGCCTTCTATGACGGGGTTACAGAGTTGGTGGATAAGAGAAAAGCAACTGACATCACTGTGTGGACTTGGGCAAAGCATTTGACACTGTTGCACACGACATCCTTGTCTCTAAGCTAGAGAGACATGGATTTGACAGGTGGACCACTTGGTGGATAAGGGATTGGCTGGGTGGTCACAAAGAGTTGTGGTCAACAGCTCGATGTCCAAGTGGAGAGCACTGATGAATGGTGTTTCTTAGGGGTCGGTGTTGGGAGCAGTGCTGTTTAACATCTTTCTTTGGTGACATGGACAATGGGATTGAGTGAGGACCCTCAGCAAGTTTGTGAACATCACCAAGCTGTGTGGTGCTGTTGACATGCTGGAGGAAAGGGATGGCCATCCAGAGGGACCTGGACAGATTTGAGAGGTGCGCCGGTGCAAATCTCATGAAATTCAAAAAGGCCAAGGGCAAGGTCCTGCACATGGGACAGGGCAATCCCAAATCCAAGATGGGTCATGACTGGATTAAGAGCAGCCCCATGGAGAAGGACTTGGGAGTAGTAGTGGATGGAAAACTGAATATGAGCCGGCAATGTGCACTCAACCCAGAAAGCCAACTGTATCCTGCTGGACTGTATCAAAAGAAGTGGGGCCAGGAGGTCTAGGGAGGTGATTTTTCCCCTCTCTGCTGCTTTCATGAGGCCCCACTTGCAGTGCTGTGTCCAGTTCTGGGGCCGCCAATGTAAGAAAGACACGGACCTGCTCAAGTGGGTCCAGAGGAGGCCACAGAGATGATCAGTGTGCTACAGCACCTTCCTTATGAGGACAGGCTGAGAGAGTTGAGGTTGTTCGGCCTGGAGAAGAGAAGGCTCCTGGGAGACCTTATAGCGGCCTTCCAGTGCTTAAAGGGGGCCTACAGGGAAGGTGGGGAGGGACTCTTTATCAGGGAGTATAATGATAGGACAAGGGGTAATGGTTTTAAACTGTAAGAGGGTAGATTTAGATAAGACATAAGGAAGAAATTCTTTCCTGTGAGGGTGGTGAGGCACTGGCACAGGTTGGCTAGAGAGGTTGTGGCTCCCCCCTCCCTGGCAGTGTTCAAGGCCAGGCTGGACGGGGCTTTGAGCAACCTGGTCTAGTGGAAGGTGTCCCTGCCCATGGCAGGGGGGTGGAACTAGATGGTCTTTAAGATCCCTTCCAACGCAAATCATTTTATGATTCTACAATGCAAAATATCAGGCTTTCCCCCAGTGAGAAGTGTCATTTGGGAGCAATGGATCCTATTGCCCCATCTTCCCAGAATTGCCTGGTACTCTTGCCTAGCAACTGAGATAACCAGTAAAGTTTCATCCTTACTCCTAGCATCTTCAAAACTGTTTCTTCTCCAGAGAAATACTTCGTGACTGCTGGGCCACTAAGCATTTTTAAGTGTGAACCTTTACAAAGTCAACTTCAGCTTACATGTGGTGGATCTAGGAAACCAAGCAAGGAGAAGCCTGACTTTACTAGTTTAGCAGTTAGAGCAGAAACCTCAATTCTTCTGCTTGCTAGGGTACCTTCTATTTTTACTGCAGCAACTATATACTCTTAACACGTATGGGAATCTTGTGGGAAAGGAATATGTGGCATCACCTTAGAATTAATACAGACAGACCTCAATGCTAAGGTGAATCAGCAGCAGTTTTGTTACATGTTTTCAGATACTCCTCTGTTGATGTGCTACGTGCTTGTTTCTGTGCCTGCAGATGCACAGCCTGATTGTTTATGGGCATTGTTGTTCATTTGTTGAACTAGGATATATGTTCAGATTCCTCCATGGGACTGCACCATGTATCACACATGGTTTCAAGAAAATGTATAGGTACTTTTATTTAATATTTGCTTTTTGGGTAAGTAGAACTAATTGCATCCTTAACGAATCTTCATTAAGGTATGAAAAGGTAATAAAAAGCAGAGATATGTTTTTGTATTTTCAAGTAGAATGACTGAAATTCATGTGAGGAGTCATTAATGATTTTTTTAAAACTTTCTGAGAGAACTTGTAAAAGAGGTGCACAAGGAATCACCACTGTTACTGTGTTTCTGATAGAGTCCCTTGGAAATTCATTCTTGACCTTATATTACTTAACATTTTATCAGTGACCTGGAAGAAAATATAAAATCATCACTGATCAAGATGATACAAAGATTGAGATAATTTATGAAGAGGACAAATCACTGATACAGAGTGATCTGGATTTCTTGGTGAGCTGGGTGCACTAAGCAACATATGTTCTGACATGGCCAAGAATAATATCACATATAGCAAAAGTAGGCCATATTCACAGGATAGGAGTTTTCAAGGATTTTAAATTCCCCTTATAAATAGGGGTGGAAGAGGTAATAATTGATGTATCAGCTAAAAGTTAGGTTTTCTTTGCCTGGAAAGATTAGTTTTGGTCTTTTTATTTAGAGAAGAAACTTCACATAGAAATCAAGAGCTTTGTTTATTGGTTGTCTGTTTATAGTGTTCAGTATTTATGAACTGTATTCAAAGATACAGGAGGAATCAGAGCCAGTAGAATTCTTAAAGTATGATACGATGTATTTTTTTATTGAAAACATTCAAGGTTTATTATATATATTTTGCCCATCAGATAAAATATTTAAGGATGTCATGATCTGCTGTTTTGAAGAAAAGGGAAAAATATGTAATCTCTTTTAACAGAGAAGAGAAAGTTTTGAGGGTTGCAGCTAAACAAATTCACACTTTGAAATAACGTATGGAATTTTAGCGTGGGTAATTTACTGTTGGAAGAAGTTCTTGAAGATGGATAGCAACAGAAAAAGTTACCACAATAAATTAAAGAACTTATATAATTTCTGTACAGTTACTTTACTTGAAGAAGTAATTCACTCAGAGCAGTCACATGGTCTGTGTTACGCAGCAGATCAGACAGACTAAGGGTGATCACAAGGTCCACTATTATAATTGAACAAATATGGAATTACAAAGTAATAATAAAACACTTCATTCTCTATGCTATTTTTAAAATCTGGTTTTGAAGTGAGACCCTCAAAGAGACCTCTGAAACTTTTTATAATAAGGGTATCTTAATGGTAACAAACTTTATATGTGTGCATATATATATATATATATTATTATTCAGAAAAGATGGCCTCCATGAGACTCTATTTAGACTGCTGTATAATACGTGAACACACTAGCAAGTTACATGTAGTAATTTTCACGTCAAAGGTGATGTTGAGCAGTTCCGTCAATAACAATTTTTTTTTCCCCTTGCTAAAGCCTGGAAGAATTTTACAGACTTTTTAGTGTAGGCTTTCCTGCTCTACTAAAGTGCTTCTCTGCATTCTGTTGCAAGAAAATTAATGGTCTCCATCCATAAAGAGCTATTACACTTTTTAGTGAAATGGTTTGCTTCAGTTCCTGTTTATTGCAATGATAATGGCATATAGCATCTTTTATTTTGTAAAATACATATTGAAATGTTTATAGCACTTTTGCTAAATTGGAATCTGAAGAGATTGAGTCTTTTCCATCTGTCCCACTGTTGAGGTGAAAAACGACAAAGTAATAATGGTTAAATCAGCAAAAGAGCAAATGCTGTTCTTGCATGCATGCAAGAGAAATGAGGTAAGGGTTTGTTTCATATCGTCTCTTCATCAAATTCACAGGATATAACTCGAGTCAAGCTAAATTTTCTTAATATATTTCTTCCTAACCATCCTTAAATCTGGTGACAGTGTCATTTTAATTGTCCAGTGTAATGTGTCAGTATGAAGAAAATCTCAAGAGTTTTCAGATTGGAAGAAATATTACACACGTGGAGCCTAGGATTATTCTTTGCTAAAAATCATCTGAAAGAAGATAACGTTTCATGTATATGTGTTTATATGTATGTGTGTGTGTGCATTTGCAAGTGATTATTTTTAGAGAGTATGACTGAATATTAGAAGCAAATATCCAGTGTATTCTAATAAACAGAATTATGGGGATAGCCATTATATAAATATATATTTCTCTTTTCTGCAATAAAATAAATGATTCAAAGCAGTTGCTTCAGTAATAGTATACTTATGGAGTCTATTTGTTATAATGAAGAGAACTTTATAAATAAAGGAGAACAGAAGGAGTCTTTATTTCTGATTTTAAAAAGAAATACCAAGGCTTTTTATCACTTTTTTTCTTCATATTTGTTACTAACGTTGCCTAAGATACAATTATCAAATCAAAGATTAAGAAATTTGATTTTTAGACTTTAAAATTTTTTAGTATTTTGACACAGCTCTATGTATATTTGAATTTTTAGACTATAAAGAGCTTTTTCTAAAGATAAGAGATTTAGAAGATTGAAAGATGAAGGGAAAAGGTAGTTTGGTTGTTCTGAAAGGCTTTGATGTCACAGCACAAAATATTTTCATACAAAACAATCTCAACTAACAGAAGTTTATTTTTCCAAAGGACTTGCTTTAGTTAAATGTGACCTTTAAAAAGATAACAATGTCATTGCTGTTTGTTTGTTTTGGAATTGTTTTTCACCTGGCCTTTACATGTGGAATTCAGTAAGTGATCCCTGTGTTTTGTAAACTGGTTGAAGGTTTAGTAGTTACGATAAACTTAATTCAAGCTGTAAGTTTACAGTTACGCAACTTGGGAAGAACTTCAGGAAAGGCATATACAGAAGCAATTCTTCAGTGGACTGAGAAGACCTTGAATGACAGCTCTGTATAATCCTTTATCTTATACAGGTGGATATCCTTGTAGTGAACAGTTAACAGACATTTCAGATAACGGAGCCAGCCAGATCGGTTGATATATACTTTTCATCTTGCTTTACATATGTACCGCTGTATATTTCAGGCCACACATTTTCGGTCTCCGCTTCTTCAACAGACAGAAAACCAGGTGTCTTCTGCTACTGCTCATCAGGGTCAGCAGGCTGTAACTGATGTCATCCAGCAGCTCCTTGAGTTATCAGAACCAGGGCCTGTAGAAAATAACCAGCCTCAACAACCTGGTCAACAACTCAACATTGCAGTGGGAATCAATAGAGATATTTTGCAGGTAAGAGCTGTGTGTGACAACAGCTTTACATTTCAGTGGTTCTTTCTTGTTTTTATTTTAGTGAAATTTGTTCTCAGTATTTTCAATGACAGCATTCCTTCTGCATTTCTAAATGATTTATTAGTCAAGAAAGGTTTATAAGGATCTACTGAATGAACGTGGAACTGTGGAACACACCAGGATAGCTTTTTGTATAGTTTTATAATACAGAAGCAACATTATAGATATTGATTACATGACCTAGAAGGAGGCCATGTCTGCAGACCCATACATGGGACATTTTATTGATCCCTTCGGCTTTTTTTTTTCTGTTGCCTGAAAGCAGCTTGTGGCACTTCCTTAAGTTATGCTGTGCTTAAAACATGATGACATTTAAGAGGCGTTCTAATTAATAAGAGCTATTTGAATACTTCCTATTGGTGCAAAGAAAATTCCGTCCTGGGTTAGACCAATGTTTTGTCTAAACCATTATTCTGTCCTTGATACTGGCAGTAGGAGATGCTATGTAACAGAAGAGATGCAGGCAGTGATTCAACTGTCTGTGCTTGTTCTGCAGCCTTCACCGCATAAGGGAACAGGGCAGAGAATATACTTTTTTAGTATTGGTGGTAGCCTGATAATCTTTAAGCTATTTTTTCTTCTCTAGTCTTTTAAGTACTGTATAAATTTATTTTTGGAAGACCTGAATGTTACATGTAGCAACGTGCTGGTTTACCTGTTACTTGTTCTGAGTTTTCTAATGTTGGGAATGCAATGCTATTAAAAAAAAAAAATTTAAAAAAATCCATTTTTGACGTTGGTTCTTTAGTCATTGTATGAGCATCACTAGCCATATTGTTGTACAAAATAAATATAAAACAAAGTTTTCTTCCAAACCGTAGAATATCTGCACACTCTTACTTAATCTGTGTTTAAGGTCTTTGATCCAAAGCCTTTTCAGGCACAATAGTATCCATAAAAGTGCCTACACTTCAGTCCCTTCCAGGTGTACATAAAAATGAGTGCATAGCCTTTGCCTCGGTCCGATGATTACCAGCAGTTTGTTAAGAGAGGCTTTTGAGCTTTTCCAAGCCTGCCTTTGGCTAGCATTCTTCCTTTTTCTTTAAATCATCTATGGCTTCTCCACAAGCCTGTGGGCTTCAAATTTGTTCTTTTATGGGGAACTATGCTCTCATGTAGTAGGCATAAGAGATAGCTATATATTCCTGGCAAATGCTTGATTCTGTAGAAACATTTGGCAGTTTTCAAAAAGGCAGTTGTTGGCACATGTATTAGTGCAGGAAATTCAACTTAAAATCTCACAGACAATCAGAAGGCAGTGTTGTGTGAGAATGTTTTTGCAAGTTTGAAATGCAGCAGAAATTCTGGGAGGATCAGACATTTAATTCCTTTAATTATATTTGCATTATATCTTCACAGTAGTTCTTGAGAAAAGTTTGAGCAACTGTGGAATGTTTCCTTCTTAATCTGGAAGTTTTTGTTCCCTTTTAGCAAGCTTTAGAGAATAGTGGATTGTCTTCGATTCCCGTCTCTGCACATACTACTGACTGCAGCCAGACTAAGACTCCTGGGGCCCAGGATCAGAACCCAGATGTCCAGAATCTCTCAAATCATCAGGCTGACTCTAATAATGCAGAACAAAACAAGGAGCAAGAGAGTACAGATAAACTGGATAAAAAAGAAAAAAAGGTTATTAAGAAAAAATCACCGTTTTTACCTGGTAATGTTGCCACTGCTTGTTACTTTTTGTGCTGTAAGGACTGCAGTCTTTGTGGGTGTGTTGATGGCTTTATAAAGGGATTTTCCAAAATATTGTGGATCAGTTACTGTCTTCATCTACTTTATCTAAAACACAGTATGTATATAAGTTATGATAGTAGCATTTATAATTTTTGTTATACTGATACCAAAATGTGTCAGAGTGGCATTAAGTGAAGTTACACTGTTAAATCTTCTGGATATAGATTGGTGAAGTTTTTAGAGGAGGACAAAAAAAAAAAAAAAAAAAAAAAATTCCCTCTTTTTCTCATCATCCTTCTCTGAGGAGGATTGGAATTTCATGGTGTGTCCTGGAGCAGAAGGTTCTTGCAAGCTCTACTCTTCCTCTTTGGAAATGAGGCCTTGCAGAGGCAGAAGTGCAGTGCTGCTGCCTCGTGCAGATCTTCACTGATCTAGACCATGTAGGGAAGGATGATGGTTGGCATTGTGGTGTGTGTGCTTAAATGCTACTTTAGTGTTAAAGTTACTCAAGCTTTAAGGTTGCTAGAAGTGATTTGTTCCAAGTATAGCCATCATACTTTTAATGACTGGCCTGGTGGAGACAGCTCTATCGTAAGCAGTCATTGAGCTCTGTCCATAAAAGCTTCATAGATCCATTGCTTTTTTCCTTGCAAGGAATGCATAAATTGATCCAAAGTCAAAAACTCATCTTGTCTAGCATAACTGTGCTAAAAATCAACATTAACTTGTTCCTCTGGGAATAATAACTGTTTTGTTCCTGGTGTGTAACAGTAACAACTGTCTAACTCTGACTGCAAATAAAAATAAAAGGTCACTGCTGTACAGTCAAACACAACCTCCTTTATTTTTTGATAACATAACCTCAGTGTATGGACGTGGTTTACAGAAAAAAACACTTATGTGAACTGATTTAAATGAGTGCATATCTGACATTGAACAATATGTATGAATAAAAAGCCTGGATAGGGTTTAGAATGTGCTTTTGTCATTTTTGTTGAGAAAAGGTATGCTGTTGCTTTAGGTCAGAGCTTAAGGTTGGATCATAAAACAACTTTTGTGAAAAAGTAGCCTTAAATTGTAAATCTTTCAGAAGAACTATGAAGTTTTGCTGCTTTAAAGTTTCATAAAATGTAATTTAAGTCTGAATTTGTAGAAGAGAGGGCCATATAAAGTATCTTCTCCAGTTCTCCAGTTAGTTAGGTAAGTGTTTAGTACTTAATTTGGTGTGGGTATGGTTGAGGAGTTACATTAATGGTTGAATAATTTTGTGTTCAATATGATATTTATAAGTTAACTGGTATATTACATTGCATTACAACTACATTCTGTGTTTCTAAGTGGCATACAAACTACATTCTATCTACTTTGTGAAGTCAGACATTTCTTGGCTTTTGTCTTCATTTTTTTTATCTTCTTCCTTCTCAGTAGCATAAAAATGTTTGAATTTCAACAGGATTCTCTTGGGTTTTGTTTTTATCATTCTAGCCCATCACTATTTTTGTGAAGTAAAATGTATCTGCTAGAGAAGTTAATTGTCTACAAAGTGTGTTGTAATCGCATCTATTTCACAAAATGTTTTGATTGCTTTGTATAACGGTATCAGTGTAATGGAATTTTTGAAGAACTGTTAAAATGTTTCAAACACATTCATCAGTCATTTTGATGTTGTTCCTTGTTTTAGGTTCTATACGTGAAGAAAATGGAATAAGGTGGCATGTTTGTCCATATTGCTCTAAAGAATTTAAAAAACCAAGTGATCTAGTGCGCCACATTCGCATTCATACTCATGAGAAGCCGTTCAAGTGTCCCCAGTGTTTCCGCGCCTTTGCTGTTAAGAGTACTCTCACAGCACACATAAAAACACATACTGGCATTAAAGCTTTCAAGTGCCAATTTTGTATGAAATGCTTTTCCACCTCAGGGAGTTTAAAAGTTCACATTCGTCTACATACAGGTAAGGCCTCAAAATTGCTTTTGTATTTTCCATGATGGGGGTGAAACCTCAAATGAAAAAAGACAATGTGAAGCGCTTAAACTTTAGATATGTCCATTATATCATTGATACCTATCAGAATGAACTGGTTTTAATGCCTTGCACGATCAACTTTCTAGTGTTTTATGGCTTTGAAACTTTGGGCTCTTAGAAAAGCCATGGACATTCAGATTTCTTATGATGAGTCAGCTCTTACTCCTTTTTAATATTGCTGTTGTGAGTGCATTTAACTGTGCTTTCTCAAGCTTCATACTCTTAGGATTTGAGTTCGGATTTTACTTTTCCCCAGTCATCTCTTGTATTGATTCTGCATCTTCCCTCCCCCCACACTTTTTGATAATTTCACTGTATCACTCAGGACAACTTGGTTACTTTCCTTTTTATCTTCAACAATAAGGTGTTGCTTGGTGTTTTCACCAGTATACGTGTTTTCAGTGTCTCACACTGCATACCCTAAAACTCCTCTGTTCGTATGGTCTTTGTTTACATCATATATGATGTCTTCAATACCTGTTTTTCTGTGCCTGAACTTCTGTCCTCTGCGTAGAGAAAAATGAATTCTCCACTCTTGGTGGACTACCTGGTTGTTTTCCAGTTTTCTTTCTTTGCTCTTGCAGGTAAATAAGTTTTCAGTAAAATAAGCTCGTAAATGTGCTGCTCTTTCCTTTCACTCCTGTTTATGTATTTACATTCTGCAAAAGTATGTTTCATTGGCTATGTGTATTTGGTGTTCAATATGTTTTATAGTCAGATGCCTTTAATCCATGAAATAGCAATGTTGGATTTGTCTGCAGAAAGTTTTTCACTCTGTTATTTTTGAAGTTGTAAACCAGTATTTTTTCTGTTACTTTAAAGTCACCCTTACTTTAATTAAGAAGTCAAACTCATTGAAAGTGGCAAAAGCACTAGGTGGCTTGAAAAATAAGTAGTCCAGTGTTTGTGGAATTCCAGCATGTAGTTAGCCGCTGTTCGGCATGCATATTTTTCCTGTCAGAGATGTTCGCTTCTTCCTCTGTCTAGCAGGTTAGGCTTACTGGGTCAGGTTACAGGTTCAGCTAACCCCATATTCTGTCTCTGATAGCAGTGTGTGGAAAAGGGGAAGCCTACAGTAATGCCTTCTTAGCAGCGTACAACTAGCTTCCACTAATCTTTGGGTTGAGGGCTTTATGAAGCAGACTCTACCTCTGCACTAAGCAGCTCTTTGTAGATTTTTGTTCCAAAGAACTTAGCTAATTGAATTTGAAACCATGTGAACTTACTACTAGAACAACCTAACACAATGAGTTCAAATGTTGAACTGCATGTCTAGTGAAGTGCTTTCTGTTGCTTTAAATATTCTGCTCAGTAGTTTCAGGTAATGTTTTAGTTACTGTGTTGTGAGGAATGGTTCATTCTTATTCTTGTTCATTTGTTCCACCTGTGATTTTACAGAGCTTTCTTCATAATACACAGTCATGTTTCCTAGACTTCCAAGTCCAGGATTTCCCCTTGAAAAAAAGCCGAAAGTTCATCAGCTTCACCTGTCTCTGTAGCTTACTAGGTTCTCCAGTGTCCTTTCCAAGGAGAGATATCTACTGGATTTTGCATTGCAAAAGTCTGTCTTTAATAATACCTGTTGGCATGCTTTTTTGACTGCCATCAAACAGTGTTGATGTTTTCAGAGACTGATCTAGACTAATTTCTTTAAACTTTTTCACATCACTGTTCCTCTGTTTTATCCTATTATATATCATTTGTCTGTGTTTTTGCTAATTCTTTTTTCTCACAGTTTTTTAGCAGTTTGTTTTGGAAGGACATTTGACTTGCTATCTGCAGTTCTTAGGATAGCTGCTGGAACCCTTTGAAAATTGCTGTCACTTTTTCATCATCCAGTTTCCTGATGATGAGCTTGCTTAAAGTGATGTGTTACAACCAGTTAGTAGTTCAGCAATTTCATATTTACTTTTGATTGGATTTTATGGATCTGTTTTGAAAATCTATTTTAACAATAAGATATAGAAAATAGAAAACAAAAAGGAAAATGCAGAAAAGAGAATCTATTCCAAAGCTACATTTCCAGGGCTGTGGAAATAAAATTACAAACTAACATTATTTTAAATCTTTTGCAGGTGTTAGACCTTTTGCTTGTCCTCACTGTGACAAAAAGTTTAGAACATCGGGCCACCGGAAAACTCACATTGCTTCACATTTTAAACATACTGAACTAAGAAAGCTGCGGCATCAACGTAAACCTGCAAAAGTTCGAGTAGGAAAGACAAGTGTTCCAGTACCAGACATTCCTTTACAAGAGCCCATACTCATAACTGATTTAGGTAAAGAGCGAGTAAATCTGTGCTCTCTTGAAATTTGGATTTCACTGGAAAACAGAGGTCACAGTTTAATAGAGCAAACACATTTATGGCCTATTCAGAAAGATGCACTTTGAAATAAGTAATCAGAAATGATCACGCTTCAGAAAAGTGCTGTATTTTATAGTTTGCTTGTACTAGAATTAATAAGAGTCTTTTTTTATTTACAGAGAAATTCTATAATCCTTACCAGAAAAAAGTGTGTGCATTTTTTACATTAGGTTAGGAGTTTAACTATTGTTAGACTGTTGGTATAGAAAAGATGACAGAGAGTTCATGAACTAGATTCTTCTTAAGATGATCATGTTTATTCAGATTACATATATTAATGAGTTGGTGTTGTTGTATGATTTTAGTGTATTTGCTATAATTGTAACCTCAACTGAATTAGTGGTAATATTTCAAAAAAGGGCAGAATAATTCTGGAATGTACTATAGAATATTTATACAGTTATTTTAATTCTACTGTAGAATAATTGTTACAACATGACATAAAACCACTTTTTGGAAGAAGGTAAGTTGTAGTACAGCACAATCAAGACAATATATAGGTTGTCACATAGAGGTCAATGTAGTGGGCAAGGTGTTTACTCTCCATTGTTGTTTGACTTGCTAGTCTGCTAACCCATGCCTTGTCTGTTGTGTAATCATCTTTGTATAGTAGAATATGATACTGGTAATATCTTTTTAGCCTAAAATCTTTACCAGTCTCTAAAAATCCTTTTGCTTTCACTGCTTCCAAGAATTACTGTATGCAAGAGATAGTTATTTTGGCATCAGGTATAAGAAACTTAAATTTTCAGAGTAGCCACAAAACTTAGCTAATGGCTTCAGATATTCAGATCACACAATATTTCTTTCTTGAGTGAACCCTGGAAACAGGTACAGTCCTATTTCCCGATTTTAAAGAAAAAGGTGATTCAACACAATTAAGATCTGTGCAGTGAAATTCCAATTTTGGGAAAAAAGTTAATATTAACAAAGAAGAAAGACTATAAAAATGGTTTCCTACAGGTACTGATAACACGTGAACTGTGCTAATACTGAAATATTCAATGTAAAAATAAGGATTTCCACCATTTGTCTAGAAGATGTTATGTTTTTTCAACCCATTAACAATGTTTCCACCATTCCCAGAAAAAAAATCCTGCTGCATTTAGAGATGTCAAGTTGCTAATACTGTTGCTCTGTACTAGTGTTAATTTCTGAGTGGCACCTTTGATGAAAAAAAAGTTTATATTTTGCATTTTAATAAAATCTAAGGTATTCTAAAAGTCTATTAAAAAAGTTCTCAAATTGTTCTCTACCTGTTACAATTCATTTTCTTGCATTAGTTGTTGGTGTTTATTGACTAGAAAATGAAAAAAAAAAATTTAATTTTTCTAGTGTGTACTGTGCTTCCAAAAGTGGAACTAATGGGAGAAGAAATAATGTTTTTATAGAATGTTCCTACTGAGAACTGTTTTGCTGACTTGCTATATCCACTATAGAGCCACCTTTAACTGTTCCAGCCGTTTGGAGAAAGGTTTCACTTATCCAAGTTGAACAGATTGAGTAGATAGTTTGGAAGTGTTCTATTAGGAATTGCCATTATTTCTGTTCTGTCATGTATGTTACTAGGAATTTCTGCAGTGCTTCTGCAGACCAGAACCATTGTAACCTGGGATATGCTCACAAGTTAGTCAGCTATCATTCTTTCTAAGAATTAACCATATTCTGCTTTTATATGATCAAAAATAACTGAGAGTAAATATTTGTCATACGAAGTTCCTTCTCTGATTTGGAAGACTTTGTCATGTTCTGTACACTGCTACTAATTATCATCACAGAAGAATGCCAGAAGGAATTTAGAAAGTAGGGTTGTGGTTTTGGTGGGTTCTTTGGTTGGGTTTGGTTTGGGGTTTTGTTGTTTGGTTTGGGGTTTTTCTTGGGGGGTGGGGTGTTGTTTTTTGGTTTTGTTGTTTTTGTTTTTTTTTTTTTGTTTTAAAGAGAAAATGTTTTCTAGACCAGCTGAGTTAGTTGGGGTAGGTGAAGGAGGTTTTGGCGTATATGTATTTATAAATATATGTGTGTATAACATACATATATATATATATATATATATGTATATATATATAAACTTTTTCTGAGACAGATAAACTTCTTTTTTCATTGTTGCCATCTCTTCTCAAAATTGAGAGAATTCCCTCTCCTTGTCTTCTGCCCTTTTCAATTACATTTGGAAGTCAGCAGAAACCCTTCAGGCTTTCCTTTCTTAATATGAAACATAAGCATGCTAGATGAAGCAGTCTGAAGAAGGAAAAGACAGCATAAAAGGCTTTTGTGGTGAATATTTAGGACCATAAAAGAGTCTTTTGCATATTTGCATCACTCCTTCAACCATGTACATTAGTATTGTGATGAGCACTTTTGAGTTCACAGATATGTGAATGATGATTAGGTTTTTTTACTTGAGAAGTCTGCTAGTGTTCTCATTCTGTCACTCCTTTCTGTTAGCTGCTTCTGAGACAGCATACTCTTGCATCACCAGTTGGACATATAGTAGCAGGAACTTATAACTGATTTTCCAGAATGACACTTGACTGACTTCAGGAACCAGTGTATAAAGAACATTTGTTTTAATAAGTTGGTCTGAGGTTTTGGCTTTGGTTTTTTTCCAATAGATTTTTGGATGTGCCCAGAGAATTAGCAAAACTGACTGATTAACCAAAGTAGGTGATGTGCCAATACAAGAATTTTTAATGGACTTTTTTATCCTTTTAAGTAAGAGCAGATGTATATCATGGTGTTTTATACTTTTCACAAAATGCATATTACATATTTGTCAAGTTACACTGTATATCTGGGCTACACTGATTAAATATCATTTGGTTAAGGTGGAGTTTGGAAGAACAAAATATTATTTGATTAGCAGTGAATTAATGACTGCCAGCTTTTTTTAAAGTTAATGCTTATTTTGGACATAATTCATGCTTAATATAATGAGGTGGACCTATGGATAAAAGAAGAGCTATCACTAAAACAGATAACATGTGTAATGTAATATTTATAATGCTAAATAGATGCATGCATAATTTTAAATAAGTGCTGAAAACATGCTTGTTTTCTTTATATTCTTGTATACTAAGAGTTTAGTCACTTTTTTTTTTTTTTCAAATACTAGCTCTTGAGACTGCTATAACTTTGGAATAACTTTACCAATTAATTTTTCCTTTTTGTGTTTGTGTGTTTATGTGTGCAGGTCTTATCCAGCCAATCCCAAGGAACAGCCAGTTCTTCCAAAATTATTTTAACAATAATTTTGTGAATGATGCAGACAGACCATACAAATGTTTTTATTGCCATCGAGCCTATAAAAAATCTTGTCATCTTAAACAACACATCAGGTAAAATAAATACAAAGGAGAAAATAAATGTATGTAAAAACAAATTTATAGAAAAGCGTGCCATTTATATAATATTCACTGACAGAACTTTATTTACTGTCTCTTAAACAGTGAACCAGTGGTAATTGGTTTTTGCTGGTAAAATTGGAGGAGGCTTTGGACTAATTTATATGTATGTGCAGTCCTAGCAGTACAAGTGGTGGTTTTTAGTGTGCAGTTTAGCTTATTAACACTTGGACTCTTTTTTCCTAAACTACGTATATAAATAGCAAATATTACATGGGAATTCTTGTTGTAATTTTGTAATTACATAGTCCAGATCATCTGCTTTTTATGCAACTTCGGGTTTTTGAGAAGGAAACGAGCTTTTTATTCTGTGTGCTCTTTTCTGTGTACTAAACCTAAAAGAATTTAGGCTTACATTGTAATTGAGTTCTTGGGGATCATTTTGTTCATTGAAGTTTGGTTCAAGTTCCATATACTGGATGTTTGTTACAACCATAAGGTCATGGAGTCACAGAAAAATTTATGTTGGAGGGAACCACTGGAGGTAATTAATCCAATCTTGTTTTCAGAAGAAAGAGTAGCTTCAAAGTCAGATTGAGTTTTATAGTCAGTGAGTTTTGACATTTAGTCAAGTTACCAAACACTGCTCCCTGATTTATAAACTGTGAATAACTGGAGGACAAAATATGAAAAAAAAAAACCCCAAGCAAGTGGCAATCTGCTTGTTCCTGCAATGTAAGCTCTGTACCGTTTTCTCACTTTCTCTAGTTCAGATCATGGTGAGTTCCTCATGTTCTCCTTAGAAATCAAGTTTAGTATTGGTAGGTTCTCAAACTGACTGAAACAGTTCTTGGTTTCTATATGCTGTCTCAATGGGAGAGGAGGAAGCCTTGCAATATCACATCTTTTCCTTTTGTAGTATTCTACCTAGATTTCTCACTGTCATTTGTAGACACAATCAAGCTGGATTGATTGAAATCAAAATAATTTTAAATTAGTAAATGTTGCTGGTTTGCGTCATTACCACCTTCATTGTAGTAGTTAATTTTAATTGTGTTTCACAGTTGTCTCTATTTTCTTAGAGTGTAACTGTCAATAGTTACCATTAAAAAGTTAGTTGCCACTAAAGAAGGCCTTATTTAGCCTAAATATAAGCTAAATTTATGCATGCTTTATGGAAGCATTTATGTAGTTTACAGTTTTATTTAGATTTGTAGTTTTTCATCTTTCATTTGTTTTAGAGAAATGTACTTGATTGATTGGCCTAGTTCATTTTTGTTTCAGTTTTGCCAGAAATCTTGGAATGGAAATTGAAAGTGTTTAGTTACACAGAACATGAACAGCTCTTAAGTAAACACTTGGTGTACATGCACTGAATACAGTTACTTTTTTTCTTGTCAGAATACATTTTGTGTTTGAAAATTCTGTTCTTCAGATACCTGTGCTTGAATTCATTCTGCTGCTAGGTATACAGGTACTCCAGCTCAGGATAAACCATCTTTAAAATCCCTGTTACTTATGTGCATCTGTATTTTTCTTCTCCTATACTGAAAATATAAAGATGTGATGGGGGTACCAGTCACTTGCCACTGTGCTGCTTCTGATTGATCTTTGCAACAGTGCTGAGTGAAGCCTTCATTAGGGGTTTTGTAGAGGAATTGGAAACTTTTCCCTTTTTCCATGTTTATTCTTCCTAAGTTGGTATTGCTATACCTAAACTACTAGACTTGACACTTGTGTGGTCAGTCTGTCTTCATGGAATGATGCTGATCATTGCTTACAAAGCTTGTTTCCCTCTTTGAAAGCTTGTAGTAGGGGTATTTTCGGTAGAGCAGTGACTGAATAGTATGTCAGATTCTCCCAGGCACACCAAGGAAAGGTTGGGATACCCTAGTGCTGATTTCCATAGATGTGTATTGGTAGCAAAACAGTAATCTTGATCTCAGTCACACTTCTTTATTATGGAATCTGATAGAGTGTTCATAGGCTTCTAAGGTTACTATAATCATAAGCTATCCTTACCTTTTCCCAGTTTTGTTGAATCCTTCTTCCTTTATCTTCCATTTCCTAGCATTCACATTGCCTTCCTCCTAGCTCTTACTCTGGGGATGCTATGGTCATAACCCTTAAAATTCTCATTTCACTCTGCTCTATTTCCTAACCCATCCTTCAGTCTGCTTTATAAATATTTCCTCTAACACTTCTGGAATGAGAGATACATAGTGAGTAGGACATGTTGGTAGCATACGTGAGGGAGTTTCCCCACTTGAATATTGTTTTCAACAGACCTGAAAGACTGGTTGTACTGTGCCTTGTTCAGGAGGTATTCAGGATGGACACAGTTCTTTTTCCAGAAATTTCGTAATTAAATGTAGTAGCATTATGTAATATGAGGAAGACTGTATATTTTTCTCCAAACTTTTTCTTTAGCTGAATTGTGGAAAATACATGTGAATGATAATATACTAGTCTGAAGAAAGATAGTATATTATCTGGCATGGAAAAATTCAACCCAAATATTGGTTTGATGGGACTGTAGAACATAATTAAAACTGTCAGACAGTATTGCTTCTAGCCCTGTCACTGTTGACATGCAGGTTGTTTGTAATTTGTTAAAGCTTTTATGTCTGGATTTTCACTGAGGCCTCTTCCATCCATACAGCAGTTGCCTTAATGGGGTTTATTTTGCTCATTTTAAAATACAGTCTTTTAATAAGTTTGTAAGTCAGGCTGTTAAAGTAGATTTAACTTCTGCTTTCTCTTAAAAAGGTCACATACTGGTGAAAAGCCATTTAAGTGCTCTCAGTGTGGAAGAGGTTTTGTGTCAGCTGGAGTTCTGAAAGCACATATTAGAACACACACTGGATTGAAAGCTTTTAAGTGTCTTATATGCAATGGGGCCTTCACTACTGGTGGTAGCCTCAGGCGACATATGGGGATCCATAATGACCTTCGACCGTATATGTGTCCATATTGTCAAAAAACATTCAAAACATCACTAAACTGTAAAAAACACATGAAGACCCACAGGTATGTTTACAATTTTTATATGAATCCTTCAATGTATTTCAGTAGCCCTTCCTTAAAGATACTTGGAAAGGCATCTTTGCCCTGTAGCAAATACTGATAATTGAATAAGTGTATTTATTTATGGGTAGCAAACACTTGGATAGCTTTACTCTGAAGGTAAATTATGGTGTATAATCAAAAAATTCTGTAAATAGTTAGGATAATTGTCTAACTGAAGCCATAGAAAGACCTTCTTACCTTTCTTTGCAGATACGAACTTGCACAGCAACTTCAGCAGCATCAGCAGTCTGCTTCAATAGATGATTCTACGGTAGATCAGCAGAGCATTCATGTTTCTACGCAGATGCAAGTGGAGATTGAAAGTGATGAGCTACAGCAGTCAGAAGCTGTTGCAACAGATCAGCAGGCTATTTTAGAATTAGACCAGCAGCCTGTAGTAGGCACAGAAGAAACAGCACTAGAACAACAATTGACTGATCAGCCTTTAGAGCAAGATGAGGGTGAGTATTTGAAATATCGTAAGGTTTATAATGAGGTAAGTTTAGAAGTTCTCAAATCACTTTTTCTTCACAAATGTCAGTGATTTGGGTTTCAAGACAATGCAAGTAAACAGCTAGAAAAATGCATAGAGTAAAAGATAACTCCTTAAAGTATATTGTACAATTTCTTTCATTCATTGGTCTTTAGGTTTACTGTTAAAAATATAAAAATATTAAGGTTTACACCATTTAGTTGTATCAAACAAAACTACTAAACCTACCTACAGAAAATAGTACTATGCATACAAAACTTTACCAAATCACCTCTGTTATTTACAAAAAGCACTGCTAAATAGTCTGCTTGAGAAGTAATACCTGTCTTTTGAGGTGGGAGAATACAAAATGTTTCATGTACTTATTCTATTAATAATAGTGGAACAAAGTATTTTGGTTTTGCTTGTTTCTTCTTTTCGTGATGTAATGAGTTAGCAAGTACTTCAGAGAAATGTAAATAAAGCCTACGAAAAGCAAAGATTTAAATAACCTATTCAGGTAATAATTTTTAAATTAAAAATAATAATTTATTTTTAATGCAGTAAATTCAGATGACTATAAAATGTAGGGTTTTAGGAACAGCTGAATTATCCAGTTAATTATATCTTCTCCTGTTTTTCTTTTGTTTTTGTTTTTCTCCTCTTCCTTTCCCCATTTCAGATAGATTTGTGACATCTCAGCATGCTTTACAGGAAAATATCACTCAATTTGAACAGCAAGCTATAACACAGCAGCCATTTGATCAACAGGGCTTATCACAAGGTTAGTAATAAAGGTTTTTAAAGTCGTTTTTATAAATCTGGTTTTACAGCATAGCAGTCATAAAGCATTTCAAAAGTGGGCAGCCACAGTCAAAGTAACTGCAATGCAGAGAGCTTGCAAAAACTGTTTCTTAAATTACTATTTTGAAACTATATTTGGTAGCATATTTTCAATACTTAAAATATAAATGAATTGTGCTTTTATGAGCCAATGTTTAGTCATTACAGTATGGAGTTTATAGTCAGGCATTTCATATTCTTTCCTTGATTGTGTTTGAAATTGCTGTGGCAGTAGGCAGTTTATACAACTTTCCCCTTAAATATAGGCGCTCATAACCTGAGATGAACAGAATCATGGCCTAAAATTTGACTGAGTAGCTGTTGGGATTCATTATTAAAAAAAGACAATGCAAAATATAATCATGTAAAAATCATATTTTCACCTAACTGCAGCAGTTTGCTTTTCACTGCTGGAATTTGTTGCTTGATATGAAGCTAGTAGTTTTGTTGTTTTGTGGTTTTTTTTGGGGGGAAGGTGGGGAGTGGTGGGGGAAGGGGGCGAGCAGGGAAGGGGTGTATGTTCAAGGGGTTTTCATATGTTTTGGCTGGGAAGCGGACCTCACTGGCTAACCAGGTGATCTCTTCCTCCTTGTTTCTGACTTCACCAAATAGCTTCATATTTATATAACTTGTAACCAGTAATTGGTATTCCATATGCTTAAACTCCTCTGTTCTTAATTTCATTCCCTGTTTAATTGCATAGTGCCTTTTGTAAAAACGTAATTGACTGTGCTAAGTTGCATGACACTGTGAAGAAATAGTATGATTTGTTGCCGATTTTAATTCTCTAGGTTGTGATGCTTTCTGTGTAACTGAGAAAAAAGCCTAAAGTCTCCGCCTTTATTAAACAAGTTTGAAGCAGATTCTGTTAAAACCCTGTGGATTATTTTCATTGGTTACCTTTTACAGTTTTCCAAATGAATGAAAAGAGACTACAGAAAAAAAAAAGTGCAATCTTTCACTCTGTGTTACTCTCAAGAGTGGTGGTGTTTTTTGTTTGGATTTTTACAGCTCCTTAGGATTTGAAAATCCAATAGTAAACCTTGTTTTGTTGTCTTATTTAGACTTCTGTTTCTATGTATGTGTATCTTTCTCCATTAAATAAATATTGAATGCTGAGTGATTTCTTGGGGCGGAGGGAGACTCTTGTAGATCTCACAAAACAATTCTTTCATCATCAGAAATCTAGGCTGATCATCGGTACATTATAGAATTGGTACAGAGAATCAGAACTGTGGTGTGGCTTTTTTAAAGTCTCATTTGTATAAGATGTCTCCTATTCTACTTGGAATCTCATCCACAGATTCCCAACTCTTTGAAGTTTCCTTGAAGATCCTGGAGCCCTTCAAAATTTTTGAATTTCAGGTAGGTAAGCATTTGCGCGGATGCATGCGTTAAATTGGTCGACCCTCTCCCTATGTCTGCATCTGTGCTTCATGCTCCTAATTTCTTTTTCCTATCAGCTAGGCAAAACATTCAAGCCTAAAACACTATGTCTTTTTTATCCTTGATATTCATAGACTGTAATGTTAAAATATTTTGGCTCAGTGTTTATTAATAAAACAATGTAGGAGTTTTTAAAAATATCTTCGATAGGTTTTTTTATTTTTCTTTTTCCTTTTTTTAAGAAAAAAAGGAAATCTTTGCATTTCAGACAGATGAGGCTGATCTCTAGGTCTTCACAGGCCTTATCAGAACTTTGTTTATTCTTTCAGGTTTGTTTGTAATACTTCCACAGAATTTCTGGTTTGTTCAGATAGATTTTCTTCTTGATATGTTCAGACATGTGAAGAAGTGCAGATCTTATGAGGGTACTGTTGTATCATAATCTGTTATTCTTCTGAGCTAGATTTGAAGACTGAGAAAAAGGACTTCAGCGTTCTTTGTAGTTTACATATTCAGGCGTCTTCATTTCAAGACTTTTTAGGGTGATCAGAACAACCGAATGGATCTTTTATCAGAAAATGTCTTTGGGTTATTGAATATCATCTGTCATGAAATGTGTTTTCATGTAGATTCATATACCTTTTCTTCCTTTAAAGTCTTCCTGTAAGCATGGTTGAATGTTAATAATTCAATTAGTGGTGATAGGAGAGTGATCTTGAAAAAAGTCCAAATACTGTTATTCCGTAGCCCATGCAAATATGGCCTTGCTACCAGACTGCTGTTTTGCTTTCCTAAGAATTCTCAGGACTCGGAATTCCAATTCTTTCAGTACCTATTTACACATTGATTCCAGTCAGTACTGTTCATCTGGTTCCAAAAGTTACCTAGGAAGCAAACCTGCAGAACATTTAATTGCTAGGCACTGACCCCTACTGACATCCACATGTGCATGTAGATGTGTTTGTAATGTTAGAATTCAAATGATCTGTCAGTAAAGACTTCAGGTTTTGTCTAAGCTAAAATACTGTATTTGCTATGAACTATCATACTGTTGTTTTCTCATTCTCATGTGTCAGACACATCTTTTCACTAGTAAACCGATTTCCAGAGTCTTCTATTTTTTTCAGTATGTTTTGATAAGCTAGAAGAGAATAGGTTATGTCCTAAAGCCAAAAAAAACCAAGCAATGCAAATGATTACTTGTACTGAAATAACACAAAATCTAATGACAGTTTAAGAGTAGTAAGTAATAAGAGACTCCCCTTATTATACAGAGCTTAAAATGCTCTCTGTTCTTTGAAGATTAAGCAAAAGCTTGTGGAAAACAATATATAATGATGAAAACAAGCAGAAAATGTGTCCTGGAATTTAATTCTGTCTCTTTCTCAGACTGAATGTCTGGTTTCTGGTGTTTGGTGTTGTGGGTTTTTTTTAATACTGTTCTGTAGAAATAGTATGGTGTTAGCAAATGCCTTTAGCATGCTCAAAATTGTCAGATCTTTCTAAAATTTCGGGTAGAAGTTTACCTTCATACTAGGTATTGAGCAAAATGGATTTGCATCATGTATAATCTTGTTATGGCATTGGTTTACATTTATTCCAGAACTACTTTCAGAAGTTGTATTTCTTTCTTCAGTTTGTCCCAAAATATCTCTAAGTTCAGAACTGTTCTTCCTGAGCACTTTGTGGCATGATCCTGGGAAATTTTTCAGTATGTCGATACTTGTTTTTATTAAAACACTGTGAAGTGAAATAGGTCATGGTACAGTAATTTCTTTTCCTGTTCTTAGCTAGTAAAAATTACTTTTCGATTAAAGAAAGTTTCAGTTCTTTTAGATAGCTGTTTCTTTGTACATTTAATAGTCATGTCCTTTTTTTTTTTTATATGTAGGGCATGGAAGTGACATCACTTTTGCTTCAGTTTCTTGAGGCTTGGTTTTTTGTGTTCTCATCAAGTGTAGTCGGAATACCATTTTTCCATAAAGGTGCTTTTAAAATGTATTTGAATTAGCAGCCCTCTTACCACCATAAAGCTTTGCATCGCTGTTCTTCAGGCTACTTTTTTTTCATTTCACTAAGAGTAATTGAGGTGCAAGTTCAAGTTGTTGAATCTTTTTTTTCTTGGAATCTTGGTAGTTCTAGGAGAGAAATTAATGTACCAGTTGCGGCATTAGGTTTGGTGATAAATTACAAACAGACTAATGAAGCTTTCAAGATTTGTTTGCATTTGTTAGTTTTCATTCTGTGCTGTAAGCAATAGCATACAAGTAGGTTTTTTTCCTATATGTGTAACAGTATTCTTCTACTGTGAAAAGTGTCTTTGGGAAAATTTCTACTTAAACTTAACACATCCCAGTTTTTGATATAATGTAATTCAAGACATTCTTTAAGCATTGCTTTTTGGCCTTTGATGCTGTGAACATCTGATGTGGATTTGTTTCTACCCTGTTTTCATAATCTTCACCCTTTTTGTCCACTAAAGGCAAACTGCACGGAAATAGTAAAATTGCTGTCCTTACCTTAATTACTGATACTTGTGGTTTCATTTTTTTTCCAAATAACATTGATTTTAAAATTTTTTTTATTTTTTCCTGTTAGAAGTATTAGGGCTTAGAGGGGTTGATAAGATAAAGGACATCTCTAATAGCATTAAAAAACCCTGCAATGAGCTATACTTCCCTGGCTCTGGATCATTGATTCTATCATTTCATTCATTCATTTAGAAAAGGAGGTGATTAAGATCTGATATTTCAGAAGAACAAAACTGAATACAAATTGCAGGTCTTTATACTGGAAATGTGAATAAAAATATGTCTATTTTTTACTTTGCAGTTTGCCTTTGAGAGGCTCTACTTTACTATTATCTAAAGAGTGGGAATATGTGGAGGAGATCCAAAGTAGGAGAAAATGGGGTTACTTTATCAGAAACTGGAGTTCTCCTATTGGGTCATCTCCTCCACTCACCCGCCATCCTCCCCACTGAGCTTTGCATCCTTGTGATCGGCTTCCAGTGTAGTTAAGGGAGCGTGGTACCAACGTGGATAAAGGGAGATGGGTCAACCTGTTTGACACATGCATGCTTACATACAAGAAATTCAAAATTTCAATGGCTCTAAGGTAATTGTGGCACCCCGAAGAAACTTCAAACAGTGTTTTTCTGTGGAGGAGATTTTCCAATAGAATTCCAGCTAATGGTAAGTAACCCTATTATGCATGTTACATAGATGCCAGAAACATTTGTGTATTTTGGTTTTCAACAGTGAAGAGTATAAAATGAGTATTACTATATGGTAATACTACTTAATCTCTTTTGAAGATAGTCTTCAAAATAGTGTGGTGTTATTCAAAGTCCATTTCAGTGTATTTTCCATGTTTGTGACTGTTCAATTTTCGGCAGGTTTTGCAGTGAATGACAGCTACAATCAACAGACTCAATTTCCAGCTGTACAGCAGCTGCAGGATTCAAGCACACTTGAATCTCAGGCTCTTTCAACAAGTTACCATCCACCAGCCCTTCTTCAGGTTCCAAGTACAGACACTATTAACGTAGTAAGTACTGCTAGAAGGCAGAGATAATGGTTCTGTGTTCAGTGCTGAGTTTCTTTGAACTATGTTATTGGTGATTAGGTAGACTGAGAAGTCAGAAAAATGTCATTATTTTTTTTTCTTGCATGTTTGTGTTTAACAACTGGAAAATAAAAGGGCAGGGGGAGGGTAAGTGACCTGGCTACATGTTTCGGGGGGGGGGAAAAAAAAAAGTAAGTTTTGATGCTCTAGGCTTAAAAAACAATATAGTGCTATAAGGTTGGATTGTAAGTCTAAAACAAAGGAAAGTACCTAATGTTATAAAATAGTTATACATTATTGCACTATATTCTGTCCTAATTTTTAAAATTTCTATAGATACAGATCTGATCAAACAATAAAAATAAAATTACAAATGTGTCACGATCATTCATGGAGATTGCATATTGCAATGTATGATGTTCTTTTGTGTTTCTCATCTGGTTAAATTTGTAAAAGAGCTCAATTGCTGACAGTTTAAATATAACTTTCTATGATGGTATCAGTACTTAGAATGAAGACCATCAGTAGTCATGTGTCTACCATAATGAGCTGCATGAATTATTGTCCCTTCATGCCTGTTTGCAAAGGGCAAATGTCAGTCGGAGAACTGAGGTGGGTTTTAGGATTGGAAGAGTTTAAGTAGTTTCAGCCTACAGGCCTTGGAGTTTTCTTGTCTTCAGATCTTAAAACATGCTGTCATTCTCAAGGATTATTCTGTGGTGTTTTTGCTTAGAGGAAAAATCTGTTCAGAAAGTAGTGAAGTCTGTCAAGCACTACTGTGCATTTTGCTAGTCAGTTTGGGGCTCATACTGTTTGACATAGTTGCTTTAGTGTTTAATTTAACCCCTCAAACACCAGAAAAATCTACAAGACTCTAGACATGTTTTTGTCTAGATTCACAGGGAGGTGTAAGTGCACCACGTTATGTATTCCCATTCAGCAGGTACACATTGTGCTGCTTTCCTTCTCACTATGAAAGAGTGAGGTATTGTATTACACTCTTAATTTCTTGTCGGTAATTTTTGAAAGCATACATTTGATTACTTGTGTTGACTGTAAATGCTGTAATTTTTTCTTGCCTGTTTGTGTGATTTTATTTCAGTATTGTTTATTGAAATTTACTTGAGGCTTTGATTTCTAGACTACTCGCTTGATCCAAGATCAGTCATCACAAGAACTTGAATTGCATACCCAACGGCCTCATTTTCTTGAGGATAATGAAGATCAAAGCAGGCGTTCGTATAGGTTTGTTATGCTTTTAGGTTCTGTTACAGAATTTCCTGAATCTTTTATGCTCGTAATTACATGCAACTAACGAAAACAATTTTCTTCTAATAGATGTGAATATTGCAACAAGGGCTTTAAGAAATCCAGCCATTTGAAACAACATGTACGATCACATACTGGTGAGAAACCTTATAAATGCCAGCTCTGTGGCCGTGGCTTTGTTTCCTCAGGAGTTCTTAAGTCGCATGAAAAGACTCATACAGGTAACAGAGTATACCATCTCTATGTTATCTTAACTCACATTTGGGTTTTGTAAATGTCCTCATAACTAAACTTAAACAAATGGCTTGCTACTTATTTGTTTCTGTTACTTTAAGGAGTTAAAGCATTCAGCTGTAGCATTTGCAATACCTCCTTCACAACTAATGGCAGCCTTACCAGGCACATGGCAACTCACATGAGCATGAAGCCTTACAAGTGCCCATTCTGTGATGAAAGCTTTCGAACAACTGTTCACTGCAAAAAACATATGAAAAAACATCAGGCAGTCTCCTCAGCTGTAGCAGCAGCTACAGAAGCAGGAGGGGGAGGTAAATTATTTCATTTTTACTCTTACAGTCCTTACTACATAAGAAGTACAGATGTTTCAGTGGATTACATGAATGCTATAACAGTAATGTTACAAATTAGCCTTCCAGC
This sequence comes from Athene noctua, assembly GCF_965140245.1. Lineage (NCBI taxonomy): Eukaryota > Metazoa > Chordata > Aves > Strigiformes > Strigidae > Athene > Athene noctua. Next base: position 65,558,229 of record NC_134038.1, read on the forward strand.
ATGAACAATCTCTAATGTCCAGAGCCACTGACATTGCTCTGTTATCTGAATTGTTTAAAGAAATCAATTTTCGAGGGGTCTGTCCAGTATATTCAAGGTATTGTATGTTACATAGTTATTTTAGTGTGTCACTGAAGTAGAACAATTTTTGTCCTAAATTACTTATACCTATATTTAATTATTGTAAAAATAAGAATTATAAATCCAGCTTTATTTAAAAGTAGTATAGACATGAGTAGCTATTTTTGTAATTTCAGCTGACCGATTAAACTAAACAGATGCGGGGTTTTTTTGTTTGTTTGTTTGTTTGTTTTTAAATAGTTGCATGTGTTGAAGACGATGATGAAAACTCTGAGAGAACTTCCAGAAAATCTCGTCCTGGTGTCATAACTTTCACAGAAGAAGAAACAGCAGAACTGGCAAAGATTAGACCTCGAGAAAGTGCTACTGTCTCAGAAAAAGTTCTTGTTCAATCTGCTGCAGAGAAAGACAGAATTAGTGAAATCAAAGATAAGCAAGCAGAACTGGAAGCAGAGCCCAAATATGCCAACTGTTGTAGTTATTGCCCCAAAAGCTTTAAAAAACCCAGTGATTTAGTCAGGTAAGGAAGTGTTTTGCTTATTTTCAGTTTCAAAAAACTTAGCAGTAACAGTTTCATATAACATTTATATGCCTAAGCTAAAGTTTGACTCATACTTACATACGTTATTCTTTTCAGTATGGTTTAAAAATATGTGTCAAAATGTTATATATTCTGAATATGACTAAACCAGCCTTTTCCTATTTCTTTTCTAGCAGCATTAAAATGATCATTATGAAGTTTTAGAATTTTTTTTTCTTGCTATAGGACTTGCATATTAAAAACATGTAAAAATCAGTTTTACTAGTTCTGTTTAATGTTAATATAAGTATGCAATTAATTCTAAAATTATTAAGATACAGCATAAATATTTCTACGAACTGACATAAAAGTAGAAATTCACCTATACATGTATTCTGGAAATATTAGGCATGTTCGTATCCATACTGGAGAGAAGCCGTATAAGTGTGAAGAATGTGGAAAAAGTTTCACTGTAAAATCCACTCTGGATTGTCATGTTAAAACACACACAGGTCAGTAAGATTTTTAATGTCTTTGTTTAGAAACTAGTTGCTTTCTTGAGTGGCTGTTTTTTGCAGCAAAGATTTTGCAAGGAATGGTATGTTTCACTATGATCTGGAGGAACATCATCAAATCTCTACTTTTGAATGACAGTGCGAAGTGAAATTTGGTACTTATGGCATCATCGAATGATATGGTATTTTGAATAAACCATATTATTACAGCCTGCTGTATTAGTAGGCTTGTAAAGCAGTCATAGTCTTAGCTCATGGAAAAACTATGTGTGTATCTTAATATTTTAATTTCAGATCTGCTGTAGCATTTCAATGCTAAATGATTTTCCTGAGCAAGAGGGTGGAGTTGGAGGATTTTATAAAAATAAGTTAAAGAAAAAAAACATTAATGTTTGTGCTGACAAGTAATTGAAAAACAAGAGTACAAAAAATTTGACCGTTCAGCTATTTGAATCATGCAAGTTGAATATAAACCTAATTTCTCTAATATTTAGGTTTCTACAGTAGTTTCTTTGTATTCTTGAGAGATTTTAATAGTAGTATTTTTCAACCCCAGTTTTGTGTAAATGCAAGAAAAACCTTTTTACATCTTTCATACTTACTTTCGTCTTACCACTGAACTTCTGTACTAAACCCCGTCCTAAATTAAATAATTTCTAAAACTGGCTACAGTTTTGCGAAGGTGTGTTATAAGCTTTTTCAAAAATGGAAAAAAAAAAAAAAGAATGCTTTTAATGCTGTAATTATATAATTAGTTTGATGTTGGAAGCGCCCCTTCCAATTCAGTGTATTTGTACTTTCTACTGCTGTTTAGTAAGAAATACTACGCTCTTGTGTTACACCAGATCTGTGTAGATTAGTATCTTGTCTCAGATAGTAGCAGATGCTAAGGATAATGAGGAGAACAAAGTAGAGATTTGATGATGTTCCTCCAGGTTCAAGCAGTTTGCAAGTTGTGGGACACTGAACTAGAGATTGTATCTTTTTGCTCACTACCTGTAATGGAATATTTTACATTAGTTTTATCCAGTTGTTTTTTGAACCCAGAAAAACTGGGTAAAAATAAATGCCCTTCAGTACATCCAGTAGCAATAAATTTCCTGTTGCAAATTCGGTTTTCAGTGTGCCATCTGATGATTTTGTTCCTAAGCCCACTAGTTCTTTTGTTTGAGAAACAATGAGAAATTGTTCCTCATCTTTCTTTTTCCAAACTTTTAATGATTTTACACTTTTTAATAATATAAACCAGAACTTTGTAACAGAAGTGTGTAATTTTAACGGATTTTTCCAACCTGTTGTTCATCCCCTCTTCCACATTATCTATATTACAGTATTGACTAACTTGGGTCCTTGGGTGCTTAAATAACTCCCTTGCTGACTTCCAGTCTTATGAAAATTTGTCCATATAATCCTACCTTTTGTTTTCAGTTTTATAACTATTTTTAATTCGTGAAAGGACAGTGGATTGAGAGCAGGCCTGTGGAGAAGGACTTGGGGCTATTAGTGGATGAAAACTGACTATGAGCCAGCAATGTGCACTCAGCCCAGCAAGCCAACTGTGTTTTGGGCTGCATCAAGAGAAGTGTTGCCAGTAGGTCAAGGGAGGTGATTTTCCCCCTCTATTCTGCTCTTGTGAGATCTCACCTGCAGTGCTGTGTCCAGCTCTGGGGCCCTCAATGTAAGAAAGACACGGACCTGCTTGAGTGGGTCCAGAGGAGGCCATGAAGATGATCAGGAGTCTGGAGCATCTCCCTTAAGAGGACAGGCTGAGAGAGTTGGGGTTGTTCAGCCTAGAGAAGGCTCCTGAGAGACCTTATGTAGCCTTCCAGTACTTAAAGGGGGCCTACAGGAAAGGCGGGAAGGGACTCTCTCAGGGAGTGTAGGGATAGGACGAGGGGTAACGGTTTCAAACTGAAAGAGGGTAGATGTAGATTAGACATAAGGAAGAAATTCTTACCTGTGAGGGTGGTGAGACACTGGAGCAGGTTGCCCAGAGAGGTTGTGGCTGCCTCCTCCCGGGAAGTGTTCAAAGCCAGGTTGGACGGGGCTTTGAGCAACCTGATGTAGTTGAAGGTGTCCCTGCACAATTGTACAATTGTGCATATGGTTAATGAAACGAACTCTATAGTTAATTGCTGTTATTTGTAGTACATTAAAAATTCCACTTGAGACCAAGGATTTTTTTCAAATGATGTGCAATCTAATATGAGAGCAGAGAAAGAGGCCTGTATGTGTATAGACCAGATTTATGTATTTCTAGATTACTTTGACATGATTGGTATTTTGGTTTAGAATATTTTCTTGCTTATGAATTCTATTAATTTCCTATTTGTAATCCATTGATACTAGTCAGTATTGAGGCAGAGTCTAAAACTGAAGAATAAAGCTGCTGGAATTAAAAAGGAAATAAGTGGTTAAATAAGGAGAAGCCAAGTGCTGAAGAGGTCGAGATGAAACTTAATTCTCCACTTTTATGAGCTGTGTAGTTGAAACAGCTTCATTAGTCAGGAAGGTGAGATGATGAGGAGGACAGAGGCATCAAGGTGACCCAAGTAAGTTTTGTCATGAAAGTTTTTAACACCATACTGAGTTTTAGAAAAAGGAAAAAATTAAGATACCCTTCAATGAGATCCTTAATTCATTTGAAAAACAGCCAAAATTACAAAGAAAAGGGCTAGTTACTTCAAATTTATTTTGTTCAAATTAGTTTAGGATCTGTATTTTTTTAAATTGTTGGTACAATGCTATTGATTTTTAGAGATTTTATCACTTATCTTTCTGTTTTTGAAACTTTTCCAGGCCAGAAGCTCTTCAGTTGTCATGTATGCAGTAATTCTTTTTCTACAAAAGGGAGTCTAAAAGTCCACATGCGTCTGCATACAGGAGCAAAGCCCTTTAAATGTCCACACTGTGATTTACGGTTTCGTACTTCAGGGCGCAGAAAAACCCACATACAGTGTCATTACAAACCAGAGACAAAGAAAGTTAGGAAGCCTGTTGCTCGTACTTCAGCTGAGGGACTACAACCAGTCAGTCTTCTTAATTCATCCTCAACAGATCCTAATGTTTTCATCATGAATAACTCCGTTTTGACAAGTCAGTTTGATCAAAATTTACTTCAGCAAGGACTTGTGGGCCAGGCTATCCTGCCTGCTTCAGTGTCAGGTAAAGATGGATGGCTTTTTGGTGGTGGTGTTGAGATCAAGTGCTGAACTTTGCTTTTTATTAGAGTTTCAGAAAATTATGCCAAACACTACTTCCAAACAGGTAAGAGTTGTACTGAATTCATGATTCAATGCACGGTGGTGACATAAATGGAAATTTATTTATTTAAGAATGAAGGGGAACATGTATGCAATTCACCTAGAAAGATCTCTTCAGTTCTGCTGTGGTGTTACACTGCAGAAAAGAAGAAAATACGGATAACAAGTAGATGGAGTACTTGCATTCTTTTTGGTAATACTCTGTTGCCTTTTCTTTAAAAAGAGAGAAGCAAATCAGTTATTTTGTAAGCTTTCCATTCCATAAGACGTACTTTGCAAAAAAGAGTTTGTCTACACTATTTACATGAATAATGAAGACTGTGTTTTCAGTGCACATGCTCTGCTGTGTGTGTGTAGTTAATAGTCCAAAATAAAACACCCCCAAGAAACCCAACCAGAAAACACTTTAGCGATACAAAAGACTGCTACTGTCAGCATGTATATTAAGTAATTAAACACCTAGGATATGAAGTCTTAACAGTTGACAGTGACTACAGCTGCATTAGCTCATTAAATGTGCCACAGACTGTTCTTTGAGGCCAACTGGCACAGTATACTCCACATGCTTCATGTGGCAAGAAAATGACCGTTTGAGAATGATTCTCGCAAATTTCTAAATCGCTTTCGGGAATTGTTTGTTTAAGTGCTAGCTGTCCTTAGGCAAAGTTGGGACAGGGATGGTTTTAAGAGGCAAATAGTGTTCAGGTGTCTGGAAGTGTTCCCTGGTACTGATAAATTTACTACTTAAATTGCGGGTCTTGGACTATCTGTCTGACACGTCTGAAAGGGAGACTTTGATTTTGTTTGGCACTTTTTCATTACGTCTGTGATTTTTGAAGGTATGCCTGCACATTCACAGTAATGTATCAGTCTCATATTTAACCGTAGCCATTCCAGCATATCTGATTTGACCTAACCTGTTGTCTAAAACCAACAAACTGTTGTTGTTTGGAAGATACTGGTAAATGTTGTTTGACAGGCACAGTTAGTGATAAATTTGTGATTAAAAACCGTCTGATGTTTGCTTGGATTTTTGAGTGAAGCCAGTAAGGAGGAGCCTTTAGCATGTTCAGATGTCCTAGAAAGGGGTGGGAACCTTCTTAAATTGAGATCAGTGGTATGGGTTTTGTCCTGAGCAGGTATTTCTTGGGTGCATTGTAAACCAGATTTATTATACTAAAGGATTTTGGAGAGGGGAAGATTATATAGATGTTTTTGAAGCATCAACCAAAGGAAACTGGTTGATCATACTGAAGTTGTTTGGAGAAGGTACGTCAAATGCAAAGTGACTTTTCCCTTATAGTGCCTCAAGATGTAGAGATGGTCTATTCAGCTTTTGAAATGAGGAGCTTTCTAAGTTATAAAGATTTTTGGAATTCAAATGCTAATGTACCTTTATTTCCACCCACCTGAGTACATAGGATGAACTTTGATACCTTCTTATTTGTGCTGTGCAAAAATGTGGCAGTATCTTTCATGTGTACGTTCAGAGTCAGAATATACATAGCATGTGTGAGTGCTTCTAGTATTTACACATGGCGCATTCTTCAAGGAAATTTATACAAATTTCTCCAGGTTTCTAAAGCTACTCTGGAGTGGTTCTTGTTTTGTAAGATGCTAATTATAATCCTTAAATTACATAGAGTTTATGAAGCTTTAAAATAGGCAGTCATCTACTTAAAATTATTTTTCTTGGCATAAATTGTGTGTGTGTATAGCTTTTGTATTGATTTAATTTATAAAAATAAGCTAAAAGAGGCAGTCAGTAATAATAAAGAAAAACATTATAATATAACTGTTTTCTTTGGTAGCTGGAGGTGACTTAACTGTGTCCTTGACAGATGGTAGCTTGGCCACTCTTGAAGGAATACAGTTACAACTTGCTGCTAATCTGGTTGGACAAAATGTTCAAATTTCTGGAATAGATGCCACCAGTATTAACAACATAACGTTACAGGTAGGTTGCTCACAGTTTCTTCCTTTTAATTTTATAGACCCACTTTGAGGACTGAAGGAAGTTTAAGATGCATAGATAATTCTTAAAGAGATCCCTTGAGTCAAGTGAGGCATACAGCAGTGCCATGCTATATAAGTTACAAGACTTGAAGAATAGCCGTACAGTGGTTTGTTTGTTTGTTTTTTCTGGTTTGGTCTCTTTCCTTTTCATCTTTTCAGGGTTTTTCACCCCTCTAGGATTTTTACAGATTGCTTTAAAATCTGAGGTTTTTTTCTTTTAATTACATTTTGTCTTTTTACTCCAAAAGCATTTTAGGCTCCCCACCCATCCCCCCCAGAAGAAGCCCCTCTTTAGAAATAAACCCAAATTATTGCACAGAATGTTATTTTCCTTAACATAAGACACCTGTGTTATTTGGCAAGCTTCTAATATTTGGATTCACAACTTAAATTCCCATTGAGCGTGTAAAATGCATGACAAAAAAAGGTGACATGAAAAGAAATCAAATAAAAATAAGATAAAAATTTGTATTTGAAATTATGTAAAAGAATGATTTTCATGGTCTTGGTTGTGTTTGATTAGTTTCATAGAACTACCGAGGTTGGAGGAGACCTCTAGAGGTCATCAGGTCCAACCCCATGATCAGGGAAGGGACGTCTTCAGAGTTGCATTGGGCTGCTCAGAGGTTCTTTACTCAAGAAGTTTTTGGGTAAAACAAAGAAAACTATAGTTCAGTTTTGTTTTCCCCAATCACCAATCATCCCTAAAGAGTAAAATGTCTGTCTTTTAACTCTCAAGAACAGCTGTTTGACTGTGAACTGGGACCTTAATGAGCCCTAGGAGCTGAAAAAAATAGATAATTTCTCATATCAGTCTTCTCTCTGCTCCATGCCTTTTCACTTTCAAAGACCTGAAGATAGTGATAAGCACTACATGCAACAGTAGGACAGTACAGAATTCCAGCAGCATGGGTAGGTGGTGCCCAGCATGCTCATATATAACTACAATCATGGGTTCCCAAACATTTTGCTGAGGGAAGTAAGGGACGAATCTACAGGTGAAGCTTAATAGACTGCTTACGTAGTGACTTTGGAGACTGGCTATATACAGATACTTTAAATTTAAGTTCAAAATTGTTAATTATAAAGTGTAAATATTTTATATATATATACATGGGCAATGAATATGAATTCTTATGTTAAAAATATTCCCATAATCTGCATTTGTTCACTTCAGATTGATCACTTGCTTTTCAGATCGATCCAAGTATTCTACAGCAGACGTTACAGCAGAGTAATTTACTTGCTCAGCAGCTAACTGGAGATCCCAATATGGCTCCACAGAATCCCTCCCTCCAGGCAACAGAAAATGCAGTGCCAGCTAATGTAGTTATTCAGCCTATATCAGGCTTGTCTTTGCAGCCTACAGTAACATCATCTGCTAATATGACAATAGGATCCCTATCTGATCAAGAGTCTGTGTTGACAACCAACGCTAGTGGTAAGCAGTGTCAGTAATTGTATTGTGCTGAATTTCTTAGTTTTACTTATGGTACTACCCACAGTGAGAAAATCCTGCCCCCAATCCCCCCTCATCAAATATCTCATTTAATAAAATGTGCATACAGCATCTTCAGCGAATTTTACAACTTTGTGTTACCATTTTTTAATATAATAGAACTTTGCGTAACCTTTTTTAATATATTTTTTTTCAGAAAATATTGAAGAATGTTTAGAGTTTTTAGAAAAATAAAAAATCTTTGTTCTGAAGGTCTTAACCTGCAGAGGAGTAAATTCGATACGAAAATAATTGTTTCTTTAGAGTAGAAGTTCTAGCATCATACTGTGGCTACATCTTTTATAGTAGTTCAGAAAATAATGTATTAATTGCTTTAAAAAGCTGTGTCTATTATAAAGAAAGGATCTTCATGAATTTTTTTTGTTCTGCTTATATTTAGGTGCACAGGACATCTCTCAGGTCATGACTTCACAGGGTATGGTATCATCTTCAAATGGACAACATGAGATAATGTTGACCATAAATAATTCCAGTTTGAGTCAAGTTCTAGCTCATGCTTCAGGTTCTACTACTACAAGTTCATCAGGAAGTCCTCAAGAAATCACTCTTACTATATCTGGTTGGTACTTTTAATGATCTTTAATGGTACCAGATCTCCATTTTTATAAAGTAGCATTTATAAGGTAACATTACAGTAGCATTTTGAGGGTATTTTCACAGCCCACAGCTTTCCCAAGGTGTATTTTCTATATTCATCAGCTTTAAAAGATATTCCACAAATCTGCTTTTGAAAACCAAATACATTTGCTTTGAGGACTCATGTTAGGTTGGTTCCCTATTCATAGCCTTGAGTCAGCAGATGTTTATCTCAGTGGCAAACCCCTATAACCAGTTCTTATTTCCTTGCTGTACCTACCCCTTCACTTGGGGCAGTTCAACTCCTGGGACGGGAACAAGCAGGGCAGGCACTGGTGATGAGCTTTTATAATCTAGTTTTCTTTAAATGCCGGTGGAACAGTGTTCTAATAGATATTCTGATCATTCTTTGAGGTATACAGTCTTTATAATACGTAATTAATACTTCGGGTCTCTGAATAAATTAGACTGACTTTCTTACTGCCTCTAATAGACCGATCCTATATACAATATCAATATCTTCCTATTTCCCCCAAAGACAGTTTGTATTTTGTATCATAGCATTTATTTGATTGATTCAGTATAATATTTAGTGGTCTTCTCTTTCTTTTTTCTTCTTTATTAATTTATCTTTTTTTCCATTTTTTATAACGTGTTCAGTGTTTTTATGTGTCATGACAATAATGTCTGTGTTAGGGTGTCAGGGTCCCCCACCTCTGTTTTTCTGCTTGTTAATGGATGTTCACTCATCTAAGAAAAATGGAGTATGTGTCCAACAACTGAGAGAATCTGTTTTCATTTTCTTTATGTTGACCGTTCCACAAAAGTAACAGCATATGATGTTTCTCCAAAAGAGGACAGGTTCTTTGCAATTCATTATCCATATAGTAGATTGAAAAAAATCACATTTTTAACCATTAGCCTTTAGTTTGCTGGATTTTTGTAGTTTCATAAAGTTGGTTCCTTGAATCTAGATAAGTAAGTTCAATATTTATCTAAATTAATATTAATAATCTCAGGTATTCTCTGCTGTTAGTATCTAGATATGCATAAACACAACTATATTAAAAACTTGCCAAACCTCTGCATAAAAATTGGCATGTGTAGAAATTACATTTGTATTTTGGTTGTATTTGCTCCTTTTTATTATTTTATGATCACTTGTTTATAATTCAAAGTACAGTAACAGAATAACATTGAGACATTTCCAGTTATAACAGGACTAATTTCTATTCAGGCCAAGATCTTATTCAGCATAATTCTGGAAGCAGTGATCTGAATAATGGCTTAAGGCTGACAGCACCAACCATCAACAGTCAGACTTCAGGTGCTACATTAACTATAAGCAACGACCAGCTTCTTTCTCAGGGCACTTCACTAAATGCTCCAGGTATGCATACAGTAATTTTTCTAATTAAAAATAATAACATTTTGTTAAAATATTATTAGAACAAGTATTGTTTATATATATAAATATTATTTATTTATAATATATTAATTATAATACTATATAAATAAACATTAGAACAGGTAACTAAATACAAAATAGTATAGTCTTACGCATTATGATTCAGCAACTGCATGGCTTTATGTGTTTTCTCACTAGCTTTAAATTGTTATGCCAAGTTAAATGAACTTTACTCCACATGCTAAAAAAAAAAAAAGAAAACAAGAAGACATATCTAAAATCTTCATGTGTCTTTTCAGCAATGAGTCATTTCCCATGTCCTGTTTTACAGAGTTACTGCTTTACAGTATAATGACCATCAAGCTACATTTAGATGTAGTTTTTCCAATTTTATCATCTGATTCTGACTTTGACATGTGATCAGCTGTTTCACATGTGATCAGCTGTCTCACCAATTTATTTGCTTCCGAAACAGAAAGGCCTAGCAAATGAGAAATTAAGTTCAATTAAAATAACTTCACAGCTGGGAGTTTATGTATAACAGTTTATTATTTTTACTATTTTGCATTTTTTCAGAACTTAGTACAACAGGTGGAACAAACCTTCCTTCAACAACACCCATATCTCAATCTACAGTTTCTGCCCAGAATTTGGTAATGTCTTCATCAGGAGTTGGAGGAGATGGTAGTGTCACTTTGACTCTTGCTGACACTCAGGGAATGTTGTCAGGTGGTCTTGATGCAGTTACACTTAATATCACTTCACAGGTAAGAAATGCTTTTCTGAACTGACAGATCCGTTTATGTTACTGTTTTACAGGGCAGGAGTGGGAGATTTTGCTTAGAAAATAATTTTGTCCTAGAAATACATAGTATCTGAAAATTCAGTTAACTTTCCCTCTTTCTGCCAATTGTGTACACGCTGGCATCTAGAAGCATAAACTATTTAAACAGAAATACAGGTACATTTTGCAGGGTGGTTTTTTCAGTGAACAGATTGGTTCTGCTGTTTCAAATGTTTGAGATCAAATTTTAGTGATAAACTAAACTGTGTACTTCATCATTACTATTCAGTAATACAGTTTAGTATTCCTAAACTTGTTTATTATGGTAAATTTTTCTTTTCCTCCTTGTGAACATGAGAGTTGAGGAGCAATTGCAACAGTTTCTTTTGCAGCAAATAAGGATGGAATTTAAACTAAATTGACTACTTTAATAACAGGTAGCATTATAAGAAATTTTATAAGAATAGTGCTTATGGACTATAATCTCCCTAGTAGCTTTAGAATTAGATTAATTTTTAGTATAATTTAAGACTTTTGTGGTGTCATCAAGATCCAGAAACGTATCGGCAAATAGAATGTATGGAGTGGGGAGAAGGAAAACAAATAATTATAGAAGACTGGAAAGTGAAAATTAAGGGTCATTGTGTCACTGGCATTTCAGCGTAGATTTTACATCTGAAAACTTGGGCTGTTTCTTCTCCTTTCTTAGCTTAAATAGCTTTAGATTGATTTTTACTTAATTTTTGACCTGAATTACAATGAGTAAATGTATATGAATGAGATTGCTTCATCAGGTTTAAATCACACCATATGATAGACAAAGTATATGAGGATGATTATATGCTTCCCTCTGCAGTTTTGCTGTGGGGAGGGAAAGAAAAGACTTCTTAAATGGATTTATGACACATTTGTGATTTCGGGCATCACAGAGTAACAAAGTAACATGTTGTTTCATTTCAGACTTTGTAATAATTTAAGCAAATACATTCGGGTGTGTTGGTATTTATTAATAAGACACTGTGCCTAATGTTAAGGCAGGCATAAATAAAAACAAAACATTGTTTTGGGCATTATAAAAACACAGTCTGTGTTATAGGAATCGTGATGAATAGACAGGTAGTAAATGAAGATACTTCATTGCCTGGGGAAATTGAAAAGTCTTTTGCAATAACGTAGAAATAGAAGTAGCAGTATCATATTAGCAATCTTATATCTTAAGTAGTAATTTTGTGCCTTGATTTTATGTGGTTTTAAATTAGATTTAATGAAAAAATTTTAAAAAAGGAAAATATTGTGGGAAGACTATACAGGAAAGCAGAATATATGGGTTAAGGAAAGTACCAGCTGGAGAGATAAAGGAAAGACTGAAACTTTCAGCAGTTGATGCATTGCTGGGAAAAATGAATCAGAAATGAATCTTTACTCTTACAGACTTCCAGTTGTTGTTACCCTTAAATTGTTAGACTTAGATGAAAGGAGAAAACAGTGGCATTTGTTCAGATAGGATTCTGGAAAGGTATTTTGCAAGGGAAAAAAAAATATATTTTTGAGGTGTAAAAATAATTTAAAGATCTACAGTTAGTTGTTTAAATGTAGTTATTCTACCTTTTTTTTATTTTCTTCCCCCAACAGGGTCAGCAATTCCCTGCTATACTCACAGATTCCAGTCTTGCTAGCCAAAGTGGGTCAGGCTCACAGCAAGTCATACTGGTGAGCCATACACCCCATTCAGCGTCTGCAAACTCCGATGAAATAACATATCAGGTAGATACAATATATTTCTGTATCTTTTGTAGGTAAAGGACATTATTTAATCAAAATACTGGAATGATTCCTCTTTATCCTGAAGCAGGAATGCTGATATCACTCCCAAATAAGAGTATTGGGAAGAGGTTCATTGTGATTTCCTAGTCACCCAGACTCTGTTTTAAGTTTTGACTTAAAAACACTTTTTCATATAAAAAAAAGAAATGCAACTAATAATGTGTTTCTTTCTACAAATTACATAGTCCTGCTCTCAACACAGACTGCTCCAAAAATTTCCAAGTAAATTTGTCATTAGATAATAAAAATAGACAAAGTTGAGAGCTGTGGAAAAAAAATAACACCTATTGCTACCCCTTTTCCATTCTCTTTTTGTAACCAAATTGCTTTAATAGTGATGCATTTCAAAGTCCCTTCAACTTCCTGTGTATCTGAATTTCAATAGAAACTTTTACATATGTAACAGTATTAGTATTAGAAAAAGTAGTTCAGACTTCCCTTGTTGAAGGCAAAATGAATGTTTTCAACCAACCTGGTAATGAAAGCTCTAAAATAGGAAAAATGAGTCAGATGGTGACCCACAATCAAGTGAAGAAGTGGTGGACTGGACTGGCAAGCAAAGGACAAGATGTGGGCAAGTCATGGCTGATAACGGGCATGAGAAACCTCAAAAATAATAAGGACTGAAGGGAGGGTGCCCACCTAAGTGTATTCGTATCAGTAAAGGTGCTGAGACAACAATATAATAGAAGAAACATCAACACCGTTCTTGGAAAAATTGTCACAACTGGGTGTCTCTGAAGTGCCTGTACACTGATGCACGCAGCATGGGGAATGAACAGGAGGAATTCGATGTCTGCATGCAGTTGCAGGGCTGCGATCTCATTGGAATCAGAGAGAGAAGGTGCTACAGCTCACACAAATGAAGCGCTGCCATGGCTGAATTAGGATCTTTAGGAAGGACAGACTGGCACGACAGCAGTGGGAATGCATGGAGCTCTGCCTGGATGGTGAGCCAGCTGAGACCTTATGGGTAAGGGTTGGCAAGCAGACCAACGTGGGTGACATTTGTGAGTACTAACCATCTGCTACAGATCGCCTGATCAGGAAGAAATAGAAGATGAAGCTTTCACCTTGTTCTTGGCAGCCTGCCCTAGCTGACCCTTCTGGAGTAGACAAGTTGGACTAGATGATCTCAAGAGGTTCTTTGCAACCTAAACAAATTTGTGATTTGCAGTCCCTGGTCTGCATGGGTTCAACCTGCCGAAGATCTGTTGGAAGGGCAACAAGCAGGATACAAGGAATCTGGGAAGTTTCTGGAGTGCATTGACGATAAACTCGTGATACAAATGACTAAGAAGTCAGAAGTGGAGGGGGTGTTCTGGGCCTGATAATTGCAAACAAGGAAGAACTGATTTGGAATGTGAAGGTCAGGGACGTACTTTGTTGCAGTGACCATGAGATTGTGGAGCTCAGGATCCCGAGGGAAGAAATGTAAGGCAAACAGCAGGATCACAACCTTGGGCATCAGGAAAGCAGACTTTGGTCTGTTCAGGGATCTACTTAAGTGGTGGGTTGACCCTGGCTGGATGCCAGGTGCCCACCAAAGCTGCTCTATCACTCGCCGCCTCAGTTGGACAGGGGAGAGAAAATATATTGAAAAGCTCATGGGTTGTGATAAGGACAGGGAGAGTTTACTCATCAGTTATCTTCACAGGCAAAATGGACTCGACTTGGGGAAGCTTAATTTATTACTGGTCAAATCAGAGTAGGATAGTGAGAAATAAAAACTAAATCTTAAAACATCTTCTTCCCACCCCTCCCTTCTTCCCAGGCTCAGCTTTACTCCTGATTTCTGTACCTTCTCCCTCTGAGTGGCACAGGGGGATGGGGAATGGGGGTTGCAGTCAGTTCATCCCACATTGTTTCTGCCACTCCCTCCTCAGGGGGAGGACTCCTCACACTCTTCCTCTGCTTCAGCATGGGTCCCTTCCACGGGGTGCATTCCTTCAGGAACAGACTGTTCCAGCGTGGGTCCCCCACTAGGTCTCAAGTCCTGCTGGCAAACCTGCTCTAGCGTGGGTTCTTCTCTCCCCATGGGTCCAGAGGTCCCACCAGGAGCCTGCTCCAGCATGAGCTTCCCACATGGTGACAGCCTCCTTCAGGCATCCACCTGCCTGACTACAGGTGGGTATCTGCTCCACCATAGACCTCCATGGGCTGCAGGGGACAGCCTGTCCCACCATGGTCTTTGCCATGGGCTTCTCTGCTCTGCAAACCCAGTACAGCTTGAAATAATCATATGGTAAGTGGACCTGGAGAGAAGGAGGACCAGGAGAGCTGGTTGATTTTAAATGTTGTTCTCCTCCAAGCTCAAGAATCATCAGGCCCAATGTGTAGGAAGTCAGAGGTGACAGGAGATCAGTGTGAAGGAACAAGAAGCTCCTGACAAAACTAAGACAGAAAAGCAGCATGCATTACTGGAAGCAGGATCAAGTGACCTTGAAGGACTACAGAGACATCATTCAAGGAGATAGGGATGAGTTAGGGAAACGTAAAGCCCACCTGGGGTTGGAGCTTAAAGGGACATAAAATGTCATAAGACAGGCTTTTACAAGGATATCAGCAGCAAAAGGAAGATGAGCTGGCTTGCTACAGATTAGGGCAAAGGACCTCATGACAGGAGATTTGGAAAGGGCCAATGTACTGAGTGTTTCTTTGCTTCATTTTTATTGGTAAGATTTGTCTTCTGCAATCCCAGATCACCAGGATCAGTGGCAATGGGTGGAGCATTGAATACTTGCCCTTAGTATAGTAGGTTCATACACAAATCCATTGGTGATGGGATACACTCATGAGTGCTAAGGGAGCTGGTTGATATTGTCATGAGACCCCTGTCTGTTAACTTTGAAAGGTGAGGGTGATTGGAAGAGGTTCCTGAGGACTGGGGGAAAGCAAAAGTTACTCCTGCCTTCAAGAAGGGCAGGGTGGAGAACCTGGGCAAGTACAGGTCAGTCACCTTCACCTCAGTCCCTGGGAAGGTGATGGAGTAAATAATCCTGGAAAGCATTTGCAAACACATGAAGGACAAGAAAGTTATTTGGAGTAATCAGCCGGGATTTATGGATCGGAAATCATGCCTAATTAACCTGAGAACCTTCCATGAGGAGATTCAGCTGGCTTGGTGGATGAGGGGAGCAGTGGATGTGGTTTGTCTTGACTTCAGTTAGACTTCTGATGTTGTCTCCCATAACTTACTCATTAGGCAAGCTGATGAAGTATGGGTTAGCAAAATGGAACAGTGAGTTGGATTGAAAACTAGCTGAACTGCTGGTCTCAAAAGGGATGTTCCACGGAACAAAGTCCATCTCAAGGCCAGTCCTTAGTGGTGTTACGCCCAGATTCAAATACTGGGGCTAGTACTGTTAACTGATATTCTTCATTAAGTGATATGCATGATACAGTGCATGTTCAGCAGGTTTACAGGTGATAGAAAACTGGAGGTAGTTAACAGACTGCATGGGTGTGCTGCCATGCAGAGGGACCTCAACAGACTGGAGAACCGGGTTGACAGGAACCTCATGAAGATCAGCAAAGGGACCTACAAAGTCCCGTCCCCTGGTGAAGGACAACCCCATGCACTAGTGCGCACGGAGGGCAGCAGGAAGGCAGCTTTTCAAAGATGGACCAGAGGGCACTGGTGGACAGGTAGTTAGTTGACCATGAGCCAGCAATGTGGCAAAGGCGGCCACAGCATCTTGGGATGCATTAGGAAGAGCGTTGCCAGCTGGTCAAGAGGGTTGATCCTCCCCTCAGTGGTAGTGAGAACACGTCATCTGGTGTGCTGTGTCTGGTCCTGGGGCCCCCAGTACGAAAGACGTGGATATACAGGAGTGAGTGCGGTAGAGGGCTACAAAGATGATTAAGGAGTTGGAGCATCCAGCATAGAAGGAGAGGCTGAGAGAGTTGTGACTGTTCATTTTAAAAGAGAGCAGGCTCTGGGTTGGTTTTTTTTATCAATGTCCATATGTGCCCGATATGAGGAAGTAAAGCAGACAGAGCCCCCAGTGAAAGGACAAGAGGTAATGGGTACGAATTAAAACAATTCCATCTGAGCACAAAGAAACCCTGTTTCACTGTGAGGGTGGTTGAACCCTGGAAGAGGTTGTCCAGAGAGCTTATAGAGTCTCCATACTTGGTGACATTCAAAATGTGTCTGGATATGGCCCTGAGTGTGCTCAAGGGACATTGGACTAGACAATCTCAAGCCATCCCGTCCAATTTGAACTATTCTGTTTCTAATAACATCTTGTGCATATGATTTTTACACTTGCAGATGCTTATGAGCGTGAGTTTTTAACAATTTTAGTGTTCAAATACTCTCTGAAAATGGGTGTTTTAAAATTTATTATGAACATATTTTCTTACTCTTCTGAATTTAAAATTAGAGTTTTTGTGTCATTCAATTTATATTCTCTTACAAATCAGGGTGCCATTTCATAAGACTCATTAAAGTCACTTGTAAAGTGTGACTATGTCTGAGTAGCACTACTGTAATAACAGTCAAGATGTAACACTAGTTTTCTATCATTCCCTGTGTGTTTTATTTAATCATGACGACTACGTTGATTGACCTTCAACATTTCACCCTTTTCCTGAGAGGTTCCAACTAGTTGGAAACTAAACACATGGACGTGTGCACACACAGGATTTTTTTCATTCAGTGTGCCTTATATTGCATCTTTCTTTTCTAGTATGGATAATATCCTACTGTGTTCTGTGTCTTTTTAGTTCATCCTGAATAATTCATTTAGAGTACTGCTTCCTTTATCTTTTCTTCATCTTCATTTGTTTCTTTCTATAAGTTATTGTATTTAAGATTCTTTTGTATCTGTAAAGTTGAAGGAAATTTGTGCTATTTTATTTGAAGAAAGGGAAATTTTCAAATTGATTAAAGGAAAACAAAACTGCGGCACAACTCCATCCAAAGTCTATCAACTTTTTATTGTGTTTCAGTACTTCTGGAACTTTGTATTGGTAGCTCAGAGCTTTACTTCCTTATGAAAATTAAATAAATAGAAAATATTCATCTCCTCTGTAAAATCAGAGATACTTTCTTTTTTTGTCTGAAATGTTTTTGGCTTTGAATTTTATTCAGTGAGAAATGTGAGAATCATCTGAGATGGTCAGGAATATAAAACTGGATGTAGGAAAATATTGATACAGACACATTCTATTTATAATGTGTAAATGAATTTGATCGTAGTTATGATAATATTTCTGTTTTCTTAAAATACATATATGTGTTGTTCTTAAGATCAATGAAATACATGATCATATTTACATACAACTTACTCATTTCTGTTGTGTTGGTAAATTGCCTACAAGTACTCTCCAAAAATTGGTCATATTGGGGTAGAATTTGAAAAATAAATCACTGTTGTGGATGTGCCTATGAAATTATTTGATAGTGTTTTTGTAAATTGTTACAGGTGACAGAGGTTTCTCCCAATGTGACTAAAAGCAGTCAAACAGAAAAAGAAGGTCGCGTACACCAGTGTTTTGAGTGTAGTCAGACCTTTTCTTCAGCCACCATGTTGATGCACCATAGTAAAGAGGTTCATGGCAAGGAGAGAATACATGTTTGCCATGTCTGCAATAAAGCCTTTAAGCGGGCCACACATCTCAAGGTATTTGGTAATAACAGTTGATTGTTCTGTTAACTCCTTCTTTCGTTTTGGACTTTTCATTATATTTATGAAAGGTACCTATTATCCCTTTACCTTTCCTTTCCTTTTACAGTGTGAAGGGTGTGCATCTGAGAGAGGGAGTCGAAGTGATAACGTATACAGATAGAGGACTCTCTCCTGGAGCATGGAAAGGGTTTTAATGCATATATTGACCACAGAATGAAAAATGTGAATGCCTGTCATGCAAACAACAGTGCCAGAAAAAGATTTCAATTACTTTATTTACTTATGAATGTCATCACTGCTAGTCCTGATTTCTAGACAAGCTTTTTGAATTATAGTAGCTATTTGCTTTGCACTCTGTCACTTGATTTTTAGATGCTCTGTCTTGTGAGTACAAGTGATGTCTGCAGAGGAAGCATTTGTTTTAAATATCCTTCTATTATTGCTGCTGTTTAGTGATATTTTTGATGTAGTTTTCTCTAGATTACAAACAACCTGATACTTCCAAGTCTTTTTAAAAAAATCAATGGTGTGTTTAATTTTTTAATGAGATTATAGAATGTTCATGTTAGGAATATTGGGCTCTACTAGACAAGTAGTATGTCCAGGCCAGTAGGCTATCTCTGAGAGATACTAAGAGGTAGTGTTTTGAAGAAATACTTTATGGAAAGTGAACATATAACTTGTCCAGAATTTTGCCAGCTTCCCAGAATTTATAGCAGGAAATTTCTGGAGCCAGAGGCAATGTCTTTATATTAAGTAGCTCTTAGGAGAGTTTTTCAATAGATTTCCTTTCACTCTAGTATCATATTTTGAGGAAATATGCCTGGTGTGTGAAGTTCACCCCCTTGGAGTGATCATGTGTGTCAACCAGACTCTTGGTCCTTGGGGAAACTGTCATAAAATGTGGTGTTATGAAACTGTTAGCCTCTGGTTTAGGAGAAATTTTCCAGGAGAAAAAAAGAAAAAAAAGTGAAATATTGATACTTGTTTTCCGTAAGCAATGATAACAAAATGTAAATATCAGTGTCTCTCCAATTTGTTTTTTTAGAACTAGCTGGTATTACATTTTGTTCGTAATTAAACCTTAACTTCCATTATATATTGGGCCCAGGTTAAAGATACAAGGTAACTTCCTATCCTGCTACAGCCCTACCTGAAAGGAGGTTGCAGAGAGATGGGGATGAGTCTCCTTAATGAAGTAACAAGTGATGAGACAAGAGGTAATGGCCTCAGGTTGTGCCAGGGAAGGTTTAGACTGGATATTAGGAAGCATTTCTTTACAGAACGGGTTGTTAGGTGTTGGAATGGGCTGCCCAGGGAGGTGGTGGAGTCCCCATCCCTGGAGGTGTTTTACAGTCACATTGACATCGTGCTGAGGGATCTGGTGTAGTTGGGAACTGTCAGTGTTAGGTTAATGGTTGGACTTGGATGATCTTCAAGGTCTTTTCCAACCTTGATGATTCTGTGATTCTGTGAAGTTAGGTGGGAGTGTTATTCTGCTAGAGGGTAGAAAGACTCTACAGAGGAATCTGGACAGGCTGGATTGATGGGCTGAGGCCAACTGTGTTGAGGTTCAACAACGTGAAGTGCTGGGTCCTGAACTTTGGTCACACCAACCACATGCAGTGCTACAGGTTCGAGGAAAAGTGGCTGGAAGGCTGCCTGGCAGAAAGGGACCTAAGAGTGGTGATTGATAGTCTGCTGAATTTCAGCCAGCAATGTGCCCAGGTGGCCAAGAAGGCCAATGGCATCCTGGCTTGTATCAGAAATAGTGTGGCCAGCAGGGACAAGGAAGTAATCATCCCCCTTTGCTCAGCACTGGTGAGGCCGCACCTTGAATACTGGGTTCAGTTTGGGCCCCTCACTACAAAAGGGACATTGAATTACTGGAGTGAGTCCAGAGAAGAGCAGTGAAGCTTGTGAAGGGTTTAGAGCACCAGTCGTATGAGGAGCACCCGAGGGAACTGGGGTTGTTTAGTCTGGAGAAAAGGAGGCTCAGGGAAGACTTATTCTCTGAAACTACCTGAAAGGAGGTTGTAGCAAGGTGGGTGTCGGTCTCTTCACAGCTGTGAGCAGCCTTTAACAGGAAGTTCAACAAAGATAAATGAAAACATTGGTTTCATTTTAGGGTTTAGGGCTTAGGGTTTGGGGAAGCGTTCAATGTTCAGTGATCTCTTATTCAAGGTCTTCATTTTGTACTGATGGTATTCTGGAGACCACCAAAAATGTTAAGAGCACTGCCAAATTTCAGGCTTTCTAGAAAAACCCAATAGGAGAGAAGTGTACCAATGTTTAAATGACAATACTTAACTGTATTTGTTTTCTCGAAAGGCATCAGCACCAGCAATTTCACAATCATCCACAAGAAAAGCTTCTTTAGAAATTATGTATGAACACCCCCACCACCTGCCCCAGCCCTGTGCAGTATCTTTGGTTCCCCTTCTGATGTTGGTGACTGTCCTGATTTTAGAGCTTTGGAGAGGAGATTCTTAAGACATCCACAGTTACAATAAACAGTCCAATTCCATATCATTAGGTAGTGGAAATACCTGCAAGACTTCAGATAGTACATAAAGCACGGACATCATTCTAAAATGAAAATAGAATGAGGTTGCAATCTTATTAAAACATTGGAATGAAACGTTTTAGTGCCAACTGTCAGAGGTGGTTATAATTAATGTTTCAAGACTGGTGGGGCATAAGAGTCGCATACCAGTACATGAGTTGGGGGGTAAAGGGCCCTTCCAAACATTTCCTATTTTTAATGATCGTTTGGGACCCCAAGATAATTCCAGTCTGAAAAATATGAGAATTACACAAATAAACTTGTAAAATATCAAATGAACAAGCAAAGAAATACTAAGGGTGTCTATAAAGAAGTGCTTGCTCTTCAGCGCATTGTATTCCCATGAAATATTTTCAAAAGCATATATTTTTCAGGAAAGGTTTAAGGGATTGGCAGATCAGTTGAACAGAATTGCATCAGAAACTGTTTCTTCAGAGAAAGATGGGAGAGAAAATTTTATAACAGCTATCTGAATGCTCTCCTGTTTACTTTCAAGTACAAAATGGAGCATGAGGTGTTGTTAGAGTTTGGGGGGGGTGGGGGGTGTTGTTATTTTGGATTGGGGTTTTATTGTAGTGGTCAGAAAAAAGCAGCCAGTTTCAGGTAATTTTTCTGGAGTAGGTTGTAGCCTGCTTCTACCATTTCAGTGCTTCAGGAGATAATGAACAAGATAAAAGCAAAGATTTTCATCTCCAGCTAAGCTGTAGTTTATGATTCCTCTGTGATTTTCTTAGAAGACCTTTTATTATTTCCTAATAATACTATATTATTGTAATTACTATGATAATAATATTCTTCCCTGTAACTGTCTTGCTGGTTTACCAATGAAAACAAATTCTGCAGACACAATTTACTTCAGTTTATGGAGTGAGGAATAGGACTTCACCAACATCAAAAAGGCTTATTGTTTAGATGTAGTAAAGACTAATTAATAGTCTAGTCTGTAATGAATAGACTAGAAAAGAATATCCACATGCATTTTAGAAAGGGGACAAGCACTCACAGTACTGTTCCACATACAGTTCTTGATTAGTTTTTAAAATTAAATATGTTTACATTTCCTTTCTTTTCTAATTTGAATTTTATCTTGGTATTACTAATGAGATTTAAATTAAGAAGTTAATAGATAACATAAGATGCTCTAAATTTGCAAAACTTCTGGGCCCAGCATCAGTGAATTAAAAACACTGAAGTTAGAACTGTTACCAGTGCTTCTTCATAAAGGTAAAACATGTCATACCCTCATTCTGCTTTCTTACCTGCAAGGACCTTAGTGATTTTTAAAAAAAATATTATTAATTTGAGTTCATTGTGAAGTGGTTCTATTTGCCCTTTGACATTGTGCAGCTGCCTGTGTGTATATTGCGATAGTCCCCTCTGAGGCCTGTACAGTTTTACAATGATACTTACTCAGGTGCTGAGTACGAATTATGTATGTATGAGGCAAGGGGAGGGGAGATGGATACTGCAGAGGGGAGGGAAAAAGTCCAACATTAACTTACAGTGTGCACAGTTGTTCAAAATCCATGTTTGTAAGTGAGCATTTCAAGAGCTCTGGTTTGGGGTATTTTTGAATTTTATTTTGCTTCAGATAATTAGTGAAGGGACTAATGTAAGCAAAAAAAGAAATGCATACAGTTATTGACAGAGATTTTCAGAAATTTAAAGGTACTGATGCATCAACCTTATAAAGAGTTGATATATAAAAGCAATCTCTCATTTAAAAGAAAAAAACCTGCAGGCTTCCATCTTCCTCCAGCTTGTCTGCTGGTGACTAAGATCCTATGTTTTTGTCTTCAAAGTGTGAATACATTTTAATGTTAAATACTGAAGTTCTTTTAAATGGTCTGAAATGTATTTTTTTTCTATACTGGCTTAGGAACACATGCAAACCCATCAGGCTGGACCTTCACTGAGTTCACAGAAGCCTAGAGTGTTTAAGTGTGATACTTGTGAAAAAGCTTTCGCTAAGCCAAGTCAGCTGGAGAGACATAGTCGCATTCACACAGGTAACACCAGAAATTATTTTTTCTTGCAAGATTTTCTTATGAATAAAAGGGTATTATGTTTGGATTCCTTGCTGAGGGTTTCAGGTAACTGCATTTAAATACCAACATGAGCTTAAAAAACCCACAAGTTTTGTGTGTCTATATGACATCTGATAGGCTGTTGATGTCTTGATAATTTACATTATCTTAATATGTCCTTATATACTAGTGTATCAGTTAATTTATTTTCTCTTACATTATGCTTATGGCACATTCTTAAAGGTAGGGTCTGTCTCTCTGCTCAGTTTTCATGAAGCAGTTAATATGGTAGAGTTTCTGTCTGTGTCTAAGGCTGTGTACTGTGATGTTATGAATAATAAATGATAAAAGGCTTTCCAGGGAAGACAGGAAAAAAAAAAAGTAGATGCGGCTGAAAACATTTTAAGATTGTCACAGTCTAGGAAACTGCTTTAATGTCCCATATAGCAGTGGCCATATAGAAGTCTCTCTTTGGTGATGAATGAGTCTGTCTTCCATTAGGGTTAAATTAGTTCATACTGACCATTGCACATAAGCAGATACTGAGACAGCTAGTCAAGGTTTGCAAAGAAATTAATGTAGTCTGATACTTGTTTTACCGTGGAAAAAAAGAAGAATTAGAGAATAATTATTCAGTGATTCTAAATGTGAATGAATTAGATCAGGTCCATACAGTGTGCAGCCTACTGTGGCATTTTTTGATTTGCTCTGGTAAAATGAACTTGCCTCATTTTGGTTGCCTAATTCAGCACACGGTTTGTATACCGTCAAAGGTAAAGTAGGAACAGTAATTTCAGGAGCACCTTATTTCACATGAGTGTTTGAGCTTTGACGTGTTAGGGTTTGCTCAGCAGCTGAAAGCCAGAGAGGTCGCAGGTCCAGGCCCTGACTTTTTTTAGATTTCATTCAGTGGCTGAGAACTCTCTAGCAGGAGAAGATAGGAGGTTGGATAGAGAGGATTCAGGCAAGCTCTTTGCTAAGGAAATTCTGAGATTTGGGAATCATAAGAACAGGTTTAGACATGTTGCAATGGGAAGGCATGGATAGACAGTAGTCTATTGCAACTAATTGCTAGTTGCAATTACCATACGATGGGTGTACGTATAGGCATGTTTTATAAGGGGTGTTCATACCAACTGGTTGAAGGTGGTTTCTCATCTAAGCATGGGAAGAAACTTTGATCTGATTTACTAGGGCTGTTTTTATGGGTTAGGGGTCTCTGCTGACCCTGTGTATTCTCATCTGATGGGTTGTATGTATATGCTTCTCTTCCCTTGACCCTCTGCCCCAAGAGGAATGGTGATTGCTCTTCTTCAGAGTAAAACTGAAGAAGGGGAACAGAGCTGCTTTGTGGTTACTGTGGTAGAAAAGAACATTCGGGTTATACTGGGGGCAGGAAAAGAGGCAGAAGTTACGATCCAAGGAGTTTAAAAGTCTTTAGAATTCCCCAGTAATTTGCTTTCTGCATAACTGATTTAAATAATACAGACTTTAAAGAATGGCAGTGTTCTAGTTAAGAATTCAACAAAATAATCTGAAAGTACAAAAGAAGGCCAGTTTCCCTTTTCCCTGCTTTGATTGATGCTGCTCCTTGTAATAGACACAGAGCACTTTGGGAAAGCTGAGAGCAGAGCAGAGTCCATTTATGCATCTGTTTCTCATAAATCTGCACCATCATAGGAAAAATTATTTGTATTTTGGAATAACTTGTAATTTACACAGTAAATCCTCAGATGTTTTTGGATCTCTTGTACTTGGGTGCTCATGTGCTAGTAATGCCCACAAACTGTTACAATCCTTGCTAAATTCATTTTTATATTACTGTTGTCTGATGTTATTGAAACAGCAAATCAATCCATGTGATAGTCATTCTTTCAGAAGAGAATGTTCTTTTAAAAATGCCTTAAAACCAAAAGAGTGAAAATGTGCTGTGCAAAAGTTTTTAGATGGGTTCTCTTACATAAATGGTGATAGAAAATGCTAATGTAAGTCTGAACTGATTCGCTTTCCTAAATGTGTGTCCCTTGTCTGTGAGAAAGTGTTTGTGATTTCTATCATGATTAAACATTTTTAACGATTTATAATGGTCAATACCTACTAAGTCAGTGGCCAGAAGGAAAACACGTTATGTCTCTTAATAGCTCTAAATATCTTGTACATTCAGATTTAGCAGTGAAGAGCAGTTTGGAGAAATGTTGCTGAAATTAGAGGGAAGCAGATTCTTCCAGTTCTACAAAAAGAACATGTGGTAATTTATTACATACCACCAAAAAGGCTGTTCATCTTAACGGAGTAGAAAACCTGGAGTCAAAAGTATCTGAGGAAACGTAGATTTCACTTCAAACTAGTGAAATCATTGTTAACAAAAATCAAAAGAACATTTCTGTGCTTTAAAGGACCTTTTATTGATTGTCTGAGAAGTTGATTTTAGCATGGAGGCTACAATGCGTGTGGTGACACTAACATACAGTTAATGAAGGAAGAGAGAAATCGGTTCTTTAAGGAAAATTGGAAAAGTATTTATACTCCCGTATGTGCTTTATGGTGCTAACTAATAACAAAGTGTATTTGTAAGTTCAGCAGATGCTTTTAGAAGTCCTTGATGACATGCAGCCGTGTGTCTTCTGTTGATGTCAGAGGGTTGTGGTGTTGAGTGTTGAAGCAAAAGTCTGGTTTTGCAAAGTAGGCATTTTTGAATTTTAAATATTTTTATAATGAATATGTTCCTGAGGTTTTATTTAGAAAGTATTAGTCTTCTGGCAGATTAGGAACAGCAGGCCTGCTTTGGTAAGATACAGGAATCACTAGTAGCTATTGGCACAGGAGGCCACGGGTCCCATGCAGAATTACCAGAACTTTTTCAACACATTTGACTGTATAGTTTCTTACAGACATCAGCTTTGTTAATTCTAGAATATTGCTTTATCTACATTATTCTGAATGATCTAAAAAGGTGATGGTTCCCTTGGGTCAGAAAAGTGAACCTGGTAAACTGATTTTTGCAACTCTATTAAATAATTTACTTTGATAATAAATTGGATAGGAAAGATAACAATATAAGTGGTTTATGACTTTTGTAAATAATCTGATATTTAATTTGGGATGATGGAGCCATAGCACTGTTTTGAGAAAGTCTCAAGGAAAAAGATCATGTCTACTTAACTTCTAGGTCATCTTGATGATTTTTATGTTGAAATGAGAAATTATTAAATACATTTTTCTCTTTATAAGGTGAACGGCCATTTCATTGCATGCTATGTGAAAAGGCTTTTAACCAGAAGAGTGCTCTTCAAGTCCACATGAAAAAGCACACAGGGGAGAGGCCTTATAAATGTGATTACTGTGCAATGGGATTTACACAGAAAAGCAATATGAAACTGCATATGAAGCGGGCTCATGGTTATACTGGTATGTAGCATAATGATAGTAATGATGAGTGCAGGGAACCGTATGCTTTACTAGGAAAGCACAAAGCAGTTCCCTTAAGTTATTGAGGAATTAGGCACTAATAGCCAAGTTGAAGAGCTAGTAGTTGCACATACAATCCAAAAAGCAGGTTGAAACAGAGACTGGTTACTGTTTCTGGTTCCTTGTTTTCTATGTGGGGCTCTGTACTACAGAAAAACAAAGTTCAAAACCTATTAAAGGAAAAACAATCAATTATAATTAGATATTTTAAAACAAATTTTTTAAAGTGTGTCTCGCGAATTTACAGAATCTGAAGTAGTTTTGTAATACCTTTCCCATCATGATTCCTTTATTCCCAAGTGCTGTGTTTGCATTTTTCTTAGACTATACATCATATCATACTCACTTATCTTTTTCTCTTGTACTTTGGTAGGTCCTGTACAAGAGCCTGCTAGTCATCAAGAACAAGAAGGGGAAGATATTAGTCGTGCTTTGAATTTAGAAGAAGTGGTACAAGAATCTTCAAATGAATGGCAAAGTATAGGCAATGTTTTTCGATGACACCTGAAAATTTGAAAACTAAAAATGTTTCTGGGACTCAAATTTCTCAAAACAAGTTTTCAGAAAAGTAAAAGATAGCTTTTACAGTTAAAGCTTCAAGAATTGAAAATATTAACAATAGAATAATATATTATAGTTTTTTTAATTATTTACAAAAATAATGTAAAAGAATCATTCTTTTTTTAAGCTTGTAGAAGAATATTGGGAAAACATCATTTAATGTGTGCTAAGTTGTCTGTGAATCAGTGAACTCAGGTAATACTGTATACAGTTTCAACTTCTAATTCACAGCCAGTATATCTATTTGAAAAATAAACTGGAACTTTATATCAGACTAGAATGATTCCCATTTTTAAAGGAGGTGAAGAATAACTTTGTGGGAAAACCATGAAACTGTCAGTCAGCTTTCTTTTTAATGTGCTTAGAGAAATAATTGAGGTTGGATACAAACTGTTACAGAGTAGATGCATGCAGTATAAGATAGTTTGGGGGTTTTTACAAGGCACAGGAAAGCTCTGTATTTCTGTTTTAAGCTTTTTTTCGTACATTTTGAAATTTTGTCGAAAAAAATAAAATGCCGTGAACTTACGGCTTTTCTTGAGTTAAACTTATGAGAGGGAGCATGTTCATTTCCATTCCAACCGTAAAGGCAGTTAGTTGTTAGTTTTTACATTAAAAGTCTGAGGTTTTAACCTCAGCAATAATTATTTAAAGAGAATCCCAATTAGAAGAGGTTCCAACGAAAGCCTCCTTTCATGTTTGCTGTATTGGATCAGCAGGTACATCTCTCAGTATCTGTGGGAAATGCAGCCATATACTAAATCTGGGAAGTAAAACCTACAATTTTGTGTTAGCAGTGAGAAATTTAGATGCACACTAGGTCACCTATAATATACAATATTCCCCAGTGCTATAAACAGTTATCATTTTAAAACTGTAAATTCTTCATTATTTGTGAATTTTGGAAATATGTTACTTTTATTTGTTGCTGTTTAAGTCATTGTTTCAGAAAAACTACCTAGTTGACTAAGTAATACTTTGAAAGGTGCCACTTGTTAAGTATATTCATAACAAAGAAACACTGGAGTAAAAACATAGTCATCTTTTAGACATTCCAAAGACAGAAGCTCTTTTTTTTACCGTGTTCTTTTGAATTTTATTTATATGTTACATATATATAGATATATATATATGTGTGCTTGTATGTATATGTATATTTAAAGTTATATGAGCCTCTGTGTGGCTGATCAGTATATTTTGTAAATACTAATCCCAGTTGCAGGAAGTTCATCTTTTTGGCTTGCCGTAAGTACTTCTAGATCAGTGGTGGATTTATTGTACTATAATACAGAGCTGGATTTTAATTTACCTTCTGAAAGATAATTGCTCTCCGATCCAAAAAGCCCTTTTCTGTAAATATTGTCTATACTTTGTCTATGATACAAACTAGTTATTTCAGATTGCTGAAGCAAGAAGTCACTGTTGGTTTTGATAGGGCATCTCTTAATTCTTTTGTTAACTCTTTGGCATATGTATATAAGTAATATAGCTGGTGACATGAAAATAACACTTTTGTTATGTGGAATATTTAATTCAAAAACATGTTAAATAATACTACTTTTTTCCAAATTCTGTTTCGTGTATTTTTTAAGCATTTGACTAGGAAATTCTAAAAACTCCTTTCACCAGAATATTGCGTGTCTCAATATGGCGTGTCTCGGTATAATATGTAAAGAATGTATGTGAAGTTCTTCCAGCAGTGCCTTTCCTTCTGGACAGCCTGTTAGTGTTTCAGCTGTTTAAGAAAGACATTATATTTCACAGTTGTCTGAAGGCATAGTGGCCTCATGGCATAGCACTCTGTTTATCTGTAATAATGCAGTAAAATGTCCTGTTGCATGTACCATGTGTGTGGCAATTGAGACATGGACTCTTCATGAAGTGCAAAAGGAAAGGCCCTTTATTATTACAATATTATGTACTTATGCAGTGGTTAAAGCTCTTCATAATTAGCAAATCAGCAATTAGACAACTATCTACCTTTTTTTCCTGTCAGCATAAGACCACGCTGTGCAGACCAACCAGCTTCTCGTTCACGTGCTGTTCACGCAGCAGTAACTTCTCCCAGTTCAGTGTTGCAGCTATCCATTGTTTTTCCCTGCCACCTTGTCACAACTCGGCAGTTTATTTTTCTGCCAAGACCTGTTTCTCATCAAAGCCTTGCTGCTTCTCAGGGGCTTCATTGGCTGACAGGCCAATGTCAGCTTGCCACTCTCCCACACGTGTAAAACCTTTTCCCCATTCTTTCAGAGAATACTGTGTAAATGCACAGCAAAGTTTGTTGGAGTTGATTTGCTGCTTAGGAGATGACTCTTTCCAGAGGCTGTCAAATCCAGTTTGACAGAAGTTGATTTACATCTGGTTACATCCAGGTGCAAATTCTTCCTTCATAATGGGAATGTGATTTCTGAATACTCAAAAGCATTCAGTCTGCTCTAGCTGTGATTGCTTTGCCAGCAAGTAAAAACTGGCAGTGGTTGGTACTTGGGTGAGCATGTGCTAAAAGCAGGTCTCGTGAGTAAAAAGATGCCACTTTTAAATGGTCACTTCTCAAACCGTTATGTCTTGATTAGAGTCAATGAGTGTGTGTTGTAAGTCTTGGAAGTGTTAAATAAGCAACATGAGTTATGGAGTCAGCTGACTTTTTCCTGAATTTGGTTTGCTACTCCTCCAGTGCCCGGAGTCTGGTACCTTACAGTAAATAGACTTTTAAAAATCTTTTTTGTAGCAAACACGGTATTTTATTTGTTTCCCTGCATCCTCTTCCACCATGAACTTCAAGAATTCACTCTTGAGTATCCTGACAACAGAGATTTTCACAGCCCAGATTCCTGGATAAGATTGAGTCAGAGGTTTTCAGATCCGTGCATCTTGTTGATGTTCCGTACAAATACGCTGTAACCGCTATGTTCATATTTTCAAAAGCAATATTGAAGTAGATGACATTTTTAGGTAGCAGAAAGAACTGTTGTGCTAAGGCACGACATCCTTGTCTGTAAATTGGAGAGACATGGATTTGATGGATGGACCACTTAGTGGGTAAGGAATTGGTTGGGTGGTCACAAAGAGTTGTGGTCAACAGCTCGATGTCCAAGTGGTCAGCAGTGACGAGTGGCGTTCCTCAGGGGTTGGAGTGGGGAGCAGTGCTGTTTAACATCTTTGTTGGTGACGTGGACAATGGGATTGAGTGCACCCTCAGCAAGTTTGTGAACATCACCAAGCTGTGTGGTCTGGTTCACATGCTAGAGGAAAGGGATGGCCATCCAGGGGGACACGGACAGGCTGGAGAGGTGGGTCGGTGCAAACCTCATGAAGTTCAACAAGGCCAAGGGAAGGCCCTGCACATGTGTCAAGGTTATCCTAAATCCAGGCTGAGTGATGAGTGGATGGAGAGAAGCCCCTGCAGAGAAGGACTTGGGGCTATTAGCAGATGGAAAACTGACTATGAGCCAGCTATGTGCACTCCCAGCCCAGAAAGCCAACTGCATCCTGGGCTGCATCAGAAGTGTGGCCAGAAGGTCCAGGGAGGGGATTGGGATTGTCCCCCTCTACTCCACTCTTGTGAGACCACACCTGTAGTGCTGTGTCCAGCTCTGGGACCCTCAGTGTAAGAAAGACACAGACCTGCTTGAGTGGGTCCAGAGGAGGCCACAGAGATGATCAGTGTGCTACAGCACCTTCCTTATGAGGACAGGCTGAGAGAGTTGGGGTTGTTCGGCCTGGAGAGAGAAAGCTCCTGGGAGACCTTATGGCAGCCTTCCAGTACTTAAAGGGGGCCCATGGGGAAGGTGGGGAGGGACTCTTTATCAGGGAGTGTAGTGACAGGACAAGGAGTAACAGTTTTAAACTGGAAGAGGGCAGATTTAGATCAGACAAAAGGAAGAAATTCTTTCCTGTGAGGGTGGTGAGACACTGGCACAGGTTGCCCAGAGAAGTTCTGGCTGCCCCCTCCCTGGCAGTGTTCAAGGCCAGGCTGGACGGGGCTTTGAGCAACCTGGTCTAGTGGAAAGTGTCCCTTCCCATGGCAGGGGGGTGGAACTAGATGGTCTTTAAGATCCCTTCCAACCCAAACCATTCTATGAAGTCTATGAAACGAAGAGTCACATTTCACAGTGGATAAGTGAATAGTGCTTAGGAATGTCTGGTCTTTCTGGTTTAATGCAGTAGTAGGCTTATCCTAGTCTCAGGCTTTTTGGCTTGTGTCTGCTCAAGTATTTATTTTGGTTTATTTCATTTTGGTTTATGTCCATTCCTTCAGTATAAGCAATGACACACTCCTAGTACTGGTTGTGCATTTTTGTTTCAGGAAAAATCCTTTGCTTACAAATCAAAAAGACATTTAAACTATTTTCCAGCAAAACTAGTAGTGAGTAGTTATAGGAATAAATTTCAGTCTAAGTTTTAATCTCTTTTGAGACTTGTGTTGGTAAAATGATGCTTTAAAGTACCATACCTTTTCTTCTATAGGAAGTAAATCCAAAAAAGCCACTTCCAGGTTCTGGAAAAGGTGACTGAGGGGAAAGCAGAGTGGTGAAGGCAAGGAAGACATTTTGGATAAGTTCTATAGCTCTACAGTGCAGTGTTTTGAAAGATACATTTCTCAATTTTTTTTATTTTCCTTAAATATTCTTTACAATTTTTGAAGGCTGCATTAAAAAACAACTTGATTTCTTTGTACAGAGCATGTGAAAGATACTTTGTGCTATACTTGTTTATGAAGGGTGGGATTTCACTGCCTGTACATAAGCATTGTATGCCTTGCAATATCCCTCTGGCCTTTAGCTGCTGCTCCACAAAGGCACTGGCCTCCCATATATCCCCTGTCACATTGTGAGCCTCGTGGGCTGTGCTAAGTCACCAGCAATGTCACTAGAAGCCTGTGTGCAGGCAACTGGGTCCTGGGTCCCAATGTGTCATTTTCTAGTATCTGAACATTGTTCATAAATTGTGGAAAAAAAACCCCACAGAACTTTATAATTTTCTCTTTTAAAAGACAAAGCTGGTCCAAGTTTCATTTCAAGTTGATTACTTTATTTCAATAATGAATATTTTTAAAAGCTGTGTTCCTATAAGAACAATACATATTCAAATTAAATCAACTATTACATTGCAGAGTATACATCTGAATGAAGCTACAATAGAAAAATACACATAGCAACCAGTGTAGGTAATAGAAGATGTAATATGTGTGTGTATGCTTAATAATTTTGGTTGTTTTGTTTTCTTTAGTCTCTATGTATTTTCTATCCTCTCATCTTTCATTGCTTCATATTAATGGACACTGATTTAAACTTGCAATAATAGATTTAGATGTGAAATGCAACTAACAAACATAGGTAACTTTTACTGGGCACTTATTAGGAATGCATTTTCAACCTGGGAAGCATTAACTGTAGTCTACAAATGCATAGGCTAAAACTAAAAAAATAAAATAATTAATCAGACACTTAAATGACATCTTGAAGAAATGGTAAGTTTAAGTAATAAACCAGTGCAATTCAGAAGAGCTTTTTATTTCCCTAAGTGTGGTTGGACATACCATTGCCACACATTCATTTTAGTAATTTGTGAACAATTAATATCTAAATCTAACTCAGCTACAATTTATTTCTATAAGGCAACTACAGTACAACAGTTAAATGTTCACAGCAGTTTACTATGAGTTTGCTTTGGTGCACTGCCCTTAACAGGCATCCAGATGTTACTCAGGCAAAAGATGAGCCAGTCAAATATAACACTGCTGCAATGCCAAGAGAAAGATTTGAAATTCTAATGCGAGATGTGCAGGACTATCTGAGATACCATTACTGAAGGGCTCTCTTTCAGAAATTAGACTTATTTGTTTATATATTTACTTACTTATTCTACTGCGAAGTTAATGCTTTTGCAGCAGAGCTTGTGTGAAGCACCAGTGATGTCCAGTGGTCACTTGTGCAATCTTAGATGTTTCTTCTCTGGGAATATCCCTTGTTTCTTAACATTAGTCTAACTCAAATTTGAAATCCTCTTTCTCTCCCTCATCTGCTCAATTCTAATGGTTTGGATGCGATGAGCAATACATGATATGAAAACAATTTCCTTATTACTATTGCTCCACATCATATTGATTCTACAACATCTGCCCCCTCCCACATTTCACATACCTTGAACTCCCAATGTTTGGTAAACCTTTCCATGACTGCCTAATCCTGTTATGAAAATAAATTATTCTGTGAGTGAGAGAAGGAAGATTAAAACAAAACAAAAAAAAACCAAATCAAAAAAAAGTATTTGGATAAACAGTCCTTACAACTTCTGCACATGGTAGATTTTTTTTTTTTTTTTACAGCAGTGTCTCAGAAATTCATGAACAGCAGTGCTCAGTATCCAAGACATTAGGTCTTTATTTGTAATTCTGATGTTCACTAAAACGAAACCAGGAGATTTGAGCTCAAATTAGGTTCTTGAGAGAAATAAAGTCCAGCATACAGTTAGGGCATCCTCAAGAAGAATGAGTAAGGTCAGAGATCATGTTACTTCACATAAAATAAGGAAAACATCTAGTAAAACTACTTTTTGTGTTCCTTTCATTCAACTGTTGGTCAGGGATTGCCAATAGAAGTTTGTATAATCTACTGCATGCAAAACCTAATTGGCATTAAGTAATGGATTGCATCTACCTAGGTAATTGTTGCAGTTGTTACTAATTTTAAGGCAGTTACATTATGAAGCAGAGTACGTGATCCTTGGATGGCATCTTAGAGCTTCAGCGCCTAGCAACTGGTGAACCAGACCGCGATCCAGGTCGGGACCCAGAGCCTCCCTGTGGAGGGAAGAAGAGAGGTAAGTTAATTAAAAGGTACTGTATATTTGGGTCTATGAATTGAAAAGCAGTCTGTAGTGCTACAGAATTTTAAATATTAGCTAATGAAACGGCTTGCAGTGGCCTCTAGCATATGGCTGAATGTTACTGGAATTTTCACTTCAAAGAGATGATGCTTTTCATATATTTTCACAGAGGATTAATTTACTCGCATTAAATCCCTCATGCGGGGCTAGGCAGTCTCTC
Organism: Athene noctua; assembly: GCF_965140245.1. Classification (NCBI taxonomy): domain Eukaryota; kingdom Metazoa; phylum Chordata; class Aves; order Strigiformes; family Strigidae; genus Athene; species Athene noctua. The sequence continues at coordinate 65,592,041 of NC_134038.1, forward strand.
CTCAATTATTTGTAGGTGCATGTTTTTATTCAGGCCTTCCTAATGAAAGCAGTTTACTTACTTGCACATCCTGGAAATTTTCATTTTTATGGCTACCCCTGATCTGTTTGTATACTTAAAAAAAAAAGAACAATACCAAAACCAAAAACTGCAAAGCTTGCATACAAATTGTGATAATCTCACAGCCAAAAGAACTGAAATGTAATAATTCTGTCATATCTATTAGGGTAAATTGTTAATGTGATTGTGTCAACATCAGTCTTGTATGGAAAGCTCAGATGCCAATACAGGAAAAAACTAAGAAAAGATAAAGGGCTGAAACCTGGCCTATTTTTACAGATTTAAAGATTAGGCTAACTGGGTATCTTTTCCCAAGGCTTTAGCAACTTTCTAGGCAAACCTTGAATGATTTACTAGGACTACAAGTGTGAGATAGTGTGGGAATTGTTACTGCAGTCCGCTGATGACTGAACTGTTTACTTAAAAAAATTAAGCATACATGTTTTCTTTCTATTTTTCTGATCTTTCAGTGCTCCCTCCTTAGTTTTACTGAACTGTTTCAAGGAAGATTTAGTGTAATCCACTAGTTAATTGGCTTCTTTCAAAGTAAATCTATAAAAAGAGTTATTAATGCCTCCTGCTATAAACAATGGGTCTAAATCAAATGGTCCTTAATAAAACTCTGATATGAGTTCCAAAAGTTACAATGGCTCGGAGAGAGGCTATCTAAAAAGTGGAACTGGTGTATGTATATCATCAGATATATATATAAATCCAAGCTAAATAGTTGTGATCGTTATGTAAAAAAGAGATTGTTAAGTTTTGAGAGAAATTATTATCAGATATTTTCAGATGTTCAAAAGAAATTTTACAAATAATGTCATTCTATAGCCATGGTATTCTTGACGTATCTGAACTACACTAAAAAGCTACAAGTGAAAATTAAACTTAAAAGGTAAAGGTCTGATTTTTACCTGGGCCTCTGAAGAGCTCATTCCTTTTCTTAAATTGCAACATAACAATTCTCACTATCTCCTTGAAGTTTTCAAGCTGTCATTTGCTGCTGTATATGTTTGAAAAACAGTTCTACAGTGAAAGATAACGTACCCTAAACCATGTAAGAGACAAGAAATGTATTTTTGCTACAAGTGAAGGTGCTGTTATAAGCAGTAAGAGTCTGAGATGATGAGCTCTGCTAATGGGATCTCAGACCTTCTGTCTTGAAGTTAAGATCACTACTGATTGCATTCTTCATGTGTGACTAGTATACTTGGTGATCTGTTATGAGTGAATCCTTCACTATCTTTGAGGAAAAGCAGTCTTAGTTAAAGTAGCTGCCAGTGGATATGATGTGCTCTTCATATGTCTTTTTGCTGACATGGAATGTGAAAAATCCTCACAACTGACTTGTTTTCCTGTTCTGTTTTCATTTATTATCTGTGTTGGTGGGGCTGTGCTCTGACTCAAAATGGTGAATTGAACCAGGTGTTTAACAAATGTTTATTTTTCATATGACAGTTTTCTAGTTTACCTTACCATGTGGTGTCGCAGCTTCTTATACTGATGTATTATATGAGCTCTGCCACCTGAGGTGGGAGCAAGGGACTCTTCAAGGTGTTACTACATCTCAGCCAAATACATGTGCAACACTGCCCTATACTACCATTCTGCATCTTACCAGTTTGCTTTAATTTTCGATATTCTGAATAATTTGGCAGCAGCAGCAAGCTGTGTCATCTCATTCATCTTGTTTTCCAGATCATTTGTGACTTCAGTAACAACAGATCCTGATGTGGGTCTTTGTGGGACTCTGTGGACTTACCTTCTTTCCTGATGGTAACTCTTATTTTTACCTTTGTTTTCTATCATGTAAGTAGTTACTAGGCCATGAGATAACATTCTGTTTTGTCCGTGCAAATCTAATTCCTTCAGAAGCTTTAAGGAAATGTGGTTGTTTCAAACATGGCAGGTTCTGAAGAGGTTTGGCTTCTCTTTTTCCCGGACTCAATTTTTTGTACTTAGAGTAAGTTCAATTGTACTTTACCAGTTTAAAGATTTTGGAAAGAGTGCCCTGGCCCTCATGATAGGATCCCTTATGTCCCTTGTGAGCAGATTTATGCTCATAGAATTTTCCGCTTCCTCCATATCCTGGCTTGTGTCCTTCACCACCCTGCAAAGAAAAATGTTCATATATATTGCAAATTATCACATTCACATTACTATATGCACGTTGTAATCTTTGTGATCACTGAAATGTAATACTCGAATGAAAAATGTAGAGGTGTTGAAATAAAATAATATTTTATGTAATAAACAAGGATGAAGAAAAATGTTAGGGAATTATCTGAATATACTCAAATCTGAGGGAAGCACCAATCTGTAAGAGATGAATTAATAATCAAAAAATGGGTACTCAGAAGGTTAACCTGTGTGATGAAACTTAAAATGTTTCAGTGTCACCAGTTCTAAGATGTCAAATATGTCAACTAATTTGTGTTCTTCTGATAGTGAAAGAAATGCTTAATGTCTTGAAGGCTTTAATATTTTGTCTTAAAATGCAAGTAATTTAACATGTCCATCTCATATTAAGTCAGACCTGTGGTAGAGAAGTAGAATTTAATCAGTTGTGAGTTAACTGTGGGAAGAACTTGTCTAGTGACTGTTTAGGCAGATCACTTCTTACTGAAAGGGGTTGCAAGGAGAGGTGGGACAATAAACTTGAATTAGTGACAGTGTTAGTTTTGCAGACTTTATAAGAGCAATTGGAACTGTGGAATAAGTCCCCATCTCATCCCAGCCCTCCATCCCATTTTTGTCCTTCCCAGGAAAAGAAAAACGCAGCAGATGAGTCTTCCAGGAGTCTTTAAGGAAAGAGAGCTTTGCCATGCAGTGGATTTTGGTCCCTTTGTGCTAAAGCAAAAAAACCTATCACTGCAAGGCTGTCAAGTTGCTGGATAAGAGCAAGCAACAAAAGTACCATCTTAAAGTGCTGTGGGAGAAGGGAGGAAAGTCAACAGGAGAAGCAAAATAGCAAAATAGAGACAAAACAAAATTATCACGTTGCTGCAGTAGCTTGAGGCAATGAAGCAAGATATGCTTTGGCCTGGTAAATAAAGTGACTGTTATTGAAAGCACATTCATCACCTACCCAGCTAAATCTGGTGAGGGATAATCCTCTTCCCTGTACATGCAAAAAATAGAGACAATGACATGATGATCACTATGGAACGTAGTGTTTGGGTGTACCATACACAGAAGAAGATGAAAATGCCATAAAAAGTATGAAATACTGGCCATATAATGAGGCAGGAATTGAAAATAACAATCTATACAGTCATTCCATGAAACACAAAAGGCAAAATTCTTTGTTATAATTACAAGATCTGACTTCACCAGCCATGGTTTGTCAGTATTATGTACTTTAGAAACCAGCTGAGCTTAGTTAATGTAAGGACAGTTCCGGGTGAGTGAGGCTTGTTTGAAAGCTTTAGCTATTATTGGTTTATTACAGAAAGCAATCACAACATAAATGCAATATAAAATTCCTGCAAGTGGCTTTAATTTGTCATGCAGCAAGTCAGGAAGTGCATGAGGAATAGAACCATAGCTTTTCTGTCTTAGTCCTTTGCTTTAAATACTCCAATGATAACTCCAGATTTTACTTAGTGCCATTAAAGAAAATTAATCAGGCTAGCAGTTGATTGGTGTAAATTAGCCCACAAAAGATCTCGGACATTGCTTGAGCCCCTAAAAACACTTACCTTTGCTTGCATTGGGGGAGGTGTACGGGGTGAGACCTAAAAACCAATACAAAAAAGTTGTAAAACCAAGGCAAAAATACATGTAGGGAATCATCAATCCTTTTGCGTATTATCTATGAGTTGGTAGGATTGAGTGCTATCTAAGTACTTGCACTGAGAAGCTCCTCTGCTGTCTTAGGCTCTGCCTAGAACACAGCAGATTTTTGTCTATTTTTAAACAGAAACCTTTCTTAATACAGCCACTGCCGAAGACACAAGGACAAAACCTGTCAATGGTGAAGCTGTATATTTGTAATGGTTGTTGCTGAAATTTGACTATGCTAATGGAGAGTTCACCCACTTTTTTTTTTAGCATTTCAGTATTGTTTGTGTTTCCAGGTAAAAATTATTTTTGTATTTGAATGGCATGATGAGCTCAAAGGCATAGGACAAGTCACGAGGCTCAAAATAATGGCTCATGATTGGGGAGTATTTGGTTACTGATGGATCAGAAAGAAAATATTTCATTTCAGTACATAACAAGAAGAGAGAAGACTTACAATGTTCTTGAAGAAGTGGACTACAGGGTTGTCGTCACCAGGCCGGCCATGCTGAGATCTCTGGGGGATGGACCCTACGTGGTGGCTAGCCCTGGCTGCATGTATATCCTGAAAAGCAGAATAGGCATATTGCCAAGTCAGCCAGGAAGGAAAGATAATCGCCGACTGTATGAAGAGAAGAATAATTTTCACCAGGAACAGAGAGAAGAGAAAAATGCCTTGGAAATCTACAGAGATTGCAACCTACAGTTGTCAGTGCTGTGAAGGAACAATTTTTTAATACAATGGCAAATATAGAGCATGTATATGGACATATGTTGTGCATATATAGATGGGTATACGTGTTTTAATATTACAGCCCAGTGTGGAATTGAACCTGTTATTGGAAAGTTCTGATAACAGAAGCCTTGTAATTTTCCTCTTTCGTAAGTAGGATCGTAGAATGTAATTTTAGAAATGAAACCTGAAATGGAGAAAACCTTAAAATGCTCTTGGGCCATTCTTCATGTGACAGCAGGAATGGATCATGTATCATTTCTCAGTTCCCAAAGACTACCTAACACCGATGATCTGCAAGAGCAATGTTATTTTTAGAATGAGGGAATCAAATGAGACTGACTATACTTTCTATTTGCAGTAGGACTTCCTGAGTAATATAGAAAGAAGTCCAGTAAGCAAAGGTAAAATAAATTACAAAATTAACACATTGTGAAGAGTGAATAACTTGACTGGTACTTAGAGTGTGATGAATCTGTTGTGGTGAAAATAGTGTCAAAAATGCAGTGTAGTTACTGCTATCTGGATGCAGTATGACAAAGTTTAAAAAAGAACTGTTATGTAAGACTGACCCAATTACAGACATCTGCCTATGACTGCAAATGTAGAGGCACAAGGCTTCATGTTCATTGCAACAGATCTGAAGTATGTGCAATGGGGAACAGAGAAGGTAGGAGAGAATGAATGTAACAACGGTGCTGCAAGTGCTCTTAGTGTAATGAATCCCTCGAGAATACAGTGACATTATAAGCATCATGTGGACTAAAAATTTTCATTGGCCCCTAAAGATGAAATGGAAATCCATAGCGAGACAGTAGCTTGCATGCATAAGTGCTTCCCTATTACTACATACTGAGTGAACATTTGACTGTAGAACGGTATGAATAGTTATTTACAATATACTTTGCTTTTATCACATACAGAAAACATTGATCAGCTTGCAGAGAAAAAGTTTAGTCTGATTGTTGGAGATAGTCTGATTGGTGGGACTCCTGACTCATGAGCGGTTTGGTGATTTTTGAGAAATAAGTTAATATCTGTAGAACGGATTTTCAAAGGTTTGAAGAGTCTTTTTGCACTTTGAGTGAAATGTCATCAGTAGCTTTCAGAATGACTCCGACTGCCTCAAGGTATTACTACTGAAAATGGCTGCACAGAGATTTCCATGTTCTAAGACTCCTGAATAAAGGTCACATGAAACCATCTAGTGTGCTCAAAGCTGCTTCACAGAAGTTTTATTTTGAAGAGATTGGTGTCAGGTCTTGTGATCTTATGTGAATTAAATTGATTTATATTATGTTGGATCGTGCAAAATGAGATGAAGTATCCACCTTCATGAGTAGCCTTTTAAGTTATGTAATTCTGAAGAGAAATGAAATTCAGACATTTTGTTTAGAAGATTAATTTCCTCAGGATAAAAAATGAACCAATGCAGAGAAGTTCAGCTGGTATTTATCAGCATCATTTTTTGCATGCCAATGATTTGTAGAGATTTACTGTTTAAAAAACAGGATTTCCTGAATTTTACTGTATCTGCGTGATTTCTGTCGTGTCAGGCAGCCAGTCCAGCTTATACTTCTGCAACAGGTTCTACTCTGTCACTAGTTCCAGTGCTGCCAAAATACCCTCTGCTGCCATGATTAGGAAGAGGGAGCCAGTAAGGTATCAACATGTGTTTGGAACAAGTTCCTTCAGCCAGGTGTTTGACTTTTTACGCTGTGTTGAAATGAAGCACTGCTTCGCCTCTGGAACCAGATGAATGCCTTGTCTTTGGGATAGGTACCATGATAAATACTGTGGTGTTGCAGATCTGAACGCCCATCTTTAGCAGCAGGAAGGGGTTGCTATCTAGCTGCAAAACTATTGCAGTACGTGAAGAAAACTTCAAAATCAGATTTGATTGCATGCAGCCTGCAACTCTGCAGCAGGTGATGGCTTGCTACCAGGCAATTATCCCAGAAAAGCTGGAGTGATCGTTTTCTACAGTTTAGATGAGGTTGAGTTCCTGAACTGAGCGTTCTGATCAATTACTAGATGCTAATAATTTGGCTTACTGAAAAGGTTATCATGTAACACACACAAATTTTCTTCTGCCTGTGGTGCCAAATGCCAGCACGGTCTTTGAATGGGTCCCCTTTTAAAGCTTAGCAGGTAGTAGCAAGTCTGAAGCCATTTTTAATGATGATTCTGTATGAATTTAATACCATGGTTTTCCCAGTGTTACAAATGAAGTGCTTTCCTTCCATATTATCATCAGCAAGCTTCATCTGTGGTCAGAATATTCCATATTATTCTCAATTTGTGGCAGTTAATTACATGTTCCCTTTAATTTATTGTTAGAATTACTCTTTCACCTGTAGCTTGTTCTTTCAATTTTTGGACTCCTACGGGTGAGCACAAAATCCAGTGGTTTTCTTCCTGACATTGCTCACATTCATGCTTTATGAAAATAATTTCCCTCAGAAGAGTAACAACTGATATCTATGGTGTTAAAAGTTAAATTTTAATGGATTCAGGCAATTCTTTGCTGAATGAAAGAGAGAACAACTCTGGTTTATTCTGCTAGGATGGGCTACTGAGGTGGTATTTTATAATTGGACCTTTTTGAATGACCTCATCTAGTCACTGCACGTTTCACTAATACATTCAGAAGACCACCATTTATCTTTAAATATGCTTCAAGTGCTTGGGAAAAAAACAAACCAAATCAAAACATTAACCTTAAAATCTAATAGGAATACAGCAGAGCAACCATGTTTTAGGAACAGGTGACATTTACTTGTTTCTTTAGTGACGAGTCTCTAGCACCCGGCAAGCTGTAGCGAGCTCTCCCCACACCTCTTGCAACATCATCATGAATTTCAGTCTTAGGAGCATTGCCAGTAAAAAGCAAGCTTGGCTTCCACATCTATATATTATGAAATGTTCACGCAAAGTGTAATCTTGAATTCAGAGCCCTTGGGTACTGCTTGTGAATTTGAAAACAGAAATGCCTCTGTTTGTGCCCTTAAAAAAAAAAAAAAAAATTAAAAAATTCTGAATCGTTTGTAGTTGTGAGCAGTCTTTCCTTCAAAAAAAATAGGACAGAAGAGAACACTCAGTTTACTTTTTGTTTGACCTTAATAAAGGATCCCTACAAAGTCAACTCTGGTGTACATTCAAAAAAGCCAAAAAGGAAAAATCCCTTAATCTGAATAATCTTAATTGTTAGAAAATGTTTGCTAGTACTGGAAGTTTAAGCAGTATCTGGGAGATCTGATGACACAGAGGCTGTTTGCAACTTCACTGTGAAATTAATAGCTTTCAGGATTAATAATGTAAGTAAGAACACTCTTTAAAATGTGTGTAAAATACCCACAGTTATTCTATAATGGGGAGGGATTCAATATTGGAATCCTTTGCAGTGCTTTCTGGTGATAGACATGAAAGTTGCATTATTTCACTGTGCCACCTACCTTACATATTTTGGCCACTAAAACAAGAGAAGAGAGTAAGTTTCAATGTAGATCGAAGAAAACATAGAGGTCTTAACAGCAGTTACACATTGGCATTGCATTCCCTGTCTTACCTATGTACTTTCACATCAAACTAATTACATTTACCAGCACAACCTGTATTAATATTTTGAAAGAGCTGTTGGGGAAAAAAAAATAAGGGCCATTTCTCTAACAATAGTAATAAGAATCCATACATAATTCAGTATGTGCTGCATTTGGGGTTTTGTGCAACACTATTACATTTCCAATTGATGTGAAGATAGCTGAGTATATGCTCTTCATTGTTCCAAGACAGCAGGATTAACCAAGTCTCTTCATACTTTCTGTGGCACTTAATAATGGTTAAGGGGTGTTACTGCCTGTACTGTAACTCTACAGGAGATTAGAGAAGAAGGGTCTTATGGTTTTTGATAAATGAGCAGGCCCTTCTGGTTAGCACATTTGGACACCGTGTTTGATAATCCAGGTTTGTGATCATACATGCATTCGACTTGCAATGTGGTAGGATTTGGGGGATTAAACTCATTATCATATAAGCACAATTGCAGTTATGTATCTTACATGTCCTACTTTGTTTTCAGATTTGATGCGTAAGTATAAAAAAACGCAGTTAAGGAGCAGCAGACATTTTTTTAGTGTATTAGGTCGCATATGCACGTAAGTATAAACTTAAAGCTCTAATTCCCAGTCAGTAGGTGATATGCATTAGTGGCAACAGTACTAAGATGTTTTGGAGTACTGAATTTATAGCTTTTTGCAGTTCCTTTCAGTATCACGATTATGTATTTTTGTTGCCTACTTTGTGATGTTCTTTAGATTTTAATTTCACATCGTATGTAATTTCTATTACGGCAAAATCCAAACACATATGAAATATGGGAATAGCTGATTTAAAATGCAATCAAACCAAGTAAGTATTTTTTGACATTAGTAAGAATGAAAAGCAATGGACATTTTAATGGGTTCGCTGAGTTTCATGGTTCCCATTGGGTTGTCTTCACAAGATACCTAATGAGTTGCTGTGCATGAATTTAAAAGAAATACAAAATCTACAAATTTCAGATTCATATAGATATTAAAAGTAGATTTAGATTGTCTTAGGAAACCAAACTGTTCCACAACCTGCAGGATGTAATGCTTAACCTCCACTAAGAAATCTGCAGCTATACCGGTAGACTAAAATCAGCCTTTAAGGGTTAGGTGATGAATGCTCTTCATGCTGGTTTGTGGGAAGAGCAAACTGGAAAAGCACCAGGCAGTTTGTAAGCCACTCAGCTTATTTTGTGTTGTCCTTGAAATGGGCTCCGAATCCAAACTCCAAGGAAATTCCTACCCAGGTTTGAATTTCTGTAGTTAGTACCATTTCAAAACAGTATTCCAAACAGGAATTGAGGCGTATCCTTTCAGTGAATATATATACACTAATTTTTAAAAATTTATTACATACAGTTTGATGAGAGCAATCATGGGAAATGTGACAGGCGCTTGCATACAGAAATTGCTTCACTCCGGGATTCGGAGGTGCTTTGTATGTGGGGCTTTGTGTTCATGGGTGTAGCTGACACTGCGTCAGAACCTTCCAGTGCTGCTATCCAGTGTCTCCTCAGGCACTGACAGAATATACAGCACACCTGAAATGTGAGGAGCTATTTCTTCATGCTTATGACAGTAGTACTACACCTACTGTAAACATGGACTGCTAAGCCAGAGCTGGGTTACACTACTGTCGCTGCTTCTGTTTTCCATTCACATACAACCCGAGCACGGATTTGCTCTTTGTGAGGGTGTTTGTTCTAGGCTGCTTACAATTTACTGATCTGTTAGAAAAAGCGCTGGGAATGCTGACATCTTCTCCACATGCTGGTCTGATGGTCACATTATCATTAATTAGCTTATTCAGCAGGCTTTTCTAATCACTTTAGAAAGGATGAAGCACACATCCTTGTAATTGTTAATTTTTAGTAATGAGGAGATTAAGACAGACATGAAATTACTTGCTCAAAGTTACGGAGGAGTGGTAGGAAGAGAGATGTAGAGTCAAGGAGATTCTGCCTTCCAGTGCTGTGCTGAGATTGTTAATACAATCTTTGTCTAGAAATAGGTGATGAACAAAAAAAGGGAAGAATTCTTAGCAGAAAGATGGGAATAAAAAACACAGGAGGAAAGACAAGAGATGACTAACAAGAAACCTGAGACGAAAGTTGACATGAAGAAGGAAACAGTGGAGAACACTGACCATCAAGAGAGATAAATGCTAATAATCCAGAACCACATTTCTCCACAACCCTCTTACTCCTTAGTGACTTGACAATTAGGGTTCACAAATTAGAAGGTGAGAAGAAAGAACTATCCGAGAAAAAAGAATAATCAGGATAGTTGTTCAGGATAGTACTGTTTCATAATGGGTCCTGAGTGAAAGACTGGTGCCATCACACCTTCTGGGTTTTTCTCCATGTCCAATCTATTCTTGATAAATGGTTCCAGGGACAAAACCTGGTGCTTTTATTTACCTTTGCTTTTCTGAAGCATTTTTCTGCCTAACATTAATAATTTTATTCAAATATTCTTTATGATGAAAGTTCCTTATCTGCTTGGACACAGTCTCTGATGCATACTCAGTACTGTCCTCTGTGCTGTTTTATCAAGTTGGTATCAAGGACATGGATTAAACCTTGTTGAAATGACCCACTATAGAAACCCAGTACAAGGCTTTGGGTTTTTGTTTGGTTTGGTTTGGGTTTTTTTTTTTGAGAATGATCATCCCAGCAAAAAAGAAATTTTGACTAGTAGGTATTCTCAGGTATTTTCCAGGGTAGCTTCTGCTACCAATAAGCTTCACATGGCCAATATATAGAAGGCATCATAGATTATAATAGTATTCACAATGATAAATTTCTACTGCTAGACTACATATTTGGTGGAGATGCATCTGTTGGTGAGGCTACAGCAAAAAAACGTAACATCGTGGGTATGCCTATTAGGAAGAAAGCAGAAATTTGTAAAAATTTTAAAAAGGCCTGCTGCTTACTGTTTTCATATAGTCAAGAAGCTCATACAATAAACAAGATGATGATTATTTAGAAAACAAAAATAATCTACCAGGTGTACATTATCCCTTTACAGCTGCTGAGCAGCATAAGATGAGAAAAAAGTTACTAAAACCTTATTTTCTTGAAATACACATTTCACCTCAGATTGCACACACTCACCCACCTACAAGCTATTTTATCAGTTCTCATCTTTGAAGGGTCTGTCCAAATTTTATTTCTTTTCTGCATTTAATAGGTAAGACAATGACAAGCTAAACTTTTGTAGAGGTTGTTAAAAGTACTGTTACCTATATCAGCATAATTTATGGAGAGTTTACTATTATGAAATAATTAGACATGGCATGCAATAGTATTTGTTTCCAAGAAATAAACTATCACTCCAAGGTAAGATGTCAAATAATGTAGTCAGTATAAAATGTGAGGGAGGTGGACCCCCCAAAACCTAAAGCTTGTAGAGTTTCTAAGAGAAGTTAATTGCAGGATACATCAGAAATGAAGAGTAGATGCATCATAAGAAAAAGCTGAAACTGAGCTAAGGCTCATCTTGGGTCTGCAGCAGTAGTTAAGTATATTTTACAAACATTTTTCATATTACTTTTTAAGAAATTTGGTAAAAGCACCCGAAAAGGGCAGTAGAGGATTTTTTGTGTAGCTCAGAAATGAAACCAAGTAACTTTAGAATGAAATGAATAACTGAACATGTCTAACTGGAGACCATTTCAGGAAGGAGGGGAGATATTTTACATCAGCACACAAAATGAAAGCCAATTGTTGCTAATGGGTATGCGCTGATGGAAGGTACAAAACAAGCTCAGGAAAAAAAGCTATTAACTTTTGCCTCAATTTTTCTGTTGGGTGGTGTTTACCATTGCACAATCTCAAAACAGCTGAAGAAAAAAAGTCATTAATTTTGGCATTCCAGGATGGAAAGTGCTAAGGATAATGCACTTCTTAATTTCCAAGGAATATAGGTGGCTGGAAAAAAACCCAAACATAACAGTTTTTAATATAAAGAAATTTCTTATTTCTAAATTTGGTTCATCTGCAGATGAGTAAACACAGTGAGAAAAATGTAACGTTTGGTAGAGAAAACCCTCGTGCTAAATTTTGAATACATCCATTTGACCATCTCCATGTGAGTTTTGGGGTTCCTGCCTCCCCCTCCCACCCATTTAAACAAACACTCCCTCTGGGTATAACACAGTAAAACCAAATCCAGACCTTATTCTCAACTGGGCTGTGGTACTGTGCAGTTTTAACACAGAGGAATTACTGTAGAACAGTAATTCCCACCACAAGCCCCCAGAGCTGCCATCGCTGCCTCTCCAGCAGCTGCAGCTCTCCCCTTCTGTTACCCTGAGGCCCAGGCAAAGTGTATCAGCAAGGCTGTAACTTCACCAAGTACCTGAAAGAATCCTTGGAGCTTTTCTTCAGAGCATGCTATTAGCTCCCTCTTAAACAGATTATTATTACATACTGTTGGACAGAAGAATCTAGAAATACTCCAGCAAAGACTGAACTGGAAGACGCTATTAGAAGTTTAATGAAAATCTTTTGCTGTAGGCTGATTAGAAACAGTGATCTTTAAAATGCTTTAGTTGATTAATTAGTATTTTAGTCTGAACACACTACTAAGTACATTTCTGAATTTAAAAGGTAAAAAGCCACCATATAAAAGACAGAAAAAGGGGTGAAGTGCAAAGGCTTCTTCTGTCCACTCAATCATGATTTTCTTTTCAACTTCTAATACAGATCAGCGAGCCCCAACTACTCTGCCCCATTTCTGAATAAACCTTGCCCTGCAGCTGCATCACTAATACTTTACCAAAAGTTAGTCCTTGCTCTTCTAAGCATCACTTACAGAGCATTTAACCTAGTCTGACTTCCAAATTCCTCTTACAGTTTGTAATAATTACTTTAAGCTGTAATTTCCTAAAAATGCAAGGGATAATTAGTTCCAGTGCTCTGTGTTAATTATTAAGCATGTATAACATGTATATGGTCATACGTGTGTGAAATGAATGTGGCAAAATCAATCCTATGTAATGGTGGTTCCTAAAGCCATTCACTTATGTGCTGTGTGGTACTCACCTGTTGATACTTGCTTGTTTTGTACAGATTACTATTTTTTAAAACAGACAAATCTAACATGCTCAGAGGCCCACCATACAAGCGAAATGAGCTTTAATCACACCGGCAGTTCTGATACACAAATTCATTTTTAGGTCATTCATCATTCATTACTACCTGCTATGAGAAAGAGAGGCTAGATGCAGTTCCCATTATCATAAAGTGAGAACACCAGATTTAGCAGCTTCAGTTCTTTAGAAGTGGTCATTTCCTTAGAGCAGGCAAGCTTTATTAATTTCTGTCCAATACACTGTTTTAACTGAATTTTGTGAAAAGACATACAGCCTCTTTTAATTATCGGACACCCCATTATGTACTATGAAGTAGTTTGTTGCAACTTCTGTTAATGGATTAAAGTATTTAAAACAAATTAAATCATTAGTACACTGGTTTTGTGATGTAAAGAGTTTAATGAATACATAAAGCACATATAAAGCAAAAGATTAAAACAAAATAATTGTTACAACCACCATAAACTATATATATAAAAAAATCTGGTTTACAAGCATATTGCTTGCACAGTCAGTTTTACAAAACAGTCTATCACAAGCAATACCACTCCCTGAAATCTAAGACTTAGAAATAAAAATCACAGTATTTACTTAAATCACATCATATACTAGTCAGACTAGCATTGATTTAGCTACTTTTCAGTCTTCATGGTGCTGTAGTACACATTAAAGCTTGCACAAGAAATGTGAATAGAGTTCAAGTGCAAAAAGACAAAAGATGCCCGGATATATGAATATACCCATGTCATTATTTAAAACTGTGGTGCCTAAACTTTTTGCCTGTGCACGTTTATCGCAACTCTTTTTGTAGATCCCCATTACAGCAGCTGCTTAAGTCTGGGGTGGGTTTGGAACCACTGTTTCAGAGATGCTGATCCTAAACCCCAGCTCTGCTCAACTTGAGAACTTCAGCCCAGTCCTCCTCATTCCTTGTATCTGTCTGTAGGAAGGGGAAGCCTCATGTACACCTTCCATATTCCTTGCACCCAAACACATATATCTTGGGAAAGAAATACGAGGAGCAAGGCTTCATACAGGCAACAGGAGAACGTTACAAGATTGCATACAAAACCGAAGCAAAATATAAAACAAAAATCGATTTAATCTTTCACTAAGTCTGGCCTCAGCCTGTTATTTACTGCCACTCACAATATTTTGGTGTTCCATGTGTGTCACAAATGTATTTTAAAGTTTAGTACGTTAATGCATAATGTTAAACCAGGACACAAAAGTTCTTGTTTCACAATCCAAACTTTAGTAGGAGCAAAAAAAAAATCATAAAAGAATTACAAAACCATCAACAACTGCTTACAACAAGTGAGTAAAAGAAAGAAAATAGTGCTCAGTACATACTGATGTTGAATACAGGCTAATATCTAGGAGGCACAAGAAAGATTTGATCATTTTAACAAACTTCCTTATACGTTTTACAAATGTTTAGATAAATATTCTATAAAGATTAGAAAGGAAATAACTTATAGTTACACTACTGTCTTGCATGCTTTTTAAAATGTCTGCACCGCAGCTTCTTTCTGTCACCCTTTAAAATTCTTCTTTAATACAGTTAAATTTAGGCTGTGCACAACAATAGCTTTGTTTGAAATATTCTACCTTAAAAATTGTTCTTAAAAGTACAAAATTCAAGCTGTTTTTTCTTGAGTTTGTTATCCACAATCTCGATGGAGTGGAGAGGGGTTGGGGGAACAACAGCAAATGCACTTGCTGCCCCTTAGAAGAGAAGGGATATTTCTGTATATTCCAGTATTTCTATTTTTATTTACTCTCATGAGACTCCCGTGCACTTCTATTTTAACTTCAGAATTCCAGGGTAAGGGAGAACCTGCTCCAGAGAAAAGGAGGCCACAGAACAGTCCCCGCTTTGTTCCTACCCCACCTTTCCGTACACAATACTGAATATTATTCGTTAATGTACTTTTCAACCCTGGATGCAAGATGAAAATGCCTCCACAAAGAATTTATAATGTGTTTTGCTTGAATGTCAGCCCTAAATCTGTACAAAGAGCAAGTGTTGTCTTTGCATTCCAGGGCTTGCTGGTGTGGGTAGTTGAGATACACACTCCCACTGGGGCACGGGCTGGCTGAAAAAGGAAGATTGCAAGACAGGCAGCTGCAAAATTGCTTTGAAATGCTTCAAAAATTAATCAGAAATAAGTGCAAGCAAATAAGCAGTGCAGCTCTATGAACTTTTCACTTTCAAGACTTTGAGATTCATCCTTTAAGGTGCTTTTCATGGTATCTTATTTACCAAAGACCTGCTTCCTTAGTGGAGTCTAGAAAAGTGTCAAGGGTCTTTATTTCAGCTCATCCATGAACACCATCATCTATCGGTACTCTGACACTCTACAGAATTCAGCAAGTGGCAACTATTTAGGTTTGAAGCACAAATGAGACTCAGCCATCTAGGTTTCCTCCTGTATACACGTGTATAAATAAATGACACCACAAGCCCTCCTTGATACAAGAAACCAAAAGGCATTGATTTGAAGGCTAAATAAATAGTAACCAAAACAACTGTCTGAGCCACTTGCTCAATATTTTCTGCACTGAAATCCTCCTATGATAGAGCTTCCTAGAACATATTTTCATGCATCAATATTATTGTGTGTAATAGTGCTAGAGATGTTTTGTCACCAATGTGACTGACTTTTGCCAAGATAATAAAACTTCTCTGTGCTTACAGCTGAGATCCGCAAGTCAGGAGTCTGTAACATTAGATAAAGTTGTTGTTAAAAAACCACTTCTGCTAGGTAAAAAAATGTTAGAATTGTCCATAAGTCTGTACTGTTTTGCAGACATTTAAGTGCTTCAAAATAGCAGTTTACTGAACAGCAACAGCAGTAAGACAGATGATATTCTGTCCTCTCACACAGAATTTTGTGGAGATCTGTAGAGAATCACAGCGTGTTCACACCAAAGGATAAAATACAGAATCTGTACAACTTGCAGCCATTTTTTAGTCATCACTACTAAAAAGTGAGTTGGTTGGTTTGTTTTATTGCTAAGCAAGAACGTACGTACCTCTGTATATTCTGTATGCAAAATTTAAGTTTTTGGTATTGTTTCCTTGGTGTACAAAGAACATTTCATATACTATCTCTTACTAAGTAACACAGTATATGACTAAAACAGCAAGAGTTGAGCTAGCCAACCAGGTTCCAGAAAATAGCAGTATTGGGAACAGTCTCTGATATTTGCAGTAACAGTAAGGAAAGTGGTTTTCTTCATTCTCGCAGCAACTGCTTGTTGCACGTATGAGCATTATATACCTAGAGAAACAACTTGTGTCATTAGCATTACAGGCCCCAGTTTGTAAATGCGAGAAACAAAAAGACCAAAACACACGGCTTACACAGAACTGGGTACCATCTGCGAGAAGCTTCTGGTTTTAGGTTTCTAGAGTATTTTTCATCCAGTGGTCTGTACATTACAACAACTCTTCAGGGAAGGGCTGCTATACGTTGTGCTTCCAAGAGTAGAGCTGAGAAGTACACTGGCAGCCTGCAGCTGTCCTATGATCACAAATCAATTCTAAACCACAGGGAAGTACACACTGTGTCCCAGTGCAGCACTATGAGACAGCCAGCTTGGGAAAGCTGCGCATGATAACCCATCCCAGCAAGCATCACAGGTTAGAGCTACTGAACAGACAGCAAACGTCAAAGGTTACTGAAAAATTTAGGCCCAGCCAGCAGCTATGAGCATTGCTTTTTTCAACACACAGTGTGAGCAGCTACATCAAACAATATATTCAGCCAGAACAAAGGTTTTGCAGCCCCACAGTAGTTCCATTCAAGTGCTCATGTGTGTGAACACACAAACACGAGGCTTCATTTATCATTTCCATGGCAAAGGGTACAGTGAAAATACCTTAAACTTTGCCACTTGAACAACAGTGAACCAACATGCTATCTGCATAACTTATCAGAGGAGGCAGGTTAATCCTGGAAAAAAGAATTCAAGTAACATCCTTCCATCAATACATTGTTTTTCAATTCATAATGAAGAAATGGTTTGTTGCACAATTTCTAATATGAAATGCTTGGAATATAAATCTTCACTTCTGACCAGAAGAAAGCAACTGAACTGTTTGTACACCTGGGATTCAGGATAATATATCTGTCAAGCCATCTCCTCAGCAATGCTATCAACTGACCTTAAAACATGATCTTGTGCAAGCAGGCTGAGAATCTGGCTATAGTTCTTTTTCTAACATCTATTTCCAAGGCTGTCCCTCAGTTAGTGCCAAACTATCTAGAGATTGTCTTGCATTTAGTGCTCTCACCTAGCTCCGTTTTGCAAATATTTAAGAAAAACATACAAAAGCAGACTGAAGTTTCTCTACATGGCACAGCATACAAATGCATACAATGCACCGCATGAAATGTTCATAAAAATTCCTCTCAGTAATGTTTCTAGAGCCACCTGGATTTCTAATACTCCTTGCTACTGCCCAGAACAGCTCCTCTTGTTTCTCAGATTTACGCTTTTTTTTGTTGTTTTCAGTTTAAAGCCAAGCATTAAATTGCACATCTGCAAGTAACATCTTGCTGGCTAAGTCAACTCTTGCATTATAGCAGTTACACCTTCCTTTTAGTCCCACCCTTCCTGTTTAATTGTACTTTTTTTTCCTGTAGCTGTGCAGTTCTCTATTCCTCAGAGCTCACCTTGCCCGAGCCCCGTCGGGGAACGTGTCTTTCACCTCCAAAGAATCTGCCCAGAGAGTCAAGTAGACCCGAGTCTCTGTGCCTTGGAGATCCATGTCTAGCATGGTCTGTAGTGCTCGCAGATGCCATTTTTGATCCGTGCCGGAAAGAGGAGCGTTTTTGTGAAGCCATCAAATCCGAATTCTCTGAAGCTGCTGCACTGTCCTCTTGGATGGTCTGTAGCTCGTCTGACTCTGAGGGCCGATCTTTGAAGGTGTTGTCTTCTCGTCCTGGGGCATCTCGGGAAAAGAGGCGGATCAAGTGGGGGCGACCAGTCGTGTCAGCTGGGTTGGCCTCAGGCCAGGCATTCTTCGGGTCTGCTGTGCCTTTGGAGTCTGTCACCGCTGGGCTCTTCGTGGAGGTCCCATTGTTCTGGTTCACATCTGCCTCTCCTGCAAACAACAAGGATGAGATATGAATACAGGCCTGTGAAAAACAGCCCTGGAACAATGCTGCTTTCTTTCCCTTCCCTTGAGATGCTCATTGCATACAAAACCCGTAATATGTGCAGTTGTAATGAAACTATGTTCTCTATCAGCCTTTAAGAACATTAAGCTATCTTGGAACCAAAACTGGAACGATGTTCTCACACCAAATCTGCAGTAGTTCTAGGTGCTTTTGTAAATTAAACATATTTGTAAATAGATCAATAGGTTGTTCAAAGCCCAAATGAAACTAATTTTATTTACATGGAAGGTTTGCTGATGAGGCAGCTTTCAGTGAACAATCAGAATTCCCTTATTTTCCCTTGAAGGCCACAATTCTAAAATGTGACATTTATCTCCAAAACGGGGAATAAAAAATAATTAAAGCAATGTTGCAGGACTGTGCCTTTGCAAGTGCACATTCCCTCTCCACAGTATCAGAACTTTTGGACCTGACGGTTTTGTCCTCATTTGGAATCCCTCACTGTAACTTCAATACTGATCAAACTAGTGTAATGAGGGGAGGTTGTTTCACTATTTTAATTGTCCTCACTTCAAAAAGCCAGATAACACTAAAGCTGCAATTGCTGCTTGACCCCCCATGACAGTTATTCTCCACATATGATCCCGACACTCTGCGTACAATGTTCTAGCACTGACGTTGAAGCAAAACTGTCTGATTTGCATTTAGTGCTTGTGAGAAAGGACAAAAACAACTATTGGAAACTCATGAGCTTTTAGCCAAGGAAGGTGGTGAGAAAGACCTCTGTGGTGTAAGGGAAACATCTGCTGCCTTCTCTAGTTATGTTCTGATGTACACAGTAAAATATCTGAAAAGAATCAGCTGCAGCACACTTAACCCTTAACCTGCAGTAGATCCTTCTATCAGTGGTAAAGATTGATGGAGGTTTTTATAGTCTATACCATTATTCCCACTGTTCTAAAGGAAACTGTACCCACTGAAGAATGTGTCTTATTTTCAAGGAACACCAAAAGAATATTAGTAGGTCACTGCTTGAGAAGCAACCTTCAGAGCAGACATACTTGTGTCAGAAACATTTTTTAGAGTTAATGAGGCTCAAAATTTCAGAAATAAGTTACAGTTAGTAATATGTTGCCTTTAGGGTCTTCCAATTACCTCATTATATGCCTATTTGATTTGGTCCTTCTTGCCATGGGAGGGATGGGAACCGTTATGTTTCCTAAGTACTCTGGGCTCAAGTACTCTGCTGATTCACCAGAGCAATTTCAGACTTGACACAGTCATTTCATAGGATTTCACCCACCCACAGGGCACTAAAGAAACCTCTTTTCAGGCTGAGAATAATTCTGAAATTATTTTATGGATAATGACACAAGACAGTAATGATGGCTTCTGCAAATACATACACTAGTACTTAGGCTACAATTTGTTGTAATTAGTCTGCTACAGTTTTTCATATAAAAACATAACATGCAGTTTTGTTGTGCAACCTTTTTTTTCTTCTTTGAAAACCACCTAGAAAATATTGGGAAACTTCAAGGAAGTTTTCTTTGGTTAAAACATCCGAAAGAGAAAGTAACTAACATGGATATATGACACATTCTAAAACTGCAAAACATTTTAAACAGCATCTCTAAGTCTAGATTCTATACCATAATACAAATCCATTCAAGAACAGAAAAAGGAAAACAAACAAAAGAGCTATTGTATTTAATTAAATGCATTAACAAAACACTAGAGCATCTGCATACTAATATTTTTTACAACAGTTGTTCTTTGTGCCACTGAATACTGGTATTGGTAAGCAACAAAGAAGGGTATTTGTGCCACAAAAGTAGCTTCTCCCAATGCATAACGCAGTGAGCTATAAAGTATAAATCTTTCTGTATGCTTTATTTCAGTAATGAAAGCACACATTTAAGTTTTCCTCTAGATTTTCGGCATGCATAAGTCTTCTCTAATATTTAAAAATACGTAACAGAGATATTGTTAATATTTGAGCTAACTAATCAAATTCTTCAAGTGCATTTGGAGAGATGGATCACTTTAATAATGTCTTAAGGATATCCAGAATTAATGGAGCATGTAAACTTATGCTTACTTGTTCATTTAAAAACAAGTATTTAGACTTCTTCTGTTAAAACCCACTACAAATTCTATGTATATGACACTGATACACTTTTTTTTTGTTTGTTTCTCCTTGCAAGATGAAGCTCTCTTGTTAAAATAGAGTACACTTGCTGTACCATATCACTTGTACAAGAGAAAGCTGCCCAGGGAGGAAAAAGTCTTCAGGCATTTATTTTTTTTTAAACCCCTGTAAAACGGGTTAAAGAATAAGTACAGAAGAATGCATTGCCATAGGCATTACCAGAAGGCTATTAAATTGTCATCTATTTATATTTAAGTGAATAAAGTCATTGAAAGCTGTGCAGGCAAGAGCATGGGAAAAGCACGTCCTCGCATTAGCCCAAAAGCAGCAGGAGAGCGCCAGATGCCAAGCGGGGATTTGGCACTCCAGGCATGGCTGAGGACCACTCGCAAAGGCAACGCCACCTTTCCAGTTCCTCTTGCACTGTGCAGCTCTGGAGCCTGCTGCTGGCATAATTTTCCCTGTGCATATTGGTCAAGAATGTACAAAGCCATTTGTTCCCTGTATATGCAGTGACGCCCAAAACGAAGGAATATAGATGGGCCAAAAATTCTAATTCAGCCTGCTAATGAAACAAAATAGAAATTCCAAAGGGTCTTTCAATGAAACAATATTAAAACCAACGCCCTACTGCCTTTAATTGGAGTTAGGCTGCTTACAAGTATTTTCAAAACCACTGTTTTTAATAAATACTCAATTTGATACTAAGTTTATCCTATTTCTTGAGAATCAAAATAGGACTTTTGCGTAAGCTTCTAATTAGCTGGGACCTCTCAGCCCTGTGGTTCAAACAACAGCTACTGCCAAGACGATGGAAACCCATTTTATACAATCTCTGTATATGGAGAGACCTTGGATACAAATTTCCTTCTCATGGGTCACTTGGTAGCGCTGCTCTATGACAGTCCCTCCTTATGTATATAGAAGTCCACAGTCTTCCTTCATACAGAGGACAACCTAACTGGGAAGAGATTGTTAAGCTAAGAGTTTTAATGTGTTAATTAAAAAAAAAAAAAAAAAAAAAAAGGATAAAAGGATTACAAGTTTTTCATCTCCTCCCACTCCTTTCCAGTCTTGCTTTCTTGCAGATACTTGTAATTCCTCTCACATTCTTATTGCTGCTCCCTCTACAAATGCTGTAAAATACATGAGGAAAATGATGAAAGCAGAAGCATATTCCACTCCTTCAGTTTCTCAAGAGAGGCTTAGTTCAACAGTCACAGCATGTTGCAAATATTGATTGTACTAATGCATGACAGCAGCTTAAATATTTGTATAAAATCTTAAGAATTAAGTATTATTTACTCATTACAAACACCACAAAGTAGATATATTAAATATTTGGTGTTATAAATTTGATTAATTTTATCATAACTACAGATTGCTGTGACTGATTACTAATTTCCTTCTTCCTGACCTTCTTTTCTCAGAATATGAAGATGAAAATTCTCTCACTTAACTTCAGGGACCTTTTGAATCAGCTTTTCATTTTAGCTTGTCATGTATATTTATGAAGCATTGTTCATCAGTATATGAAATTTAACCTGTATTTGTCCTTTTCTACTTTTTTGGCCCTGTCTTTTCTAGGAGACAACTGGATAGTTAAATATAATGTAGTGCAGTTCTCAATTCTGAGTCAACTATATTTCAGCATGTTTATTGAAATGCTGATAATAAAATATGAAGTAAAACATCTGGAATTTTGTAGTGACTTACCTGGGTTTAGTCACTTGAAAAACAAAAGGTTACACCTAAAAACTACTCAGCTTTGTAAGATTTCAAGATCTTCAGTAAGCTGTAGTGCTAAGGCATATATGCAATGTATTAGTAATAGTTTGCCTTGCACCATTTAACAGGATGAAAACCACTATTCTGGAACACACGGCTTTTAGTACTATTCATGGTAGTACGAGGACATTTGAAAGAATGGAAAGCACAGAAAAAGCACATCCGTCATCACTACATATAAACTGCAGCTGAGGATGTCCCGGTTCCAACTCTACGTCGATTACTGTTTCCCAACACTGTGCCTTTCCTTTTTATGCAGTTAAGTTCTCTAGAAAAAGGGCCTTAGAGAACTGTTTTGTAGGAAGAATAGCATAAGGCACTGCTGGGAGCCCGAATTCAACTCTGTCTTTGGATACAGTCATGAAGTCACCTACTTCCATTTTTTCTGCACTATCACACACCTCGCTTCAAACTCTGATGTTCTCGAGTAGATGGAACAACGGGGCTTTGGATGCACACATAAATGAGGAGTCTGAACATGCAGCAGTAATTACATACTGTGACCTACCACAAGGACCAGGATCAAATAAAAATCAGGCCAATTTAACACTTAATTTCCTTGGAAAAAGGATCCAACTATTTGGTCCTCTGCTGTATGAAGTATCAAAAGCAAGTGTAGCAAAACCTGTTCATCCTACAGATTGGTGCAGGTCATCTGTCCGAAACAGAAAGGCCAGTCCTGGCTTCCAGCCAGAGCTCTACTGCTGGAGCTGGCACCGAGGAGCTTAGCATGCAGTGGAAGCACCCGTTGGTCAGACTAAAAGAAGAGGGGACGAGAGAATGGGTGCAAACCAGTAAACTGGTGCAGAGAAAGGTTCAGCAAACAAGGCTGTTGGATCTCCTGATTGTTTGCTGAGTGGCTTTAGAACTACAGGAGTTAACTGATCAAAATGCTTGAGTTGGTTCCACTCCCTCCCTTGGGCACCAGCGAGAATTACAGTCCAGGTCCTGGTTTGGACTTCTACTGCAGCGCAGCTCACAGCAGAAGGGAGTGTCTACAGCCATGAGGCTTCACTACAGAAGTATTTGGGGAGAGAGAGGAAAGAATTATGTCTGCATTGTTAAATCTGAACTGCAAAGCTTGATTTATCCTCATTATGCTAAGACACTGCAGACAAAAAATGGCTCTCGGCCTAACTTCACTAATATGGTTAGAAGGCAATATGCCATCAGACACTTCACAGATCTAATTACTGGGTTTGTCTGATGCCTGTCAAACTGTTGGAAATCAATTCTGAACAAATATTTCTGTTTGGAATAGATGGCATGCAGCATAATTGTGAAACAAACAGTTGGTTATAGCTCTGAACACAACTAGAACTGATCTGCTGGTGCATTTAGCCTTTACACAAACATTTTTCCCATTTGCTAGCAGAACGAATGCAGAGAGAAATGCCAGTGTGCCTCATAATACAGATTCACATGACTGTAACACTTCTACTGCAGTTAGCCAAAAGATCGCTTCCATTACAGCTCACTCTCCTCCCTTCCTCCTTACCAAAGCTTATCACTTTCAGGGAAAAAATGCCACCCAAAGGCAAATTTTCTCTATAGCTTCAGAGTAACCGAAGGAAGAATATTTTTCTGCATAAGAAACTCAGCTTTTCCTATGGGCTAATCAAGCTGTAGACCAAACCTCCACAAAAAATGAGAAGCCATCTGATAAGCATAACATGCATTCCTTTGACTTTCCTCCCTCACTGCATGCATCCAACATTATAGAGCATACAAGACTCTTACCAGATAAGAATGAAACGTTGTGAGGGTGTTTCCATTCCACTGATTCCACCCCTATCTGACAAAGCAGTGCATAAGGGGGTCTGTTGCGGCACCATTTTCCTTACAATAACCCTTAGTACTAAAAATACAGTAAAAAGTGGAAAACCCTACCTGGCCCAGTACAGGCTCATAAATACTGTTACTACAGTTGTATTTACTTTTGTTGAACTCATCTGAATAAAAGACCAAGTTTAGTTCTGTACTACATCTTAGGACAATAAAGATCACTGGCTAAGCCTGCTAAAAAGGATTGCACTGCTGTTGGTAAAGGCACCACACATAAAAAGAGCACCACTCTAAAAAGAACTGACATTTAGACTGCAATGCTGCAGCCAGATGAATGGAACTTCCACTTAAAATTTTACAAGATCCTGGCAAATGCTGCTTTCCCTGAAGCCCTGATGCCTTGTGGAATACCAGTTCTTAGCTGTTCTCTGCATGCAGCATTATGCCCCCTGAGAGCTACTGCCAGACTGAAAACCAATAGGTCAAACTGCATCTATTCATTCTAGACTTTCGCTAATACTCAAGTCCTGGCACAGTTGCTTTCAGACTTATGAAAGATCTCATCTCTCCAAGCCCTCCAGGCTCTCTCCCGCTGAAGAACACCCATCAAGGAAGCAGAGCTTGGCCTTACAGCAGAGCTTGCACGAAAAAACAAAAAGGTTTTGATGGAGAAGAAAAAAAGTGCCAGTTCACATCTTTATTATATTATGGAAATACCTGTCTTTGCAGGTTTAGCAGGAGAAAGGAGTGACACTATGTCTACATTATTTATGCTCATATTTTGGAAGAAATAAATAATGCATTCACTCAGGTAGAACAGGAATATGTACTTTTAAGCCTAAAACTATGCTGTAGGGAAAAAAAAAATGAAAATTGTATAGGAGAATGACAATTCTTTCAGATACTAATTACCGTGGTATGAGAATTCCTCTCACTTCATTTCTGATACAACCTAAAATGTATTCCAGATCTGCCGAAAAAAAGCCTTGAACATTTGACATATTTTGGCATTGGTTCAAAAGTAGCTGTTTTACTATGTAAGAGACCCAGTAAAAGCTCTCAAAATGACTAGCAACCTTCTTTACAAGGGGCCACTCAGTGAAAAAAACGCTGCCTGTCAAAGGTGTCTGTAACACTAGTGCTGTTCTTTTGACACTGTGATAAATAAACCTTCCAAGCCGACCCGACAGTTTCTTTTTGGTTCCCTCAGTGTACCAGAGAGCAGGTCTTGTCATCACCCTGAGATGTATCATTTTCAGGACTTCCCCCAGCTACATGAAAGATTAATTCTCTGAGCTCAGGAAGTAGAGCTGGAAAAATCTACCCATGAAGTAGTTTATCCTGAAGGTTGTCAGTACAAGAGAGGTGATCTGCCAGAAACATTCTTTACTATGTACAGTCACTGAATAAGAACAATCAAAATCATCAACTCCCTGCTTGGGAGACAAGAAAGGACTTTTCAATTTTAAGTACTGGACCTAGCGTATCCATTGTTTGTACAAGCAGTAAAAGTTTGCATAGGTCCCACAGAATCTGGTTAAAATAAATACACTTCTTTCAATATGGCAGCAACTGTTTCTAGGTAGTATTTATACTGAGGAAAACTGTAAAATTATATGCAACATGACCAGTAAATGATGTCCTTTAACAACAAACATCATCTGCTTTCCTAAATTTGCCTCTTTCATTTCATGGACCCAATGCTTAAAAGCCAGATGATGAACACAACATAGAAGCGAATACACTTTCATCTGTAAAAGTAGCACTGAATTACAGTGATAAACAGTAAGAAGTATTGATTTTGCAAGTTCATTAGGGTAATCAACAGCTTGATTTTTTTTTTCTTTCCCTTAAATTCAGCTAGACTTGATTGTCCCGACAAAGTGTTTCATATGTAACTGAACCATCGCTTGTTAGAAGATCACCTGTTTCACGATAAATGCATCCCTTAAGCATTGCTCGGAAGTAAAGCTAACAAAAGTGTGCTTGCACTTAACAACCTTTGGAAGAGAGATCCCTGTAACAGGTGGTACTGGCACTGTGGGGAGTTGTTGCTGTGGTATGTTTTCTGGCAGGGTAAATATACCGACTTTTTCAACTTAACTAGTAAAACCATGACACAACCAAATCAATGACCATTTGAAAACGCACAGGAATGCGACATCTAACTGGAGTTAGATTTGGTGTAACACCAAATGTTTGTCTTACCTCATGAATTAGCAAACAGCATACCATTTTTAGTTTTGCTAACAATTTTATTATTTGAGAGGGTTGGTTCTATGAAACAAATATAAAATAAAAATAAAAACTAAAAGCACGCTGTATATTCACTACAGGTTGTGTTCAGCACTAGTGTTCCACCAAAGGCAGCTAAGTTTTACAGTATCACTGTGTAAAAAGTAGTAATACTGAGTCAAGAGATTTTTGATATACCATCACCAGGGGTCCTTTTGCTGGAAAACTCTCTTCTGTATTGTCAGACTTTTCACCGAGGCAGACACAACTCTGGCATCTGCATGTCAGGAGATGTGAACACACCTGCAGTCTGTGCAGTGATAACCCAACATTGTAGTCCATGCCCAAAGTCTGGATATTACCAAGAAGCATGTGTGGTTACTATGGGCTGAAATGCATTAACATCCTTTAACCGACAGTGAGGGGCTGCTCTCTGGGAGCCAGCTTTTAGACTTGATAGAGGAAAAACAATGTTATACCTTCCCCAAATTTGTACACTCTGTATTATTTATGTCTTTAAGTATTCTCTTTCCTCTCTGTTCTTACCAAAGAAACTTAGCCCTTCACACAGATACTCAAAGTAGCAAAGTGAGTAGTGGCAGCAGCTGAAACAGCCATGTTCATTCTGTCCGTGTCACAGGAATCAAGGCAAGCGAGTCAGCAATGCGTTTCAAACCATAGGAACGTAATTGCATACCAATTCTTGATGTTTTCCTGATAGAGATGATGCTAAAACTTAAAACCAGAGGTACAACAGCCCTTTTTTTTCCTTAAACTACTCTGAAAGTCACACCAAATTTAACATGCAAGAAATTAGCTGGGGGGCCTAAGTTATACATTGTTTGTCATTGCACTGAGCTTAATTTCCCTTAATTTCACTAAGCTTAATTTCCTCTTCCCCTGTCCTAATGGGGTTTTATAGTACAGGCTATATATGTATTTCTGCAACGCAGTGATGCATCTTTGTAAGAAATTACGAGTTACTGCTAGCTTTTGAAGTCTTGCAGAAAAGTTTTCTACTGAGCTATCTGCTGCCTTTATCTAACTGTACTGACAAGCTACATGTAAAGGAAGTCACCTATTTGGGAATACATGGCATGATCAGTAGCAAAATGAAAATGGCTCTGGACTTTGTTATTTGCCTCATGGGTGTGTGAAGGTTGTGTCTGCTTGTGAACTTATTTAAGTAAAGAAATATGCAAGTAAAAAGAGGCACTCAAAGTTAAAAATATCTTCCGTGGGAAATAGTTTTTGATTTCAAGACTGTAATTAAAACTGATCCACTTGATTGCATGACCTGCCTTGCACTCTGCATGTTTTCACAGAGTTGGTTACTTGCTTATCGGTTCACAATTGAAGAGCTGAAATGAAGCCCACACGGTGGCCTACCATTGCAGAGGAATGCAGCAGTGTAGGCCTGGCTCGCAGCCTCTCTCTCTTGTTTTCCAGAACTTCTGGCATTGCCTCCATTTGCTTAGAGTTACAAAGGAGAGTACAGAAAACAAAAAAGCCTGTGGTTGAAACCAGTGGGACTTGCTATGGCAGAAATTTGGAATCTATGAGAAGCATGTGGCAACTCTCCACACAGCCTGCAGAGCGTTTTTTAAAAACTTAACCGAAGAATTTTATCCACCCACCATTTCAAAGAAAAATGTTCCTTTGTGTTACTAGAATATACAGGTTTGTTTTAATCTCGGGTATCTCACAAAGGATCCTCCCACAGCAAAGTGAGCTGGGGCATCATTTGTAACAAACAATTTCATGTACAAAGATTGCTTGATTATTCACCTTTTCTGCTAGACACATTGACCTTGAATTATTGTTAGGTTGCAAAACCTGTACATATCCCCCCCCCCTCCCCAAGCAACACCACAACGAAATGACTAGCGCTTACATCAGATTTCACAGCTTCCACTATCTTTTGTATTTTCCACGTCAGTTCTGTTTTTTCTGAAAACTAACCCTATTCCTGTCAGTGCAAGTGAATACACAATATTAGTTAAGATTTCTTTCACAACACCACAGAGAAACAGGGCCTTAAAATCAGCAGAAAAAGAAGTATTGAAGAAGTAAGTGAGGTGAGGACAGTGACTAAACCAACTGGTTCAAAGGAAGTTTTTCAGAGCTTGATAAGCACCACAAAAAAGCAGCTGTAGAATATTTTCTGTTAAATCCCATCACGTAGACTCTCCAAAAGAGGCCTTGATAACATTGCTGTTTCTTCTTGACCAGGGTTTAAGTGTCTGAGTGGTAGATTATTATTTAGGAATTATAAACTGGTTAATTTACTGCAACTGTATTTTATTCTGCAAACACGCTAACTTTAAGAAACACACTTTGATTGTGACCACAGAGAAACTACTTACAGCATGAGACTACAAACCCCTATTTATATGAAGAGTATTTTAGTCCTACAGAATAATGTGTATTATGTTTTCCTGAGATCAACTACCTAAACCTAACCAACCCCAACAAAACACTTCACAGGAGTGAATATAGCCTGAAATACTGTATATGAGTTCTGAATATGCTAAAAAAAGAGAAGAATATAAATGCTTGTAACTCCCCCAAAAATAAATGCACTGATTTGCGGTTCTGGGGACATAACTTCCAAAGTTCGATTTCCAAGACGACTTTGTATAGAGCAGGCACAGGGAAAAAGTAAGTTACAAGAATGTGGCAGTCCTAGAGAGAACAGTACACAATGCAAGATGGGTATTTGGTAGCTGTGAATTACCTGCAAGATGCTGTCATCAATATGCTTGAAATTTTCATGCATCCTTCAGGTGTACATTGCTGTACCTCTGAATTTCTCTATTTTTCCCTGTTAATGTCTTCTGAACTGAAGCTTTAAACAGCCCACTTGATCTCAGGGAGTCACCACCATTACAGAATTCACAGTGAGGGGAGTTACTTTGGTAGTTTTTAGAAGAAAATTTTTACCAGAAAATTCCAAGATATGCTACAGTCCTACAAATTACACATTTGCAGTAGAGATTACATATCTGCCAACTTTTCTAAAAATATCTGAAATACCTGAGCATGAATAAGCCTGTAGACCGTTTTCCACTGTGTTGCACTGTTCTACATGTAAAACAAAATTGAAGATCTGGCTCTACAGAAGTTGACAAAAAATACTCAAAAAAAATCAAAAAGGGGCTGTAGGGATATTCAAGGCTGTCTAAACTACTGTTCTCTACAGTCAGAAGTCCACAGCGGTTAGACACTGTATTGCTCTGACATTATCTTCACTTTAGAATTAATTTTCACCTTACATCTGTGGTGAAAGGTCAGAGAAGCAAAAGAGAGCAGGTATTTCTTCCAGTCGCAGTTTGCTCATAGAGCTTGTCACACCTCAGACACTGGTGGATTACTGTAAAGAGGTGTAAGCACCTCTGTGCCCTGTGGCAGGCAGAAGCCCAGTGGGTGACCCACACCTCCCACCCACTCTGCCCTGTCAGCAGAGAGCAGCTCCCTGTCCCGTGAGGATGCAGAGGCCCATGTTGTGACCCCCATCTCCAGTTGTGTCCAGGAGGCAGAAGATGGGAGTACCTGGGGCAACGCAACAACCATGCTGTGACTCACACCCCCAGCTCAACCCAAAACATCAGCAGTGGAAGAAGCTCACACCTCTGTGGGGACAGGAGCCACACCACCAGCTGCATCCATGAGGTGGAACACATGAGCATCTGTGTGCCCTTGGAGGAAGCAGAGGATCACGTCATGAGCTTCACCTGCAGTGCAAGGTGCTGGCAAGAAGCGAAGATCCCTGTCTGATATGGACACTGCGTGTAGCTGTCATCTGCAGCTCCAGCTCTGCCTGTAGTATGGACAGTGACAGAGTAATTCTGCTTAAAAGATCAGCAGCTAACTCCTAATTTTAAAACACAGTTAATGCTTCACAGATGTGTCACTTCAGGGATTTCAGCATTTCAGACTCTGTAGTTTTTGTCTGTCTGACAATGCTTACTCTAAACAGATTTTTAAATGTATTCCTATAATAATGAGATTTTAGAGGGTGACAGTCAAAATTATCATTCTGAACTCTGAAGATAAACCCCAAAGCCATGTTACTCAAGATGACAAATTCCACATGCCATATCCAGAGTCACGTGCAAAAAGCACCCACACCTCTGCACGTTTATGACAAGGATGCTGCTGAGGCACAGACTCCCAAGGCTGCATGTGGCCAGTCTTGTCGTTTAGAGTCTTTCTGCAGGCCCTGGCGCAAGGAGCACAGCACCCCTGAATGTTGCATTCTGCTGCCTACTGTGAAGGGAGGGAACAGGATTTTTGACACCACGCTCTGTCTTGCTTGTCAAAACAGCTTTGTCTGGAAGCTGCATAATGGCGGACGTCAGCACAGACCTAGGAGCATGTAATTGCCATGCAATTACTGTGGCAGAACGAGCAGAGGATATAAAAATATTGTAATACATGCAATAAAAGGTGGGTAGTCTGTTAAATTATTAGGAAAAATTATAAAAATACAAAGGTCTTGAAATAATCTACATAATTAAAAACCCAAGAGTTTTAAAGATAATTTAGATAATACATCAATGATAAACTATTGGGAGTCCTCTCAGTGATTTCCTCAGTGAAGAAATTTGATATCCAAAGAAATATTTTTCAGAAGGAAACTCTAATATATGCCTGAACAATTGATAGGAGATTTGACTAAAGCGTCTGCCTGCCTGGCAGAAAAAGACACATTAGAAGGAAATCTTATCTCCAGAACTTATCATAGAGTTTACAGGAGGCAGTATCTTCTTCGTAATAGCCTCGAGTGCAGTCATAAAACCAGAATAAAGAATACTTGAAACCAAGCAGGAACGTCCAGCAAATACAACAATGAATACAAAGGACTAAAGTAGTCTGCACTGACTCAATTGGCACAGGGTCTTACAGCAGAGAGATTATTCAACAGAAGGAATATAAAATACTGGCAGAGAGCTGAAAATAGGATGTTCAGAATAAAGATATCAGAAAGAAAGAGATGAATGTTTCTTTTGGTGATGAAGAGGTTGATGGGAAATATGAACTCAGACTTTTAGAGCTGGATACCAATCACCTTGTCTGTCTATCCTGCAAGCAATGGCCAGCATTTAGCAGAAACATGTTACAAGAAGTCACATGGGAAGACCATATACTCCATGATGAACCACAGAATCCACAGCCTTAAATGTCTGGATGTAAATCTTCCAACTCTGAACGAAAGGACAGTAGTGGCACTTCCAATTTGTCACACCATCCTGCTGCTCTCCCACGTCAAGCACTCTCTCCCTCTCTGCTCCCCCACCAGTTGCCAGTTCTTCATCCACCTCCTCTTCACTAGGCTCCTGGAGCAAAGCTGCTGTCCCAACCACTCTGTTGCGCTGCCTACCCCACTTCCACAAGCTCCACCTCCACAGATATTGCAATCCCGTACCATACTCCTGCAGCTTTAGCAGGCTCTTCTGGACCAAACTCCAAATTATCTCTGCACAGCAATTCACCTCTGAAATCTCTCCTGGTCATAAAGCCTACCTGCCCAATACCAGTCAGAGCTGTCAGAAACTAGTACAAGCAGAAATCAGTTAGAACAGTCACAAGAATAAAGCACTACCTCTCTTAACTTACGTCATAAAATCCACGTACTTCTTACAATACTGGGAGTTAACACAAAATGTCTAAATTCAGAGGGTTCCCACTCGGAAAATAAATACTGCATGGGGTTTTGACCTTTCTCAAAAACTTCTGCTGCTCTGCTGACATTTGTCTACATTAACTAAGAGCTTTCAAAGTCATTTCACAATACATTCATCTTTCCAGTGGTACCCATCAACCCACTACAGCTCTGTTAACAGAGCACTGCTAGATCAGCATCTGCCCACAGTTCTCTTACCCAGTCTTAAGTGTCGCTTGGTTGGTGCCACAGATTGATCCAGTTTTGGAAGTTCGTCCTTTCTACACTGAAAGTAGAATTACTTCATTTCTCGTCCTTCCCAGAGGAATTTAAATGGCTGTGTTAATACAAAGATCATACAGTGATGCCTCCTCCACATCCCAACAAGTTTATCCCTGTTCAATATTACAAGCTCATATATATACAGGTAGTGCATGAAAGGAAAACAAAACATTTCTATGTTGTCTGAAGGAGGGGGCAAAATTACAAGATTTCCAAAGTAGCCTGGGCTACTTGCACCACCTGCGCAGCATGAAATCTTACATTTCTAAAAGATGTATTTACACGGTGTTTGCTAGACCAAGAGCACATGTGCTCTGCCCTTGCATCAGTTCAAAGCCGTCTTGTTTGCCATGCACCTGAGGCCAACTGAAAGTTGTACAGCTTCTCTAAGGCACTAGGCATAAGCAGTGCCATTGGAAGAGATCCTGACAACTAACTGCAGCTTAGCACAGTGCTAGCATGGCTTTTGGCAGCAAAATACAAAGTAGTCAAGCAAGTCTCACGGCATGCCTAAACTGGACAACAGTCTGGTGCATAGACTTATTGCAGGTTCTTTCCACAGATTAACTTCCAGCACTGAGCATGGGCAATCGCTAATTCCTCAATATTCTGCTAGAAGATCAAAGGAAAAACAGATTAATTTAGCATAGAGGTAGTAATTTTTCACTAATTTTAAATCTTTAAGTGCAGCTTAGCAACTGTTCTGTGCTAGAATTACTTGTAAATCTAGTGCATGACAATTTTACACTGTTAAGTCTATCAGTAAGGACAGCATACATTTTATAACACACTATTTATATGCAAATTATATGTACTTTGTGCATACTAATTGAAAGCAGAAAAAATAAAATTCCCTATCCCTCTCACCTTCCCATGTCCATTTCTGCTTATTTCAAGGTCCAGATAGAAGATACTTTTTAAAGAACTTTTCTGTTTTCAACTCTGCTTGCAGAAATGGTACCCACTTTTCACATACATACAGAGACATGTTTCAATCTCTGCCAGTATACTCCAGACCAACATGGTTGAGCATAAAAGCTACAGGCTATCATAAGACCAGTCTTTCTACTAAGCATTCAGTGGTCTTCAGTATAGCAGTTAATTTATCTCACTTCTTTTGCCTTATCTGATTACTGTTTTGCCTAAACCATAAAATCTTCAAAGTAGGCCGTTTCCCTTTGCTGAATTCCCAGGTATAAACACACACATGAGGAAAATTTCCTTCAACAAATTCAATTGAATTGATACCATTTCTTCATGCAAACTGACAATTGCTGTCAACCCACAATTTTTTAAAGATATAAACTAGTTAGAAAACTCACATGAATGCTTTGCTCTCTCTGCAAAATTAAACGTCTCCAACAAGTGCTAAAAGTTTCCAACTGTCAATTTTTCAGGTTGTTTCACTTTTGAAAGAAACATTTCTTAGAGCCTTAGTCCTATCTTTCGTCATCCCAGAATGCACGTTATAGCAATGAAAGTACAAAGATCAGTTTACATATACACATTACAACAGATTGAGGGGAGCTTAGCATTGAGAAAATCATTTATTGTGCTTCCCATCATATTTACTGTGATAAGTGGCAATGATGGTAGTGTCAAGTAGCATGCCCATCAATGCAGCCAGAAAAATCTGCCAAATGAAAACAAATTTCCTGCTGGAATCACTAAAGCACATTCATAGGGAAACAGTTTGTTTAAAATCAATGCTATGTTAGAAGAAATAAATCAAATCTCAGGAAAAATCCTGAGAGTAGACTTTGGAGTCTTAGTTGGCAAAAAAACAAGGTAATGGATCCTAACAACATATCCAGAAAGCACAACAAACTCTGTGGCACTTCGGGCATACCAGTCTCTACGAAAACTACTGAAATTTCCTCAATACATCTCTTTAAACACATATTTATCTAGTATTTCAGTTGGATTTTACCTGAGATGCAGTACCTTCTTAGTCAGAAAAAAAATCCAAGGAATTATAAGGAAATCCCAAAGCTGTTAAAGTAAATCTAGACATACCAAAGTCCATTTCTGCCTCCAAGCTAACCATCTGTCAGAACAGCCCTTTAGATTTTTGCTTTAATATTTTAGTATCTAACATCAGCTATTCTAGGTCTTTACAAACTCCATCCCATTCTCCATCATTACAAGCCACATTACACACTTCTAAATGTATTAATAAACCTGTTCTCACCTAGAATAGGCCACATTAGACATATTTTCTATACACTAACAAATAATTGATATTAGATTATAAATAGTAAGGATTTTTTTTTTTAAAGTTAAGAAAAACCAACACTTCCCCCCCCCCCCCCCCGCCTGAACACTAGTGAGCTGTACCATAGTTCTAAATGTGATTCAATGCTATACGAAGAACAATGGTGACAAACTGTATAAAACCGCGGCAGTGATCGATGGTACTTTACACAATATCTGCTTTTCAGTAGCAGCATTCTAAGAGTGAAAAACTGCTTGCACAGTACCAAGCCTTGTACCAGTTCGTGGGAGTTACTGCTATTAAAAAAGAAGAGAAAAAAAAAAAAAAAGAATCCACAAACTTTATTTTTCTATGTGAGTATGTACAAAGTCACTTTTTATGTGATGAAGAAAACACACTCAGCACAAAAAGAACTAGTTCTGAAGACTAAAATGATAGTACAATCAGCTACACATGACCTGGAATATTTTAACAGGCAAGAAATGCTATAAACACATCTTTCAAAGTGTAATTTGGGTATGTTCCTCTCAATCCACCCAGAAAATATGAGTAAAATCACCACTTTTAGAATACTTTATGAAAAGCCTGAGAGTGATTCAGTAGGTTACACCAGAAGGGCAGCACTTGTATACACAAGACATATGCCACACATTCCTGGTTACCCTAACTGAAGATGCAACTCCAGGAAGCCAGGCAATACCGTGCCTGGCTTTTGCAGGCAGAGATTGCTCCACTTGCACCCCAAGCCAGCAGAAGTCATATTGCAATCCTCAGCATCACGATCACCCCAGCCTACAAACCTGGCTGATGCCTGGAGTGGGCTTGGGCCTGCACTAACCTGGCGCTGGCAGCTCCTCAGATGCAGCAACCTGCGCCTGCCTGCAAAAGGCTGAACAATTAGTAGTTCTAAACGATGCTCCACTTGTGCTTGCATGACAAGAAATGTGTGCGCGTGCATGTCCATGTGTGCAGGAGCACTACGCGCAAGCCACCACGCGCTTCTGAAATAAACAGACAACAACTCTTCCTCGGTTTTCTCAGCAGGAAGTTTTCATTTTTCTACCTCCTAGAAGCTGTGCAGACAACTCACGAAAGGTAAAAAATGCTCCGTAAACAGAAAATAGCTGTGTTAATCTTATCTCTGAAAATAAAAGGTCATTTATTTCCCAGGTAAATTCTTTAAGAACATTTCTGTAGCCCCAAACTGATTGTCAAAATAAAAGAAGCCGTTCCTATTCATAGTCTGTGCTATCCGAGAAAGTTATTTAGCATCCTTTTGAAATATGCAAATAATACAATCTATTTATAAAACCCCTGCAATTTGGTTCAGTTCTCAGTTTAGGATGTAGTCTGTCATAGTGAATCATGGACTTCGGTAATCCTGAGAAACCAGGACAACCAGTGCAGCGTGCCAGAAGTGTGCCACAGACTGTAGAAGCCCAACATGCTGGAGGAAGTAGCAGAAAAATTGGCCTTGTACCTCCAGATTTGTGTTCATGGCTTACTGAGGGTCTCTTTTTTTCCCCACTGAAAGCCTGAACTACTGGAATCGAGAGAGAATAGTCTAATAAGAAGCAATTAAGAAAATAAAAAGGAAAAAAGCTAACTCCATCTTTAGTAACTGTAAAGAATAATTTGAAAAAAACCATGGCTCGAGGTTACCTTGACACCATCCTGAGTGCACCAGAAGGCTCTGCAGCCTCTTCCCATCCACACATCCAGGAGTTTACCTGCCCATGACGAAGGTCAGCTCTGCTATGGGGCAGCAGTAACCCAGGTTACAGACTGCGGGGAAACAGCTCAGTTGAAAGACCTGTGAGAAGCCTCTCAGGTGGCTGGCCTGCAGTTGGTGTTTGGCTCTGCTTTCAGCCAGGCTTGGCCTGGGCAACACTGCCCATGCCTGGCCTCATGTCTCGCTGAGGCTGGACCTGCCAGGTCACTGCAGACTTGCCTGGTGGTCACCAGACAGCATCTGACTCCGACAGCTGTCCCTGGTCCCACTCTGCTCCCTTTGTTCGGGTACCTGGGGTACCTGCACTGCTGCCTTGCTGTCACCCTGGGCCCCAGCTTGTCCCCATTGTGGGCAAGCCACTCCTGCTGCTCCCTAACAGCCTGAAAGCATCAAAATGCAAAAAGAAAATGCATTTAATTTTGAGTCCTCATTTAGTATCTTTGGCCTTCAACAAATACTGAAAGAAAACTAAGCCATGCTCAGTCCAATGAGCGTAAGAAAAACACAGGGTTCCACCTTGTTTCCACCTGCAATGTCAATTTACAGAATTGCCTCCAGTATATAATGAATTATCTTAACTACCTAAATAAAATGAGACACTTAGGAGGGGTTGAACATCAAGGATATCCCTTCCAGCAGCTAAAAAGCCCGCTGATGATAGTATTGCCCGAGAAACAAAAGCAAAACGCAAATCACATACTGTTTAACAAACCAAGATAGATTTTATAAAAAAGGAAAATAAGCAGTTCATAATTAGGACAAAAACTTGCACTTGCTACAGTTTGACTAGATGGATGCAAGTTGAAGTCTGCTTACATCTTTTTTCACTGCCAAGTCTGCCACAGGTAATAGAAGGCTTCAAGCTTCCTGAATACAGTGAAAGTGAACTGAAAGTAGTAGTTGACGTTTAACTAGTTCACACTTTGTGCACTCCTTGGAATTTATATGGGGCCACCTAAGTGCTAACTATCATCATCACTATCACTAACTATCAGAAAAATTGTGTTATCTCAGCTACTCTTCTGCTTGCACTGCAGTACAGATCTGCTAATTTTATTTAAGGTTATTTTGACTGATATTCAAGTCATTACAAACCACTAGTGCTCATGCGAGTGGCAGATCTATGACATCCAGCCCAGTTCACAGGCACTTTAACATAATTGGATAGTTGTACAACCTTGTACATCCAAGAGATATCTTAGATTCAACCACAAATCTCAACTCTGTTGAGCCGTGCTGTGAAAAAAACATTTGCACCTGTACAGCTCTAAGTCAGCATACTCACAGACAACTGAGACCTATTTTACATAACTACTAAGTTTTGTAAGCAGAAGCCTTTTGTCAGCACTATCCTGCATATACACACACACAAATTTGATGTCATTAGTAAATGCCAGCCTACCTGCTGCCTAAATAAAAGCAATTCTATTAATAAACATAAACCCTAAGTAAATGGATAAATATCAGCAGAAGGCAAGGGTGGATGTACTCCAACGCAGAGGCACCACATCCCTAAGGAGTGCGCCAGGTTACCTTCTGCCAGTGAAGCTTCTCATGGTGGGCATACACAGCTTCTCTAGCAGCATCTACACGAACACGAGCATTAATAACTCAGAAGTACCAGCAGCATTAAGCCTACAGAAGAAGGGTTAGCTATCTAGTTCAAACATACCTTGAACGGTAGCCAGAAAAGGCATCAAAATGAAAAAAAATAAATACATTTAAAAGGGTCAGTGACTGCAAGAAGGAAATTTATTCAAAGAGACTGTCTTTTCATGTTTTGTAACACCAACTGAAATAGAGCAAGAGGCTCTGCTTTTGAAAAACATAACACTGAATGAATACCATCACACTTGAATGCTGACTGGAGACATGCCAGTGATGCCAATGATACCAGAAAAACAGCTACAGCAATGTCTTTTCCTCCTCTACAGAAAGACTGTTTGTCCTACAGGATCCATAAAAAGTCGTAAAAAATGACCGAGTGAACATTTTACCTCTGGCCAAGCGTACATATCTGGGACTACATGCTCCATCTCTCTTACAGCAATTACACAGTATCATGATTCAGAACTAAGCTGATCCATGCTTGGGAAACATCCATTATGTTGTCCAAGCATTCCTTAGTCTTTCCTGCAGCTATTTTACACAAATTAAAATTGATCAAGGCCAGTCATCGGTACGAATCTCTAAAAAATTAGGAGGCTGCCTTAGCCATACTCCCAATGACTGCAGAAAAACAGTCTGCCCCAATGCATTCTGGTTATATAGCTGTGCCCATGCGGTAGGAAGGGAGCTCCGACATCCTTTGTCACCCAGTCTGCACATTAAGGTTTCTTTGACACGGGAACAGGGACACAGGAGTGTAAGGGGGGAACAAAGGGACTGTGTGTACACGAATGCAGGGAGACACCAGGACGCAGTCCCAACGGGAGAGCTGGAAAATGCTTCTGTGGTCCTGCAGTTTAGAGGGATCCTCTCTATCTTATTCCTCAGCTTTAAAAGGGAAAAAAAACACTTATTTGTTTTTAATGGTGTACATATAAAATAAATCATTCACTGAGAAAGAATTTCAAAAGTACAGAAATAAATCTTTAGATTCTAGGATCAGTTATGTGCTTGATCAGCCAACTTTTCTGTCCCACTTCGGATGTGAACACTGGTATTGTATCTGTCCAAAACAGAGCAATGAGCCAAGTACTCTAAGCTTTCCACCCATGATCATGGTCAGTGTGAGACACATGCCATGAATTTCAGACCAAGATCCAGATGCAGAAGAAGGAAACATCCTGTTCCCCTACCGGCAGGAGTGTACACTGCCTCCCTTCCCTTCCTGCCCCATGCAGGCATAACAAACAAAATCAACTACTATGTCTTTTCTTTCAGCATAGAACGGAATATATTCACCCAGAGCTGTTTAAAAATGAGTGGTCTCCAAAAGTGAAATTTTATATTTTTATTGTGTGGTTACTGACTTAAAACGCCTCCCTCTTTGGAGAGGGGTTTTGCATGAATCTTCATCAAATTGCTTTTTAAGGCAAACATTGATACTTGTTAGTTAGCAAGCCAACTTTCAACCTTGTCACTGGTATGACCAGGTTGTTTTGGCAGTAAAGTCTAATGAAAGTTAAAAGCAAACAAGTCAAATGTGTCATCACACTACCCTGAAAATGGGTTTCGCTTGAAATGGGTTGTAAGCAGGAGCTGGCAACAATGCAGAGGCTGTCAAGTTCTGCTTTTGGACTATTACTGCTAACTTAACCAACCATTCCAAATAGATTACAATGTGCTCAAAAAAAATAAAAATAAAAAAAGCAAAATATCAAATTAGTGCTTAGCTAAGTGAAACTGGATGTTACAGACAGCTGATATTTAAGAGTATGTGTCCATTTAGCCATCTCGCTTGGCTGTCTTCAGTATCGTTCTTACAAACCACACACAGCTAGGGGCACTACTACCAGCAAAACTATTTCACCTGTCAGGTTAGAGCTCCTATGCAGTCTGGCATCAGTTATTTTGACCTTCAACTCTTCAAAAAAACCCCCAAAACCCAACAAAACAAACCCAAACAAACCACCCAAAACCCCCAACCCTGTACAAACTCCCAAACGTCAACAGTTATTTTAAATCTCCAAGTTCCCAGAACATGGTATTGACACAAGTGTTCATTACTAATGCTTCCATGGTACAGACTTTTCTAGTCCTTCCCTTACATTTACAATTTTCTTCTTCGAGACTGAACTGTGAATGTGAAAATGCTTTTCGGATATGCTGCAGAGCTCAGCTCTGTGCTTGGTGTTCTTTGTTATTTACAACACACAGGTTATGGTATCTTTCTGATAATTTTTCTAGAGTATTTAAAAATTCTCTTTGGGTATTTCAGAAAATCCACCCAAACATGGAAACTACCTGCTTAACAATTTTATACCTGCTTTTTATTATGTATCAGTTTCATCCTCTAACAGATAAACGCTGTCAATGTATCATGCATTTTCATCTGGTTTTTAAAATTCTAAATCTGAAGCAAGATACTAACCCACAGGACTCAAAATAATTAAGAAAAAGGAAAAAAAGGTCAGCAGTAGATTCAGACATTGAAACTACTTGTCTACATACTAAAAATATCTCACAGCAGGACACTAAAAAAACTGGCTGTGCTAAATACCCTCTGCAAGACAAAATCAGAACAAATTTTCCACCTCCCCATTCTTTCTTGGGATCACAGTTAGGCTACCTAAATAACCACTTGCTTTTGGACTCATTATCAGATGTGTTCTGCTCCATCAAAAGAAAGGAAGATTTGAGAAGGAAGAAACGTGTGTGGCTTTTACTCAGCAGGGATCATAAAGCACAGCTTGTGGTAGGCCTTCCAGCATGTGATTGGTGAACTTGGTAACAGTGGTGCAAAACTTTACTGTCTCTAAAATTTCTCCAAGTCAAAACATGAAAATTCAGTGTCCAAGGTGCCTGTAAATAGGCCTGCAAGTTGAATTAATATAAGGTTGACAGAAACAACATAGGACAATGTATAAAGAATATCAAGTCAAATATGAAATTTATATGTCCCCATTTCCAGCTTCTGGCACTCCAACAATACAGAACCTAACAAACTGTGTTTCCTGATTCTAAGCAGCTCAAAGTCAACATTCATAGTCTCTTCTACCAGGATGAGCTGGAAGAAGGGGAATGATACCAGACTGTCCTACAGCATCAATAGTATTGTCTGCATGACGTCCCTTTAGGTTAAAGATGCCTTTGTTAGTGATGTACTTTTTACTTCAAAACTTTAAAGTTGGGCAGCCCAAAGAGCACATAGTAAGATCTTGAATTCCGCAAGATTGTGCTTCAACTGAGAATACAGAGCACAATGGTTAAGATAGTTATTTGCAAGGCACTGGAAAGGGAAAAAACAAGTATAAAAATATCTTAAGCTCAAAGCCACTTCTACCTACTTGACTTCATGTGCTTCTAATACAAAAATAGGTTTAGCTTTCATCTTTACCCACAAAAAACTCTAAACTTCCACTGCAAGACTCTCTGTTTTAATAAAATCTAGACCTCAATTTTAATTTTAAGCAAAATAAAACAACACAGGAAATTCACAGCAATTACTTTTCTATGAAGAAATGTTTAACCTTTATGCAGTTGAACAAAACTCTCATTAAATCACCTGGCTCATTAAGGAGCAGACTACAAATGCCTCAATCTACACAGTGCTCAATTTTGGACAAAGGATGTTGCAAGCACTGTTAAGCCTGATTTGGCTGGGTTTAACTGCACTGAGGGACTCTGAAGCAGAGCAGGACATAACTCAGATTACATGCAGATAACAGCTGGTATTGGATTTTTTGGAACTAGTGAGAGCAAAAGAATTGGTAATGACAAACAAGATACTTTAAAACTACTATCAGAGCAAAAAACTCTCTCAAAGTAGGAGCATCAGTAGGATGAGTTAGTGAGGACTGATTCCAGACACAATAATGGCTCATATCTGAAATCTAAGGCTAAGACTGAAATTCATTCCCTTTCCTAAAAAGGACATACCTGAAATATAGATAAATAGTATAAATACAAAAGTAAAAGTAAATTTCAATCTAATTAGCAGGGAGAAAAGGAAGGGGGGCATGGGAAAAAAGCCAGTAAAGCTCTAAACACAAAGAATATCCATATTAAGTTGAGGCCCATTTCGGTGGCTGAGAACTAGCAATTCTGTTTAAGATTATACCCTTTTTTAAAGATTTTAATAGGACATGGGCACTGCACCAGTAAAAAATGTAAGCACCCGATCTTAATTTTAAAACAATGCAATTTACAATCTTCTACTTTCATGTGAAGATTAGGTAATATGAACATTCAAAAGAACACAGAATATGTATATGCTTGTATTGATTCTACTGCTGTCTAACTGTGCTGCACTTGTATGTCATAAATACACGTTTGTACACACACATGAAAAACATAAAAAAATCTTGGCATTGGTGTTAGTTTTCAGCTTCAAATTCCAAAACTGAACAGATTTACTTAGCATTTTTAAAAGTTCTAAGGTTAGCTAACTCCTTTGCCTTTCAAATACATACACTCAACCACTGTACATTGGCCAAATGGTGTTAGATGCTTAGGAGACTAATAGCAACCCAGTACCGCTTTCTTAAAGCTTCAGCTTTTCAGGAGTGTCATGTGTTTGCTAAAACCATTTAATAAAAGTTCTGTTAATAACCATAAAACCAAATTAACTTAGTTAATTTTATTAACAGTGACTGCAGTGGTCAATCATAATAAATTAAGAACTGTCCATTTCAATGTACAAGGGCTTTGTGATTTATGTGCTTCAGGATGCAAATACTTCAGCGGCATTTTCACAACAGAAGTATCTTTTTTCCCCACTGGCAAAATTTTTACTTTAAAATTGCTGTTATCTAAGCAACTACAAATAAACCCCCTCTGTCTAGCAAGCAGATTAGAGACAGTGGGTCGGATTCCAATATCAACTGAAATCTAGAATCCTGTTATTTGTAAAACAAATGAACCATTCAGTGATGATAGTATTTTAAATTCTGGAAAGTGTGACCAACTTGTAACAGAATTTACCTAGAATTGTACTTATAATTTATTTTGCTATTTGGAAAAATATTACACTTCTATGGATTCTGACTCTGTATATCTTAGGCCCAAAATCTGGTTAAAGACAACCAGGACTTTTATCAGAAAAGAGTATATTTTGTTTAGATGAAACTTTCCAGAGAAACTTTCTTTTTCAAGGAAGTCTTGCTGCAGATGATGTTTCAAAAATCTTGA
Organism: Athene noctua; assembly: GCF_965140245.1. Taxonomy (NCBI): domain Eukaryota; kingdom Metazoa; phylum Chordata; class Aves; order Strigiformes; family Strigidae; genus Athene; species Athene noctua. The sequence continues at coordinate 65,635,086 of NC_134038.1, forward strand.
TTAGAATTTGTTATTATAGCAGAATGGCCACAACAGCCCTGAGCAGTGCTATTAACCCAGGTCATCTCACCAGTATTCATCTGTGCAAGGCTGGAATATTTGCTGTCATGTGGCTTGCAGCATCTCACATGCAGCGTGTATCCTGTCAGCTTGTTACAAGTAAGGAAGGGCATTTGTCTTTTTAAAAATCAAAAAAGAAAAACCTAAGTAACTTTAAAATTGACCCTTACATATGGACTTTTTTCTTTCCTCCCTTTTCTGATGTTCAGGGATGCAAGAAGAGAGATGGACTGGCTAATACTGTGTAGTATGATTGTAGTAACATCCAGGTTGATAATCAAGATGCTTGCCAGAAGCAGAACTCTGGGTGTTTGTGGGCAGAGTAGCTGCTAGAAAGCAGCTGAGGTAGATTTGACCCCTAGCAGTAAAGGAAGACCATGAAGAGGGAAAAGGAATAAGGAAGAAAGGGAAGAAACCAGACAGACGGAAGGATGCAAATGCAGCTGAAGAAGGTCTGGCAGAAAGAAATGGATCAGTAGATGAGAAGAAAATATGGGAAGAAAAGCACAGGGAAAACACTGGTGATAAGCAAAACCGGACAACAGTAGTAAAATAGCACAGTCACACACTGGGAATAAGTCACAGTAACTACGAAGAACACTAGGTTGGAGAAATGACCCAGAGCATAAGAAAATCACAGTCGGTGGTACAGGTTCTGTTTATACCAGGAGGATTTTTAAACTGATTAATGCAAAGCAGGAAGGCCAGAAAATGGATTGAAAAAAACCAAGCACCAGGTAGGTGACATATTTGCAAAAACCTATGGGTTAATATGCAAAAAAAAAATCTTCAAACACTTATTTATGCTGCAGCCTATTCCACTAATACCAGGAATTTGGCAACAGATTAAGTTGCATTCCTTGACTGCCAAAGTGGTTTAATTTGTAATCATAACAACAAGGTAACGTAGAAACTGACTTTTCTCTTCTGAAAGAAATCATGGCAGTCACTGATTCTATTGTGCTTTGTTGTTGCATAATTGTTAAAGAAATGCTTTCCGATGCCCTGTGAGAGGGGGTACTATCTCGAAAGCTCAAAGGGATTGTTCATTTGATCACTAAGCACAGTGTTATTCTAACCACTCATGCACGCAGAGAATGCCTCTATTCTTATGTTCCCCTGAGAGCTGAGATCATCTGAGATATGTCGGCTATCACATATAAAGCCCGAGGTAGAACTGCTGGCAGGACATTTTAAGTGAAGGATTTTCACCGACTTGGGATTTCTCTTCTGCATTTATGGATGACAGTTGAATTTGCTGACCATCAGGGTAAGTCAGAAGGTGTAAGTATATGAGCAAACATTTACCTAAGGATTTCAAGCTTGAGAGCTTGTGTGTCAAATGGTGAAGCAGTTTTAAGAATGAAAGAGTAGATACAGATGTGTTTCTAACGCCAAATCCATCTGGCTCTCCCCAAAGCCACAGGAAGAAACCTGCCAGTGCATTTGATCCACGGCTCTTAGTACTAGCAGATACTAACACACAATACAAAGAAACCCCAAACCCACTCAAATACAATGAAAACCCCTACACTGACAAACCCAAACACTAGGCTAAAAAGCTGCACACAAAGGTAATGTAACTGACAAAGAACAAGTTTACTCTATGCTGTCCCGTCCTACCATCTCGTAAGAATATGTATTTTTATTTCTGAACTCTTCAAATTTGTTTTACAATATTCCACTCAAGTCACTAATATAGTCTTGTGATGCACTTTAATGATTCTTGAATTGTTTCGTTGAAAACATTAAGTTGCTTACCAGTAATCTCAAAAATTAAATGCCCAGACTCTTGTCCATATGAGTATTAATAAAAAACAAACCAACCCACCTCTGATTCATGCCACTTTAGCACAAGCAGCATATAGGCAAGAATTCAAATTGGTATGATGTGCTAAAATCTATAGAAGACTGATCCACTTTCCAGCTCACACTCAAGACAAGAAAAACTGCTTATGCACCTCCACTGTGTGCACATCACTGTTCTCTGAATTAGCATAGAAACCAGCCTAGACCCCACTAGGAACTAAAAACATGCATCTACAGCGCATGAAAAGACACGAATATGCCTTATCAAATTCCTCCCCCTAATCTGAGTTATACTTTTTTTCCACTCCCCTCTGGGGAAAACACTGCTTACTAGCATGACTCCTTATTTTTGTGAATAAATAACATTCTTAAAATAAATGCAGTATTGTATCCACAATATTTTAAGGAGGTCTGAAGGATTCTAAAAACCTAAACTTCATGCAAACTGCAATTTTCAGAAAAATGTGACCTCATTAAAAAAACCTACAATCAAAAAATGTTTTACCCAGATGAAAATGTCATTATCTTATACAGATATTTTTTCTTTTAACATTATAGGTCAAAAAAAATTACACCTTTCCAATATTCTGACTGAGAACTCCAAATTAAACCTCTTTTTATTCTCTAAATTAAAAAGCAAATAAAACACCTAAATAAAACCATCATAAGGATCAAATATTTATATACTTCCTCGAGAAGAAATCTGTTAAATTAAAGGGTTTATATTTTTATTTAAATCAGAATATTTGAATTATGAATCTGGCCCTTAAAATTCAAGTCTTTATATTGCAGTGGTGCATCACGATGTCAACATAATCATACTCATATAGATGGTGGAGAAAATGCTCTAATTTTAAATAGTTCCCTATGTCCAACTAGCTTATATTCAGCCTTTTCACACACTTCATTCCTGATAAAAAACATGATTATGGTAGTCTGAAAAACATGGGGAGTTGACTAGAAAAGTCAGATACTTGTGTAAGTCAGCAGCAATTTATTATAAAGACATTGAGAGTCATAATGCCTAGCCAAAGCAGTGTGCAATTTTGAGTAACATGCTCATTTCAAGACATTCACTTCTGTTTTCTTGAGGGGGCAGCTCTCCAGGCTTTTTCTTGTTTTCTATAGGAATCTTGAAAATAACTTGCAAGAATATTGAGATTCAGAAATCCTACAATAGGTACCTTAACTTTAGGTAGAGCTAAAAAGGGTCCTTTTACATGAGAACTAAGGAAATACACTATAAAAGTCCTCGTATTTTCACTGCAGGAGACCTTAGTAATCAGCATTTTGTTAAAAAAAAAAAAAAAAAAAGCAGCTGGGAAATGTGTAACTCAGAAACTAATAAGACACTGTGGCTCTAACTCTGTCCAGAGCAGAAATGACATGTAGAGAGGGTGCCAATGAAGCGCAATAGAATATTTAATCAAATTTAAATAGAATAAACTGTGCTGTTGTGATTCTGCTACTGAGTTTTCCCAAGCAGCACAGGCTTTATTGTGGAACTGCAGTTCATCTGCAAATACTAGAGAAATTTGATTCTTGTATTATACTACAGTTAGAGAGCAACAAACTGCTTGGTGCAAAAGTAGTTTGACTGTCAGAGGAAGTAGGTACTTTGAGAAACGGGAATCAGCTGTAATGGGTGCAGAGCAACTGTCTTAGTCTTCCCATTAGGTCAGTAGATCAACAGGCTTAATGAGGTCCTAGTCCTCGAGTGGGTGCTTCTGCAGTATGAATAACAACGAAATAATGCTAGAAATGAGTCTGCATTTGGATTATGGTACTTCATAATAGAGGAAAAAAAGCCATGTGCACCATGAAAATAACAAGAGCAGTTAAAAAGGAAAAAGGAAAATTCCAAGGGCATGCATTTGAGTGTCTCACCTCCTGGGCTTCTCACTTTCAGAAAATCCTATTAATTAGGTTCAATCCCACAGATCTCTTCAATCCACATCCTGAAAACCGGCCACTAAATACAAATTACCACAATCATGTGAGCACTGATTTTGAAATAGAAGCCAGATTTATTGTTGCTGGCATATGGAAACAGAGGTATCACCTCTCTGCTGGAACCCAGGGGGATTTGTCACAGAGGGAAAAGGGGAAAACAGTTATTTTGCTCAATCTTCTGACTACAACTTTAAGCCCAGATCCACCTAAATATCTATGTCAAAATCTGGATTGTTATTTCAAAGTGTTAAAATGTATTCCTAATTCTGCTGAAATCTAGGGAAATTCCTCTGTTTAGTTTCATTTTTCATTGTCCCTTTGTAGGCTGTGCAGGTCAAAATGATGTTGGCTAGCCACTGATCCCTCACAGTGAGGGCAGAGTAAACTGGTGGAAAAAGAAAAAGGTTCAGGGGTCTTGACTGTTTTTGGTTGAGGGTTTTATTTCAGCATGGATCTTGAAACAAATTTGGTTTCAGATCTTCATACTGGAATTATATATTTTGAAACAGAGCACTAAAATTATTTCAAGAAATTTTGGCAAATAAACTGAAATAAGTAAACTTTCAGAATTCATATATAATGCTGAGTAAGGGATTCAGACTGTAATTAGGCTTGCTGTATAATTGCTATCCACATATCTTAAGCTTTCCAGTTCATCCTATTTTGTAATAAATTTCCTGTGTTGACAAATACAGAAGGAATGTAATACCATAGCAATAAAATCTGGAGACCAAACAAGAGGGTCTTGTGGTCATTTTAAGGACCAAGATTGAACATGACACACAAAACAAAGGTCAGACTGAAAGAAAGTAAAAGGTAACAGTAACGCTACTAATGTGGCAAAGTCCTGCTCACGCCATAACCTTACTTTACAGAAAGGAAATACTGGAGCATTTTAGACCTGATGAACAGGTGAAGCAGCAGGAGGCAAAAAAAGCATCATGTCTAGAACTAATCCTGCCTGAAAAGGCTTTGCAAAGAATTAAGTCCACTCAACAATGAATGTCAGAACGGCAATTAAAACTTAGACCTTCAGTTCAGGAATGAGATTTTTTACTTCTCCTATTAAGCTTTGAGTTGCAAGACATCTGCAGATGCGAAAATGGAAATGTCTTTCTGCCTGAAGCTGCCCCAGCGGCGTGCAGGACGCCTGATGTGATAGATGGCTTCCTCAAGCCTGCTAGCCGAGCCAAGGACTTCACATACCACAGACCTACGATCAGCATCTTCCTTGGTAGGAACTCGGGCATAACCACCGCACAGCTCTGTTGAAACCAGTAGTTCCTGTGCTGAAAAAGCAGGAGGTCCTGCATAGATAAATCAAGGCAAACAGAGTCACCACATCCTGGTAAACATTTAGGGAAGCCCACTTATTTCAAGGAAGGAATAATTTGTCAAATGTTATGTATCTATTTTAGAAGCATCAATATTTTTATTTTGTCTCCATTGAGCTCTGTGAAACAAAGTCTATTTATGGTAACATTGTGTAGTGGCTTGCTTAGGTGTCCAAAACTTTTGTTTCAAGAGCATATTCAATCACTTTTCCACAAGAAAAAGTTAAAAACAAAATCTTATTACAGATCTTCCAGAACAGAAATGAGAACTCTTCGGAATTTCTTTTATCTGCAGCCAGTTTCTATTGAAGGCACCTGAGATAAACAAAGATTTAGAAGTATTTTTGCAACAGCATCCATACATGTGTTTGTGTAAACAACGGAGTTTAGACTTTAAGACACTGATTTCTGCTGCAACGCCCGCTGTCAGCACTACCAGGGATGTTGTTAGTTTTCCATGGTTAATATCACACACAGTAGAAATTTTAAGATGCTACAGCAAGAAGGATCAAAAAGGAAAAAAAAAAAAAATCACAGTGGATAACAGCAACTACAAGTCACTCAGACTAATTTAAAGTTCCTGTTTTGATGGAGATACTTTGTACACAGTAGAAAAATGGTTCCTTCTAATTAAGTGGGAATATTAAAAGGCCTAGAGAAAGCCAAGCTTTTCATTGGCAGCAGGGAAGGGAAGCATAGGGAAGGCTCTGGAGAGGGAGCCTGCTCTGAACAGCACTGAAAATAAAGAGCAGCATTATCATGGCTGTTCTCTGCTCCTCGCAAGGCTCGTAAGCGACTGCAGTCTTGTCGCCACCAGGATGTTTCTGTACAAGTACCAGTGTGTGCACACCAGTAAATACTAGTCCTTTTCAATTCTATTTTCCTCATCAAAACCAGATATCTCAGATGTGAATTTCTGCTCTGTGCCTCCTTGTCAGCACTTAAAGGGGCACTGTCACACCCATAAAATCAAACTATTGCACAAGTGCTACCAAGCTATGTACTCGCAGGAGTTCAGCCAAACCACAGTCAGCCTTCTTGAACAAACGTGTAACAGAAAGCCACAGCTTCAAGTATGGGTTGGATTTGCTGCCTGACATGGTAATGGAGCCCTGGAGTTTCACAGAGCTCCAGGGTACAGAGATGGGAGTGCCAAGGGGAAGCCAACAGATGCCAAGTCCTGCAAATCTCATTCACTCATTCAAAAGCTCTGCATTCTTTCTTGCTTTCACTCTCCACCACCATTAGATTCAGTTTTAGGCTTGCGGACACAGTTGCAAATGTCATACATTTGGCTGAAGCACAATTTAGATTAACTCAGCATAGAAATAAAAATATTTTGTGAGGGTCACCACCAAAACAGTTTGCATGGGGTGTTTACAATATGCTGTCATTCTCTACTTTCATAACCCTTTCACAATGGGCTTATTACTGTCTGGCTTTCCCTTACAGAGCTACAGCTATCACATACCAAGTCTGATACTTTTGCAGAAAAACTGTTGCTGGATGAACAGATGCAGCTACAATGCCTCTCTTGCCGCCCTTCCACACTCTTTGGGCAACAACTTGAACGTAAGAAAATCCACACGCCTTTTCATACTCCAGTTCACCCTTTTAATGCTGGAAGGACAGATTGATAGATTCTTGATTTTTAAGATCAACTCACTATCTTTATAGTTTTGCCAAAGTCAATAGAGCTAAGTACAATATTGCCAATGGATGAGGCTTAAATGGGGGTGTGAGTGCGAAGTACCACTAAGAAATCCAAGCCAGAATTTCTTAGGCCCATCTGATCCTGACAAGGAATTGAAATTTCACCCAATCCACAGCACATGCATGGGAAACAACAACTTAATACTGACCTACTGTGTTTATGAGGGCAAGACGTTTACCTCTGTATCCCCTTTATTGCCTGGTTTCTATCTTCTGCATTCAGGTAAAAAAAAAATCTGGGTTAGGATCTCTCTCATGACATGTGCTATGGGCAGCCTAATGGAGCCCAGTCACACAATCAGAGATAAATATGGGGGCGAGACCATCAACCAAGTGCCTCTTTTTAACCAGGGTAACTGACCATTGGAAGCCTGAGGAGAATCCACAGTTTCTATACAGTCCTTGCAATAGGACACTATTCTGGCTCCAATCAGGTATTATGGATTTGATCCAGGTATTACCCAATGAAATTCTGTAATTATTATTATGCAAAAAGCCAAAGTAGGTGGCTTGCCTTTTTTTTTTTTTTTAAGATGCAAAAGAATTATCAATCTCAGCTGGTGTTTCCGTATTCTCCTCATAGACTGTACAAAATCTCATTCTGGTTCTCTTCTAGCCATTGCATTAAAGAGTGAGTCACATGGTAATTAAACTTTAATGACAACATCTGTTTCAGCTAACATGACAAGAGTGGTTGGCCCACGGAGGACTATTCTGCTTCTTATTTCACTCAAACCAGAACTGAGCACTTATTCAGCCTCAATAAAACTGGAAATGGGACAACAACAACATCCCAGCTACTTTCCCCAAAATAAAGATTTTTCCAAAGCATTTTGAATTCATTTACAGACAAAATCATGCCTTAACCAAACTGGATGGTACATAAAGATCAGTGATAGAGAACACTAAGGACTCTGTTTCTTCTGTGCAAACAGAATAGTCCCTTGGGCTGCAGCTTGCTAACAGGACAAAGACAACAAAATACACTGGGAAATGAGTAACCTTTTTCATGGCTAGCTAATTAGCCAAAGGCCTCATATCGCTACCCAGCAACATGTGACACTAGACCACCCTTGGCCATCCTCACTTTTACAATCAGCTACAATGTGTGCTCTGGATAACAATAGGATGGTAAATGACTATTGTGCTTCCCTCCATCTCCCTACAGACTCACTCTTACTGAATAAACAAGGGGGAAAAAAAAATAAAAATCAGCAGATCCTGTACACTGTACAGCAAGCATTAAAATAATAAGACATTTATTATACTGTTATTGTGCTGATTAATTACAGCAAGCACAGCTCACCAGCCCTGCACTGCTAAAAATGCAGCAGGCATCACTGGCTCAGGTCCACGTCTACGCTAACGAATCTAGTAGCTCCAGTCGCTATAAAAGAAGAAAAACCCAAACCTCTGTTATGCATGTAGCTTGCACATGGTACAGATGATAAAAAAAGAAAAATCCTACAGATCAGACTTGTTAAAATGCCCTTAAGTGTTTGTGCACTAATTTTGTGGCAAACATCTGTGCCATGTTAAAAGTAATCTTAAAGGCTCAGATGCTGCTGTATAGCAGTACATTAAATATAACGGCATATTAAATAGTTAGATGTCCAAGAGCTCTGTTACTGTTGAAAGCATCAGATAGCTGCCAGAAGAAAAGGTTTGAATGCTACTGTTAAAAAAAATAAATCTGTAAGAACGAGCCATAATCATATCAACCACAGAATTAACATTAAAAAAGCAAGTATGTGTACTTTAGAAAAAGTTTCAAACCCTAATATAACAAAAAATCCCATTAGCTGGCCAACGGCTGCCTCTGAAATCCTGTGGGTCTCTTTCCACCACAGCAGTTCTCTAGTCTTCACTGGAAGACTACTTCTTGGGCTTCTCTTGCCCATACGTAAGCTACACATAGTTTGCAAAAAGCATTTTACGATATGTAAGATCTTGCAAGAAGGGAGTTTCAGCCCTTTCCCTGGGCAGGCGGAAATAAACCCAAAAACCAAAAAATGCTTTAGGTGGGCATAGTACCTTTGAGATCCAACAACTGCACGAAAAATGCCAAGCATCGTTTTATTAAAACATAAATCTCTTCTTTCCATCTCAGAAAGTTAATGCAGTCTTGCCACTGTAATTTTTATAAACCAGTGGTCTCTGGATGGAAGCAGACAGGCCAAGTCTTGCAAGAAACAGGCAAAAAGAAAGATATGGTAAAAGAAAGTGGAAATGTGTGGACAGTTAGAAAAACAGAATCATCACTTAGCTGATAATGAAAAACTACAGGAGACTAAATTCCCACATTTACCTCTCATGCAAGAGGGAATAATTGCACTGTGGTAATAACATCTATTTTAGGACAATTTGCTGTCTCAACAGATTGATGTTTTTGTGTAAGCTTGCCATTATTTTGCATTAAAGTCATAGCTTGTGTGTCACAATTGATTTTGTTTACAAAGAGAGAAGCTTCCCAGTAAGAAGGTCACTGAACTATAATAACCCTCAGCTTTTAGCAAGCTCCTGATGCATCGGGACCCTTCTGATAAAGGCACTGTGCAGCAAGGAGCTGTTACCTGCCTTCCAGCTCCTCCTTTTGCATTCTGCCCCCTCCCTTTTTCAAATTGGAATCAAAAAGCAAAAATGGATACGAGAGTGAAATCCTTACAGATATAACACACAATCAGATATATTCCCACCTTGTAAGTATATTCTGTGCAACCACTCGTTAATTTGTAAGATAATGACACTTCTTGACTATTTCAGGAGAATAGGTTTTATATACCATCATTAAATCCCTATCTGAACAAAAAAACTTCAAAACCGGATATCCAATACATAACATTCAAAAATTCCTAGGTGTGGATGCAGTGGGACTGCAGCAACTTACAGCTACCCTTGCTCTACCATGTTAGGGGAGGCCAACGGTGAGTGTGACTACATCTGTCAAACCATTACTGATGGAAATCTCGTGGAGACAGAAGTTCTTCAACCTGCATAGGGCTGTACAACTATCCATAGGATATTCTGCGTCAGCATAAGGAACGGGCGTCAGCATAAGGAATGAGTCGGGATCAGTCAGGGTCGCCATGGAATTTGCTGAGTGTATGGTTTCTAGCTACATCTCTGAGCTCTGCATACAAAAAGATACCTTAGGATGTACCCAATATCGCAATTAGAAACGTCAGAATGATGAATGGTGGTGTATTCAGTGTCACTTTGCCACACTCGGAACAGCACTTATCTCTTGCCGAAGTGAAAAAAAAAAAAATGCTCTACAATTCTGATCTTTTAGAGAAAAAAAAAAAAAAGAGTTCATTTTGCCTTTGTTGTAAAAACAAAACACACACAAAAACCCACCAAACCCAAACAACAAGAGAAAAACCAAAAACCCCACAGTACAATTCCAGCCACATAGCACAGATCACTGGAAAGCACTATGCCATGAAGAACCATGGCCAGATCCACAGATGCAATTCTTGACCTGATTTACTAGAAATTAAGCTTTTCTGTTTGAGAAGATTAAGACTTACTGTATCTTGAACAGTTAGTACCTTGACTTTTCATTGCTATCAGAAAGGGGAATATACTGTCAACATATTACAGTTCACTCATGGAGAAAATTCTTCTTTACTTGTAATTTAATGCTAGTTCAACCCTATGAAAAAAAACCCCACCAAGCATCAATAAAAATCTGCATTTGTCCTTTTCCCAGTTAATGCAATGTGGGATTGCACCAAAGGAAGACCTAATCCTCCCAGTAGTCAGAATGACAGGCAGTTTGTCCTCTTGCTTTTGCCTCACAGTTGTAGAGTAGCAGTAGATTTAATAAACTTCTGAAAATCATCTCTGAAAGTAATACCAGCAGTCAACTCCTAATCCATTTCTTTAAATACATGGCACTCTACCCGGCAATTTTTTTCTTTCTTGCACTGAGATGTCATTCAGGATACTTTTCTGACTCCATACTGCTTGCAACAGAGACCATGTTGACTACGTGCAAATTCAAAAGAAATTTGTTGCAAGCAAGACATTCTAGTTCCACATCACAGATGCATATTCAGTATATATCAGACAACAGAACTCTGTTGGGTGTCACAAGAAAATCCTTTCAACGGACAAACAAAACTAACTCTTGTTAATTCAGAATTTCATAGCTATAAATACCATTACTGTACAGACTACATTTCTCTCCCATATCCTTACCCTTTTGCTCCATTTCTCCACTCTATCTTCTCATATAAGAAGTTCATCGCCTTTGAGAATTAGCTCTCTGAAACACAAGCCATACCTGACTTGTTTGCTTCATAAAACAGCTGGTAGTGGATCAATCCTTCCTTGTATGTACAGAGAATGTTATTGGGTCTAGGAGACTTGAAAGAGATATCTGCACTTAGTTCTTTAGCACCACGATATCTTCAATCAATAATAACATGCTTGCCTCCAAAACTGTACCCAACTGATAGGGACTGCAGAAACCACAGTTAGAAGCAAGTATTTCCAAAAGAAATATTGCTGTATTCAAACTGTATAACAGTCTCTAGCAATTGCATCTATTCTATCCTGTCCACATATAGAAGTTTCTCTGCTCCTGAAAAAAAAAATCATACTGTCACCTGGTCTAAGACAATATTAACCTTGGAGAAGGGGGAGACAAGAGCAAAGCAGAGATTTCTGTCTCCTTTGTTAAAGAGCCTTTGACCTGGCAGCCCAGGCACTCTGGTGCCTGCCAGGGACTGGCAGTTGCTGCCACCGGGCGGCTCATTGAAGAGGGACAGCCAGGGCTTTCAGGGGGACTCCTCTGAGCATCCGCAGCACACCCACACACCAGGACAGAAAAGGCATGCAACAGACAAGGGGTGCTGCCCCCCTTTCTGAAGGGGGCTCAGTGGCAGCGTCAGGCAGGAGTTAACTTCTCTGCTGCCTGTGTTAACCTTTCTGTAGGGGGTGGCATTGTCCAGAGAAAGCTGGGGAAAGAGATCTTTGTGAAAAATAAACATATAAGGCACAGAAGACAGCGATCTGTGTGAAAAGGGAAGGCTGTGCTGCACCCGCTCAAAGAGGCTGGAGGCTATTTAAAATTCTTCAGAAGAGGGATTCTAGTCAAAGCTGAAGCTATAAATTAACCAACTCCTGGTGCATACTTGATGCTCATTATAATTAGCATCACTGGAGAAAAAGAAAGGAGAAAGAAATGAGGGATAGCTTGAAATAGATCAAGCCAGAGGGAGAATAACTGAGCAGGGTCTGTAATCTAATCATTTAAGTCATGGGACAACAAATAACTCACCTAGGGAAAACCGTTTCAAGCTTATAATTCATCCCCTATGAGATGGATTTGAACATCTTAAGAAATTGCCCAGAACAGCAGGGAAAGGCAGCATCATTCTGAGAGACATAAAACTTGTATCTGCCCAAATCTTCTTCCTGACTCTCAGGGAATTTCACACTAAAGTGGTTTCATTTGCACCTTCAGTCCACTTTGATTTCCTCACTTGACCACGGTGAAAAAGACTCCATTTGCACCACAATGCCTTTTTTTTCCCCCCCAATTTGTTCCCATCTTAACAACAACAAAGAAACCAGACTTTCATTTGTAAAATGGTTCATATAAGATGCTATAGTCTGAGTTTTGGAGTCAGAAATTTTCCTCCTTGTAGTGCCAAGTTATCAAAGGTTGGTCATTGGCTTATTTTACAAAAGCAGTTCAGTTCACAGATTTGGAAGATGGAACTATTTAGCAATTTGTTAGTAAATCATTAGCTTTAAAGAACATGTAGTAAAGTGCTCATCTACCTTCTTAAATTAGTAAACTTATTTGTAGTGAGGGTATGGATTACTGGATGGTGAGTTTAAGCCTACCTACAGTGAACTTCATGGTGTTTAATTACCATTTTTAAGTTTGCAGTCCCCATATGGACCACAGGCTTGTGTAACTACTGGTTTAGTTCACTGGTACATGAGGCTAGTGATCAGAATAGAAAGAAGGTTTAAAAGCCTGAGATTTTGCTGTTAGGAAGAAGCAGATGGAGGTCTCCTTGCTTTGATGTCTCCATCGTTCTCACACAGAGATAAGAAGAGATCGGAATTGAGAAAGGGCACAGTCTGAGACGCACATTACACAGTGCCATGGGCGTCTATAACCAGTAATGCTGGATCTACTGCAAATAACTGGTGGAGCAGATGTAGAGGAAATGAGGTAATAACCTCACCACTGAATTAATAAAGTTGAAACATAGTTAAGTCCACTTGTGGATTCCTCAGACACTGGCATCATATGATCAGTGTTGGAAACATTCATACCAGGAATTCATACTCACATGCCAGTCACACTACATTATCTCACTGAGGAAAGCTGATTTTAAACTAAACCAGTTTAAATGGTCACAAGCAATGTTTCCATAGACAGTAAGAAAGATTTAATTACTCGTGCTCCATTCTTTTTGTACATTGAAAGAAAAAAAATGCCTCACTGTATTTAAAAATATTTGACTCACCCAAAAGTTTTCAAGCTAGTCAGCCTTAATAAAACCCACGTGATTCCTGCAGATCTTGCGTTTCCATTGCAGAACATAATGGAGGTAAATACTACACCAACTGATAAAACCGTCAGCCTCGCCCTCACTTCTCCTGCATTAACGTTAGATTACTGCTTTTTTATTTCAGTTCTACTAGCATAAAATGAACATAAAGTTAGAACAATAAAGTTTCCCTGGCTCTTTTCCAAATCTTAAGGCAGAAGAAAAGGCTAAATACAGCTTTCTGTTCAAATAATAAAGCTACCAGCAAAACTTACAGGGGGAGCAGGGGGGATTCACAAACTATCAAGAAGAGCTCACCTAAAATCTAGGTCTCCGACTATCCCCAAAAGTCATCTAGTCTATCCTTCTGCCACAAGATGAATTACATTGCATCAGTTTAGACAGCTACTAGTCTAAAGGCCTGCAATGATGAATCTCCACACTTTCCAAATGATGCATCGCAATGCTTTAGTGTTCATTTTAGGATTCCCCTTCCCAACATTTAATCAAATCCTTCTTTCCGCAGCTTAAAGAATCCACTGCTTGTCATATCCATCATGGACAGAGAAAACTTACTTTCCCTCTTATTGCATGCACCTTTAATTTTGTTGCTTGGATTCAATCTTTCTTCTCTGTGGTAATCAACTGCAAATCTTTCTTCAGAGATGATTTATTTTAGACTTTTGATCCCTTTTTGTTTTTTTCTTGGTCCTTTCCTCCACCTTTCCAGGTTTCTGTGGAACTGTATGACGCACACTCAAATGCTATAGAGCACCATTAAGCAGATCACAAGGACTGTGGGAATTTTGTTTTCTGAACTAACAGGTCAAATAACATTTTCCAGTTGTCTGAATAACTCACCAAATACTTCATTATCCTCTGAAGACTGCTGTGTTAGTCTGGCTGCTTTTGGACTCTCTTTAGATGCTTCCTCCACCTTGGTTTCAGCATTCTGTAAAATAAATATTTTTTCAGATTAGGTCTTTTGCTATAGTTATCAACCAGAAACATTCTTCAAACTTTTTAATTATGCAGACATTACATTCTTAATGAATATGGAATCATTAACATAGTGGGGTTTGGTATCTTTACTATGTATATGTGATTTTGCAAAATACTGAGGGAAAATAGTCTCAGAAAACACAGGGTGTTTTTTATAGTCTGTTTTAATCTGACTAGAGTACATAAAATGGAGAGCTGGAGAAGACATCTAAGTAAGAGAGAGATCTTAAAAATCATGACAGACTTGTAAGTTTCCACCTTTCCTCCTCATATTTCTTTTCTTTCTGTTGACATCTTTCATTGCTGACAGTGAACCAAGAGACCAGAAGATAGTGCACAAATATTTCTCTTTACAGAGCAAAGGTGAGTTACGAGATCTTAGGAACAGCCCTCTTCAAGTCTTTAACCAACTGATGTACTTAACTGCTTAAAGCACAAGTACTTCTCTATTTCTGAATCAAATCTTTCCATTAGCTATCTGCTCTTAGACTGGGCCCAGAGATAAGTCAACAGCTTCAGCACTTAAATTGCCAGAAGTCAAAGCATTTCATTCCCTACCTAGAATCGACTAAAGAAAACAACCTGTGAAACACTGAGTTTTAAATATTTATATTGCTACTAAAGGAAATTAACTCATGGTTTTCAAAATGTTTTACTTTGGTACTCAAGAGAAATGTACATGCAAGCTTGCAGCAATGCAGACAGAAAACTGCATATGCAGCCAGCGATAGATATGAAGTGACTGATTCAATATTAAATATTACCAGAAAGAGTTGACTAATAATTGAGGAAGGAAAAAAAAAATATAATATGCCAGGGTTTTTTAAAGGACAGATATTCCTCCATTCAAGTACATGCTCATTCAGAAGACTGTGTAATGTTTTAGAGGAGGTACCTTTGTACAATTTATAAACTTTGACTTACATTTTGAAAATGCTGCTATACAATCTGTGAAAATTACAGTTTCTACCCTCAGAAACATAGAACGTTTCCATACTGTAAGTGGTCTCTTATTTCCCCTTATTAACCATACAGAAGATATAAAATGACAGATAGATTAAGTTTGTCAACCTCCCTGTAGAATACAGAAGTACAAACTCACTGTACATAAACTCAAGAGACTTTGAAGGAAGACAGCAAGCTTTGTCATGAAAAATTAAAGAAAGACCTAGGAAGCCTACTGCTGTCACACAGCAGCGGACAAGAATTAGAGAAAACAGAGAACAGAAAAGAAAGGAGAAACTGTGCTTCAGAGGAGAAACACCTGCAAAAGAGAAAGGATTCTGCACTCCCTTGAGTTAACCGCCTTCAACTCTGAAAAAAGTTGAAGAGGACATCTGCTACAGCAGAGTGAGCCAATGCCAAAGCAAAAAGCCACTAAAAACTGTGCCATTATGGATGAGACAAAATTCATACAATTCAATGATTAAACCAAGTTCAGGGCTTTCCCAGATGAAAGGGACAACTGACCTCCTGATCAGAGCTACCGTAAAGATACTGCTTGTTAGCTCCATTTCCAAATGTATTCCACCATATTTACTCGATGGTAAAGCTGGTGGTGCAGGAAGAGAGGGACAACTCTTCCTCATGTCCTTGCTCCTCTTGGGAAACAGCTGAAAGTCTGTAACCTGCTGCATCAAGAGCAACAGCAACAAAATACTATTCAACAGATACTCAGTGGTATCGATGAAATGGGTTGTCACTCCATATTCTTACTAGGGAGACGTTCACATCCCTTACTTTAAAAACATGGTTTTGGCAGTCTTAGGGAAATTAGAAAGACTGAGCCTTGAGATATTTTGGTTCAAGTTATGTCACTGGAAGGAACTACAGAGCATCTGTGCTGTCTGCTCCCTGGATAAGCCACAATGTTGGTGTTGACAGATGTCAGCTCCAAGATGTTGGTAGGAAAGTTGTGTGATATATCAGCCTAAAGCATGACAGTGCATGGCTGGATGTACATCCACTTGGCATGGCTTCTTATGCAAAACACAGACTTTAAAAAGGTTTTGTTTGCTTTACTATTTGCACTAAAAAATTTACACAACACATTATTACTGGCGTACCTAATATTCCTTTTACCAAAAACAATACAAGAAAAATAACTGCAAAAGAACAACTGATGATCCAGATGCCCCAAAACAAGTTATAGTCTAAACCAGCACTTTCTAAGACAAGATTTAGCCAGTTGCTTTTTTTTTTTTTTTTTCAGTGTCCTAAAAATTCTTAACTGTCTCTATCCTTCCAATCAATTAACAGGAAAAGTGAAACATGTTCCCTTACACTGCCTGAGCTGTGCCAGGAGGGACTTTTTACCTACAGTTACAAAGTACTTGTGGTTAGTTATAAAATAAAGGCCCTTTGTACATAACATAGTAAATGTAACTCTATCTAGCTTTTACTTCAGGCTGAGCACTCTGCAATTTCAGAAGCGATCGGCAAAATAGGTTTATTTTACAGTATCCAAGTTCCCAAGGACTATAGACTACACCTGATTTTAGCATGAAATAAATATTATAGAGACCTAAATTTACAAAAACTTTTTAACTACCTTGTCATTTTTGCATACTAGTTAGGAAGGGCCTGTTTCTTTTCCTTTAATGATAAAACTGGTACTTAATTGCTTCATTTTACAAATGACAGACTAAACAATTATTCATGAAGTGTTATGTCTAAAAGAGAATCCAAGAAATCCAGTGTGAAGCAGAGATTCATATTGTCTGTGCTCTCATTCCTGCCTTTTACAATTTACTATGTTTTCTTATTATGTGCTTTGCTAGCATGTTGAGCTCCATCCCAATGACACAAGTGAAAACAGACTGAAATTTCTTTTACTGACAGAAAAGTGCCACGCTAACATCAAAAGTTCTAACTGTGGCAAGACAACACAGACTGTGAGTGCATGAACTGCTACTTTGGCAGCATAGCCATTTTTCCAGTTCCTTCTCTCATTCTCATTCATTGATTCATTCATTCACTCCTGTCCGTAGCACATCACCTTCCCTTAGCCCACTTAAGCCCACAACACCTAGCAGAGCTGGGGGCATGTTAGCACACTTGATTCCTCCTCTATGCTACATTTCCAAAATTAAAATAAACAACAGATGCCACCTCAAAAGACAGACAAGAGTTTCTAGTGGATAAAATCAGATTTGACTGGCAATAAACCTCCATTTCAGAATAACAGAAAAAGGGTAAATTGTTGCAGGCAATAACAATATTGATAATCTAAACAGTATCCATAGCAGCAGACCATACAACTCTCGACTCTGCTGAAGAATTCTGCAAAATGTTCCTGATCTTCCACTTCTGCAGCGATATTCACCTAAATTCTATCAGACAAAGCTACCTTTTCATTTAATATTCACAAAATGTCTGTATGATATTCAGGTTATAGAATACCTTCGGGACACTATCTATGTTGCCTCTTCTCAGAGCTAAATGATCTTCCAACAGAGTTCCAGGGAAAACAAAATAAGAAAAATCTTTAAATTATGTATATGTGCTCCTTCAAAAACAGGACAGTAACATGATTGAGAGCCATGTATTGATAAGTCCGTCAAATGAATGAACGTTTCTCCAAATACCAAATACTGCTGCAATTGGCAGAACAGGACGCAAGTCATTCTTAACAGTGACCATTTTCTTTGCAACTTTTGTATTCTGCATCCTCAGATTAAGTAATAACAATGATCCTTCCACTCAAACTGGAAAAAGTTCCCTGTTATTTTATTCTCAGAGACCTCCATTAGTCTCAAAGTTTTTAGCTCCCATCACCTGTGAGGAATTTTACACTCACAGCTTAACACAATCAAATAGACAAGATGCTGTGGACAATCCTTATTAACACTAAAAATTCATGGAATGGCAGTTGGCCCTCTTCTCGTGGGCAGAGATCTCTTGGACTTGCACTAACAAGCATGTTCCAACATCTTCCTGAACTCACCCATCAATTCTTCTTAACTGTGGAGATTTTCCAACCCCCTTTGCATTAACACTGAAACTCATACACGTATTAGCAAGCATCAGGCTTCTTGCACAGAACACGAATGGTGAATTTTAACAATGCCATACTGGCTAATTAGGACTCCCCGAGCGAGAGTACTGCCATCATTCAGAATAGGCTTACACCAGACTGAAGCTGGGCTCATGTTATCTCTACACAGCTTCAAGCTCTTGAAAATGTTCCAGGAACTCCCACATCAGTTTCTTCTTCTGTCCCCACCAGTCATGAAAAGGATTCAAATTCTCCCATTAATTTTCAGATAAATAAAACAACTCTTTTAAACAGCAAGATAGTCACAACCATTATCTCCAGTCTTCTGGTATACCTCATATTTTCAGTTTTATTTTCATCTCTAAAGATTCTTTACATCCAGTTGCTAAAATGTAATACTCAAAATATGCAATAACTTTTATATAGAGTAATCATTCTTGTGCATATGTCAAAATCCTATTTAAGATAATGAAAAATGACAGTGATGGAAAGAGAGAGGGCTAGAGTTTTCCAAGGACAGTTTTCTGTTCCTCTCAGCTTCAACAGTATAGTGCTACTGCTGCTAATGTCACAGATGAAGAATTTCAAAAGACATTTCAAACAAAGGGATCCCGTCACTAACCCCCGAGGCAGACATAGGCCCTTTGAAAAAGGTTTGAGATGCCTCAAACACATTATCCTGATCTGAAGAAATGCGTTCAGTCTATTTTAAAACCTTAAGATACTGAGGGGCTGCAGTATAAAACACTGAATTCCAACTCAAAAACTTGCTACATTCCTCATTATCAGTTCCAAACTAATTTGCTATGTGCTTCCCTCCCTTTATGAAAGGCATTTAAAAACTACTGTTTGTGGAGAAGTTCTTACAGATTAGGTTAATAGACAGGACATCTTGCCTTTAAAGCGATTCTGTTTCATTTTGAGAAAAGGTTCCTGACCACACTGGGGTTTTCATATTTCATAACTGAACTAAAATCTCTTCAGCTCAGAATGTAATAAACAGAGACAACTAATGGATCCACAGTATGCTACTAGTCAGCTTTTACTAGTCCATAAGGTATTCCTTCAATGCTGAGGAGGGACATTCACACATGCAGTAGGCAGAAAGCAAGCAATTACATTACTGTGTCCATACCACTGAAGAGAGCCTAAGTGCATTTGGGAGCAAGGACCTAAATAAGTTCATTTCGGAAACAAAACAAACTAAAAATCAGGACAGGCAACTCCGTGCAAGAATCAAGGTTTTCCCATGAATACTGTGAACTGAAAATACCCAACAAACCTGAACTCATGTACCACATACACAGGGGCAGAGGGAGAAGAAAAGCTATGTGAGTGACCTGTTACTCTGTAGGTACTCTAACACACTGTCAGAATCAGGAATTCTCATAAAACATCAAGGAATTTGCAAAACAAGTTAAGACAAGAGACAAAAATATGCTCCGGGTCAGTATTTTCAATTTAAAGCAATAATCCTGTCATGCGTCTTTCACTCTGTGCACATTAATCCTGAAACCGTACACAGGAAACCTGAACATGAATCACATAAAATTCAGACAAGTACAGACAGAGCTATGATTTGCTATTTCCTCTATCAATCCCTCCCTGGTCCTACAGAGCAGAGTAACCACCACCACATCAGCTGTACAAGCAGCGCAGTGGCACACACAGTAAATACCAAATTGTGAAGATCAATTAAGGAACTAAAACCGCACTTGGAAACACGCTGAGTTTTGACAGCCTCCAGAACACTTGACCTGGAACTAATGTTATTAAAGCACATATGCAGCCTGCTTTGAACCCAGGCCATTTTTCTAGAGTGTCACTGCAAACAGCATCTGGCAGCACATTGATGGATGCAGCTCCTGACCTCATGAATCAAAGAGGAAGCATAACAACACTCGATGAACAAAACCAAAAGTAGGTACCTTGGATATCAAGCACAATAGCAAATTCCTTTTACAAAAGGTGTTTAAGCAGATTTCCAGAACACTCTGAAGAGTGACAGCTATCAATACTGATTACTGATATTTTCACAGTCCACTCTTCACCTTTATCCCATCTAGACAGTGTTTGCTAATTTACTTTCCTTTTAGCCACATGCTGAACAAGTACAAATATTTTTTTTTCCCAAGAAAAGGATGTGGTTTAAGTCATAAACACAGTGTTGATGACACAGCCTCAACTCTCAGTGTATCTCCTTAAGGGCTTTATAAATACATTGAATAATGGCAGTGTCTAACCCTAGCAGACTAGTAATTTTCAAATGCCACCACCTGAGGTCCTTCTGAAGGATAATAATAAAAGAAAGTGTACAAAAGCAATCCTGTTTCCTTCTGCTAATGAAACCACTTCTATATTCTAGCATATTGACAAAATCTGAAAAGAGTTCATATAGATATCTGACACACCAGAAAAAGATAAAAAAGGCCATCTACGCATTTGAACACTCAATCTATACTAAAAGCACAACAGAGACACAAAAACTACAAACTAGTTACAGAATGATGCACAACAGTCAAGACAGAAAAACCCCCAAACTATTACCATTTTAAAAAGTGCAAAATAACAATCCACTAGTCAGAGAGAGAAGCTTACAAACACTTGGAGCTTTTTTTTTTTTCAGGCAGAAATTGCCTTTTAACCATTAAACTTCTCATATTGCAGTTTTGTCAGTTTGTAATGAGTAAAAAACAAAATGTTTGCCACTGCCTTAATTATTAGAGATCATCAGCCTTGAATCCTCCTTAGGGGCCTAGACAGGGCTGTCTGTGGCAGTAAACCTGTTGATTTGCTCTTTTTAACCACAGGAAGAGAGAAGAGAGGTAAGAAAGATGGCAGATCTCTATGAGGAGCATAATGCAACAATACAGCACAGCACTCAGCAGCACTACAAACTTGCCTCAAAGCAACACTGAGAGGGTTTTTTGAGGGTGCTGGGCTCTACACGTGTGCGTAATTTTATAAAGCAGCACTGAACAGCAAAGGAAGCAAAGGCATTGAGAGAGCTCTTCAAATAGCTGGAGTACGTTTGGGAGACTTGACCATTCCAAATCGTAATTCAGTACAGAAGTTACTTGATGTCATGACATTCAGAGGAGACTAAAGCCCTTTCCCAGATTCCCACCAACTGGCTGTATAATGTTGCATTAGTCTGCTGCTTATGGAGGCTTAAAAAAAAATAAAATTTAAAATAATCATGCCTGAAACAATGCCTAAATCTGCTTCATCACACAAAGGGATGCCTGCAGTGGCCCAGAAACAAGAAGATACTCAGAGGGTCTTAAATGAGTAAAAAAAAAAATTAAAAATCAAATATTCAATTAAATATTTTTTTCCCTTCCATTACGTAAAAGATATTTTGAGTGAAATTTATTATAAAATTAAAGTTCTTACAGAGAATCTCAGAAATATTCACTGTAAAAGTGTCATGCCTAAGAATGATACAAGACTATCAAAACTAAACCAGTCTACCAGCTTAGCAGCAACAAAACATCTTTTCTGGGTCCCGAGCTATGAAAACCTTCCGGCTTTTGCAGTACTCCAGTTGACAGTGGACAGGTATTTTTGACAAAAACCCAATGCAGTTGACATCGTGAATCTGCAGCCAGCATTACCTTTATTATGGGAAAACCAGATAAGGTTTCCCTAGTCAATATAAGTAGTTGACTCCAGAAGCCTGCAGAAGCGAAGTGGAATGCATGTGACTATGTGGGCTACAAAAAGCTGGAACACAACTGTGCCAAATAAACACTCAAAGAAGGAACTCAGCACCCGACACAACAGTCTAGCTCTGCCTCGTTCCTCAGCAGCAAACCAGACTGCAGGGAGGACAGAATTTCACTTCTGGTATTTTATACTTAATTCCATTACATGCAAGAACCAGCCCTTCAGTGTGCAAAATAAATACGCCAGCATATACATCTGGGCCATTTCTATAAGCAGCTGAGGATTGGCATTACTGAATAATGAAAGTATCTTTTTAGTGCTTGCTCTGTGTTAAGAGGGTACCATAAAAAAAGGCCAAAATGGATGGTCAACTTGACTTTCTCACTGTTCTACTCACAATGATACATTAGACTAAACCAAATTCCTTTTGAACTTAATGAGCAGGAAACACACCCTGAAACAATTCCCACTGCACACCAAAAATGGACTTTTGACTTGTTGAATTTAATTTTTACTTCCAAGCTTTTAGCTCATGAGGAAAGAAATCTCACAGGCTGCTATGTAAAAGAACTTTATATTCAAAATTACATCCCTTCAACTCCCTAAAAACAACCAAGATATTTTTAAAAGGCAAAACTTACATTTATTTGCCAAGAATTAGAAGAGGAAATAAATGTAACACCAAACAGTTAATTTTAGAAGGGAATTTTTCCAACATACTGATTTGGAAGGAAGATCATTTTCGCTCCTTTAGGTCACTTGGCAGTCTCTATCCTTGTGAAGTGTATTTCTGAGCCAAAGCCAAAAAAAAAATTTTACACACAATTTGCCTGATATTAAAATGTATTATATTTACTTGCAAGACCTGTAGTTTTAAAGGAAATTTTGACCACAATACTGACCAACGCATTTGTTTCTGTACTGTGATAAGAGAAAATTATCAAATGTTTCTTAGATTTTGTATAAAAAGGGGTTGGGCTTTTTTTGGGATGGTATTTCAACCCAGATGTTTCAGCTCCTCATGGGCGTACACTCCCCCCATGGCCCCAGCCTTGTCACACACACATAAACACACACACCAGTTTTAATGGAAGAAAAAAAAGGTTTGCTATGTAACATTTGGTTAAGACGGCATCTGCCATGAACTTGCCACCGGTCAAAGAGTATGAGGTCTTCATATGAATATTCTCGTCTATCCACCCAAGATAGAAAATTATGGATGTTATAACTGAATGACAGGAGCTTTTCCACTTCCCTGTTTGATTTAAATAGACCAATATTAAATGCATGATCTTGAAAAAAACCCAAGTTTTATTACTCCGTACTCCTGGAATGAACACAGATCCTCTGCATACTGTAAATAAATGCACAAACACCACTTAAAAGAAAATATTTTCAAATGTCAAGACTTACAGGGATAATATTTACAAAATAATCAACATGACTGCCCTTTCCAAAATGCAAATAAAGATTTCTTTTCAGATACGAATTTTGAAATACAGTTTGCATGGAAGTAAGATTTTTTTTTAGCTAAAATAACTGACAAAGACCCAAAACTGACTGTATAATTGTAAAAACTGGTATGACACCTTTTAATGCCCCCACTTAAGTAAATTAAAAATACGAAGCAAACAAACAAAAAAACCTTTGTTCACTTCAAAAGTGTGTGGTTTTGTAGATCTCTGAAATTGAAGCTTAACTCATAAACACAGAACAGTGATCAGGAAAGGGTAGTTGTCAAGAACAGAGACATGACTTCCTGAAGTCAGTCTCATTTCTCTGTTGAAAATTAAGTGCATCCAGTAAACACCACAGGTCACGAAAAGCTCCATGCACAAAAGTATGGGCACAAAAGTATGGACTCTTTGATTTTACAAGCTCTAGCTTAGTGTTACCATAACTATCAGTATGTGAAGATAAGGAAAGATGTTGATCATGTTGTCAAGGATTACTTTATCAAGATAGTAATGTGTCAAAAATAGTTCCTCACTATAAAACTACATTAAAAAAAATGCCACAAACATTAGATACTAAGTTTTATCAAAACTTGAGTCTAATGGAGACTCACCAGGAATGTTAGACACTAGGCAAAACTGATTATTCAGCGGCATGTCCTTGATAGTCCATGGAAAAAAACTTCTGCCTTCAGCCCTGTTGTGTTGTCTCCAAGGTTTCTCTTGTCCACATCAGCCTGTGCCCTTTATTTGCCAACCCAGTCTGCCACTTTCTCACTTGTCTGTGGGTTATCATCTCCCTCCCTCGTCATTCCTAGTTTAAAGCTCTCCTCACCAGGTTGGCCAGCCTGTTGGCAAAGATGCTTTTGCCTGACTTGGTCAGGTAGATTCAATCTCTTCTGAGCAGTCCTTGATCCTCAAAGAGGGTCTCCATGATTGTAAAAAAAAAAAAAAAAAAAAAAAAAAAAAAAAAAAAAAAAAGCCTGTTGTCAACATCAGCTGTGCAATCAGCTGTTGACCTCCAGAAACCATCAGCTTCTTCTTCTCAAGCCCTACACTCCCACTGGGAGGATCAAGGAGAAAATCCTTGGCCTCTCTGCCCTTGAGCCATATAACCATGGTTGAGAGGCTCCAGGTTTCCCCTAGTGGTATCAAGGGTGCCCATGTGGAAAAGCAGAGAAGGGGGCAACAATCTAACAGGCCCCAGCAGCCTCACCATGGATCCAAACCTCTCTCCTAAAATAGAAAGTATGTGAGAAAAAGAGCATGCACAAAAATGTAGTTGCACCTTAAGTAATGACCTTGGATTTAAAAAAGATAGGAAGGAGGGACAATTGGGAAGTATAATATGGTTCTAAAAACTAACATAAAGCACCTCATGGATGTTTCTCAACATACTTAAAAGAACAGAAATCACCTCCCTTTCCTATATCTCACCAAAGACACTGCAAGAAGACATTTAAAAGTATTAGTCACCCCTGCAAATCTTGAACAAAACCAGACTAAAAAAAAAAAAAAAAAAAGAAATTATCAAGCTTTCTCACTTCTATATCAACAAAATATGGTTAAGAACTCGGTTTTAAACCCTTTCATCATTAATTATTTCTTAAAAGGAGATATGCAGGCAGACTGTACTCCAAAATAACAGCAGGCATAAAGAGTTTTAAAACAATTCTGGTGGCAAATAGGTATCTTCATGGTGTTTTTTCTTTGAAAAAGAAGCAATATCAGAGATTTTGGGTAGTAGTTACATGAATGCAGCACTGCAAGAAATTTCAAAGGAAAGCCATAACCTAAAGTACCATCTTTTCCTGCCCCAGTAAATCAGAAAGCTGCAACTCAGTAAAAAGAAGTTTCATCAATAATGGTTCCTGCAAAACATTTTTAGACCTTTGTAGCATAAAAGATTTTTCCCTCCTTCAAAGAAATTCAGTAGATAGATTCAAACATATTTCTCTGGAACTACCACTAAAATACATTTTAAAGTATATCATTTTAAGAGACAGACTTTGCCCATTAACTCTGAGCAACTTTAATTCACATGCCAGACAATTACCAGGAAGCCAACAGCTAGATGCTAAATTTTGATATGAGAATCAAAAGGCAGGAACAACTAACTTTTCAGAAAGACATGATACCATCCCAGGGATTTGTTCACTTAATGTGTAACTATGGGCACAAACCTGGCTGACCTTCCTTTCAGCAGGCCACTGTAAGTCTCTCAAGTATAAACCAAATGTTAACTAGTAGGTAGTTGGCACTGATACTTCTCTGTTTTAGTAATTTTATTTATGTATCTAGGATTTTTTCATGTTTAGGAAAAAAAAAAAAAAAGGTCATCCTAGAACCAAAGAATAAACACTGAAATGTATACAATAGTTTTCTGGATATTTTTGAGAAAGCCTTTTCAGAACACCTATTATACTAATTTATGATTTGCCTGAGGTATTTGAAGAGAAGCACAATAAGGATCCCTTTCTTGCTTTCCCTAGTTACCTTACCAACCACAAAATGCAAATTCTAAAGCGATTAACTGATTTTTGAAATATTCTAGCTGTCAGTCATTTTTCAAGAAACTGTCTAAACCAAAGCAGAAAGACTGTCACAGAACATACAATAAAACCCACAAAATACGCCTAATTAACACTAAAGCAATACAACAGAAGTCAAGAGAATCTCAAAAAAGCTAACCAAAAATAATCCATTCCAAAACCAACAAAAAACATTTCACAGCAACGTTTCCATCACAAATAGAAACTGTTCCCATTCACTGCTTGCTTTGACTTCACCATCCATTACTAGGAACAGAGGAGCAGACCCTTAATGAGACGATTATTTCCCTCTCACAATGTTCAGATGCACTAAACAAGATCATAGCTCTTTATTACTGTTTTCACAGAGAAAGCGATTTGAAAACCATTAGGAAGCCAATGCTTCTTCAGACACCATATACACTCACGATGTAACTCATCGTTACTCACTAGTAACTCATAGTTACTTCAGCAAGTACCCACATAGATCACTCACTGTGCAAGAACAATCAGGCGACAGGAAATCTGACATTACATAAAAACTGGTATTTTCTCCTTTGACGGCTTCTATAGAAGCAAATGATTTTCTGATGCTGCTAACGGTGAGAATTGCAACTCCAGAGACTCCAAGCAAGAGGCTCTGCTGAACTCACCATTAAAAAGCATGCTCAGTTTTTCACAACGGTGAATGCCTTCAAAGCAACATTTGTCAGCCACCTCTGTGTAAGTGGTATTATGTCAATGATTTGTCTAATACCAGATACCTCTTCCCATGATTTTGCTCCTTATTCTGTTATTTTGTTTTCTAAAAGCAAAACCAGAGAACAATGCTTTCCTCCATGCTTCAAGCCAAGACAGAGGCACTCTCACAAAAATGACTGTGCAGAGTTACAAATTGCACCAATATGATTTGAAGAAAAACGGACCATTGTAACACATGTATGAAGCTACCAAGCTGAAATACTAGCCTGCATGTTCAATAGCTGAACTTTCCCATCACTGAAGGGAAAAACAAAGTCTCAGAGGCAAAACATTTGGGAAAAAAAAAAAAAAAAAAGCCAAAAATGACTGTTTACCCAAACAGACTCAGAGAGAACACATTATAATTGTTTATTTTCAGGCAACAGTTCAGTCTGTGTTTAAAATGTCTAAGCTGGCATTCAAATTGTACTGACCACTGTGAGGGGGAAAAGAAAACAAAAAAAAAAAAACAAAACCCTGAAGAGCTACTGATATTAATGAATGGCAGAGGCCAATTTCATTAGTTACCCCACAACTGATATATGAAGGTCCTCTGAAACAAGAAGCAAACTACAAGAAAATAGTGGATGCATTGTTTCATTCAGCAGCAATAATATCATAATGTTTATGCAGTTTTGAGATATATGCACTTCAATGAGCATGCATTTTAAACCTGATCAGAGCACCTGATCTCACTGGGGCTCCTAGAAACTTTAAGGACTATCACTCAGAGCCTGACTTCAGTGAGCTGGGGCTGCCAGGCCACCAAATGGTTTGTTACATCAGTTCCACAGTCACCTTCAGATAGTGGTGCCCTCCTCTGGAGCACACTTACACTCTAATGCAGTCCAGACTGTAACATATGGTTGTAGACACTTACATATGCGATCTAATTAATGTTTAACCAAAATTTGGTAAAGTGATGTGGCTAGTTTCTAACATGTCTTGGTGATTTCATATGCAACAAGTAGAGGTAAAATGTATTTTTTTCCTATATATTAAGAATTTAATACATTAATAACTTTCAGAAATAGTTACCTCAAGTTAACTACAGCTGCTTACCACAATGAGCCAGTTGTAAGACAAACCTTGAGAGCCTTGGGGAAATGACTCACTCAGATCTTACACTGAGTGCTTCTTCAGTCCCAGATGACACCTGATTCATCAGCAAATGCACACTATTACTCACCTGGAAATAGGGGGGGGTTTCCTGTAGAGCTAATTGCTTTCATTTACGTACACCATTTAAAAAAAAAAACAAAACTGTGATCAGAAGGCATTTATCAAAAGTGTCGTCAGATGAACAACGTGATAGGATACAGGCTCCATAATATAAATGTTACATAAGGCTGTTCTCATACCTTCTGAAAAGCATGAAGAGATAATCTAATCACCGAATAAGATGCTACCTGTACTATACACAATCCTGTTCTTCAGGAGCACTTTTTGTTTTGTTGTTGTGTTTTAAAACAGAACATTTACAGGTACAGCATTGTTTTACACAGCTGTATCTACCATTTTCCAAATACATAAAGTCAAACAAAGAAACAAACTCAAAGACCAAGCAATAGAAAAATGGTAAAAACTCTGTACACCTTCAGGGGAAGAAAAGCATCATAGTGGGGGGAGGCAGGAACAAAGACACGCCTGTATTATGTTGAAATTCAAGACCTATATGTTAAAAAAAAAGTGACTGAAATAAGTGATATTTTTGCACTATTTATAGCCCTCATTTGTGCAAGTCCCAGGCTCAGTGGGGGAGAATGGAGCATTACCAGCAAGCATTTCTATTCACTGCCTGGGTGTGTCTCAAACACCGGGCACAAACACATGTTCTTCTCTTCAACTTTCCACCTTTTCCTTCGGTGCCTAATTTTCAGATCTTTCCTCCTTTTTAGCTATTTAATTAAAAAAGCCCAAACAAAGCCAAAACAATAAAACAAACAACCCTTAGCTTAGACAGCCAGCAGCACCTTTTTTCTGTGACCACTCAACACTAACTCTGTACTGTTAAGAGTTACCACAGGCTGGTATCAATTTGTCAAGTCTTTGTGAATCTGTAACCAGCATTCATTTTTCCAACAAGGTTTCAAGCAAGCAAGGATCATCATCCAACTAGAAAGTGCACTTCATGCCTCTTCTCTCTTTTATATGTATTTGTCTTAAAAGGCTTCATCTCCAGTATTTTTTTGTCAATTATCCCGAAGTGCAATACTGTACCAAAGTATAAAAGACTACCAAAGGTAGGGTACATTCTGTGCTCAACAAAACCCTCTGTACCCGCAGTGAAGGAGCGATAATGTACTGAGGTAAAGCAAAAGCCATACTTAATACAGAGCACTTCAAATACATAGCTCTTTTTATCTTTTTATTAAAGGCAGATAACATAACAGTTTTAACAGTAATTGTTCTCCATAGATAGAAGGTGTGTGGGAGCAGCCTGCCTGGATTTACCAAGGGCAAATGGTACCTGACCGACCTGAGAGCCTTCTGTGATGAAATGACTGGTTCTGTGGAGAAGGGGAAAAGCATGGCATCATATCCCCTGACTTTAGCATGGCCTTGTGACACTGCCTCCCACAGTCTGCCACTCTACCCTTATAGTCAAACAGAGAAGATAAGGTTTGGGTAGGTGGAATACAAGGAGTGGATAAACTAGTTGGACCATCAGGCTCAGAGGATTGTGATCAAGGCACGAAGTCCAACTGGCAGTCAGTCAGCAGCTGCATCTCTTAGGGATCAACACTAAAGCTAGTATCATTTAATGTCTTAATAAAAACTCAGGTAATAACAAACAGGGGGACCAGTCAGTACACCAAAAGGTAGAGCTGCTATTCAGAGACCTTGACAGGCTACAGAAATAAACCGACAAGAATCTCATGAAGTTCAATGAAAGCAAATGCAAAGACCTGCATGTGAAATAGCATAGCCCCATTCACTAGGATCAGCTTTGCAGAAAAGGTTTTGTTTATTTTTAGTATCCATTTTAGCTAAGTGACTATAAATGACTGTATTACAGGTGTTTGGAACTGGTGAACAGCTCCTGAAGTACATGGCAAAAGTAGGCACTGTTAGCAAAAAGGCTTAACTCCAGTTCTCCTAAACTTGGACATTTAAGAGAAAAGATGCACATAAGTCCCTGTAGAGCAACAAGAAAAGGGTTTGGAAGAACAGATATGTACTTAGTGTTGTGCTGACAACTTTTCTCCCCTTGTTCTGCTTTGCTTCTTCTACTGGCTTTAAAGATATTTTGCTTGGAGTCAATACTGTCACCAGAGAGGACAGCTTCCCAAGGGAAAAGCTGTGGCTAATACACCAGTTTAAAATCCCTTGAACAGTCACAGCTGGCCACTGAGTTACAGAAAAACAGGAGCCTGACTGATTTCTCCCCAGAGGGAAAAGCTTCTGACCTCAAAACCAAAATGGGTGGATTGTATGAGAGACTACAAAAAAGCTCAGATATGACACTACCTCAAACACAGGCAAAAAACGCAGCCAGCCAGTACTTTGGAACTATATCCTATCAAAAGTGTCGAGACTTTACAATGCCAGAAACAAAAATCAATGTACACAGCTTTTAGAGTGATGATGTCAGTAGGCTTGGTTTTTGGGGTTGATTTTTTTTTTTTGTGCACTTTTTTTGGGGGGGTAAATCATCCATAGCAAGAAAAAAACCCCAAACAATTACCATGAATGACTAGATGAAATTAATTTTGCAAAACTGACAAGTTATGATAGTGGCATATGTTGGTTACTGTGGAGTCCAGGTAAATAACATGACATCAACTCCTGGCTATAATGAATTTCTCTGATTAACAAACAACATACTTGGATTCAGCTAAGCAACATAATAAAAATCCAAGAAACTAATTACTAAATATGCCTGATAGATATTTATGCCACTTTTATAAAAGGACTGTAGTAGTAGTTACTTATCAAAATTTATTTTTGCACATCTTTTACATATACTGACATAATGATAAAATTAATACAAGAATCTCACTGAAATTAAGTTCTACATAGTCCACGATGAGTAACATACAGCCTCATAAACTCATGTTACCTTCCCACTGCAATAATTATTCACATACACACACCCACCCCCATCGTTCAAGTATTTGCAGACAAAAAGTAGCTTTGTAACAGAGAAATTATTTAAAAGCTGTAGGACTTGATGACAGTTCAACAGCTCATTTTCATCAGCATATAAAGGTCTCTAGCTCAAAGACATAGTGTAAGCTATACTAAGTGTGATTTAAAGGAAAGTTTGATCACTTAAGCAGAATCCTTTTCAATACATAAGCTCCATCTCAAGGCTAGACAGGTGACCTTTCCAAAGTAACATTCCTTCAAAATAAATCCTTAGAAAAGACAAATCCTCTGATAACCTCTGTGAAAAATTATAAGTAAACACAATTACTAGAGGAGACACAGCTCAAGGCAAACTTCTCCTTGTATTATCAACATCCAAACTATCCCTGAGTCACAACTGTCTTCTTGTTTGCCACTCAACCCTCCTCCCCCCGAAGGAAAATACATATGCAAAACATAGTGATTACCTTTCTATCTATAAGTACATATAAATACAAACACACACACAAATATATCAAGGTCCATAATTATGGTGTAGTATGGAGAGGATGCGGTAGAAGGGCAAAACTAGGTTTCATCTCCTGTCCACAAGACCAGGATACAGAGAGACTCCAACTCTTCAAACTACGCTACTGTTTTTTTTTTTTTCCCCTCAAGGTTTTGCTCACACGTAGCCCACAGCAAATCCCATTACATTAATGTGCAAAAACTATGTTAATGCACTACTTGGCTGGCAATTTTAAGTGCACAGACGTCACACAGTTGAAGACTGCATTTTCCTCAGCAACTGTTACTTAGTAACCCTCTGCACATAAATAGAATTTTACATTACTGCATATGTGTTGCGAAGGCTAAAATCCATGCCTCGATTCTATAGGCAAGCAGGAATTAAAGGTGTCATGTGGGAAACTGTAAATCAAACTTGAGCCAGCTATGTTCAACTACTTCTCTAGGCAGGGAATTTAACTGGAGAGAGAAAACCTGTGCATGAACACAGAAGTATTTCCACTGCCATTCTCCTGCTGGTATTTCATCATAAAAAAAGAAGCAGGTCCAACTTCAAAGAAGTTAGACCTCAGACAGACTTTCTGCTATTATTCATATGCTGTGCAGTGAGACTTCAGATATAAGCACGACAGACTATGCAAAGCTCTTCACCTTATTCCCTAGAGGTAGCATAATCCACTGGCTACATAACTTCCTGGTAGAATTGGTACCGCCAAGAGCCACAGGCAAAAAACTACTAAAAAAAGCTGTGCAAAACAGATCCGGGACTCAAGAAAACAGGTGGAGCATAATGATGGGAAAAAAGGCAAGCAGATTAGAATTCATGAACCCTCGATACAAAAACTTATATAGCCCTGTTGTTATTAACTTATATATTTAATCCTTCCCATATACAGGTTACTTGTGAATTAACTGACAGCCTATTCAAGCCACTTGAATAACTATCAACATGGGATTTCAGAATCACTTTAGACCAGGA
This sequence comes from Athene noctua, assembly GCF_965140245.1. Classification (NCBI taxonomy): domain Eukaryota; kingdom Metazoa; phylum Chordata; class Aves; order Strigiformes; family Strigidae; genus Athene; species Athene noctua. Next base: position 65,667,445 of record NC_134038.1, read on the forward strand.
CTGCCTTTTTAGCATTGAACAAAATAGGTGGTCTGCTGGAAATGCCTAGGCATCTTTTCAATAAAATTCTCTACCATTTCAAATGACATATTATCTGCTTTGTCCCATCCTTTGCCTCTAGCACTCCACAGTTTTACCTCTTAAAATGATTTACTGTAACAAAACTGAATTGTTTTGACACAAAAGCAACTGATTAACATATATTGCATTTGAAGAAAAATATATTCATATGAAGAAGTCACACGTAAAGTATAGTTGCAGTTATTACACTGTGTCTAAGTATAAACACACATATAAGCAAATACTCTTCATTTGCATTTCCAATAGCATGTGATAGACTATAAGGGGTTGTAAACATCTCCTTAAGTGCAGCATTCAAACAATTATTTCCCATTTCTTCCTAACAAGAAAAAATAATTATCCTAAAAAAGGATACTGAAACCCTAGCAAACCAAAATACTCTTCCTCTGTAGGATGTAACTCAACAGATACAAAAGTTCTGCTTGCAAAATCCCAGAGAATCAATCCTTCAAAATACAGGTTCCTACTTAAACTTTTTTCTCTGTCACAACCATACCTCAATGCTAACAATGCTGTAACAAGCAAACTGTCCTAACTCAGACCAAGAAGTCTTTACTCCTGTTAAGCATCAACAGATTTTTAAAAAAATCAGCTAGGAACCACTAACCACATTAAATCATGATTAAGAGAAGTCCAGATGCTCAGAGATGTCCCTGAAGTCCTCATTTTCTTAAAGCCACAAGCCTTAACTTGGCAGCACAGCAGCAGAATTGAGAACTGAGCAGGAGATGTGGCCAAGTCTTACTCAGTGATTGGGACAATTAACTGGCCATCTGGCTCTCCGCACGAAGAAGGCAGCTCTGCACCTGCTCCACCAGCCCACGGTTCATAGCCTAATTGGCTAAAAGCAAGCTGATCAGGGCAAAAACCAGAACAACTTGTCAACTGCTGAGACCAGTGCTCAGAAGCTGGAATAGAAGCTAAGGCTCCCTGCTCCTGGTGGAGCCATCTCTCTTATGAGCTTCATTTAAGACAAGTTCAGAGGGTCTCCTGTCCCTTACATACAGCAGCAGGAGGCTGAATCAAAATCAGCAATTTAGATGATACAAAGTCTATATGTCAAGTCCCATAAGCTTCCAAAATGCCACAAATCTTTTATTCTCCCATAATTGGGTGACTCAACAGCTGCAATGCAGTATTATTATGGTATTAACTGCATTATGCTATTGCATTATAAACTCTTTCTGCAAAATCTCAGAGTAGAATCTGATGCCTGAAAGATCTCGGCATCCCTTCTAGACACAGCACTTATTCCTCTGGCTCTTCATCTACTTGAGTTAAAGGTCACTAGCCAGGACACCCGGGCAATCTGGTGAGAGGGCATTAGAACCCACGACTCCCCATCCCACCTGAATGAATCCAGTGACACAGGCCTTTTGGCCTCCTTTCCCCCAAGCTCCAAAAAACTTCAATTTTTAGATGGTTTTATCAATCCTTATACGGCTCATATAGTATAGCATAATAGAATAATAATAAAATAATAAACAGCAGACAAGATGCCAGAGGAAGGGAAAAGGGTGCAACGGGCAGAAGAGGTACCTTGAAGAAATCCATTTATGTTTCCTCTCCTCCTGAGAGGACTTCATTGAAGTAAAACACAAAGCACTGAGGTCAAAACAAGAGGAAAAAAGTGTCAAATCTCAATTTTAAATAGGTATTTCCCCTCTTTTTTTCTCTTACTTTGCTTCTTAACTCTTACTTTGTAAGGCAAGAAATAAGCTGAAAGAAATATAAAGAACAACCTTTTAATAAGAATTTTTTTAAAAAAATACTGAATTGTAGAAAAAAAATCAACATTAAAAGTAATACGTCAAGTAAATGAATCTGCAAGAATTCTAGGCTAAGTGTTCAGGTCCACATTGTCAGCACCTACAAATAAACATGCTTCATTTAAGTCTGAATGTAATGAATTACAGTGGTTTGGATCCATCTCAATAAAATTTTTAACAAGTTTTCTCTGAACATAGATTTGATTTGGAAAGAAACCGAAAATTAGCACCACAGTGGTGCTAGGGAGGACCTCCTTCTATCAGAAAGTATCTTGCAGCACAAAGTAAGTTACTTCTTTCAGTGGAAAAACTAAGTTTTAGTCTTCATTACGTACAGCTTTTGACCTAGAATCTCATCTCATGTGACTGAGCTCCAGAAGTAACGTCAGTCATCCCAAACATACTGAGTTTTCTGTGTAGCAGCGTACTAAAGACAAAGCAGTTGTTGCTTTATGCAGTGGGTCTCACCTACTGTGAGCTCTGATGCCTTTCCTAGAACACAAAGATATATTTAAAATCATAGAACAGTTTGGATAGGAAGGAACCTTAAAGATCATCTAGTTCCAATCCAAAATTTATCTCTACTAGTACTATATATTTGTTAAATATATTAAAGATTATTTTTTTAATCAATACATAGTATTGAAATATCTTTAATATATTTTATGAGATATAAACATTCCTCAACTGTTACAGACACTGACTTGAGATTTTCAGTCTCTCACATTCACCAACTTTTCATCTGCTAAGTCTCAAAAAAACAGGGTTGTCTGGAATTTCAGACATTAAGTTTAAAAAAAACAACAACAACCAAACAACAAAAAGACAGTGATTATTCAGACTTTATCACTGTGCACCATAAGGTGAGTTTCATCTGCAGTAGAAAGCTCTGGCTCAACATTAAGAAAACATTTTCGTTTTCTGCAGTTCACAGGGAAGATCAGAATGGATAGCCAGACTCCCCAGGGTGGAAGGCTACTGGTCTTGCCTTTTGAAACTCATACAGTGAGCACATTTGCAGCCATAAAGGGATATAAGCAGAATATCTATACTTGAATATACACCTGCATTTTTTTTTTAATATACACTTGTACTTTTTATATATGGGTGTGTGCATGCACATATATACATGCATACAAGGAATTAAAGTGGGATTTAAAGTTTTTGCACACAGTTCCACTTCAGATTGACAGATTTTATCCGTGTTTCCTCAAAAGAATTTAACAGCAATACTTGTGTTTTCTGCATAAAACAATTCCTTTAACAGGTACAAGGTACAAATGCAAAAAAGCAACACAACTTTATGACAAAGTATATAAACGATGATGATAGTTGGTCATAAATATAACAGGAGAAGTTTTGATTTTCAGCTTTCAAATATTGGCAATGGCACTACTGGGTTGCTTTGTAAAGCAACACACTATGGTAGGCTGGGATAGTTGTTGAAAGTCGTATGTCAACATGAAGCGAGCAAGCTGTCTGAAAGAGAAAAAAAATGTTTTTCAAGTGGATATGTGTTTTCAGAAAAGTGCAAATTTTCTCTTTTCCGTGGTGTTCCCACCTTCCTGATCAGACGGACTGTTACCTGTCCATCTCTTCACCGATTCTGAGCATGTAACCGCACTGGTAGCAACTAAGTGTTATTTCTAATGTCTCAGAAAAATCAAAATGTGGCACTGAATTTAAACTGCATCAGAGATGGAGATGCTGGCAGAAAGTAGTGTGCAGAAAGAAACTGCATGTAAGAAGGAAGATAAAGAGAGGAAGGAAGAGGAGGTGTATGAAAGGCTGGGAAAATGTGCTAGACATGCAAGTCAGTTATGACCACAAAAAAAAAAAATCACTCAGATTTCAACATAACAGTCTTGGACAGTACCTTTTAACTGAGATGCCTTCTGCATATTGGGATTTCTATAATTCATCTGAAAACCTCAGCATTACCTATGAATCCAACCGTGAAGCTCTTGCACGGATTGGGAATAACTGAGAACCTAAAAACGGTGACTTTTTTTTTGATAATAAGTGACATGCTTAAGGATAGATCACGTCAGTGATAGTCTTGCTAAGATTTCTGGCTCTTCAGTCTCTTCCGTGGCTTTTGAGCTGCACAGAGTTCATGAGCAAGCTGAGTGCTCTCATGCCTCCCTAAATTCATCTTTCAGTTCTAGGCAAGTCCAGCTACACCAACCTGAATGTCACTCTGTGGCACCGTGACAAAAATGCAAGATTTCCATTATTGCCTCTTCTTGATTATATCTGATGCTCCTAAGTCCCCCTAATTATCCAGGGTAAGCGGTATGTATCTTGTGGCTTCCACCTCGATGTTAATTTTGGTATTTTTTATGTCCACATCCATAGGATGCTGCACTGAAAGACCAGATTGTTTTTAAGAGTGAACTTTATCTCAGCCGTCAAGAATAAAGTCATATTACTCTTCTTAAAAGGTTTTAAATTTCTTTTTGCAAAAAAATTTTTTTTTTTCTCTAGCAAATGCTACTTAAGTATTTCCATCAACTTAAAGCAGAGGGCATGAGAAAGTTAAGTAAAAAGGAAAACGGTCCATGACATTTTAGCTCAAAGTGGAAAAAATCAGTCTTTGAACCATAGCCGCAGACAAGTCAAATTTACTCAGTGTACAAATAACTCCAGTTACACAAGAAATTCATCTTCAGCTTCTGAAATGCAAAAACAAGCTACTGTTAAAGTGATACTTTGGATAGGAAAGTCCTGTATCTTTTTCCTTTTCCATTGCACAATTGCTGAATTTACAAATTACAGTAAGATTCAGCTCACCTTAGCAATGTGTAACTCCTCTTTTCTCATGGCAGAACATTTAGCATCAGATCTGAGAAGAGACGGGGTTTTGGCTTTGTACCAATGCAAAGTGTAAAACCATTCCTACAACTAGTTACACTGACCTAGCTGCACAGCCAGGTACATTATCAGAAATACAAGTATATGAAACCTGAGAATTAAAATAAAACATGGCTCCATCACTCTTCTTCCCAGCTGCTGCCCAGGAGCATCACAGACAACAGAACTAGCATTAGGGGAAAAAAGATGAGGACAAACTTCAAAATGCATTTTTACCAGGGTTTAATATTTTGATAAATGCTACAGGACAGATTTACCAGTCGCTGTCTTAGATACTGGAGATTCTGATGTGGTTTGACCCTAGGTACCCATAAGTAAAGCCTGGCAATCTCTGTAACAGGCGGAATGCACTTCATTGTAACAGATTTTACAGCTATAACTGTATTCTAATGTAATACATTACTGCAAAAGGTTTTTTAAGCTTTTCTCAAATATAAGTAATGGAAATTCTGTTTTATTACTTTGACATCTCACTTTCAGAGCAGGTGATGCAACATTCCACCACAGGCTGATCTATGACCACCACAACCGTAGAAGCACAAAAACATTATGTGAGGAAGGAAGATATTGCTCCCTTTCAGGACCTCCATGTCACTTACTGCTTCCTCAGGATCAAAAATAACTTTCATTTTACTGTCATGAAGCTGCTAAAACACTGAACAACATGTTCTCAGGCTGAAGTATGGGCTGACTCTTATTACAGAAGTCATCTCAGCAACTAGAACAATTCACAGAGCATTCACAAAGAACGGGCAGTACATTACACTCCTGTTCTTCCGACTCCTTATTAATTTAAGTGGTACTGTCATTAAACTCATTTGACAGGACATTTATCTAGTTCTATATCAAAGCCAAGAAGAGAACTAAGAGAACTATAGGAAACTATACCACAACAGCATGGCATCTGAAGCACAAGACCTTAAAATGTACAGAGTGTACTTCCCTCTTCTAGTGAGTTCTGCAGGCTGAGGGTGGGAGAACAAAGCCCAAGACCCTACCTCCTCCCAGCCAAAACCACAGCGACTGCACCTCTTCCTCTTACACCCATGCAAGCTCAACCAGCTTGAGACCTAAACACTAGTACGTAGCAGTTGCGTGCAAACCAGAAAAACATGCTCTCAACTTATTTCATGTAACCGTTACTTACATATTTACTTACTTTTTTCACTGAAATGCAGATCTAGTGACATACTGCCAAGATAATACAATTCAGGCAACTGAAATACTAGCAGCAGGTGCTGCTAGTTCTGACAAGACCAGAACTTGCTCCTCACTCACACCACCCTTGTCTCCTACTTTTAACTCTTCTACCAGTTGCTTTGCACAGCAGAGCACAGTACTTTCAGTGGCCTTCACACACAGAAAGTGTAAAAGGAAACACAGAAGTGTAAAAGTACCAGCTCTGATCCAGGGACAGTTTATTTTCCTCACATACTTACGACAAGTGTACCATATTCTAGACATTAGAAAGATTAGAAATTATAACTACCTTATTAAATTGAGCACCTGAAGAGTTTAATGAACAGTCAAGTATTCAAACATATGACTTGGATTTAGACACAAATTGTTCCCTTCAACTTTACAGTAGAGCTACTTGCCTATTTAAGACTTAAGACTTCCAAAATCATACTGAATGATGGTCTTAAGGTTAATTTTTGAGGACAGATGTCATAGGTGCTGCATACCTACCATTCTCAGAGGCTTCAAACTGCACAGTCATTTCAGCATTGCTATGATATCATCTCACTAGCTGAAGCACATTAGTGCCTGAAGGCTCCCTCAAGGTCTCCAAGCTCTACTATTAATACAGAATGACACTGCATTTGTCCCAACAAACAATCCAGTTAGACAGTATGAAGGTTAAGATAAGAAATACGAGGACAGAGTGAGCACAAAGCATTTGATCAAGGCCAAATCTAGGTTGATTGGTAGAATTTGAAGAAAACTGGCATCTAGCAAATTGAACTGGTCTTGCTTAACCTGACTGTACAGAACTTCCCTTCACACCCTGGAAGATGATTTGCTTCTTCCAAAAGAAGTATTTCCTTATACCAGGCACTAGTTTAACCAGACACTGGCTGGTCCCAAGAATTTCTAGAGTGTGTAACCTGTAAAACTGGCTCATGAAAATGCTTATCAGATCTCTCATGGAAAATACTGGTGCTCTCAACATTTTAAAGTTTTCCTTCCTTCTTCCTTTGCCTTCAGAAAGATACTGGCTTGAGAGAGAGTTTTTTTAATCAATATATCAAATTACAAAGAATACACCACAATAGCCCCTGGATCTTTACTGCTTTATAGCAAAAGGTAAAACTCTGAGAAAACACACAATTATAGTAGGAAATAAAAACAGTGCTATACAACTTTCCTAAGGGAAAAAAGCAAAGAGGGTGTACTCTGATTAATTTATGTACAGTAATGACTATTTATTTAAACATAATAAAAATCAAAGACCACATTTGATTTTGTTTGTTAATTTTTTTTACAGAAAAGCATCCTATACTTCAAAATACACATAATCTGTATGTCATGTACCTCTCAAACTGTATTAAAAAAAAGCACTCTATCTTACAAAAATAACACGAGAGCAATTAATAAAGCAAATAAAATTACTTCATCTGTTGTTTTTTTCTGTTTTCCTTTCTTGATACTTTATGATGCATACCAAGAGGAGGAAGCACCTGGTAAAAACTACACATATGGTTCAGGTCTGTAAGCAGTCTCAACCATGAGAGGCAGGGCATCAGACGAGAACAGCGTGAAAACCCTTTTGCTTGCAGATCACTGAGAATCTATGAGGTGAACAATACAACTACGGTCCTGTGCCAGCCATCTTCAGAATTTCAATTCTCTCTCATCAGTGACAGCCAGAAAGCTTTCTGCCAATGTTACCAATAGTAAGGTTGCGCAGAGTGCAAATTTCTGAACATTAGCAAGACGGGGAAAAAAAGAGGAGAGAAAACAGAATCTCCTCAGAAACAGCATAGCAACCATCCAATTTTATTGATGCATGCTCACCATAGCAATTTCCCTTGAACTAGTTATGCTGAGTTTTCCTTAAACACTGAGAACCAGCCCATTTATTAAAATTATCAAATCAGCCACTACAAAACACATTATAGAACCTAGGTACATACACAGGACAATTAAAGGCAAGATTTTTCATAAGTTTACTACACAGCAAGTCTCAGTCATTGTTAACAGATAGCTTTTAGTTCAAACAAAACATTAAATTGTAGACTGAGTGCCTTATCATTACTACATCCGTTTTCAGGTTTGGCCTGTGAAAAAGTAATATACTGTGGTAATTACATTTCCCAGAGTTTTTCAGAGTTAGGTATCTGAGGTAGCAACTGGTTCCTTGGTATTTATTTACAACACACCCCAAATATGTCAAGGACTTATAGGTAGATAATCCAGTATTTCCAATAATCTAATGTGTTCCAGGCCTGTATAAGTGTTTTGAACAATCCCTTTACAAGGCAGGGCAGCAGGTTTTGATCTTTTATTATAGGTCACAAGCTTGGTTTCCAGATCCCCACAGCACTACATGGCTTAAGACATATGTAAACCAGGTTCTGTGGACTCAGTGCATTTGGTATTTGCTGTGGAATAAATAGGACAATACTGCAAAACTTCCTTCCAATCTTCTAAAACAATCAATGAAGTTAAGGGCCAGTTTTGACAGATACCAAGAAGGTTCAAAGATTTGGGGATGGCAATATATGTGCTGTGAAGAATGAGGAAGACAATCAAAATGGAGAGTAGCGGAGAACTGCGCTGTTGTAATACTTACAGGCAGCTTTAGCCGTTACAAAGGAGCGTGTGGCGCTTCATAGCTTAATGATGCCAAATTAACACACATCAACTACAACTCCAATCAAAGACCAATAAAACTTGTCTACTCTGTCTACTCCTCTACATTTAGCTCTCCAAGAACTTAAGGAAACTTGGGGCACAAAGGACAGCCCATTAATTTTGTTATTGTTGTCCTTAGATACATTTATGTATGTTTAAACCCAAGTATGAACACTACAAACAAAATTAAACAAAAAAACCTTACACATTTATTAATGCATTAAGCAGACTGCAAAGTCTAGTAGCATCCAAAATGAAGAGAAAGAAGATAAATAAAAAAAATTCAATGAACCCAGCAATTTATCTTACAAAACCATAAAAAATGCAGATCCATTAAATACAAGGAAAAGAAATCTGACAGAAATGAGATGAAGTACGTTACTGCTTTGAGTAAAACATGAGGGTTTTGTAAATATTTTCTGCATTACTTAGGTCAAATAGACTGACTGTTTTTCAAAGCATTCAATTAATTACACAGTATCTCATTATTTATTAAATAATCACTGTAGTTTGGCACATTTATAAATCAAGAGAAGAACAATATTTTGAAAAGAAGTATCACAGCATGGGAACACATCTTGTTGTCTTTTGCAGATTTCCCAATTTGAAAGCATCTTGGGTGTCATGTTAGACATTTGATGAAATAATTGCTTTCCAGATCTCTATTTCTAATTTTGTAATTCAAATGCCCAATTTTGCTGAAAGCAAACAAAGATAAATGCCAACTCAAAAAAACCCCAATCCCATAATAATTGCTGTATTACAGGACATTTATTGGACAACCAAGAATCACAATTGCTACAGTTTGGCAACAGTCTCTCTAACATCACTGTACGTAAAGTAGCTGTCTGGAGAACTGGTCTGTAAGTTCAGGAAGCAGTACAGTGTTTGTGCAGCAAACATCACAGGTTCAAAGAAGCTGCCTAAAATGATGCTGTTCTTTGGTACTATATTTTTGGGACAGGAAATATACTAAACAGGCTGAAGCTACAAGTAATGTATTTTCGAAAGACCTTAATGAGATGTTAGCCTCTTTCATTGCAGTTCTATGGGTAAGCGTGAGGAGAGGCAGTTCAGCATTTCCACTGTAGTCTCTGAAAGCCTTCAGCAGTTGTCTCCCATACCACACTATAAGACTGGTGGGAAACCAGTTCTAATTTACAGCTATATTGAACAGCTATGACAAAGAAAGGCTACTTCAAATTAAAAAAAAACCCACAACTAAAATGAAAAAAGTATGATATATGGTTACTATGGCCAGTGAGAACTTTAATGCTGCCTGTAAGAACCAAATCAAGATTTACTAGTTCTGTGGAATACATACTTGCACTTTAACCATATATTTCCTGATCTTCAATCTGTGACCTTATTTCTTGTGACATGATTACTGTCTTATGTGGATAGAGGGAAATTTTGATCAAGTATTGCCTGTTTTAAAGTTTAGGGGTTTGGTGGTTTGGTTTTTTTTCACTCTAGAAGGATGAGTGAAGGACAGAAGATACTACTATAGAAACATGTTCCCCCTTCAAAAATATTTCAGGTAAAAGAGATTTCAGATTCAAGTATTCTCCATGAGCTAACTATGAGAAAGAAGGAATTTTTTAAAATTGCAGCACCCATTTCCTTGTAGTCCTTTCTCACACAGTAAGTACAAGACTCATGGCCACCTGACTGTCACTCACTGCTGCAGAACTTGCATCTATTGCATGGGCTGCTACAGTTTCTTTTCCTTTCTGAGGCCCCATGAGCTCAACAGCTCACTCACCTGCCACCCAGATGCATCAGACACACCTGATCCCACAGCAGGAGAAAACTTAGGATGTGTCTTTCTAACCAAATTTTGTCCTCAAAGACCAAAGGAGGGGATACGTGGTGCACAACAGACCACCAAGCTCTGTATGCCTGCCATATCATACCTGCAGGATCTCACATTCTTGGTCAGAAAGGATCAAAATATTTGACTAAACACATCTGTTTGGTGCATTTGACTGCTGGATCTGCACAACAGAGTTTTCTAGAGGGGAAGTATACAAGACTGGTCACTACAAGACCGCAACTTCGGACTCGTACTGTTGTTCATAGTGAAACAGAAACTTTAGGCCACAAAACCATTTTGCAAAATACTGCAGAAATACAAAACACATGTAGCCAGTTGTGCTCTCTTCCTGCTGTTTTCTCCTTATTCCCTCAGTGTGCTTACGTATTTTCCTAAAGGAGATGGCAAAGAATTAATAACTGTATGAATTCTAGTTTGTATACCTTTTAAGGATAGCTGCTTATCTGCCACAACAATGCAAAATACTCACGTTCCTCCAGATAAAGCACAGAACTATCTGTTTATATCATCTGTCCAATGCAAAGGGCAGTAACTTTATACAGCGTGGGCTGACTCTAAACTGGTGGGGTGGGGATGGGTGGAGGGAAATTAGCAATAGCTAACAACAAGGAACATCTTTTTTTATATATAGAAAGATGCCCTTTTTTAAGATATGTGTGAATTCTTTTCCGGTACAATGTAGAAAAACAAATAAACAAGATATTATCACAAGGCAATCAGAGTACTACATTATGTGCAAAATACACAACAGTGTCAGCAGAGGCCAGAAAGCAAAAACAAACTTCTTATGAACATTTTGACAATTCTTTTTTTTTAAATATTTTTTATGGGGAGGAGATTTTTAAAGCTGTATCTCTGCAGATTGACATTTTTCCTTTAAAATTCTCTTATTTTACATGTTTTTTTAATAGTTTCTTTTTTATGGATAAAGCCAATGTTTGCCCAAATGGAAAGCTGTCAGCATGCAGAACATAATTTAGCTCACTGGCTCTTTAAAAGTTTGTGCAATGTCATGTTTCTAAAGCTCATTTCATTCATGTCCACTGTGACTGAGAAGCTTTTTATCAGCTATTGATCTGACGCAGAAAAAAATAACATCGTTCATTAAATCCAGCACAGCAAAATCCTGGTTTAGCCACATCTTATAGGACACTCTTTAAAGAAAAGGAGATTATTTTATAGTGACAACTACAAAATAGTAATGGTGAAAGTGATCTGGTAAACACACTAATATACTAATACTATTGCCTCTTCAATTTTCTACACTTACCTTGGTTGACTTGTCAGCACTATGTTCTCGTTTTCCTACATGGTTCCCCATGATGGATCACCAGAACTTCAAATTCTGAAAAGATAAAAAAAACAGCATTTTTGAAACCAATACATTTATAGTGAAATACAAGTTAATTTTTCATTGACGCAGAACAAAGAGATAGTTCTCATACAGCAAGCATTTTTACAGTCCAAGGTAAGATCTATGATAGATCCTAAGGAAAAAAAAAAAAAAAGAGAGACATAAGCAGAGGAGAAAAAATAAAACGTTTACTATGAAATTTGAAGATAATACAAGACTAGATTAGAAATTATAATAGGTAGAGGTCCTGTGTCTTGATACTATGTTTATAATACCAAAACAGTGTAATATGTATCAATTGATCTGTAACTACAAACTTTCATAAAAGATTAAGTTCTTTCAAATTCACATTTGCCATTATATAAATATAAACAGCAATTACTGAAAAAAGCACCACACTAAACTGCTAACAATTTGCTGTGGAGGTGAGAATGGGTATGTTCTTTACAGCCCACACTTTCATGACAAGCACATATAAAAGGAATGCCATTTCTTTCTTTGTATTTTCTGGCTCATCCTGTTGCATCTCAGCTTTAACAGAGTTTATGTAGGTTAAACCACAACACTCAAATTTCAGCTTTTCGAATCATTTGTGGTTACACTATGTGTTTCTTCTCATAGCAGCATGTGTTTGTATAGGATCTTACACACAGCTGCTGCCTTCGGCCGACTTGAATGCAGTGCAAGGTAACATTTAAAGTCCTGAAACTTAAAACTACCTGCAAAAGAAGTTTCAAGTGGACTTTTTCCTCTCAAAACTATGAGCTGAACTTTCAGTAGTAAAGTTCAGTTTCTGGTGGCAACAGTAACGCTTCATTACTCTGTAATAAACAGACGTATATACCATAAACCTTCAGCATCAGAAAGCCTAGCACAACACTCAATATCAGAGGGCTAAATTATTTCATTAAGCATAATCTTATGAAAAGGCTTGGGAGAAAAGGACAACCAGACCTTTGCTCTGATAGAAAATGCATGAAGTAAAACAATAAGCTATTAACCAGGTATGCTCGGTAGAACTTACAAATATAATTATAACCCCTGCTATACGCACTGGTTTGTCTACCAAAGGACGCTAAATATGGATTACTTCTGACCTTCCATTGCAGAAACGTGTACTTTAGCAGAGGTAATCTTATCCTATATCTCAACTGCAACTTTTGGAGAGACTGATCGATTTATCCTCCACCCTCCCCTTCTCTGGCAATGAAAAAATTTTCAAGTTAGTGAGGGTCTGCAGTGCTCATTTAGCTATTCACTGAATTCCCATTCACTCTAAAATCAAAGTGCCGCATATCACTGTATCCAGTTAAATAATTCCTCATAAATATACACTTCTAAGGTCTCGCAAAATTAAAACTAAAAAACATCCAAACTCTGTAAATGTACTCAAGGTACAGTTTATTGGCAAACTGGAAACAGATTTTATTTTTTTTTTTAAACAGTGCTATCTATTGCATAAAGCATGAAAAGAAAAACCCCATCCTTTCAAATTGTGAAATAAGCACAACCAATTCACATTTTTGTGAGATTATGAAAATTTTCAAGGAAAAATATAAATAAATTTATATACACCAGATTTCAGAGCTGAACTACCACAAATTGGCCTTTCCTCTACAAACGATGAGCAGCAGCTCACCCCTCATCACCTGCTTTGCAAAATAAGAAAAATAAGAGTGGAATACAAAACCGTAAGAAATGTCTACAGTGGAACATAAAGGCATAATGTTCTGAGTGTTGCTCTTCTAGTCATTTATTGAAAGACTAACAATTACACTTGATCTGTAATATACAGATGTTTAAGTAACAGATTATGGAGCCAACATAACACCTGCAAACCAGAACTCCGATCAGTATCCTCCTGTCTCCACTTAGTTTCCCTCGTGTCTTTGGAATAACAAGCCAGGTACAACCACCTTGCACCTATGAAACAATGAGCATACCCGAGTTCCAGTCCTGCAATGCCGAAGTAGAAAAAGATACCAGATGTAAACAAGCTATACTGTGAAACTAAACCAGATAAATATTTAAAAAATCATCTGTTGGTCAGCGAAAAGCAATAAAAATTTCCATGCTGTCACACCACAGATGAAAATGATAAGACCAGTTTCTGCTCAAAAGTCTGCACAAAGCAAGCAAACAAAATGAAAACCAAGCAAACAAAGAAGTATATGAAACAGCTGATTAACGCACTCCTGATTCCCATGGGTATAAATCCTTCAGCAAGATGATAAAAATTACACATGGAAGGGAATAAAAAAAAAAAGAGAAAAACGCTTGGAGAAATGGAAATGAACTACGCTATTAAAAGTTTAGGACTGTGGTTTGAGAGTACACCTACATCTGGGCCAGGTGTTAAGTTTCTCTACAGGAACAGATTTAAAGCTTAAAACTAATGGCATTGATGAAGCCTGTAAATCTGCACTTCTGTTTCCTCTACTGTTTTGAATGTGTCAGAGGGACAGCATGTGGTCTAAATTCACATGATTGACCCCCTCTTATTCTCACCTCTTATTCAGAAACTAACACTAATACTAGATTTTACTTCACCTTCTTCATGCATAAATGAGCAGAGATGTTTAAATTCAAGTTAAGTTCGCTATAGGTACCTGCTATAAATTCCTTATGTAGAGATAAAGCTACTTTTTATCCAAAAGGACAAAAGCAACCAGCTGGGTAGCAAGAGCATCGTAAAAGTTACAGAATTCTTTATGCTACCTATTAAATTGAGAAAACTATAAGTAATCCTTTGAGAGAAAAAGACTTCCAAAAAATCTGACACGAATTAGGAAAGAAAATTTATAGTGCCACCATTCTACTGAACCTGATTAGGAAGCAAAACATACATACAAGCCTGTAAATATTAAAATCTTCTACAACAACAAAAATACCTAAATTTTCACTTTAGCCTCAATCTGAAGTCTGCCCGCCTTGACTAAAAACTGAGCACATGGGTCACTTGCAGTTCAGGATGCAAGTGCATCCTGAAGTGTTAAGACGTAAACACCAACTTGCGTTCTTACTGTTGTGAAGAGACCACACTACAGTTTCTACCTGTGCCAATCTTTATGCAATGAGTTGAGTCACTGACTTCAACAGGATTACTCACTGAATGATCTTTGTAGGAACTTGCAGCCAACTATTCAAAAAATCCGAGCTGGAAAGATTTTCATTTTCTTTTTATTATAGTCACCTTCATAACGTACAAGTTGCCAGACTAAGCAGCTCTGTATAAAGCAAAAAAGCAGCTTCCTGCACATACTAACAAGTGTCAGTCAGCTGATCAACATTCTTGTTTGCAGAGGAACCTGTATATGCTTTAGCATTTAAACAGACACAAGCAGGTCATGAAGCTCCAAAACACTGCAAAAACAGAAGTACTGTTAAATGCAATAATAAGTAATAATTCTTTGAATCCAACATGAATCGCATCTAATGACAAGCTGCTGCAAGAGATCGAAGCATGAGATTGAGTTTATGACTGCAACAGCATTTGCCCAAAATATTCCTGACGAAACCCTGCAAGTTTTGTAAATCCTGCAAGATGAAAGATTTTGTACATGAGCTTGAGTCACAAAATGGAAGGGGGGGCACTATGCAGGTCTGCAGCAAAGTACATCACCAGCTCCCCTATAAAACTCCCCATCAAGCCTGTAGGTTTCAGCTTATTTAAACCATCTGAGAGACTCAGGAAATAACAGGCCATGCAAACAAACTGATTTAACAGGACTAAAAGTTTGGAACCATTTCAGCTACCTGGTAACTGTTTTGAGTGAAGTGTGTGAGTTATGGCAGGAAGCTGTGAACCGCCGCTGCAGACGCTGCCAACAGAGTCACCCGGCCACCTCAGCACTATGCTGCAACCACGTATCGAGCTGAATCAGCTCTGCTGCCAAGACCCGGGCACTTCCCAATTGATGACTGATACAGAAATAACTCCAGCTATCCAGACTGCTTCAAGTAATTCCAAAAGCAGCCCAAGGATTTTGCCTAGGGAAATAAAGTGTATCCTCCCATCTATTTACCTTCTTACGGAGTCAAACGGGTAACCTAATGGAAGGCTAGACCATTCTGCTCTCCTGCTTTCTTCACGATAGGAAACCGTATTCCAACTAGCAACAACTACAGAAATGCCACTGCCTTATCCAAGGAGAGAAAGTTCTCCTAGCTGTCTGCCAAACACAAGATAAAAATAAAACCCAAGCAAATACAAAATGGGATGGAAAAACTCAGTCCTACACATCACATACATGTAAAAATACATGTATGCTGGGATCATGTACCTTATTTATCTTCATCTAAACAGCTGATTAAAAATAGGGTTTTAGAAACATGTATCTTTTTTTAGTCCATTCTAGTCTGCCTGTTGAAATCAAATGCATATTTGTAATTAAAAAAGATGTTCTAATCATCTTCCCATACATACATTTCCTATAAAGAAGTTTAAATTATGATTTAGAATTATCACTGAAAGGCAGAAAAATGCTTCTCAGTTTTTTGAATACAACAAGAAATGCAATAGTATCACTTTTTGCAGGTTATGCTGTTTTAACTGCAAAATAGCATTTTCTTACTTGCTCGTAAGAGCCTGAGAAAAGTTCATCCCTTGTAATCATCAGGCTCTATAGAGTGTCCTTCCCCTGTAATATGTCACAGAACACTGTAATTTTTGTATATGCTAAATACAAACAATAAACTTCATCCCAGGAGCTGAACAGCTTACTAATTGTAATTCAGAAGTTACAAGAGGCTATAAGCCAATGCACCTGTAGCACCTTTATTGAACATTAATGGTTACTTTGTACTAAAATACATAAACTACCACATGTAAATCACAGGATGCGGCAAATGGATTCTTAAGTATGATCCTTGAAGAGTAACTTAGTTATGTAAAATAAGGGTTCAATCTTACCTCTTCCTACACACTTAATTATGACTCAACAGAACTACACATAATAACAAAGGTATGCCAGTACTTACATATTTACACGTATCAGAACATAATTATTAGCTTGTCTAGGAATACATATTCACCACAGACTGACGTTGTCAGATAATAGTTCAGAGCTACAATGCCAGATAGATGTAGCAAGTGCTCTTAGTCCTACTCATGAATGGGAGGGCAGTCATAGAATATAAAAAAAGAGGAATTTACTTAAAAGTTCCCACTAAATTAATAACTATCCTTATCCAAGTAAATATTACATTTTACTACTATATCCAGATCTTATTAGACAAAATAGAAAATGTAATTAATTTTAAGAAATGTGCAAGTTCTCTCTAATTTCAGTAGCCCTCTAGCAAAGGCTCTTTATTACAAACTTACCCAGCAAAATGACATGCAAAAGATTTTTTCTTCTAGTGTCAGGTCCAGGTTTCATAGCTTCCTGGGAAGCAAGCTGACACACTGTCCAGCACTGGCTGCCAGCTAGATGGAAATCTCTGAGTGGGCTTTTTTAGGCTCTTGATGTGATATCTCCCTTTGGAAGGAGGCCCTTCAATCTAGCCTTCTTTCAAAACAGATCAAGACACTGGACATGCCTCATCTGTTTCTTCAGAATTCTCTAATCGTAGTAACCTAGTATTCCACACACAAGAAAGAAAACCTCTGGCAGGCACAAGTGAGTGACCTGCAACTAATTCTATCAGCAGCCACAGTCAGGTGCTTCAGAGACAGATGTGAGAAACCACAGAAAAAAGTAACCTGCCTCACGGGCAAACTTCTTCCTAGGAATTCTGCCCTCTTAATTCAAGTGTTAAATCATTTCATAAAATATAGTGCCTTACATTCCTTACAAGTTTCATTGTTATTTAATGCAGATTTTTTTTTTATTACCCACGAAAGTGTACAATCCGTGCTAGAACAAACCTTATTTCATTTTTAAGTTCCACAATGATATTTCCAAGAGAAACCCTTCCTGAAAGAAAAATACATTATTCCAGACACATTTTCATCATGAATGATCAAAAACAACATTTCAGTAGCAACCATAATATTTAAATTAGAGAAGTCACCAGGTATTTAGTACCAATAGGTGCATTTAATCATGCTTGTACAGTGCCTTGCGTATCAGAGTCCTGACCCTCCTGGCCTATCTAGGCATTACAGCAATTTCCATGTTTACAGGCAACCGTATGTGCCTTCGCAAGGATCCTAGACCTAGAAAACCACCCCTCTGAGAGATGGGCCAAGTTCTGAAATGCTGATTATCTGAGAAGGTACTCCCCAGTGCTGGCACAGCTGCTCAGTAATTTACATACACCTCATCTATCACTGCAAAGGACAAGTTTGTTAATTTTCACTACAATTTTCTGCAAACATGTGACACAGGAGAAAGTCTACAACACTGAGATAGAATACATTCCGGGAAAGAACACTGTTGCAAGTAATTTCCTAAAATTGCCATGGAGTAAGACCAGCAGACAGGACCCAAGGTTTATGATCTTTTCCGACTGCTTTGATTGCAGTTTTCTTCTGTCTATTGCCAGCAACAAGGATATTACTTTTTTTTTTTTTTTTCGTAAAAACACGTGATTTTCAGGAATCTCACCTCAGCACAGCTAGGGATAGTCCAAACTTGATTACAGACAACAGTCTGTAAAAACAATTACAATGAAATTGCTAAACCACATATATTTATTTTCTGTAGTTTAGGTTTCTCTTGTTTTAAGTAATAATCTTACCACCTCCAGAGGGAAAAAAGCACAGAGCAATCAAGAAACCACACAGACAAGTATCATTATTTGTTACCAGGAGATTTTCAGTTTTTGAGATCAAGGTACTCTGAAATCAGACAAGACCTAACATCTGTTTTCATATAAAAACAAAAAAAAATAACTTGAGAATAAAAGCTATGTTTGATGACTCACATTTTTTTCCATTCTCTGCTTAGAAAAACAAGACCTCTCCAAATGGTGAATGGTATAGTCTCCCTTTTAAAGTGAGGTAGGTCACCTAAGCTTCCTAGCAAACTCAGCCTCTTTGATGATCAGCGTTTCATTAACACGCTGTAGAGGACTGATGACAAAATGCACACCTGCAGTTCTAAACACACATGAATCAAAGACACTGTATGCTGGCTCTTATCTTCTCGTATTCAGCAGACTGACAAATGGGACAAGATGATGATTCAACCTCTCCAGACACCGTTAACTCTGCTGTGAGAAAACACTGAACCACTATATCCTTCTCAATTATATAAATAAATTTAAAAAAAAGAAAAAACATCTCTGTCCAACCTTTCTCTCCCTCTGTTCTGACTTCATCTATTATCAATCTATACTGTAAACATATCAACCAAGAGATGGGTTTCCTGTAACAGAACAGAGGAGATGGGCTCCTCTGTTACATTTGGCATAAATATTGTTATTACAAAAGGATCCACCTTTCACCATACTCCAAGTTGACTCCCTCTTGGCTCAATCTACTGCTGTAAAATCATGTCCCTCCCTTCTGATAAACACACTGCCAAAGAGCCACAAAACCCAATCTTTCATTTCTGACATGAAAAAAAAATCCTTAACTACATGCTTATATCTCTTACTTTTTGTGCATTATCTTTCTCACTTTTTTGCCTTATCTTTTACTAGTTTGACTTCATGACGTTTCATGCATGACTCTAGAAGTATTTTTAAGTAGTTTGATGGAGACTTAGTCCTCAATATTTTCATTTGTGAGTGTGCTTAAGACATGTAATAAGGTTCAAGATCCATGTGGCAGCCTCCTAACAGGTTACCATTATCTGCAGTCCATTAGCACAAACAAGACAGTTCTCCATCCTGAATCGTTTTCTATGCAAGTTGCAAGTGTCACTTCATGAAGCTTAAGTAAGGATTTGTAAATTCCTCTGCTCATAAATCAATAAATATATTTAAGAACAAAGGGATTTACAATGCTGTAGAGAGGCATTCATGAGCACAGAAAAATTGCTTATCTGGAAACACAGAAACTATGACACCAGTTTGGGATTCTCTCTGGCAATGACACAATGCTTTGCTTTCCTTTCTAAACAGAGAAAGCAAAATTATTTTTTGCTAAGAATAATTGTGTATCTTGGAAATAAATAAATCAATCTCCCTTTCAAATGGAATTTTAGTCCAGGTATTCTGGGCTTTAGTTTTTTAGGTCAGAGGCTCAGCAGGTTACAGTCACTAAGCTGTGAGTTGTTGAACTTGGAATTTTAAATAATTAATGAGTAACAGCAGCAATCCTGGCACTGAAATCTGCATAAGAAACCACTTAAGTCTTTACATCACCCTGATACAATTATTGTACTCCTGTGCTTCTTCAAAATGCTTTCAGGTATTCGTGCCTCTTGAACATTGCACCATTTTATTCAAATCTTGAATTCCATGTACTAATGTTGATTTCCCAACCTTTATCCAGGCTATGCACAAAGACAGTATTGGAACAGTCATTATTGAATTACTATTGAAGAGAACAATGACAGACACAGGGAAAAATTTCTATTTGAACATGAGAATGTAGACAAGACAATTATTTCCTCTTCTTTCATTAGTAAGAAAATCAGACTTTTAATTCATGTTAAAAAAAAGACAAAAGAATGTGACAGGCCAAACACTCGTTTCTTCAGCACAGTTTTCCAATGCAGTTCACCATTTACATCTAATTCAGTGTATAAAAAACCCCCACAACTCAACCCAAAATCTGGCAACATTTCAAAATAATGTTTCAGTAAGGCCTAGCAGTGTATTCACTTTCAAAAGATGATTACTAAAATATACCTCAAATCCACTATATGTTTAAAAGTTAAGTAAGCTTACATGTAATATTTACAGCATCCGTCAAAAGAATATATTGTTGTTGAACAAGTTGCACTTGTAAAGTATGGGGATGAACTATTTTACTTTTATGATTAACTGAATGCTTTAAAAAGAAGAAAATGTTTCAAACACCATCATTAAAATCATGACAGGGTCCACAGCCTTCAACCAAGGAATTTCATTCCAGACAGTATGCAAAGACAGAGAGGAAGTTTCTTCCCCTAAAGGTCTTGCAACATACATATACAAAGCACATGAGTAGGAGGTAAACCTTTCTCCCATATTACAGATATAGAACAAAGGCAGAGATAAGTCAAGGACAATATGTGAAAAATTACTTACGGCCCACTTGAGAAGCTTAAGCAGACATTAGAAACATAAATCCAGAGTTGCAATTCTGAAAACCTCTTCTCAGCTACTACATACTGCTGGAGGGGTCATAATCACAACAGACACCTCATTTCTTGTTTTACAAGTGCTTATGGACTTCAAGTTCTGCCATCAGTCATACAAAACAACACTCCAGCCATGATGACACAGCCAAGCAGCTTCACATCATTTTGTACCAGAACTCCATCAATATACAATGAGGTTATTTCTCTGCCATCCTAGGTCTTAATGCAGCAGACTTTCTCAGACAGAATATGCTAACCATCAGACTCAAGCTTATCACAAGACAGAGTGGAAACCACTGTAACACCCCCCTCCCTGCTTTTTTTTTTTTTTAAACAGCTATAGCAGGAGGTCACCCATACCATTAGATAATAAGCTTATGATTAGCATACTCACACAGGATGTGGGAAACCAGGGATTGTTTTAGAAGATACTGAGGGGAAAGATCAGTCTGACTGAGATCAGTCTGAATTGATCACAGGATAACTGTGAGTCACCAATGTGATCTGACGGGAGAAAATTTTAAAAAGGATAGATAAACAGACCTACATTGTATCATGAGGGGATATTTCCAGTCAAGATAGTGAAGAATTAATGTCATCATACAAGCCACTAGCATAACCTCCCCTAAATACAAGATACAATTCTGGTCAGCCATATTTAAAAACATAAATTTTTTACTAGAATAGATGCAAGGATGGCGAGAGCAGTAGAAGCCTATTATACAGGGATAAAAGCCCGTGACATGTCAAGCCTAAGTAAAGCAAAGCTAAATGGGTGTTAGAAGAGGAGAAAACACATGCAGCCCACATATAAATCTAAGCTGAAAGTCAGAGTATTTCTAAACATCAGAAGAGCAGGGCTCTGGAAGTACCAAAGGGGAATAACATACCTAGCTATGTTCAGGACAGAAAGCAAGAGTCTGCCTACTATTATTTCAGAGACTGCGTGAATGGCATGGTTCTTGCCATGGCAGAACAGCCCAAATGACACAGGCGATTCCTTTTGCCTGAGGATATTCCAGTCTGCATTTCTACAGTGTACCTGGAGCACTGCAGGGTAGTGGGGGAACAGAGAGGGAGTACCTTCTGCTGAACCTGTTCATATACTGACAAATGACTTTAAAAAAAGATAAAATAATCAAAGCCCCAAACAAAATAAAGTCACAAAACCAGCAATACCCTGGAAATGGAGGGCAAAAAATGAAACATGCTTGCTTTTAGCCAGCTGGGTTTCACTGGGGTGTAGGGTATCGGACAAACAGGCTTTATTCCCAGCTCTGAATTCACTGATGAATTCCTGTTCATTTATTTTATCCTGTAAGCGATCAGTATGAAGTACAGGAAAACTAACTCTCTCTGCACAAAGACACACATCTACTGAAGAAAGGGACCATCAACCCCTGCACAAGAGCCTTCACCTTTGCAGCCTGCTCCTTGGAGTGGGAAATGCAGGTCTGAACCCTTTGGGGATGAGACAGAGCTGACCTCCATCCCAAACATAGCATGGTAGGGTCTTGGCTAACCAGCTCTTCTCCAAGTTTGTGGGCATCTGCCCTTAGGAAAGGGTTTCAAGACATACACAAAGCCCACCTCTGCCCTCTGCAGTGCTGGGAACAGGAATAGCAGTGTAACACACTTCTGATGGATACTGACTTCAAGAAGCCATCTGCTTGGCTTGTTAGCTACGTTAGATAATAATCTGGGACATCTAATGCTCAGCATAAGACAGACTTAACGTGCTTTATAGAAGGCTCTTTAAGTCACTTTAACCCCTATTTCCCAAATAACTTACAAACCAACTGGTCTTTTCATGACATTCCTCCAACACTATATTCCAAAATAGTCCTTAAAATCCCTTCCCCTCCTTGAGCACTCTGCAGTAAACGCTCCACCATGGGAAAGCAGTAATGAATAATATTTCTACAGTCTATGACTGAAACTTTATATCACATATATATAAGAAACTCTCCAGCAACAGACATTTGAAACTTGCATGTGTATCATATTGGTTCAATCAATAAAGGTGCCCCTCATCCCACTCCTTAACAGTTAAAATCTTTCACAGAATAGATACTGAGCTGCTGGTTTGGCCGAATTCCCTACCATCTCAACCTGTTACTATCAGCTATACCCACCTATAGCATTCTCAAGCAACAACAGCTCATAGTACTAAAAGTGCAGTCATTAATACAAGTTACTTTCTAAAGTACAAATTACACGAACCAAAAACTGTCATTTAACACTTATATGAATTATCCCTGAGTGAAAACAATGGGTCTTTTATTTAATGTATCATCTTGTTTAAACCAGCTTTTACTGAGATTATAAGGGATCAATCAGTTTACAAGCAATTAAGTTATACTGACAGCTTTTAACTACTTTATAAACCCATTTTTTTAGTGGAAATCCAGCTATTCTAAGTTAGTGGCTATGACTATTTTGAGATGTTGCAGCTGGACCCTTTCACTCCCAAACACATTGGCAATGACCCATGTATGGCACCAGTTTCTTCTTTATGCCAACACTGCCCAGCTGCGGTCCCTGATATCTGGACTGTGACATTTTAAAACCTTACAATTCTGAATGAACGAACTTGCTCTTAGTAAGCAAATGCTACAGTTTTAACCACTATCTTCTTTTGGGGCATCCAATAATTCTAATGCATTACCATTTGTAAGTAAGTATCTACTAGTAAATCCATTCCTTTTTAGTATTTGAGCATCTGCCAAAATTAATGTCAATGTCCAAAACAAAAATACAGCAATGCTGGGGGGGGGGGGGGAGGAGGATTTTTTCCCCATTTATTTCTGAAGCACACAATATTCACTCAGAGAAAATAAAAAAAGAGAAAAAAAAAATCAAACCTCAAAAAATCAAATCAACCACCCTCATCAAAAACACAGCTTTATCCCCAAACCACAGGTTTCATAGTATTCGACAAGAACATTTAAAAGCATAAGCTAAAAGCCCTGCAGACACTGTATGCTTCAAGTTAAGCAAAGTGGAAAGCAATTACCACCACAACTGGGTTTTGGTTTGGGTTGTTTTTTGGTTTTTTTTTAAACATAGCTGCATGTAAACATTTAATCAGTTTGGAAACATCAGAATTTACTTATATTCAGTATTACATTCAATTAGTAACACACATAAATTTCCCTTATCATGCCAGCTATATCATATGAATAAGCCAGTCCTAATGCACTTAAAATTACACTATACATTGGTTGTCTGCTAGAACGGAGAAGGTTTGAAGATCATACCACAGATGCTCTCTCAAATGCCACATGGGGAAGAGGCATAAACAGATAATAATTGAATCAGACACACAGTGATATCAGGCCCAGTGAGACCGGGACATGCACAGGTTGATAAATGAATGGTATGACAACACAGCAGAAGCAAGGGTGCTTAATAATTTTGGTACCCAATTACTATTTTGCTCATTTCAAGTCATGACACTCCTGCAGTAACAGAATCTTGCTCATCACTTGCTTACCCTTTGCACACTGCAGCCTGCCCACACCCAACTTATCAGAGGAGATAGTTTTTTTTCATGCTCACCTCCCCTAACCTGCCTGGCCTTACATGACAAATATGGTACTGCAAGCAGAATGAAATCTTCTCTCTTGGCCAGAAACATGCTATAGATGTCTCACAGAAATGTTACTCAGCCTTCTGTTCAGTGTGAACTCTAATTTCTTGCCTCACTTTTCTCTGAACATAATTTTTATTTTCTGGTTCATGTGAACTGGTACTACTTTTGTGACTTGTCTACTTCGGGCTTCTTGCTACGAATTTCTGTTATGACAGCAATCATAAGAATCTCTCTAATTAGGAGTTAGTCTTGTTCTTTATGACAGGGGTCAAAGTGAAATAATTTAAGTGTATCTTTTAGTTTCATCTAATTATAGCTTCATTTTCAGGAACGAGGCCTCATGAAAATTAGTATTCTATGTAAAGTTGTATCATTAGATCATAAACCATTATTATAAAAATACAGTATCTTAAGAGTGGCTATTTTAGCATTTCTGAATCGCAGCAACCTTTAAATAGAGAACACTTAAAATGCTTAACACAGTAAATGACAGGCAACTTATTCAACTGACACTACAGGAGGAATTTTTATACAAACAGAATGTAATTATAAGATGGAATTGAGTCAACATACCCTAAGTCAACGCCTCTCTCAAGCAATAAAGAAAAAAATCATCACAAGATGATTCAATATCACAAAAAGACATATGCAGAATAACCTTTTAATCTATGTATCATCTATTTAAAATTAGTGTGACAACAAACATTGACGTCTTAAAATCTTGCATTCATTTGATCTTATTTAGGTGGTCTTTTCTTATATAAGCAAGCCTACTAAAGACAATTGTACTGTTTTGCATCAGGTATACACTGCAAAACCAGCTTTCATGCTTCTACATGCCAGTATTATTGCTGTAATGCATAAGTGATTATGAAATTAATTGCTCTCTTTCCAAAGCCCGCGTTATTTTTCTCAGGTTAAAGTACAGAGCTGGCTGATTGTGAAATACCTTTAATCATTTGGCCATCTTCAAATGTAATATTCTACCAATGTCATATTTGCATGTTAATCTTTTATTTGCAGTGATTAATTGACCAAACTAGACAAAAGGAAAATGTGATTTTACACTTCACAAATAATTAAAGCATAAAAACAGATTCCTAAAATCTAAGAGACATAGACACTAAACATAAAAGTAAAAATTTACACATCTAAAACTTACTATGGAGGTATTATTTACCTTCTGGCATCTGACTTTTTCCCCTACATGGATTTGTCAGCGTCAGCTTAGAAATCATCAGTATGATTTTGGGGTACATGTAAGACTGAGTTAAAATACTGACAATTATTTTCAATCTATAACGATTTTTTCCTAAAGTATTAAAGTCTTCATACAATTAAACAGTATTGGAAATATTAAAAACATTAATTATACATGCCATTCAAAACATATAAAACAAATTATTTATGAATCTGCTGGCACTAGAACATTTCTAAACTGTAACTCTTACATTCAGTTCAGCTACTGGTCGTGGAAAAATGTTTCATTAAACATATTTATAACCTTATTCCCAAGAGGTTTTTTAGAGCCTAAATAATAACACAATGAATAAAAATTAAGACCTAAAACATAATGTGTAGTTCTGTACAGCACGAAACCAAGGACAACTATCATCACATGACAAAATTATTTTGATACATGATAAACTACACAGAGCAACCATTGTTCATCAGTAACAGAAAAAGTTGGAAAATTGTCTGAACCAGTAAGGCATGTGGTGCTCATGATAAGATCTCAGAAATACTAAATTCCCAGGAAGTCATTATAAACTTAGTGCTCAGCACAGTACAGTCAGGTTAAATATGTTTGCTTCCTACTACATGCAAATCAAGCAAGTCTCAGTTTTACCGTGGGCCTTACTGCATTTGAGGGTTGCTGGTGTTTTCTGAAGACTACCTAAAAAAAATTACAAGTAATAAGGGAATATCAAAATGGTGATTAGACGAAAAAAAAAAGCCACCACATGACTGGAGGAGTTTAAAAGGCGTATTAGCAACAACAACGACCACCACCAACCAACCAACCACCAAAAAAAAAAAAGATTTAAATGCATATTAGAATGCAAGTTAAGATTTTCTCATACCCTCTCACTGACACTCACATATGTATTTCTTATTACCAAGCTAACAGCAAGATTACAGACCTAAATCAACACAAAAGAGAATTCAAGACAAAACCCACTGGCTATATGGAGGTCATCAATAAAATGATCAAAGCAATATAATTATTAAACTTACTGTCACTTTTGCTGGCACCCTCCTTTCTTATAAATTCCTCACACACAGGGAGCAAGAATCACTCTAGCAGCAACATGTTCCTAACAAGCTTGTTCCCCCAGGTCACATGAAGTCCCAACTCATTCATCACCACATTCCCAAGATGCAGGTGCTCCATCCTGTGACCAGCATGCACTCAGTCACCTACAGATGGAAAACAGCTAGGCATCCAGAAAAGAAAAGCAAGAGGGAGATTATGCACAGGTTACCAAATCTGAGGGATTACAGGAAGAGAAAGCATGACAGTCCAGCCTACTTTCATTGTTTTTTTAGCCTACTCCATATGTTCAGACATACATCCACTTGGATGTCATTTCTGGGCATATGAAGGAGGTGGTGGTGCTTGGGAATCACCAGCATGGATTTACCAAGGTTGAATAATGCCTGACCAAGAGGACTGCTCTCTGTTGTAAAATGAAAGGATCTGCGGATTAGAGATCTGCTTTGAATTTAGCAAGACTCCACAATGTCTCCCACAGCATCTTTGCACTTAACCTGATCTAAGTACAGTCTAGATGGGTAGACTATTAGACGATAAAAACCCCTATCTCTATCATTGGGCTCAAACAGTAGCTCTTAGTGGTTCACAATCTGCCTATAACCTGGTTACAAGTGGATTGGTTGGGGGCTTTACCTGTTTAATATCTTTAACAGCAACCTGGCAGAGTGTGCAGAACGTTCAATCAATCTGCAAAACACCACCAGAGTTCAGGGTGTGGCTGATACACTGCAGGGCAGGGTTGCCATTCAGAACAATTTAGATAGGGCTGACAGAAACATCCTGAGAGCATAGCCTGAAGACTAACTTACTGGTGAGAAGCTCTGCTGGAAACAACCTTGGGGTCCTGGACAACAGTAAGCAAGGCATGAATCAGCAGCCCACTTGGCAGCCATGAGAACTAACAACATCCTGGGCTTTGACAACAGAAGCACAGCCAGTGGGCAGAGGGAGGCAATTGTTCTGTTTCATGCATGTTCCATTATTCTGGTACCTGGACTACTAAGTCTACTTTTGGATCCCCACTATGAAGCAACAGTCAACTGAGGCAAGTTCAGAGAAAGGCCACAAAGACATTTGGCGGCTGGAGCACGTGCCCTGTGAGGAGAGAGGCTGAGGACACTGGTATTGTTCAGCCTCAGGAAAGCTTTGGAGCACCTAATAGCAAATTTCCAGTATCTAAAAGTGAATTGCTAAAAAGGTTGAGCCAGGCTTTTTACCAAGGTGCATGGGGAGAGAACAATGTCAACTGAAACCAGAGAAGTTAATAAGTATTTATTAGATAAGGAGAAAAAAATACACTATGAGGATAATCAAGCATTGGAACAGGTACCCTAAAACAGTGGAAACTCTGTCCTTGGAACTTTTCAAGGCCTAACTAAACAAAGCCCTATGTTGCTTGGTCTGCTCTTACGAGTGACCTCGCTTCAGGCAGAAGGATGGACTAGGGACCTCTCAAAGCCTCTTCTAACCTGTATAATTCTATGAAGCTACGTTGGAATTGCGTACATATGTTACGCAGAGCATGCACGTTTAGGCACAATGCATCCAGGAAGACAAAAGAAACTTCAGGCATACTTGAAACATGCTGTACAAATGATCTATGTACTCGCAGTAAACTGAACACCTTCACTATTGTCTGAATTGTATGCACTTAGGCAGATAAAAGAACCGCATATCCATGTAATTATTTAGTTACGCGACTGACAAGGGCTGCACAGCACATGTCCTTCAAAAGCTTGACTCACTGAGCCAGAAAGAATGAACAACTTTAACCACAATTAATCCTAATTCACTTAGTAGCACTGCAGCTGTAGGGGGGAAGCCACCAAAACCAAAAGCTAACTATAAATAAGAAGAGACTACAGGTACAGTATATGCTTCAGGGCTGATACAAGAGTCTCTAATGGTAGAAAGTAAACTGCAGCTGAGAATTCTGAGTATGATGCTACTCAGTGCTGTACCAGATAACTCCATTAAATCAAGGAGCACACTTTTATTGTTGCTATGTGCTCTTTGTGGCCTCACTAAGGCCTAATAGTTGGACAAAATATTACTCACAGAGATGAAATGTACAAACCATTTACAATAAAAGGCCAATCAAAACTACTGAAAACTACTCTGCAACCCTTCTTGTGCTTTCCAGGGACATAAGGAACTATTATAATACTTGTGGCTACAATTCCAACCTTTAGTTAGAACCAAATTTCTTCCTATACTGCTTTCATTAATAAAGAAAATTGTGGCACTCAGGAGTTAAGTATTAAGGTGAGGAAAAAAGCCACACAACCAAAAACCCAAACCCAATTACCACACCACATACAAAGCTTTTTACCACAGAAGGAGAATAGAATATTTCACAACCCACTCTAGAAGTCAGCCAAAATTTAAGACAAATTTTTCAACACCAGCAGTACTGCATTCAGTTGAAAAGCACCTACTAAAATTCCCATTAAAACAATGACAACCTGTGAGCTTGTTATGTGTTCTTTACCATTTGACAAGAGTATCTTTCTGAAAAACAAAAACAAAGCCAAATTATTGCCCACCCTCCAGGTGCACAGTGCTGAGTCAGGCTATGCTGATGAAAGCTATGCAGAAGCTTATACTTACCTCTTTTCCACAAACAAGTCAGGGCAAAGTAATAGTACAGATAAAAGATTACGAAAACCAAGCCAGGGAGTTTCTATTTGTAGAAGCTACACACTTTGTTTAGTAAGAAGTCTCTCAATACAGTAACTTCCACCATCTGGGGAAAGAGTCTAAGAGTCAAAGGCCCAACAAGAGCTAAAATAAAAGACAATTTCAATTGTTTTCCTTTAAGTCAGTGCCAATTATTTGAGCAGGTATATTAACCTAAAAAACAACTAGGAATAAAACATCACTGTATTGTCTTCTTCACAAAAACAAAAAGCTGACTTAAAAAATGAGAAAAGTTTCTGCCCATCTTTGCTATCACCAATTTCACTAAAATATGAAGCACACCACGCAACCATTTCCACAAGAGTTCACCATTGTCTTTTGGTCAGACTTTCAGGCGTTGTATTTTCCTTCTTTGAAGTAAGCAATGTAGAGATGAAAATGCCTCAAATCGAATTGCTGACTATTTTTCAGTGACCATTTCCGTAAAGAGCAAACTAAAATGGGATCACTGTGTAATCTGACAGTGGATTTTAGTATTTTAGGAGATTATGGGTTTTGCTCCTATTTTAGCTCTCTGGAATGCGTGAGCTGTGTCAAAACACTACAAATGCAACACAATAAGGGTCAGAAAGTTTCCTGTTCCAATGATTACATCATTCTTTGTGGATAAAGCTTCAAGGGACGCATCCATCTCCAAACTTACTGCTTTGTATTGTTTCATCAGTATTGTATCCCATACCACAGGTCTACCGAAGACATCAGCCTGTTATTTTCCTTGTCTTGGCTTCAGCCTTTGCTGCCATGTTTTTCACTGTAACAAGTCCTTTCTGGACACAAAGTTGTACAGCTGTCCTTCACAAACAAAACCAACAGATGCGCAAATCCCTCATAATTCCTTCTGTACCTTCTTAACGGGACAAGTATATGATTTTATTTTAATCACTGCAAGCTCTGTCTATGGTAGCTTTTCAGGTGATATTCCAAAACTATTTTTCATCCAGAGAATTAACAAGATGTGACATGAGAATTTAACTAAGGATTTTATTTTTTTTTTAAATCAGAAGAGGGATGCTGACATCTGGAAGATAACAATGATGGAGAAAGATAAGTGAAAAGCATTACAATACATAAGACAACATCATAAAGCAATGTTTTGCTATTAACCATGAGACATTGTGGAATTAACTGTGATCCCAGAAGCTGACAAGTTTCTTCTGAGATGAGCTGAGAGTCGAGGTTACTTAAGGAATTTGTCATGAACTCCAAGAACACTTCTTGGAAGGGAGTACTATGGGAAGCCAACAGAAGTTCTCAATATATAATTATTAAATATATTAGTCAGAAAAAAAAGGCTGTGAGCTAGGGATATGTTGATGACACTCAGGTTTATAGACAGATTTTAAGGCCATAGGACAGTAACAACGGTAAAAAGGATCTGCAGAATTGCTGCATTAAAGAACCAAAAGTCTAGGCTGTATCTTCATCAAGACAGACACTAACCCAGCCAATACAAACCCTGAGGAATGAGTGAGATTTGGTCAGTTGTAATGGACAAACTGAAAGTGACACTGTTAGGTTGGTGAGGAAGAATACTTGAGGAGACAGAAAAGACCACCTCTACCACTTAATGCACCCAATCAGCATTACCAACCTGAAGCCACTCTACCTTACTACAGTTTGTCTATCTGACATCTAGCAAGGAAAACTAGAAATGTAAATATTAAGTACAATTGTCCTTAGGGCTCTGAGGCTATCGTTACAGTAGAAACTATGATTTTACTGTGACAGTTTTACCAGTGAAACACCTTATCCCCAAAGACGAATCTCCCTCATGGATGCCTTCTTACCACCATACCACCACTTTGGCAATAGCGTGCCTAGACACAACAAAAGCAGCAGCTATACACTGTCCCCTGAAAGACCCTTGGATACCCAGAATATGCAATTGCCTTCTAATCTGGAAACTATCGTGACGCAATTTATAACCAAAAAAAAAAAAAATGGCAGGGCACTAACCACTATACCACAGCTGTATTTCAGGGCTTTTTGAGTCTTTGGAGGACAAATACATTCTCATTGAGATGAGAGGATCCTGTTGCACTACACAAGTCCTCAATCAAACCTAATCAGTTGCATATAACCATTATTTCTCATGGTCTTGCATGTATTCACAAGACTGCAATCAAGAGAACGGACTCAAAAATGAGCCAGGTACAACAAACATATCAGTATGTTTGATAACAATGTTCTCTCTCCAGTATTTTCTGAAGAATCTTTTCCAGGAAGTCAAGGATTAAAAGCAAACATTAGGATCAGGTACAAAGGTTGTAAACAATACATAAACTTTTTCCAGAACACCTTTATGTGTATCTGTTAGTACTGATCTCTCATGCTGCCAAGCCTCTTTTTTCAAGTGTCTGAATTCCAAAGATAGCTATAACTTGTCCAACTGCATTGTTTTACCTGAATTTTGTGACTTCTAAATAAGAAATAAGACAGGAGCAAACATATTTGCACTTGTAATCCAGAGATTTCAACTTTTTAGCAGAAGCCAAAGATAATGTACCAGGTAAACATATAAAAATACACTACATGCCTGAAGTAATTTTAGGAATATATATATATATTTGCTTTGATTTTCTTTTCCCTCTCACTTTCAAATCGTAATAGTCTGATGAAATTAAGAACAAGAGAATCTAGCATCTATCTGGAAAGGCTTTCCCAAAAGTTTAATAAACTAAATATTAAGAACTACAATAAGAACTACAATTATACACTAAGAAATTTTGTAAGTGTTGGAATAAAAGACAAAACCGCAAGTTTTAAAAACCATCTTTCCTTCCAATGTGCAAAAGAAACGTAGTACAGCTGATGTATTGACTAAAAATTGCTGACATTTAAAAAAATATTAATATAAAAATCAGTTGTACCTTCAATCACAGTATTTATGTAAAAAAAAAGATAATTTGATTTGATCAATCTTTTCAGATTTATTACTTTGTTTCTCCCCTTTGAAAGGCCTTACAGAAGCTTCATAGCTTCAGGGAGGAAAAAAAAAAAATAATTAAAAAGTCATAGCGAAGTAAAGATTTAGAAAACTGACTTCCCTACTGAGTTATTTCAAAATTGCTTCAGGACAGAACAAAAAAACTGGCTGGAAATTTCCATGTTATTTCTTGTTTTTTTCTCACTTGCCCTTTGTGTGGGCTTTCCTGGGATATGTCCAAGATTTACAGCTATTCCAAGCAACCGAGCTGGGATTTCACAGTTACTGCAACTGATGCAAGAAACCTCATAGGAACGATCTCACTTTTTATTAACCAAAGAGTTCTCCAATTATTTTTAACTGAGCATTTTAAGCAGCATAAAGCTTTTTCCCAAATATGAGAAACCCAGAACATTAAAATCTGAATACTGTTGCCCGGAACTGTTTAACTTACCTGCTATTTAGAAAATTTTTAATCACATAGTGGTTCATAATAGGTTCTGAATCCCTTAAAGAAAACAGTAGGAAGTCGTATGTCAATCTCTACAGAAAAGTTAAACCCAGGATGATCCACCTTTTACAGAAGGGTCACTCTGCAAACCTCTCAGCTAAGAAGATGAGGTGCAGAAAATTGAGACGAGTGACTGATATCTCCTGGATATCAAGAAAATGTCTTTTTTAAAAGAACAAAAGACAAACTCTGCAACAGCTGGCAAATCAAAAAACTAGTACAGTTTGTTCTTCAGAAAAGTTAATGAATTTGCTAATCTTCTACATAACTAATATCAAAATTATTTACTATTATACCCAAAAGCTCATGTGACACAAGGATTCAACGATGATTACATTTGATATCTGTATGGTAATTGGATGGTAGGAGAGAGAAATTTCTTCACATGCTACTAATACATGAAAAAAAACAGAGGAACAAATATAGAAAATCCATAGTGATTTGAATGAGATGAGTAAGTAAAGAAAATCTAAAACCAGGTGTGACATAGCCTTTAACATCACTGAATATGTAAGATTATACACTATCATTGTCTCGCTGGGGCGAGCTGACAATGAAGTTTTGTGCAACTGTTTCCAGCTACAGCTACTTCTACAGTGCTTACACTAAAAATACTTTGTGTAAATTCTCCAGTGGGCAAAACCCCTAAAGAACTAGATTTCAATTGTGTCATTTTAATTTATGATGCAGTCAGTATCACAACACTGTGTTCCTTTAGCTCAAACGCAGCATTCACATGTTGTTCATCGGGGTGAGAACAATCTGCCTGCAGAATGATTAGTAAAGCAAGACCCCGAACTACGACTGAAGGCTACAGTAATACAGTACTAATGCAGTCTCCGCTGAAGTCAGCCACTGCCTTTGGCAACTGGATTGGTCTCACAGAGACCAACTTGTTTATTTTATACTGATTATCTAATTAGGTCCAAATTAAGCAGTCTGTGCAGAAGCCTGGGTGCCCCAGAAAACGGGTATTAACACAAGTAACATGCAAATAAAGTACTGGAGCCTACTGTTATCTCCCTGAAACTCCAGTTGTACAAGTTATTTGAGCAGTCAAGCTCTAAAGCATGTATCCTTTATCTGATTCTTTTTCCATTGTTTGTTAACTTTTTTTAAAAAAAGAAAAAATGTATAAAGTCAGGCTTCTTCAGAAATGGCAGCGTCCTGCTGATTTTTTCTTGAAAACACCTAACAACTCTGTACAACTGTAATGACTTTCCCTTTCCACCTTCAAAAAAGCATTTTAAAGAAGCCAGACAAACCACCTGTCTTATAAAAGACTATCAACTGGCTGTATTCAAAACTGCATCTAAAAGTTTCTGACCTACTGCTGTTCATGACTGGTGTCCTTTATTTAAGAGACTCACTACAGAAAACACGGACCAGAGCTTCAACATGACATCTTGCCTGAGAGAAAAATTATTCAGGTAATGAAACACCACAGGACTGGGCACCTCACCAGTGATCCAGAAGACTCTGTTATCCTTTAATCCATGACAGTGTACACTTTAAACCTGTATGCAAGACCAGAGTCTTAGACTGCAAAGTTTCCAGCCTTCTCCTCCATTAAACACTGGTTATGCTTTCAATGCTTTAGCCAAAGAATACTGCATTTCAATCACATTAGTCTGCATATTGTGTTAACTGTCAAAAATTGTTGTGTTCTCATGTAAATTAAATTGATTAGTTCTGGTAAGTAAAAATTTGAACCAAACTGCTCAGGTTCTAATATATGGGCACTTGTCTATTTTCACAGCTCTGCTTTTTGGCAGGTAAGAAGTTAACAGAAAACAGGTAGCATATTTTGAACACTTAACTTTTGCTATTTATGCTGCAAGTAAGTATGAGATGTGGATTTCATTTTAATCTGCCTTCTCTCAACAGTTCATAATGAAAGTGTTTCTTTAGTCATAACAATCATGTAGCAGAGTAATCAGAGCCTAAACTATAACAATATGTTCTGTTTGTTGGAATAAATAACTGAAGAGGCTATTTCAATCATATGCGTACTTTATATCGAGTACTGAGTAAAAAAAAAAAAAATAAATAAATCACAAGAATAATAAACAGAAAATCTGTGCATACACAGCGGTACTGAGACACAAGCATCTATTTTCCAAATTCCATGTTTTTACAGGCAACACCAAAATAGAAAACACTGGCATTCCCCTAGGATGGGTTGCTCTCTTGCCTGATCCTACCATTCCGTGTACCTTCATTTCTAATCCAACACACCTTTAACACTCGTCTTCTCAAACTCTCAGAACTGGAAAGAACTGGAAGCACATCCCAATTATGCTACCAATTCAGAGGGTGGCTAATGTCAAGTCTTGCTTCTTGACATACCTTGAAAACAGATATAATCCTTCTCTACATGTGCAGGATATTGACTCTGTGAGTTTTGTACTTCTGACAAGCTTGTCTTTAAAAAGGATGTAAGACCTTAGTTGATTAGAAGTCCAAATATCATATGGGAACCAACTTTATAAGGAATAAAGCCCAATGCAAGAACAACTTTGTCATGAAAATTTTCATGAATGCACAAAATTTAGCAACTAAGAATATAAAACTATTTTTAAGTCATGTGCTGCAATTTCTATTATAAAGAGGAGGGCCAAAATACAATCACTACAATAATGATAGTAACATTCACTGCCCCATTCATAGTAATTAACATTACAAAACAGGGGCTTTGAAAGTTTGTGTACATTTGTTAATTGTACAGCATGGCATAAACTCTTAATTTCTATTCTTAATTCTCTACTTATTACAAATCCAGTGAAGGTGACAAAAAATTACATCTTACTTATGGCTGTCTCCCAATTTAGTGAAAATTAATTGAATCATTTCCTCAATATACATTAGAAGAGCATAACGCTCTGCCTTTTTTTTTTTTTTGGTTGCTTTTGTTATAAATATCAAGCTTTACTTTAGATGGATTATCTCAGAGCCTAATGCACGAACATTGCTTTGAAATTTAATATCCATTAATATAACTTCTGTGCATGGGCCTTTGCAAACTATAAACTGTCCTTTGACCATCTTACTAGTGATCAATAACACCTATAAAATCCTCAATCTGGTCACCTATTTCCTCAGATACCTATTATCTTACTAACGGCTTCAAAAGATACTGTATAAGATCAAAGAAAAAAAACAACGAACTTTGTCAAGCACAAAGGCAACAGTTCTACTCAAGAGAATCCTTGAGCCACAGCTGCCTGGAGAGAGAGTACGCTGGGGAAGCATCACTTGCAAGCTTTCCCTATCATGGTCCTCTCTAGGCACCTACTCGTGGCCTCTTGCCAGTAGAAACTCTGGTACATCCCAGTGTGGCATTTTCAATGTTCTCATACGTGCTCTTTAGAATAATTCAGAATGCATACGGCACAGCTCATGTAAAACACTAGAAGTATATAATTCATGATGCTTGACAGCTCCAACAGACTCATACCAGTTATCACTCTAAGAGCATTTAAAGACATCAGAGAACTGTTTCCTACTTAACTGCCAACAGTAATCAAGTCATTAACATAAAGCAAGACTGTTCTCTTACTCTGTTATTATTTACCTTGACTGACAGGGAGCACTTCACCATCCTTCCAGCCAGGTATTTCAAGCCTTTATACACAATCACCGCACAACCTACAGGTTAACTTTTTTGTACCTTTGTCCATAGACACAAAATTGTATTTATTAACCTCAGCATTTTAAAAATAATTAGCGGGTATAGCAGAAATGAAACAATGCAACATGCATGCTGTCACTCCTGATCACCTGAGACTCAATGCTGGTCCCACTGCAAAGGGAGGAAACTTCAGTTTCTCCACAAGAAAGTCTTGATTTTCAGTTTTGTTTTGTTGTTTGTTTGGGTTTTTTTAAATCAACATTACTCCAAAGGTAGCATCTGATATATTGAAGGACAAACATGATGCCCACAGAAAATACCATTATGTCTGACCTACTCAAAATTACAAAAATACATGTTTACATCCTTCCCGAGACAAATCCTGCAGCGATTTTCAACAAGTCCCCACCCGCATACGAAGAAACTAAAACTGCTGCCTTCGCTACCGCCGCAGCCCACCACACACACACACACACAAACAAACCCCGGTTATTTTAGACGCTGCCAAAGCCTCCACGCGAACCGCCCAGCCGGTGACACCCACCAAAGGTTGGCACCTTCCAGCCGAGCCGAGATGAGGGGAGGAGGTGGCGGGCCCCGGCGCTGAGAGGAGCCGGGGCGGGAAGCGGCACAGCGGCACCTCGCAGCCGCAGCCCGGGCCCCGCCACCGGGCGCGCTTCACGTTTTCCCCACAGAAACTTCAAGGAAATCCCTAGTAGGAGCCGGTGAGTGCCCGGGCGCGGACTTGGCGGGGGCGAGGGGGGCAGCCGGTAGGACGGCAGAGCGGGCAGCACCTGCCCCGCTCCTGTGATCTCCGCCAGCGCTTGGCCACGCCGCTTCGCCCCGTGATGTTAAAAAAAAAAAAAAAAAAAAAAAGAGAAGTTGGCCGTTGGGCTCCAGGCACGGCCACCATGTGGAACCGGAAGGCCACGGTACCGACTTCGGGCCTCCAGCTGCCGGCCGGGGCGCGACAGACTGTGCCACCCCCCGCCCGGTTATGTAACGCCCCGGCACAGACACCGCCGGGACGGGGAAGCTCCGCGCCCGCCCGCGGCGGCGAGGAGGTGAAGGAGACCCCTCCGCGGGGTCGGGCGGCCCTGCACCCCCCAGCCGTCCCGCCGATCGCGCTGGGCCGCCCCGGGCACCGCTCGCCCTGTCCGCAGGTACCTGTCCCGGAGGCGGAATCAAGGGGAGGAGGAGGGAGCCCGGGGGCCAACCTACCGGGCTGTGCCGGCGCCACCTGCTCCAGGTGTCCCGCCGAGCCCCCTGCTCGTCCCGCCGAGGAGGAGGGACGCGGGGCACACACGGCAAAGAGGAAGAGAAGCAAGTCCCAACGCTACCCACCCTCCCCCCCTCCGCCTCCTCGGCCCCGGGTGAACCGCTCGTTCTACCGCCTCCTTCCCCGGAGCACAACAACAACAAACGCGGCGGTGAGGGGGGGGGTGTCCGCCAAGCCCCCAGCCCGTCCCGCTCCCCTCCCACAGGGCTCCCCTCCGCCAAGCCGCCCGGAGAGGAGGAAAAGAAAAAACTCCAAAATAATAAAGGGATAAATCACAACGCACCCGGTGTGTCCTCCTGGGCTGCGCGCTCCGGGAGCTGCATGCAGCGGGGGCAGCCGAGGTGCGGGAGGGCAGCAGCACCCCATATACACCCCCCGCCCCGGACCTGTGCCCGCCACCCACCGGGAGAGGCGGCGACGAGGTGCGGGGAGAGGCGGGGACGGAGCGCGGGTGGGTCCCTCCCGCCCGCCGCCACAGCTGCGCTTCCTCCGCCCCGCCGGCCAGCGAGGAGATCCCCCCGCTCGGTGTCGGCGGGTTGTTGGCTCGCTCTCTCCTGCCCCACGACCCTCCTCGTGAAATCACGGCGGCGGCCCCCGGTACCTGCGCGGAAGGCGCGCCGCTCCCTCCCTCCCCGCCGCCCGCCCCTCGCCGCCTCAACCAGGAAGAAGCAGCGGGCGAGGGCACCCGCCGTGCCCCGCACCCCCCCCGCCGGCAGCGGCGGGCGGGACAGGGCCCCCCGCGGGAGAAGGGGGAGCGGGAGCCCGTCACCCTGCCCGGGGCGAACGCCGCTCTCCTGCCGGTTAAAGGGGCCGAGCGGGCTCGGCACACCGGGAGTTGGGCTCGGCTCCGGCCAGGCGAGCGGTGGCAACCTGCCTGCCCGGGCCGGGCGCCCGCCGCTCTCTCGGGCCTGACGGAGCGGCTGCTCGCCCCGTAGCCGGGCCTCGTGGGGTTGGAATAAACCTGGCTGACTCCTTGGGGGGAGGAAGCTATCTGCAATTTTAGACTCAAAGTCACGCACCCGCAACGGATCCCCGGGTCACGTCGTGCTGTGCCGGGTCTGAGCCCGAGCCCCGGGGCGCAACGCGCCGTTTCGGGGGGACCCCCCGCTCTCCGAGGGGCTGCCTGCAGGCCCGTGACTCGGTGTCACGCTGGCGTGAGGCGCGGGCAGGCTTCGGCCACCTGCGTGGGAAGAAGTTTCGAAGCCTGAACCCCGAGGGTGGGGCTGCTTGGGGAAGAGAAACTACCTTTTGAATTTCATCTGGTTTTTGGGGGGGGAGGCAGTTCACTTTTATGAATACTTGGGGTAAATAACATTTGTTTCCATCCTGTGCAAAATCGCAAACGTAGGAAGTTAATTTATAGATAGTTGCTTTTTTTAAGAAGTCACTTTATTTAGAAGGTTCACTGGTGATCACTGTATTTATCTGTTGGACTTGTCAAGTGCTTCATGTTTAAACCTCAACAGATGGAGAGTTATGAAGTCAGCTACCCACAAATTCCTCAATACATAATTCTTTTTTGCCTTACTATTCCTCTTTGAAGATGGAGGAGGTTTTAGAAAAATACTTTGGACCAGATTATAAATTGTATGTTCAAATGGATAAACAGTATGTATGTTGTATGAAAGGAACATCCCACCAATAGTGCTCTGACAGTGTCAAGTGAGAAGTTTGCAATGTCAGTCTTTATTGTAAGCATGAAGACTACCAGACAGAATGCTAAAAGCTGAAGATAAAACACTGGAGTGCAAGTTAAAAAGGAAGGAAGGAAGGAAGGATGGATTGCAGAGGAAAAAAGTAGATGGAATATCACCATTATGAGCAATTGAAAGTCTAGGAATTTTATACCAACAATACAGAAAATACTGCTTTGAATCACTGTCTTTCCTCATACTCCTTTACTGGCCAGAAGGTATAACTTTCTTGTCTTGGAAATTTGAGGAACATACTAAATGAGTTTGATAGTTAAGTGTAATGCATGGTTTTAGTTTGAAATGGTAACTGTTAAAAAGCATGACAAAAAGAAACCAGCATTTACAAACTTTAAAAGACAACACTCAATTTCAGTCTTCAGTTGGTCATCTCTGCCTTTTTTTCATAAAAATCTCAGGGAACAATTAGATCAAAAATCTCTCAGAGGCAGATGAATAAATCACGGTAGAGAGACTAGAACCCTAATCTCTCATACTTTCATGTTACATGTAGCTTTGAGCTAGAATAATTATCCTGCAGGCAGTGTGTCATGTATTTACACATGTGAATTTATCTTTGCATACAGATGTGCATACATTTTTAACATA
The DNA here is from genome assembly GCF_965140245.1 of Athene noctua. Taxonomy (NCBI): domain Eukaryota; kingdom Metazoa; phylum Chordata; class Aves; order Strigiformes; family Strigidae; genus Athene; species Athene noctua. The sequence continues at coordinate 65,707,617 of NC_134038.1, forward strand.
CATACATGTATATAAAAATACCTGTGTATGCATGTCTACATACAATTACACATGGTTACTCTGTTGAGGCCTAAAGGTTTACAAAGTTGTGAGGAGAGTCACAATTGTGGCTGTGTTACATGGCACAGCTGTATCAGCTCTCTCTTCATGTGTTGACTATCTCCCTACTTCCCAGTTTGCGGCTTCCTTTATTGTTCCAGGATTTTTGTATGTAGGCAGATGTCAGTATGCTCATTTACATATACTTATAAAAAATAAACTTCTGCAAAAACACTAGAATCGCTGGACAGCATTGGTATCTAGGTATGTGGACATTCTAATTTGTCCCTTATAATTCTGCTACTAAAGAATGCCAGCTTCTGGAAAGTCTTCATGAAGAAAGCAAGTGTGTATGTTCAGCAGCACTGTTTATATGTCCAGGTCTACAAAGCCAGTATCGTTTCTTCTTCTGTTTGTTTCCTGTTGCCTGGAGAAAAAAAGAATGTCATCTTCATTTTTAAATGTTTCCTACACAATATTTCACCCCTGCTCCTTGGGCCACTGTAAAGAGCTCTACCTGAATAAGTGACAGTATGAAAACAAGTGGAACAAGGAAATTAATCTTGATTTTTTTTTTTTAATTAACTGTCCAGTAAAAATTGATTGAGTTAAGTATAAAGTGTTCCTTTATGCAAATCAGAGAAAGGGAATGGAAGGAAAGCAGAATTTGCACAATATTTCATATGTACTTTTGTATTAGAAAAGGCCATTTATTATTCTTGATGAGAAACAATTGACCCGCCTGGCCGATAGGTTAGACTTATTAGGGAAACTGTAGTTTGGGTATGAAAGCCTCCTAATGCATAACCAGATGGATGTCGTATAAACTCAAAGAATAATTTAATTAAAATTCACAGGATGCTATTGAATTAAGATGAAAGAACAGCTATTCACTTTCAAGAACTGAAAATGCCGTAATGAGGAACCATCATTGAGACAGTGGTAACTGCCGATGCAAGATTAATGATATCAAGCCCTATGTACAGAGGAAAGCTAATCTAGATCTGATTATGAACTCATTTGAAATTTTTCATGAATGGACATTCAGTGAACTCCAGGTGATAACACTTCCATTTAAGTCTTAAAATTGTCTTAATTATAAAGACTTATAAGGTTGCTGTATTTCTTAAAACCTTTTATTATATATGAGTCCTTGAAAATAACAGCACAACAATTACAAATACTTCTATCAGCAGAATCAGGAGGCGTTCTTGATACTTTTTTTCCAAGGAGACTCCGATACAAGAGCATTATCTCAGCAAGTGCTTGTTCGAGTAATCTCAGACTGTCTACACAGGCAAAGAGAACACCATTATCTGCAGATGCTGAGATCTATCACAAACTGGGAGCTATGTGTGCGTAACTGATGAATATCAAAGTTAGACTTGGGTTGCTGAGAATTTTCTATGTGGTCTCAGTAGCTACACTTCAGAAGATCTCTGCCAAATATTTTGAAAAATGGTCCAAAATATGTCCTCCTTCAGCAAATACTTGTGAAAAGGGCTGTAAAAAAGCCGCTGTTTCTGAAGCCTTTGAGTCTTAGAAAACCTGCATTTTTATTTTCTAAGTGAACCTTGAGAATCACGGAGGTGTTCTGCAGCCACAAGGGGACAGAGCCTCTTCAGAAATCTTGTCAGAACTCAGTTTCTTACTACCCATGAAATTAACACGTATGACCTTATTGTAAATATGCATTGGATAGAAAATTTCTCCTGGTAAGTTATTCCCTACTGAATTAAGACAGCAGTGAATGAATGACAAATGTAATAGATATTGACAGTCCTTGAAAATAATGTTATGTCCTTGCTTGAATGAGAAGGAAAAGTAATTGTTTACAGAAATACTGGCATTTTAAGATTCAAGTGATACTACATTTTAGAGCAGAAATAACCTAACAATGATCAAACAAGAATTTTTGTTCAGAATTGTTTACCTAAATATTTTTTCTTCAAATTCTGCAGCATTATTTTTATGACACCACCAATATCCTGTTTGCTAAAAAAGATCAGAAAGCTCAGTAACAGGTGATTGTAGTAGCACAGGGCTGTGAAGATTAATATAGTAGACTTTCAAACGGATTTTCTCCATTTTGTAGTTTTTTGCCTTTATCTAATCATTGCCTCTGGCAACCCAGTTTTCTATAGAACTGGTTATCTCACATGATACTTCAAACAGATGTCATGCACTGCTGCAATGTTGGTCAAAAAAGCCCTACAATAAAAGGAGTTTTCACTCTTGTTTCTTCTGACGTGAACATTCCAGATAATGGGAAAGTTAGTAAAAAAATATTTGATGTGTTGAAGTGCTTGTAAGCACATTACCATGTTTCTGTTTTTTCACTTGCACTTAATCAGTAGAGAAAACATGCCTGATGCGCGCCGGTTAATTTACAAATGAATGAATGGAAAACAAGCCTGTGTATAAATACCTCTTCACTTACACAAATTGAAGTGTCTGTATTCTCATTAATTACTTAGATGCATGCACACACGCATATACATACATATGATACATGTATATCCCTTTTTTCTTAAGCCACGATAGTGTGGTAAGGGCTTCCGTGGACAGACGGAAAGCTAACTTGAAGAGGGGCAGAAATGGATATATCCAGGACTCTACCTACTTTGAACCTTTATTCTTCTCACTTATTACACCTTGGCTCTTACACTGCATGTTCTTCAGAACTGGGACTTCTCTTTGGGATGACCAGCACAACACTTCCTCTATTTCAGTACAAATGTTTTTAAAATAGCAGTCCTTACTCAGCTCAGCGTCACAGAAAGGTCTGCCTGTCTGTGTCTCCATTTGCAATATCCATTTTCTCAATCCAATGCCTACGGTGTGTTGAAGTGCTGGTTTGTTTCTAATGCTAGTTTACAGGAGCCTTTTGGAGAAATCGACCTTGTTCCAGAGATGTGAAAGCTCTGCTTATCACACAGATCTTAGAAACAAATGTTACATGGGAGGCTGTCCAGTCAGAAGTCCTTTTACTTTTCCTCGTGAAAGAGGAAAAATGCTTTTGCTCAGGTTTAAAAAAGATTTACAACTCCCCAAGTGAAAGGGTAATTGAAAAAAACCAGATTTAGTGTACTTATCAATAGGAATGATTGCCTGGCACCCACAATGAAATAACTTTGTTTTCTTTACATAATCATAAGATTCTGACATTTGAAATTACAAATTAATTTTTATAAGGGAAATAAAAGATTTATTAAGATATGTGATATAAGATAATGACAATATACTCTTGTTTGTTACAGTGTAACTCTTGAAATGAAAATCTGCAAGATTTGTGTTGCATGCTATTGGTGCTCACCTAGCTCTTGAAGTCACTGCATTTTGAAACAAAATCATAGAATGCAGATGAAATACGATCTGTCATCACAGGAGAATCTAATGTGTACTCAGATCAGTTTTACGCTAAGTAAAACATGTTATTTAAATCTGAAATATGATAGCCATCATTATATTTTCTCCTATTGCTAAGGAGAGAAGAAGCTGTAGTCACTGTGTGGGCAGACTTCTACAAAGCTCTGCTTTATTGCTATTCAGTGTGTTTCCAACGAGAGGAAGTCACCCAGTCTCACACATAAAACATACTCCAGAACGCCTGAATACAGCTGCAGCAGTTTCAGCACAGAAAAACCAGCAAACGTTTCTAATAACTGAACTGGGGCCTTCCCCTCCTCACGGTCTCCTCTCCTACTGCAAAACCAATCACATTTGCAGCTGGGCTTCAGCTTTGTAGGATGGGAAATCATGCCTTTTTTCTGGTTTGCTATTGCATAGTCTAGAGGGATTTGAAAACGACAAGTAGTTTTCAGTATAAATCTATGCAAAGAACACGATTACAGGGCATGTATTTGCCTGCACTGCCTTCTTTTCCCACTGGGAAATGCTTTTCTCTTTCATACCTGGCAGTGTGCTAACCACTCTCTTATCTTTTCTTTCAGTTAGAGCAGATTAAATAGCTAGTGCAATGTATATAAGAAAGAATTCTATCAACTATGCTTACAATGCTTGTTAATGAAATGCGCATGACTTTGTTCTGCTACCGACTTTACCTGAAGCTGGCAATGTGTAGCATTCCTTCCCCCAAAAGTCTACATTTGCAAAGTGCTTAAGTTAGCAAATTGAAGGTGAACAAGAAACGGAAATTATTTGAACCTGTAAAGTTTGTTTTTAAAGAGTAGGATGCAGTACCCTTGCAGGATGTTGTATCACTGTAATGAAAGAGGTCCAGAAAGCATGGGTGTCAGTAGCATTTTAAAAGATGAGCATGATAGTGTCCTAATTTGTGCCAGAGAATGTCTATTCTTGGTGATCACATCTGGCTAAGAGGTACATATTGACTTATGCTATCAGGTAAGCAAATAGTCAAGTAGAAAGAGAGAGGCTTTCAGCAGCAGTTCATTCCTGTACGGTGCGCACTGTACTGCATTGCTTAGTACAAGAGCTTACCCCAAATTCAGAGATGGGGCATAGGAGGATGATTCAAACCTCCATCAGAAAGTGATTCACGTTTATACACCTAATAAATTTAACCACAGTAAAAGACTACTATTTGGACCGACTATGGAAAACACTGTGAAAATAAAAATTATGCCGAAGTCTGAATCTATTAAAACAGATAAAATACTCAGTAATCACTGGAAATACATTTCTGGTCTTGTCTTCATGAACAATGATAAATTGCATAGTGTTGTCTTCAACTCCCTTCTTATTATTTTTGTGATTTTTTTTTTCTCCACACAACAGTCATCAGGAGACCTTGTTTACGGTCACAATGCAATAAGGCTCAACATAGCCTCCACGCATTCAGATGATAAAGGACTATACTGGAAGTTTCAGAGGGGATTGAGCAGGTTATCTTGCCTCCACAGCCAATAGTGAAAACTTTGTCTAGGATCAACTCTGGATTTGACTATGCCAAGCTTTCTTCTCGGACAAAACAAATATAAGGTATAATAGGACAATACTACCAGATATTCATCTTAACCTGCATGGTAGATCTAACAACCCCCCCATGTGGATTTTTAGGCCTGCACTGCAAAGATTGCTTTTTTGTTTTTATATGGAGAAAGCAACTATCTGTACAATCCTAGTATAAGAAATGGCTCAAACAATGTTTTGGAGGTGGTAGGGAAGGGCATAGGCCAAATAAATTTTTCCCAGATAACTGAAATTTAGTGAAATGATAAGTGGCCTTTTCTGTAGCCGCAGATTTTAAGAGATTCTCTGATCTCTGTCATAATGCAAACCATAGAGCTTCTTTGCGTTTACTTGTTTTAAGTATTAAAGCTGCCTCTTGAATGAAAAAGAATAGGCAGCTCAGAGATAGCAGTAGTCTACCACATTCCTGGTAAGTTTTTCCATTCATTATAAGCTCTAGTTACTAGTACAAAACTTAATTTTCATCAACAGAGTTACACTGAAAAAAAAATTAGTAAAAAGGAAAATAAAGAACAGATTAATGAGGTAGTACAAAGGCAGGTGGCAGTAAGAGGAGGTACACTTAAAAAAGAGAAGATATATAACAAAAAAAGAGAAGGAAAATATAATGGATTTTAAAATAAAACATAATTCAGAGAGAACTCAGGCTTGGGCAGATAACAGAAGGTAGAGCACTTGGTGTCTCTTCCATGGAATGAAGATTTGCTTCAGCATAATTTCCAATTAAAATCTTCATAGCTCAGACTTTGCTGTTTCTGTGGGAGAAATAATTAATTACAAATGATTAATTGGATTTATCTGTCAGATGAGCTGTATCCGATTTTTATGTACTGTTACTGATCATGGACAGATAGACTAATTTGAGAATTCACTTATTACTAGCTAGTTTTACTGCCTATGTAAAAATAATATTATGAGACTAATGAACAGTTATGACTTGATCAAGCAAAGAGTGAATATATTTGTTGGTGCAAGTTTGTTTCAAGGAAGAAACCCTAAACTTTTCTATACTTCAAATTGAGCAAGAGGAAGAGCTGCGCTTATGAAGGTTCACTTTTTTCATAATCCAGTTATATGAAGTGTTTTCTTCTACATACAAGCTGCTACCATTCATACATGTCCACTACTTCATATAATGACTGTTGGGACAAGTATATAAATGAGGACTTTTGAGAGTAGGGGCCTAAAATGAGCTGTTTAGTCCATATTAAAACACCTGAATAAATGACCTGATTTGCAGTAGCAGTGCACTTCAGCCACAGCCAGTGTGCTATCAGTGGGGATTATTGAATGCTTAGAGACTAAAGGAAGATTTGGGACTTGAATGCATTTCAACAGGGACACACCCTACAGTTGTCTGTTTGGATTCCTTCCTGTGTAATATGAGCTGGATAAAAAGGATGCCCATAAAATGGTGGAAGATGCCAATTGAGAAAGTATGCAAGTAATTTGATAGGACAAGATGAAAATTAAAATCTTGAAGAAATTAAGCTCTAAACCTTTCTTAGGTAATGACTTCAGGAAAGGGAAAACAAAGGTATTAATACAAAATGGGGAAGAAGCAGGGTGTTGGGGAATGACTGGTGTTTACAAGTATACCATTAACTTCATTAGACAGGCTTGGGGGGTGAACCTGAAATCTTCCAGTGTATAAAAGATTGTTATAAACAGGACAAATGAAAGTAGAAGGTAGTTTTAATTGTAGTAAAGGAGTTTAGAGAAGGGCAACACTAACTAAAACATGGGGCAAAGTATCAGAATGAGCTCCTATGGCTTCAGACATGATCTGTCTGCAGCAGTGTGCAGGTACAATCACTGATCTCTCCTGGAGTTGCTGCTTGATGCTCCTGTAGTTCTCAATGCAGATGTCTCCCTGACATCTGCACTGCTGATGGCATAAATGCCATAAAAGTCACATACATGATCTTTTTGGTAGTCCAAAATATCCTGATGAGGACTAATCAAGAGCCATGATGGTGCTCATTGAGTTAAGGAATGCCAGACCACAACTGATGTTACTTACAGCTGTGTCAGTTTTAAGGACGCAACATCAAGTGGCCCAAATAGCTGGCAAAGTTTTTAATAACATCAAATATTGGGAAGAAATATTTTTGTAAAGTTTCTCATGTAAGTCCAGGGTAGAGGTTTAGTGATGCTAGCTGAAAGAGCTATTTGTCAGACTTAAGTATCTTCTTTGTGACATTTTTTCCCGAGTAAAGCAGATTTTTGAAGATTTGTTTTCTGGTAATCAAAATGAGGTGAAGGCTAAATATTAGAAGAAAAATACTGTGTACAGTTATGCTATCCCTCCTCTAGCACTACTTGTAGCTACAACAAGGGTGCTTGTGCATGTAAAATGATTGTCACTAAGCAGAGGGCAGACAGCAGTGTTGAAGGGACAAAACTATCTACTTAAATATTGCATAAATGACTATCTTTGGTTAGTGGGATGGAACATGCAGTGTTCAATGTTTTAGAAGAATTCCCTTTTTCTAAAATGAAAAAAATGTGAAGTGTATGCCATTGTTTTACAGCTTACACAGCTGTGGAAAGACTGAAATCTGATGCATCACCAAGGGAGATGATGTAAACTGGAAACTTGACATTTCAAGGGAAAAAAATACTTAAAACGGAAAACAGAAAAAAAAAATACTAGTTGTCTGCACAAAGCTGAATTTCCAAGAAGAAGAAACAAAGCAAACGGAAAGCAAACAGATCAGTGAATGCTTTATAAATTTACTATCAGCACCTCCACTGGGGAACAGCCAAATTCAATGAGTCAATTAGTTTAGAATTAAAGTGAGTATATGAATAAACAGTAGTATATTTTAATTATTTCATAAAAATAGTCAAATTTTAAAGTTTCAGTCCAGAGGACTCAGTTCTGTGTACATGTTCAGGAAAGTATAAATTAATAAACCTGTGAAGGCCAACGTTTATAGTTCTAGGTTGTAATTATACAGTGATAGATGTAGATTACTGGAAAAAAATAATCACAGCTGAGCAGCTGCCAGTGGCTGAAACTATCCCAGTAAAAATGCCAGTGTGAGAAGTTTTTTGTAGACCAAGGTTATTGATGGCTCAGCCTTAGCCCAAGAAGTCTTTGTCTGAAAATAGCTCTGTTTCAGTCATCCTAATTATGCTAACACTATATGTGTTGTCTTCAGATTATGTTGTGTGATGTTTGCTTCACATGTCATAAACCACTGCATATCTTTCATTAAATTTTGGGTTTGGTACAAGAGTGATTGTAGGACATGGCTAGGTTTCTCTTTTGCAAGTTTCCATCAAGCTTATTGAAAACCTGAAAAAAAAATCAAAAAGTCCTTAGAAGTTAACAAAATAAAAAGAATTTTTCTAGATACATTTTAAACAACATTCAGATTAATAAATGCAATAAGAAACTGCTCAAATAATTTTAAAATAGCCATTTTAAGATGATAAGCAAAACTAAATACTTTCTTCACTACACTTGGAAATCAGCAAGATTTACTGTTCTGTTTTGAACTTTGTTCAAAGATAAGTTTTGTGAAAGTATTACTGTAAATTAGCATGTACTGGAGCCATCAGCCTGTCGAGAATAGCAGAAGATAGTTGTATTTTTTTATTAGTAATATAGCCGGTGTGTAATTTTTACATCAAGTAACATCTCACATGGGAAAATGATGCATTCAGAAAGGACATATTACAGAGTGAACAATATTAAAGTGTTCTACCGTAGAAAGACTATTAAGGGAAAATGTGATTTTTGATGACAGTGCTGACCCATCAATCCAAGTTAAATCAGGCATATATTTAATAGCACAAGACCCTTATACTGAACACCTCTTTACATTACAGCATACACCTTACCCCCGTTACCAAAATTCCGTGCGATTAAAATTCTTGGGGAGTTGAACTTCACCAAAATGAAGGTAGGCATACAGTATGAAGCCAGGTACTTGCTTATTGAGTATATAACCCACTAAAACTGACACAAATCCTTAGAGAGGAAGGTAGAGATGACATTATGAGATTATCTGTGCCCTTGATTCTCCCTGTAAACATCTGCAGAGCTATCTTTTTATCCTCCTTCCAGTTGCTTTAATACCTTCAATTGCAATAATGCATATGTTAAAAAAACCCCAAACATACAAGAACCACCCACCCCCTCCCCAAATAAAAACACCCACCCGCAGCATAATGGTGGTTAAGCTCTTGGTGTACTGAGACAACTGCCAGGCAAGCTGACCGATACTATTTGTGACTGGTAGTATTTGCCTCTTTATACTCCTTCCCATCTGTCTGTGTCCATCTGCTGTCTTGTCTATCATTTGAAGTCTTTGTAATAGTCACCATCTTTTACTTTCATGTTGGAAATAGCATTTAGCACAAAAAGGCCTTGGGTTTACCGTGACATTAATAAACATTATTACAGCTAGTACACTTTTATTACAGCGTGTCTTTTTTTCCTTTTGACTACATCAGTTCTCATGCTGTGAGATTGTAGTTCATGAAGATCTTTGAAGAATTCTGTACTACCTACATTTTTAATGAAAATGTCTACCTCCTGCTGGCTTGGCACAAACTAAGGGCTCCAATACAATCTAATTTGCAGCCAGATGGGGAAAAAATGTTTTAACAATAAGCAAACATATTCAGTTCATGGCTACTAGTTAGCTCTTGTTTTTCCCATCATAGAGATAGAAATTACTTTAAAAACTGTTTGCAAATCTTATGCATGTCTTTAAATCTGTCAATAAATGTTAGAAGTAATATATTTCCAGAGTAAGTTTCTACATTGCTTTTTTGAAGCTAAACTGCAAAAATTACAGGATCCCGTTCAGGATCAGGCCTCTTTTGCTGATCCTGAAGGCTGAATAAGCTGAGCAGAATCTCTCCAGCCTCACTGGAAATCTTGTGGTTTGTTCTGCCTATTCTGAGTTCTGGGAGTGGCACCGAAAAGCATCCCACTTTTTTAGTGGAAAGCATCTTTGACTGGTGGAAAAAAGTGCTTTTGATGGGTGTTCCACTTGCAAAGAACAGCTTGCTGAATGTCATCTTGCACTTAGATTCACTGAAGCTGCCTATTCAAAGCAGTATACGACTGTGATCCTTAACTCTAAATCTGGGCCAATTCAATCAGTCCCTTTCCCTTAAGTTAATGAGCAGATCCACGTTGATTTTAATGTCAGCTTAGTAGACTGTAAGCTCTTCAGGGAGGAATTGAATTTTCTGTCATGTGTGGTATCCAGCCTGCTGTCAGAGATTTGATTCAGGATGATAACGGTAGTTACAAAAAAAAGGTGGAAACTATTTTATTAAGTAAAGAGTGTTTAAATGAGAACTTCTGTCATAAGGCTGCTGTTTAAGTGAAATATTAGGTAAAAATAATACATTTCAAGCATCAACTAATATTTATTGACACTTCACGTGTCTCTCAGCACTATTAATGAAGTCTTCTGTTTCTTCAATAATAGAATATTACTTACCAATTTCTCATTCTCCATTATTTCCCTTGCAAAGTACTATCTTTGGAAGGAAATTATTTTTGTGTTGTCAATTTCTCTCTTACTGTATCCACATCTTAAATATTAGATCACAAAGTAAATAAATAATTCTGCTTTATCCAGTAATGCTGAGAGTTAGTGACACAGTGCACCATTATTACATACCTGTACTTGGAAAAATCTCCCTTTAGAATTAGATCCGACAACTTCTTAATGTGGTGTGGAATACTTTTTTTTTTTTTTTTTTTTTTAATAAGCACTCCTATTAAAAAAAATTACATTAGTTGCAAAGTTATTTACTCTATGAGGTGTCAAGATAGGTGAATTTGCCTTTTGTACAACGGTCTGTTTTATCAAGAGCCTTTCACACTTGTAGTACATGTGAATGTACTGCTCAAGAGAGGTGCTGTGTTAATAGGTCGTCTGTAAAAGTGACGTTGTCTGTCCACATGATTAGAAACATATCTAATATAGATGCACTGCCACCTGCCTTTTTCCACAGAAACTGTCACAGTCATTCCATTTCAAGGCTATCTGTGGGTTAAGTCCTCAGCTTGTATGGCCCAATTCATTGTCTATCTTCTGCTGAGACTGATAATTAACTTTTCAGTTGTCATAACAGGCTTTGGATTGAACTACTCTGAAAAGAGGTAAAAACAGTGGATGTTAGACTTTTATGGAGCAAGAGATAGAAGATTTTCTTTTCATTTGATTTTTTTTCTTTATTTGAGAAAAAAATGTAATTTACCTTTTGCTCTTGAAAAATTAGTCTCATTGAGGAAAAAAACCCATATATTTTCCTTCATTTTTCCTACCATTAAATGAGACAAAATTACTCTCATTTGGAAATAAATACAGTTGATTTGGGAAAGGATAATGTGATAATTATGATGCCTCACACAAAGTTCATGCACAACTGTTACCACCTGACGTGCTCATTAGCTATCCTGATGCAGAAGGTTGGTTTTATCTATTCTGAACCTGTTTTCCCTCCACCAGATTCATGAAATTGTTGAATTTGGTCTCTGTACAGACTAAGATGAAAAGATAGCAGTAGAATTGTGTAAATACTGCCAATGCTTTCTGAGTGCATTCAATCAAGTTTAAAAAACCCCAATGCATTAATTTTTCCATATTTGTCTCCATGTTTATATTGAGTTCCTATGAAGAAAAAGATGTTACTGGTTGAGGCTTCCTGTCATACAAGTATCTCAAGGAGTCAGAAAGGCTGAAGTGAAACACTTGTACAGCTACTCACTTTTGAGGTAGCATATATATTAGATGAGAGACCTTTCAGGGTAGTTAAATAGTGAAGAGGGCTCTTTAAGCCTTGTCAGAGCCCTGTCACAGAGGCAATTAACAAACACAGACATTGATCAAACCTCTCTCTTCATTACTGGGAAAGCTCATGCATATACAATGGATTGCCCAGCAGTGACAGGAGAAAATTAAAATTTGCATTCAGCCACTTACACTGTCAAGAGCTTAATTCTTCTAGGAATTATGCTTCAGGTAGAGGACTTACATTCCCAAAAAAGTAAAGATTGTCTGTAAGACAGCATCTTCTGGAACTCCCTAACCCTTTCAGGGCTGAAACTGCCATAGGAATTTTAACTTTTGGAGGATGGAAGGAAGGCTCAAGATCCAAAAAGCAGATCTACGAGATCTCATCTATCTTTACTCACAAAAGACATTTAAACACACATTTACAGCAACTCCAGTGAATTCCATCATGTGTTCTAAGCTGAATAGCAATGATGTTTTGAAGAATCAAGGTCAATAAGCATATATACTCAGTGATGGCACAGTGCTTCTGGCTCATCAAAAAGCTTGGATTTTGAGATACTACTGACTAGGTAGAAGAATCCCTTTCCAGTCTTGGTAAATTTAAACAAAACCTGGGAAAAAAAGTATGGATACTACTACTTGATGAATTTATCCTCACTTTTTGTTCATCAAAGTACCTGGTATCAATTATTCTTTCAGCTACGTCTCACAAACACCGTTTTCCTATCTTAAATTGTTTTTCAACAATAGCACTATCGCTTCAGAGAAAACCTGACATTTCCAAATCTGAAATACAAGATTGAATTCCCTCCATCCAATGTGGTTTTGATGGTATTCGGTCTGTTTAGTCTTCAAAATACAACTTTTTACAAAGTTTTCAATATTTTTATTTGACTTCCTCAAAAGTCACTGCATTATTATAATTTTTAAAAGCACACCTTAGTCTTACATGTCTCCCAGTATAGTCATGGTCTTAGAGTAATAAAACTATAAATACCAATTTTTTAAAGCTTAAGATCATTAGTATGTACAGTTGTATGCTTTGGAGTAGGAGGTTGGACATCACTCACCAAAATTCATTGTCAGTCCAGGCAGGACTCAGCCAATAATGAGATGCAGGAAAGCACCTATGTATAAGTATCTTGATTATGGTTTTAATGTACAGATTGGTATAGAATATAAAGTGCAGTGAAAGCTACATTCCACACAGAAACATGACAAGCAGTCATTAAAGAGAGGAGGAAAGAATTTTACTCACTGAAGGAAAGCATTGTGTACCAGTTAGTTATATATAGGCAGCAACCCCTTGGTTAACAAAGCAATATATACATATTGAAGGAGGGAAAACAATTCTGGTTTTCATTAAGAATAATGGCCTGATTATCTCCTGCAAAAACATGGATTAACATGAGTTTTGGTGCAAAAGAATAGATCTGTCTGGATGTCCTTGAAGGATTGAAGGGGAAGAGAGCTAACAAAGGGTAGGAAGGGGAGCAAGCAGAGATGTAAGCATACCTGAAGGTGCACCATGAAGGTGTTTCCCTGTTGGAAGCTAAAAGAAGTGTAATGGACAAGATTTCAGGGGGAGACTACTGAGCAGCAGCAACATCTGACACGTGTGGCAAAGGCCCAAGCCCCAGATGATAACTTCTCAAAGTAGACATAGTATTACGTGAATAAGAGAGGAAGATTTTTCTTACATAGCCTTGTTTTAAGTACACTAGGCAAAACTTTCTTTCACTTCTGCATGTATATATTTTTGCAATGATTTGTAACTGCTGGTTTGCCATGTTGTGCATAAATGCTTGCATTTGCATTCCACCATAACTGAGCTTGAGTGGTATTTAATGTAACTGGAAGAGCATGACGTTGCTTAGCTAAAAGTATCTGTACACTGGGCTATCTCAATAAAACCCTGCCTCCTTAGTACATACTCCTATACTCAGAGGGTAACAGAACAGGCTACATTTCAGTCACACCAGTCAGATGGAGGGCTAGCACCACAGATATCAGGAGAGAGTCATGGTTAAATGTGAGGTTTGCAGGAAAAATGTCACAGTATCATCACTGGTTTCCACTGTGTTAAAGGCTGAAAGAATATTTTAAAAAAGCAGAACAAAGCCACATGCTCCACAAGCTGCTCAGTAACTTTGGAGTGAAAATTATACAGGAGATAAGGTACAAACATGCCATAAATCAGTAAGCCTACAACATCATCTTCCAATGCAGCAGGCTCTTTCCAAAAGCTTTGCAATGCAGTACTCTTGCTTCCCCCAGGGGTTTTCTCCTTTTTGAACAGTGCAATAATATGAATTCCAAAGGCACGAGATTTTGTAAAGGGAGGAGAGAAGATGTTTCATTCAAAACCAAAATGGGAAAATCACTATATTTAGCTGACATTTAGATGTCATATTTATCTGTATTATGAGAGTCCATAATCTGGAATTGCTCTTCTACCCTCTTACTCTGCCTTTACCTCTGTACCCCTCTGAAAGGGTAGGCTTTACTGTAGGTCTCATGCTCAGAAACAAAAATAAATGGCTTTTTCTTTAACAATTCTATGTTCTGCAATAATTTATAAAAACTAAGTAACCATTATTTAAGTTTATGTTTTGTCTCCAAGCATATATTAGTTCTTATATTTTCAATTACTGTTAGTACAACATTGCTTGCAAGATCCCACCAAGATTATATTTGATTGTCATAACAACAATGTCAAAAAACACAGTAAGGGCTATTGTGCTGAAGAAAAACTAGCCTACGTGGACAAGCCAAATTAAGAGACAAATGGGTGCAAAAGCAGATGAAATTATTTGTTTAAACCCACAAAGTTTATCAGTGACAGTGGCTGCAGAACACCCAGATCTTACTGAAACAAAACTGTCATATCTCACAGTCTATCACGCTTTGAAAAATTTTGTTACACATCTGAAATCCACAGTTAATTTCACCCAAGTTTCACAAATAAAAGTCTACACAAAAGCCATTTGGGAAAAAATTAAACCCATGAAACAACCCATGCTCATCTGTTTTATTTGTTTTATTAAACTTCTTCTCCATTTCTCACTGTTTCCTTTCAGCCTAGTGATATCTATTTCCAGATCTTGAAAAATTGTAGTATTCTGTACAGAAATGAGTTAACAGAATCATCTGTGAATCAGATAACTCTTTATAAGCAGATTGTCCCTGAGGGACGTGCTCAGTGCTGAAGAGAAAGCATAATGCCTTACGTAATCCCCAAATGTTGGCTGATGCCTCAAATTGGGAGGAAGGCAGTGTCACATTTTGGCTAAAGGGTAATAAGAAACTTGGGCAAATCTCTGTGGGTAGAGAACATGAGTCACTCTTCATAAGTGTAGAAATATTAACCAAGATAATTGCTAGATTTCCCATATATCATCTGAAGCTCCATCATTTGAAACATCCAATTCTGAGGTAGAAAACCCTACACAGTGTTTGGCATATGGCACATATGGCTGAGTACTCTGTGTGGACAAAGCAGATAATGAAATCAAACAAGGTTTCAAAAAATTGTTTCCCCACTTAATTTTGAATGCTATGCAGTGGGGATAGAGCAAAGATGCATTTCATCAAAAAGCAGTCAAAACCTAGAATCTTTGTTTTAGTATGTGGCTTGCACATCTGTGAAGATGGAGGAATACGAAGCATGGAGCTGCCATCAATAATGGAATAGCTCACTTTGTGGACTGGAGAATACAATATACTGCATTCCTGCATGCTTATTAAGTGAAGAACTCTGGTCTCCTAGAGGGGAGCAGTTATTTAGAAATGTGACGGAATTTCTTTCTTAAACTTCCAATACTGCAGGTAGAAGAGGGGGGGGAAAGGAAAAAAAAAAAAAAAAAAAAAAGATGGACAAGCTCTATTAGAGGTTTTAGTTTTCTAAAAAGACAGTTACCCCACATAAATTGTATACTCTCTATTGTCTGGCATGCAACACCTGGTTTTAGCCTTCAAAGTAGATCCATAGGAAAATAATACATTGTTGGCAAATACTAATTAGGTGGACGTGCATAATCCTAATATTTTTTTTTTCTTTCTTTCTATAGTCAACATACTACTGTTATTGCATCCAGTGGCATCCAGCTGTGGCAGGTTACCAGAGCTGTAGCCAAACCTGGACAAGATTTGGGAACAAATTGGCACTCTGACACTTTGACTTTAGCAGTCTTTTTCAATACATTGATTTGAAGCATGTGATGACTACACTGAGAGTCACAATCTCCTTTGGTAAATTAAGAATTCCTCTTAGGTGGGTGATAACAAGTTCAGCCTTCTCTGCTCTCAGGAGACTAGCTAACAGTGAAATATTGGAAATACAAAAAGTCACCTCATTAATCAAATTAAAATCAATATAACATATGCATATAATAGAGCACAGAAGAGACAGAATTCAAGAATGCTCATCCTGTCTCAATCATTTACACTTCTGTGCTGTTGCCTGTAACATAGTGCGACTGGTACACAAGCAAGCGTGGACTACCTGTGCCCACAGAAATGTCACATACTGGCCAAATCTCTTCTTCCTCTGGAAACTCGCCCATGATTTAATATATCCCTTTCACCCCAGTAGGTTCTTCTGCAACTTTAAAAGAAATCATGCCACAGGTCCAACTTTTCTGTCAGTGCAACTGGTGCTTGGCAGTGCGTGTATACATCTCTTCACCAGAGTTATCTGTAGGTGAACATCCCCAACAATACAAGTAGTTTCTTGGTCTTGTTTACACCCATAGTGTTTTTGTACTGGTGTGGAAGAAGCTGAAACAATACATTTGTTTTTAACAGCAGTGTCAGCCCAATGGCATGAGGCACCACCAGCCTGCCTGGCCCTGGAAAAACAACATGAGAACTCAAGCTGATCTTGCTGAACAGAGGAATGGGTATGTATTTCCTGAGGGTCTTGGTCCAACTTGGACACAGCAAATGATTAGTATGAAACTCAGTTCTTCCCATCTGAAATGTATCCACAACAATTTAGACTTCTGGTTTATTCCTGTCCATTTTCTACCCCAAGGACCTTGCTTGCTTGTGATACTCTGAAATGTTAAAGAGGAAGGATGGAGAGAAAGCACTGACTGTAAAGGATAGCAGGTAAAGAAAGGACCCTGAGTCAGCAGGACCCTGCCACAGCACAAAATGTTCTGCCTCTCCTGTAGATTCCAAATACATGGAATTAAATGATGCCAAGGTGAACACCATCCAGGCACATCAGCTGTCCTTTCCTTGGAAAAAAGAGTATCACTCAGCAGAGGACATTTAATTCTTCCTCTAATGTTTTTTTGCTAATCAAGCGTACTCCTGGTTCTCATTAATTATATGCATCCCAAAATACTTGCTGGTAGTCGCAGCCACTCAGAGATGAGCAATATGAGAACAGAATGTTAATAACTGTGTCACAAGCTCTTGCCAAAGTACATTTAAATTAATGGATCTAAGAAATGATTTCTTTTCTAATGAGAATCATTAAACATGAGATTGAATTTTAGCAACATCTGAAAAGGCGTAACAGACTGTCAGTGGTTTCAAAGCCTAAGCAGCAGTTTGAGCAGTTAGTCTCTAAGGTGAAAAAAAACTGTATTGGGAAAAAGTCTTAAAAAAATTTAAACTGTCATTTACGAACAAGTTAAAACTGGTAAAAATTTTTATCTTGGGATTACCAATTAAAATACATTTAAAGTGAACCCAGAGAAAATTAACCAAGTGAATGTATGGAAAAATATAATGCATTTTCCTGAAAGAACTTGTGATCCATATAGGTAACAGAAAGGCAAGAAAGGGATAACACAAGCAAGCAAGCAAAAATGAGTGAAAGGCTGCTGTATTTACCATATTCTGTGGGCTCCGATAATTCATTATCTGACGAAAAGTTAAATTCTGTGCATTAAAATAGTATTTAACAACAATGGAAAGTTTGGGGGAGAGGAAGCAAAGTCAGAGGCACTCAACAGAAGTTGAATGAAAGAATGAATGAAAGAATGGCTGAATACAGCTAAGTTTCTAGCTAGCTTTTAATACTTTGTTGTTCCTTTTAGCTGGCAGCTGTAGTTTGACCCCCCTAAAAATGACTGAATCTATAATAAACACCAGAAAATAAACTTAGCAGTCAGGAATATATTGGATCAGCTACCATTGCCTCTATTTGACTATATTTTCTGTTACCCAACTTCAGATATTTCAGTGGAAGATGCAAATATTTTTACAACGAAATGCAAATTGTATTGTAAAATTCACAAATAGGTGTGATAGGCCACCTTGATGAAGGTGGTGTTGCAACACCGATGATTACCTGACATAGTAGTTTAGGTGCACCAGGCTCTAAATATAGTGGCTTTTAACAGCCACATAACTTATTGTGTCCTTGCTGCCTGTATAAACAAATCTTTTCTGAACCCGAAATCCAAACCCAATCTTCAATACACACGGTATTTATCACCTGTGAGGAAGTTTCACAGTTCAAAAAATAGCATCTTCATGCATATAAAATTTTAAGGTTTTGAAAATTAATAACAAGAAAAGCAGTTTTGGTCCAGCTGCAGGGCCAAGAGTTATAAAATTACCTATCCCATTTACCTACCAAGATTTAGAGGGCCACAAAAGATGACAATGAGCCTTTCCTGAACAAAGACAGTCACTATAAATGAATACTTCATTTTTTCAGTATTTTGGCTACATTACTACAAGAATATGGGGAATAATTCTGCCTGGGTTTCACCTTCAGTTTTGCACTGAGGTAACTAGAGCCATGCCAATGATACACAATGATGAATAAATACAAATTATTTTTCTCAGAAGGAATATAAGCTATTAATGTTGGTTCTTGTCGGTGGAATATCCTATTCGAAATTGTGAGTATGAGCAGTCTTCTAATGGAACAAATTCTGACTAAATCTAGAAGAACTGTCATATGAGATACTGCAGCTAGAACACGGTCTGAAATCAGTTCCAGAGATCCTGGCTGTCATTTTCTAGTACATTAATTAATGCATTGATCTTTCCTTCTGGACGCCTAATGAAGCCCAGCTTCCTCTGCCCACACAGAGGGAAAATCTTTAACATGACTTAATGACTAACAGAAGTGTGAGTCAGTACATTCATTATCCTTAATGTCAGTCATTTCCCCAGAGAAGGAAACTAAGAGAATCATAGCAAAAAGGAGGACCCTCTGGACAGAAGACCCCAAAGACGTATTGGTCTTTTCCCCAACAGCTGATCTAGGCATGAATTAGGAAGACAATACAATTATGCTACAATAATCTGTAGCAGGTTTTTTGTGTCAGAGTTACACCTAGAGGAGAATGTAGGTTTTCTCCTAGGCATGTGTGTTCCTTTAGCAGGTGTAACTCCCAAGGGTCCGGTAATTCCTATGAAAGTTTGCGAAAGCCCAATTTGAGCAGAAAGGAAGAGAAACACAGGTGGAAACTTCACAAGTCCCTGTGGTCTGTCAAGGAAGTACATTTGTTTTATGGATCTTCTGTTTCAAGATAAAAAGCGATGGGCAATGTTCTTCTACTACATCAGTACTGCAGTGTTAAATGTCTGCAATGCCAGATGACATAAAACAGGATTAGTTCTCAATGCTATTAAGCAGTGCTGGAGTACTAGGTCTTTGAGTTCCTCTACTACGCTCTGCACTGCCCTAAATAATCATCTCTGTGCCATCTAGTACCAGCATGCCTTTCTTGGACCTGGTCTTCATCCAACACCCACTGAAACCCTTCTCCAAAGGTTTAAACAGTTTTATGACATTTAGTGGCATACGATGGCAAATAAAACATCTGTGAAACATTGAAATGCTATTAAGCACTTACTATCCTGAAAGGTGCACCTGAACTTAGTGTGGGTGATTTTATCCTTACTGGGTAAAAGAAAG
This sequence comes from Athene noctua, assembly GCF_965140245.1. Lineage (NCBI taxonomy): Eukaryota > Metazoa > Chordata > Aves > Strigiformes > Strigidae > Athene > Athene noctua. The sequence continues at coordinate 65,727,276 of NC_134038.1, forward strand.
AAAACTAGCAGCTTACACAGATATTATTAAACTCTTTTCCTCCTAGATTTTCCAGTCTTGCACGGATGCTCATGCTCTGTCATGGCATGCCATTGCATGCCATTGCACTGTCAGGAAAAACTGACATCACTGTGGACACTTGTCAGTGTCATGAAGATGGCGTGGATTCAAATATAGAGATATTCTGTGTTTAATACACAGAAATCTACTGTCCATTGCTAATACATTAGATGTACAGCACAGTTTAGTTACGCGTTAGATGATGATCTTTGGCAGATATGGCATAAATTTGTTCAAAGCTAGGTAGTTAGCTATTAGCTTTAAACAACTGCAAGTAATTGAATATTTATGCAACTCTACACCTTTTTCCTTTGTCTTTGCATTGAATGAATTTGCTTATATTAGAGCAGCTATGACAACCAAGATATGAGAGGAACTTTGCCTACAAACTGATGATAAATGTTCATGGTTATCAGATTGTCTGTCACAAGTTATTTAGTTTTGATCTATGTGAAGCTTACAACAGTTATTGCTGTCGCATCTGAATGTTAAAGTCTAATATTAAAATTTACACTAGGAAATGGCTTGAAAACAAGAATGAATAAAGAAGCCATTACCAAATTAGGATCTGAGCAATTTTTAAAAAATCATTTTATAATTTTTCAGAATTCAGCTATCAGTTCAATCCTGATAGGAATACTCACAGTCATTTCTGAATTTGAACAGAAAAAGTCAGGATCTTGTTACTAGAGATAGCAGTTTATTCTATACACATTTTTGCATGTCTGTTACTAACATCTTAATAATTCATACTTCATTTGATTTACAGTTTCTTCCATTTTATTACAGATATGCAATTAACTGGCCAGGAATTAATTCAATGCTTTAGTACAGTTTGACAAAAAAGTGATTTAAGGATGCAAAACATCCCTTGAAATGTTAGTACAGTATAATTTTTTCCACATTGTTTCCTTTTTTTTTTCTTTAATCTTATTTGTGAAGGTTTGACACTTTTGAGTACATTTTATACAGTGAAAATGAGAGTTCTGATATTGCAAATCCCTTGCTCCAGGTTCATTATATTTTATTATAGTATCTAAATATAAAAGAGATTTAGAAATAATTATTCTCATCTACATTTTCAGCAATAACTACTGAAATGCAGGTCACAGCACAGGAAGGAGAAGCAAAAAAGACCAACTCTGAAGAAATATTAGAAGGAAGAATGAAAAGAGAAAAAAGTGGAAAAATTATATAACACTACAGTGAGTCAACTTTCCTGTAACATTTATGAATTTTCCTCTACCTTCTACCTCTTCCTTTAGGAGCATTATTAGATGATGAGAAGGAAGTCATTATTTTATTACTGTTGAGTAAGGAAATATGAACTCTATCTTGATTGTTGTTTACCACATTACAAGAACTTAAGTATTCCTTGAATACTTAATATTTACAAAACCAGGTAGCCAAAAACAGTAAGGCTATTCAGTTAAGGTTTCTACAAGTTAAGAAATGCAAAGAAATGCACTATCTAACTGGATAATCAAACTATATCCTTCGGTAGGACCCCTGCCTCATTCAGCACATGGGCTGGACAGTGTTGTGTAGATAGGCAGTTACTCGGTATTTTGGCTATTATTCCCCACTTCTGATCAATGTGCAGGCAATGCTTTTTACTTCTTATTTATCATATTTACCCTATACTGCAGAAATGCTGTTTTAAAACCAGAATTATTTACCTTCTCATGATTTTTTTATGCTGCTTGTAAACGTAGCATTAGGGTGTTTCACAACTCTCATGTGATACAAAGACAGAGGATTCTCTGCCTTTTACAAAGAGCATAAGGCCAGAAATTAAAGACAGAAGTTTCTATTAATTTAGATACACAGTCTGAAATGTCTACAGCTTGGTTTTAAAGTATCTAATCAATACTAGAGTGCTTTTTTTTTTTTTTTTTTTTTAATGTAGAAAGTACAGGTCTCTGTGGCTTAGCTTGTAGTTGCAGAGCAGAGGGATGAGAGAATTCAATTTAGCCCATAGCATTTAATGGTCTCACTTAGTGAAACTGCGCTTCAGTGAACAAATATAGCGTGATTATATAAACTGTCATACTATGTAACTAGCACACTGTATGCCCAAAAGAAATGCAGTCAAGATTGGTATGACCTTCTGCCACAAGTGCAAGAATGACAATGACAGCTACAAGAGCCTCTCTCGGCCACAGGTACCAGTTTCCTGAAAAATCTCTGAGGTTGCTACTGCTCTGTCACCTCACACCAAAGTAGGATTCTGCCTGCATTGTGTTTTGCTTCAGGGCAGATGTAATTGGAGATTACTCTCATAGAGTTTTTCCCAGCTTTCTCTGTTAATTTTAGTAAAAAAGCTCCACATTTTCCTTAGTGCAGTCTCAGGCAGCACAAGTGGTCTATATCAAGCCCTCTTAAAAAAGTGTAACGTCTTACAAAAACAAAGGATGGAAGATTGTAACCTGAATGTCTTGTATTTCTAAAAGTGAGAAAGAACTATAATAAAGCTTGTAAATAGGCCTAGAAGGTGAAGTTGCAGGCCTTCTCCATTTGCATTTTGATATTGCAATAATGTTATTAGTTTGCATGTGTGCCACCACAACACAAAAGAGGATGGACTTTAAATAGTTTTTCTCATTCTCCTAATGGAGATTTTCTAAGTTTGAGGAAACAAACATATGATTTGTTTTCATACTTGGTTTTACTACATTAATTTCAAGCCGTTCTATTGTACAGCATTTACATTCAATCAAATGGTTCTGCAAGACAGTCCCTTAAAAGTTTGATTCTGTCCTCATAGCAATGTATATATTCTTGGGATCTGGCACTTAGATCTGAGACTGTGTCAGAAGAAGCTGTCAACCAGATAACGACTAAGGTAACCAGAGAGATTCCAGCATCAGCTACATGGATGTTATCCACCCAGGGGTTTTGATAGTGGAGATGAAAAAATTTAGGTTGGTTGCATGGTGTGGCCATTGTTGTGCAACCCCACAGCTTGGGCCAGGGCTACCTCTTACCCTGTAACCTGGGATAAATTTAGATGAAAACTTTTATCCCCAATGCAGAACAAAACTGTAAGTACCTAGTCTGTATGTTGATAGGCTCTCAGATTTTCTAAATCTGAAGTGCAGCTTGCCTAAATGTTTGATTATGAAAGAAAAAACTTCTTATTCCACAATATTGTTTATACTGCTGAGATACGAGACTAGATTACTGTAACTGCAGTCATGCACATCAGGGATAGTGGCTACAAATTGACTTTATGACAGCTACAGTTTGAACTGTATTAATGATGGAATCCATCTATGAACAAGATTCGCAACATTTTGGGGACCTTAAATATAATGCAATACAAAACCAGACAACTACAATTCACCTGATCAGATAAGTGAAGTAGCAGAGGCCTTTTTACTTACAAGATGAACTTTTACATATGTCAAAAATCAAAGAACAGCTATCTAACATACAGATCAAATTATATTACCTCAGGTTAGTACATTCACATTCTGTAACAAGTACTGTACTATTTCATTTTAGTCATCTGCACCTGGCAGCCTATGAATTTAGAAGAAAGACCTGTCTACACTTGAATTGTGAGTGTGAATATACAGAATAGGATTTGTAGATTTAATCTAATCAGACGTCCAGGCCTGGTATTTTCTATAAACCAACATTTTCTTCCACCAATCTTTTTATGCTACTAGCATAGGAGATAACTTCCATTTAAATCAGCAGAACTGAAGAATGTTCAGACTTCTTCACTCTTGTATTGTATATGCTTCTCATGTTCTCAAGTTTTAGCTGTTACAACTGGTTAGAAAAGCATATCCTCACTGATAAATAGGTTTAAAAACTAATCAAAGAAATGAAGAAAATAGTTTGGCTTCCTATATTTATTACTCATCTTCCCAGTGAGTGTGGAAGGAGTTCTTTCACTTCTATTATGTAAGACACAAACCTCTGAAATTCTCTTTGCTTTCAGCTGAGGAAAATGCTCCTTTCCCTCAATCTTTGCAAATCAGTGGCCTGGTCAGCATCCATTTTGCTCATAAGGGAATGTTTAAAGAATTTCATGATAACCCTTTTAGGGGGACTGAAAGTATCAGAAAGTGAATTTCTTTATACTACAGAGGATGGTTGCAGTTGTGATACCCAACTTCAGAGTATTTGAACTGCTTACAGAGAACTTGAACTACTTACTGTGAAACTGGCTTTTAGTATGCACCATTACCAAGCAGTTTTATCCTACTTCAGTTTTCCTTTGATTTGCTGAATGTGTTCAACCTGCATTATTTTTTAAAGGTTTGTCGATGAATTTTCAAATTCCAGTCCAGTTCATTTCTTGCCTTGCCTTGACAGAGTTTCACATCTAACTCTACATCTGTCTCACTATGCATGACTTAAAGACTCATTTTCAGGACTAAGACTGGAAAGGATTTTTATCATTATCTGGTTTTACCTCCTGCATGATTCAGTCCATAGCTTTAGTTCCACCTTAAACCAGTTAAAACCCCTCTATATATGTTTTTAGAAGCCTGATTGCAGTGCATAAAGATTTAATAAAATGACTGTCCTGGTTTGAGTTAGTGGTGGGGGTTTTTTGGTAGCAGGGGAGGGGGCTACAGTGGTGGCCCCCTGTGAGAAGCTTCTCAAAGCTCCCCTGGCTCCAAGTTGGACCCACTTTTGCACCACAGCCGGGCCAATTAGGTGCAGCTCTGTAATAACATATTTAAGAAGGGAAACCTGGGAGGAGTTGTGGGAGTTGTGAGGAGGAGTTGCAAGGAGGACAGCTCTGCAAAGAACAAGAACGGAGGAGGAAGTGGGGGAGGTGTGCCAGTGCAGAGACTCCCCTGTACTCCATGGTGAGACACCAGGGCCACCCCCCTGCCACGTCTATAGTGGAGCAGATACAGAATTGTGGCCTGTGGGGGACCCCACGCCGACCCAGATGACTGCACCTGAAGAAGGCTGGGACCCCATGGGAAGAAGGCCCGGCTGTTGTGGTTTGGCACTGGGAGGATTGCAACGTACAGGGATGACCCACACACCTGTGAGAGTGACTCTTGTCAGAGAGAGTTTGTGGAGGACTGTCTCCTGTGAGAGGGGGACCATGCTGGAACAGGGGAGGAATACCAGAAGTTCCCCCCTCCCCCAGGTGGAAGAAGTGGCAGGACTGCCTGAACCCCCCATTCCCTGCCCCCTGTGCCTCTGGGGAGGAGGAGGAGGTAGAGATATCTGGAGCAAAGCTTAGCCCAGGAAGAAGGGAGGGATGGAGGAAGGTGTTTTCAAGATGTGGTAATGCTTGTCATGGCCATACTCTGCCTGGCAAGTGGTGGTGTTTTTAGTGTCTGTATTAAATTTATGGTCTTTTTTTCTTCCCCTGATGAGTCTGGTTGTTGCCTGTGCCTTAAAGGATGAGATCATCCCTCTCTATCCTTATCTCAGGTTCCTAGATCTTTTGGTTTTCTCCTTCCCAGCACTGGGGGGCAAGGAGGGAGTGAGCAGCTGCATGGTACTTGCCCTCTGAGCTCAAACCACGACAACGACAAAGTTTCTTCTTAGTTTCAATTAAACCAACCTTTAATAAATAAACATCATAATGGTTAAACCAACTCAATTAATCGAGCTAAAATGAATGTCTATTCTAATGTGAATTTCTGAAAGTAACGTAAGTTGCAAAAAGTCACAGTGAACAGCCATTATTTCAAGGAATGGCCTTAAGTCTTCATGGTTTTCTTCACTGTTTTTGAATCTTTGGACAACTTTAGATCAGGTAGTCAAGGTGTGTTTTTAGAGCACTAGAGCTGTTCAGTTTGGATTGCAGAGATTTTACTTCTCTACAGGTTTTACTGGTACCTTCATTGCGTGGTAGCCACACAATATTTTTTACAACCTTGTTAAATAATCCCTCAGTGCTAATGCCTATTTCCCAACCCACAGTAGTATGTGAAATAAACCTGGAACAACAAATCCACAATCTTTTATGTTTCCAAAATAACTGTCACATATGGTGCATCAAAGAAATGTCAGTTTTACTATTTTTTCTTACTGGTCAGAAGCCACGGAATGATTTGGTTGAAAGAGAAAGGGTGAAATAAGGACAAAGGCAAGACCCAGCTGACTCTATGCCCCTGAGCTCCAGCCATGTGAACATTCCCAGGGCAAAGTTAAAACCCTTTCTGATAGGGTTACATACACTTCTGCTGCAGTCAGAAGATGATGCCTGTGTACTGAGAGATGGGACTCTGAACTAGCACTGTAAGACTAAATTAGTAACTGGAGATGCTGGCAAAAGTGGTAGACCTGGTTTTCTGCATTGCATGTTTTATTTAAAAATGGTGAATTAAGATATTCTGGAAAGTAACATGTACAAACTTCTGTTCATTCTTTCACCTGTGTCATAAACTTGATGAATATAGATTCACCAGACTGAAACAGTGGTGATTCAGCAGTCTCATGCATGGCATGCAATGTTTTAGAGCTTCTTGTTCTGGGATTAGATAGGAATCTTTCAAAGTCTGGACTAACCATGAAGCAGTGCAATCTCCTTCAATACTTCTGTTTGCCAACTGACACAACAGCTTTACAAGACAGGAACTCATTGCAGGATGGCTGAATTTACATGTCACTTCTGATGTATTGGGTTTGCATGGCAAGATTTTGGTAGCGAAGGGGCTGCAGGGGTGGCTTCTGTGAGAAGCTGCCAGAAGCTTCCCCTGTGTCTAATAGAGCATCTTTGGTGGGCACCTGGTGTCCAGCCAGTGTCGACCCACCACATCTGATTAAAGTAGGCAAGAAAGAGGGACTGTCAGAAAAGACAAACATTACACAAGTCATGTTAGATAACACTACATAATAGAAAGGATGAGAACTTTAAATTATCAATTGTGAATATCTACACAAACTTTATCTCACTAGTGGGTAGTACTTATCCAAGTTGTTCTTCCTCATGATATAATTACCAGTTCTTGCAAACAGCTGAATGGCCACTGGTGGCCTTTCCAAACTATGTGTGAAAATAGAAGCCTATACTGATAAAAGGTTAGCAGGCTATCCCAGGGCATTTGCAGCTGCTTTCTAATTATTAAAACATGGCAAGCCCAAATATTCTAAAAAGGACATCTTGCCAGTCTAGCAGCTAAAACCATGACATGGATTTAAAAATTGTTAAAATAGTGTAAGTGCAGATAGTTTTTCACTGCATTCTGGGTTTTGAGTCATCTGGAGAGGGTACGGTAACTCTGCAGAGGTTCCAGTCAAGTGGCATGAACAGCTGCTAATTTAAGGAAAAAATCTGACTAGTACTTGAAGGGTCACAGCAGAGGATTGAGACTTTGAAACTTTAACAGGAATTGTGAATGACTACTGTTCCGTCTTCAGCAACAACACTACAAACCCTGTCTTACTGCTACTGTTGTCACTGGACTATTTCTCCAGCAGAGGAATTCTCTTTGGTGAGAAGAAACCTTTTTGCCCGTAGTGTTGCATTTTGAGGCATCAGTTTATAGCTGTCAGGAAAGTAATAAGATTAGAGGGAACTGAAGATCTGCAGATGTTTCTGGTGACATTATGCAGGTCCAAAGATTGTTTTGTGCAATATTTACTCTTTAAAAAAACATACCACAGGCCCCAAGATATGCTTATCCTCTGTATGCAGTACATCACTCAAAAGGCATTTAGTATATTAATTAAGTTCCAGAAACAATCAGTATCTCTACTTGATAAAGAAAAGTTTAAGTCTAAACAGCTTTATTTCATCTTCTCTGGTAGCAGTGCTAGTGCTTTTGACCAGATCTTATCAAATTTTGCAGTAGACATGCATACGTGTGCAAGTAATGGAGGTTTGAGAACGGCACTATAAAAAACAGGAGCAGTAAGGGTCACTCATTACCAAGATAATACTAGAAAAATTAAAACACTTAGTTGTTATGCTTTGAAACACAAGAAAAAAAAAAAAAAAAAGTCTGTTTCCTTGTAAAAGACCACCTTATGACTTTCTCCCACATGTCCCTTTTCCTCATCAGCCCTAGCTGCCACATGCCTGCCATCTGCAAGCTTAGAGATAGTCAGCAAAATCCCCAGTGAAGGCTACTGTGCAGGTGCTCAAGTGCGTAAGAACTCGACACATTTAAGCATTAGAAAAAGATATACACACACACATATGAAAACTTGTTACATGTTACCTCTGTAATTGCACATTACCTCCACTGTGTTATATTGCCACTGCATGTCAACATTCATTAACACAGACTGACAAATATTTTCATGAGATTTATGAAGTTCTGGTTGGAATGGAGCCCACTGTCCCCAAGGAAGGAGTTGTTTTCATCTCATGAGAAAATAAAGGAATGTACAGTGGAAGGGGCATTCCCTTAGAAGAAGGAACACAGCTCCACTGGAACCCATGGAGTTGCCAGATGCACAGTCGGCCACCAAATGTTGGTATTGGTCAAAAAGTCAGGCTGAAGGAGTTGGGGGCTAGAGATGGTGTGTTGTTCCCGGTGCTGGGTGCTTCATCCTGCCTAAAAAAAGTTGCTCCACTGGACCCTGGAGTCAGAACTTGATGCAATATTGTCAGGGCATGAAGTTGCGTTGCAAGTCAGGGATTTTTCCATTGGTTTAGCTGTCTGTAGGATGTTTTTGTTTTCATTGTACGTCTGGAATACCCAACCAGTGCTGGAGCAAGTGGGAGGTGGAAGCAAGTTGGATTAGAAGGAACAATCTCTGCCTGAGGGGAAGGTTGCTGTCCTCTGAGCAGCTGATTCTGTGGGAAACACTGTCCTACCTGCCAAAGCAAATTACAGTTGGCTTTTGAGTGAGATGTAAAAACATGGCCCTACCCGCCTATCCCCAGCAAAGAGTGTAGTTCTTTATCTAGCAGCATTAAAGGAGTTTAAGCAAGTGTGACATGGCTCTAGAACAGAATATGTGAATGAAGGACTTGTCCAGAAACTGCTGTATGCAGCTGGCGCAGAGTGATTGGTTCCTGCCCCCTGGCCTGCTGCAGTGGGAAAGTAGAAAGGGATCTGGTGAGACCTGCATGGTCATGGGGACCTGCTCTCTGGGAGAGCTCTCTCACTGAATGGATGTAGATGCTTGGAAAAAGCACGGCTCTACACCATTTACTCTGGTGTTTCTGCAAAACTGAAATATGGATGAACCACGTGCACCGTATCTGATGCTTTGGACTTTTTACCATGTGAGCCTACTTGCTTAGGCTACTGTGAGCTTCTGATTCAAGAGTCTAGCACTAGGCTTGCAGAGGTACCCAAAAGATGGATTTGCATTTACAGTAGTCATACCTCTTTTTACTAAACATGGTATCTGCTCCAAGGACTGTATATGTGTAGTGTACAAACTGTAATCTCTCCATTTTCCCCGAGAAATCACCCCCCTGACTTGTTAAGCCAGTATTTCTGCACCATTGTTCTACCTGGAACCACAGATCTTGGCCCAAGGATCTGGACCATCTCCTGATGGGTATTCTGTCGTTGCAAGCATCTCTTTCTCCTCAGTTTAAGAGGCTAAGGTGAGTCAGGTAACAGAATATCATCTGAAGGCTGTGGCTTTATTGTGGTTATCTTTAAGTAACTGAATCAAGAAAATGTTCATTCAACTTTCCAACCTTACCAATGTGGGTAAGTGTCCACTTACCTCTCTAACAGTAAAATTTGCTCAGGTAACTTATAATATGTGCAGCAAGGGGTAAGAATAATTGTTCATGATGTACAGCCACTCAGCCAAGACAGAATTTTCCAAAGCTTTTTTATTATCACCCTCTGGATACTCTGACCTAGCAGGATTGTCATGCTTTAACCCCAGCCAGCAACCAAGCACCACACATTGCTGCTCGCTCACTCCTCCCCCCACCCTCTGGTGGGAGGGCAGGAATAATCAAAAACAAGTAAAACTTGTGGGTTGTGATAAGAGCAGTTTAATAATTGAAACAAAAATAAAATAAAATAATAATAGTAATAATGTAATCGTAATGAAAAGGAAGATAACAAAAAGAGAGTGAAATAAAACCCAAGGAAGACAAGTGATGCACAATGCAATTGCTCACCACCCACTGACCAGTGCTCAGCCAGTCCCTGAGCAGCCATCAACCCCTCCCAACCAACTCCCCCCAGTTTATATACCAGGCATGACATCATGTGGTATGGAATATCCCTTTGGCCAGTTTCAGTCAGCTGTCCTGGCTGTGTCACTTCCCAACTTTTTGTGCCCCTCCAGCCGTCTTGCCGGCAGGGCATGAGAAGCTAAAAAATCCTTGACTTAGTATAAACATTACTTAGCAACAACTAAAAACATCTGTGTGTTTTCAGCATTATTCTCATCCTAAATCGAAAACACAGCACTGTACCAGCTACTAATAGGAAGAAAATTAACTCTATCCCAGCCAAAACCAGGGCAGGATGTAGCAAGAGAATTAAACTAAGCAGACTGACAAAATGAGCAGGATTGTCTATGAGCAGGATACAGTTTCGAATAATTAGGCATATGAGACCTTTAAAACTTCATTAACTGTTTCATTTTTGAACCCCTTGGATTTGTTTGTACTTTGTTAGGGCAAATGCTAGCTTTCTGTAGGCAGGAGTCATCTCAGTAACAGCACATTCCTAGCTCAGTTTAAAAGGAGGGATGCTGAGCTTTACAGAGCGACAGCACAAAATAATTCTACACAGTAGAAATGTAAACCAAGAGGTTGAGTCAATTTCATTTATTCAGGGAATGCAGGCTGACCTATGTACAAGCACAGACCAAAAAAAATCCCTTTTCATACAAAACTAGTAAAGGAGCATGGCCAGCAATACTCCCTCTCTGCTACTCATTGAACAATCTGTCTATTTAGGGTACTGCTGATTCTGCCAAGAACTGTCCCCTAATTCCACAGAAATCAAGGACCATTTTAATGGTTTTTAAAGATAATTACACAGGTTGGACTTTGATCTTTGCTGGGGGAATTGTGCAATTCAAGACAGCTGTACTCTGACTATATGGCTGCAGTCATTTCCACTCCCAGAGAGAGAAAATTTCTCTAGCACCAAAGAGAAATTATTTCCCTTCAAAATAACTTTTGTTACTACTAAGAAACACCTGTTGAACAAAGTGGGGAAATCCTAAACAAAAAAGGTGCAGACAGGTAATTCAAAGATACTGGAGATGCCTTTACCAAGCAGCGAGAGAAGCAAATTAGTATTAGTAGGTCTGTGCTGACACTCAGACCTGGTTCAGTATTTCTCACTTTGGGTACCAAAGTACCTGTTCTTTTAAACTGATGGCAAATTGCTTATAATGTCTGTGTATCACCTTCAACAGCATAGCAATATCCTGCACATTCTAAGCACAGTGTAATTTTCTTCCTTACACAAACCGCCAATTCCTTGCAACAGACTGTGGCATTGTCAACATTCTTATGCCCCAAATACCATGTATTTATTATAGCATTTATACTACCATGCTACTTCAAGTTGGCATTCCAGCTCCAGATAAACCTGGACTACTACTCAGGTTCAAAAATCTAGAAATAGCATATTATTTTAGTACTTATTTATCTGCTTTTATTTCATCTTTTCTTTCCATCTCCTTCTATTTTAACCTTTACAGTAATAGGCTTGTGGATCTATGAGTCAGTAAGCACAGAAGACCTCCCCTGATTAAAGGAGTGCTAAATTCAGTAATGCATCCATGTGATTTCTTAGACTGGTGCATGGGTACATTTTCCATCTTGAAGCAAAGACTCCATTTTAGCTGCTGCACTAACAGTGACCCCAGATCATGACAATACATAAAGAGAGCCTAAACAATGAGTCCAGGCTGACTCTGAACTTAAAAATGCAGCTTTAATTTATAGTAAACCCAAATTTACATTCTTTCCACCTTTATTCTAATTCACAGTTCACCTCACCTGAACAGAGATCAACCATGCTAGTGTCACCGAAAACCGGGATAAAAACTTATCGACACCAATTTGATGCAGATAAGCAGACACTTCTTTATTGACGGCCGGACGTATAGGGGAGTATTCTCACCAACAACACGTACCAAACACCAGAATCATACACCTTATATAGAATTTACTTATACATATTCATTAAGTATTCATACATAATCATCCAATTTCCAAGAAATCATTAACGTACTCTCCTCCCATTTCCGATTCTGCGCAGTAGAGGTTAGAAACGTCTAGAAATGGGTCTGGGGTGTAATGTGAGTAGGTGGTCCATGAGTCAGTGGTGGCGATCTCCCCCTGCCGGAATTACCTTTTGCTTAAGGACATAGTTTTCTTGGCAGGTACTTACAAGCTGTTACAGTCATTTCCCTCAGTTCCCATTAATCCTGGACCTTGACAACTACTTGCATTCTTCTAGTCCTATATATGTATTATAAACCAGCTTACAAATCATCTTATGTTTTGGTTACCTAGGCTCTAACTGTTTCTACTAGATAATTATGGCCAATCCCTTCGGCCTTGGTACGGGGCTGTACAGGGAATGCTTAGAGTAGCAGCTGGTTGTTAGGTTCAAAATACAATAAATGTAAAATGATTTTTACTGGAATATCTCTTAACTCTATACTTATGTTAAAATCAAAACACAATTAAACACACTTTAATTTCAGTTGATAATAAAATCAGTAACACTAGTAGCTATACTTCACTGTTTTCAGGTATCCAGCTCCACTCTGATTGTTCACAATTTCAAGACCCCACCCCTCTCACAGGTGAATATAATTTAGGTTTACTACTCCTACTCCACAGCCCTTTATTAAGTCTCTTCTTGTTTGGGTTGGTTTGTTGTGCTGGGGAGCACTTTGGCACTGATCTCCTCAGGCTGGTTTGGCAGAAGAAAAGAGGCAGCGGTAGCTAGGAAGGTCTGGAGGCTCCTTGCTTTCTGAAGCTCACCCCCTCATTAGCTTTCCACAGCGGTCCCATTGCATTGCCCAGGCATCCTGAACTTTTTCCTCTATGTGGCACTAAACTGTCCCTTACAAAAATATCCACTTGTCACTAAACTAGCGTCCTTCTTTCCTGCCATACTGCACCTCAGAGATAAGCCAACACAAAATAAATCACTCCTCCTACAATAATGCTTCATGTCAACAAATTCCGACATGAAAACTTCCACATTTCCCCTGAGATGCTAATAAACCCTATAGGGGAACAAAAAGATGCTACGTCCACAATAACCAAAATACTCCAGTGGTTGGTGCAGAGTTAGCATGAATGTGTGGTGCAATTTTGTTGGTGTCTGTTAAAGCAGAATTGGGTCTCGAAGTTTTTAAGTATATACCTTGCAAATTGATATGGTATGGAGTGATCAGTGCTTTTTTCCTGTTAACATAACTGTATGGCAAATACTTTTGATGGGGAAAGGTAGAATTTTTGTCTTCCAATTGTACAGTAAAATGAGAAAGTAAATAAATTACTTGATGTGTAGAAGCAGCGTAAAAAATAACATCTTCCCAAGGACACCACTAGAGAAGTTTTATGCTCATCAGTTCCTACTTTTCTTTCATAGAAAAATGTCATGTTTTCTACAACAGGAGGCAGAAACTCAAGTCCTGACTGCAAAGCTCCACCAGATGTAAGACTGGACAAGAAGGGGTGACACTGAATATTGACTGGGACAGTGGTGACCACTAAACTAATCTAACACTGGTGGGAGTGTAAAAAAACCAACCATGAATCTAAGCATCTCTACATACAAGTTTCCCAGTTTCAAGACCTGAATGGTAGGATGAGGACAACAGTCACTGTATGCACAAGATAGGAGAGGAAACCAGGAACTGGATGGTCCTGCTGAGGCACCTTGGTGTGTCCTCCTGAGGGGCCACCATGTTTCCCACTCAAATCACATTGCGATCCTTGCCAACACCTTGCTGACACACCTGTTCTACCTCAGTGTTTATCACTTAAACCCTGTCGCTACCCCCTTAGAGTCATGCCAGTGCTTTCACCCAAACCCTGGTGCTGTGGTACCCCAGTGTTCCCCACTCAAGGGTGGGGCTCCAGTCTCCCTACCCAAGGATGGAGCTCCAGTCTCTCCATCCTCTGTGAGGGCAGGGGCTGTGCCTTCTCGGTGCCCCCAGCAGCCTGTCCATGACCCACAGGAGGCCTCAGTGCCACAGTGCTGGGCACTCCCTTTCAGTGACACCCCCAGGCACCCGTCTGTGCCACCACCATGTCATTAATTCCTCATAAGTAATGAGATTTTATGTTGGAATCATGTTATTAAATTGTAAATGCAAATAGTAGAACATTTATTTATTCTTCCCTTATTCTTATTTCTTAATTTATTTTGCACAGGAACTAAAATAAGTGAATTCTACAGGGAAAGGCCCTTCATGACAGGTACGAAATCTGCTTGCAGAGTGGGCCAGGGTCAGCTCTTGTGGTAAGAAACTGAAACATTTTGCACATTGATTTAGGTCTTTCCTGTTCCTTGCCTGTACTTGTTCCAAGAGTGAAGTCATTAGAGTTCAGAGAGCCTTGTGGCGGCCAAAGATCTTCCTCACATCTCCTGAACAGCTATAAAAATGGCACCATTTTGAAAAAGTGATCAGATAACTTTTTTTAACATGGAAAAGCAGCAAGATTTTCCTTCTTCTCAGAAGCAGCTGAACCATCTGAGCTGAGATGTCCCTCCCCCAAAACTCTATGCTTGAGACAGATGCTTGAGTGGAGAAGTTTAGTTTAAATAATTGCTGTTTAGCAAAAGCATACACTATCAGGGAAAAAAAAAACCAAACAAAACCAACAACAACAAAACACCACCACAGCACTTATCATGTCTGGTAATTTTGGTAAAGCGTGATAATACTAGGCCAGCACTTAAGCACTTTCTGAACAGATGACATTGTCTCTTTTTGTATGTCCTGATGGCTGAGTCAGATAGATGAGGGAGAGGATAGGACAAGATGTAGTGTCATTGTGTAGAAAATCAGCTGGAGATCAGGCAAGTCCCAGTCTCTGAGTAGTTATTTTTATTGTGTTCAGAAGAGAAAGATAATAGTGGGCAACAATTCGCAGTTTGCTGAAGTGTTTAATTCAAGGTTTCTTAAAAAAACCTTAAGGTTTGTTACACCTTTTTTTTTTTTTTTTTCATTCTGCAGTCTGCCACAAAGGCTATGTTGCTGAATTCCAGTCTCCCATTGGCAGGAGTACACCATATAAGTTAGTCTAAATCACCCATTAACGCCTCTAAGGGTAATGACCACAGCCCACTAAAAACATACATGTAGTAACATATGCCATGTGAAGTTTCACTGGTTTTATCACCTTTCCTCTGAGTTTCTGCCATTTTCATTGTTCCTTGTAGTTGCATTATAGGTGCATTGGCTGATCTGCAGCACTGTAGTTTCGAAACTTAAATATTTCTCTGATACTTGTTTGGTTTCTTCATTATATCATTGCCAACAGAATGCTTCATGCTCTTGCTCTTATGTACCATAAATGATGGCAATGAAAGGATGTGTGCAATTACTAAGCGCACTACAGGAGGGAATTGGATGTAGGCACCAGCCCTTAACTTCGCTCTCTTGTTTTGTTATCTTCTTAGGTGCAACTAGTATACATAGAAAATTAAGACAGTTTTTCAGTGAGGCTATGGAAAAATATTCATATAACCACTCTAACAGAAGAAAAGAATGGTGTTTCACTAGAGGCTAGTTAGCATGAAGCATCATCAGTGGCAACTCAGCACATTTTGACTGGAAGGTCTCAGCAGAAAACTTAGTAGATGTGTGCATGGTGTTTCAGTGAGCAGCACAGCACAAAACAAGAACAGTGTATGTTATTCCTAACAGTAACACTAAGAAAACAAGATGACTTAGATGATACACTTTGAAAAACAGAGAAAATAGCCATTACCTGGTAAAAGACCTTGTAATTTTCTGCTACATGACCCTTTTTGTACTAAGACTGAATTGCTACATGCTCATCTTTGAAAGCTGGGGGATAGCCAGGAAATTCCCTACTGAGAAATACTGTGCAGGTGAACAAACATGTGAAAAATCTGTGATGCATTTAAGCACTAGTAAAAACATCATATATATATATACATATATATAGAAATTACATGTTGGTACATGCTGTAACTTTTGACATCTTGCATGTGTTGTGGCATATTTCCTCCTTGTTACAACTTGTGTTGTGCCACATGCATGTTAATATAAAGACAGAATGACAAAGAAAGCTTTTAGTGAGATGTATTAAGTTCTGCTGGGTTGGAACCCACTATTTCCAAGGCAAGAGATAGCCCTGTTCTCTTTGTCTGGCTCACCATCTTTCTCCTTCTCTACATCAGTTCTCCATAGCAATAATAGCCCAAGATATAGGGCTAGTATATGTTTGTGCATATCTGCACATAAACACTCATGCTTACATGGGACAGGGTTAATATATGACTCAAAAATAATCTTGGGTCCACAAGTTTAGATATAAACTTCACACTTTAGTGCATGTTCTTCCTGACTGTATTAACACTCCTATGTTCTCTTGAAATAATAAAGGAAACTGGGGACTTTTGCAGGTTAGAAAACACTAGAATATCAGAAACTCTTCTGCTGACTGATACTAATACCATCCTTCCTATATTCATTGGCTATTGGATTTCTCAGGCAGAAGAAATAGTGCACTTGTACCGCATATGGGATTTGTTAGAGGAGCAGTGTAGGGACTGTGGCAGCAGTAGGAACAATAATGGGAAATTCATATTGCACCAATTCTTTGGCCTTAGAAGCCTCACTTGCAACTGGTATAAGTTATTTTAAACAATGTAAAAATAATCTTCATCATAGCTTAAATGATTTTTGTAAGTCATCACACACTTGATAACTTGAATAAAATTATGTGGGCTATCTTCATGATACTTTTAATAGAACTTCCTCTCCAAAGCAATATTTAGTGTTTTATCTTCTAGTACAAGCAATAGAGTCACATTAAACAGAGAACATGTTGTTCTCCTCTGTGATGATATACTCTGAAAATAGATGTTAGCCTTTGTGCTTGGAAAACATGTGATTTCCCTTGATTTCATTCAAAGTGGTGTGGTTTAACCCAGCAGGAAGATAAACATGGCACAGCTGATTGCTCTCTGGGGTGGGGGAGAAAATTGGAAAAAAGGTAAAACTCATGGATTGAAATAAAGACAGTTTAATAGGACAGAAAAGAAACGGAAAATAATAATAATAATAATAATAATAATAATAATAAAGAATATACAAAACAAGTGATGCACAATGCAGTTGCTCACCATCTGCTAACCAATGCCCAGCCACACCACAAGCAGTGGGTGGCTACCCCCCAGCCAACTCCCCCCAGTTTTATTGTTTAGCATGACATCATATGGTATGGAATATCCCTTTAGCTAGTTTGGGTTAGTTGTTCTGTTTGTGTCCCCTCCCAGCTTCTTGTGCACCCCCAGCCTCCTCGCTGACAGGGCATATGAGAAGCTGAAAAGTCCCTGACAGTGTAAGCGCTGCTCAGCAACAATTAAAACTTCAGTGTGTTATCAACATTATTCTCATCCTAAATCCAAAACACAGCGCTATAGCAGCTACTAGGAAGAAAATTCCTAGTAATTTCCCAACTGGAAATTCCTATTTTCCTATATATTCCTATTCCCTATCTAGAAATTCCTAGAAATCCCAATTGCTAGAAATTTCCCAACTGAAACCAGGACACGAAGCTCAGTACGCTGTGGGAAAAGCTTGACATCTTTGCTTGGAAATGGGCTAAGTTGCAAGAGCAACCTTTACTTGGCCTTGCACCATGGTGCCAACATGCTTAAACAAATAGAAATACTGCATAGCAAAAGAGGTATGAGAAGAATAAAATAAACAGTTTGATATGATAAATTATAGCACTTATGTGCATTGACAAATCATAGAATCATAGAATACCAGGGTTGGAATGGATCATCTGATTCAACCTTTCTTGGCAAAAGCATGGTCTAGACAAGATGGCCCAGTATCATCTCCAGTCAAATCCTAGAAGTATCCAATGTTGGGGAGTCCACCACTTCCCTGGAGAGATTATTCCAATGGCTGATTGTTCTCATTGTGAAAAATTTTCCTCTTGTGTCCCATCAGAATCTCTTCAGGAGTAACTACTAACTACTAACTAATGAGTAAATACCCATTACCCCTCATCTTTTTTCCTTGTAAAAAGGGAGTTGTCATCTTCATTGAGGCCACCCTTTAAATACTGGAACATGGTAATAAGGTGTCCCCTAAGCCTTCTCTTCCCAAGGCTGAACAAACTGATTTCACTCAGACTTTTCTCACATGGCAGGCTTCCCTGTCCCTTGATCATTGTTGTGGCCCTTCTCTGTCCACATCTTTTTTGTATAGTGGGGATCAAAACTGAACTCATTATTCCTGGTGTGGCCTGACAAGCGTGGAATAATGGCGTCTTTGTCTCTGCTGATAGTGCCCTTGTTGATGCAACCTGGCATCCTGCTGGCTTTCTTTACTGTTGCAGAATACTGTTCGCTCATATTGAGTTTGTTGTCCACCAGGACCCTCAGATCCCTTTCCAGAGCTGCTCCCCAGCTGTATAAATCCCAGCCTGTGCTGCTCTCCTGGATTATGTTTTCCCAGGTGCAAGACCTTACACTTGTTCTTGATGAACTTCATAAAGTCTTGTTAGCCCACTCTTCCAGCCTATCCGTGTCTTCCTTCAGGGTGGCTGTCCCTTCTGAAGTGTCCACTTCCCCACTCAGATTGGTACCATCGGCAAACTTCATCAGGGTACGCTTGATCGCATCACCTAGATCACTAATGAAGATATTAAACAGCATTGGGCCCAATATTGATCCCTGGGGGATCCCACTTGTGACAGGTTGGCATTCTGAAAAGGAGCTATTTACCACCACCCTCTGGGTGTGGCCTGTCACCCAGATCCCCACCCACCGCACAGACCACTTTTCTAGACCATAATGCATCGGTTTCTCTGTGAGGAGGCTGTGGGAAACCAAAAGTCTTGGAGAGACCCAGGTAGACAATGCCCACCACTCGCCCCACATCAACCAAGCAGGTTACTTTGTTGTAGAACTGATCAGGTTTGTCAAGCACGATTTGCCCTTGGTGAATCTGTGTTGGCTTTTCCCAATAAAGTACTTCATGACTGAGCATGTGATGGGTAGCAGCCTTGCCTTCAGCAGACTTGCAGGGCCCTTCCACGCTCCATATCTGCTGTGCTACACCATGTACTTACCGTGGCAGCAGAGGGGAAAGCACCAAGTAGAGCTCTGTTGTAGATCGTGCAGAGCAATCGAGCTGGTCAGCAAGGCTTCTCCAAGTAGTTTTTGGCTGAAACCGCTGTTTTGGTTCAGTCTTTTTCTGCAAAAAGTGACAGCAGTTTGGACAAAATTTCCCACAAATAACAACAAAGAAATTAGAAGTGGAACTTCATTGAATGGAAGTGTATTTGTTTTAGAAAACTTGAGAAATTATAGCAAACAATTTCATTACATTCTTTAATTCATGACATCATAGAACTGCATGATGTGGTATCATTTTTATGAAGATGTTTGGAACAGTAGTAAGTAATATGGTACGAAACATTATTATAATGAAAGCAGTACATCAAAACTGCAGTGCTTATTTTTAAATGTTGGGGGTTTTTTTAGTTAACTAGCTAGGTGAAATTATGTCATACTTTTTATGAAAAAGGTATTTTTAAAATCGGCTTTTCTTCCATTTCCAAAGAAACTGAGAATATGAAAAACTTTAATGAACTAAAAATTCTGTTTTAACCTGTTCTGACACCAATAATCCTTAGAAAAAGAGCATTCATTAATAACTATATAGAAAGACCAAATCAAGGTCCACAATATTCTGTTTAAAATATTATCCTTATTTGAAAGCGAAGGATGGTAAGGCAAGTAAAATCTTATTTTATTCAACAAACATGAGCATTCCTTGTGATTTCACCTGAAATGCTAGAAGAAATTTAGTGCAAATAGTTCAGGAAACATGAAGTTCCTAGGTAATGCAGTGATATGACATCTTACTGGCTCATGATTTTATAGTAATTACACTAACTGATGCTTGCTTTAACTGTAAGAGTTTATTTCTAGCATTATTATTCTTAAAGAAAAATGTTCTTCCTAAAGAAAAGACAGTCCACATTTCTATATGAACACAAAAGACATTCATGGGATGCTAGTTTGTGTGAAAATGATTATTTCTGTGAGAACATTTTTTAAAATACCACGTCAGTGGGAAGAATGGTTTCCATTTTATTATCCTAGCTTTCGTGACATTTCTTTTAAATGTCTCGCATCATATATTAATGGATTTCCTTATAACATCTCTGAAGCTAAAGACAGAATACTTCTTTTGCTGTAATTCCCATCAGGACTTCAGAGGCAATGTTTTTTCTATAGGCACTGAGTGTATAGTCTGCTAATGTACTTGAGAGTTTGAACAAACCCTCTGTTTCCAAAATGCTATCTTCAGCGAACATAGAAAAAAAAAAGAAAAATATTTAAATCTTTGTAGAGGCAATACAAGTTGTTGCAGGTATTTCAAATTATAGACAAGATTAAATTAACAGCTGTAAACCATATGAGATTACTCCAGTTTTGAATGAGAACTGTGCTCTTCCGTATAAAACTGGCTCCTCTATAAAAGCTAATTTCTTTCCTTGAACATCTGTAGAAGACAGTATCATCCGTGCATGCTTTATATCTCAAGCGCTTTTCAACTCACATAGTGGTGGAATTAACCTAGAATGTTAACTGCATACTGTAAAGTTTTTTCAAACTATTTTTTTTTAAATTCAAAAATCATAACTGTCAAAGACAAGGCAGCCAATGCTATCAGAGAAATAGCTGTTATGTGCACTCTGTTAAATAGTACATGCTAGGGCTTTTTTTCTTGCTGATTTGATCTTTAATAGGTGGAACATACCAACAGAAATAATCAAAAATGTATCAGGGATTACTTTGCAGACTTGGTATAGAGAATGGAAAAAAGGATTCAGTATCAGGTAAATTTGCACTAAGCAGCAACAAGGGCAAAATTCTGTTTTGGTGCTCATGGATAAATTTGGTGAAAAAAATGAATGGTTTTCAGCAAAGCTTCTAGTGTTCCTTGTACCACTGAAGCTACTAAAAAGGTTGCCCTAATTTCAGTGCATTAAGAACTGAAGGCAAAGTGCTGGTCTTGACACTTATGTCTCCCCACAGGCAGCCATCAGCAAACCATGAAAATATGGACCATATCCTCATGATAAGAAAAAGTCCTAGTGTAGGAGGTTGCACAAGCTGGTTTTTCCATGAACACTTCTAAGAAGCAATGTACAGCATAATCCACCCAGCACACTCTCATTGGGAAATTGCATGATCTCAAAGTAGAGAATGGCATTATCCTTATACATTTTGCATTCCTTTTATAGACATATAAAGAAAGACTATGTCTAGAAACTGTTTAAGTCTCTATTAAAGTCTCTATTAAATTATATGATTCGTAGAATAAATTCATACAGTTTCTACTTCAAATCTTCAAAGGTTTTGTTCCAAGCCTTTTCTTTATAGGACCTTTATAAAATGTCTTGCTAAGATGCACTACCTGTGCTTTCCTGCAACGTAATTCCTCATAAACTTGCCACATCTCTCTGTCATTCCCTTCTAGTCTTCATTTGTATTTGCTTCTTGGTAGAAAGCAAGGAGTGAAGATCCCATCTGTCTTTGAAAGTGATACAGCAAAGTGTTCACAGCTAAAATACATTAGAAATACCTTTCCAGAAAGAAATGTTTTGTCTGTGAGCATTGACAATAACTGTCTTCACTCACATATTGCATATATGTACTTGGAGAATGTTTGAAGAATCTCACATGGATAAAAAATGAGTCAGGTTTCAAAGTGGCATAGACAAAAGAGCAGGAGGAAGTACAGCCTGCTTTGCTTTGTCTTTTGAAGACACAGGCTACCTTAGGCAAAACCTTTAGATATACAAGGCATCTATCTGTCAGACCTGTAACTGTTCACGTAGCCTATTGACCTGTACTTAGGCACTTGAACCAGCTCTGATTTCAAGAGAAAATAAAGCAAGCATGTGGCTGTGGGAATTTTGAGATTAAAATCAGAGTTGACTCAAAAGTGATTAAAGTGATCATGGTTTTAAAAAAAAACCCATGCCATGTATAATTACATGCTTCATCCTTTGTTTCAAAGGCTTGGAGAATGGTCCAGTATAGACAGAAGCACAGCTTTCATGTGAATGTCTAAATGAGAAAACTGCAGTTTGTTGAAACTGAGCTCCTTCAGAATAGTTCTGTCAATTAAACAGTACCAATAACTTTTGGTTATAATTCAGGATTATTTTCCTGAATTTCTAGAAAGCAAGATGGCTAAAAGTCCTGAAAGTCACTGTCTCTTCCATTTAGGGTATTTCACTCTCGTGCTTTAAAAGACAACATCATTACAGTTCTTGCTAGAATTTTCCTCTCCCTCTCCTACTCACTCAGAGTGCTTTCACTGCTTCTGAAGTAGATTTTAGAAAGATTCACAAGGATAATCAACAGTAGCTGCTCCTCTGCCCGTAGAAGTTAAGCTACTTCTACCTATGAAGAGGCATCGTATTTTGTCTTTCTACATAACCCTCTTTTGCACTTCTAGTCAAGGATGACAAATATTTACGTTATCAGTTAACAAAAGGTCTAATATTATTCAGTTGTGGGGGAAAGTAGTTATGCTAACTTTACAGATTAAGCCTCTCCTTTTCCCTTGCCCAAGCCCCAGAGAGAAAATGTCGGACTGTCAAATCAGGAAAGTATCTTCATTCTGCTCCTGTGTGTAATAATGGATCTTCACTGGGAGTCATCAGGTTAGTAGACTAGATACTTTTCAAAATAAATAGAATCAAGATATTATATCAAACACATTTTTCAGTCAGACTAGGGGATGAGTTTTGCTCAAGAGGCCTTTCTAAACTTAATCATACAAAAGCCTTTTCTAGCACCATGGAGATTTAAAAGAAATGGATAATTAATAAAGAAGAAATGCACTATCACTTTTTCTTGTTCTTACTTCCTATGAATAACTTGTACTTACCTCCTATGAATAAACTTACCTCCTATGAATAACTTGTACAAAACTTCTTCCAAAGTGCTGCATAGCTTTTTAACATGTTCAAGGACACTCAAGTAAGTAAAATAACTAAAAATTTTTATCACACCTTTTTCATGGTTTTTTAGCAGCTAAGCTATGCAGAAGAACTCTAAAAGCTGTGGTAACAGGATGTAAGAGCTATTTTTTTTAACTCTCCCTCCTCTAGATACACAAAGAAATGTAATAAAATTAATGACTGCATAAAATGTCACACTTTGAAAAGCATAGGCAGAAAGGGCCATTTCTGATATCTTATCTGACCTGGAGTAGAAATCAATATAATGAACATTTCTTAAGTAGCATTAGCTTAACAAGTGGTTACAAAATTGGTCCTTCTGCGGGTCAATCACATCATGTCCTCTCCATAGGGTGTGAGATTAAAGAGAGCGCTCACAAGTGACCAACTTTAAATGCAGCAGACTGATCTGTATAAGCTCCCTTCCCCTTCCTTTTCCCCTTTCCCCTTCCTCTTTCCCCATAAAGAACCTTTTCATAACAGGCCCAGTAAATCTGTTTTAACTATACCTCCCTGCAGTTCACCAGGGAAGTCAAATTAAAAGATTAAGAAACCCAGGGCAAAATAATTCCAGCAAATCGAAGTACTTCTAGGTGGAATGTATTGTCAATAGCTCCCTGCTTGATAAAGTGAGTGGTTCTGTGTGAGCAGCTCTCTGGGAGCAGGTCTGCTGATTTCCATGGCATGACATGAGAGTTGAGGAGGAAGATGCTTTCTTAGATAACTCTGACCCCAGACCCCACTATACTCAGTGGGACCATTTACTTGGAGGTCAACAGGATTCAGAAGGAACCAAGTTTCTAAAGTACATAGACATTCATAGGTGTAATCAATATTTTTTCAACAGTTACATATTTTACTTAAGCACCCACTTCAAACATTATAAAAGGAAGTCAAGTACTTGAGAAAATATCCTTTCAAAATGTCTGGTCCTCAAACCACTCACTACCACACAAGCATATCAGGAGCTGTCACACAGACCAGGTAAGGCAGGAAGGCAGCCACAAATGTTTTGGTTACAACAAATTCATAAAATTTCAGGCATTGTAGATCTGCTGTGTTGTCAATTCCTTTTGGATTTACTATTGGAATAAACAGGGGTTGTCAGGTTTAGTTGCCAGAACCTGAAATCCTATGCTGGACTGCTGGTTTTTTTGTGCTGTGCATTCAAATCCCATGAGCCCACTTATGCAAGGAGAAGCAGCTTGCTTAAAAAAAAAAACAAACAAAAAAAACAACCCAACCCAACGACAACAACCTTCCTCAGTTATTATTTATGTTTAAAAAATGAAGACAAAACTTTCAGAAGAATAAGTAAGTTGCCTTGTGCCCATGTTGTTTTAGGAGAAGTCTGACAACAAATCCTGCTTATGCAGCTTCTCTGAGGAATTAACTCCCTGGTACTACAGTTTTGCAAAGTGGACCTAAAACACTAGGTGTGTTAGCATGAACATCGTATTTGAATTGCAAATAAGAAATTCCTCTTTCACAGTCTGAGGCGAATATATTGATTTTAAGATAAATCCTGTCTGAAGAAAGAAGGCAGATCACTATTCAGCACAAGGGTTCATAGGCATATTAAAAATGCAATTATTAGAACCCAACAAATAGGACAGAGCGAGCAAAATAATTATCATGATAAGAACAAGCAGAAATTGGTATTTTGCAGCCACAGCTGCTGCTGATATAATTCATGTTCATGAAAAATACTTTAAACTACAAACTGCAGAGGTGATTTAGGTATGAGTCGTAAAAACTCAACTCTTTATAACATGAGAAAATTATGTGATGAGGAAGAATGTCATCAAAATATCACATTTGGTCCAATTTTGCTCTCTGCTGGGTAGGTGAAAGACAACTGCACTGGTAGTTACCAGTACCAGCACTGTTACCAGGAAGACATAAGGCCAGTGACTTCTGCAAATTGCTGTTGAAACCTCTGAATTCTTGAGTAGTAATGACACATCTGCCCACAGGACTTCAGTTGGTGAATTGTTACCACAGCAAACACTGGTATTAGACATGCACGTAGCAATGTTTACACACAGACAAATGTTTTGCTTGAATAAAGTAGAAAAAACATAATACTTCCTGAGTGATTTTCATATTACTGCCAAGAGTTATAAAACAAGACACAAGGGAGATGTAAACACTTTTTCAACAGCTTTCTACTCTCTACAAGGTAAAGGCTGGGACAAGTTGAGGCAGTCTTCCACTTGTACTTCCTGCTTGAGGGAATCTCACAACTTGTCCTCTTTAAAGCATGGCTACTTGTAACTAAGTCGGTCTTGCCTTCCAGGTTTTTTTTAATTCAGCTTTGCTTTTACCTGAAAAAATATGGTTATTTATTTTACACACGAGAGATACACATTGCATGGTTAGGCAAAAAAGCTAGGTTAAAAATATCACTTGAAGTTATGAAGGTATGCTTGCATTACAAATGGAAATTTGTATTTTTGACAACAAACTGAAAACTATCCATAGTTTCTCTTGCCAAGGAAATATCACTGAGTTATATTAACTTTTATATTTCTTGTCACATCTTTATGCTATTACAGATTTACCGAATATAACTGATGAAACATATATCCTTCCTGATAAAGAGACTTTTAGAGGTTTTAAAACATAAATCTCTCACTGTTTAAGGCAGTAGGATTGCAAAATTCTCAGATTATTTTTTGATATTTAAGAAAGTTCCAAGAAACCTCCAGGATCTCAACAGAGCTCTCTATTGTTTTTCAACTAGTCCTGGTGAGAAAAAAGTGGAAGAATAAGAATTCTGAAATAGAGGATTCTACTGTAAATTTCTATATGATTCTAACTGGCTTTTGGTGGCTGGCCTGCACTGTTACATGCATGTCTGAAGGTAAAAAAAACCCATAGGACGAACAGGAAAATGCATCTCATGAATGGCGATTCCTGGCAACCTGGCCTTC
Organism: Athene noctua; assembly: GCF_965140245.1. Taxonomy (NCBI): domain Eukaryota; kingdom Metazoa; phylum Chordata; class Aves; order Strigiformes; family Strigidae; genus Athene; species Athene noctua. The sequence goes on from NC_134038.1 coordinate 65,753,379, forward strand.
AAATGCAAGCAGCCTCCTAAATTACATCTGGTATCATTAAAAAATACCAGTCTCTCTCTCTCTCTCTCTCTCTATATATATATATATATATGCACATAGATTATATATATAAATTCAAAATTGTGTAAGTACACAGGCAGTCTACTGGTTTAGCACAGACAAGTGATTTTATTAGCCAAGTAAAAGAGGTTCATGTGCTGAATTCTTTTGAGTAGTGCTCTTCACGGTTTCTGAGGAAAAGCTGTTTATCAGATTTAACAGAATAGCTTGGAGTTAAAAACAAAATTGAGAAGATAAAGTGTGGTCTCAAATTTTCAACACCTTGCAGATACAACATTTTCAGAACTTTGGAACAAGATTCACTGTCAGTATTGTGGTTAGTCATATAATGGTTGGCAATACAATCTCCCCTGGGTTTAAATGCACAGAAAACAGAAAAAAGCCTCGCACCAAAGGAAGTCTCCCTTGTCACATCCACCTACTCTTTAATTTAAAGAACTTTCTCCCAGATATTTTTTCAGAAATAATTTGCTTATTTCTGATGAGAATCCAGCTGCAAGCACAGAAAGCTCCAGCAGTTTTTAGTGCAAGGAATAAAGCTAATTTCTTGTGCATGTAAACATCAGTAGTATAGAGACATTTTTACCCTTTCAGCTCTGTCATATAATCCAGTGACTTTACTGAGTATTTATAAAGACCATTGCTACTATGTTGACATCTATGAAAAAAGTCAGTTAATGTGGAATTCAAGAAGCTTGTTGTGTCTGTTTAAACCAAAAGTAATAGAATATCAATTCTTTAAATATATTTTGGAAACAAAAAAAACATGTATCACAGAAGAAGAAAGTAAAATTATGCTCCTGATGATTTCCTTGGCTTTAAACAGTGAAGTGTTGACTCTTCAGTGAGCCGTTTCCTCTTCTCTCAAAGAATTGAACAAGTATAGCCTGGAATTTAGTTGATAAAGGACTTTGTAGCTGAAGTACTGGAGTCAGTAGTTTATAGCTCAAGGAATGGTTTAAAACCTTGGTTGTAGAGGTCACCCAGTTTGTATGGAAATATTTTGTTGATCAAAAGATTATCAGTATAGTTCAGCATTGCTAACTGAACCATACCAGGGCTGCCTCTTCCTATCAGAAAGATTCCCAAGTACTGCACAATTCTGCATTCTCCAGGGCAAGCTTTCCTCAGTCATTCCTCAGCTGTCTTTGCAAGGACAAGAAGGGCAACGCTGGATCGCCCATTGCTCTTTTGTGGGATATGGGCCAATGTAGCCAAACCAGATAAAGAGACCAGGAGTACATGTATTTGAAATTTATGAGGCTGTAGCTGAATTTAATCTGATACTTATTAGGAAGTATACAATTATGTGAACACTGGTTTTTGGACAGTTATTTATCAGCAAAAATATCAAGTTCCTCAGGATAGCTTAGAAATAAAGGGTATGTCAAAAAAAAAAAAAAAAAAAAAAGGAAAAAAGAGCTAAACATTAATTATCTTGGAGGAAGTTTTACCTGTTTTTTTAGTGCTCCAAACACTTTACTGGAGTTTTCATGGAATGTTTTCCATATACCTTGGTATACCTCTCCTAGGGCTGACTGAAAAACTGAAAAGATTACTCTTTTCATACATATATTGACAGCACATAACTGAGTTCTCAGTTTTAAAAAATGAATCATTATTTGGTGTTGATATTTTGTACTTACCCTCCAGAAATAAGTTTTGCTGGTAAATCAATCAAGAAGACTCATCTCAAAGATGGCTCTGCTAATTTTCAGACATCATATTACAGGAGGCAAGCACACAGAGTAAGGAAGCAGTCTGGAATCTATCCATGTAATACACTCTAATTATAGCTTGTGTGTCATCTTTCCAACAGACCGTGTGTTTACAAGAAATTGCCACTGACTTTTGACATATGTGAGAGCAATCGTGTTGCACAGTGTTTTTAACCTATGGGAACTTGAGAGTGCCTTTTTCTATTTATGTTTTTACTTCTCAGTATGGTGCAGCATACCATCATTTGTTGCAGAGCTCTAACATGGGTGAATAGTCTAGTTTTTCCTGGTAGTCAGCAGAGAGAGTTGACCTCTGGAGGCCATTTTAGAGCATTAAAATTCATCTTTGCCCGTTGTTTACTTATGGAGTTTAGCTTCCCTCATGAAGGCACATAAATCAGGCAATTTCCGAACATTAGAAAAATGCTGCATCATTAAAATTTCAATAGCGTATATTGATCTCCTAAGTAAGTGCAGATCTTGGTCAGAACTTAATCTTTTCCTGTCAGTAAGTCAGCAAGAGCTTTTATGCAGCTTTACCTGGTCACTCTATTTTTAATGACTGATTCTTATAAAAGTAATAGAATGAGTGACAGAACATAGCCTTGTACGTGTGAATGTACTTTATCAGAATACCCTTATTCATATAAATTACTGGGAAGCTCCTTTAAATACATGTCTTGAAAAGGTTTGCTTTTCTAACCGTTTTACCTGTTATACTGACTTATATGAGTAATGAGGTGATTTATAAAGAATGGCATCCTTTGCTGTTGATTTTGCCCTTTCTTTGGATCCAAAGGATGCCTATCATGGGTCAGTATTTAAATTTCTTGACAAGGAAAGTCAACATGATGTGGGAATTTCAAAGATTCATATGAAAGAGAACCTTGCAAATACCGGACTGGGTGCCTGAACTGATCAAATTTTGGATCCTGAGTCTTGAATTTTTAAAACTGAAGTAATAAAAATGCAAAATTGCTTTATTAATTAATAGGAAGATTACATAGGTGATGTCTAGCCTGGTGAGCAGCTGCTAAGTAAGGTGAGTACTCAGTGAAATTTTAACTTGGTGATTGATTTCTGGGTAGGAGTCTTGGCAAAACAGTCCAAGACCTCTATGGGTCTTGGTTCCTCAGATTTATTTTTGAAAGGTTGTTTTTACCTTAATTTGATTTTATACTGTCTAGCATCTTAACATTTTTCTGCCGTTGTACTTAATGCAATCTGAATCATTTCCATTTCCTGGACTGAAAAATAAAGGTACATGCGTGTGCACACACACACACAGAGGAACAGCTCTCCATCCCCAGAAATCTGGTGCATTGGGTTTACATGGCAAGATTTTAGTAGTGAGGGGGCTACAGGGGTGGCTTCTGTGAGAAGCTACTAGAAGCTTCCCCTGTGTCCTACAGAGCCAATGTCACACAGCTCCAAGATGGACCCCTTGGTGGCCAAGACCGAGCCCATCAGCGAGAGTTGTAGCATCGCTGGTATAACATATTCAAGAAGGGGAAAAAGTTGCTGCACAACAGCAACAGCAGCCAGAGAGAGGAGTGAGAATATGTGAGAGAAACAACCCTGCAGACACCAAGGTCAGTGAAGAAGGAGGGGAGGAGGTGCTCCAGGTGCCGGTGCAGAGATTCCCCTGCAGCCCCTGGTGCAGCCCATGGTGGAACAGGCTGTGCCCCTGCAGCCTGTGGAGGTGAGCGGTGGAGCAGAATCCACCTGCAGCCAGGCAGGTGGATGCCTGAAGGAGGCTGTGACCCTGTGGGAAGCTGGAGCAGGCTCCTGGTGGGACCTGTGGACCCATGGGGAGAGAAAAGCCCACACTGGAGCAGGTTTGCTGTCAGGACTTGTGACCCCGTGGGGGACCCACACTGGAGCAGTCTGTTCCTGAAGGACTGCACCCCATGGGAGGGACCCACGCTGGAGCAGTTCATGAACTGTGGCCCGTGGGAAGGACTCATGTTTGAGAAGTTCATGGAGGACTCTGTCCCATGGGAGGGACCCCACGCTGGAGCAGGGCAAGAGTGTGAGGAGTCCTCCCCTGAGGAGGAAGGAACAGCAGAGACAATGTGTGATGAACTGACTACAACCCCCATTCTCCATCCCCCTGCACCGCTTAGGGAGAGGAGGTAGAGAAAATCGGGAGTAAAGTTGAGCCCAAGAAGAAGGAGGGGTGGGGGAAGATGTTTGTAAGATTTGGTTTTATTTCTCATTATTCTACTCTGATTTGATTGGCAATAATTTAAACTAAGTTCCACAAGTCAAGTCTGTTTTGCCCATGATGGTGATTGGTGAGTGATCTCTCCCTGTCCTTATCTCAGCCCATGAGCCTTTTGTTATATTTTCTCTCTCCCGTCCATCTGAGGAGGGGGAGTGATAAAGCACCTTTGGTGGGCACCTGACGTCCAGACAGGGTCAACCCTCCACAGCTATAATAACTACAGGAAACAAGAACTTTCAAATTTTGGTTTAGGTAGAGAATCACAGAACTGATTTGACGCATCATATTTAGATTCTTTAAGTGTTCTCTAAGATTAGCAGTGTTATTTTTAAATCAACATTCTCCGAGAACCATGGACTAAGCAAAAGGCAAATACAATTGGATGTTTTCAAAGAAGCAGTACTTCAATAATAATGAAATTCCTGCTGCTCCATGACACTGAGAGGACTGTACCTTATCTTTCCACAGTGTTTGTCTGAAGTTCCTTTCTAGACTTGAATTTCTTTATATAGCTGACAAATAAATTAATTTGAATAATTGTAAATTCTGTTCATTGTTTCTAAGTGTCTTTACATCATTTGTATGACATATGTGAAGGAAAGAGGGAAAATATTTGGCATTTTTTGAAAAACAGACTCACAGCTGCAGCTGATTATTAATTTTCAGAGAAGTAAGCTTATTGCAAGCCATTATAAATTTGAAGTAAACAATATCTGGGTTTATTGCTATATCTATATTTTATGTAATGAATAAAGTTCAATATGAAAAGCCCTGACTTTTAATAACTCATTAAATGAATCCATCAATACAAGAAACTAAACATCATTATTTCCCACTGAGACGTATTTCTTTAGCACAGACTCTTAAGCAAATTTCAGGGATGATTAATAGGAGGACTCAGGCAAGAACTGCTCAAATCTGTTTTTCTTATGAATTCCCTTTTAAACATCACTTTAAATCTCTAAGGTTACTGTTATGAAACAGCTTTTGTTAACAACGACTAGAATGAGCTAGCTATCTGATTTTATTATGTTTTACATGTCAGATAATAGTGTCATCAATTGAATAAGGATGTAAGTTACAAATTCTGTGTGCAAATGCTTCTTTGTTTTCCAAATTTCATTTCACTATTTCTCATTACTTTCAGTAAAGGAGATACAGGGGCAGAACCATTTCCAAGTGTAACACTCCTTACCCTGAGCAAACACATTCAGGGGGGATACTCTGGCTAATGAAATGTCAGCTGTAAACAACTGCTGTTTAAGTGACTGACTTAATACTTGTTCATGACAAGCACACCAACAAAACCTGTTGCAATTATTCTACTTAGTATAAAACATGTCCACATTTATCCTAAGGGACCTAACTTCAGCCCGAATCCAACAAATTATTTAACCTGTGATTCAGACTAATCGCTGCACTAAAAAGATGGTTTTCATCCTGCCTTCAGGGAAGAGTTGCGTTTTGGCTGTGTTATGGGACCAAGTATCATGACACAGAGGAGCTGATTGGTCAAACCAAGCAGTTAATGCCGGGGGCCCAAATTCCACAATACACACATTTCCAATGGTTTTACCCCAAACCCACTTCAGTCTGACTGAGGCACTGAATATCCATCAGCTGCTGCAGCACATGATGCGTACTCTGGGGCATAGCTCCAGTTCAGCTTCAGCTGGAAGGCAGCCCCCAGGCTCACCCAGAGTGGGGAGAACTGATGTACAGGAATTGGTGAGCCGGGGATTCGCTTCAAAAACAGTCGATCAAAATTAATACGCTAATGTAGATATAGCCTAAGGGAATCCCTTGGTTTCCTTGCATTCAGCCTTACTTCATGTGCTTTCTACATCCTTCACTGCTGTCCTTAATAAGAATTTAGGCAAGAATTATTGGGAGTAAATCTCCAGAGCCTAATTTATGCAGACTTAAATCTGTGGCTGAACTGCGCCTGTAATTTAGGGCAAATAACTGTATCCAAAGTTATGTGGATACATTACATTCCACTACTACAGGGGTTGCTCTTTGCACACAATTCTTTATCCAGTTTCTTATTTCATTTAAATTCACTGGTTTGCCCTTCCAACATATTAATACCTCCTTGTCATTCAAGGTAATATTAGCCTTTAAAATAAATGCAAAGAACAATCTATTGTGCAGGGATTTTAGCAGTTCTCTATGGACGTGTACTGCTAATTCTCCTCATGTTAATGATTTTAGGCTCTGGCGCAGTTGAAATTAATTCTTTCTTGGTGTGTATGAGAGAAATTTAACACAGCAAATTTGAATTCTGACCTCTGAAGGCAAAATATGGTTCTATAGTATGGATGGCATGGAAAGAAGGCACTGTTTAGTGCTTCAAAAATAAATTTAAATGTAAATATTTAAATATAAATTTAAAAATTTAAAAATAAAAATTTAAATATAAATAAGGAGAAAGCATTTAGTGATTGTCTGCCTTTGCATTTATGGTGAAAAATAACAGACTTTTCCCCATGTTTATTAATGATGATAAATTGAGCAATGTTATTTTACCCTTCACGTGCTTCTGTACTGTCCTGAACCTGACAGAGTTCAGTATCATTTAGCTTTGCTTCATGTAGAAATTGAATCATGTTCTCAGATGAAAATGCACAGAATTGGGAGATGGCCAAAGTAAGATATATTAATTGTGGGCTACTTCTTAGATTACTAATGTTAATTCTAATGACATCTGTGAATAAAAAAAGCTTTTGAAAATTTTATCTATTCTTTGCATAGTTTGTGATGAGCATGAATCTTTCTAACACAAATTTTAGGACCCACTTTGGCATTTAATTCAATAGATTGGCATCTCTCTCAAAGTAAGATTTGACTCATTACCTAAGACTATTTGAGATACTCTCAAGTTTTGCATTAACTACGGTATTGTGATTATTTCCATGACACTTTGTATTTCTGTGTATATTCTGTCTCTATAGCCTTGATGAGGTACACAATGTTAAGGGAGAATGAAGGCATAAGGGTGCTACTCTTGAAATAAAAGATGTCTAAAGAACTAATCTGTGGATCAGAGCAGGTCATGACTCCTTGGTGTGAACTACTACATATGTAGTCCGCAGGCAAAGCACAGTTTAGATTTTAATTCTATTATATCTCAGTCTGTCACCAATGTGAAAGCAGGTGGGTTCTTCAAATGGAAAGGATCTTGCTCTGAAAGCACGTGGATTTCATCCTGATCATGATGGTTTTAAGCAGCATGAAGAATCCCAAGTGTGGAAATCGCTATGGCTGCTGTTATGCCTCTTAGCTCAGCTTCACATGCCTCTGACATTGCAGCTTGCAGCCTGATTTCATCTGCTGCTGTTACAGACCTTACTCCTGCCTGTTCATACATCCCTGCATTACACCAAATAATTAATGTCAGTAAAGGTTTAATATCATTATAGGATCAAAAATTTTAAGCAGCTTCCCGTGTCTTTTCAGAATTCTTGCTACTTTTTCTTCAAATTTAATATTGCCTTTGAAATCATAATCAATGATGCTTTCTTTCCAACATAATCTTTAAATAATTAGTGATTAGGAAAACTTTATCCCAGAGAAGTAGAGTAGCAATGTTATTTATGCAAATAAAATAAAACCCTACAGAAACAGATATTTGCAGTAATATTACCCTAAAATCAGAACTTTCTCAGGAAAAAAACACCTCATTACACTATGTCTTTCTTGATCAACATGTCCTGAGTTTGAGCATAAAGATGACAGATCAAGTATTAAAATCAGTCACTACAAATATATCCGCTTTACCAGTCCTACAAACATCATCCCTGTCTATTATTATTTAGGCTAATTTTCAGAAAATGTGGAAACCATGATCAGCCAAATTTGGCATTTGAATCTCTTTCAAAGCAATTTGATGGAAAATTTTCCCTTTGACTTCAGTACTGCACAATCAAACTACTTTTCTTTTTTTTTTGCAGTAATGATGGCTTATTTATATAGTCAATATCTCCTGTGTAGACCTTACAAAAAAGATTCAGGGTAACTGATAAACTGGAGTTTGCTCCATTAAATGAAGTTATGTTCATTTTCCCTGAAAATTACTTTTGGGGTGCTAATTCTGTCCTTACAAGTGTATTTTATATTGTTTGTATGGTCCTTGAGTTAAAATTCAACTGCAGTTTATTCTATTGCCATTTTGTTTGTGTTTGAAGATCTTAATGAACTGTTGTAAGGCTGCCTTATTGAAGGGATTTGCATCGGACTAGATTTGTAAATCAACCCTAAAGCTTCCCTGTGTTGAAAGACTTTCAGGCAGCGAGTGCAGAGCCATAATCAGTGAGTTGTTCTATGGTCTCACCTGCTTCTAGTAACATTTCTATATTCTGCTTTTTTTTTTTTTTTTTTTTGTACTCTGGCAGATCATAATGTCATGTAATGTCATACGCAATGCAGACAACTAATGCTCACTTCTGTAAGAACTGACCTCAGTCCAATCTTCATCTGTGAAGTGGGCTGTAATGCTCTTGCTCTCCCAGTCATGAAAGGCAAGTGCTCTTTTATAAATCTTCCCAAGCAAGAAAGAACTCCAGTTCCAGTGGTTTAACTGTAGTTACTGACAAAAGTGTACTGATTGAAAGGAAACTTTTTTTTTTTTTTTTTTTTTTGGTAGCAATAGTATGCTATGTATGGTAAATTATCTAGAAGGAAAAGAGAAAGAGAATTAAAACCTTTTGATACTGGTTATTGAGTTTTAGACCTGGGAATGTTTTAACAAATTGTATTCCAAGGTTTTGGTGGTATTAAGACTTAAGTACATGATTAGTTATTATGTTAGTTCTGTAGAACTCAATAAGACACCCTATGATACTCCTATTTATAGGAGCTACATAGCTACCCATATGTACAGGTATTTTCTACATAACTGTCTGTGTTGCAGTTGAGTATTTGCATTTCCTTTAAACATATGAAATAATCAGATATTGTTTGATAATGGACACTCATCAAAATGTTAGGAATATTAAAGATAAATTAAAGTTGGATTTTTTTTCTGGTTTGGGACAAATGAAATCCGGAAGAGTTTTTAAGACTGCTGAATAGAAGTAATTGTTTAGGAAGATCAAACAGCTGCAAGTTTGAGTTGAAGCTCAGAGTTTCTATTATTATTATCTGACTCACTTTCACTTTGTAGGAACAGATGAGGAAACTATTCTTTGTCCTCACTTACTTTTAGTCAAATGGTAGCTCACAAGCATGAGCAGGGAACTGATACACAGTTCTCTTCACCTGTTGCCATCAGGTCCAGAAAGGATAATTATACTGTGACTGTTTTCTGCATGAGGTATTCATATGTCTCTGGCCAGCAATGTACATGAGCATTTGAAAAACTCACTGGGAATTTACTGATGGCGAGGAAGGGGGAAAAAATTCTGGTTACTCCCTCAGTATAGCATTAAAAACTGCCATGGAAAGAACTGAGTCTTCAACTCTCTGACCTAGACTTCCGTCTTTCCCAGGGGCAGCTGGTTTATTTCTCCAAATTACAAATATACCTGATCAAAGCTGAAGAATCAATCCATCCTGCCATGTTTAAGATGTAAATACAATGATATGAAAGTCTTATAGGGGATAGTGCTAATATGCAAAATTGCTGGGTTTTTCCCTTCTCCAGTTGGAAGTTCTATTCAGGAACAGTAACTGCAGACAAAGGGAATTCCTAGTGTTTCCCCCTGGTTTTTTACCAAAAGTGCAGAAGCTCTAACCATGGAGAAATGCTCATTCTCTTCTGCTCCCATGCCAATCTGCTGTTCCCCAGGACTGGATCTTGTGACATTGTGACTTGTGAATCAGAGAAGCTGTACCATAACACAGAAAGCAAGAAATTTAATAAACAGAAGCCCTGTTTCTTTCTCCCAGTTTCTGAGGCTTGTTTCAGCACGTTGCTCCTTATTCAGTACCTACTATCACTCAGACAAATCGCCAAAGAGACCCTATCACACTGGTAACACTGTATATCCTACCTTTACTGTACTTTTCAGAGGAAAAGGTATAAACATTCGATCAGATGTTGAGATCTGAGGATATGGTATCACATAAAAAGACAGTTTTTCCCTCTGAGAGGAAAAAAAGTACAATTCTGCTGATAAATTGCAGTCGTATTTCCCATACCATGCAAACATTGTGAGTTTTATGGAGTCCAGCTATTGAGTAGCAGTCAAAATGTCAGCACATCCACTCATAAATCATTGGATGCTCTTGTGGGGATTTTCATTGCATTAGCTACAACTACAATTAAAATAGTACTTGACCAATCCACTATGCTCCTGAAATCTTTCTCTACAGGACCAGTATCCCACCTGTTGTTCCTCACGTGGATGTGAGTAGATGCTATCCTGTCACAGAGGAAGTAGCATTGGTGCTCAGTTTTTCTAAGATACTTTTGATTTCTAAGCCTGCTCTTGAATGTACTAATAATTGCAGTGTCTGCAAATTTACTTTATTCTACAATCCAGAAAACTGCAGAAATTACTGAAAAGGACATGGCTGAACTGAAACTTTTTGCAGTTATCCCATTTGATGCATTTCTTGGTTTTGACATTGAATGATTGTTAAACTGGAAAACTATATTCACAAAGAAGTTTTCACCTATGTGTGCTGTAGTTTCATTTCTACAGCTATGCTACCTTAGATTTTCCAATTACTGTTGTGATATCAAAGGGGTATTGCCAGTAGCAAAAGAAGAAAATGCATTTTTGAGTTTTCAAATTGAATGCCTTTACTTTGTTGGATATGTTGAATTAAAGACAGCCCTTATGAGTAGTTAGGGCAATTTATAATTTTTTAAAAGGAAGCACTTTAGCTACTGTGTACACAAACCAACACTAAGTATTTAATTAAAAAAATAATAAATCTATAGATGTGGTTTAAAGAAATGAGGCTGCATCGTTCAATCTTCATTGCCCTCTGGCAGGATTTCAGTCAGGAAACCGTTCAGCCATACAGATTTCATTACTGAAATCAATGGAAACATCAGTTTGTGTAAAAGCTTCTTGCATAGAAACAAAAGGGCAAGATTAGCTTGCTTTTGGTTTGTTTTTTTTTTTGTTGGGTTTTGTTTTTTTTTTTTTTTTTAACCACCGTTTTTGCCTTACCACTTTGCTAGATCCTTTTCTCTCTATAGACTCACCAGACTCCCTCTGGCGGTTACCGAACAAAAATGTTGCTTCACCTCTGGCCACATACAAAACCGCAAATTAGAGACTGATTTCATTATCATTCTTTGTTCTAATAATAATTAAGAAATTATACATTTATTAAAGAGTAAGTCTTTGTGTAGACTACTGTTGTGTAATCTAGATCATAATAAGCTTTCTGAGCTAAAAATATTTGAAAAATCCATTAGAGTGTTGTGGGTTTTTTTCCCTCAAATTCTTTTGGGGTTTGGAAAGTGAGAAACAGATGATGCAAGTAGCCAATAGGTTAATATCTCATAATATCAGTGCTAATGATCCAAATAGAACATCTAAATCCACAATTTCCACTAAGTGCCTTTTAATATCTCTCTTTACTCAGGCAAAATCCTCTGATACTCTGGATGTGTCATACTCTCTCTGAGCTGACAATCTCTTCTACCTCAAGTGTGGATGCGGATTTTCTCTTGATCCCAGGGATATTACAAACAAACATGGGAGAATTTCTGACTGAAATATCTTTTGAGCTGACAGCCAGCCAATTTGAACATTACTATTTATTTTTCAAATATTTAAATTTTTTTTCCATAATCAATATCATGAAAAGTCACCTCTAACGACACAAGAGAAAGAAGCTATCTGGTTTTTTTAAATTAGACTATCAGTATTAATTTGGGTATTCTTAATTAAAACAGAATTATTTTGGATATAAAAACACATGAAATTTTGCACAAGACAGCAACCAGATCACAGGTCATATGCCTGACAACAAGTCTATTTTACCTGCATCACCTTTACAGATGAACAGAATTAAGACTAAATAATTTCTCACTGAGGTCAAGCTTCTGACACTTCTTACCTCTTCAGAACTCCTTATGGTTAAAATACCTGTATTTAATTTCCAAGAAACAGCTAAGTACAGTGATAAATAAAAATTGAGTGATACATACATATTTCTTTATGATCATTCTAAGTGATAAATACTTATATTATGAATGTAATAATGTATAAACTTTTTTTTCTTCTTGTGTCTATACTTACATTGTATATGGAGTCTCAGTAGAACATATATCTTAGCCAGAAATGTACCAAAATTAAAAAAAACCTTCACTCTTGATGGATCTGAGCATAGTTAGGACACAGGAAAATGTTCAAGACTGTTCTCTCCTATGTGCTCTGCAACTCTCATATCTTTCAAGACTTTTTATTCGCTGTTAATGGTTTTATCAATTAATATCCCTAAGGTACTTTTTCATTAGGAGAAAAACGTCTGGAGAGTCTCATAACCATGTGCCTGGCTGCATATATAAAATCTTTTTATTAAATTATGTTTATGTATGTATGTATGTATAGGTAGATAGATAGATAGATAGATAGATAGATAGATAGATAGATAGATAGAAAGAATAGGTAAATAGCTTCTTTTACACATGCACATGTGTATACTTGCTACCTACTTCATGGCAGCTGTTATATGTGAAGGCTGGGAAGCACAGTACCTGCTGATGAGTGTTTGTTTATAGGAAATGCCAACGTGCTTGAGTTGATCAAATGCTAAGAACATGTTTTCTAGACTCAGACATGGATGTAGTTTTTGGAAAAGCATTCTTGAGGCTATAATAGGTCTTGAAGTGTGGCTGTTGGTAGCAGGGGATTAAAAGAAGTAGGTATTATTAAAATGATCAAAGTAACTCAAGTCAGCTCTTAAAAGTATACCCATTCTTTTTAAGCCATCCTCACACATTTCACAGTAGTTTGTCTTCAACACTAAGAAGCTACTTGCTCTCTGAAGTATCCAGAAAAAAAAAACCACAATGGTGTCAGGTAAATTATGACTTTGTTAGAACAAGCCTGTGGAACACCTGTGGGCAGCAGAATACATCACTGCTAACGATGCATCACTGCTGCATGTATAGGATTTGCTGATGTAGAGTCTCACTTTCTGATATTTATGATGATATGTCAAGGTTGCATGTGTGGGCACAAAACTGTGTTTTACTGATAGAAACTTATGAATCTTATTTCTCTGACCTAATGAATATATAGAATGTACTTAGAGAATTTCTGCTTCATTTTCAGCCCTTAGCAATAGTACATTATACTTTCCATTAATATAGCCAACCTGTTGCAGAAAATACGTAATGTTACACAAATTTCAACATGAAATCTTTCCAGTTTAGAGATTACTAAAACAAAAATCAACTATTTATATGACTGTTAGGTCAATGTGAGAAGCCATGAGTTAGTCCGGTATCAGTTGATTCGTGTAAAGCTATAATAGCTTGTCCACAATTTTTTAATTTAGTTAATGATTGTTAAGCAGCTGAGATAAATGTGAATTTGCTGATTTCTTTTCAATAACCTAACATAGCAAAAACTTCAAATTGAAATTTTCCTTCAGAATTTTTGCAAGGAATTATAAGAGCCTAGCACAGATTTATCTTAAGACAGTGGAAGTATAAAAGCATTCTCTTCAATCATTACTATATAATGTTATGCCTCTCTTTGAGCCATACATTTTTCTACAGTGCTGCAAAGAGCTTGTATAATTGCAAACATCTTGCTCTTAGAAAAGATCACAATATAAAATAATAGGGAAAATGTAGTTATCTTGTGAAAAAAAATCCCTGAAGTATTTTAGTTTCATTAATATCAATTTGGATAAGCTGCGCTGAGGATTTAAACAATACTATTCTGGGTTCTCTTCATCCCAGAAGAAATATATCCCATTTATTGCTTATTCTTTCTACACTGAAAAAAAAAAAAAAAAAGAAAAAAACCAGAAGAGTGAATTCTATCTCCAAAATCAACTGAAAGAAACAACTGATATTGACTATGACATTATATTTTTGGTAAGAATAGCAAAAGAGCATCTTTCATTAATAAAGTCATCCTTTCACAACTGAAACAGTTTAATGAACATCAGCATGTTCTCATAAAGATAAAAAGAGGCACAGATTCACTCTATGCATTTTATGCATATTTTCTTTTTAAAGTCTTTCATAGAAATGTACAAAAAACAATATGAGAAATAAGAATGGAGTCACTGAAAACTGTTTTTACTCCTTAGTTTCTGTATCCATATTCTTTTTTTTTCTGTGTTTTAGTTTTTCTTTTTAAAAAAATCAAACACTGGTTACTATAACAGAACTACAAATCTTGCATTTTAGTCAATATTATCATACTCAATTCTTAAATTAATATGTAAATATAGGCTAGGGTTTTCTTTAATAAATTAGTTTTTATAAAAGTCAACATGCATACAAAACTGATACAAACTAACAAGCCTTCAGCTGAGCCAAATTATATCAATTATAGATTTCAACCTCACTGAACCTAAGGGTCAAATATTGTCAAAAAAATAGGAACAGATTCACAGAGTTATGCAAATCCAATTGTCACAGATTCATGAAATCATAGAATGGTTTGGGTTGGAAGGGACCTTAAAGACCATCTAGTTCCACCCCCCCTGCCATGGTCAGGGACACCTTCCACTAGACAGGTTGCTCAAAGCCCCGTCCAGCCTGGCCTTGAACACTGCCAGGGAGGGGGCAGCCAGAACTTCTCTGGGCAACCTGTGCCAGTGTCTCACCACCCTCACAGGAAAGAATTTCTTCTTTATGTCTAATCTAAATCTGCCCTCTTTCAGTTTAAAACTGTTACCATTTGTCCTGTCACTACACTCCCTGGTGAAGAGTCCCTCCCCACCTTCCATGTAGCCCCTTTTAAGTGCTATTGATAGAAAGCCCCTATAAGGTGTCCCCAGAGCCTTCCCTTCTTTAAGTTGAACAACCCCAACTCTCTCAGCTTGTCCTCATAAAGAAAGGTGCTCCAGCCCCCTGATCATCTTCATGGCCTCCTCAGGACCCACTCAAGCAGGTCAGTGTCTTTTTTATGCTGGGGGCCCCAGAGCTGGACACAGCACTGCAGGTGGGGTCTCCTAAGAGTGGAGTAGAGGGGGAGAATCACCTCCCTCAACCTGCTGGCCACACTTCTCTTGATGCAGCCCAGGATACAATTGGCTTTCTGGGATGCAAGTGCACATTGCTGGCTCACAGTCAGTTTTCCATCCACCAACACCCCCAAGTCCTTCTCCGCAGGGCTGCTCTCCATCCACTCATCACCCAGCCTAATTTGTTCTTGGGATTGCCCCAACCCATGTGCAGGACTTTGCCCTTGGCCTTGTTGAACTTCATGAGGTTTGCATAGGCCCACTCCTCCAGCCTGTCCAGGTCCCTCTGGATGCCATCCCTTCCCTCCAGTGTGTCGGCTGCACCACACAGCTTGGTGTCATTGGCAAACTGGCTGAGGGTGTCCCACAGCAAATACACTCAATATCACAATCAGCTGACCCAATGCTGTGATTGACTTCGGTGTCCCTGGACACTTACTTAGTGGTATATCAATGGAAGGTGAGCATAATTAGCACTGAAAAAATGTACTTTTTATTTAAAAGTTTCAAAGGCTGGCTTCCAGAATGTTTTTAAAAGGAGGAAAGAGCAAAAGGAAGAATAGCAAGAAGCCAGCCAACCTAAAATGAGTTACTTTCTCTTCTTTCTCATGACAAAACCAAACTAAAACTCAAAAGAAAATAAAAACATTAAAAATACCAAAGAAAATATGGAAATAATTTATTTTCTGACAGATACAGTTTGTTACTGGTTAATTAAATATGAAGCTGTCCCAGCTGCATGTTGATTTTCACAGGTCATAAGTCCTCACGGTGAAACACCTCCAAAATGTCACAAGGGTTTGTGATGGCTGAAATCAGCCACAGCTCCTCTTGCTCCATGTTAGGGCTGTGACACAAAGGACCGGGCTGCATGCAGGACTGAAAGGGAGAGTGGGACACCTAAAGACACACAGTATGCACACTCCACCACTGCATCTACTTCCAAAGCTTCTTTAGGACAGCTTATATAATATAATCCTCTGAGTTCACTAAAAATGGTCATTGTACATCAAGGTGTATTGCTGTTTTTCTTCCAGGAGGACAAGCATAGGCAATCTTTGTATTTTGGATCAAAATTTTTCCCTCAAGTCCCTCCACTATGTGGACACCTGTGAATCTGAACAGCCTCCAGCAAGGGCTGTAAGTCTTCAAGTATTAAAAAGTGTCTGCAAAAGTAAAGAGAAAAAGCTGTTTCCATATCCACAGGTCATAAAGGAGCATGCTTAAAATGCTGTACTAGAAATGTTAGTTAACAACACCAAACACCTTTCTGATTGTAAATGACAGCTGAGCACTAAAAGTGTGTCTACAAAGGTGGTGGGGTTTCTGTTAGTGGTATTTTTTAAGCATAAATGGGTATTTATGAAGACTGGTAGAACATAATTCATTGTCCTTCTTTCTGATTTCTGTTTGCCTTCTGAGGTGCAGGGAAGTTATATGAGGAACTCCTCCAGCAGAACCCTCTTCCACAGCGCTCTGCACACACCCAGCAAGTCTCGGGAGATGAGGGAAGGGAAGACAACCTCACCTATATTGTTAGTAAACTTCAAATAAACTCTGAGTAATAACATCTCCCATGAACACTCAGAACATTGAAAAGTAGAATCAGTCTAATGATCTGGACTCTGAATGAAGTCCTCTCCCAGAGCAAATCAAAACACCATACAGCTGTGCCTGAATCAATCAATAAGCACCAACTTAGGTAGTTAACAAAATCAATAAAGAAGAAAAGTCTGGCTCAAAAAAAATCAAGTTTAAGCTGCCTCCATCCACAGTAATACAAAAGTTTCACCACTCTGTTCTATCAGAAAAATGATGAGAGCTGAAAAAAGGATTCACCAAACCCCAGAGATCTGACAGCAGCACTGAAAGCTGACTTCTGCAAGACTTTAAGTTAAGATCTGTGGCAAGTATGGAATTATTTCTGTCAAATTTGTCACTTTGATCTCTATATTCTGATGTCTTTTCCTCAAATTCTGACACAGGCAGAGCCATAACAGTAGTAAAGTGATGGGCAGCATATAAACCTATAAAAGAAAGTAATTTTCTAGTCATCTCCAGAACTTTGTAACTGAAATTAATTTTTTCAGGCTATTTAACTGGAAGATAGGAAACATGATTTGTAAAGCAGTCAGGATCTGTTAGTAATTGTAATAGTAATTCTATTGAGACTTAAATCCGCCTTAGGATTTTCTCTTGGCCTCACAATTTATATGATGACAGTCTGCCATATAAAATTAACAGAAAGAGTGAACTAACAATATTTGTCTACAAAACGCCTGTTTTTCTTTAGTATATCTGCTCAAGGCCTTTGCACTGCTATAGAAGTATAGTTGTACCATTTTCCTAGAAACCATAAATATCTGCTTATATAGTCACCCCTATAACAAATTTTCAGTATTCCAAGAGCTATCAAACACATGATTTACACGATTTTGGGACATGATACCTGCAGAAAAATGGAAATCCCCTCATATTTTTTGTCTTGCATAGTGGTACTTGGAGTCATCTCCAGGCTCTTCAGCAGTGTGGACAAATTAGGTATTGCTGCCCTTGAACGGGGAAGACTGGAGTCAAGCCAGGGCCAGGATGTTGCTGTCACACAAGCCCTTTCGGAGCAGCTATGGAGAGCCTGAGAAAGCCAAGGTTGCTGCTCCTGCTGCCATCAAGAGAGGAGGGCAGCAGCAGTGGCCACCACTGGGAAGGGTGCCCCATCTGCTCTCCGGGGGCTGCTGTCCTCCTGTCCACCTGTTTTCTCTCTTTGCCTAAAGAACTGCCCTGGGAACCAAGGTCTCTAATGCTAGACAAGAGGGCCCTGGCCTTTTTACTTACACCAGTCTCTTCACTGCCTTTGGCAACTGTTTTCTTGGCCTGCATCTGGAGCTGATCCCAGACAAAGCAACCTGCAAACTCCTGGTTGCTTCACCAGCAGTACACACCTGCTTCAGCAGCAGTCGTGCTTTCCAAGTAACAACTTTCCACTGTGATCTCTTTCAGCACAGATAACTTTGATGCTTCCCACATGGCTGAGGTATCTTCTCTAGCTTGTGTCCTGGTTTTAGCTGGGATAGAGTTAATTTTCCTTCTTAGTAGCTAGAATAGTGCTGTGTTTTAGATTCAGTATGGGATCTGAGATGAGAAGAATGCTGATTTTACACTGATGTTTTCAGTTGTTGCTAAAAGATGTCCTGCCAGCGTGCAGGTGCACAAGAAGCTGGGAGGGAGCAGAGCCAGAGCACTGGCCCCAAACTGGCCAATGGAATATTCCATATCATGTAATGTCATGCTCCGTATATAAAGGAGGGTTGGCCAGGAAGGAGGGAAGGTTCTCTCTCACTTCTAGGATTGCGACGGCGGGCTCTTGGTATTTCAGGATCACTGATCAGGAACAGGCTGGGTATCAGTCAGCAGTGGGTGGTGAGCAATTGCATTGTGCATTACATTATAGTATTGTTATTGTCTTATTTTATTACAATTATTAAACTGGTTTTATCTCAACCTATGAGTCTTCCTCAGGCAGGGGGAAGATGGGTGGTGTTTGGCTGCCAGCCAGGTTTAAACCATGACAGCTTGTGTTTCTGTTTTTTCCTATATAAAAACATGAAGTTCATTTTTCAGAACTTAACCCTTTCTATTCTTGCCCTACTACTCCAAACCAGTCAGATGTCCATTTTATGAAGCTGCTTGAAGGTAGACTGTCCATTTAAATGACTTCTGCAGACACTGTGTTCATGACCTGGATGCCTGCTGCACTCTCCTGAGTTTTATAAGACTTGCTCTATTGTTCTATGTTGTATTACAAGCATTCATCAAAATACTCTTGATTCTGTTACGTCAAGGAATATCACGTATTGATGTTCTCTGTTTAAATAGAACACAGTTGTGTTTTTATGCGCAGGCAAGTAGCTTCTGCAGACAACATTAAAAAACATCCCATGGGGTCACTGTCACAAATCAAGGAAAGTGAAAAAAGCAACCCTTATCAACAACTATAAAGCAAGAGCATGTTGCTAGACCATGGTGATTGGCTTTTGTCATTTTTACAGAGAAAATTGCTGGATATTGAATAAAGTATAGGTACATGTTTTCATATATAACTTTTAAGTCAGACATTTAGAATACTATGTAAAGGAGTAAATTGTAATACAAAATACAGAAGGGATTTTGGAAACCATAGCTTCAAATTTAGGTCTCTGCTTTTGTTTGCCTGCATTTTAAAGGCTATTTTAAAACTGATTTTTAAGAACTGGAATAGAGAACTAGGAGAAAAAAAATTCAGCACAAACTGTGGTGGAATGGCAATGGCTCTCAAATGAGTAGGAGCAGATGTTTACTTCTTTCTAAATGTCAGCAAGGAGCAATAGATTTCAGTTTATTAGTGACACCTCTCCATCATGGAAAGCTGAATGTAGTGACAACTGTGACCTCAGGGTTATCTTATTCCCAACAATATAGATAGGAGGGGAGTTAATGCTTGGAGATACTTGACTTTTCCATAATAACTTTATAGAAGGTGAATCAAAGGTGGGTTATGAATCATGAACATTTTTCTTCGGCTTTTGAATGATATTTAAAGTTCACATCTGCCTTCAGAATGTAAATTTCTACTCCAGGAACCTGTTGTTAAAGAAAAATAATGGGATATGGTTGATGGGACTATTGTGCTTGGTATTGTTTCACAAATAAATAGAGTCAGTGTTCCAAGTAAGCATATTTTCAGCCTTGTGTTTTATAAACAAAACATGACCAAATCTGGAGAATACTTTTGCAGCAAAGAAAACTGGTCAATCAGCTAAGGGCTGACTTGTCAAAAGATTTCTAAAATTTTCAGGGCTACTCATATGCTTTAATGTAAGTACACTTCAAATTGTTTCTCTGTACTGACACCGGGGTGCAGTTTAGAGGCTTGAACCTCAACTCCAGTTTCATCTTCACTAGAGGAAAAAAACCCCAAAGGGATTTATACTGGATTCTTCTCTGAAGTTGTAAATTGTATTATACACATTGTATTCCTGTGGAATTATACAATGTATAAAGACATATACTTATGTATATATTTGTATAGTCAGCCTCTGATTTTTGTGCATCGCTTATGCAATTTTTTTCCTAATTTCCTGAAAATGAAAAGTAGGACTGTAACTAGGAAGTGTAGCAAATTTGTATTAACACATGCATTGTTTACTGTTTCTGACGTGCTAAGTAAATGCTCATTTTCAAATATAAATGCATTTTACTGACATTACTTTGATTATATGTTCATTATATACACATTACATAGTAACAAAGACTTTAGTAGTAATGAATATTTTAAATCAGTTTATTGGATCGTTAAATGATTTCTCTTTCATGAAAAAAAAAAAAAAGTACCACTGTAAGTAAAATATTTTTATTATTGGAACCATATATAAACCAAGGTATCCAACCACTGAGTGAGCAAAAGGAAGGACATCCTTGTGATGTTTTCTCTAAGCAGTATCTTCCAGATTAAGCCACTGAGGAACAGACATGTAGGTCTAGACTTAACAGTGTACTTAGGTTCCCAGCTCCTTTATAGATTTCTTCTATTATTTTTCCCATTGATTGCTATGGAAAATTATGGAGACAAAATTATTTGTTAGAGGTGAGTAATAACATCTGATAAAGACAACTGTGGATCTTGGCCACAAACAGAAGAAAATTGCATTTAATTTCCTGCTCTTTCTGAAGTTCATAGGCCATTTTAGTTTTGAAAAAAATAGATATTTTCATGTCAAAAGGTTTTTGGGACTAGATTCAAGGAAATATTAAATTTATTTTCCTAAGGTGTGATGTAAATTTTTTACTGATCTTTTTCCTGCTGCTTTTTCAAGTAATTTGTGTATTTAATTATATAATTCTTTGTACTGAATTCATAACAACTTTTCCATTGGAACTTTCTACTGCATGAAAATTTTACTCAGTCTAGATAACAAGAACAGTGCATTAAAATGTCAACACCTGTTTGTTTACAGCAATCTTAACAGAAATCATGAGGGCTGTCAGTGTGGGAACTTTCCTTCACTAATGTAAAAGCTGAAGCCTGTAGGTCTGACAGAAAAGCTACAGTATAGTTGTGTTCTCTGTTTTCTTTCCCCTAATGCTCAGGGGCAGTCTTCTAAGAACTCTACATTATATACACAACAGAAAAGCAAAGCCTGAACTGCAAAACTGTCAATTAAACATCTAAGGAAACCAATAGAGTCAACATTCCCATCCAGATAGCTAATGTGATTTTCAGGTTGCTTTCCTTTAAAACTGGTTTTGTTTCCATACCTGCTTTTCTTGCTCACTTGTCTGTAAAACAGCCTAATATTTTTTGGTCACCTTTCAAGCTATACTGTTCAAAAGATAATATTTCTTAAGAAAACAGAAACATGAACGATGAGGCCTAACATAGCATTTCAGACAGAGAGTTGTGATCCATGCAATGTTAGCATTAACTTCAGCAAGGCTGGGGTTGCACTCCTGACATCCCAGAAAAGAGTGATGTCTGGCAATGAGACATGATTCAAGAGCAAAATATCAGTGGTGTTCAAAAATATTTCTTGTACCTTACCATATGAAGGAATTCATATGGCAAGCAGTCATCAGCCTAAGGAAATCTATAGAGACTTCTATTCATTTTCGCAATACACTTAGAGCACTTCCAAAAAGTCCACAATATCTGATACATTCTAGAAATGTTTAACAGTGTCTATTCTCAAATTCCTTACAGAAGCAGAGACTAGTGGGTTTGCATGGTAATCAAACACATCAGCAAAATTATAAGGTATGTACATAAGAAAAAACCCACGTGTCTTTTAGGAATCCTTACTAGTTTATTTTTGCTTAATACGTTTGTAACTTCTAAACTGAGTTACAACAGACCTAGAAAACAGTTCAATCCAAATAAAAGTTTCTCAGATCTATAGAAACTGAATTGTGCTCTCCCATTATGTGTTCCTTTAGACATAATGGACCAGACCATACATTAAGTTTAATTAAAATCTAGATCTGCAGCAGTCAATAGCTCTGCGGTCAGCTGATGTGCAGCTGCTGAGATGCCTCAACATAAGTAGCAAAAGGAAAGGTAGAAAAACAAATTGTGGACTGTAAAATAAGGGAGCAAAAGCTCCTTGCCTTCAACAGCACGTGTGAGCAGCTCTGTTTGTCCCTGCTGCTCCCAGAGGAAAGGGGCTGCCAGGTAGCACCGAGCTCTTGAGGGGTCTGTCTGGAAAAGCCGCCTCTGCCCCAGCCTGTCCCTTCCCCCGGGTGCCCAGCTCTGTGCGCTCCGTCTCACGGGAGGGGTTTAACCGCTGGCAGCCGACATCCCCAGGGAAGAGAAGATAAAGCACTGTCAGGCATTCGAAATTGGCAATTTGAAACAAATGTTTAAGAACCCTCGGGCAAATCTCTTTCATTCACCGGGTATCTGAATCTGTGCGAATATTACACGGACTCGCATCCGTATTCTGGAGGAAGTTTTGTATTTCGTCCTGTTCTGAAAAGCCTGACTTTTCAGAGGCTCTCTCATTGCGGCCCCCAGCGGGGATGCACCCGCGTACACGGGCTCCGTGACGTGAGACTGAAAAGCGGCCAGGCTTTCTTTTTTTTTTGTCCTTTTTTTTTTTTTTTCAAAAGAGTAACAACGCCTGCCACCTTTTGTCCTGTGAGCTACTGCATACTACGGGATGATTAATGAAAGCCTATGAACGAGGTGAGAAAAGCGAGCACAGGCGGCATATAGTCCAGACTAGCTCTTGCTGCCGGCTACCTGTTGAGGTGGGTTTACGCAGGCACTTAATTACTTCTGCCTTTCCGAGAGAGTTCATGTAAGCCACGCTGAACCTGCCGTGCTGGAAGACGCGACTTCTGAGCCTCCCTAGGAGCGAAGACAAAAAGCAGAAAGAAGTTTTCTGAGGTGGGGACCGGGGCCGGTCTGCTCCGCTCCCTGCCCGCGACCCCACCGAGCAGCCCCACGGAGGCAGCTACAAGCTAAACCGGGGGGTGGGTGGGAGGAAAGGAGAGGGGAGGGAAAAGGGGGGGGAAATCCCCACCCCTCCTTATCCCGAGAAGACATCCCCGGGCAGCTCAGTCTCCCGGAGCGGAGGCTCCGCCGCTCGGCGGGGCTGCGCGGGCGGTGCGCGGGCGCGGCCGTAGCGCCTCCCCCGGTGGAGGAGGCGGCGGGGCGCCGGTGCCCGCGGCCAGCCGGGCGGGGCGCGCTGCCTGCCAGGGGCGGCGGGGGCTGCTCCGCCGCCTCCGCGCCCGGCGGCGCAAATTGCGCCCCTACGAGCGGCGAGGCACCGTTCCACCTCCCTCCCTCCCTTCCACCTCTCTCCCCGGCGCTGGCGGGGGGCGGCCGCCCCTGGCTCTCCGCGGTGCCGGGGAGCGGCAGCTCCGCTTTCCGCCCGCGGAAACTTTGGCCGGCGCGCCAGGGGGAGGATGGAGGTGGGGGAGCCCGCGGCGGCGCCCCTCAACCGGTCCCGGGCTGTCGTAGAGCCGCCCAGCGCGGAGTTCAACCTCTCCGGGCTGCCGGAGGCAGAGGGGAAGCCCCTCTTCGGCATCGGCATCGAGAACTTCATCACCTTGATCGTCTTCGGCTTGATCTTCACCCTGGGGGTGCTGGGCAACTCGCTGGTGATCACGGTGCTGGCCAGGAGCAAGCCAGGCAAGCGCCGCAGCACCACCAACATCTTCATCCTCAACCTGAGCATCGCTGACCTGGCCTACCTGCTCTTCTGCATCCCCTTCCAGTCCACAGTCTACGTGCTCCCCACCTGGGTGCTGGGTGCCTTCATCTGCAAGTTCATCCACTACTTCTTCACCGTCTCCATGCTGGTGAGCATCTTCACGCTCTCGGCCATGTCCGTGGACCGCTACGTGGCCATTGTGCACTCCCGACGCTCCTCGGCCTTGCGCGTTTCCCGCAACGCACTGCTGGGTGTGGGGCTCATCTGGGCGCTCTCCTTCGCTATGGCCTCACCTGTGGCTCACCACCAGCGCCTCTTCCACCACCGTGAGGCCAGCAACTTGACCTTTTGCTGGGAGCACTGGCCCAACCCACGCCACAAGAAGGTCTACGTGGTTTGCACATTCGTCTTTGGATATCTGCTCCCGCTGCTGCTTATCTCCTTCTGCTATGCCAAGGTGAGGCAAAGCGGGTAGTAGTGAAGGGTATGTAAAATTTGGGATGGGAGTGCAATGCTGGTGGCTGACCATGAGCTGTGGGGCATCTCTGGGCACCTGGAGGGTGATGGACCTGTCAGGAGGCAATGGGGAAGGTTTGAATTTGTGGCTCAAAGGGAGAGGGCAGGTCTTATAGCTGAGGGATGACTGGGGGACACACAGGTGTGTGGGGCACAGACAGGTCAGGACATGGATTGCAAGGGGTGGGGAGGGGGGGGTGTTCTGGCAATTACTGGGGTCCCTCTGCCAGATTTCCTTGTTGCGAAGGTCTAAGAAGCCCCAGTGCTCTGCTGCTTTCTCTGTCAACACAACTCTCCTATTTTCTTGCAGTGCTGTATGAGGAGTTTAACTGAAAGTATCACAAAGCAACAAGTTGTTCAGGCTTCAGATGAAGAATTATGGTTCTTTAATATGCAGTGCACTTAAAAACGACACAGATCCACCAGTTTGGTCTGATCCACAGAATATATTAAGAGCAAAAGGTGCATCACGCTGCCTGGTGTGAGCCCTGCGAGCCCTGTCTTGCCCCGGTTGAAATGGATGGGTGATTTACCTCTGACTTCAGCAAGGGAAGGTGGTGCTAGGGAGCAGTGCCTGAGAAGCCTGGTGGGAAAAAGCAATAAGTAAGGGTGCCTGAATAAGGGTATTTATGAACTTTTCGGCTCAGGTGAACTGTCACATTTTTCCGTGAATATTAATTGCAGCCTTCAGCGCAGGATCCACTGCTTGCTGCTGGACAGGATCTGGAGCACCGGCTGCTACCTGCTGAGTTTGGCAGAGATCCTCCTGTTTCTGTGCCAGCAATCTTCAGTAGCAGGATTTCTACTTAGGCAGTAATTGACATACAAGAGGATAGGTCTGCTCTTGCAAATAAGGACTGCTTAAATGTTGAGAAGTCAGTTCTTTAATTGGGAAGTTCAATATATGTAATTAAAGTAATTTGAACAAATAATTTTGTTTTGTTTAGTTTTATATGTATTACATCAGCTTAATTGTGATGCACAAATTAAGGCTAGAATGGCATCCAACTCTGCTAAAACCAAGTTATGCAGAACTCAAAGGACAACACTTCTAAGTTACTGTTTGTAATTAAATGAGTCTGACCTGGCAAATGGAGAAGAAATACATGTTTTCATACATAAACTGGATTCTGTTTTCCCTGGGTGAATACACTGGTACTGCATCTACAGTGGTGAATATGACTGAGCTGTGAGAGGAATTAAACTTGCTGTAGCCATAGATCATCAGAGTTTTAAGGAAATAGTACATATTTTAGGGAGAACATTACAGAATGTGTGCGGAGGGAGCTTTTCATCTCTTAAGAATTCTATTTTTCAAAGCCAAAGCATCTTCAGTTTCAGCAGGAAGTACCAGCCTTCAAAGTCTAATTATATGACAGAAGATTGAAAACAAGTCTTTCAAAATTATGACAGTCCTGCATAGTGTGTGTGTGTGTGTGTGTGTGGGGGGGGGGGGGGGGGGGGGGGGGGAGGAAGTATAAGTAAACATAATAATAAGCACAGTAAATATAACACACTATGCTGTTACAAAGTACCACTACAGAACTAAATCTCTCAATATTAGTATGAAGATGTAGTTTAAAAAAAAACAAAAAACAAAAAACCCCAAAAACCAAACCAACAAAACCAAACAGAAAAACCCAACCAAACAAAACCCCCCAAAACCCCAAACCATCAAAGCAACTCTATATGAAATACATGCCTAGAACAAGTTCATAAAATCAAGGCCACTCAAGATTACAGCTAAAATCTTACGCTCAGATTATTGCCAGACTAAGATCTCACCCTTGTTTGGTGGTGTTTTGAGCCTCTACATATGTTCAAGCTTGCCATGGTGTCAGGCTGGAATATCCAACCTGAAGGGGTGAGTTTTAAGAGATACCTAGGAGATACCTGGTATTCCCATCAGTGACAATGAAGCTGAAAAATACTGTGACTTGTACATGGCTATTGGAGGTATTTGTACCCTGCAGCATAAAGGCTCATTCCTGCCCTCACTAGGACCCATTGGCAAATCTCCAACTGCAATATTTTGGCACATGGGGCAGGGTGAGGGAGAAATTAAAGTGGTCATCTTTTATTGATGTCACTAAAGTACTACAAAATACAAGTATTTTAGTGTCTGAATGCACGCAGGGTTAGAGGATCGCTGCTGTGTAATAACCTCAGAGTGTTATAAAAATAAATGCATCGATTTCTTATGGACTTCACTCGTTTTCATGAACTGTGGATCAGCTAAATAATGCAATCTTCTGATACAGTAGATTAAGACAAAGGAGACTCATTTCTCTATTTGAATATATTACCTTTGCCAGGCTCCTTCAAGGCAGTTCTGTTTCTTTTATAAGCAAATTGCAAATGAACTTTCAGTTTTGAAAGTCTCGTTTTTTAAGCACTCTAATAGTGAGCCTCGTTCTTTCTTTCTCTCACTCTTAAATTATGAGAGATTTGTATTTTCCCCAGTGGATAGCAATACTTTTACAACTTACAGAAGTGCTGAAATAGTGCTAGGTGTTTGGAAACAAAGTCGTCCCACAATATCAGAACTGGAAATCTCATGTGATGTGCACTTAAGGCAGAGATTTATGAAATCATTCTCTGTGTGCTGTGTGTACAGATAGATACCTGTTTTCTCTCTCCCACAAATAACTTTGGTTCAGTTTCAACTAAATTTGACAGAGGAGTGAAAATATTGGGAGGAATGATATTTCCCTGGTTTTGTGAAAATGAATCAATGAAGAAGGTGGAGAGTCATGCTCTCTCCTTTAAGGAGTCAGTTTGTGCTCAGCTGTTAAACATCAAACAGGCCAAGGGGCAAGAGGTCTTATGTAGCATCTACTCATGGAGGAGACACACCTTTTTGGGAACACACAGTCAAGAAATCACAAATCCTTAGGAAACCAGCTTTTGTTGGCTCACAGAACTACTCTTGAAAGGAGCTTACCACTCAAGTCAGAGGAGCAGTGGTTATATAGTTATTAGTTGAGTTAGAGCACTGCATACTCGTAGACAGCCTGTATTCATATTTTTTTATTGCTTATCATATTACTTGCTGTATTTTTTTAATACTGACATTTTGTACGTGTTTTGTAACGCTGCTACAACGTTTGCTCGCTAATGTGTTCTTAAAGGGCAAGGTGATAAATGATTCCCAGTGAGATTCTAACAGCTGACATCTGCCAGGGTTGTGCAATGTGACAACTGATTTTGGGTGCCTCTGCTTCCCAATTATGAGGATTCATTCCCTGAAAGTCAGGCCTCCTTCAATCAAACCTTTCAGTTGGACACCTAAAATCATTAGCAAACTATTCCTTTTATAGATGTATAATATGAAAAGCTTTTTTAAAAAAAAATTATTTCTTGCCTTAAGAATGTTTCCATTATTATCTATCATTCTGAACATTCTGAATTCATGGAAGTCATGTATGATTTATAGACTTGGTTAAAAGTAAACCATAAAAGGTAGGAGCCTCAACATCAAATACAAGCTTATAGGGTTCTTGACTTGTTATGATATCTTAAATTTTGCTGAGCAGCAAGGGAAAACTTTATTAAACTACACTGAAAAGAAAAAACAAAGTGCGTGACACATTAGAAACTCACTGTTAAACGAAAGACAGTGAAGAATCTGTTGTGACAATAGAAATAGCAGCATTACTTTAAAAAATGGATTGCAGGCAACGGCACTTGAATTTGAATCAGGTTCATACTATAAAATATGGTTCAGCGTGTAATGCTCGTGTTATGGCTCTGTTAAACAAACAGTTCGTTCTTATTAGATAATGACCTTGGACAGGCTTCCCTGCTGCATGATTTTTTATGTCTGATAATGAAGGTGTAGCCAGTGGAACGATTATACACAGCCAGACAGGAAATACACTTTGCAACAGTGTAGACTTCAAACTTTTACAAGGTTTGGTAGACTTACCTGAATAGACACAGAGAGTTTAAACTATTTTTTTTTTCTCTCTCTCTAATTGGAAAAATACCTTTCTCAATTTGGTTTGGTTGCAGTTACTCAGCCTGAGCTCTCAAACGATCTTGAATGTAATTCCTGAAACAACTTGTGGGGGTGGGCGGGGGGAAGGATTGTTGGTAGGCAAAATCAAGGGCCTCCCAAATGTCATCAGTGGTAGTTGTTGTAGTACAGTCTGGATCAAACAGGAACTTCCTATATTTCTATGATCTTACAAGTCTCCTTATACCCTCTTTCAGAACAGCATAAATTTCTTCCCACAGCACCACGCCATCATCTCCAGAAAACAGGAAAGCTATTCCTTCCCTGAGAGCCAAATTAGATCTCTGATCAATGGGTAAATGACACTGGAGTTAGAAAAGTTTCATGTAAAGATTTAATTTTTCCACAGAGCTGAATTTTTGAAAAATGTTAACACTTCATGAGAACATGTGACCTATTTTTTAGTAAGATGGGTATTTAATTCCATGAGTTAAAAATGCATGTACAACTGTACTAGTGGATAATTGTGAAAGACTTTCTTTAGAGAAATAACCTGAGACAAAATAAGAGGCACATTTAGATTTATTATTAATTCAGGTGAAGTGACAGTGGCTGTTAGAGGAGCAATTGATTATTCATTGGCTCAGAGAAGAGATGATTTGAACAGGACAGTGAGGAGAAGTATCTTTGATTTGCCTTGTAGTGTTTGTGCATAAACATGGCTCTTAATATCCCTCCACAGCGTTCTGTGGAGGTCTGAGTGCTGTTCCACTGATGTTGATAGGTAATTAAATTCTGCCTATTTCTCTTGCTTCTGGTTTTCATGCCGTCTGGTACACTACCATGTAGAGCCAGCATATTTTCACCGCAGAGAGATACTTTATGAAATATGTGTATAATCTGAAAGAGGGGTAGTTGAGAAGGATTCATTAGAAGGTTATAATTTAAATCTTCAACAAACCCCTCCACCATCCTTCCCCCCACCCCCACCCCCCTCCATCCAATTTAGCAGTTTTGTCTACTGCATCTTCCTTTGGACCAGAGAGAGATGCAATGCAAACATTTGTCCTAAAAGTTTCAAAACAAAAGAAAAAAATATTTTAACTTTAAAAGAAGATTTCGCAGTTCTGATTTCTAGAAAGAGTTTATCTGACTTTAGTTCTGTGCTGTGAGGGAAAATCACAGTACAGTACAAACTCTGGGTGGGAGGTGATGGGATTTGCAAAGGTCCAGTAGAAACAGGCCATCATCCTAAGTTGTGTGAAGGGGGAACGATAGGTGAAGCAGCACTGGCAGGAAGTGAACTTCTCTGTATTTCTCCCATGCTCTTTTTTGGTTTTACATTTTTCACCCATGGATTTAGCAATTCAGCTGTTTTGTACACAGTGACGACAGGTGAATAAAGATTGTGTGAGCCAGAGGGTCATCTCCCTGGTCTTCTGCTAGACCTCAGGGGCTCCTCTGTCCTTTTCTTCTGGTCTGTTTTGTCCTGGAGAAGAAAGAAGGGCCGAAGCCAAAATGGGACCTTCTCAGAGAAAACCCATTTATTTTTCTCCTGCCTTTCCTGAGCTCAGGTTAGCCTTGGTAGCAGCCTAGCTAGCATTTTGGAATAGGGAGTGCATGCAGGGCTGAGTCTCCTACGCAGAAACATGTTAGTGCACAAATAAGCACAAATGAACCGCACTTCCAATGTTAAGTGGTTACAAGTAATTTTTATTTTTATTGTTTGTGGTTCACTGGTAGCTAAGAGTAGATACTTAAAAAGTGGAATGCACTGATGAGCTATGGTTATTCACAAATACCATCTTTTTCTTTTAATTCGTTATATGTTTCTAACACTCAAATGCCAGAGTTGGAGCAAGTCTATGGGTCATCTTTTCTGGTGTCTGTCCTGGTAGTGGTTAGCCATGCATCCCAAAGAAAACAGAGAAAACATTCCCAGATGATATAGGAGAATTTGAATTTATACCCTTTCCCCCCCCTCAAGCAGTGTCCTTATAAACCCTAAAATTTAGTGTTATATTCCTTAAAAAAAAAAAAAAATCTTTTTAGTGCTGGATGTTCTTACCTATTAATTCTGGATGATCTTACCTATTAGATTGTTCTCAGTTCATTTTAGGACTATGTAAACTGCAACCTATCATCATCATCTAACTGAGCTCTACACTCTGGCACTCTCCCTCAAAAATTCATCTTACCATACTTTAATCAAACCCTTGAGTATAATTAAGCATCTCCTTTTTAAATTCTGTATGGTTTACAATCTGTTAAACACCTTCGGCTGAAGAGCATATTCCCTGTCCCCCATGCCTACAAATCACACCATATGAATGTATTAGATTCAGTAAACAATGACTGCAGATAAAGATGCATGCACCTCTATGCATCCACTATTCAAAACCTTATGTGTAAATCAGTGTGTTAAAATTTGGATCCCGCTTTTGGATAATGAGCCTTTTTGAGGTGTATTTTTAAAAATTACTTGTGAAAGGTACAGGACAAGTATCATCAAATTGTTGATAAAGGCCATGCCTCATGTGAGATACATTTTAGTATAAATTATTTTTGAAAGCCTAAGCTTCTTTTGAAGATCAGATAGCACCAACATCCTGATTATATTAACCAAACATCCATCTGAAGAAAGCAAATTATGCAGGTGACTCAGAAAACCTCTGACTCAAAACATACACTGTTTATGTTACATGCAGTAAAGGTCATTCTAAATTAACAATCATTGACATTTTTATAGGAGAAGAATGATTGCTAATTCTAGGTGCATGATAGGTTTCCATTTATTGCCTTGTTAATTTGTATTATGTGTTTGTTATGTAATACATCTGAGTTTTTATATAAAAATTCAGTTGTTGTCTGCTTCACATTTGTCAATT
The DNA here is from genome assembly GCF_965140245.1 of Athene noctua. NCBI lineage: Eukaryota > Metazoa > Chordata > Aves > Strigiformes > Strigidae > Athene > Athene noctua. Next base: position 65,784,548 of record NC_134038.1, read on the forward strand.
CACAGAGATGCAGATATGTAATTCCTTTGGATTTTATACTGTGCACTTTTGAAATGTGTAAATTGGATCGGTGATGTTTGTAAGAGACTCATGTAGTACTGGAGAGCATACTCTAAAATATATGGGTTTGCATTTTAGAAAACGATGAAATACAAGATGCAAATTAATCTTTTCAGGTTCTTAATCATCTCCATAAGAAGTTGAGAAATATGTCAAGGAAGTCAGAAGTATCCAAGAAAAAGGTAGATTGCTTTCATTACCAATATCTATTTGTTTATATAACTAAGCTAATTTGATATTATATTGCTTGTTGCCAAAGATGTAATGGAGAGAAGGAAGTATGAAATGAAGTATTTAATGACATATTCAGTGTCTCTCTGAATTTAGCCAGATCGGAATTTTTTCTGATCCGAGTTTTCCATCACAGTGCATCAAGCCATTACCTGAGATCCCTACATTTTGAACTTTAGAGCATCTGAAATTTAGTCATGGAGAGAAAACCTGTCTCTAATATTAATTTTTTTTTTCTTCACAGGCATTTTTCCCTAACTTTTAGATCTTTTATTTATGTATTTATTTTTAACTAGCTGAATTTTAATGTTTTCTGAAGAGTTCCTAGGTTATATGATGCAACTTTAAAATTTGGTTTCTTGTATTTCATGATAGAAGTCTAATAAGAGACTTTTGATGATTCTGCAATTCTGTTGATTTTCCCCCCAATCTTTTTCTCTTATGTTTAAGACTTAAGTTATAAACTGGTTACAAGTAGAATTGTGAAAGGTCTTTAAAGCAGAATATAATATCTGTGATTTAGAAGAATATTTGAAAGATGTGTTTATATGTTGAATTTGTCAGTTAATATAATATGGTTCTGATTTTTGAGCAGATTTGACCACAGTAATCATTTGACTAACTTCTCAGTTTATGAATGTGGAGTCAGAAAAACCCCTTAGGCTACAGTTCTTCATTTGATCACTATTAGCATATGGGCATGCAGACTGTCTGCAATGTAAATGGGATATACGTGGGCTCAACAGGGAATAAGTGATCTATTATTTATGCATTCTCTATTTTTTTAAAAAAAACCTAGTCAATATATTTTAATTTCCAGAATTAAAAACACTGTGGCCCTGATTTCGTATAATACTTAACATATATAATTTTGCACTTAATGTTGTCAAAGTCAAAGATGTAGTTTTCAAAGACGTTCTGTACATTGCCATCTCTACTCTCATCTAAATTATTTTCACGCTGGAAATATCTGTGCATTTCCTCTAAACACCAATGCTTAAAAATTGCAAGTAAAAATCAGATCTGGCTATGAACTAGCTTTCATAGCTTCAGGGAACAGCATTGCAGATATGCCCAAGACTACTTGAACGTATCAGGGTTCAGTAACCTAAGGGCAACAAAAAAAATCAGGACAAAACTTTTCTTACCTTAGAAAATAAGTTTCTAATCCTAAGGCCTAACATGTTTTTCAAAGCAACTCTTTCCACCAGTGTGCTATCTATCTCTCTCTTACTGTATATTTTGTCTTTTCTTTCTACTGTTTTGTTAAGAGTGCATTTCAGGCTTAATTATACATAAGGAAGAAATTCTTTCCTGTGAGGGTGATGAGGCACTGGCACAGGTTGCCCAGAGAAGCTGTGGCTGCCCCCTCCCTGGCAGTGTTCAAGGCCAGGTTGGACGGGGCTTTGAGCAACCTGGGCTAGTGGAAGGTGTCCCTGCCCATGGCAGGGGGGTCATAACTAGGTGATCTTTAAGGTGTCTTCCAACGCAAACCATTCTATGATTCTGTGATTCTGTGACTTCTATCTTTATTCAAACCTTTTTGAAAATTTCAGTAGTAGAGTATTAAACTTAATTTGCTATATGTGTGGAAAAAAGTTAATGAAAACTATGAATGTGCCTAAATGCTATTTTTCATGCTTTTTGGTCACAAAGCATCAACATTAACATCATGCATTTCAGGCGGGTTTTATTTGCTAATGAGAAACCCTAAGCAAGCTCCATTTAGGTAAATGAGAGTCTTTTAGTCTTTAGTCCTTTAGTCTTACCTTGGTTGCAAGGCATAGTGATGGTTTTGTAAAGATAAACTCTGAAGTTAGGTTTAGGAGGAATAATGGGACAAGACAGGTGTTGTGAGGTTTCCTAATGCAAAATTACTTATTCTACAGATAGGAAATGCCTTAAGTAAAATAGTTACAGGAGACACATAGTCAACTTCTGCTTTCAGGTGAATCTATGCAGTCTATCAAAAGTCAGTGATTTTTTTGGTGTAATTTTTTTTAGAATTTTGAACAAACAGAAGTAATATACCTCTTTTAAAGTAATTGTACATGTAATATCTAGACAATTTTCAGATGGAATATTAACACAGTGAAGGGATCAGAGAAAGAACTGCTCTTAATTTATTTCCTTGATAGCACATATGATGAGACCTGAAAGAGAAAAAATTTATGTGGCTGTTAGTGCCAACTGACTTAAACTCCACAGGGCTAAGTAGAGGAACAGCTTGTGAAAACAGATGAATCTCTGAGACTAAACAAATTATATTTACTATAGATATAACTTGGTTTCTGTTGTGAGATTTTGCTAACCAACAACAGTATCTGTCATAAGTTGTTCTAGCCTGTTGCCACAGAAATCAAACTTTTTTTCTGTAAGTTTCTATACATTGTCATCTTGTGATTAGGTAGGTGAGTCTGAATTATTACTGTACATTAATCAATTCAAGAAGTATAGGCCAAATTCAATAAACTAGCAATAAGTCTAGATATTCAGTTTAGCAGCAAGTTAAAGAAAACATTGACAGGCAAACTCCACTGTGCCCTGACAGAATACCTTCAGCACCTGAAACATCTGTTCTGACTGATGCTGTATCTGTCTGGATGGATCTAATGAGTTGATGGCCCTTCCTCTCATAAATAACAAAAGTGTAGTCAGGAGGCAGCACTGAGGATATTTTGTGTTCCATCCTTCTGAATTCAGTGTTTGGTGGTGAGCTTTAATTTCCAGATTAGTTTTGAAAATGTGCAACCACCAGAAATTTCAAGCTCCTTACTTTTTTATTCCCTAGTTGTATCCTAGAATATTGTTGCATGAATTCCCCTGTGGAAACTTTAAAGGAGAGTCTGTTTAAAGAGCCCTTGCTCCTTTTGTAGACACTTGAGCAAAGTGTTCATCTGACTGCTCTAAGCTCTTCCACTGGCTGTCTTTTTTCTTGTATAATAGATCTCTCTTGAAATTTTGTTCAGAAATCCTTGTGCACTGTAATAAAATATAGATCATTAGATCTGGATGACATTTCTCAAAAGACCCATGTTATCATTATTTTACATGAAGCTTATGCCCACCTCAGAAAAGGCTAGGCTTTTGTGTAGGGAATCTGGAACATCATCCTTTACCTTAAGCAAAAGTATACATTTGCTTTTTACTGTGGCATTTTCAAGACTAAGGTTCTCCTTGCAGTAGTTCACTATACAAAATAAAACCCATACAGGTAATGGAGTAAAATCAGTAATAAATATTCCAAAGTGTGTTGTCTCTCAGCATACCTCCCCCCCACACACACCCATAATGGTTTTAAAGCAGGTTTAAAGCTGATTCTTCAAGTGCTCATCAGACATCTGTGTTTTCCTTTCCCTGTCTCAGACAGCACAGACTGTGTTGGTGGTGGTAGTGGTTTTTGGCATCTCCTGGCTGCCGCATCACGTGATTCATCTCTGGGCTGAATTTGGAGTTTTCCCACTGACTCAAGCCTCCTTTCTCTTCAGAGTAACTGCACACTGCCTGGCTTACAGCAATTCTTCTGTGAACCCGATTATATACGCATTTCTCTCTGAAAATTTTAGGAAGGCCTACAAACAAGTCTTCAAATGCCAAATAGGTAATGAGTCACCTCCGAATGATGCTAAGGAAAATAAAAGTCGGATAGATACACCGCCGTCTACCAACTGCACACATGTGTGAACTGTGAGAAGTCCTGTATGTTGGCTCTTCATGTGTGTGAGCTAAACACATAAAAAAACAAAGCACAAGGAGCTTTATCTTGGATTTATCTTGATAAAGCTAATTGGTATTTAATGTACTGAAGTTGCATTCATAGCAAAATTTTGTGAAACTGGTTTGAAAGAAAACTGGGCTGATCCTTTTCGTCTTAGCTTTGTCAAATGAAGCTCTTGGACCTTTAAAAGATACTTGAGAAAAAAATGTTGGAGATGATATGTCTGTATTCTTACTTGTTAAGCATATGGTGTGTAAACATTCAAGTATACAAGAAGGAAATACTGATATGGACAAGTAAATTTCTGACATCTTACTCCATTAAAGTGAAGAGATGGCTAAACTTTCTGTCTTACAGGTCATAAATACTGTAGTACTACTTCAGAGAGGAAGACTTTTGTTCTCTTCAGATTGTTTTGACAATATCTTTTCTCTTTTTAAAGTAAAGATGGGCTCTGATTCGGAGTTTAAATAACCTGTGCGTAACGAGGCTGTTGATTTAGAGAGAAAATACTTATTTTGTCTGTTTAGCTGTCTTTTTAATGTAACATGCGGAGTAACAAGGGACTTTTTTCCACTTCATATGCCTGCCTTACTGTATACACAGACCTTTTGTGTATGCTTTATAAGGTTTTGTTTACGGCCTGTATGTAGTCGTACCATAATGAAGATTTGTGTCTATCTGAGGGAAGCTTTGCTTTGTGTGTTGCATGTGCGTGTGCGTGTGTATGTTTTGTTAACTTTATTGACTTTGACACAGAGATACAGTTTTAAATGTGCAACATATACATGTTTTAAAATATGTTCCATAAAGCACCTCTGGGCAATGCTTAAGCATTTAAAAATACCATTCCCTTAAAAGTCGCAGGAGTGTCTTGATGTCATGTAGCTCTAAATTGGAAAATTCAGAAGGATGTATTTAAATCAATACAAAGTATATAAGGTAAATGGTCCAATTCTACAAATTCTTAAATAAGATGAGTAGTTTCAGCAATTTTATAAAAGTACTTAATATGTCTTTAAGTGGTAAACCACTAAAGAAATAGTGGAAGGGCACACAGTCCTTTGAGAACATCATTATTAGCTGGAATAAGATACGCTTTTACCTTTTTTATTAATGACCCATAGAATAAATTAAGTTGAAGGAACCTCCTCTCAAGGCAGGGCTACCCTCAGAGTTGGATCACTTCCTTGTCTAGGCAAGTTTTGAAAATTTCTAAGGATGGTGATTCATCAATTTTTTGAGGGCAAGCTGTGCCAGTGCCTAATCACCCTCACTAAAATATATTTTATTATCCCCAGTTGGGATTTCCATTGATGTAACTCATCGCTGTTGCCTTCTGTCCTTTTGCTGTATAACTAAGTCTTCTCTCTAACTAATACGTAATTTATGATGGCAGTTAAATTTCCATCCAGCCTTCTCTTCTGAAACTATGTGTCACTCTCAGTCTCTCTCTTCATCTATTTTGTTCCAGCTCCCTGGCCAGATAACCAGCCTTCCACTGGCCTTCCTCCAGCCTATCCATCCCTCTCGTGAACAGGGTGTTCAAAAGTGAACAGTGTGTTCCAGAAGCAGCCTCGCAAGCACTGAGTAGACTAATCACTTCCCTTGACCCGTTGGCCGATTCTTGCTTATACAGCCTCTGGTACTGTAATACCACACTAGTATTATAGTAATTTATTGCTGCAAGGGTACACTGCTGACTCATATTTAATTTATGCTTACAATCACTCTCTTGTCCTTTTCTGCAGAAGTGCACTGAGTCCCTGTCCAAGTTTCAGGACTTGCTTTTAGCTTTGTTGAACTATGCATTTGATAGCTATTACTTCCATTCTTCCGACTTAGCAAGAGCCCTCTGAAAGGGAGCCCTGATCTCCAGCATATCCACCACTCCCCCGGGTTTGGTATCATGTGCAAACTTGCTGAGAGTCCTGCACCCTTGTCTGGGCCTTTGAAGATGCTAAATAGTGTTGGCCAGATGCTCCTTTTTCTCTGCAAACTTCTTAAAAAAAAAAGTTCAGAGTGGTGGAACCATGTCAACTGTGGAGGGTTTGGTCACATTAAAATGTCTACGTCTATGTGTCAGTGTTGTCTGCTTGGAATCAGTAAAATAATGAAGACACGCTATTGCATGCATGGTGTTTGTGTCCATTCTTTCATATGAAGAGACGGTTTGATGATAGCGCTAGGAACAAAAAATATATGGAAAAAAAATCAGTTGGAGGAGAAGGGTTTATCTGCACAGGAAACCATTTTCTGGGTTAGGACTGAGGTTAGAAAACACAGTCTAGAACAATGTTGAAGTTACTTTGAGTTTTCAGATCCTCATCACCCACTAATCACTCAAATTATTAAAGCACTATCAAACTTTAGCTGAATTTATAACCTATTAGGAGATTCTAAAACTTTGAAAAATATATTTTTGCTTTTAAAAATTGCTTGTGATTTTATTACTTTGAATAAAAAATTAAAATGTAAATATGTAATTGTTTAAATTTAACATACTGAGTTTATTGTTTCATCTGGAAAAGGCCTTTTTTTTCCTTAATTGCACATAATTTTAAACACAGGTGCTCAATAGTAAAGGAGCTACTACATCTGATATTTAAAGGATGAGGGGGTGGGGGTGAACTGCAGTTATCAACGAGTTAGAAAGACCCCACCTGGTTCCTGGTGAGTATCTGTAAAGCTTCCACCTCACTTTTCAGAGAAATCCTAAGAAGCAGCTGACACTCCAAGGCTCGATTTCCTGCCGAAAACATGCTTTTGTTGATCAGTGTCTGTAGTGCAACTAATCTGGGCAGAAAATCAGGGAATAGGTGTTTATGATCCTTTACAACTGAATGTCTGCTTTCAAGTTCTGAGCTTGGCAGGAATTGTCGTTTCTGGTGGAGGGCAAAGCAAAAGTTTCACCTCACTTACTTACCTAATATTCTTTTTTACATCTTTTTAACCAGAAAGGTTAATTTCAGTGTACATGAAGAAAAGGGGAAAGAAAAAGATTGCTCTGGCTAAGGCTAAATTTTCCACTTATAGAAAGATAAATAATCCCACTGAATTTCATCCTTTTGTGTGAATCTGAAAATTTTATTCCGTACAAAACAAAATAGGCAACAGGAATGATTACTCAAATTCCTCTCGAACTAAAGCAAGGTATGTGTGTGTAATTAAGCAAATAGTTAAATTTCTCTTAAATTTATTTTAAATTATGTTTCTCACAAATTGAGAGAATTGGAAAACCACAACAGAAACTGCTACTCACATATTCTTTTATAAACACCCTAAAATTCTTTTGTATGTGTACTGCCAAAATGCTACTACTTTGTGCTGCTTCACAAGTGTCTCCTGAAGTCTAAAACGTACAATGCACTTTCAACACTGATGATAGAAGGAGCGTATCCCATCAGATCAAGTAGGAGGAGTTGTTCAGCCCATCTTAAAACTGTGTCTTAGTGAAGAAACACAGAGGTCTTTCCTTTTCTTAGTTTTCTCTGCAGAGTGGATGGAAGACGCCTGGAGAGGGTAGCATCTCTGCGACACTTCATTCTAACGTGAGAGGGTCTCCTTTCTTGCAGGGTCTGGAAAGGAGCTCGGTTCTGTCCATCTTCTGAGGTTGTACTAAGACATTGCAGAGGGTTTCTAGACTATTTTGCATTTTAGATGTTAGATTTTTGGGGTTTTGCCACTTTTGCCTTAAAAAAGATGCAGAAATCTCATTCTCACTGCTCCAGTGAAACTTTGAAATTGTAAAGACTAATGTTTAAAGATGTCAAGAAATTATTCCATAAGGGTTCTTCACGCAATGTTGGCCCTGCCTGCTTGTGGGTAGGTGTTTGAGGTATGATACAAAAGATTACAGCAGTGTTCTTCTTTGACTAACAAAGACTAAAAATACATTTCTAAGATATGTGTGGACCCAGATGCACACTGTACACTGCTATACATAAATTAGATTTAGGGTTCATAGCCAAAATGGAAAAAAAAAAAAAAAAGGCATTTAACCAACATCCTGTTCATGTGCAAATGTCCCGAAACATGATGGGACTTGCTCACTTATATGTTCAGCTGTGTTAACTTCACAGGTAACTGTTATCACCCATTTAACTAATTTTGAAGAAGGTGATCACTTTGGCTGAAAGAAAAGTTAATGCTTAATGGCCGCTTTTAAGTGAGTCATTAAACTGCACAGTTTTCAGTCAGAAGTATGTACTAAACATTGGTGATATGTAATAATGTAAACATTTAGAATTGCCTAAAATTTCTCTCTTGTATGAAAAAATGTAGCATTTCCTAATATTTTTTACTTGTTTAAGGTAGGTAACAAAATCATATGTTATAATAGACTACAAAGATATGACCAAAATGGCTGAAATTATATGTAAAAAAAATATTATGGAGGATATAAGGAAAATAATGAGCATATAAGGAAAATAAGCGAAAATATAAGGAGCAAACTGATTTTGTAGATGAGTGTTCCCATCTGCTGATGTAATATTCTTTCAATATTTTGTATGATTAAATTAATTGAATCTTTGAGTATTTACAAATTGTTCTGAAGTATTTTTTAAAATTTAAACATCGAAAAAATCATATTTTAAAAACCATTTTTGGCAAGATAGGACATTTTAATCACATGTTTTAAGTTAAGGTCCTTTGAGTTTTATATTCACTTTCACTTTTTATGCACACACCTCTTTCTTAAAACCTTAACTTTATTATCTTCACAATTAATTATATCTTTTCTTTTTAAAACAATGCCACTATCTCGAAGAGATAAACATTAAGCTTTGCATATTTAATGTTGCAGTGAAGTAAATTTTGCTTTAAATTCCACATTGCAGGGAAACTGAGGAATCGTTTTATAAATCATGTTGTGAATGCATTGTTTTCAACACTGTTATCTTCATGGTTGTTTCACGGTACGATATGTAACATTGAACTTAATGATATTTGTGGTATTTCGGGAAAGGATAAAGGCAGAGAAAAGAACAGCTTCCAGCTTACAGAGCTAGAGTTAGTGTTATCTATTCAGTACGTGTCCAAATGTTGAAGACCAAAAAATTAAAATTCTGTGTTTGTTTCAATGTATAATGAATGTAAAGTAACATGCAGTTGTTTTAAGATATACTGTACTTTGCATGAATTTTCAAGTGATTTTTTCAATAGGTCTGTGCCATTTCTACTTACCTCTATAATATGAAATACAAACTGCTTTTCTTACAAAATGTTTACAACATACTTAAAAACAAGCAGTGCCCTCAGGAAAACTTCCAGAAAAAATAGTCTACACAAAACTTAATAGAGTTTGATAGCTAGATGTCATTATGGGTTGAAAATACCTTTTTGAAAATGTAACTGATATAGTACTTAAGTGCAGGAGGCATGGTCTTCCTTTCATTCAGACTGGTAAAAGTCCATTGAAAGTGATGGAATTCATTGATATTTCTTATTCAAGTGCAATTTAAATCTCTGTAATTTATGTCTTGCGTAAGAGACATACAAACAGAGCCAGATTCACAGATTTGAATATGAAAAGAAAGTTCTCCAGTGATGTGAAATCCAAACCTATTTTATGAAAGCCTATATGTGGTCCCACTTTTGGAAGGAGACAGTCAAATCAGTGCATATGTGTGTAGATTTGCATTAACCTTGAGCAATGCTGATTTCAATATAATATATATGCTCAAAAATAGATGAGCATGAAACCAGTATACGTTAATTTCTAACACCTAATAACATGTACTTTTAGAATCAAAAGTAAATGCTACAGCATGGTTTTAAAATGATGTGCACTTTAATCTATAGATTTTACTGTGCAGTTCTTAATCATTTGTATATGCATATGTCTTTGACATTTGTAGATACATAGGTGCACCTTGGCCAGATACATTTACCGGATGAAGACTGAGGTCTCACTTTACAGAAATATTTCCTTAAGCGCAGCATTCTTCCCTTGGAAAACTCTACCATTTCCATTGCACGGTTATTCCATTCCCTCACAAATGTCTAACCATATTTAAAATTTGCTGAGAAAAAATAAAATCTCTCCTTCAGTAATAAATCATCTCAGCTACGTGGATGTTTCTAGCAGTACCTATAGAGAATTTATCACCTTGGTTAACTTTAATATTAAGATTCTGAAAGAAAATACAAAATTCTTGCTGATGGCCTGTAGATGTGACATTTATAGATGAGAAGATGACATGACAGTATTGCTTTACATTGAATTTCACAATTTACCACAAGTAAATTGGTAGTTTTAATATAGTAAAAAGAGAAGTCATACATTTATGTTTCATACATTTATGAACGTGAGGGAAACTTTATGAACTTATACTCAAAAATTATGATTCTGAAGTCGTCAGTTTAAGTAAATATAACCTCCAACTCTATGTAGCTTCAAGGACTTGTGTAACCCCTGGAACTGTGAATTCAGCACCTGGTGGTACTTAGGGTTGTGTCACTGGAAGCACTGTTGCAAACAGGGAGGCTTTTTCACAAAAAACACCCAAGCTGAAAAATGTCAGCAATTCAGCTTAGAGGCATACGATTAAGAAGTTACGAGTTATGACATAGCTCTGTAGTCATACAGACAGAGAAATACATGATGCTGTGTGGCTCTTAAATGAGTGGTTGAGTTAGCAAGATCTTGGACAGTGAAATTAAGCTTTAACAGTTAAATCTGTATATGGAATGGAATTGTTTTCATTAAGCCGTGGGTATAAGTAGTGCTAGAATGTTCAGTGAACTAATTTGATATATTCATATTGCTTCAAAACACATTTTGGTATTTCTCAAAAGATTTTATGTATTTAAGTCTCAAAATATGGACTAGGTGGTAGCACTGCTGTGAGAAAAGAAATGCAGTTTATGCTACCGACCTGTTGATCACAGTGGTCCCTTCTGGCCTTAGTTTACTACCATTCTTACTCTTATTTTTGTAATTAATAGTATGAGAGCTATGCAGATAGGAAGACAAAAACATCACAAACCTGAACTATTATTCAGTCTCTAAGTGATTGTCTGTAGATGTATATGGAATAACTCCACAAGCAGGCTACATCCTGAAAAGATCTTACGAAGATTAAGAAAGTAGATTGAAATCTCTGGCATTTTTGCCATTGATTGCCATTGTTAGATAAAGAAGTAAAATGATGCTGTATGCTTTTCTCATTTTGCGTAATTACTTTTTGCCATAATTATTCTAAACGTAATCACTCTACATTACTTCCGCATAGTAATTTATCATTTTCATGAGAACTATGAGCTGACGATTGCCAGCACTTTTGAAACACCTGGTGATAATTGTGTTTCACTCTATAAGTCAGCGTCAAAGCTTTTTTGCTAACCTGTTGTGAAACTGTATTGGAGATCTTTACAAGATAGAAGCTCTCACAATAATGTTTTCATTTCAGCTCAGCTTGAACGAAACCTTGTAAAAAGTCATGCAACAATGATCTGTATGGCATTTCTGATAGAGCATTTTGGGGACATTTGGTAGATAGACCTGACTAATTCAGAGTGTCCTGTGTGAGTTTTAAGAAAAAAAACAGCTTCAAAATTGCTCCTGTCCTGATTTTTGCTCACTTGCAAGAGTTGTTCAGTCCTCCAATCATGGCATCCTGTCACTTTGGAGGGGTGTCCCCTTAACCTGCTGTCATCAGTCAGGCGTTGCTGAGCGTGGTATGTGGTCATGCCAGCATCTCATCCCACTGATATGCTGCTCCCCAGCTTGCCTACCTGCCATGCAAGGCTTCGTGCAGGGTTGTAAAGTGGGAAGCGTTATGTGAAAGTGGGCTCTGCTCTTTTCAAGACTTCTAGGTTCTCCCTACTAAAGTGTGTACAGAGCAGTGTTTTGTGTTTTGTTTTCTTTTGTTTCGTTTTCTCCTCACCCTCAAGAGAGGAGCAAAGAGACTGTTTTGTCCTTTGTAAGTAAGCAGCCTTAGTGGGACCTTGAGCATGAAGGAAACGACTTCTGTACTTTCCCTCTGAAATCTGTGATCCAGCAATACTTCAGTGGTCACAGGGAACATCTTTTATCCCTCCGCCCTGTCTTCTGCCATCTGCCACCTTAGGTGAAATTCATCTTGCTCTATTTATTCAAATAAATTAATCCACAGTTCTGTGTCTGTAAAGACAAAATGTGTTGCTATAGATTCAAGGGTATCCTGATAATATGGCCTGATGCACGGGGTGAAATGGAGTACTTAATTATTAACATCAGAAGAGGACAAGGAAGAGTAGGAGAAGAGGGAGTAAAAATCAAAGTCCATCAGTCTCTGTGAATGGAATACATTTAGGACTTCACCTTTCAGCTTTCACCTTCACCTTTCAACTAAGTAGACTTAGTCAATACTTAGCAGTTTGTAGGCAATTTGTCAGTATACGTAAAGAGCAGAATCTTCTGGACTTGGGTCATTACTTTTTACATGTATTTATCTCTCCATGTCTGTAATAAACCTTGCCAAATCCTATTTCTATTCCATTGTCCCTACAGAGTTGTCCTGAGATGTGTTTTCAGCTTGCATTCGTATGGATGAAGATTTAAATATTCTTTTTAACTCTTGTGACAATCTTAAAATAAAAAAGTTTATTTTACCTCCAGTTCTGCAGACACCTGACTGCAAGGCACAGTTTATGTATAAATCACTATTAAACATCCAGGGAAATAACCCAGTAACATTTGAAATGATTCTAGGGGGAAAATGAGACACAGAATGTAGGTTCAAATATGGACTTAATTTTCACCTGCAGTATTACAGCTGATGTTCATGTGTGGAACTTGTTAGGAAATAATACATATATTATGATTCCACAGTGGAAAAATTCTTAGGCTAAAAGTAATGCAGAACTGTACCATGAATATGGACAGAAAATATTTTCCAGATAAAGGACTCATGATCATTTTGATATGGATGAAATAATATAGGATGTTTAGGACATTTTGTAATCACAGAAACCTCATTAAAATATATTTGGTGTTTTGCTAATTTTGCCACATGCAGAAACTTTATATAATTCAAATGAAATAGAATATTTTGAATAATTTAAATTATTTATTCATTAGTAATATTTTGAATAATTTAAATTATTTATTCATTAGTTTACATTAATATATAAAGGCAAGAGTTTGTTCCTCTTTTTATAAGTCAACATTATTATCAATTGTTGAGTATAGGTGGAAGTGAATGGACTTCCCTACTTCTGATCTGAATCTTACAGTATTTACTCACTCTTAAATACACCATTCAGAGACCTTTCCCACTTTTCATTGTGAAATACTGATTTTCGTGTGATTTTAAGTGAAATCACTTCCACCAGTGTAAAATAACTTTGTAACAAAATGTCTGCTTTGTGGCTGATAAAAAGGAAATTATGCTGTGCACATTATTCTGTTTTTAAAATTTGACTTAAAACTTGTAATTGTAATCCTTTTCTTCTTATGTATGAAAGATATTTGTTGCATTTAATTCTGCCTGGCTAAAAAGATGCAAATGTTACGTATTATTTGCTTGGTGACTCAGATTTCTAAAAAAGTGTGTATTAATCAAATTAAAGCTCAGCACTGAATGCCTGTTTATGTCCTGCTTTTCTAATCGTAAAAAAAAAAAACAAACCACTGTTACTGAAAAATACAGTGCTTTTAGATTACTTTTATCTTTCCAACGATTAGTGTACATGAGAGAAAGAAGAGGGAGAATATTTATAAGACTCTGTTTCTAAAGCCAAGGACTGTATTACGCATCATTCTAAAGAGCAAGAACCTAACTTAGCAAAGTGCAAATATGGGTCAAGCTGATCTATTACTGTTGCATATTTATGTTGATTACTAAGTCAAGTGCATCCCTTGTTTTCATTAGAAGAAACAATGAAAACTGTTCCTGTCAACCAAATTCTATTCTATTATCATTCTAGGTGTATTGTAACTTCTAATGTACTTCACCTGAGCAAAATCAAAGTTATTGTTAAATTAATCACCCGGACTTTACTGAAGGAAAACAAAAGATAAAACCATGAATATGTAACAGTAAAATATATTGAAATAAATAACTGGAATACTGGGGATGCTAACTGTCACTGGGCAATTGGAATGCTTGCCAGCATACATTTTTGGGGGGATGGATCACTATGGGATTTAGCAAGTCAGTAAATGTTCCTACTAGCCATAGTTCTGTTATGATCAGTCACTTATTTTGCTTTTTTTTTTTTTTTTTAATCTGACCTAGCTTCTCAGGAAATGAGTCCAATTACTTCAGTGAAATTTGATCTAACTCCCTTTCCCACTGCAAAATAGTGTTCAAATTGCTGCTTCTACAGTCTCTGTCCATGCTATAGAGCAGCGTTCTTGTGAAGACAGAAAATGAAACATGCTCTAAGGAAGAAGTAAATCTCCTCATAAGCTTTTGACGTCATGAAATCTGACCGTTATACCAGGAAAGCTGCAATGTCAATCAGTATGAGACTTGACCCCATTTGCTATCTCTTGAACAATACAAAATCGAGGTCTTAAATTAATCCCTGAAACTCCCTGGAATTCTTACAGCTGAAAAAAAAAAAAAAGGAAATGAAAATTTAATCTAATTTATTACAGGTCATGGATTTGTGGAATAATGATACATTCAGAAGTATCTAGATGATGCATAAATATTCCATTACATTGTTTAATACACACTGCATATAACATAGTTTATTCTAAAAAACAGGTAAAGTGTTTGATCAAAAAAAAAAATCCCCCTTGTTTGCTACCATTGATAATTCAGTCAAGGAATTAGACAATAGCCTTTAGAGTGGCAGCCAACACATATTAATCAGACTTTTTGATCAAGTTGCAGAAAGTAAGGACATTTGTTCTCCCTGTTTTCTATATTTTATCCTAGTATTGTTTCAGGTTTTATTTTGTACATTCTGCTTACTTTCCTTTCCTTGTATGAGTCATATTTTTGCTTGAAAAATCAAAATCACAGTTATACAAAACTAGTCATTTACATGTCTGAAATATTTATGTTGTATTAGAAGTATAATTTTACAGGTAGTATTAGTAGTAAATCAACCACATTTGATTACATCTATCCCTAAATCCTGCTGAAGTGGTTACCAGCCCTAACACTGCATAAGCCAGAGATACTATCAGTTTATCCAAACGTAAGTGACCAGCCTAAGTCAAATAAAGTTTCCACAGAGACATCAAACAGATGTCACCAGAACATCTCATTTTGCGAGCATTATCATCTCATTAGGAGCTCTGAGACATTCTATTCCATTAAACCAGGAACAGGCGGGCTGGAGTAGGTGTCTAAAACATTATGTTGCTCTGTGCGTTTGTTTACTGTACTTGGTCATGCTTAATCCTCACTGCTTCTAACGAGGTTTTTAGTGAAGTTAATTGTGTTACAAGGTTTTGCCTCTGAGAACTCTGTGACTTTAGTTGCAAAACTGCTTTGGTTAAATCACTGGAAGGTGCCCATTGCATTCTGAAAGCTTATTTTGGTATAGCTTTCTTTAGAATTTCTTCATTTGTTATTGTTTTGTACCTTAACCCCTTACTGTTCATCAAAACCTGCTTTTATTGATGTTAAAGATAGTATTCTTTGCAGCTGTAGCTGCCTCACCCCTGGAAACATTCAAGGTCAGGTTGGACAGGGCTCTGAGCAACCTGATCTAGTCGAGGATGTCTGTAGTCATTGCAGGGAGGATGCACTAGATGACTTTTAAAGATCCCTTCCAACCCAAACAATTCTATGATTCCTATTGCTTTCAGTAGGGAAAAATGGCAAGAAAATGGTGGTGTAACTAATGCAATGGACCAGGACCATTGGACCAGGACCCTCACTTGTTTTAACTGAGATACAGTATTGCTGTCCTTTAAGAGACCCATGAGATGTGTCTCACTGCTTTCTCCCCAGGCTCCTGGTGACAGAGCTCTGGCAGTACAGACTGTTATTGTTATTAAAATTCTGAGCAACCTCATGCACCAGGTGCTGGAATGGCATCCTCTAATGCAGCTGCTGTGGGGGGCTTCTGTTACTGACAGATCTCTCACAGTTACCTGGTGCAGGCCAGTACTTTGTCACTCCCATTAATTTTAGCATGACTTGAGAATTTCTGGGTTTCTTGAATTTTTTTTGCTGAACAAGTTTAGTTCATAGCACATCCTAAACAGTGTGTCTAATACATTTTGTTATTTGTATTGGAGTAATGCTCCTGAAACAAAGACACAAGTTTCTACAGTCCTTAATGTTGTCCTTTCAGAGGAAAAAAACCCACGTTCTCCTAAACTCTTCCTAAATCAGTGCCAGCATAGCCAAAAAATTTGGGATAAGAAATAATAGAAAGGATTAACAGTACAACTGTTATTTCATACTTCAGCGAGTCATTTTATGTATTTGGCAAACGCACGGTTATTTAATGATTTGCTAGGCTGTTTACATTTATGAACGTTGTGATTTGAGCCCAGAGGGCAACTGAGCACCATGAAGCCGCTTGCTCACTCCTTCCCCCTCAGGGATGAGGAAGAGAAAAATAAACAAAAGGCTCCGGGATCAAGACAAGGACAGGCAGGGATGACTCACCCATTATGGTCACAGGCAGCAGACTCGACTGGGGAAGAAAAAGAACATCAATTTAATTTGAAGACCAACTACAACACTTAATTTACCAATCTAACAGAGTAGGACAGCAAGAAACACAACTACATCTTAAAAAAACTTTCCCCCACCCCTCCCTTCTTCTCAGGCTCAACTTTGCCCCTGATTTCTCTACCTCCTGCCCCCAAGAGATGCAGGGAATGGGGGTTGTGGTCTGTTCATCACCTGTTGTCTCTACTGCTCCTTCCTCCTCAGGGGGAGGACTCCTCACACTCTTCCCTTGTTCCAGTGTGGGGTCCCTCTCACAGGAGACAGTCTGCCATGAACATGAGTCCTTTTCACGGTCTGCAGCTCTTCACAAACTGCTCCAGGTGGGTCCCTCCCATGGGCGGCAACCCTCCCAGCAACAAACTGCTCCAGTATGGACTTCCCACAGAGTCCTGGCCTTCTTTGGGTGCAGCCACCTGCTCTGGCGTGGGGGGCCTCCATGGGCTGTAGGGGGGCATTTGCTCCACTGTGGATCTTCACAGGTGGCTGGGCAGGGGGTCCCTGCTGTCTCACCAAGGGCTGTAGGGGAGTCTCTTCTCCAGTACACCTACCCCTTTGTCCTCCTTTCTTCCACCGACCTCGGTGTTCACATAGATAATCCCCTCACAGCTCCTCCTCCTCTCAAATTCCCCTTCTTAAATATGTTATCACAGACATGCAGCCACCGTCACTAATGGGCTTGGCCTTGGCCAGAAGCAAGTCTGACTTGAAACTGGGGGAGCTGTGAGAAACTTCTCACAGGAGCCACCACTGTAGCCCCCTCCCCCACTACCAAACCCCCTGCATGCAGAAACCCAACAATGAGTTCAGCAGCTAAGCTCAAAGAAGATAACTAAAAATATGTTTTGGAAGCAAGTGCTCTGAGGAGTGCTTAAGAGAAAGCTCAAAATGAGGTAAGAACAGGGATAGAGGTCAGATTTCTGACATTTAAATAAATATGCAATAGAGCAAAAGGTATGTTCTTTTCACAGAGTTCTCTTACTAAATAGACAGGTTATTTCAACATGTCAAGTTATTTTTTTAAAAACAATACATGAGTTTTCATGGGAGGGTTGTGAATTAAGAGGCATGGTCTCGGTGAATGCATATACGTGCCAAACAATTTATAAAGGTGGCATATTAATCTCCTTCTCAGATGAACAGAGTATGCCAGAGACAATGGGAGACTTTCATGGTAGTTTAGAAGTAATGACAGATGATGATTTACCTTTGCTGTAGATGGGAGGATCAAGCAGTCATCATTTACTAGCATGTCTTTTTTTGTAGTAATCAACCTCTAGGCAAAAAAATTTTTTTTTCTGTTCTTTTACCATTTCTCCTCTGCTTAGCATTGCTTCTCCCTTTCCTGACCCCTGCCAATGGCTACACTCTAGAAAAAATCTATGCCAGAGTTTTTCTCATTCCTTTTCTGTTTTCCCACCAAGTCTGGCTGCCCCTTTTCATTTGCTGCGTACAAAGAACCCCTGCCTCCATTCTGTACAAAGACAGAAGTGAAAAGTGGAAACAAGGTTATTGAATGGACCTTTTATATGTTATCTCAGTATTTACCTTTTAATCTGATTAAATACTCAATAGAATTCTACCCTTATTTAGAAGAAATAAGCTTAGCTAGTTGATCCATAGAAACTTGCTGATTGTTTCACCCAGAAACACACAATGGTACATTATGACACACAATGGTATATTATGGAGGACTTTTACTCCTAATTAGCTGTTATGTAATGCCAAATTCGGCCTTATGGGCAACAGCTCAAGATTACTCTTTTTGGAAGTTATTACATTCCTTTGAGCCATTAATCAATGAAATTTTAGCTGAAAGATTTACTGGCTCAATGTCCTCCCTGAGAGTCAGATAGCCAGGGAGTATTCAAGATACTCCACGTTCAACTGAAGCCTGAAATAATGACTTGGAGGAATATGTTGCCCATTTTCTTCATCTACATAAATTAATTTTAATAAGGTAGGTTCTCCATGATCCATAGGATTCATATTTCAACCATTATAGTTCTCTTCCTCTCTTCAGTGAGTAGATGATGGGAAATGTGTGTTCTTCCAGGCATGTATTTATTCGAGACCTGTTCAAATTAATATCTACTTCCTCAGCTCTGGATTGACAAGGTTAGAGTAGAAAGGAGAATGCTTGAAGAATAAAATATCTGTGATGAAAATAGCAGCTTAGTGTGGGAAAAAAGCCATGGCTTTCCAAGAATTGTGTGGACCAAGTGTGTTTCCTGAGATTTAGTGTGAAACCTTTGACAGTTAAATTAAAAAGACCCTTTCCTTCTTCAATCTAACTGATGCATATCTTTTGCTTTCCCAAATACTGTGTATCTAATTTTAACTCACTCCTCCTTTCCTCTGCCAAATACAGACATTCATAGGTTCCTGTGACCCTAACTGTAGTAGCTCTAAAATCAAAGAAAACAATTAAAAGGTAAACTGGTAACCAAGGAAAATAAATATTAGAGCAGTACTAAACAATGTTGGGGTCAGATGTATTTCAAAATGTCATTTTGTTCACCTTTCCCTTTAAACTCGGCCTTCTCCTTTAAGCAGATGACACGAGAGAGCTGGTAGCTCTCTCACTAGCACTGCAGTACAACTAATAACCTAAGAGATGAGAGTGCCATGTTATGATCATGAATACTTATATTTTTCGTTGGATGGAGAGTAAATTGTCACAGAGAAAAGTCTAAAAAAGGGCTCTAGGAGAAAGGTGTGCAATATGTTGTGCTAAAGCCATGAACAATTGTCATAAAACATTCATCACCTGAGTATCAGTGAGCCCATTATTTTAATTAACGTGCCAAAGTCACAACCTTAAAGAACTCAATAGAAATTTCTGCTCATACTCCTCCTTCTGGCCCTTAGTTTGGACAGGTTTGGGCTTCTTTGTTTGGTTCAATTTGGGGTTGGTTTTGATCTGAGATTAAGCTATCTTCTGAAGTGAATCGGTGAGTCAAGATGTGAAACAGAATTAAGGCTGAGATTGCCCCATAGGTGGTGGGAATGGCAGAGAGCAGCTACTCCTTATAGCTCCTCCTTGACACATTTGGGTGCCCCATACACTTCACTGTAAACATGTCTATGTTAGCATGGAGGGTTTTTTCTTCAGTTGTGAGTTTGTCTTATGTCTGTCACACCAAACACACTCAAATACATGGGGATGCATTTGAAGGCTTTTTCCTCCTGCTGGGCCAGCGCTGAAGCTGTGCCCTGGGACACATGCAAAGGCACCTTCTTCCTCCCATGATGGAAAGTGCTTCTTCTTCAAGATCCTTGGGTAAGAGACTGTTAGTAACAGCAAAGCAGTGTGAGAGGCCTTAGGGAAATTTTCTTCGTGTTGCCTGCAAGGTACAGACCCCTCTTGTGTGCCTGGGGTGGGCAGCTGCAGCAGCTTCGGCGATCAGTCATGGCCAGGCTGGGCCATAGGGACAGGGCCAACCTGAGGCTGGGCCCATCGTGGGCTCCTGGGTGGGCCTGGCTCAGGGGGCCCATGGCTGGGCAGGGCAGGGCTGTGGGGAGCTGGCGTTGGGGACAGGCCCTGCTCCAGCACTGCTGAGGCAGAGGCTGATGGCCTCGGAGGGATGAGATGGGGTCCTGGGCCGTGGGCAGGCGCAGGGAAGCCTGGGGGGTGAGCAGGGACAAGCAGGGCTGTGGGTGCTCCAGGGGTCCTGAGATAAATAATTGGCATTTTTATTTACAGATTCATCAATACATCAACCATAAGATGGAGCCGGTAATTAATTTGTACTATTGATATGGAACTGACTGTGCAATGGTGACAGAGCAGATATGTCTGGTATATCCAGGCAGTTAGATATTATGTATATTTATTCCATATGAAATTTCCAAATATGCATTGTCTATTAGGACATGAGAAATAATTTTTACAGAGTTGAATATATAAGACAGGATGGTATTTTCACAACTGTAGTGTATAATAAATGAATAAAATACGCTATATTGTACAAGGTAGTAGGTATTTCCAGTGTAGTCCATTAATATAGGCACACTGTAAAATGATGTCTGTTTTTGCAAAATGTACCAGACTACATCACTATCCATTAGATCAGCCTAAGGGTGCGTTTCTAAGGAAAGTATTTGCCTAATCATCTTTGCAATGTTTTTGTTTGTTTCCTAGCAGGAGCATAGGAAGTAATAATAGTTAAATAAGGTTAATATGAGAGGATTATGGATTATTCAACTTCTATCAGTTTGGCTGAGAAATAACAAGATTATTAATAGAACTAGAGTTCTAGAGAGTGAATAGGTTGCTATGCATCCAATTTTTCTACTATGGTACAGATAATAATAATTTGGGTTTCATAATGTGTTATATTTATCTGCAGTGATGATTTACACATCAGATGTGGTTTTATAACAGCAGCGGTTTGAATTTCTATTGCTCTGTATATACATTTTATCTCATAAATTGTGATTGTAACTGGAATGAGGTATTTGGAATACTGCATGTTATTGTAAGCATAAAATAGATACAAATGAGGCCGGCTGATGAGGTAGCTATGGGATCTGATCACAAAATCTGGTGTTAGGCTCATAGTCCAAGATCAGAAAGTCCACAGCTGCACGATACAAAGCACTGTTCTGATATAAATTCATTTTGCTGGCTCTAGTTCAGAAAAAGTTGACAGTTAACTCGTTACTACAAAGCTTTCTGCTGGATAAGGTTCTGCAAACTGTATAAAACACATAAGAGTATAAACTGACATAATCTCCATATTGTGTACTCTAGCATTTTATCAGATAAGCAGTTGTATGTTCACATCTAATAGGGATCAAACTTGTGTTTCTGAGAGATCAAATGGTGCCTGGAGGTAAATGGTAGAAGTCAAGCAACCAGGGAGTGCCATAATAGGAGACATAAGACACAAATACTACCTTTACGAAACAGAGAAGCTTTGCAAATTCTACTGGTGGCAATGGCAACTTGAGACAACAGGATGTAATTGAGAAAAACTTAACTAGACTAAAACACTGGCTAAAGCTCATATGCTTTGCACACCAAAACTATTGCAACTTCGTCCCCCTTGCTGATCCAGCAATATAGCAATTCACAAAAAAGAATACAAAAGATGTGAGAGTCAAATCTTCTAAAAATTGGATACTTCAGGCCTAATGATGCCCTAAGCTCATACAGTATTTTATATTTGCTTAGTGCTGATTCTAGTGACTTCAAATGTGGTATAGGTAAACTATACAGGGAAAAAATGCTGCATCATCAATTAGGTAGCTGGCTTTCATGTTGTGCTTTTTTTGCATTGCATGTTTACACACCTCTATCTAAGACTACAGATTGCAAAGCAACAGTTAACACATAAGAAAAAAACACCACTATAGAACTAATTTTAAAAATAAATAGTAAATTCTAACTAGACAAGTCAGGTTTTTAAATCTATTTTTTGAAAACTCTGTGTGGTTCGTTCCCAAGCTGTTGATGTTGAAGTTTTGATTTTTCAAACTGTGCTTGTTTTGACAGAGCTCCTTGTTTTCCTGCCTTCCTTGCCAGGATGCTATTAGAACCAAACATTCTTTACTATTCTATTGTGTGAGAATGAGAGGTTCTTGTAAGAAATGAGCAGCTTTGTTTACTACTAGACTGTTAATATCAATCTGCAGTTATTAATAGGTAGAAGGAGAGTAGCAGCATTTTAATAGTGACTAAAACTGTACATCTGATATTAGATACATCATATAATGTAATTTGAATGAAAATTATATTTGTTACTGCATACAGTTAGAAAAGCCAGTGCTAATTATAGATGAATACTTTTTAAGATCAGAGGGGAACTATAATTTTCTTCTGACAGATCTCCTTTATGACACCAGTCATATACTTTTATCAACCTCAGCTACAAGTTTCTCAAGGAAAGGGCAGGAATGGGAGCAGGGCAGAAAGTCTGCACATTAGGAGTGATGGGTGTAGCTATGCTCTCAGCTGATGTAAGGTGGTTGCAGCTGAATGCTGATGGTTTAAACTGGGATTGCATCCACATATTCTTCTGTTGAGGTCAATAACTTTGTATTTGAGTGAAATCAATCTTTGAGAAAGGGCATCCAACCCTGATGTGAAGAAATCAAATCAAATCAAAAGACCGTGAAGACTTTTGTGTCTGACAAAGTCAAAGGATGTACCATCCACCTCTGCCTTGCTAGTTTATTTTTAGTTTAAATGTGTTTGGCTGTCTCTTCTACTTTTGACTCCTTTTTGCCTCTCTCTTACAGTTGAAGAACCTCTGAGAAAATATCAGTGACTCTTGCTCTGAAGCAAGCATGAGGATACTGTCGACTGTGATCAAGTGATCTTGAAATCTCAGATAGATTGTAGGTAAAAGTAACTGCCGTTGTTTAGCAAATGATTTGGTTTAGAAAATTTAAAATGGAAGCATCTTCTAGATCAGATTCTACTTCAATTATATGTAGTGATAATGGAAGAGGTTCACAGCTGCTGTAAATCTACCTGTTATCATTGATGTTGATAGCACCCCCCCAGTTTATGCCTCTTGTAAATCTCTAAGGATTGTTTGAACAAAGTCAATGGGAAACTAGGAAAAAAAAATGTAAATAGCCTTTACCAGGAACATATGTGAAATAGAAAAATATAAGGATGTACAGCAGAGAAAATATCTTGTACTTTTTATACAGTTCAAACCCTTTTTGAAGAAGACTTTCTCAGATCTTTTCTTCACTTTTAGAATGGCAAGTGTTCACAATTACAGAAAAGTTTTGATAAGTGAACATGTAGATATAGCAACTGCACAAGATAATAAAAAATGAGCCTTCCAGAGAGGAACAGATGGATTTACAACCGCACCAAAAAATGATAGATATGCTGTTTTTTAATGATAACTAATACATGATAGAGCAAGGGGATTTACTTTACACAACTCATTATAGATGCATATACATTTCATTTTACTATTTGCTGGCTGGGTTCTCTCTCAGTCAGTTCAAACTGTAATGGGAGTTTCATGGTCACCTTAAACTGGCATATCCTTAATCAGATTCTTCATGAGCTTTAGCATATAGCTACCTGAATGTAGCTTGTGCCAGTAGAAACATGGTGTGATACTAGTCAGGGAGAGAGCATTTGCAGGCAGGACATACAGACCAGGTTTTTTGACAGCTGTGCCTGCTTTATGTCATTGTGAAGTAGTTGTGAAATCACAGATTTTTATTAGATTTCAGAGATGTCTTAGAAATGTCCAGTAACAAGGATAATCATTAACACTAAATCTCCCTAGATCATGGTGATTTTTTTCTTACCTTCCTTGTCTGCATTAGCTATAAAATATATCTACCCCTTATTCATCCCAAGGGACTGCTTTGCTCCTACCCTCAGACCTTAAAAATCAAAAAGAAAATAGCCCATCTCATTCCCATCTAACTCCAGCAACAATCAGTTCTATGACATCTCACTGTCCTGTCCTCTGTGCTGCAGAAAGAGCAATATCCACCCATTTCCAATCCATTTCCATCTAGGGAATTCAGTGCCTTTTGGTGTATTCAGACCAAAGGATCCTTATCATTTAGCAAGAGCATCTCCAGCCTGTTCAATTTATCTGTGTCTGCAGAAGGATGTAAGGGTCTAACACAACCTTTCTTCTTACCTGGAGGCAAGCTGTCAGTATACCAATGATCATAGTCCATAGTTTGGTTTGTCAGGTTACTCTGACAGACTGCAAATACTTGTATCTTGCTCCTAGATCAGAGGAGAAAAAAGTACTGCTATCAAGTGTACTGCAAATGCCATAACTAGTATGCTGCTTATATGGATATTTGAAGTTAATCACAGCTGATGGGGAATGCTGCCTGCAGGTGTGCTTTCTGATAATGGGGATGTTGTATTTCTCCATTATTTCTTTTCTGTTGGAAAAGGCCTTATTTTCCCTCTCCTTTCTGCCTGCTGTTTATTTGGGCTTTGAAAAACACAGTAGTCTAGCTATTGAGTTATTTGACTAGTGGAAGTGCTAGCTTCGACATACATGGGTAAAATGATGGTACAGAATGATTTAATGTTGACTTTGAAGGGGCAAGTCTGAAACATTTAAAACATATACTGAAAATGTGGACAGGTGTAAAGACAGAGTACACTTTGTGGCTGGAGTTGTTGAAGAAAATTGCTAGGAGTAGCCAGTTGGTGCCTGGTGAGAATGCTCTTTGCCTTCTGGAAAATCTTGTTTTAGGATGCACCGGGAGTGTTTAACCACCTTTTCACTCGTGATGGAAAGTTCACTAAAATTCTTTTATGTTACTGCCAAATCCAGCTCGTATCTTGTCACAATCCTGATTATAGAATTGAACAAAAGTGTAAGTACAATGTATGTACTAAGTAGTCTTGTAATTTCAGACACCTTCTAGAGCATATTAGGGAAAAACCTCACCCAAATACAATGACTTTACTTGCCCATATTTCCAAAGAAACACCATCAGGATATTTCACCACTGAATCCCTTGCCAGTCACAGTCTTAATTTTGAGTAATATTCATACAAAGAAATACAGAAAATAGTTTCATTTACACTGAAATTTAACTATGTTTTCAGAGGCTATTAGAAGCTAAAATTGAAATTACAATTTATTAAGTGTTTTGCAGTTAAATTAAGTTAAAATAAGCTGAATTTTCTGGTAATTTAAAAGATATTTCTTAGCAATAAATGTTTAACACTGAAGTTTTAAAGAGCGTTTAACTGCTGAACTGCTGCCAGTCTCTGTTTAGGTTGCTGGAACCAAATAGTATTGAAGTTTTTCAGTATTTTTGAGTAGTAGCTAGGACTAGATGTAAAAATCCCTAACTCATCTATTACATCTATTTACATTAAAATGCATGCTATTGATATATTTTTCTGGCTTGTGTCATATATTTAAGATAGTTTTATATTACTAATGAATAATTTTCAAATATTAATATGAACTTTAACAGACTTCCAATTTTGATTAAAATTTAACATTTATATAAATTAATTTTAAAATGGTATCAACTCTATGTAAGGAAATATTTTAACATTTAACTTAATTAAAATTTGTGTTATGAACTCATGCTTTTAAATATCTATTATAATATTTTAGCAGAAGTGTAGTGTTATCCTTAGGCTGTTCAAAACATAATTTCATATAACCTCTTGAGGTTCAACAAGGCCAAGTGCAAGGTCCTGCACCTGGGTTAGGCCAACCCCCACTATCCAGTACAGACTGGGGGATGAATGAGTTGACAGCAGCCCTGTTGAGAAGGAACTGGGAATATCAATGGATGAAAAACTGGATATGAGCTGGCAATATATGAGCCTGAAGTCTGAAAAGCCAACTGTATCCTGGGCTGCATCAAAAGAAGCACGACCAGCAAGTCAAGGGATGGGATTCTACCCCTCTACTCTGCTCTCATAAGACCCCACCTGGAGTACTGCATACAGTTCTGGGGCCCTCAGCACAAGAAGGTTTTGACGACACTTCTGTTTAACACCTTTATTGATGATCTAGATGAGGGATCGAGGGCACCCTCAGTCAGTTTGCAGGTGACACCAAGTTGGGTGGGAGTGTTGATCTGCTCGAGGGCAGGGAGGCTCTGCAGAGAGACCTGGACAGGCTGGAGCCATGGGCTGAGGCCAACTGGAGGAGTTTCAATAAGGCCAAATGCCAGGGGCTGCCCTTGGGCCACAACAACCCCCAGCAGCTCTACAGGCTTGGGGAGGAGTGGCTGGAGAGCTGCCAGTCAGAGAGGGACCTGGGGGGGTTGATTGACAGCCAGCTGAACAGGAGCCAGCAGTGTGCCCAGGTGGCCAAGGAGGCCAATGGCATCCTGGCCTGTGTCAGCAATAGCGTGGCCAGCAGGGACAGGGAAGGGATCTGACCCCTGTCCTCGGCACTGGTGAGGCCGCCCCTCGATTCCTGTGTTCAGTTTTGGGCCCCTCACTACAAAAAGGCCATTGAATGACTCGAGCGTGTCCAGAGAAGGGCAACGAAGCTGGTGCAGGGTCTGGAGCACAGGTCGTAAGAGGAGTGGCTGAGGGAACTGGGGGTGTTTAGTCTGGAGAAGAGGAGGCTGAGGGGAGACCTCATCGCCCTCTACAGCTACCTGAGAATAGGTTGCACAGAGCTGGGGATGAGTCTCTTTAACCAATTAACGAGCAATAGGACAAGAGGTAATGGCCTCAAGTTGTGCCAGGGAAGGTTTAGACTGGATGTTAGGAAGCATTTCTTTACAGAACAGGTTGTGAGGCGTTGGAATGGGCTGCCCAGGGAGGTGGTGGAGTCCCCATCCCTGGAGGTGTTTAAGAGTTGGGTCGACATAGCGCTGAGGGATATGGTGTAGTTGGGAACTGTCAGTGTGAGGTTAATGGTTGGACTGGATGATCTTCAAGGTCTTTTCCAACCTAGATGATTCTGTGAAAGAAGGACATGGACCTGTTGAAGCCAGTTAAGAGGAGGGCCACAAAAATGATCAGAGGGATGGAACACCACTGCTATGAAGACAGGCTGAAGAAGCTGGGGTTGTTCAGCCTGGAGAAGAGAAGGGTCTGAGGACACCTTATTATGGCCTTCCAATACTTACAGGGGGACTTAAAAGATGGAGAGAGACTTTTACCAGTGCCTGTAGTGACAGGACAAAGGGCCACTGTTTCGAACTAAAAAGGTTAGTAGATTTAGATCATGTGTAAAGAAGAAATTCTTTCCTGTGAGGGTGGTAGGGCACTGGAACAGGTTACCCAGAGAGGTTGTGGATGTCCCCTCCCTGGAAGTGTTCAAGGCCAGGTTGGACAGGGCTTTGACCAACCTGATGACATGAAAGATGCCCCTGTCGATGGCAGGGAGGGCTGGACTAGATGATGTTTAATGGTCCTTCCCACCCAAAGCTTTGTAGGTTATCCAATATTGTAGTTTTTAGAAATTTTCATATAGAAATAAAAGATCATAAAAGAATAATTATTTAAATTGGTTTTTTTGTTTATAGACTTAAATAATCATCTAAATATATCTACCCTTAAGTGAGTATTTTGTGTACTTACTTTGTCTTCTATCCTGTGTTGTCAGAAGCTAAAATATTATTGTGCCATTGTTGGATGTTTCTGAGATTGCCATGCTTTCCCTGTTTTCAGAGACAAAATGGGTTAATATCATCACACTGGTATAGGTAGCTTGAGTCTGACTGTTTTCTACTAGAAAATTAGATGTGCAGCGCCTTCTCGCCTACATCTAGCCTTCAGACTTTTCATTTGAAATATTTTTCCCTAGTTTTGATTTTTCATTCATTCACTCACCTACCTCAGGGTCTCTCTCCCTCTTTCCATTCCCCCAGCTCACTCTCACACTCTTGTTTGCATAATTTGGAAGGGTTTTTTTTTTCTCACCCACTGGAATATTTGCACTTGAAAGATTTTCTTTTAGCTTTCTTTGTGTTTGAGTAGTTGAATATTTTGTTTCTTTTCACTTCTCATGCTTAACTTGATTATTTTATGCTGCAAGCATCTTGGAGCATATTAGAGATACACTAAATAAATAGACCTGTATATTCTTGATGCATTTTATACATATAGACGATATATTTTATCTATCTATCTATCTATCTATCTATCTATCTATCTATCTATCTATTTTAACTCATAGAAGGCATATTAAAGGTTATTAAGCATTCAGGGATGGCTGAAGTGCCATAATAGTTGCAGAAGTGGTGCAAGAAGCACAGGGATACTCGAAGTAGTTAACAAACACTCAAGGCTAATATCTTGTAATGATCAAGCTCTACCTTTATATGGGTTCCAAAAACAACTGGGGATAAATAAATTACGTAAATGTATTCAAGAACACAAATCCTCTAGGGTAAATGTCAAAGCAATTGTAAACCACAGCATCTTTGAAATTAACATCTAGTACAAAAAAGCATGTGTCTGATGCTTGGAAGACCAGCTGATTGCTTTTCAGACATAGATCTGGGGGGAGGTAAGTGAATCTTTAAATGTCACTTGGGGAGGGGCAGAATGGGAAGGAGAAACTGAGAAAAGTCACACATGAAGCAGAAGAGATCTTCAGTGTATTTTGAGATCTTGTCAGATGTACTTATGATTAATCTTGGCTGTGAAAAATATAGATGTTGTTACTGTTTTACTAGTATGAGACAATAAAATGTCATTGACTCACACGTAACTGCATTTCTCATTAGACAGCCAAGAGGGTAACATAATCTTGCCCAGTTTCACTAGTAATTATATATGTAAAGGCAGCAGTTTTAACTTGCTCCTATGGAATACAATAAAAATAAATCTGAAGTTTAATCCTATACATTTACTGACATTAAGTGCCTGCTCGTAAAACATTTATTAGGAATTCAGTGTATATTTTAAATGGCTTGTTGCATAGTGACAGAACTATAATGAATATACCTAGTGTATGTCTACGCTATAAATTGCAAAGCTCTGGAATAACATCAGAATGAGTTTCAAATGAGATAGTCCTACAAAATGGAGGCAACATAGCCGTATGGACAGTTTATATGACCTGGCCAAGGCTGAGGGCTATGCTGTGTTATGTAGGCATATAATTGTTTTGGTTAAGCTGAGAATCTAAAATAATGCTTTATTGTTTAGTACAGATACGAACCACTGTTTTTTTACTTTTAACACACTGAACACTGGACTCTCTATTAGCAACAGATGCTTGCATTAATTCAGTAAAGTTAAACAGAAGAGTGAAGACCTAGTAATAGGTGTTTGTAAGACAAATGGTTCCTGAAAATGGGAAAGATATTTCTGTAGTAGTATATACTGCCTATTAGTTTGAACATGCAAATAGATTTAAAGATTTAGAGTATCTGAATAGCAATAAATGGGTACATGCTATTCTGCAGAGATAAATTGGAATCTGTCAATCTCCTGCCTTCCTATAAAATAGTTATATAAGATGGATTTGAAGAGGATCTTGTCCACAGAGATAAATGTTGCCTTTATGATAGCAGAGGGGGCAGAAAAAGTATTGAGTTTATCAGCTATCTTGACAACCATGGTAATGAAAACCTAGAAAATACAAGAAAGGAAGAAAAATGTACGCTGTCAGTTCTTTCATGTTTCACAGCTAAGGAAAAAACCTACTTTTTAGAAATGCAGGTGCTTAGATTTTGGCTAGTGATTAAATAAAACAAAAGATCTAGGCAATGATCAGTTTTATATGTGAAGGATACGAGATTTTAAAAACTAACATTTAATTAAATTCTCAATTGTAAAATTTCTCCCTGTGGTGTACTGTGGAAAGCAGCCTGAATTAACAGCAACTGTGGGAGCTGGAGACAAGCTTACAAAATTTCCTGAGTCCTACCTGACCCTCCACAAGATTTTTAAATAGCCAGAGCATTTTAAATAGCCAGAGCATTTCAAACAGTTGAAAGATTCTCTTATAGTATCTTGATCACTACAAATGCACCAGTTTTGGAGAGGTGTTTGCCTCTGTGGGTTGGCCTAACAAATTCTACAGCAGCACCAGCAACTAAGGGGAGGTTGGAAGACTGTTCTTTGTGAAACCAAAAGGCAACTTTAACCTGGTATCCCCAAAGTGAATGCTTAATAAATTATATAAGAATCAGGGCAGGTTACATGGTAATTCTTTCTGATAGTCTTGCACCCTTGCCCTATTTTCAGCTCAGAGATTTGAGAGCTGGATGGGATTTCCAGGTACTTTATGATGCACAGTTATTTTTTCTTCCATTTATTTGTACAATTTGTAAAGGCTACTGAATCTTCAATTCAGTATTTGGCCCTCTGGAGATCCCTAAATTGCAAATTACCAGAAACAGGGACAGTGAAACAGGGATGGATTGCTCTCTTATTCTCCAAAACACTAAGGAAAGTG
The DNA here is from genome assembly GCF_965140245.1 of Athene noctua. Lineage (NCBI taxonomy): Eukaryota > Metazoa > Chordata > Aves > Strigiformes > Strigidae > Athene > Athene noctua. Next base: position 65,815,042 of record NC_134038.1, read on the forward strand.
CAAACGTCAATATGAGCCATAGCAGTGAAGACTTGATAAAGTTCAAGAGGTACTCAAAAGCTGCAAGTGTGGTTCTGTGTCATAGAGCTGTGTTCTGCTGCAGACTTTCTTCATCTTCAACTAATATGGTGCACGGCTGGGGATGACAAATAAAAGCAGAAAGCCCTTGGTTTAATTTATTTCAAAGAGGCAATCCCAGAAGATGCTGTCAGTGAGTCCTGAGCTGAGGAGCCTCGGTGGGAAGAAGCTGTTCTGTTCGTGTTATTTCAGAGGTCTGTGGAATGGAGCTGCTTGAAAGTATTGTACTGTGCCAAAGGGAAAGACAGTGACCTTTGCTGAAAAACACCTTACAGACAAGGTTGTTTACAGTCCCTGACACCTTCCCCTGTGTCGCTGCCTTCTCTATACGCTCCTGAATCATAACAAATATTGCTGTTATGTAAAACCCCCAGTGTGTCAGCTTGCTGATGTTTCTAGCCTTGAAATTCTCTTACACCCCCCCCTTTCCTGAGTCATTTGCCCTGCTTCTTCTGAGTGCTGCTCTGTGCTTCCCAAATATCTCTTCTTTTCTGTATTTTCTGACTACTCCTCTCCACTACTTCTTAAGTCACAGGGAGGTTTTTAACAATATTCTGCTAAAAGACTGGCTCAAGTGCAGTTCCAGCTGAACTAAGAAAAAGTACATTTGTTAATTGTTTAGTTACCATGGCACCAAAGACTTCAGGCTTTTTCCCTCTTGTTTTGACAAGCCATCTCTGTACTGAGATCTCTGTACACAGAGATCGCAAGTGGGTTTTATGCCAAATCCTTTCATGATATCAGCTGCTTTGTAATTAGGAAATGACAAATACACAGCTAGTAGGATTGCCAGACATAAGGGTCCAGTAGTGTGTCACTCTTTGTTGTACCACAGAAGTGGGCTAAGAGAAATTTTGACTGTATGAGTGACAGGAAGATGCAGAGCTGAAGATAGGTTGATAATTTCCCGGTATGAGTTTTTTTCCCATTGAACAAGCGGTCTATCTGTGTGACCTGCAAGCAAGTTCTTGGTTAAGAATGATGATAGAAGTGCTGCAAAGTAATCATTTATATTACTCATTAGAAAGGATCTCCCTGAAGCACTGCTGAGTACATAGGTGCTTGTGCCAGATGGACCAAGACAGGTCTAGTAGATATGAATTACTTCCCATCTTCTGTCAAGGTACAGAAAAAGTTAGTGTGTTCCACATAGACTACAGAGCTCTTGGGGCTAGCACTGCCCTCTCTCTCCCACCTTACTGTGTATCTGCATTTTCATGTGTATCCAAAATATTCTAGTGACTGCTGAAAAGTGAAATTTATGATAGGAAAAACAATTGCTAGATGGAATTCTTTTTTAACAATTTTTTTTGCATTCAATTATTAAATGCTACAGAATATACATTCAGTGATTGCTCAACTTCACTGAGTTAGGTAGTGTATGATTAGTACAATAAAAACTTGTTCAGACTCTGAGACAGAGAATTTGGATGATATGTATTACCACAATAGTGAGGTTTTATTTGAGTCTGGTACATGGAAAAGTAATGGAAGTTAATTATTTTGAAGAGGTGGTGTCCTAACTAGATTGCCTTGGTGAGTGATCATGATGAAGCTGGAAATGGGAATAAAAGAAGGAACCCTTGTGATAAGTGATAAATCAATCAGCTGTCAGTCTGTCAAACTCTGCATACATTCATCCTCCTTAGTACAAGAGGATAGGGCCATCATTTCTGGGCAGCCATTAGACAAGCAGACAGTAGCTGTCTGGAGACAGAGACATGTTTTTTCACAGTAACGGTGAGGCAGCCTCCCTTCTCCCACCCCCTTTGCACTGCTGGATTCAAAAGGACCATGGATAGGATCCTTAAATCTGACCAACACAAGAGCACTCAGTGGGCACTGAAAACACAGAGATGTGTACTGCTGTATGGAGTGAAGCTTATAGAAAAATCAGAAGTATTTCAAAACAGAGCCTTCTCAGTCATGTCTTCTCCACACTGTCTTCTCTGTCTGTGGGGAATTTCACTGTGGAGAAAGATTTATCAGCATTTGTTTTTCACCCAGAAACAGGAGCATTTTTCAGGATCTATTTAAAAGCAGTATTTCAAAGGATGGGCAACCACAGTTTTATTTCTGCTTCTTTTTCTAATCAGATTTTGCAAAGGAAAACACAGCTATCAATTTAATGGAATGCTTGCTTTTCTGAAACTGATCTTTGTCATGGCAAATGACCAAAGGATACTATTACCTTGGGTATTTATGGCTGTATTTCCTCAGCTGTAAATATATTTCCTTGTAAATTATACAATAAGTTTTTTTATCAGGGAAACAGACTTCTTGTCTGTTTCTATAGTGCTGTATATTGCATTTTATTTCTTAGCTTGAACGAAGCTTGAAAAGAAAGAAGTGCCTAGTTTTCTTCACCAAGGGTATTATTGTTTAATTTATACTCTTTTGATATTTTTTTTTCCTGTTTTGCAGTTGATCTTTAGTAGGAAGATGCAAAATTAATTTAAAATAGGGAAAATTGTAAGACACTTCTGTTTGGCATCTCCATAACCTGAAGATTATTTGAATATATGAAAGCCTCGTCACTGAATTTCAGAACTGCTCTTCTGGTAGTTTCCCTTTTTCTATTCTATTCTATTCTATTCTATTCTATTCTATTCTATTCTATTCTATTCTATTCTATTCTATTCTATTCTAATAAAACATGGAAATACATTGAAAACTAAGTGAATGAAATACAAACTCTTTCTGCTGAGAGGTAAATCTATGGCAGATTGTGGTTTTTCAGAAATTAACCCTAGCTGTAAGCGTTGTCTACTAGAATGGATTTCACTGTGTACTAACAGATGTAATTATTTGAGAAGGCTATTAATGTACAGATTACTGGTGAAGAGTTGTGTTATATCTGATACCTTCTATTCATTGCCACTACCTGTTTTAGCTCTAGGTGTCAATTGTAGTAAATCTTACCTCTTTTAAGAGCTAGAATACTTTCTTCCAGTTTATTTCTGTGTTTGAATATACCAGGACCTTATTCAATGTTTAGAGCTGCACAGGTGCTCTTCCATTTGAATAAGAACCAGGTAAAAATCAATGATAATATTATAATATTATTCTGATATTTTGCCATAGTGGTTCAGTGGAGAGAAGCTATGAGGATGTTATCAAATAGCTCGCACCAATGCACTATGGTTATTGCTTCCTGATGTTGTCCCTGAGACAGCATGTTTCTCCCATACCAGAAGTACTGGATTTTGATGATATTGGCACAATTAATTTCTGATTCCTACATTTTTGTATAAAAAACTTTTTTTTTTTCACATGATATCCCAATATCTTCTGAAATATCTGGTAATGGATTATTTCAGTCACTTCTTATAGAGATGAAATTAGTCTCAAGGGAAGAAAGGAAACAAGGAGAGAAGACAAAAAATGGCGAGGGAAAGGAAGTTGCTTCAATTAGTTCCAAAGGGAATAAATTGTTACATTTTCAGCTCAGCATGTTCATCAATACGGATGGAGAATCTGCAGTACATGTTAAACAGATCCTGTAAAACTAAGTATGATTCCCTGCAGTGCACAAAAAAACCAATTCCACTATCAATAATCTACAGAAACACTTCTACCAGACACCTCTGTTTTTAGGAAAAATTCCATCTGTCTAACACTTCTGACTTTGTAGGAGTTGTTATATCTTTTCTACTGTTTTCTTTTTCAGAAAGTGATCAAGACCAATCTCAGTTTAAACCTCTAGATATTTTTTAGCTTTTGTCCAGGTAATTTCTTCCTCACCCTTCCTAGAATTATTGTCTATATAACTTTAATAATTTAAATTTTTATATCTATATAATATCTGTAGCTATCTATATATTTGATTTATCTTTATATCGACACAGCAATGTCTAATCTATATGACTGAACACTGGGATATACTTTCTGGTAACAATAAAAAGCACGAACTTTGGGATTCACATCCTTTTAGCAAAACTTTATTCTTTCTTTATTCCTACATATTTCAACATTTGGTTGAGAAAGCCCTTTCTTGCTCCAGCACTGATGTAAGAACATCTCATGAATCAAAGACAGATGTAGCTATGGAGAAGGAATTTCAATCCTTTTTCATCTAGTCATACAAGTAGATGATACAAGACCAGTATGAAGGAAAACAGTATACTGCTCCCTAAGACTGGTGAAAACAGTATCCTTTGGAAACTCATGAAGCTTGAGATAGTGAATGAAACTACATTTTGAGATAGTAATAAAAATTACTATTGACATAACATAAATTGGAAACTTCAGATCTGGAGCTCAAAGACATGATTTGCTCTTTATTGACTTTTAGAGAACCATCTCCCTCCCTAGTGATACTGCCATGCTTTGGCAGACATTTAACTTTTGCTGTGGAAGCACCAGAGGATACCAAAAGATACTGAAACCATGTTGCGACAGACATAAACACTCTGACTAGGAGACTTTCTCTGCCAAGGACTGTGTACTCTAAACATATTTAACTTTCAAGCTAAACTGATTTTAAATAACTGTTTTAGATATACTCAGGCTTTCTCAGAAGACTAATCTGCATGGTTTATTTATCAACAGAAAAATATTTGGGTCCATCACTTATTTTTAAAAATAATGGAAAATTTGAAGTGTTCTCCCTTACCTCTCTTTCTAGATCATGGATGGTTTTTTTGGGGAAAAAATACCAAATCTGGACAGGTGACTTTGCTGAAGATGAATAAGTGTGGCTCTCTTCAGAGTGTGTCAGAATGACTCCTTCAAAAGTCAGGTATCTATCCTCAGTCGTGATACAAATGGCTCCTTTACTCCTAAGGTAAGGTATGAGATACTTGAGGCAACTTCCTCTTCTCCATTAACATTGCTGTTGCAGTCAGTAAGTATTCAGCCTGCATTAAAGTTTTTTAGTCAGCCTCTTTAGGAGCATGTCATTAGGTAGTCACCCATTCTTCAGTGCTCCTCAAAGAGTGTGCATGGCATCTGTTTAAAACTGCAGGGTTTATTAGGCTTATAAAAGCCCTAATCTACACAAATATCTTGCGGCAAGTACCACATTTCAACACACAGTTCTCCAGTTCAATTCCTAGGCTACAACATCACACAAGATGAGAAAATAATTAATATCTTGATGTGTTTACTTTTCTGTTGATCCTGGATGAGTAGCATGCTTCATTTATCTAATTTTTTCTTGTGAATAAAAGATATCATTCATCAAACTAAGGACTTCTTCAAAATCTTCTAGCTTTACAATTGGGATTTTTGGGGTTTTGTTGTGGTGTTTTTTGTTGTTTTTTTTTTTTTGTCTGAGCTGCCTGACTAAAAAAAGATGAAAACTGAATTTTTATCACTAAAAACATTTTACTGTCTGGGATGCATGACAATGCCTTTTTTCTATGTACAGTTAAAGTCGGTCTAGAGGGAGGAAGGTTGCTGACCCTTCCCCCGAAAAAAGGAACAGAAGATCATGCCCTGTCCCCACTGAATTCAAGTCTGTGGATTTTCAGACCTCAGTGTAAGCACTGTCTCTCTTGTCTCCTACTTATTTTTTGATCTATTTCTCTTCAGAAGGAGAATGTATTTGATGTGAATAATTTTGCTATCCATAAGTACTGATCTCTTCCGGTACATTCACTCAAAAGTCTTGAATTTGGTATGAATTGTAAGTATTTATTGTATATGTACTGTATTTTACAATAATACAAAACACATTTCCTGTTAGTTTGATTTGTTGTACTGCTTACATAGCATGGGACCTTAAGATAACTTCATTTTGGTGACTGGAAGGCCATTTTTAAAATTTAGGGAGAAAAAATGCATATAGATTTTTCAGGCATGAAATTTCAGTAAAGTGACCTTTGCAGTATTATTTGAATGACAAGAACACAAGAACATCATTGAAAACATGACATTTACCATCAAATATTTTCATTTATCCATCCAGTTGGGTTTTCATGGGATTACGCTTTAAAGTTTGGTTTTCTACTAGGTTTCCTTTACATTTCTGTTTAAATTTGTGCATTTAGTTGATATTACTGTAGGTAGGTAAATGGAGTTTCTAATGAAAGCTAGACCATAAGACTGTATGCCTGCATAAGCTGGAAAACTGAGCTTATAACATTTTCTTCACAGCAAAGTTGACACATTTTTTTACTTTACTCAATACCTTAAATTCTGCCATCTCTGGGAGCCAATAAAAGAACAAACAAATCAACACTTGGAAACTAGTCGTAGTGTGTAAAGAATTACATGAACTGTATCTTCTGTTTTTTCCCTAACCTTAGAGACCTTGAATTTTCCCTCTACATGTCTGACTACATAAGCTTGTCTGACTAATGGCTTTATCAGAGTGTTTATCTTACTAAGTACTGGTGAAAGGTTTTTCTTCTCCTGTCTGCTCAATGACTGGTGTAAAAACTGACATTTTGAACTTGGACAGTTTTTTATGCTAGCCCTTTTGATTTAGCTCACATGTTAAGTTTTAAACAATATTGAATTTTTGATATCAAAAACCAGTATCAGTTAGAACGATGTAGCTCTGTGGAAAGCTCATTCCCCAGAGAAGCTCAGAATTGCTCTTTTGACCCTGACTGATGACTCCCAAGGCAAATGTGCAGGAAGCATTGCATGTCTCCTGGTGGGAATGGACACCGAAGAGTTGGTCTTGGGGATGTAACAAACTCTATCCTAGGACCACTGCTTCAGAAATCCTTCATGCACCTGATTATTTAATAGTGATGTTGCAGCATTTAATGGTTATGTGATAGATTGGTATCCTTGAAATATTGGGTTAGGGTGCTATAAAATGTGCTAATAGTTGTTTATAAGGTTGATTATTAGGTCATTATGAGTTTCTGTTGCTAAGATGACCTGATCTGCATATATAGACTAGTTGTATGAGGTATTAGTTATGTCAGTCAGGATTTTATGATTCTCTCTTTTTTCATCAGTTTCTGATACGCAAAAGAACAAGTGTTGCTAGAGCTAGACAAGATGTGGCAGTTTTATCAGAAACCTCAATTTTAATGCTAAGATTAGTGAAGGCCTGAACTCCTTGTGTATTAGGCAGGTAGTTAAATAGCATCTTTACAGATGACGTCGGGAAAGCTTCACTCTGTAAAAGACATGTCTTAACTAACTTCTGATAGTGCAATGGGTTAAGTAATAAATTATGTTTAATATTCTACATATGATTGTTACTTTTTGCAAAAAGCCTTGAAAAGGTACCCTAGATAATGCTATAAGGAAAACTAAGAATCAAACTGTAAATTCAAAGTTCTGACAAGTACTAAAATTATTAGCAAGTATGAAAAAAAAGGTGAAAAGGAGTCTACTTTCTTTAAAAAAAAAAAAGACAAACAGCAAATTAGAAGCAACTAGTAAGGCCAAACTTGTTTAATAGAAATATTATTTGAATATTGAGTTCATTACATGTATTTTGCAGTCCCAGTTGTTTTAATTAATTAGAAAACTGGGCAAATTCTCTGTGGTTTATTCTTTAACACACTGTACTTTTAACTTTATGAGAATTTTCCTTTATGCTAACTCTTTTAAAGTTATTTTCTACCTCAAAAATCACCACAGAGCAGTATGCTTTCATTGAAATGTGGGGTCTGCACTTTTCAAAATCATGTCAGTATTTAGAAACATAAAAAAAACACCAAAACTAAAAACTTGCTTTAGATTGTTGACTTTTTAAGAGGGGAAAAAAAAAGAACCTTTATTTCTTTACCTCATTCAAATAATGTTACTTTCCCAAAATTATTTGCTAGCCACATGTTAGATATCTACTAGAACAGCTCAGCAAACAATAATTTTTATTTTGAATTGTGACCATTATTTTATTCAGCTCTTGGGTTTCTTGGAGATCTCTTTAGTCATTCCTTTGCTTGATCTCACATTTTGCAATTAAAAATAATTTAAATTTGATCTCATTTAAGACATAACTTGTTTCTGAACCTGTGTTCAGGTAATGGGCAAGAAACTATCTTGTTCTTGGTTAAAAAATACATTTTATTGTAAAGCTGGACAACTTTTTCCCTTTTACATGAAAATGCTTTTTACAATCTTTGTTTGTCTTAATAAATACAAGTTATCTAGGCCTGAAGCTGTCTCTCCCTCTGTGTGTATATAGTGATTACCATAATAAAGTTCTGGTTTCATCTGCAGCCTTTAAGACCTACCATAGTATTAAACTAGCTGTGAACCGGAAGATAGCTGAAGGTAAGGGTAAATAATACAAAATATTATGCAGGTTATCAGTGTAATTCTTTCAGACTCAAAATCCCCAAAGAATTTCCTGTTTCAAAAACAGGATTGTGAGTTTCTAGGAAGAATCTTCAGAAGGTTAAATGAGATAATCGACTGCAAGGAAAATACCATATTTGAAATACATGACATTGCCCTGTTGGAAACAACGGTGTATGACTTCATACTTTAAAATTGCAATAAAGGCAAAGCAATATCAGTATAATTACACACCTCTGGATGCCGTTATGAATTCCAAACACTGGAATACACTGAATTATATCCTGGCTTAGATGAACAATTCTGATTACAAGTACCAGTACCTGGAGTACTAGTGGCTACCTTAAATTCTATTTCATAAGTTCGTAAGTACATTGAAGACTTCTATATAAATACTCTTTTAAATCTGTAAAACATTGTTCTAATTAATCATTTAGCTAACCTTATTCTTAACTAAATTGAACTGCTGACACAATTAAGATACATCAGTGTTCCAATTTTTATGAACAACATTTTTTATGAACAAGTTGGATTATTGGAATGACTTATTACAAAGATGTTCTTTACTGAAAAAAAGGACATTCCTGACAGCAAGCACAGAGCTTTCATGTATACTGCAATATAGAGCAAAGATCTCCTACAATTATCCTCGGACATCATAAATATGCAAGTATTTGAAAACTTAAATTTCACAGTATTAAAGGCTTAAATTATTAGTAAGATGTATTGCCTTTATTGTACAATGTGAATATGCTATTGACCAATACATGTTCTCTTGTCAAGTATTTTAAGAAACTAGTTTGAATGGAACCTTTTCAATATGAAAATGCATTAAAACATTTTATTCTGTTACGTGATTATCCTTTCCCACTTTATATATTATTCTGTTTCAGTCTTTTGTCCTCACATTGGTTCACTTTTTCAGCTTTTGTTAAAATTTAATTAAATATCATTTCCTGTTCACTTTTCCACCTTCTTTCATACTTTGATTCAATATGTTTAGTGCAAACCCAAAAATTTTTTGAACCACCGAGATAGAATTGTTCTTCACATTTTCTTTTTAAAGCATTATTAGATAGAATTTTGCTTCACATTTGCTTCTTTTTAAAGCATTATATCCTTTTATGGGTTCCCAAATACAAGAATTCTGTGTGAAAGAGGAAACTACAATTCATGAACTATCCTTTTGTTCCACTTACTTAAGATTTATAGCAGTCATTCATGAAACTGGAAGCAGAATCTGGCCACAAGTTCCTACTGCAATTGTAAAAAATATTTCCTCCATCAAAGAAGTATTTGATTTAATTTTTAATTAAAGTATTTATGAACTTTTATAAAGCTTTCAAAAATTATATATTGATGTTAATTTTTGTAGACACTTTGTATAGAAAAATATTAAGCTTATTTAAATTTGCAGCATTTCAATAGCATTTCAATTTCAGGCGGAGTTTTATCGAAAGACTTCATTATATTCCATCTGAATGTTCAGCTGATCGTAAGCGACATTTTATTCAAAGCTATCTCCAAAATCACACCGAGTGGAAATAAGTTTTCCTTGGTGTGATTAATCTCATCCACAGAGTAAGACATATATCTAGCACCTCAAGGACTTTCTCAGAATATGAATTACACCACTATACATCTGATCTTTTCCAAACTTTGATAAAATAGCACTTGACAGAACAAATTCCTGATTATTTTACCCATAGTGTCCCAAGGACTAGCCCTCACATATTTATTTTCAAACTAACATTCTAAATAGTTTTTTTCTTAACAATAATCACCTTTTTAATTTTAAAAGTTTTTAAAGTTTCATTTTTAGACAAATTCTTCTTAGCTGAAGTCTTCATTACTCATAAGATAGTGTCAATATGACATATAAAGCAGCAATACAGAATCTATGATTTATTATCCCCTCTGTTTAATTTTATTATATAGTGAAATTTCAAGCCATTGATGGAAATTGTACTTAACTGGAAGTAAGATTTTGTCCCAGATATTTTGTCTTTCACTGGACATGGGGAAAAATATTTCAGGCTAGAGACAAGAAGAATCTAGCCCAAATCTGTTTTTCTTTTTATTCCCAAGAACTAAAAAGTTTCCATGTCACTCATGTTATGATTGTTAAATATTAATTGAATCAACAAGATGGAAAATTTCAAACATGAAATAATGCAAATTGTCTTCAGAATAATGGGTGTAGTTAAGAAAGAGGCTACTCAGATTTATGGTTTCATTTCACCGAAAAAAATTGTTCACACTAATTGGGAGAGTTTATTAATTTTAATTTTGTTTAGTTCATGGCTCTTCAAGACAATGCTACAAAGTATTTACTAAAACCAATTTATTCAGGCTGAAAAAGTCTTTTTTTTTTTTTTTTAAATTAAAATATTGCTTGATTTTTCCTTTGCCCAAATTACACAGAAACCTGGAGTAATTGCAGGTACCAGTCCTGTGCAAATATATTCTGCTCTCTTTGCTGTAATTGCCACATGGCCACCATTCATATTTTTCCCCAGTAAATTAGAATGACAAAGAGTGGTATACTTCAGGTTTTTCTAATAAATTTTGTATTATTTTCCTGGCCCACTATGAGTCATTTCAATAGATTTAGAAGAAATTTAATAGTCCATGATAGGAACACATGTTTGAAAAAGGGTACAACTACTTAAATATTTGCAAAATGTAAGGAATTTATATATTTCAGATGTCATTATTACAGCACAAACAGCTATAAACAGTTCTGCTTTAAATATTTTGCTGAAGATACATCTTTTGACAAATTGGCAGATATAACCTGAAGAAAAATCTTTGACTACACTTGCTTATAATATTGGCATCATACTGTGGATATATCTTTCATACCTTGTTTGGCTGTTTAGTGAAAGAATGTCTTGCATTCAATCACATTTTTTAATCAGCTTTAAATATCCTACACAGTAATTTTATTTTATGCACAGATTAAAATCTCAGACCTGAAGACCAGAGGCTATATCAAGGATTTTTAACTCATTGGCTTCAAAAGGATTTTTCTTTTAAACACAAATGGAATAATCTTTCCCACTACGTTATTTCTGCTTGAATAGGAACAGAATAAAATCCATGTAAAGGCCTGATGACTTTGTCTACACTGCCTTATATGTCCAAAATTTTTTGTAAAATGACCGTGATTTTGATGACTCTCAAGCTGAGACATTTCAATGAAGTGTGCTTGGCACCGTAATCCAGCATTTCCTAAAGACGTGTCACTGAAACATTTTTGCACCTTTTTTCCAATATAAGGGAGTATTTCTAGTACTATTACATCAGCAAAGTTATTTTGGGGAGTAACTGAGTGACCATGTGATAAGTAGAATTATTTGTGCAAAATTATGATGAAAATATCTGTTGCTACCTTTTGGGATTGAGAAATTTAATTTTACTACTGTAAAAGACTGCAACAGAGATAAACTGATGCCCCAGGATTATCTAGTAGTTGGCTTCCCAAATCATGTTTACCTTCCACAGTACTGGAAGTGTGTTCATTTTTTTGGTGTACTTTGTACTACTGCATCTGTTCTACTGGGGTCAGCAATGGCCTCTTTCTGGGAGACCATATTAAAATAGTCTAGTGAAACCTGCTTTCTCTGTTTCCAGAAATAAGGCTATGAAACTGACTATTCAACTAGTTCATTTATTCATTAAACTTATTAATTATTAGCTTAAAATACACCACAACATCTAAAAATACCTGAAAAACAAGATAAAACTTAATATTTTAAGGTGATAATTTGCTTCACAAGCTACATGAAAATAGATGAGTTTGCTAACTGACGATTTGTTTGCCATTTACCAACAAAAATGCATGAAAGACAAAGTCCACATGAGTTTTAGACATATGATAAACAAAGTGAAGTTAATTATCATGCAAAAAGATGTAGCAAGACTTAGTCCAGGGTTTAGTGTAATTTAAAGTGGTTCCTACCTGAGGAGGTATAAATGGGTGATAAAATATCATCAGCAGATTTTACATTTGTCTCAGAAGTAGTATTTTAAAAGCAGACTTAGACACAGTGTAAATAGTTTACCAGAAATTGTCCTTCACTTTGTCTTGTCTTCTAAATTTTTGTGTGGTATCTGTTTTGCCATCACATTTTTAAAAAGATTTCTAATGGAAGGAAGTAAAACTTACTTCACATGAAGTCTGACTGTAATATACATTCTATTCTTATTGAAACAATTATGAAAAGGTCTTTCTACTGAAACCTTTTCTCTCTACCCCTGAGCTAAATGTGGGGAAATTCTAAACTTCTCTGAATTGAAAACCTCTTCCAGATTATTAGCCTTGCAGAATATTTCCTTCATTAGTTCATTATGGATATTCCCCTGAAAAGGTCTCTGTAAAAGTAGCATTACAAGTTTCCATCTATTGACATTTAAGCTCTCTCATCAGTGGTTTAGAAAAATGGATTAATGAAATTTGTTTCTCCTTTCCAAGTTCAGCAAATGACCAGTAATGATTCTAATAATGTCTGAATCTGACAGATGAAGAAATGTTTGTTTTTACAGTTACAGTATGAACTGAGCATAGATAACAGAATAAGGAGAACCTTTAAAAAACTTTTGGTTTTAGTTATTGGCTTGAATCCTTCTCTGTCTGAAATCACTCAATCTATTGGATTGTAAGTGGAGAAAGATCTGGCCTTCTGATGCTTGATGATGTAGTCTTATGAGCTGAGCATAAGGAAAACTTCTTGAGTAAATTAAAATTTTCTTGATTAAGAAGTTAGTATTGATACATGGAGTACCATTAGGCACTGAATGTCTTAGACCTAGAACACCTCTGTAATGGGTTTGAGTTCAAGGCCAAACATAAGGCTACCAACACTGAGAGATGCCCTACACCAGTTTCACTGCTATTAGTCTCTCTCTCAATACACGCCAGTGTGTTATACATGAAAATCTTATTTTGTTGAGATCTGGCAAAAACTAAATAAGATAACTGGGACAGAGGTGAGATAAAGTGAGTTAAATAACATGTCTAGGATGACATATGGTTTAAGGATCAAATGTGAAGTAGTAGTAAGTATACATTTGAAGAATATTCAGTACATTAAGCAATATTTGACATACATGAAATCTTTTAAAAGAATTTAAGAAAAATAAAGTTAAATTACCTAAATAATATTTTCTACAATTGGTTCATGTTAGAGAAAAAACAGATCATAGTGAATATTTTTATTATTTTTTAAAAATGAAAGAACTCATGAGTCTGAGAAGTATATCACTTACAATCTCCAATAACTAGTTGGAAGAACTGAGGGACTTCTGTGATCTGTGGAACCAGTAGTTTGTTTGTCGGTCCTAAATTCCTTTAAAATATTACTGTTGACAGTTTATACATCTAGCCTCTATTGAACATTAGTAGGATAAGGAGAAAATCATGTTTCTGGAATAGTAGTATTTAAATATACTCTTTAGGCTACTGCTTAAACAGATCATAGAAAGAAAAAGTGTCATGTGAGAGAAAGATGAAGAAATCACGTTCCTGATCTGTATTTACTCTTTCTGGCTCTGAATAATTTGACCTTGATCCTGTTTCATCTTGAGTGGCTCAGTTTTTCGCTGGAGAAGATGACTACAAGTTAATTATAATGAGAGCCAAAGGTTTAATTAATTCCTTTGTCTTTGGCTAAGGTGCCCAGAGAAGTGGATGGTTGTTCAGTAAATGTTCCTCTTTTAAACTAAATTGCCTCCTTTGTATTGAATGTTGATAGAGGTCACATCAGTTTGCCTGTGGTCCAGGTTATGTGAAGACTAATGTTACCCCACTTTGGGGGACATAAACTTCAGTGGCAATAAACTTCAGCTTTTAGGTTGTGTAACCTGGAGACAGGTAAAGGAAGAAGAACTAAAAATATTTTTTCATTTTCCAACATGCTTCTAATGGGAGTAGAGATAATTCCTGACCATGGATATATGGTTAGGATTTGAGGTCTTCTGTGCAGGTTGAATCAACATGACTTTAGGAAGTCATTAGATGGCTGTCCCTGTTTGTTTTCTTGACTATTGTAAACTCCTCATAGGATTGCCTTCTGCATTGTGCCTTCAAGTAGGGCAAAATAATGGTAACAGGTGCCAGAATTAAGAATTAAAGTTTGCTAACAAAATAATTGTCATCAAATTTAATTTACTGACGCTGTACAAACTCAAGTGGTTTTCTTCCGAGCCTTTCTGAATTTCCTCTATTTCTTCATATTGTTGTTCATAAACCCTTAAAACATGTTCATCACTGTTTCACACATTTTTTTCTTTTGGCTATTTTTTCTTAAAGACTCAGTTGTAAAATTGAAAGCTGGCCTAAAAAAACCCAAAGGACAGTTGTTTGAAATGTCTCAGGAACTGACCTTACAATTAATCTTTTTTGTTGTCACAGAACTATATTAATAAGACTCAATTTCATAACTTCTGTCTTTAGAGAAAAGGCGCAAAGCAAATTCTGACATGGCAGTTGCAAGACTTTAACATTCCCTAGTTCACACAGAAATACCCTCCTTGCAGGTGGGGTTCCAAACAGTTAATTTTTTCAGTCTATCCAATCGACTCTCTTCACACTTTCTGTTCTGTTGTCCCGGTAATGTATTAGAAGTTTGGTTTTCATATTCAAGACATGACATGGTATAAATATAGTTTTAAAGGCACTGTGTAAGGTTTGAGGCAACTAAACTTCAACCAAAGAATAAGAAGAAATATGTTGCAATATGCACTTTTGAATCACTCACTGTGCTCCTTCCAGTTATATACTGGAAAATCCTTTGTATAGTATTTCTTAAATACACTTAAATACCTAAACTGCATAACTGTTGTTGCAAACAAATACCGTCTAATCAGAAGTATATTAACATTTAGAAAGGCAATATTGAAGATGAGACAGATCTTAGAAATATGTGTAAATGGAGTAGGAGATAAAGAGAAAAGAGATCCGCATTGACTCTTAAATTCTCTGTCCACTAAATAGGTACCTGATCATATTAGAGCCTTGAACCTGAAGGGAACTGTTTCTAAAATGGTATTTCAGTACCAGGTTTCTTTAACACCAGACACACTCAAGCAAAAATGCAACACAGTACTCAGCAATAAGGTATTGGAAGGTTTTATTAGATTCAGCACTCCTGACTGTGCCTTCCTGGACAACTGTATGTAATTGATTTGTGTTAATAGGATTAGACTGCAAATGTCTAATTAACATGTGCCAGAAAGTTCTTGCCTTTTCTTACAGAGCAATCAATGTATACAGCCAAAAATAATTCATGAGACAATTGTATGCTCTCAACATACAGAATATTAATTTTTGCAGGTAAATGCAGGACATATGGTTAATTTACTGTATTTGCCATCAACACAAAAATAAATTTTAAAAATGTCACCATTCAATCTTACTCCCATTCGAATGAATATGACCCCTTAAAGAAGAGTAGATTAGGGCTCCTTGTCAGATGGACACGTCATACTTATTTAGACATTAGGAATGAGAAAGGCATAATCTATTTTAGTCTCCAGGCAGGTAGCTGTATAATAGTGACTATATAGCAGCTTTGAGCATGGAAAATTGCCATAGTGTCTCTGACCATGGCCAGAGCCATAGGTAAAGAAGTATTCAAGCTGCACATAACTACAACTAGTCACTAACGGAATATCAAAACAGATCAGCGTTTGTCTATCATAGTATCTGAGACAACAAAATGACCACTTTTCAGTCATTAGTGGCCACGGGTAAAGTACTGACAAATGACTGTATCAGATCCAACCATTGGTACTGTACATTGCTATGATGATTTTTATTGACTAAATCTGAAAACAAAACGCAGCTACAGGTTCATTATTTTGGATTGTTCAATATTTTCTAACCATATACACAAATACACTATAATAAAAGTGTAAGAAAATGTAATTTCCTTTTTTTCTTATAGGTTTATTGTGCTATAAAAAGCCAGACCTGAAACGGTTCTGGGAGTAAATAATTAATTTAGGAAACGTACATAATAAGCAAGTAGCTGTGAAGAAAGTGATTTATTTCATCATAGGCTATGAAAGGAAGTATGACTGCAAAATATTTAATTTGCAAAGTACAAAGGTGTTTGGATGTGTAAATATGTTCTCTGTTTCTTCTGTTCAATGCTATATAATGCTCTCAGTGAAAGAATCTATTCTCAGCCACCTTGTCTTGTTATAAATATCAGGGAAAGGCACAGAAAACATCTAGCAATGCAGGTTTGCTTAACAAAGCAGAAACGATATCTTTTGTACAGAATTTGGAAATAACTTTTCATATAGCCTATTTATAGTTGGAGATTTTTTTTTTTTATATTTGACAAGGAAAGTAGCCATGAACAGCCAATAAAAAATTGGTTCTATATGTCTGCAAAGACATTTAAAATCTCAAGATCCCTTGTAATTGTTATTCAATGTACTCACAGTAATTCCAAGTTGTAATCTACTTATAGTGTGTCCCACACCAACAGAAAAATAATTTGTTTTTATAAAGGCAAGGGCATTTTTTTTTACTTCATGTAATGCTCATACACATCAGAAAAGTAAAACTTCTATGTTCATGGAACCCAAAGACAAAAAGTGGGAGGGTTTTGGCTATTCAGAAGCTTGTCCCTTAAAGAGACAAACCCATTGCAGTGTCTAAGAAATTTCATTACTCCTCTGATATGACTATAGGAAATCCTGTGTCCCTGAGAGAATCACAACTCAAGGCCCAACTATCTGAAATAAAAAAACCAGAAGGCCTTAAACAAATATTTTTTAAATATTTCAAAGTTATAAATATATGTGGAAAGGAAAAGAGGAACATGGCACGAAATCTTTAAAAACCTGTGAAATACTATAGAACTGATAACGCAGGAATCAAATACCACTATCCTGAAAGCCTGAAGCTTTCAAAAGCATAAAGTTTGTATTGTTATCAGGTAAGAGAAAGTATTGCACAAATACTGAGATAGCTTCAGAACCAGAATGTGTGTTGTTCTGGTAGTGTCACCACCTTGCACTGTTTGTGCAAGAACACTTGTTTGCTGACCAGTGCTAAATCAATGCTGTTATGTATGTAAGGCCCTTGTTTTTTTACTACTGTGACGATACCCATTTTATTTCTGCTGGATTAAGACATTAATGGTATTAATGATTAATGCTGATGTTCTAATTGTTTGTTTTTCATGAATTATGTTTGACATGTCAATGTGGTAATTTTTGCAATTAAATCATTGTTTGTCCATCTATCCTAGAAGCACACTTTGCAAACATTACTGGATTGAGACATAATAAACATTTGCTTAAATAGTTAATCATTGGAAGTGTACAGAGCTCATAATAATGGAAAAAGTCAGGTGCTTACAGCGTAATTTTATTAGGAGGAAAAGGAAAAACTTTTTTTAAATTTCTGTTGTTTTAAGCAAAAATAGCTAGTTGTGTTATGTTTAGATTGAGATACAAACTCAATACTTTGTCATGACTTTAGATGAAATAGGAATCTGTACACCACTACTTCATTTATTTTACATAGATAAAAATAAACCAAGTCTCATTTCTTAATTTTCTGCTCTTTAGAAAGAAAGGAAACTGTCTTCAAGTTTTGAAATTATAGTCTTACCTGAATTCTGTTTATGAAAGTGTGAATTTCCAATTTCAAAAGTGTTGCTACTTAACTTTCTAACAAGCTGAAGTTCTGAATCTCAGCACTTGTAAACCTGGAGATACAGGGTCAGTCTAGTTTATTTTTAAGAAGTTTTTTACAGACTTATTATTTGTTAGCTGATGAAATAAAACAAAGGAATCAGTGTTCCCTCCACAGGGTTCAGTCCAACCAACTTAATATTAAAATGTCTACAATCACTTAGAATGAGAGTAATTGAATTTAACATCAGATTCACACCTTGTAAAAACATGGATGGGTCAAAGGAGTACTTCTTGCTAATAATCTGTGTGATCCAGTGTATACAATACGAGCATGGTAAAAAAAAAAAAAAAAAAAAAGACCCAGTATGGCAAAGTGGGAAACTATGACAGAAGTTAAGCTCCACTTTTCTCTACCATCATCATTTCCCTTATAAATCTAAACAAACATAAAAACGTTTCAAAATTAAAAAACACCCACTCCTAAATACTCTCTCTTCTGCTGGTTTGTTCGAGAGTTTTCCATAAAAAGCAATCTGTATCTTAGGATTTTATGAGCCTTCAGTTATTTGGGAACATGACTGAATAAATCAAGTGGTAAGTTTTCTGGCTTAGCTTTCATGAGAGTTCACGTTGATGTTTCTAAGCCCAGTGTTACTGCTGAGAAGCTTTTTGGACATGCTGAGCACAGTTCCTTTAAAATATTATGGCAGTATTTTAAGATACTGTCACATCATGGTGGCTCTTCAGAAAGCCAAAAATAATGAAGAGCTATGATTATATGTGGCTTTTCTTTATACCTGGTCTGCTTGTTGGGGCCAGGCGGGAAGCAGGGCTCCTGATCTAAGAGCAAGAGTTGCTTGACTTTGACTAACCCTCTCCTAGATACGAATATTGCCAGTGATCTCATTTTCACTGACATGTCACAACCAGCAGAGAGGCACGCAGCTCCACGTTCGTAGGGCATAGGCAACCTATTACATGAGCATGAGGAGCTCCCCCACCCTGACTGACCATGCCCCAGAGGACTCAATGTATTGCTTAGCAAGGCCCAGGTGCCCAGGGGACAAGTCCGGTGAGATGCCACGGAGGAGGCTTGTACACCCTGTGTTTCTCCAGCAGCACGACTCCCTGAGCACGGTGGCACCAGCTTGGCCATGATGCCTGGTGCAGGTGAGGGCAAGGGAAGTGGTGGAAACCTGAATTGCCCCACAAGCTGGCTGCCAGCACCCTCCAAGGCAGACATTGGTGCCACAAGGCAGCTAGGGGCAGGGGGACCATGCAGGGCTGGCTGGGGATGGGATGAGCTCCTTCCCCTTCTGATACCTGCAGCAGTCTTGTGTTGTAGAAGTTCACCTCTGTTGCCTGCCAACAGTAGGTTCCCATAGCATTAAACTCCTTAAAAACAAGTAGGAAAAACAAGTTGGCTCTGGGAACAGAGGAATAAAACAGATTGTCATAGTTTACACATACTAATTACACTGAAATGACAGGTCCCCTGCCTTTCTGGTTTCTCAGATGGCTCCATGAGGTCTACTAGAAATTGCCCTGCTAGGCCACCCTTGCAAAAACAAATAGCCAGAGATGGGATAGGGATATTAAAGCAGGTAGAGATTTTTGAAAGAAGAAACACTGCCACAAGGATCTGTTTCTATAACCATATCACTGTAGTGTTTATAGAGAGTGATGGAGGGCCCAGAACAGGAAACCCAAGCTATTTGCAATTAGCCGAGTAGAGCTTCAAGTGTTTTTATACCTCACAATGTAATTTTACCTTGAGCAGAATCTTTCATGTAAAACTCATTTTTACCATTTTTTTTATGATTGAGAGCTCCTTATTAAAATTAACTTTCAAATGTTTCTTACATAAGTGCAGTCAAAACAAAAGTTCAGGTGGTGCAGTATCCTGTCCCATATAGTTGTCAAAAGAAGATAGCTAGGGGCAAGTATATGTTATAGCCTTAATATTCACCTGTCTTTGAGCCATATTTGGTTCATGAGATCATTGTGGTGTCTATATGTTTATAGCCCATGTATATGCAGGTTCCTTTCGAAGCAGTGTTAGCTCTTAGATTCCATACCATCTATCAGTAAGGTGCAAAGCCTGATAGCTGCAAACTCACACAATTTAGCTAATAGCATAGAGAGGCTGAATTTTCAAAGAAACATCTCAAGATAGGTATCAGAAAAGTCTGATTTCCTAAACACCCATACCATACACTGTGCAGCATTTTCCTGCTTTATACAATTTTATACTATGTTGCTGGATTTTTGCAGTATACTGGCTCTGTTTGAGATCGTACAGTAGGGTTTATGCAGCTATTTCCTGATGCACTGAAGCATGTTTCATGAATTAGAGTGCAACTCTTCTATAAAGCTGGTTTCAGACTGCTCCTGAATAATGGGTTACAACAAAATCCTGGTCTTAAAAGCATCCTAACATAGTCCTAACACAGCTAAACATCCCATTTTGATTTTCATGTTCTGTACAAACCTAGAGATGGTGAAGTTTTAGCTCTACACTTTATATTAACACTACAGAGTTACCAGAATGTTTTTTTCTGCTTAACTCAATGTCTATTGGGGACCAGCTCCCACATAAAGCTTGAAACTTTTTAATGAATCTCAGATGTTATTTCAATGCCCGGGGTTTACAGGCTACACTGGTAGCCTAAGAAGTCAGCTCCAACTACAGTTAATAGACTATAACTATTGCTTAAATTGCAATTTCAACTGAAATGTAATTCAGTCCTAAATAAAGTATTATAAATTTGCAAATCTCTTCATGCAGTTGTTTAATCAGCTGGCTACTGGCGTTTTTAATCAACTAATGAACTGAAAATGCAAACTCTGCAGTGGGTCAATGAAATCAGTTTAAAACAAAGGGAATTAGGCAATTGGACATAATTATATTTAAAACCCCTTTCTTGTTCTGCAGATAATGAGAGTCCTCTCACAGATTCTGTAATGTCTTAGCATAAGAATGGCCAAGCATTTGAAATTGCAATGTAATATTTCAAAAGGCAAAATCTAGGTCTCTGGAAATTATTGTCATATTAAACTCCTAAACAATGGTAAGACTGTACTTTAGCTGTATCTGAATTTAGGAGGATAGTGTGTGTTTTGGAAACGAAGAAAGCTATTTCTGGGTTTTTGTAATCATTCGGTACATTATGTGCAGTTAAAAATTGTCAATAATATGTTAAGAATATGAAGAAATGACTGGAAATTTCCTGTCTGGGATTAAAAAAAAAAAATACTATGTTATCAGAATTAAATAAAGTATCTTATAAAGGAGATAGAGATGTCCCATTCACAAGCACAGTTTAAAAAAGACTCAAAACAAAAAAAAGCTCAGGATTTTATTTTAGATACTTGATATTTAACATGTCTAGAACTTTATGTGAAGGCAAAAAAATGAAAATTAATTAAAAAAAATTTCTTTCATAGAAGGTAAGTTACTTTTGATTATTCAAAGTCATATTATACCTGAGAAATGTGATCTGTCATTACAGACAACAAAAGTATTTTATGTTCCTGCCCATTCATTAATTATATTTTGTTTTGTCTTTCTAAAATAGATATTATAGTTACTAAAGCCGTATTATGTGTTATAGCACATTGCAGAAATTTTTTAGTTTTTATAGACCATTAATGTAGTTTCAGCAAGTTTGTTTTTACATGTATCTGAAAAGTACAGCTCTTTGTTCTTTCAATTTGAAATAAGTTAAAATCTTACATCTTAGACAACACTTGTTCTAATAAAAATGCAGTAATTTATTTTTTAATACATTGAAATGAACAATTGCAAACAATTAGCATCTGGTTTTTTACCTGCAATCTGATGTAGATCATTAAGACTTCCATTTCTGAACACAGTTCAGTTACTTCAGCTGTGTATTCTGCCTGCAGTTCAGACACTTAAACGTATAAACACTCCTGTAAAATTGTCTTTAGAGTTTTGTGGATGGCAAACATAAACCTAGGTGAGTGTACAACCTCTTTTGTCCCTTTTTGTGTTTACAGGATGTTTTGTCGTATTTTGTCAGTTTACATAATGCAGGAGACATTTGAAAATATTTGTATTTTCTTTTTAACAAGTAGCTATTGTACACTGCATGAGATTATTCCTTCTGGTAAGATAATATTGGCCCCAAATGTAGAAGACATTCTGCTCTGATTCAATTTCCATCGATTTGGGTTGGGATTCTATTTGAGAATAATGTAATTAGGATCAGCACATTCCCATCTTTTGCCAGAGGTATCCAAGTGCTTAATTTCAGGATATGTAGCTGTGCCAGTCTCATATACTTTGTATGTTTGATAGCTTCGATGAGCACTTTCTCCTTTTATATCAAACTTAGTCAACTGGTCAGCCCAAAGAAGAACGCTGCTGAGAATGCTTCCAGGTTTCAAATGCTGTTATCAAGCGAGATTTACTACAAGTAATTGATGAATGCAGTAGGACTACACCCCTGCAATCTGGATTTGTAACTGCTATATTTTGTAACAACTTGTTGTAGCCTTGGCAACCAATGGTGTGGAAGAAAAATGCTAGCATCCTCTGAGTAACCATGGAAACCAAAACAATGTTTATAGGTAATTGAATAATCTGACCTACCTACATGACATAGGAGATGTTTTATTTTTAATACTTGGGGATACTATCTTGATGTTAAGCATTTGGAACAAGTGATGTCTTGTCATTGTAAAGCAAGAAGCAAAAAGCTACATACAAAGCATATGACAAATTAAAACAAGATGTCTCTTCTCTGTAATAAACAAATCAAATAGAATTTTTATTAGCATTAGTTTGGGGGGATTATTTATACTCTTTATTGATAGCCAGAGATACTTCCTTTGAGTAATGTGATGAGTTGAATTATCCTTATTATTTTGTGATATCTATATTTGGTCATCAGATTGAGCAGCTGGAACTGAAAGTAGAGTACTCCACTGTAAACAAAACTACTCACAATACTGACATTTAACGTTAGAGTTTAATTGCTGCATGTTCAAATAACCAAAAAACCACCCCTCCTTTCTTTTTATTCTAATTGGCATAATGCTACTGTGAAACTCTTTAGTAAAGAATTCAGAGAATGACTGAATTTTGATCTGGCCTTGAGTTGGCTTCTAAATAAACTATTCTTTTATTTGAAATAAGCTATTCCCTCTTACATCATTGAATAAAAAAGTTCCTGAAAGACGAAGAGTAATTTAACCATGTGAAGTACTTTCATAATGAAAAATGGTATCTGTTGCTGTTTCAAGCAAGCAGCTCAAATCCAGAATTTTGCCTGAGGAATGGGCGATGAAAATCTGAGAACAGAAATCTGAATAACCCCTGATCCCTCTGGTCTCAACTGCTCGCTGTTGCCAGCAATCCTTTTCCATTGCTCTGCAGCAGCACTGTCCCAATAGATCACACACCTGAGAACTGTCTCAGGCTTAATAAATCCCCTCTCAGAGTGGTAAGGAAGACTCTGTAAATGCGCTTGTTTTTTTGAAAGTCTTCCTACAGTATCGTCTGGAGAAAACACTTTTCCCTTGTTGGGCAGTGGGACACTGTGCGTCTCTTTAGTCCTACATAACTCTCCCAGTTCTCCTACCTTCCTCTGTCTGGAATCTGGACATGCTGTTTGTCTAACTGGGGAGGTTCTGGATACAGATGTAATTTAATACATTATCAACAGTAAATCATTTGTGAAAACAGGCAGTCTTTTAGAAAAACAAATGCAGTTTTCTTTCTCAATATCTACTGTCAAGGCTGAAACAAGTTCTTTTCAGTATCACCAGAATTTTTTTCCTTTTTCAGTATTAACCTACTTCTTTGTACCCTGGTTACTGGGAATTACATCCAAAAGAGAAGCTGCAAATACCAAACTCTCCTGCTTTATCTCATGTCATATGAAAATGCTTTAATAGATCTTGAAAGAACCATATCAAATATTAAAAAAAAAAAAAAAAAATTATACCTCATTTCATCCATGTTACATTGTATTATCTAAGAAAAGCCTGTGCAAAGACAGAATTTTTTATCTGTGCCTTGGAAAGTAAACTGAGTTTATCATTTACCTTAGGCATAAAATGGATTTCAGTATGATAAAAGTATTAAATAACATAACTAGTAGAAAACTTAAACTATACTCTGGGAACTGCTATGGGAAACAAGTCATTGAAGTCTTATTAATGAAGACCAGATATAAGTACCCTGTAAAAACAAAGTAAAATGGGAACAAAATCCCACTGTTTGGGAAGAAACATTTTTTGGAGGAGGGGAGATCTAAGACTTGGTGTGGGAGGCTTGATCCTTTGCTTCTTTACCTGAAATTCTCAAGCTGCATCTTTGTGTGGCTCTGGAGTCCTTACTGCTGACCCTGGTGAGAAAACATATCAGGGGTAAATCAGAGGGGACTAGGATTAGCAGTGAGATGATTAAACTTTCAACCAAAAGTTTCTATAAAGAAAACTGCCTTTGCCTCATGGTGGCCAGAGCTACTGCATCCAAATGGAAGTGTAAGGCATATTCATCCCAGCTTAGTGCCATAGGCTCACCCCAGGACTTTAGGAAGATGCCCAGAGAGGGTATCTGATGAACTTTTTGTTTTAAATCAGGGAAATGAAAAGAACACCGATGGCAGATGTTCAACTGAGGGAATACTGGAATCTAATTGCAAGGAAAGGAGAAGTTGTTGGAATAAATGTCAATGATACATGATGTCATCAAGCTCACTGCAGGAAAAGTCACCATTAGAGATTTAGGGTACAAACACAGCTGCTTTAAGACAAAGAATAGAAAGACAATTACAGACCAGGACTTTCATAACAAAAAGTCAAATACTGAGGAATCTGAACTACTAAAAAAAAGTTTAATGAAATGGGAGGTATCTCAGAAAGCAGCAGTGAAGTTCATTAGCATGTTGAAATGTCTGAAGACTGAAAGATAAGAGAGAATATAGTTTGTCTAAGTTATGATTTACAGGAGACAGTTTAATTATTCTTAGGATGAAGATGAGTTTTATAGGATAGACTAAGAAAATGAATCTAGGAACTTACAATAACATTTGAAAACTGGAAAATCTTAGCCATATGGAAGGATGGCTCTTGAAAATGGAATTGACTGGTAGGAGAAACAAAATATGTCAGTAGTGAAAGGAACAGAGGAAATAATGCAAGGATGAAGATCTAATAGAATTACCACGTCACAAAAGATTGAAATCTGACCTGCTAAGCTATTTAGGAGATATTCACTGAAACTGATGTGAGTAAAAGTATGGTACGTAACAAAACTATTATTAGAAGAAAATGACTGTAAACAGCTGCTGTTCAGTAACAGTTTGTATGTGACTTTCTAACTTGAGGAAAACGTAAGGTACATGATCTGTCTTTTCTTGGACCCTTCTTTAATTTAGATATATGATAGATTGCATCCAAGGTTATTCTGTGAAACATTTGACTGCTATTTCATAAGTGATGGTTTGAGAGATTTTCTAATTTAGTACTCCATGGCAATAGAGACCTTGAAGGATATAAAAATATTAGAAAAGCTAAGTGCCATTTTTCAGTAAGAGTAAAAAGTGAAAATCTAAAACAACTACCAGATCTTGCTTTTAGTTTCAAAGAATCTAAAAGGACTTTTTGAATATATTGCAGAAGCAGCTATGGATTTACGGCCTTTCTTCCCTTCTGTAGCTTTTGTATCATTAAAGGTAGATGGAAACATTTCTAAAGCTGGCAATCACTCTCCACTGTAAGAATGCAATTTTGGCAGACTTTGAACATTTGAGCTGCTGTTTTCTGAGCTCATTTTGAGTCAAATTACTTTGTAAAAAATATGTAAAAATGGGTCGGCTGTTCCTAAGACTCTCTGGTCTTCTCTTGTTTTAAATGAAATTTGGAAGATCACTCTAGTAAACATCTGCCTTTAGTTGCTCCAGTTAGCCCCTCCCAAATACTTTTAGCTGTAAATATTTGGAACATTTTTTAATGACTTAATGTTTAACAACCACCTTCTCTGGTGAGTTAATTCTGTGTACTTTCATGGACTTTTTCACCGTCGTTCCAGTGGTGTCTCTGAACTACAGCAGACTGTTCTGTGTCAAATACCTTATCTGAGAATCAGTTTGCTTTATTTGTGTCCCATGATCTCCTTCTGCAGTAGACCAGTTCAAGGCAGAGTGAAAAGAAGTTGTGAAAAAAGACTAGGAAACCTGGGGTAAATGAATACTGGCCATACCTATTGGCTATTCCTGTACTTGTATGATACCTACGTAAAGAGCTTCTGAATCCATCTGTGTTTGCAATGAGATTGTAAAAATACTGGCACTGTGTAACCTTTAAAAATTAACAGTAGCTGAAGTAGCACCAGCTCCTATGGAACAATCATGCTTTGGCATAGTGAGGAGGGAAAGCCAGTTTATTTGTTAGAAAGATATATAGGAGTAAGATAACTGTGGTTTGCTGTGTTTGCATGGTCATAATTATGATTAATCAAGCAGAATATTCTGAAACACTGCTGAAAATATCTGTAATGTTAAAACCAAGGAGTTTTAATATGGATGCCAATGGGGTTGGAAGAATGTTACTCACTATTCCTTCATTGGAAGTAATTCATTATTCCACCATTCTGTTAAATCATCAACGAAAAAAATATTTGGTGTTGTATTCGACAAAGACCCTCCCTTCCTCCCACAATTGGGTATCAACAGATAATGGAAACAAATAATTTGAAAACATTAGATGGAATGCATTAACTTGACTAAATTACTACAGTACTATGTACAAACTAATAATTTATTTGAAAATCTTAATCAGATCAGGATCAGATATGAGGAGAATAACATAGCCTAAATCAGTAACCTGCAGCCATCAGACATCAGTAACAAATGTTTTAGGGAAATGAAATAAGTGGGAAGCACTCCTTTCATGCAGCTTCCCAGGTTATGGCAATAAGCTTACTAAACATTTTAGAAAAGTCCTGAACACTGAATGTGAACTATTGTAGAGGAGAAACAGATTATAATAAATAAATCTGGTTGCGATTGGGACATCTCACTGCATTTATGCTTTTAAAGTACAGAATAGGTACACTTTTTTCCTCTTTTTCTCAGAAATCTCCTCAATTAGTCACAGACTCTTCATCATTCCAAACACCCTTTGTCAGTCACACTTTAACAGAGATGCTGAGGACAAGAAAATGTTTAGCAAGTGAAAGAAATGTAAAGTAAAAGTAGCAAATATTCTGTACCTAATGAACACAGGGAACAGAAAATAATGATCTTTTGCATAGAACTGCACATCTCTATTTGTGTTTTTAATCATTAGGTTGTACAATTTTAAGTAGCACAGCTGGGGAAATATTCTGGAAACCAGTGAATGTATAATGAGTGTACACAGACACATATTCCACATAAGGGCACTTATGTTTGCATTCAGAGCATGAAGATAATGAAAAATCTGCTTCTGTAAATCTGGCCCAGGATGACTTAAATATGAATTATTCATGCAGTGGTTTTGCATTTTTTGCTACTTTTAAATAGACAAAGACTGCCAAAAGGAAAAAGAAGATCTGTCTAAAATTCTCTATTTTCTTTCTTTTTCTATAGGCAAAGGTTAAAATTTACATGTACCATTGCCTGAAAATTTTACTCTTAGGTCCTTACTTGTCAAGAACCTGAAGAAGAAAAAGAACATAGTATTTTATTTGACATATGCTAAACAATATAGTAAACAGATCTTTTAAAACCAAACTGAAAATGAAATTTCTGTACTGTAATGTTTCTTAACTCCCTAGTTACAAGCTGTTAAATCTTCATTCTGACATATTAAAAATCTGTTAAAGAATATACTTTTTTCTTCTAGCAAGTATGTAAAAGTAATGACCACCTCCAAAATACTGAAATAAACAATGCGGAGTTAAAAACAATTTCTAACATATGCAGTTTCAGTGAAACACAATCAAGCTTATATATTAATTTATTTTCAGCAGGTACCATGAAATGCCTTGCATCGTGGTGTGTGATTAGAAGTTGTATGATACACTTCTGATGCAAAGATTGGTACTTTCTGAGAGAGATCTAATCCTGAATACATTAGCTTGAACTACGCTTCACCCAGAGCTGGCAAATCTTGTTCTTTTTCTCCTATTGGGCTGGAAAAAAAGGCTCGTTGCTGTTTTGTGAATGAAGAAAGCATTCTGCAGAAGATTAGTAAAGCTGTTATGTTCACCTAACTATCAGCTTAGAAGACTAATTAGTAATCTGTATGATAAACTATTGCATGCTATAGGGCAATAATAACCTACCACCCTATCTAATGGCTTGTCTGGGTGGGAAATGACCCCAGATTCTTTGGATGGAACAGTTCACCCCTGGACACCTCTCACAGCACGCATGGACCATCTGAGGTGCCTTCTCACTGTCGAAAAAGTTGTATGAACTCCTCAGTCGTTTCTCAGCATCACAGCGTCTGGCAGAGATTTCCTTTATCCAATGTCTGAGCCTCAGGTGCCACCCAAGCTCCTTCTTCTCATAGGGAACTTAAACAAATAGCACAGCTTAAATAACTCCCATTACTGCTTCTAGATGTACTGACTCCACAAAATGTTCTTTTTGAGACAATATTAGGGGTAATTTTTCAGTGATGAATTCTTGTTCCTGGAAGGCAGTTAGTGCGGGTTTTTTTTCCAAAAGCAGTTGAAAAAATTATGTTAAATGAAATATGCCTGTCATTTCCATTGCCAAAATTATTCTTTACCCTTTATTGCTGGAAATGCTATACATAGCAGGAAGCTGGATGACCAGTAGGCTGTAATTTATAAAATATTTTGGGGATATTTCAGGACGAAAAGCTCTATAAAAATGTAAGATATTAAAATGAACTTGACAGGTTGTTCATATTTGAGGACAAATTCCCATTAGAGGCAAAAATGAAATTCAGATCTACTCTATTTTTCAGGCCAACATAGTTCAAATAATAGATCTTTAAACAAAATTATACTCAATCTATTGTCATGGGCAAAACAGATTTAACTTGGAGAATTTAACTTAATTCCTTGCCAATAAATTTAATTACTGATTTAGATGTTGAGAAATAAAGAAGACAAATATGTAAGTACTTGGGTAAATCATCTTCAGGGACACCACCAGCTACCTTCAGCCGTGCCCTGCGGTGGGTTCGTTGGAGCCGGCTGGAACCAGTGGAACTGGCTTGGGGCCACCCTGGCCTCTCCTCACCGAGGCCATCCCTCAGGTCCCCACTGCTAGCACCCGGGCACTTGCATTCAGTACATCTATTTTGTCTATTTTCCTGATTTTCATATGTAGAGTTCACATTTGTACTATATATAGGCCAGCATTAATTTTTTTCTGAGTATTTGTGATATCCCAGCTCAACTACCAGGTGGGTTACACACCTCAAACCTCTGGAGCACTCATTTCCATGTGCAGTATCCTACATTATACCAAAACTGAGTGGCATATAAAATGGGATGAAAGTTTTGCTTAAAGCAAAATGAACCAGGGATTTTTTGCTGATGGGTAATTTAATTAATTAGGTAATTAATCCCTGAGCTATTTGTTTTGAAAGAGGTTTGCAAATTTAAAGGATCTTAACCTGTTTTTGCTCTCTGGTAGTTTTTCAATTCTGCCAGTGTAGCTATAAAACCCCTTTAGTCCAGGAAGTGTCCAGCTTTCTTATTTTCCATTACCTACAGAAGATCTAAAGTTTGTCTACTATGACTTTTCTTTTGATTTGATATGTCAGAAAGGTTCCTAACATAGCCTGTGCTAGTCACATCAGCTGAATGTATGTAAATTATAATCACAGAACAGACCAGGTTGGACATGACCTTGAAAGATTATCCAACGTTTCATGGGAAAAGGAGCCTAGAGGAGATAATCTAGCACCCTGTTCAATTGCATCTGGAAAACCTTCAGCAGTGTGCACTCTACCACATCCTGGAGAGGTTGTTCCAGTAAAAGGTTGTATTCACCATAAAAAAAAAAATATTTCTTATGTCAAGATGACACCTGGTCTGTTCGACTTGTACCTGTTGCCCCTTGTCTTCTCTGTGTGGATCCTTATGAAGAGAGAACCTCCATCCTCTTTATAGCTGCCCTTTAAGTACCGGAATACTGTGATGAGATCGCCCCTGAGTCTTCTTTTCTCAGATGACAAGACCTAACTCCTCCAGTCTTTCCTCATATGGCAGGTTGTCCAGCCTTTTGATCATTTTTGTTGCCCTCCTTTGGACCTTCTCTCATCAGCCCATGCTTTTTTTGAATTGTGGGGACCAGAACTGAACACAGTACTCCAAGTGTGGCCTGACAAGAGCACTAAGTAGAGTGGGATGATCACATCTCTATCTCTGCTAGTAATGCCACTGTGGATGCTTTCAGTCAGGAACAAGAAGAAGAAAGCAAATTGTTTTCCAGAAAGCAAACAATGGAAATAATCAGCTTGGTATTTGCATTAAATATTTTTAGATAATGGCAAATGGTATTTATCAACAACTTTGTAGAACAAATGCAGTTAATGGGATTGCACATTCTGATTGTAATTATGTGAGTACCCTACTGAAGTATAAAATTTCCAAACATTATATCTAATATTAACATTTAGAAAATATGACATAAAATTGTTTTAATGAGAACAACCAAAATCTGTACAAAGGAAATACTACTTTAAAGGGTGTGTAGAAGTAAGCTTCAATAGAGGACTTTCCTTTAAATCAAACCAATTGCAATAGCTGAAGAGGCATCTAAATATCATCTTTTACCTATTTTGATCATGCTTTTCCTTATTTTCACATATAAATGTGGAAGATCACACCTCTACATTTTAGTGCTATTTTACAGAATGTTTTAATTTGAAAGATTGACATTTATTGCCCAAAGATTAAGCTGGAAGTGAATTAAAATATGTCCAGGAAATCCCTTGTAAAATTTAAATAAACTTCTGGCGGCTACAATAAATAATCATCTTAGATTAAACGAGAGATAATTTTTTTGAGGGAGATACATGCCCCTCAGAGTAAAATCCAGTACCCAGCTTGTAACTGAAATATTTGGAAGTATGAAAGAAAATATGAATCAGTGGAGTAAAGAAAAAAAAGTATGTCAAATCTGCTTCCTTGTCCTGTTGATGGCAATTAAAATGCTTCAGTTTAAATTTCTCACATTCTCCTAGAAGACTTGCTTCATATGTGATTTCATTGTTGGAGCATCGCCTTTCTTCCTTACTGTTCCTTCTCCACCTGACAATGTCCAGAAGTGTTTGAGTCTCCAGTAGCTTGTGTCAAAGGTCTCATAGAGATGACATTTCAAAAGCAGATGATCATTTGCTGTGCATGCATCCTGAACAGTTTACACAGAATATGGGTTTGTTCCAGCAGTACTGCCTTAATCTCTATTGTTCTTCTTGTGGTATGGTATTCTGACTGAGATGTTTTTCTCCTCCACCTTTAAACCATTGTTTTAAAATTTTATTTGCAATCATACTATTTGTGTTGCATGCAGAAAGGAGGATTTTCAGAGGGCTTCTGACAATGCATTGCTTTATGGAATACTGAATGGCATTTTCCCTAACTGAGGGATATTGCGCTCTCAGTTTTAAATTTTCTGTCTCTTTCCTTTAAGATATTTGAGCACTGCAATAATTACTATAATTTTTTATAATGACAATATTGTTTTGTTGCTAGGTCCCTTCTCACTAAGATGCCTGAAATGACCGTGTTAAAACTTGCCAGAGATTTTTTCTGAGCGCAGATACCAAAGTTGTTCCATACTTTTGTCTTCAAAGGCTAGGAGATGAAGTACAGGAAAATCCTCAACATAATAATGAAAACATTTAATCAACATTAAATTCTGTAGGCAGAGCTAAGCATCAGATTGTAACAAGTCTGTACAAGATCTTGAAAAGCTATCTCTTTCTAGCTTTTAAAAAGCCTCAGTAGTACTTACATTTGTGTGGATATATATGTGTAATCCACTTGACATCTGGTCTCAGCCATGTCTTTCAACACAGTGCTCCAATTCGGGTCCAATTGTAGATATTTCTACACTTTATTTTAAAGATCCATAGTTAAACTTTAAGGAATTAACAAAAAGATTTTGCTATAAATTCATCCTATTTCAAACTTGTGATACAAGAGTGTCAGACTGGGGCTCTTCTTTTCAAAGGATACATATTACCGTTTAATATCAATCTTATGTTGTTCTTTATGCCTTGCAAGAAGTGT
The DNA here is from genome assembly GCF_965140245.1 of Athene noctua. NCBI lineage: Eukaryota > Metazoa > Chordata > Aves > Strigiformes > Strigidae > Athene > Athene noctua. Next base: position 65,847,233 of record NC_134038.1, read on the forward strand.
AAGCCAAGCTTTTTGCTATACAAACTAATTTGTTATTCAGATTATAGAGAATTTTGTTATAACTTGTTCTGAGCCAAAAATTGTGCATATGCTAATTTTGCATCTAAGTTGTCCCTTCCTAACTACATGTATGAGCGCACTTTGTCTGCTCAAGATCTGGTCTGCAATCATGAGTAACATTTGTTCAGCAAAAGAAAATTCTTGAACTCTTTCAGTGAAATATAATAGAAAATTGTTTTTTTACAGTTATCTAAATAATCATTTATATCAGAATCAGTAGAGTATGAGTAATTTTTTTATCACTGTATAACAAAAACATGATCATTTTAATTCATAAGTGGGGGTTAAATAGAAACAGATCATGTTTTACTTTAACGTGTTAAGTCACTAGGAGCTTTCTCCATGATGAAAAAAATATTAAATGGGGATTTTTTTCCTTCCCTTTGGAAAGTACTGGTAGTGGTGTCACATCCATGGAAAGGGGAGCTGGTCAGATTTTCACTGGGATTCATCTCTTCTCTCACCCAGTGAGTACCATGACCCAGCCTTACCCCATAGATACCTTAGAGTCTAAAGTACTTTTCTTTGCTCTGTAAGGGGTTCTAAAATAAGGCGTATTAAAGTAGATAAAAGGAATTCAGTGTCCATAAGTACATTTTTTCCTTCCTTCCCCACTCCTTTTTTTTTTTAACTCTTTGATCATTTATTTATTCCTTTACCTCATTGTGAAAATCACTCTTTGTTTTCAACACTTCATTCATTGCTTTTCTTTTTCCAGGTGTGTTTCTTTTTTCCAAATAGTGTGGGGAAATCTTGCAATCTGCATAAACAAAAAATTCCAGAACTTTTAGTCATGAATTTTTTAACAGAGTGAATCCAAACTGTTTAAATCTATGTATATTAATTAATTCTTTTCAGTGGCCTAAGGTAGTAAAATGGAATGATGATCTTCCAGCTCACAGAATGAATTCGATGAAGATGCATGTTTTACCATTGCAAATTAGAAAATTCTTATGTCTCTCTCTCACATTCTTCTTACAGAATATTTGGAAAGTATCTTATTACATTTAGCAGTATATACCACGTGACATGCTGTAAGTGCGAGAATAGTACTGTGATCGTTTATATAGCTATTAGTGTTGTGTATAAATACAGACAACAGTCTGAAGGTTTTTTTAGTTTGTTTGTTCACATTTCTTGAAAATTTTTTAAAAAGAGAAGCAACTAAAATGTAAACATGATGATTTCTTTTCCTTATAGTTGAAAAAGACAGAACTAGGAAGAAGAAAATTAATTTCCATGCCAGTCCTTGTTTTTGGAGCCTGTAACTGTTTGCTGCCCATGGAGTTTTTTATATAATGTTTTAGAACTGACATGTATTTTACTATTCTCTGTGTTACAGTAAATGAAAAATAAATTGACTTCTTCTAAAGCAAAGGTATTAATTATGCACAGAAGTAATATTCTCTACCAAGCAGAACTTTTACTGGGAGAATGTTGTGCTGAATGCAAGATGAGAATTATAATTTCCTTATTAAATCTTATGAGAATGTAAATTATTAAAAATAAATCATTATATTTTCTGCTTTCTGGTGTTATGCACTCTACATCAGGTTATTTTCTTGTACATTCATTGTTAGGTGTATTCAAATGAGAGACTGTGTTTATGAGAACTATGCTATGTATGCTGTGGACCAGGAACCACTGTATGGATTTTAATCAGCATTTTTATAGGCATATAACAACAAAAATCAAACTAACAATTTACTAGAAAATTCAGTGTACATTAACTCCTTTAAACAGCACTATTCAAAATTAAGAATAAAAAATTTTATGGAGAATATCAACAAAAGATTATCAGATCTGACACTGATGAACTATGAATTGATGTCAAATAAGCAAGGATCCCATTTTATCACTCTTTTTCATCCACTCAGGGAGTTATTTGTATATGTCATGTTTTCCTAAGTATTTCTTACTTCCCCACAACATCCCTTGTGGCTGGAGTGTTTTATGTACCTAAAAGCAGACAAGCCCTTACCAGTGCTTCCAAAAGTGCTGAAGTCAGTTTTCTGTTTGATAGAAGCCATGCAATCTATTTAAGCAGTTAAGAAAACTCTGCTATAAATCTGCCTTAATCATTGAATAGACTAATAAATCTGTCCCTATAAGCCCATTTATCATGTAATAAAATATTGCCTAAAACAGAGGAGATGTAGAGACATTTCCCAGCACTGTTGCCTTTTACCAGAGAGCTGTCAGCTATCTAAACTAGTCTGTAATCTCAGTTTGTAGTCTATTCTGCACTAAATTATACAGCAGAATGAAACGGCTGATACACTGTCGTAGCTGACCTCACTGGGGAGCTGTAATCGGTGCTTGGCAGAGACCTTTTCAAGACTTGGGAGAGGACATAGCCATAGTGTCAATAAAGCCTCAGTATTTCCGTGTGACCATGATGACCTCGTATGACGCAAAGTCCCCTCCCCATGCTGGGTCTCTCCTTGGAGATATACTCCTGTGAGTTCACTGGACATGGCCATACTTTTAACTGTTTGCATAACAAGATTCAGGATGTGACCAGGGTGGTAGCTGTGCAGATAAACACACTGCCTAGCTTTAATCCTGCTTGACAAAGACTGTAAACTCTGATAGGTGATCAACCACGGCATGCTACCAGAAATGAAGAGACAAACAAAACCCCAGCACTGATTAGAAGAATGGAATTTAAATTTCGCTAAATGTTAAATTCTTCAGTGAGCAAGGTGACAGCTGGAAGAAGTTAAGATTGCTCTTCATGCTGCATCTGAAACCACACTGCCGACAAAAAAAGGAAGATAGAGTCACTGCATTCACTTGATTTCTGTCAGCTTGAGTGGATGAGGCTTACTATGAAGCACTGCACCACAGACTAAAGGACACATGAAGCATACGAACAGCAGTAATTAAAAGGAGGCCAAAATAAACAATTCATACCAGTCTTCTCTAAATCATTTTATTACACTATCCTTTCCATCTTTCCCCATTCTGACATCAGTAAAAAGGTATGCACTGAGAGACAGTATTTGATTTATGACAGTTTTTATTTTCACAAAGAGATAAAATGAATAATGTAACAAGATTAGATTTCAATTTAGCAATATAGATGTGTGTATTTTAAAACCTAATAACTAATTAAGTCTTACTGATTTTTTAAAACATAATCTGTTATGCTAAATTGAAGGAATCATTTTCTTTGAAGTTAAATATTGATTTTTACAATGGCATATACTATATAATAATGTTAATAAATTATGTCAACCGTTATTGTTTTCCCAAAACCTGATGTACCAGAAAAGCATAAGGAAAATAAATATTAAAAGTAGAAATGAGCAAATTAGGTAACATTAAAGAATTCCTTTATACAATGTATCATAATTATGGATGTTGTAAAATGAGCATTGTCATTCGTAGGCAACAGCCTACAACTTGTGACAGTAGAAATTACAACATCTGATTTAATAACCTAGTATGTATTTTTACAATTAAGAAGAATTCTCTGAAACATAAACAAACCTCGTAAGAACAATAGGCTTGATTTCATTCAACAGATTGTAAAGACTGTGAGGACATTTTAGTGTGTTTCTAAAGAGCTACTTGATTTTACAAAAGGAGTAATCTTAAATATTATTTAAAGTTATTGTAGTAAGCAATTGAATGGTAAGAAATCTGTACACGCCTTTGAATAACTTAGGTATAAATGAAGCAGGAAGAAATCTGGCAAAGGAACAGTATGGCAGAATATCGGCCACACTATACACCTATCCATCTTTTCACAATTGCAATTCTTCTAATACCAAGATATGTGAAAATTGTTCTGTAATGGTCATTTTAGGATGGTGTTTTGTTGTTTGTTTGTTTTTGTTTTTTTTAATCTGCAGTAACTGACCTTTCTTATTTGTGTGATTCTGCTGGAGATTGATATGAAGGCAAGGTCTAGCTAGGTCTTCACTTTGTATTGAAGTCACTATAATTGAAAAGAATAGGGCATCACCTGCAAATAAAATGAAAATTTCTACATCAGTTATGAACAAAATTATCGTTGTCACAAGATTCACTAGTTTGACTGTTCCAGTGGGATGTAGCTGTCAGGAGAAGGGAGTATCGTTCATAGAAGTAATGTGGGAAAAATTCTGTGAAAATATTGAAGATGAAGAGTGAAACTTTGCATCTATATCAGAATTATTTGGGGAATATAGTAAAGATAGTGAAACATAGACTGGGGACTGCTGAACAGATGAGCTATATCTATGCCTCATCTATTCTGAATTCTTTAGAAACACAGAGATAAATCTTCAGTTTATCAGGCAGGCAATTTACTGGACTTTATTAGAATTTGGTCATTCCTTATTAGAATAAAGTAGATTGATAATGTTTAATGCTATCAGTGTTAACTGATAATCCACTTCTGAAGCTGACTGAATCAAACGGAGTCATGAAACAGATACCAATCAATTCCAAGATGGCCTTATGCAATGTAGTGTGTTTTCATACAATTTAATATGCAATGTATGTGGTACTACTTCGATGTTACCAAGCACATATAGAACTTAGTTTATATATTTCAGGCTACCATTTCATCACTGACTTTATTTAGCTAACTAAATGGAGATGCAGAAAAAGATGATTATGCTTTAAGTATTTTATTATTCTGAGTAGCATTTATTAAAATAAGAAGGAATAGCCAGCCAAAGCCTGCCAAAAAAATCACAAAACAACTGATGTCTTAAAAGTGTGTGGATTTATTTAATGCAATTTGATATAGAGCCACTTATGAGATCTTTAATGAATTTTTATTTTCTCCATATTCAGGAAAATACCCATTGATCTAATGCTTTTTTCCTTCACAATGCATGACAAACAGGAGCAGTGAGAATGAACTATAAATCAGCTATAGACCATTATCGATGTCATATTGTAAAGTCATTATCTTCATTGATAATGACAGTTGTAATCTGTCTCCAGTACAGACTCTCATTTACAGACTCCATTAGTCCTATCAAGGCAGAAAGAAAGGTATGGAACATAAATTTAAGAATCAGAAGCACTGAAAGTTTTATTGATTTTGGAACTAAAGAAAATCATAAAGCTAGTGAAACTTCTAAACTCTAAGGAGAAGACGAAAAGAACAAGAGAGCTGGATATTCTGTTAATGTAGATTAATGTAACACTTTACACTGAACAGACATACACTATATATATATGTGTATACATATACACAGTGATTGTTCTGATGAATGGGATAGGCTTGCTGATAAACTGTCTTCAGAATACTTGTGCAACTGTATTACATAATGCTTTAATATGTAATGTTGTCAATAAAACTTCTTAGGGCATTGATAATTCTCCCTACTATTAGTTTTCCCAGAAGCTGGTCATTGTACAGGAGGAAATAATTTTGTCACAATTTAATAGAAACTCTGTGAAGAAAAGGTTGAAATCCCTTTCTTGGTGTGTATTTGTGTCTACAAATTGATTCTCCCCGCTGCTATTCTCTTTAAAACCTGTGTAGAGTGGGAACAATCTGGGTGGTTGGTTGCTTCAAGGTAATATTTTGAGACTTCTGTCTTAGTCAAAACCAAGAAGTGAGGGATGCCTCTGGAGAAGTGAAAACCAATAAACTAGTAACAATCTTATGGAAAGTTAAGAAAAACTGCTTAAGATTGGGATAGAGGCTTTTGCTGTTGATTGTTTATCTGTATTAGTTTAGCTGAGACTACTCCTATTTCTATAAGGGCTTTCAACTTGCAAGACTACATTAGGTAATTCATAGATAAGAAAAAATGTGTCACTTTGTAAAACTTGCAATCTCATTTACAACAGTGTTCATTTCTTGTTAAAGATTGGATGTTGAGATTTTGACTGGCTAATGGCTGCTCAGTCTGGATAGGCAACTCTGCAATATTCACTTAATTGTCCTTTCACAGTTTTGTTAGAACGGTTTTGGCCAGCTGTGATGTTATGTTTGCATGGCTGGGTGTTTATGCAAAGATCAGCCATACAGGTAAAATGTTATTAGGCTTAACAATTGCTTTGTGCTTTTCACCAGGTTTGTTGGCACGTAGTATTCTCATCACAGATTTCAGAGCAGATGTTTCTTACATCAGTTGTATTCTTAAGTCTGAAAATATTGCATTGTCACATGCCAGTTATTTGATAGAACAAAATATAATGAAGATGAAACAAGGAAGATGTTTGTGTGGAAGATGCTATGAGTGAGTGTTCAGATCAAAGCTTTCCAAAGCTCAGTCACATTAAATTAGGGCTTGGACTGAAGCCCAGTTTCTGCTCTAACTTCTCTCTCCTCAGTAACTAGTGAAGTTTTCCTTTCTCATCTAAGAATTTTGCTGCAGAGAAACAGAGACAGAACCTCTTTCTTCAAGCTCCACTTTCTGCAGTTCCTTCCCTAGCAGATGACAATTATCACCTGTATGCAACATTCTTGATCTACACAAGGGTAGGAGTATCTCTCTCATTTCCCAAAAACCAAAGAAAATCCTGGCCCAAAAGTACATGCCTCCAAAGTAGTCCCTCTCATCTTAAATCCTGCTGATTCCTGGAGAACCTTTGAGGTCAAGGTGCAAGCCACAGGCTGGTTGAGTTGCTCTGGTAAGCTACAAACTCTTCAAATTTGATTATTTACTTCTGTAGACAGCAAACATTTATACCAATGGTAGTGTTTTTGAATTAGCACAACAGTGACTGTAAGAATGAGCCCTGGATCTCCTTTGTGGCCTAAAAAGATCCCTCTAAGGGTTTTTGTGCTTTCTTGGAATCCTAAATAATGCCCTATTTTAAGGGATGTTCTTAACTCAGTGCATCTACAGATCTGATCAATGTGCTGTTGATTTCTGAATCACTTATCCAACAGCCCCTTAATGTGCTCCCTCTGATGATGCAAATGTACTCTTTTCCATTAGTGGTTTCAGGCCATGCATCATTACAGTTAATGTACAGACAACACAAAAAAAGTTTGTGTAAGAGGTAATTTAACATAATGTCTCGTCGTCAAAAGCATTGAACTTTAGACAGTAGAAGTATGTGCTGCTTTTCTAAATATTATGACACAGTAATTTTAGGCACAGCTAAAGGAGGTCTAAAAATAAGGATCTTTCCGTGACCTAATTCTAAAAAACCCGAAGGAACAGATTTCTGCCCAGACTGGTCCTGCATGTCTATAGCCATCAGTAATCTTCTGTTTGGTAGGATGTGTCGCCAGGCCACTCTTCTCTCTGGCTCAGCGGTCTTGCAGGCACCACTTTTGATATGATTTGGACATAATGATTTAGTACTGTCTAGTAGTTCATTATGAGCTGTAACAAACTATAGTTGGCAATGTTTCCTACAGTCAAAGAAATGTGGGTGAGTTTAGACATAATCAACATAAGAAGAGTAATCTGATTTACAGTGTTTTTAGAATAAAGTTATCTTATGTTCCCTGACCTGAAAATAAATATCTGTTGACCTTTTATTTTATTTACTTCGATTTCTTGCTCCTTCATCTAGATTACAAAAGACAGGCCTAGGTGGTAGGCCTAGATAGAAAGCAGTTGCTTTTAAGCAGTGCTAGAGCATCATGTTCTATTTCCATCCAAACTGTGGTGAAAGCAGGTTAGTTATTTTTTTCCCCCAAGGCTTTCAGTAACTCAGTAATATTGCAATGATTCAGTTAGCCTACTGGTTCTAACTTAATACTCCCTACTACTGTTATTTTGGATTATCATCTCTTTAGTTTCTCTTCTATCTTTTCATCAGTCACTATTTTCAGATCTTCATATACTAGTACTCTGGGAAAAAATGAAATTATATCTTTTACTGAAACTCTCTAAACACTTCAATGTAAAGTAAGAATATACAATTACATCTTGGGCATTTGCTTGGGCAACTTTCTTTTTGGCTCCATACTATCTTTCAAAGCTTATTTCTCAGTTCAGTAGTGGATATGAATTGGTTGAAACAATACCCATTTCACATATATCACTTGAAAGACTAACTAACCGAAAAGATGCTAGTAGTAGTATTGTTATTTAAGACTTTCCTTTCATATGATTGCCTCTATCAAAATGTGTTAAAAGCTTGAAGTCACAAATCCCTATAGCATTTATACACAGCAGGCAAAAAAAAGTCAAGTTCCTGTGCAAGACTTTGTAATCTTATCCCTGTGCAAATCAGCAGGGTTGTTCTGAATCTGAACTTGAATGTGAAGGAAAAACGTAAGAAATCAGCTACAGAGCTGACAACAGAGAGAGCAGCTGCCTGAGGAAAATCCTGAGGAGGGCCTAGAACAAGTGCTACCACATCATTTTCAAAACTATAATTATTTCCAAGAGATTGATGGTGCATACAAAAAAGAACAGTTCATCATCTATGATATGATGCTTTATATTACTAGATCATTTTTATGCAGAAACAGAGTTTAGAGCACTAATAACATCGTAACTTTTTTTTTTTCATTAATACATTCCAAACATGGTGCAATTTGACTGCTTTTCAATAAAACAGTTTCACAGTAAGGCTGTCTGCTAACACTGATGCAGCTCTTTCCTAGGTCTGCATGGCTGTTTTAATGGCAGAACTCAATAAAATAGAATAAAATGTCACGGCGAGTCACTGATGACTGTAATTACAACCTTGGAATGCAAGCCTTAAAATGCCCAAAAGCTAAATATTGTAGCAAATTCAGTGGGTTTGTTGTAAGTTTTTATTATTGCTATTCCCTTTCATTTGCCTTGTTAAGTGCTTAAAATACCTCTAGGTATAATTTCTGGGAAACGTCCCAGTGAGAGACCTTGAAGATAAAGGGATACTGAAACATTGCAGTTACTGCATTTTATCTCCCTGAACTGATGAAGTAATTATTAGACAGTAATTGACATTCTTCCATCCAGGCATCTGATTTTTTTGGGTCAGCTGAAATCTGATCTGGAGAACCTCAGTGCATCAGAAACTGGTCCTCTTGGTCCTCTGGCGTACAGGACTTCCTACACCCTCCCTATGGGAGGTGTAGGGATAAAACTGTCCCTCAGTACTCACGCCTGAGGGTACCCTTTTATTTTCCCCTGGCACCTGGAGAGAAGTCCTGCTTTCAGGGAAGGGAGAGGTCATGGCTCACTTTCAACTTGTCATGTTGCTGTGAAGAATAGCAGCTATGCAGGTAGTGTTAGTAGTAGACCCTGCTCTGGGAAGTGAGAGGTGTGGAGGCAGAAGCAGGGCTGGTGCAATGCAGCAGTGTGCGGGACTGTTTGTAAACAGATGCAGAACTCATGTTGCCCTCACAGTGAGACACTGGCAGCATGAGCATCCCACCATTTTGGTACTGTCTACATTTAAAAGTCTAATGCTGCCATCGATCTATTGCTCATTTTTACTGGGATAATATATAAACAATGAGAGGGGCTGCAATCTGTCTGGAAAGACTTCTGCACAGTGATTATTTTTGTAACATGTAATACTGAATTTTCATGCAACAGATATAACCAGGAAAATTAAATCAAAGCAGCAAAGACAGGTCTATGATTTACTCAAATTACTCATGAACATTTCCATTTGAGTCTTGTTATATAGGTGTCAAAAAATATCACAATGCCACTAAGTATTGCAATAACAGTGACATTTTAGGCAAGTCATGAGTGATGTTTTAGAGAGCATTTTGAGAAGGCAGGGAAGCAGCTCCTTGTATATATTATTATTTGCTATTAATAATATGCCACTTCTGAAAGAGGAATATTCATTGCCATAGTAATGGGTGACAATTTTCAAAAACACCCCACTAGCAAAGAAGGTCACGGAGGACTGGCCAGATATCACCTATGTGCCTTTAAAAATATACTTCTCCAAGTTTAATATAATGCAGCACATAGCAACCATGAGTGTAACTTTTCAGTTTTGAACATATCTCGTCAACATGACTTTATTTTCCTTCTGTCACAGCTGCTGAAATGAAGAGGAGAAAATTATATCAAAGGTGGACAGTTGAAACCTGTCCAGAAGTGGTTTGAGAAGAGAGGAAAATGGAGAGGAGGATGCTTGCCTCAGAGAAAGAAGGAAGGACCCAAACATAAAGGCAGCTGTGGATAAAAGGGGAAGAAAGGGGCAGGATGATGACCAGTGTGCACACCTCTGAAAGCAAAGCTGAGATGGGACAATGAAGAGTGAAAGCAGTGGCAGTGCAGGTGAAGATTATAGATTAGATATACAGGGGAAAAAAAGTATTTATACAGAAGTGGTTTTGTTCTTCATCTTGACAATCTGTACAGTCTGCTCTGATGCCAAATTTGCACTTCTACTCGATGTGTGAAAAAGTGTCAGACACACCACGTATATTGTAAGCAGAACCGTATTTTAAATGAAAGGAAGTTCCTAGAAGCAGAAAAGCAGCAGCTTCTCCAGAAGTAACTAACAGGAGTGGTGTTATATGCCTTCAAGAAGAATGCAGCTGATGATAAACTACTTGTGGATGTGGCTTAACTGCCATCTTGTACATTTCTCCAAGACTGTTGGCCCATCACAATCAATGTATTTTATTGATATCTGTAAGGACTGTTATTAAAAGGTAGTCATAGAGATTTTCCTCTTACCTAGATTGTTAGTACCACTTAAAAAAAAAAAAAAAAAAAGCTCATGCTGGATTTTCTTTTTGCTCAAGTCCAAGCAGCGATCTGAAGTAGGCAGTTTGACTCCACACTGAAAATGTCAGGAAGACCTTATAGTCTGAACAGTAAATCCAGACACATACCCAAGTTGGAGGGGGAAGTAACACATTTTACAAAATGAAATCTTTCTGACTTTTAACTTCCAGCTCCTGCTCTTACTAGTGAAATTAAAAGTTCTTTCCTGACTTTTTTTTGGAGGGGATATTGGTTCTGTAACTACTTTGAATGCTGGAGCCAAAGCTCAGTACCTTTCACATAAGTGCTACCAGGGAAACAGAACGTATTTGCTGCTTTTGTTCCCGTTCCCCACAGGTTCACCACAGCAAATGGACTTTCTTTTTCATCTCTTATACATGTGAAGGGTATGCAAAGTGCAACCTAGTTTTTCAACCTTGAAGTTACAATAATTAGATATAATGATTTTTATATTCATATATGATGAGATATCACGGTTTACATGCCCAAATCAGCTATAAATTAAACCAGAAAAATTCAGTGTAACAGCCTGGCACCAAGAATATCTTCAGTCAGGATTCTTAAATTATGCTACTGAGTCTTTCCTCACATGTGCAATATCAATAACATTAAGAAAAAGTTATCTGTTTTTTTCCACAAATTCATGTTGGATTTCCACTGACATTAAGGTCCTAAAAAACCTATTCCTATTTCAGGTACAAAAATTCTTTCTCAAGACACAAACTATCATGTTATCCTCAGTGAGGTTTCTAATATGAGAGGTTTTTTATGAACCAGCCATTACAGTTCTACTGGATATTACACTTTATTCACTCCATCACTTCACCAAGTTAAAAAATATGCATTATATCATACTTCTATTATTAGAGCAGAAAGTTCCAGTATAGATTTTCAACATTAGGGATTGCTACTACTCACAGTGTTGGGCATATCATGAAAGAACATACTTTGAGTAGAAACAAATCTGTAGCCATGGAGTGTGCCTGGGACATGATGGTTATATTTGATTGTTCACTAAAATTTACAGTGTTAGAGCAAAACCATTCAAAAAGCCATTAAAGTTTTACAATTTTTATATACAGTGTCATATATATTATACAGAAATACTATTTGCTCTGAAAGTCTAAACATACATAGTAAGCAAGAAAGCAAATCCGGTTCTAAAACTTTACTGTACTAGAAATAATTTTGTATTGTTATCTTCCAGAACTTCAGTCAAATTTAGGAGTTTCCAAGTACAGGCAATTAGCACTGCAGTTTTGGTGCAGAACAAGTCTATTAAGCCATTAAGGTGGGAAGTTAGTGTAAGAAAAATTTAGAAGTTCACATGAATAAAGATTATGAGAGTCAATTTTATTTTCACTAACCTTCCATATTGACTGTGCTGTGGAATGTTAGAATATTTACTGTCTTCACAGGCAAAACACTTCAAATTCCAAGACATAAAATTGCTACAAATATTGAGCTGTACAGATTTTCTGTGAAATCTATGATCTTAACAATTTTTTCATGTTCAGTCTCTTCTATTTTTCATGTGAATCTCTGCCCATTGTCTTTTTTTAAATGTATTTTTTGTATTTTTTATGTTTCTTTTTCACAGAATCACAGAATCAACTAGGTTGGAAAAGACCCTGAATATCATCCAGTCCAACCATTAACCTCACACTGACAGTTCCCAACCACACCAGATCCTTCAGCGCTATGTCAACTCTACTCTTAAACACCTCCAGGGATGGGGACTCCACCACCTCCCTGGGCAGCCCATTCCAACGCCTAACGACCCGTTCTGGAAAGAAATGTTTCCTAATATCTAGTCTAAACCTTCCCTGGTGCAACTTGAGGCCATTACCTCTTGTCCTATCACTTGTTACTTGGTTAAAGAGACTCATCCCCAGCTCTCTGCACCCTCCTTTCAGGTAGCTGTAGAGGGCGATGAGGTCTCCCCTCAGCCTCCTCTTCTCCAGACTAAACACCCCCAGTTCCCTCAGCCGCTCCTCGTACGACCTGTGCTCCAGACCCTGCACCAGCTTCGTTGCCCTTCTCTGGACACGCTCGAGTCATTCAATGGCCTTTTTGTAGTGAGGGGCCCAAAACTGAACACAGGAATCGAGGGGCGGCCTCACCAGTGCCGAGGACAGGGGTCAGATCCCTTCCCTGTCCCTGCTGGCCACGCTATTGCTGACACAGGCCAGGATGCCATTGGCCTTCTTGGCCCCCTGGGCACACTGCTGGCTCCTGTTCAGCCGGCTGTCAATCAACCCCCCCAGGTCCCTCTCTGACTGGCAGCTCTCCAGCCACTCCTCCCCAAGCCTGTAGAGCTGCTGGGGGTTGTTGTGGCCCAAGGGCAGCCCCCGGCATTTGGCCTCATTGAAACTCCTGCAGCTGGCCTCAGCCCATGGCTCCAGCCTGTCCAGGTCTCTCTGCAGAGCCTCCCTACCCTCGAGCAGATCAACACTCCCACCCAACTGGGTGTCGTCTGCAAACTGACTGAGGGTGCACTCGATCCCCTCGTCTAGATCATTAGTAAAGATGTTAAACAGGAGTGGCCCCAACACCGAGCCCTGGGGGACACCACTCGTGACCGGCCGCCAACTGGATTTAACTCCGTTCACCACAACTCTTTGGGCCTGGCCATCCAGCCAGTTTTTTACCCAGCAAAGCGTGTGCCCATCCAAGATACAAGCAGGCCGTTTTGCCAGGAGAATGTTGTGTGAAATGGTGTCAAAGGCCTTACTAAAGTCAAGGTAAACAACATCCACAGCCTTTCCCCCATCAAATAAGCAGGTCACCCTGTCATAGAAAGAGATCAGGTTTGTCAAGCAGGACCTGCCTTTCATAAACCCATGCTGATCGGGCCTGAGCATCTGCTTGTTCCACATGTGTTGTATGATGGTACTCAGGATAAGCTGCTCCATCAGCTTTCTGGGCACCGAAGTCAGGTTGACAGGCCTGGAATTTCCTGGATCATTCTTCTGTCCCTTCTTATACATGGGCATCACGTTGGCTGATTTCCAGTCTGTAGGGACCTCCCTGGTCAGCCAGGACCGCTGATAAATGATGGAAAGCGACTTGGCGAGTGCCCCAGCCAGCTCCTTCAGCACCTTTGGGTGTATCCCATCTGGTCCCATTTTGTTTACTTATCTTCCATTTTTATAGCCATCTATATTTTTATTACCACTTAACTAATACATTATCACTTCTCGTACTACCGCAGTAAGAGTGAACTAAAATCTTACACCAACACTAGCTTTTTAGACGAAACTGTTAAGAATACTATAACCATCTCAGTGTGGTCTACAACCACCTGTTGCTTTACTGCTGCTAGTAATTGCATCCGGCTTGTGACAAGGGTTCAGACACCTGTTTCTGAACAGTGTCCTCGACTACATTTTTGAATTAGATGGAGTAAAACAATATCAAATGAAAGATCTTCAGTAATAATTAAGTGTATGCCAGAGAGGATGAGAGAGAAAGAATGCAGATGGTGTCTATGATTCTGCAAGATACTCCCTTTTTCCTTAAGAACAACTGGTTTTTTATATCTTTTAATCAGACATATTTATTCTATTTCAATGATCGGTTTAAAAAAGGAAAAATAAAATAAAGCCACCCAGAGTGTGGCCTTGCCTATCTGCAAGCTTGAATTGCTGCTTGCAACAAAACTGATGATAGATGTGTCTGCTGCACTGAAACTCCAGTTGACAATTAACAAAAGATGTGTTTCAAATGTACAGGTGGAATTCTCCAACATTGCTACCTCAAGTTTGTACTTAACTGCATGGTTAGGCTGTTAAATGATAAACATGCTAAATAAACTACAATTCTTTCTGTGGATCTCCATACCTTTGACTAGCTTTTGATGCCCAAGTTCTCTGGTATTTTTGGTTCCATGAACTTTTTGGTCTTAAAGGGATCTGTGCCTTTCAACATCTGTGCTCCGGCATTCACCTCCCTATAACATCTCTACAGCACTGAACCTTATTCCTCTGAAGACCTCAGACAGATGCCCATGAAATTATTGCTGCTTCTGCCATTTGCCCAGTAGCACTGACATTCTTCTGATATTTTTGTGAAGGCCTTCCTATGAAGTATATCATATTTCCCACAGTGGTCTTCAATCCAGGATACAGTGAGAATGTTCTTCAGCGTGCTCTGCCCCTCTGAGCCCTCTGGGTCCATTCAGCAACATTTTGCAGCATCTGGGCCAATGGACAGAGTTTTCTCCCTGACAGCCTTCACTTTATCTTCTAACAGGTTGCTATGGGAACATTGAAGCACATACGACAACTCCTTACAGCATCAGTCAGGGCTTTTTTAGGTCTACTAACTTGAAAAAGGCTTCAAACGGTTGTTTGGGTTGGGGGTTTTTTGACTGAAACATAAAAAACATATTTATCAAGTACCAACCACGGTTCTTCAGAACAAAGTACATAACCAGATGGTAACTTACATATATCTGTCACCATAACCAGTGTGAGAGACTTTAGCAAAGGAGAACGTGATATAATATTTATCTATCAGAAAGCTCACTTTATTCATGCAGACTGTGCTCTGGGTTTCTGAGTGCAGCTCTGACACATTAGGAAGGATACACTTTAAGCAGAAGGTTTGGCTTCATGGGAACTGACCAGCAACATCACAGTGAACAATCAGTTCAGTCACACCTTAGCACAGACAGGGCTCTAACACTGTAAAGAAGGTAGCTTTTGTAGCCTCAAGAAAATGTATGTTCATGCAAGATAAACTTTTTTTCAGGCATCTTGGCTGGGTTTTTCTTGGGGGGTAGAGGAAGAGAAATCTTACATGCAACATACTTTTTATCTAGATTAGACAATTTTCTTCTCAGTGAGGCTTTTGGCTGTGTTGAGATAACTGGATAGAGCTAGCACACTTAAAAATACACATTTTTTAGCTTACTATGATACAATCTGTCCATGTGGAGTCATGCTGATATCTCTAAAGCAGACTTTTTATTTTTCTTGATTTTCTGTATTTTTACTAGTCTAAGAAGATTTTATATTCAAAAAACGCACAGTAACTGTGAGTTTTCTTACAGTGCATCCCACTCCAACCTACTCTGAGAAGAGAAACAATATTGAACTCCAAGAACATAAAGAGTTTCTGTTCAAATAAATAAATAAAGTGTATTTAAAAAGCCAAGAAAAATACAATTATACCCAATTCCTTATATGGCAACAAACTAAGATTAGCTAACTGACAATGTAACTTGTAATATTATTTTTGTGGGTACAGTTCCCACCGTTGTAGTTAATTTGCACCAGTTTGGTTTTTTTTTGTTGTTGTTGTTGACAGATAAAATTACCCATTCGAATTTGCTCTGGCTGAAACATGGCTTGCAGGACAGTAGTGCCAACAGTATTTTTTTCCCTGTGTCAATAATGAAAGCTTCTTTTTCTCCAGGGTATTGTGCTGTGTGATTGGGGCATATGTAGGAGACAATTGCTTAATTTGCAGCTGATGCTGAAAGAGCCAACCATTCCAGAGTTTTAAATTAGAGTGTAACGGTGAAATCGTAAGCAAACGTGCCAGAATTGCATGCAACAGCCCCTTGAAAAGTGATTCTACAAATCCAGAGTCACAACGATTAATAACAAAAAAAAAAAAAAAAAAGATTGCTTTCTGTTTATTCCACATCACTCTTCTTTACAAGCATAGGTAAAGACACTTCTATAAGTGAGCACTTCTGTAGGTCTGTGTAGAGACTAGCTGTTTTTTCCCACTAATGTAGGTAGGGGCAGAGACAAGATGGAGCTAGAAGCAGGAGCCCATATTTCAGTGTGGGTTAACATCAAGTGTGCAGCTGGATCCTCAAAAGATTTGTATTCTGTGCTGAAATCCCATCCATCTGGGTCTTCTTCGCATGGCTACCCAGGCTTGCCAGAGGAGAGCTGGTAAGGGGATGGGTAATATGCCTGCATCTGCAGTAATCATAGGCAAACTGGATTCACCTAATGGCTCAGGCTCTGATGCAAATGCAACTGGAAGGTTCCCAATTACAGAGGCCAGCCAGCAGTGCCTAGAGGAGATGAAGTGCTGGGCGGCGTAGCATGATGAAGGCAATGTGCTACAGGACCTCACCACCATGCCCCGTGGGAACTCGTAGGCAAGGCTACTACAGGATTGGGGCTTGCTTGTGGCAAGCCATAAGAAGATGTGATAAAATCCATTTCTGCCGGAGACAAATGTTTTTGCCTTGAGATTATATTTTTTGTGGGTCAGTTGTGAAGATACATAGTAAACGATGATACTACATTGACAGGAAAGCAGATGAAGCGGTTTGTTATTGCTTTCTAAGGTCTGAAATGGGGTCTTGCTTCTGGATTTGTGACCAATCTATTCATCCTTAGGCTTTTATACATAAAATTTGAAGTAGCTTGTATATGGGATTAGTGTGTATGTAGGAAAATTTGAATATTTTGTGCACGCCAGTTAGTAACCTGGTAAACGTATCACCTTCACTTTGCTTGTGTGTGTATTTCCAGATATGACCACACTATGAACTAAAGCCTTTCTGCTTTATTTGAAACTTGCTATATGGCACTGCTGCATCCACAGTGGTTCTGTCACCAGTGATGAATTACCCCACAAGATAAAAAGGAGAGACACACTGTAAACTAGAGATTAATCTAACATGCAAATATTTTGCAATATTGATACACCTAAAGGTTTCTGAAGCCCACTCCAAACAGTGGAGTCCACAACCTCTCCACAGTCAGATGCTCCCGTAAATCTTAGAGAAATGTCTTCATTTTTATGTGTTCTCCAGGGTGCATTGCTCCATGTTAAACTTGTGAATGTTACTGACAAGCCTCTCAAACAAGTTTTCTTTCAATCCTTTGAAATCACTGTTTTTCAAGCCTGATATATAACGTGATTCTAAGTTTGGGCAAAAAGAGTCAGCACTGCTATCTGAGTGTGCCAAACCAACCAGGGTTTGTTTCAGTGACAGCTTCATTAAGAACCCTTGGCATTTCCTATGCCAGCCTTTCCTCTTTGTCATTATTCTGTTACTCATTTGGTTTTCCTTATTAGTCTCCCTCATCTTAACATTTGTAATGTGAGATTAATATCACAGGTAAGCAGATGTGCGTAGCATGCCAAATAATGTGTAATATATGATTTTCCACAAAAATTAGAAAAATCTTCACTAACAGCAGATTATTCCACGTTTACCTACCACTGATTCTTTTTCAACATTTTTCTCCAAAGAACCTATTACTGGCCTCAGGATATTATACTACACAGTCCATTATTCTAATTTGATATGGCAATTTCCATGTCCCTGACTGTGCTGACACCGGCACACCTTAGCTGAAGACAGACTCTAGCTTTGTAAATTCCTCCCTGAGTGTAGACCTGGCAGGGTGGCTGCAAACATGGTCTCCAACTTGGGGCGAATTCTGGGAAAAGGCTGGAGTACAGCCCAGCCCTGCTGTTTCCCAGTTACTCTCCATCAGGGAAATGTTCACAGGGGGGATATTGCAAATGAATGTAAATGAGACCAGACTAAGGTTCCCCTGGTTCCTCTGATAACAGCCAGGGCTGGAGCTATGACACAGGAGGAGCTAACAAAAAATCAGCTTTGTCCCCTGCCTAGTCTGATGATGAACAAAGCTCAGAGGCAAGGAGGCTATATCATAAAGTGCTGGATAACTATCAGACATAGCTGTTCAGGTGCCTGCTTCCAGCTTGATTTTGTATGTAAATGCCATGTAATTTCCCACACATACCTGCTGCTCAATGCAATCGACACTCAGTTGAATTAAAAGCCTTTTTCTGAAATTGTAAGTTATCTTCCTGTCAGTCTCAGTCTTTAGGAAATACTCTAGTTAAATCAGGATATTTATTAGAGTGCTCATGACACTGCAGAGATAAATCCAACCAGTTCTTCTTCTGTTACTTCTGCTCATTTCTAGTAATTGTAGCCCATCTGGAAGTTTCTTGTTCCTATAAATTCTGTGAGAGGAACTTCAAAGTCCTGTTGAGTCAAGAGCAAAGAAACGAGTAAGCTAAGCCAGCCATAACTACTGTGGTAACTTATTTCCCCTGCTCTGTAATGAGTATTGCAATTAAATAGAGATCCTGGCAAATCAGCTTTCAGCAAGCTTTTTTTATTAATAAGATTGGCAATGGCAGCTTTCACACTACTAATATGAAAAATACTTGAAAAAATATTATGACTTCTTTAACAAAGCTCCTTAGAAAACATAATTTGATGAATGGACTTGCTTCTGATCATAGGCTTTACAAGTTGGGGGGAATACTGGACACCACTCAGTATAAGGACTTGTACAACAAAGAGGGACCCTGACAAAGGAGGCCCTAACAGTGGTGCAATATCATTTGAGATCATATGATTTTTCTCTTGCTATCTATAACCAGCACATGAAATTCACACAGACAGATTTTTATGAAAAATTAAAATCATTCAACTACATGCCAATCATCTGCATAGGTGGGGTGTCAGGACAGCAGCATATGTTTTGTCACACAGTTAAAGAGCTGTTTCAAAGATAAGCGAAGTATTCACAATGATAAGATGATGGAGACATCAGTAAGTACTTTGAAAGTCTGAGGATAATTTTTGAAAATACTTGGGAAAAAAAGAAAAGATGCCAAGAGACAGGATCTGGCAATACTGTGGTGTCTTGGAAGCAACTGGGCAGCTGACAGGAGTGTAGTGAGGCTCAGTGTTCAGCTGGCTGCTTCTATGTGCAGCTGTGGCAATGACACCATCCCTGTGGTCATGTCTCTCTTGGGTGTCTTAGGAGCCTCTAGGAGCCTTTCCTTTGGGGGGTGGGGGGTGGGGAACAACAAAGAAGAAACATTTAAAAAGCAGTAATTTTTCTGAGGATCCTTGAACGAGTCTTGCCACCTTGCTTATTCATCCCAGTACCTGCTGGGAAAGCTGTCTCTTGTCTCAGACCCAATATCTAATGTTTCTCCAGAATTCTTTATGCCTTCAAATTTTCTTTTCGTGAAATCACTTCTGCTGATTGTAAATAGTTTGTCTTTAGCAAAAGTATATAAAGTACATAGAAAGTACATAGATTTGGTGTGCACTGTGCCTTGCTGTGGGACTGATGTCTACTCTTTAGTCTCAAAATCTCTCTTTGGGTTATTTTAGCTTTGACATAGGTTGAGCTCCGATCACCTTATTAGCTAAATAAGGGGTCAGAAATTATTTTGGCAGATGCTGATTTGCTGATAATGCTACCAGCATGAAGGCTTCAGCATTTCCAAGACTAAGCAGTGTATGTATTAAAGGATATGGCAGAGTTTGACTTGTTCACTGCAATATGTGAGAGGTGTAGTAAAGACCCTGAACTCATCTTCCAGGTTTATGCCAAGTGCACAAATCTCTAGTCTTTTGAGGATTTTAATCATAAAATCATAGAACCATTTTAATTTTAATAGCTAGCAGACATTTCAACATGATAAGATAGTGCTTTTGAATTGATTTGAGGCAATGGAGAAATTAAAGGAGGGACTACACTTTTCTGCATGTACCAGAGTCTAGAGATCTGGGTTTTTTAGAAGCCACAGAACAGGGATTTGTAGGAATGAAAAAAATCAGAAGTGTTGATGTGGGAAAAGAATTTAACACAGCGAAATCTAGACAGTGATAGACACAATAACAAGGAGACTGACAGGTAAGCTCCAAGAAAGGAAATGTGGGAAGTTAAAGTATAAACACTGAATGAAGAACAAGAAGGAAGTAAAATGCTGTTATTCGTAGAAATGATTGACATTGCATAAAGGATATCAGCAGCTTTTATGATGTATATGCAGGTATTGCATCTTATCTGTGAAAATTCAACACACAATTCTTAGAATTTCAGGTGCTATATTATTTATATAGTCATAATCTGCAGTGATAATGTCTTAGGGCCAAATGGAAACTGTCAGAAACTTAGAAAGTAGAAGAAGAAAATGTTTTTGTCGGATGCAACTCGTTGGAGTCAACTGAATGGAAATCACTATTTACTCAAAGTTAAAAAATTTTAGCTGTCCAATTACATGGACATGTATTCCCTTGTCACGCATTTTTTTTTTTTTTAAAAAAAAAGAAAAAGAAAAGAAAGAAAAAGAAAAAGAGAGGTAATTTAATCACAGAAAGTCTGTATCCCTTCATGTTAATTCAAAATATTTTTTCCTGACAAAATTCCTTATATAGTGGGATTTCTCTCCAGCAAGAATAACCTGATGTCTTTAAAGTCAATATTACTAAAACCCCTAGTGTCTCTTATGTTGTTCATGGCTCACTCATTTGGTGGTTATCAAACTCGTGATAAAAAACAAATTATTTCCATTTTTAAGATGATGTAGTGTTCTGGACACATGCATCCAAAAGTCTTGATGCTCAAATTACTTCCTGGACAAAATAGCATACAGCTGGGAAGGAGGATAAATACTGTGATTCACATAACGCATTCTGGCAAGAGACAACCTGCCTGAGATCAATAGGGCACCACATAGCATAATCAAACTATACTCCTGCTACTGGATTGCTCCCTGCCATTTTAACCTTGTTTCATAGAAAATTTATAACATCTTCTCAGAAAACTCTTTCACAGAAAATACAGAACTCACTATTACTATATTTTTTTGTTAGTGAGAATAAGCTTGTCATTCTTGCAATTTGTAACTATGTAACTCAAGTTACATTCATCTAACATCTTTTCCCCTACTTAATTTATTATTTTTTGTTTACAGGAAGTCTACATACTACAGATGTTATAGTGTGATATAGATGTTATAGCACTGTGAAGGATGATTGTCACACCAAGTCAACTATAGCTGAGCTGTCATGGTACTTCAGCATCTATGGAAGGAAAGGAAGAACTAGGTGTGCTGCTTCTGAACTCAGGGGAACCTTTACAGCTTGCCAGCTAGTTTACTCACTGTAGGATGAGGCACTGGCATTCCCTAAATTTAGCCTAACTTCATGGCAGTTTGGTTTATTGGGAGGGCTTTCAACAGGTGCCAAAATATTCTCAGAACGTTGCTACTTTTTACTCCCCCTGTGGGGGATTTATCAAATTGATTGTATTAGGTCATTTCATACAGTCAAAAGCAAAATATTTGCAGTGTCGTGACATAAAATTGCATAATTGTCATGTCATTATGTTCATCCTGTACAACCCATACTAAATCGAAAATCAGCTGATAAGGTTTGAACAGGAGCAGTAAATTGTATAATCTTTTGTTGAAAAGTATTTTTTACTCATTATCTTCCAAGGTTGTTATCTCATTCTGCAACTAATCCATATTTTGTATTTCTGCCAAAGCCAACAGTTAGAACCTTTAAATGTCAAATATATTCTGCATACTTTAAAATAGTTTTTATGTCTTGAAAGTAAAGGATAATAATAATAATATGCAAAAAAATGAATGATCAATAACCTCTTTTAGGAGTATTCCTTAATTATGGGCTTTTCAAAGAAATGTGTGAGATCAGTCAATTCACCAGAACTTTTTTGCTAGACACCATCAATAATGCTTTCATTGTGAATGGCATTTGGTTGGTATACAGAGACATATACAATGGGATACATATATTCCATTAAGCATTCAAGTGAATACTCAAATGGAAATTAAGAACTTTTTTTTTTTCAGGCTGCCAGATGAACACTAGCCACCTTTCTGACAGTATATTCTTATTTATTAAATAACACTAGATCTCTAGTGGAACTATAAGAGAATTTCTGTCAAAATAAAAAAAAAATAAATTAATTTGGAGTGGCAATACAAAACACCCTGAGGATTAGATCCTGACTGGGACACTAAAGGAGTATTAATCTAACTGGGTACACCTGCTGTGGTATTCATCATGTTATGTTCAGAAAATACAACAAATACTTTCTCATTTGACTTAGGTATGCTGGGCTCCTTTCATACAAAGAAGAGGAAAACCAGGCCATTCTACATCATTCACCTGATAAATTCTAAACATTAACATTAAGATTAGAGAAATTGTGTCCTAATGTTCCTTCTTCTGTCTTGTCCTCTAGAAGGAGCATAAATCAGATAGTTTAGAAGTAGATGATCATACCTGTTGTCCTGGTTTCAGCTGGGATAGAGTTAATTTTATTCCTTGTAGCTGGTATAGTGCTGTGTTTTGGATTTAAGATGATTTTAGGATTTAGGATTTTAGGATGGATTTGGGAGAATAATGCTGATACACTAATGTTTTAGTTGTTGCTAAGCAGTGTTTACTCTAGGTCAGAGACTTTTCAGCTTCTCACACCAACCCACGAGCCTACTCACTGGGGAGCACAAGAAGCTGGGAGGGGACACAGTTGGAACAACTGACCCCAACCGTCTAAAGAGATATCCCAGACCATATGACATCAAGCTTATCATATATAAACTAGAGGGGAAGCTGGCCAGGGCCCACTGTTTGGGAACTGTCTGGGCATTGGTCAGCAGGTGGTGAGCAATTGCATTGGGCACCACCTATTTTGTATATTTTAATTCTTTTATCATTATTATTATCATCATCTCATCTTTTCTGTATTATTAAACTGTCTTTATCTCAACCCACAAATTTTACATTTTTTTTCTCCTCCAAGTTCTCTTCCCCATCCCACTGGGGTGGGAGTTGGAGTGAGCAAATAGCTGTGTGCTGTTTAGCTGCCTGCTGGGTTAAACCGCAACAACTGTGAATAACGGTCAGATAAATAAAGCCTCTTTTTGCCTGATTGTGAACATACCTGCCACTGAAAAGTATCAAGATAGATCAATTTTTATGAAAAAAAATTTAAAGAGATTCTGCTGGGACAGAGGAAAATATGTCTATGATTATGTAAAATGTTATTAGAGGAGTACCATTATAGAATGTTAGTTTCAATTATTTGTAAATGTTTACAAATGTAAAATGAATATAAATCAGATTTTCTGTCCTCCTTTCTACTGACTGATTAAACAGGTCAGCTAAACTGAATGTCATCACTGGAAAGGAAAGGCAAATAGTCAACCTTTCATATAAGAGTTCTGATGAGCAGAAATAATTGCAATGTCTGTATTAGTCCAATGATATATTTTACTTCAACATCATTATGTACGTAAAATCTTTCTTGCACATTTCAGGTGATTAAAAAAATACAATTTTTTTTTTTGCATAGCAGCTGATAAAGTGAATTCAGTCAAATCTTGCAAAAATAACCCAACCTCCTTTTTCCTGAAAGCCTTCAAAAGAGACTGCTCAATAGCCTTTTCACTGTAAAACTATTTTCTACTGTGGTTCTTTTCATGGGCTAAGTGGTGATCATGGAATAGAATAGATCCTCATGAAACAAATTGTCTCATTAATTTTTCTTGAAGTGTCTGTATCTGTCTATTTATCTGCCACTCTCTCACACTTATTCCAGAAATAAGCTCCTTTCTTAGAAACGTATCTTGAGCATCAAGGATGGACTTGGACAAAACTGAGGCTTTCAGCTTCATTTCAAGAAAAGTGTAAATGTCTATGTGTGTATGTGTCTGTACTTTTTCCATCTACTTCGTCTTTATGTTCAGATCCCAAGAAGTCAAAGTGCTACTTCCCTTGAATAATAAAACCATGACTTGAGTTAGAAGAGTTACAAGGGAGACACTTAAAATTGATTAACTCTATATGTATTGCATTCTTTTCTTTGGATAATAATACTTAGATTAGAAAAACCAGTGATATGCATATATATCTAAATATTTACATATTTTCCCATGCTCTTATAAATGCACTGTGGGTATACAATATGAAATCATTAAAACTAGAGGGAGACATTCAATGCTATTTGTACCTAAACCAACAGATACTCTCTAAATTACTACAGTGGGAAAACAGAGTGAGGAAATTCTGTCCAGAATTGCACATGCAACACCATTAGTCTCTCTTGAGGACCAGATACAAAATAACTAAAATCCTGTAATTATTTTCCTTCACAGTGATATGAAGTACCTCACAGAAGGCGTCACTGCTGCTGGTAATAACAACGATGTAACAAGCACCATGGCAAGGACCATTTTTCAGGGACAAGTTCCTACCTCTGTACAGTCAGGTGTAACTGTGTCCTGGAGCTCTAAAATTAAGGAGAGTTACATGGGCTACTTTCAGCACTGCATCAGCCTGATGAATTATCAGGCTGGTTCTACTCCCATTTCGTTTCTCACTCTTTGGAAAGGTGATATATTTCCTTTATTCTTTATGGAGCTAGATCTGGTGCCTCCCAGGACTCTTAGAATTGCCTCAATAATGTGACATTATAGAACAGGCAGAAATAAAACAGTAACGGGAAAGGGCTTCTACTACTGTCCGTTGAGGAAAATCATCTTTTTTCAATTTCACTGTAGGAGAAAGTTCTGAAGCAGAAAAAAGAAAATGCTATGGTAACTGCTGTTAGAGCAGAAAGGGATGAGAAAGAGTGATAAGTAGTCTCAAGAATTAATCTCCTTTGTCTCCGTTAGCCTTTCTGAAGACCTGGACTTGGATTCCCAGGCAGGAGCTACCCACCACTGATAGTGATGAGGGAGGCAGTAATAGCTTTCAGCCTCTTTGACTTAAGAACCTATTTCTTTTCACTTTCTCCATCCTCCTACCTTCCCGCCAATCAGTCAACTGTATGTCCATATTTGTTCTGCCTTTATTGAATGAGAACTCCATGTCAGAGCTTTATGACCCTGTGTCCAGATGTTTTTACTCTTGACAATACACCCAAATGTTGAAAGATTTGTCTTTGTCTGCCAAATAAGCTGGTATTTGTTTGGATATGAATATATAGACACAAAACCCCCTTGCTTCCTTTGCCTTATTCTTTCAGGAAACTGGCAGGATACAGATTAAAAAGATCTCTTTCCTTGAATGGTTTCATGAACTTGTAAATATTTTTCAGCAATGGAGTATTCACCAGAATTTGTTTTATTGTTTTATTGACAGTTATATTTTTTGTTTTCCTTATAACCCCAGTATAGCTGTTATAGGAGTAGCCTTTGGGTGGCTGTAAGCAGTTCAGATTTCTCTTAATTCAATGTTTTCATTTGTCCTGTTTCCAATTACATTTGGAACTATTTTATTGACTAAAGTGTAATTCCTTTAAAGTGTTTTCTTCTAATTAATATAAATAGAGGATAAGTAATTCAGTAAGTAATTCAATTTTGGGGGGATTTCTTATTTTCACTTGTGGCTGTAAACTGAGCACTGATGATAACAGATTCTAATTTTGAAAATAAAGAAATACAAAACCCCTATTCAGATTTTACTTTTTAATCTAACTGGAACCATAGCTATTAAAAAATCTTGGTTCATTAAAGGAAATAGTCTATCTCTTTTTTTTTTTTTTTTTTTTAATTTCTAAGATTGACTCAGTCAACTCTGACCCCACCTGGTGATTTGTATCTTTCTTTATGGGCAGCCTAAACTCATCTTAGGGTAACTTACTGATTACAATGGAGTTATGACAGAGATTAATGTAGTCCAGTACCTCTCACATGAAATTATTTTTTTAGTGCTGACAGATTTTCTATAAGCTCTTGAATATGATAATTTCTTGCCTTTAAGAAAATTGTCAGCTTGCCTCCTGATGCTACACAGCCTGGTTTTATTTCTTAGTCATTGGGAGAAAACCTGATTGACAGATATCATCAGCTGCATTGAAGAATGGCCCTGCTGCCCCACTCCTAACTGTATTCCTTCATGCACTGAAAAAAAGTGGGAATAGTGACTCTTTTTTACAGTGTGCTAATTTGTTTTTGTGGCCTTAAGCATGTCAAATCTTTCTTTCCTTCTCTAGTCAACCATAATTCCTGCAATCTTTTGAGGTCCAGACTTCCATAAGTGTTCCTGATATCTAAGTATGCCAATTGCATAATAGATATTTTTAAAGTCATAAACAGGTTACATTCTGTGGGATTTAGGCAGCAGATTTTTCCCTCAGTGGGAATTAGGGTCCTAACTTTCTGAGAAGAATTTACAAATCCAGAATATGTAGATTTATTTTGAAGCAAAAGTCTTTGCGTATCTGATCTTCAACGTCTATGTGTCTTTTTGTAATGTTTATCCCCTTTCTTCAAGACTGCACCCCACTGATGAGTCTTGGGGCTGCTGCTATCACTGCAAGTCAGCCTTTAGATTTTATCTTTTACATTTGTTGCACTTGAAAATAGCAGTAGTGTTTCTGTGTAAGCCTAGTTTGAGAAAAATATTCACGTTCTAAAAACAGAGGATGTTTTGCAAAACTCAGACTTGAGTCAGCTGACTAATCAGGACCATAACAGATTCATCTTTCCGAAATGCTCATTACTGAAAAAAAAAAGCTATGATCAATGTGATGGCTACAAATAACGTTATATATCTTTGAGTCTGAGTAAATATTTCTGCCACATATTTTCCTTGAAAATATTGCATTTAATTTCTCCATCAAATATATATCTATACTTACATATATAGATAAGTATAAATAAAATTATTGTGTTAAATTAAGACATATGCATGAGTTGGAGGTCAAGTTGAAAACCAAAGTTCACTCCTAGTAGTAGTTACTCCTAGTAAGCAATAGCTAATGACCAGCTTGGTAGTCAGAATCAAGTGGATGTCTCCTAATATCTAACACAAATATGATGTGTTTCATAAACATTTTGATCCTCAGGGCCTGAAAAGAAAAGGCCATATTTAGCATGAGAAATACATGAGGAAATGTTGAAATATATGATAGACTAATCAGAGGTATGAAGTGACTATGCAAAAAAAAATCTGCTCCTGTCTCTGGAGTCACACTCCTTCTACAGAAATAACTGCATAAGATAGATAAATCTGTTGATGTCTCATATCTTACAGTTATTAATGCTTTCATCTAGGATAGTGATTTTAAGATTTATACAGAAATGTAAGTAGAATGGATTTTGAAATTTAGCCAAAAGCTATGGCAAAACTTCTTTCTTTTGTGAGGAATACATAAATCTGGTGAATCTTAAGCTATATGTTTACACATGAAGTGGAAAGCTGAGGAATTATTATTGTATCATTAGAATATTTTGAAACTAGGGTTTTTTAATTTAAATTCATAGTAAAATATAAACCTCTCATATGTTTCTATTATTATTCAACAAATATTACTAAATATAAGCATTACATTTAAATAGGCTTACTTTCAAGACTAAAGAGATTTTCTTCAGTAGCTGTTTTTCCCCACAGTATTTTATATGCAAAGTCTTAATGAGTGAGGTTGAAATGGTGGGATATCACTAGAAAAGGAGATTCACAAATTCTTTCAAACTTATGAATGCATTTAACTCCTTAGAAAATGAAAAATGTACCGTGGTCTGTTATTCTTCCTGTTCAAACAGAGTGGCTTTGTAAATAATAATAGCATCATTATTTAATAATTTATATTCTATGTACCAATAAATAGGTATTAATAATAAGATAATATTATGTTATTGCCAGAGAAGTTATCAGACAGTCTCAGATAAGAGAGATAAGTAATGGGGAAAAAATAGTTCAATTTATCAGTAGAAGTTAAGTAATTCTACTTCTAAGGAAACTTAACATAATTTATAAAACATATTTTAGAGAAGTGAAATATGAATGAAGGGTACTGTAGATCTGAAATTTCCATAGAAAATTCTTCACTAAGCACAACTCATGATGTATTGGTTTCAAACTGACAATATATCTTAAAAAGGTCTGTTTTTAACTCAAGTGATTGTATGTTCATACATGGACCTCAATTATTTGTTTGCTATGTCATAACTACAATTATAATTATATTCTATGAATCGTGCCTATGCAAATGAAAGCTATAAGAGATCAGATTTAAAACTGTGGCTTCAGCTAATCCTGTGTGTAGTTCCGCGGTTGCTCAGTGACAGCTCAGAGGTACATGACAGCTCTCTCAATTGGGAAACTCAAATGCAGAGAAACGGCTGCTGAGAAGTTGTATTCTGCCATCTGATAGATGCTCATCTACACCAGCCTCTCTCATAGCCCTCTGAAGGTATCCCATCAACCCTATACTTTTGTAGCTTCCCCTGAAACCAAAATCCAAGCAATGTCTGCCTCTATCTAAAAGGCATCAAAGTGGCCCCCCCATTATTTGCATAAACACTCTACAGCTCTCTGTGCTGGTGGTCCAGCTGGGCCTTTGCTAAGGAAATCTCCTCAACATATTTAAAGGGTAGTTTAGGGGTAATCTTGTGATAATGCATGGTTATCTCACCAGGGATGACTGGAGGGTGGCTTCACTGATCTTGGAAAGAAGTTCAAGTTACAGCTGAAAAACTTGACGGTGGACCACTAGAATTATAAAATGCTTTGCTAATGTAAAGATTGAAATGAGGTTTACAGATGCTGTCACCTATGTTCTGGTAATCCATGATAGTTTCTCGACAGAATTAGTAGTCTAGCTTCACCTTTTGATACTGTTGTGTCAGGCCTCATTATCCACAGTGTTAGCCAGAGGAAACTGAGAATATAAGGGAAAGACTTTCCTCACAAGTCACACCACCAGTAACAAGAAAGGCCCACCCTATGCAGCTGTAGAGCTGCCAGGATCTCAGGATCATTGCAGGGGCTTTTTATGTCAGTTCAAACACCAGGAGCAGAAATCTGTTGGGAAGCTGGAAGTCAGGGTTTAGGGGTTAGGAGCACATGAGCTCCACTTGAGGGACACATGGGGAAGGGTAGAGGTGTGTAGCAAGTCCTAGGTACACCCCCTTTCCCTCCTCCTGCTCCATCCCTCTCCCAGAGAGGCATGGAAATCTCATCCTGGTCACAAACGTGGTCAGATGTGCTGTGTAGGCACAGCAACAGCCAGGTATGTCAGGCTAGAAACTCAGCAGGGCAGCAAAGCATATCCCAGCCTGAGCACAGCACATATGACATCCGCACTGTGCAGCCTACCTGCCTCTTGAAGAAATTACACTGACAGATAATTGACACAAGACACCATTCCCAGCCAGAGCCACGCAGATCGGCTGTTGAGGTGGCTATGATAAAATAAGAGCTGCACTTGAGAATGAACAGAGGGACTCACCTGGGTCTGATGTCAAAAGCTGGCCAGTAAAGTATGACTAGGAATGAGATAAATCCCCGTTTCTCTGGGACTTTCTGAAGCATAAAGGGAATCTTTGTATTTATACAGGAGTTGGGGTGGGGTGGGGTGTAGTTTGTTTATTTGTGGGGTTTTTACAATTTTGTCTGTGTGTTAATTCTTCCTATTTTTCTAGCAAAAAATCTGGCTGTTTAATTACAGATTATATAGAAAGAAATATCTTTGCTACAGGTCATTCTATACCATCATAAATAACTAGCCTCTCAGGCAAGCTTTCTAAAATGCCTTGTATTACAGGATGGCAGTAGGAATCAAGGAAATGCACAGTCTACTTGGCCTCATGATCTCATGGAGGAAGTAGGTACAGCTTGGGCATCTTGCTAATGGCAGTCATCACCTCCGAATGTATGTCACAGCTGAAGCTGAGAAACTGCGATAAATACACGTTGAGCATCTTGGTTGCTTAAAGAAGAGGGTGGCAAAAAGTGAGTGCTAGGAGGCTGTTGAACAAGGCTTCTGGGCAGCAGATGTGTGGGACAGTGAGGATGGTGGTCAACCTGAACCATCCACCTAGGCCCTTGATGCTGCTCCCTAGAGATAGATGTGCGTGTTGTTGGCTGATGTGTCCAGAGCATACCTCAGCTCTGCAGCCATAGAGGTTGGGGGCGTCAGCACAGAGTTTCTCAGGAATATGCAATGCCTTTTTGGTATCAGATACAGCCTAACTTCTCTGTCGCTTTTTCCTCTTTTCCTTTGTTACTCCTTCTTGTGCTGACACAAAGAAGATTCCAGTCTCTGCCTAAAGCAACAATAATAAGAGTGATATATCATTAGAAGAAAAGCATGGCTGAGCTGTTTATATCTTCAAAGGCAATTCTTGCTCGGCCGATGCAGCCAATTTCCTGTCAAGTTGAACTTCCACAATATGACTGTGATTAATTATGCTTACAGTGAAAGTTAACATGACTGACTTTGGTACCAGGATACTATCTTCAACATAAAAATCTAAGAGTATGAATAATTTTCTAGATTTTTAAGGTTAGAGTTATAATTACACTGCATTAATTTAATTACTCAAATTTAATCTTTTAGACCTGCTTCTTATCATGTTTTAGTCTGACTCATGAACCATGAGCATCCTAGAACACTGAAAAAACTATGGCATACACTGTAAGTGGAGGCAAATTAAATTTGGGAGAATTACTCGAAAGTAAATGATGCATGGGTGTGTAAAAATACCTCATTCCTCTGACAACCTGTTATGCAGTAGAATTTACTACATTTATCCTTACCACATGGAAAATGTTTTACTTTTCCAAATAAATTATTTCAGGTTATATATTTTAAAATAACCTTTGGATTGCATTATAGGTTTCATCTAGTTGGGATATTATTTTTGCCCTCTTGAATATTTTCACCTCTACTTTCTAAAATCACTCTTAGTTATGACTTGCTAAGTATTTTTGCTCTATTTGGTTTCTCCTTTAATTTGCTAGTGTAAATTACAAACCTTCTGTTCTGAAAGCAGGAATGATTCAAAAAATAATGAACATGATTCAAAGATAGACTTTATATGGAAAGTCCTGGTCCTCATAAAAGGAGAGTAAAATCCCTGGGAAAAAGGGTGCAGTTTCACAATCAGCTGTTACCAAAAAGGGCAAAACTCAGTTACATAGTCTTGGGGGTTTTTTTCATCCCTTTTAATCCTTGAGAAGCTCATAACTGAAAACTGAGCAGACTGTCCACCTACCCCAGCCCAAACAGGCACATCATTGAGCCAGGTCTCAGCAAGCTGATCTGACCTAGTACTTGCGTAAAGGACTTCACAGGACAACCAAGAAAGAAAAGGAGTTCATTTTGGCTGGGATAGAGTGACTTTTCTTCACAGTAGCTGGTATGGGGCTATGCTTTGGATTTGTGCTGGAAACAGTGTTGATAACACAGGGGTGTTTCGGTTACTGCTGAGATTTCCTTACACAGAGTCAAGGCCTTTTCTGCTCCTTAGCCCACCCGCAAGTAGTCTGGGGTGCACAAGAAGCTGGGATGAGACACAGCTGGGACAGCTGCTCCAACTGGCCACAGGGATATTCCATACAATGTGATGTCATGCTCAGCATATAAAGCTGGGGGAAGAAGGAAGGGGAGTATGTTTGGAGTGATGGCGTTTGTCTTCCCACGTAACCATTACTTGTGATGGAGCCCTGTTTTCCTGAAGATGGCTGAACACCTGCCTGTCAATGGGAATTCGTCATTTTGCTTTGCTTGTGTGCATGGCTTCTGCTTTACCTGTTAAGGGGTCTTTATCTCAACCCATGAGTTTTCTCACTTTTACCCTTTCAATTCTCTCTCATGCCACGAGGGGGGAATGAGTGAGAAGCTGTGTGGTGCTTGGTTGCTGGCTGGAGTTAAAACACAACAGCAATGAAAGTAGGGCATCTAAATAAGATCCTGAAAAGAAATTATAATCTTAATGCTCCCAAAACCTGTTTGTTTACTAAAATATGTAATTAAAACCGATTGAGCAGGTAGAAAAAAAATGCTTAATGTAATGACAAACACATTTGGATAGTTATCAAAACATTTTTTTTAATAATCTCTTTAATGAAAACATTCCCTTTTAAAAAAAATTATTAATTTAGAATTAATATATTTTTACCCTATCATTGTCTGATCTTATGAATTTATTTTCCCAGAAGCAAATTAATGTATTTTGTGACATGTCTTTCTCTGAAATTACTGCTGTGTATCATATTTTAAGACATTATAATCTTTTTTTGAAGGACATTTTATAAAAGTCAGGCAATTAGTTATGGAAAAAAGTTGACTCGATCTTCCTTAACAACAGTCTAGACTGAATCCAGGTGTATTCATGATCTTCCTCTGTGCCCCAAGAGAACTTATACCACTATTCTGTTACTTTCTCCGAAAAACTTAATTTAACATAAGGACACTGCAGAGATATTACAAATCCCCAATGTGTTATCTCTAATCCACTATGGAGATATTCTGCTGAATCTCTCCATGATTTTCATCAAGCAGATCATTGAAGTGTCTAGGTCTGCAAATATGTCAGCCCTTCTTATCCCAGACTAATAGGCTCCTCATTTCAGTGGAAGAGAGCAGACGGCTAATGTCAGAAGTTCCATAATACTATCAAATGAAACGCTTCTCTCTTCTGGTCCTTTCAGTAGATGTCACTCTGTGAAAGTTACTACTTGTTTCATACAGAGTAATTACATCTTTTAAAGGCCCTCAGCACTGGTTTGGTGTTGATCTTTTTTCACAAAGTAACATTTAATTACTTTGTCTGTAATTATGGGAAGATAAATGAGCATGAATTTTAGAGATTTTGGAATAATAGATGACATGTAGAACTATCCAACTATTACCTGTTTTGCCTCTTCCAAGCCAGACTAATCAATCCTGTTAGAAGTTTGAAAATGCTTTTATAAGGGTTATAATGTAATAAGCTTTCATTAAGAAGGGAAAATTGGTTTTATTTCTTTAGATAAGATTTGCTGGATTTACTTTCTTATCCAAAAGCATTGTTCCAAAGTTTCATGGGCGATGATTGTTTAGGCACCATGGCAATTATTGTTTGGAATGTTTAACATGTTTTATATCCACAGAAGACAGAACAATTCATTTTCCCTTCAGTACGGATTGTTATCAAGGATTTGAATTGTTCCTGTAGTTTCTTCAAGATATTGCAATAAATGTGTGCTTATTGTGTAGTAACATCCCAGACAAATCTGTCTTGCATTGAATGAGCAATAGGCAATATTTATTTTCCTTATGATAATTCATCATGCACCTAAAAAAATATAATCTTTTTTTATATTCTATTTATACAGCAATTGTAGCCTTCAGTAAGTCTTCCTTGTACCTTTCCTTGAGAATGTGGTCTAATGTGACATCCCTTGAGAAAACACTTGGTAACCACCCAATTCTTGTACCCCTTTCTTTTCTAAAATTGTAGCTCAGTGTATATAAAAGAAAGACCATTAATGTTATTAAAGAAGAAATACCCATACCTTTTACAGAGAAAGCCAGCCCTAGCAAGTTAGGGATGGATAATAAATAAGTATCTATATCATAGTCAAATGGGGATTTATTCTTTTTCCATTTCCCAGTGAAAAGCCCTAGGTAACCTGAAGTAACATGAAATGTAATAGTACTCATATAGCTATAGGTGTCCAACTTAGATGATACCATAATCCTTAGTTCTGGTGTTGAATTTTTGTTCCAAATTGAAGTCAAAAGTCACCTAAGGAAGGAAGTGTAACACAACATATAACAACTCATCTATAGTTTGTAACACAAAAATTGCATACCTATAAAGGGCATAGTTAACAACATTCATTTTACTTGTAAGCTAGATTCTTGATTTTTGAAACAAGAAAAACTCATACTCAGTCCTGCACATGGGTCTGCATGGCATATCCCTGTTGTCCTAAAGACTTAAGGGTCTGCCTAAAGAAGAGATTCTTGAAGAATGGGGGCCTTAATGACATGGATTAGTTAACATATTGATACTTAGGTATTTACAGTTGAAGTTACATCTTTCTAAGGATAATAGTTCCTTTAGTAATCTGAGAGTAAATAGTACAAGGCAACACAATGTTTTGCCATTTATCAGGCCTAGCATAAATGACACAGCCAGCATAAAGATGAACCAATAACCAAATTGTATTTGATACAAAAGGGTCAGTACATGGGTGGGCACTGGGGGTACAAGTCAATCAGATTATATATAATTGATATCAACCCCAATGACCCCAACAACAACACCACACAACCAACAATAAACAGTGAAATACAGTCTTACATAGAAGGGACAGGAGACAATCAAGTCAACAAGCCAAACATGTAAGACTGAGAAAGCCACATACTGGATCTCTACACAGCCCACATTTACAAAGGCCAGACCTGACTGGAGCCCAGTCCCAGAGAGGCAGGAGGTCCTTCCCCAACAGGAAACTCTGCAAAGTGCATCCACCTCACACACAGACACTGCCCCTTCCTGCAAGTGGTCCCAGCTTTTATCCCTGGGTGGGACACCTGACCTTTGCTTACTTAATGCAGACACCTGGGGCTCCTTTACCCAATGGCTCTCCCTGCAAGGCTGCTGCACCCTGGAGGGAAGCTTAAAGGTAAATTCACCCCCCCTTTGTGAAGGGCTGTGGGAATCACCCATACATCAACCTTAATTTGGGGCTTGGGGTTGAAACCCCAGCATTTCACACAGCAAGTGATCTATGGCATTTTAGTAATCTGAAGGCATACAGCAATAAGGAAATCTTAGATGATAAAAATATTTTGCTTTTACCTTTAGTACATTCCCAAATTCTTCATACCAGAGTGAAATTTTTTCAGGATGTTTTTCTCCATTGTTTCTGCTCTTTCATTCACAGGTTTGGTAGAACTCACTTAGGTGAGTTCCTCCCTTTGTATCTTGGGAAAGACATAGCTGACAAACATTTGAGCGCAAGATGTGAACACATAGCACATTCTACTCTGCAGCCAACACACAAGTCATAGGAGACACTGCCTAACATAAATGAGAAGCGTGAGGGTTAGGACAGCCTTAAAAATCAGATGCCAAATCTAAGATGAGAAATTGATCCAATATTCATTGACAGGACCACTTATTTGAGTTTAGTTATAAGGTAACATTTACAGTATTTACAAAATTACATATTGCTGATCCTTAGCATCTTCCAAGAACTACTGAGCCTTAAGAAGAAAATTCATTGGCAAGGTCAAACATTTGACATGAAGTTGTTTAGTACTAAAACAATGCAATATCATGCTGCCTATTTTGATTGTGCTACTTAGAAATGTGCTACTCCTTCTATAAAAATGTAAAGCTGTCCTAAATTGGGTTAGAGCATATGCTTTTTCTAATGTGAAAGATCATCAGCATTCTCTGATGTATAGGGAGATGGCATACTATCGGTCCGTTTATCATTCTAACCATTCCTACATCTTTCCTTAAAAAGAAGAAAAAGAACAAATGCCTAGTTCCCCTGTATATATGCAGTAAATTTCCATTATTGTCGTTGCAGTTTCAGATGCTACTATATAAAGGAAAAAAATTGATTCAATTGGAGAAAAACAGTATATAAGAAATGAATATTCTTTCTTGTTGATTTATAGTGAGTGACAAGTCATGTCCACAAATTAATTTTGCCAAAAATGTTTCAAATACATTGTGAAGGAGAACTAGTACTGAGTAAAGTCTTCCCAGCACAACTGCAATGAAATGTGTATTTAGAGATTTCCCATTGCCTATTGTTATGATCTTCTAACTTACCTAACAACAGCTATATAAATAATGGCATTGAGTAATTATTTTTTTTTTTTTATTCAGGAAGTATGTTGCCTCAAGGGCTTTTCTGGATTCACGAAAAATTTTCATTATTAATTTTTATGCCATAGTATTTACTCACATACTGAGGTGATTATTAAAAACTGATTCTAAAGTGGTACCTTAATAGTTTATATTTGCTGTAATTATGTCTTTAAATGTTTATCACCCAAAGCTTCTTGAATATATAGCATGAGAAATTAACAATTTAAACTGAAGATTGCTGCATGAAATACTTTGGTATTCCCAAAACAAACTTTTGCTTTTTCTTCTGTAAGATGACATTGAAAGCAAACTGGAAATACTGGCTGTAACGTTCTCTGTGATTTGCCTAAGCCACTCAACAGGAAATAATGTATATTTTAGGTGGCAGAGGGCAAGTGTTTCCATACCATTAGACTTACCATTCTGAAACTTTTTGCACCTTCATGTCCACTTGCTTCTGGAAACATGATGCAATAGGAGGAAAAACGATACCTTTTTCTTAGTGGTGTTTTTATGTTTTTATTTTGGAGGTGTTTTGAAATTTAAGTGGTTATTAATTTTTTTAAAATATTCAGAAAACAATATAAAAGCAGTTCTTCAGCTGCTTGCCATGTACTTCTCTGCTAGTAAAGTTGTTTAAGTTCTCTTTTGCTAAATGATGCAAAAAACCATTAGTAATGATGTTAATTTAAACCACTCTTCAATAAATGTATTTTTTTTTCTGCAAAGTTAAATACATAGCTATTAGATGAATAGCAAATGTGACCTGATGCATCACCAACTACATTAGCACATACATTTCCATGAGGGAAACTGAGAATTAGCAATATGCTATGGGTGTTTTCTCAGGTACAAACAGAATATTTGAAATATTTATTTTGTTGACACTGATATGAGAAAGGTTTCCAAAATTTTTCTCTTCCATCAACTTCTCACTGCAGTTAAAGCATTCTCCAAATCCCATGATTTTTCATAACAGGTGCTCACTGAAGTTATCAAAGGCTATAGATACTTTTTAGAAACGAATACTGTAACATAATTTCATGTCCTTAATTCATTAGCTACACTTGGAGGCTGTGTCAGCACAGAAAAATGATATGTTCATTTCCTGCAAGAAGAGTTAAAAAAGTTTCCCTTGTACTAAACCTTATACTCACAGAAGGTGATCACTGTACAAAACCATTGGCGGATTGGTCACATGAGTCATCATTTGGAACTGATTTTTTGATCATGTTTTGTATTCATTAAACTTGATGGGAAATAAATGAGTGTAACAGAGAATGTAGTATGCCCTAAGTAGAAATACTCTGCAGTAACAGCAGTTACTGACAACTTAAAACCAAATGATAGCAAGGCTTCAAATTACTTGAAATTCACCAAGATTACAAAGGTCAGCTATCAGAAATAAGTCTACTGAGGAATTACAAAGTCTTTTTAACCATCAGACAGCAATTAGAGAGGCAATTTACATGGTATTTTAAATTTTAAGGTATTGAGCTGTTAAAGTAACTGCTTGAAATTAAATAGCCACAGTTGTATAACAGTTTACAAAACAGTGTTTTCATAGTAGAAAAATATTCTCTACATAAGGATAAAGACTGTCAGAAAATTCAGGTGAAACGTTTTACATTTGCTTGATAACTTATAAGACAATAGCACATTTTTAAAAGAAATTATTTCATTGTTGCTTGAATTCAACCTTTCATTTCAGGGCAAGAATTTCTCATTTTTCTTGCTGGGGTTAAATCCCTTAATTTTGTGTCTTGGTATTACATTTTCAATTTTCAATCTATAGTAAATCTTTCCAGTGTAAACAAATCAATTAATCACCAAAGTCTATTCAGTTAAGAAATTCTCTTGACTTGGCTAAAGGGAGAATGATTATGCCAAGCTCCATTGCGGTTCTGACAGGCAATAAGATAATATCACGTAGTAAGTAAAATAACAAGCAGAAAACAAGGTAACCTAAGGCAAGAGAAACCAAAATGGCAGAAATACCTTTTCAAACATATAAGAAAACTGCTTTAAAATTGTCTGCAAGAGAAGTTTAGGAGAAGAAACTGTACAACTACACAGTTTGTAATGGTTAGACAAGAAGTTAATTGCACATCATTTTGAAAACTACACACAACATAATTAATTTAATAAAGATTGAATAAAATAGAATTTTACATGTTATGTTTTATTGGAAACACTATATGTTCTACCAGTTAATACACTTAGGGTGTCCAAGAAATATTCAGCAGATGTTCTAAACTAAAAATATTAATGCTAAAAATATATTTTCGTATCAGTAAAATGAAGACACGTTTCATGTATGTTACCTGCTTAACACATCTTTTAGCTTCAATTTATTATAATGTATTTTTTTATTATAGATATCATATAAACACAACAAGCTCAAAGAATATTATAGCTGCAAGCAGGTTTAACGATATCAATCCTATCTCAGTGCTTGCATGCAAGCTGACATAGTCTTTAATTATTATTTAGTATTTTTTCCTAAGAATTGTTACCTTATTCAACATATGGAATAGATCATAATATTTCATGTCTTTTTTCTGTTTGTTTTTAACAATTTCTTCTTTTTTTTCAGCTTATCTAAACCTTACTCTAAATGGAGAATTATTAACT
This sequence comes from Athene noctua, assembly GCF_965140245.1. NCBI lineage: Eukaryota > Metazoa > Chordata > Aves > Strigiformes > Strigidae > Athene > Athene noctua. The sequence goes on from NC_134038.1 coordinate 65,885,938, forward strand.
TCTCCATAGGAATTCTTCTGCCTTTTATTAGATATCTAGTGACATCTTACTCATGGACATCTTATCCCATAGTATAAAAACCCTGAAAATCTTGCCTAGGTAGCCTGTGGAACAACCATCATGGGAAGTTTTAGGAATAGTGTGTACCAGACATGGGTTGAAAATCGTGAGCTGTTCCAGCCCTGATTTCCCTGGGGTTTTTTGTTAAAAAGAGAAAAAAAATAAATAAATAAAAAAGAAAACAAACAAACAACAAAAAAACCAAACCATGCCAAAATGCTTGGGAAAAGATAAGCAGATGTGATCTAATGAAGACTTGGCTGAGAAGACCTCAGATTTCTCAGTATTTAGTATCTGCATTTGGTAGAGTTGCACAGACCCATTCTGATCTTGTTCTAGTTTCCTGTTATGACAGTTGGGTCTTGTACTTCCATGTGGTTTTTTCTTTCATTTTCAGTTCATAATCTACTGTCTAAATCTGTCCAACTCTGCCAATCCTGCTGAAAGTCAGTCTCATAACCCACTTGATCTTTGTTTTCCCTTGGGGGTGTTTGTCTTTTCTGTCTGCTTCCAACTCTTTTTCTCCTCTGGTTCAAAAGTCTTAATCTTGCAGTCAGAACCTACTCTTACAATGGATTGTGCTGGGAACTTTAACTAGGAGAGATACTTAAGGTATCCTTGTGAGAAATTAGACCAAACTATGGAATTTTTATTTCTCTGCCTGATAATTCCATGGAAAAATAATTATTGTCTTTTATGATCTGCCAGGGATCCTATCCTGTATTTTAATTACTGAAGTAGCTTATTGTCCACTTGCAAATGTTTTTACTACCCTTGACGTTATGTGATTTTTGGGAAGGGAACAACACTATCCTACTCTCAGAGGAAGACCAGGCAAAATAATAATTGAAATCTTTTTTCATTGCTTCACCACCTTTTTTTCAGTCGTGTGTAATTCTCAAGGTTTCTCAGTTCAGAAGTTGCCCCTGTATGTAATGTTCATCAGTCAAAAGATGAGATGAATTAATAGGGGTGTCAAGTTAGACTAGAGTCAGCACAGATGTTCTTCAGAAATACCGTGCTCTTACCTCCTATGCTTCAGCTCAACAAACTACACATGAAACTTAGCCTTACAGTATGCTAATTTGCTCCTATTATAATATTGCCTTTATTTAAAAACAAACTACAGTCTACCAAGTACCAAGCTATTGCAGTTATCCCCAAGAGCCTTACTTCTAGTTGTGACTGTTGTCTCAGTTTTCACTAATAAAGAAGCCAATTACACTTTCAGCAGGTCACTCTCACAAGGGAGCTACAGAGTGCAGTGGCTGTCTCTTTCCATCTTACCACAGTCAGACATTAGATCTATAGTGTGCTTGTCCCTCTATAATAATACATTTTGTACTAGGTAGCAGAGCCTGGTTTTAATAAACTGTAGTGTATACCAGGGCACTGAGGGGATGGCAGCTCCCTGCAGCTGGAGCACCTTGAGAAGTGGGGGCTCCCCATGAGGTGTCCTCCCAGCCAGGTCCCATCACGCTGCCCCTCCCGGTAGCTGGGCAACCAGGGAGCACCGGGACATGCCCAAGCCCGGGCATCAGGCACCTCCCTGGGGACAGGGATGGGCTGAGGTTGGGATGGGAGGTGGGCCTGCGGGTGGACCTCTGCCAGAGAGGACAGGGCTGTGGGGAGCTGGAGATGGGCAGGGCTGTAGCATCGCTGGGGCAGGGGGTGACAGGGGGTCCTGGGCCATGGGCAGGGCAGGAACCTGGGCGTCCCTGGGTCTCCCAAAGGAGAGCCAGCTGTCCCCAGCACCCTGCTTGGCCCTGCAAGAGGCAGTCATGGCTCCAGCACTAGCTGGGAGCCAGCGGGCACAGCTAGGGCCTTCAGGAGACAGGCCCCAAACACAGCCAGGAGCTGCCCCGGGGAACCCAAGGAAGCAGAGGACAAGGCAGAGGACACCAGCAATCCCCGAAGAAGCCCAAGAGGCTCTCAAAGACTTCATGACACTGGTAACAGAGGTCAGTGGGTCCCAAGGCCATAGCAAGGGCCACAGCACAATGAGAGATGAGGAGGAGGCACCAGCACAGCTCATCTGAATGACACAGGACCCTCAGTCCATGAGGTGGGAAAGAGACAAATATTTCTTCAGGTGATGCCTGAGTTTTAATAAAACCATTTTGCCTTGAGAACAAACAGTCAGTATTATTTGTGTGGCCAGGATTGCTTCATGTAAGACTAGAGAATTGGTCATAATGAGCTTCAGTAGTGGTGGGGGTTGCAGTGTGGTGCAGGAGGAAGACATGGGCTGTCCTGTGCTGCTCACAGCTGGTTCATGCAGCAGACAAAATGAACCTACCACATGCCAAATGTGAGGAGTGTATGTCACCTCTGAGAAAATGGGAGAGGAAAAAAAATAAAAAAGATTTAAAAACCCCGAACCACCAGCTGTGGTAATTCTGGAGCCACAAGGGCAAAAATGTGCACACACGAGGTCCAGCTCTCTGATCAGCAGATTTAAATACAATGAGAGGGACTAGACATTTTCAACCTTTCCCTTTCAAACAATCCTGTTGATCACACCAGCACTGCTTCAGCTGTCAAGGGTGCAGAGCCAGCAGAAGTCCCCAGCCTGTGCTCCCTGGAACATCGAAGCGGTGAAAGAGGTACCTCCCAGTGGTGTCGGTAACCTCTGTCAGAGCTCTGTTTGCCACATTCCAGGCCCAGCCAGACAGCTTTTATGTTGGAAAATCCCACTCACAGTTATGGTCTGAGGAGGGAATAGGAAGAGGTAGAATGAAACAAGCCCTGCATCCTGCAAGTCATGTTGAAATAGGGCACTGCCACAGCCAGAGCTCAGAAAAGCCTCCCCTTTGGCAAGATTCTTCTGCACTTCTCTTAAGCGTGTGCTCCTGGAAGATGACATGTTGGGAATAAGCCCCAAGTGCACATGCAGTACAGCTAACAACAGTAATAAAATATTATACAATATCTTTTTACCTAACAACTCTAAATTTTCAAGTATGGTTTAAAACCAGCTCCACAAATGCCAATTATTGGGTTGTTTTGCTCTGGCTGCCTCTTCTGCAACATGCTCACTCCAATCATAAATAATTTCAGAATTGTCTGGAGTATAGGCACAACATGCTTTTCCAATTAAGGCACTATTATAAGCAAATATAAAGTCAAGTGCTAACCTGTTTTGGGGCATGACTGTATGGGTAGCAGTCATTTCAGTTGCTATTTAGTCAAAAGAATCTGCAGTGTCATTACTAGTTCGCTCTAAAATAATAGCTAATAAACCAATTTATTTCATGGGGTACATAACAGCCCCAAATCTTTCATGCTCTGAGACAGATCAGCTTTCCTGATATTATTCAGCAGGAAGAGAAAACAAATCTGAGGTTATACATGATCCAAACCAATCCCATGGGAGCCACGAGTGTGCAAATCAACCACAAATGAATTAGGGTCCTAAAGAAGTACATGGAGAAGATGATGTGAACTCACTATTTGGTGAGATATCAATGAAACATCTACTATTAGTCTGACAAGTAATAGTTTTGGTACAATTACTGTCCCATGCAGTATGTTCCATTCACTGTCAAGTAACAAGCATTCCCAGGGGCCCTCAATCCCTGATGGAGCGCAGGAGCCAGAGCTTCACACATATTGGTATCAGATCAAGTCGGAGCAGTTCAAATTTATTGTCATCGAGGATAATCTTGAATTTCTGCCCTCTGGAGATACCAGACTGGTGTTTCTACCCACTAATTACATGCCATAGGACACATGGGGACACCTTTACTAGAGTGAGGAGGTATATGGTAATGCAACATTTTGAAACATTTAAGTCTTCGGCATAATGGTAGGCCAATTGAGGAAAGGTATTTTTATGGTTTATATGATTATATAAAGACTTTTGACTTTTGGAGGACACAGTGTCTTTATGTGTTCTGTCTTGTTGATCTTGTTATCTGCATGTTACTTGGCCAGAACAATATGATCCAGACTAGTTCTGTTGAAGATAACCAGAGAACAATTAGCCATACCCATCTTGGAATCTGGGAGTGAGTTAGTTTCTTCTCTGGAGAGCACAGAAACTTTGTTGTGGCAGGTTTTCTTTGTTCTGCTCACTGGTAGATGCTTAATCTTCTACTGGACTCAAATCTTGGTTTTCAAGACTTGGTTGATTTTTTTCGGTGTTGCAGTTCTCAGACAGGGCAAACAGCAATGAATTGGAGTTTAATGGAGTCATCAACGTTTTTACAATGAGAAGCAGGTATCCACGTTGAAAGCCCTTGACATTGAATAGCTGTGCGAGTAGTCAGAGTGATTTGATAAGGTCATTTGGTTTTTTCCATCTAGGCTGGAGTGCTTTTTTTCTTCTTTTTTCTTTTTTAACTGGTTGATGCACCTTGATGTAAACCCAGTCTGCAGGTTCCTAAGAGCAACACAGTTCAGAGGCAGGTTCTGAAGGGGCTTTTTCTACCTATGAGTAAATAGTCCTCACACATTTTATTAAAGCCTTGCAGTAATTTAACATGTCATCATCAGTTATCTGTAAATTGGATTGATACAGAGGCTTTGATGGGGTATGCAGTAACTTTATGTGTCTATCCATTAACATTTCATATGGGGTTAGTCTGTGGTTTTTATTCACAGTACTCTTGATGTATAGTAGCACCAACAGTAAATTGTCTGACCATTTAAAGCCATTTTTTTCCACAAATTTTTGCTAGTTGAGTTTTTAAATTGGAACTCTTCCATCCTGGAACAGGATGCAACACCCTAAAACCCTGTGCCTTCTCTTTAAGTGAAATAAGACCATTCTACTGTGCAGAAAAGTATGCAGATGATGCTTTAATGCATGTCATCTTTGTCGCTCTAATTGATTTGCTGTTTATAATTTAAGTTTTAAATGCAGTGCTCTGTATATTTTAATCAACCTTTGTTTTATATGTGATAGTTCTCATCTGATTTGACTTTGTCCAAACTGCTTGAAAATGTCTTTCAAATATAAGAGAGCATGGGAGCGAAGAAGGTGCAAAAATTATCATTTTACTAAGTATTTATTTGTTAAATATTTTTAAATATCTATGTAGAATCTTTACTACAATGAAATGACAAATCTTCAGCTTTAATGTGTTTCCCATCCTGTATTAACAGTCTTAACACTAAATAAGCTGATTATTGGCTTACATCTTGAAGGAAGCTACATCCACTTACATAAAAGACCCTTTTGAACTTATTTCTGGGAAGACTGATAGGAGATACACTTCATCAAGGAGTATTTGTCTTCTGCTGAAAACAGCAGAAACTTCACTTTCTGTTAAAACATGAGGCAATCTCATCCTCTTGTCTGGGATGTCTTTCTTCAGAAAAACTTCCTAGGATTTTTTTTTTTCCCTTAGAGAAACATTTTCCTTTGCAAGGGCGTAGTCCAGAAAACCATTCCCTTGGGCCTTCTTGATTTTTGCAGGGAAGTTTATTTATTGCTCACTGTATCTGATCTGTCTTACAGACATGTTTCATTTTTATAAAATTATTATTCTTTTTCGCATTAAATACTTAGAAAACAGTGTATTCATAACCTTAAATGCCACAGGCTAACATAAATATAGATCATAGCATATATCAATATTGTTATTTCACTGTATCCTAGTGTTGTGAATTCCATGATGTTTTGTAGAAGTTTATGATCTTTCTGCCTCTCATATATGCTCCTTCATCTGTTCTTAACTGAGCAGGCAAATTAATTGATGAATTCAGTAATAGTGTGAATCCAGAAAAATGCTATTTTTCATTAATGATATTAAAAACTGTGATATGGAAATGTGAAGTCTGAATTTTCTTTATGTTCACTGGGAGTTTGAGCAGGTATAGATTAACTCAATTTAATTTTATCATTAACTTCAATGGGAAGAAAATTGAACCTTAGCAGAAAAAATAGAGGAAAGGGGGAAAAGGCAAGAAAGAAAATAATTCTAAAGCACTAAAATATTAATTTTTTTAGGCTTTGATTAGCAACAACAAGAGCTAGGTTCAAATTTTAGGAACCTCTATAAAACACTTGCTCAGCCAGCAACCTGAGGAACATTATCTGATCCTCCCAACTTGGAGGCATGTTGGTTAGGTACGCAAGGGGGAAAAAGATAAACCATCAGGGTAGATAAACATGCAGTACAATACCTGTGCACCTGTGACAAAGGTCTCAGCTTGGATGCCCTTGGGAGGCAAGAGCTGAGCCAGGTCTTTGCTTCCCTCAGCCTGCAGCAATGTCCCACTCATAGTTTGGAGTTAACCCACCATGGATATTTATATGTATCTCCACCTGGCTCTTCACGTTGGAGGTGTTAGAATATTTACTATTTTCAGACGTTCATGGTGTGTAATGATACATCTCGCTTCCCAAAGTCCAGTAACTCCTGTGCAGAGGGTCAAACATGTCTGCTGAGAAAATGCTTCTGCAACCTTTTTGTTTTCCAGAAGATGTCATGGAACCTTCCAGCATGAGTGCTTCATTTCACTAAGGACAAAAATGAAATTGGTATAAGTCCATTTTCAAGAAGGTAAAAAAAGGACAGCCTGTTTCTTCCTGAAAATTGAAGAAAATTTTGCTTTAATTTGCTCAATGCAATGGATTACTTCATACATGTTGTAGAAGGTTATGGTAATCCAGGAAAATAAGGACTATTGAAAAGGCTGTAGTGGATCTCACAGTCTAATTTCCTCTGACTGACACAGGAAAAATCAGGACCCTAGTGAACAAAGCTCTTTAAAAGAAAAAGCAGTGTTTTAAAAAATAGTTACTTGAATGCTTTTCCTGTCTTCACTGCTTTGTGGCTAAAGGGAGGCTTTTCCTTAAACAAAAGTGTCTGCCTAAGGACATAAAGTGAAAAGCTGTTACTAAGGGGAAAAAAAATACTTTTGGCTCTGGATGACTTCAAATGGTAAACAAACAAAAAGAGGCACAGTTTAGTTCTGAATTAAGTTTTGTTACAATACTACATTCTTCTTCAAGTCTGAACTGGGCCTAATGGTTTGGTTCAGTTTCGTGCTGCTATCATATCCAGACAGATATTTCTACAATATGTGCTCAAGTGGTAGTGTTTGACAAAGATTAGCTGAGGTTGTGAAATCCTGCTACACTGATTGGACAAAAAAAAAAAAAAAAAAAATCATAAAAGTAAAGCTGTTCCCTTGAGATTTCTGTTCTTTAGAAGCATATTTTGTTGGTTCTGAGAAAGACATGCATCTCTCAGTATTTTTTTTAAGTTCACAATGCTCTTCTCTCAAAAAAATGAAGTAGACAAGGCAATACTTCTCCTTCAGAACTATCTATCTAGCTATATCTATGTTTAATTATAAATGAATATTTGTATGTCTGATTTATACAGATTCTTTTATCTCTATAATGATTCTTTTCCAACAAGTGATGTTTTAAATTTCTCATTTAAAACCTATTTCTGTATTTTGCTTTAACATGAAAATTAAAAGAACATACACACATATTCAGAAGCAAGTAATTAATGTTATCTTATTTTGAAAATGGCAAGTAGCTCTATATCGCTTTTTTTCCCCCATAATTACATGCCAAAAGATCTATTAGAAGAGAATGTAATTCATTTCTAAGAAAGATCAGTATCAGTGGTGATGTGGAATAAAATGTTTCTCAGCACTCTAGCTGCCAAAAAAAGGTTTCTTTTTTTTTTAATTTTTATTTTGTGGATAGCTGTTTCAAGCAACATTAGTCTTTAAAATCACAAGTAGGAAAACACGGCTTTTTCAATGTATTTTTATCCAAATCTAATTTAAAAGGCACATATTTAGTTTTAAAATACCAAAACCCCACTATTCTTTGTTTGATTTAATTCTGTCAAACCTAACAGGACCCTCTAAAATCAGAAATTTTCCCAAGATTAAGAACTTAAGGAAAAAATACACTAAGATTCACAGGGGAAAGATTGATTACTTCTGAAATCCTTCTTTGTGTATTGCATGTTGTACAAAGAGTAGAAACGTATAGTTTGGGGAATTGATAAATACATACTATATAATTTGGGGGGCAGAGAAGACTCCAAATATTATCTTTAAAAGCCGGATTTCCATTTTAATTGTGAATACTGTCATAGGGTAGTTCATAACAAATTAGTACCACCTAAATATCATTGTGGTGAAGTAGAACTGCTTATGAGTCCATCTGACTGCATAAGGTTTATTTCTTCATGTATTTAGTGTTCTGAAATGCCCGGAAAAAAATAATTTGTGGTAATTATGTTACCATGATGAAGAAAATATTAAATAACATAAAGGATTTGCAGGGTATGACTCCAGAGCAAAGACTTTGAGATTTCAAAATTGTGAAGTAATAGAAACAGACAAAGTATTACAAATGTACATATATTCATTCTGTTTAAAGAGCTTTTTTTCTGCCCGAAGGTAGAAAGAACAGAGGAACGGTTTATTCTTGCAAAGAAAAGGGACTACAGATTGCTCTGATGAGCTGATGCGTACCAGAAAAAATAAAGAGCCAATCAGAGTTCTAAGAGAAAAATGGCATTGCAGTCTGTGAAATACCAGAGGAAACATCAAAATGTGATGCATGATGGATGCATGATGTAACAGCATCTGAAACACATTGGCTTTTGATTTTCCTTAAAAAAAAAGCCAAAAACCCTCCAATAAACCAATTCTGTGACATTCCTAGAAAGCCCTTCAACCTCCCCTCCTTCCTCAAAGCCCCAAAACATTAAATGTTACAGACAGAATTTCCTGCAACAAAACATATTTAAGTTGCAAATTATCAACATTGTTATGTTAATTATTTGTGCATTTGCAGATACTGTGTGACCTTGCCTGTATCTGCATTGTCTTTTGATACTTTTTCAAATTTTAGCCCAGTCTATGTTGTTGTTTTGCTGTATATCACTCAACTTATTTTGTGCAGCATCTAGGCTCTATCTCATGAGATTCATGCTTTGACTGGAAATAGATACAAAAAAAAGAATCAGAACATAAAATAGATGGAATACATTTTAGAAAACATATCTGCAATGGGTTCTGTTGGTAAATATAGTTTCCACCTGATTTATCTTTGCAATATCTTGCTAGTGGTTATTGTCGCTGGGAAAAACAGTCAAAAATATGTTATAAATAAATATGTAAATATCCCTATTTCATTGTGACATAAGCAATGTTCACAGTACCAGGATAAAGACATGCTAGTAAGCAATGTTCTTATTTTTATTTTTTGAAGACAGATCTGATATTTAAAACTGTGTAGTTCTGTTAGAGTTGGTTTGATGTTTCTGAGAAATGGAAATTTTCATAGCATTTTCATTCCATTATTCAACTCTATCAAAGTTTCAGAGTGCATAAGGCAATATAGTTCATTTCACTTGTTCTGTTTCCTCTTTATCTGATGATTGAACTTCAAGTAATTTTCTTCTTAACTCATCTTGCCACCTGAAAATAATAGGTTCATAGAAAACTAGGTTTGTATTCTGAAGCATTATTTCAGTAACATCAATTTCAGGCAGTGTCCATATGTCTCGCTCTTCACTGAGAAACTAAGGGTTTTCATATGTAACAACCTGCAGGATCAGATACACAGGCTCTGAATCACCTGCTTTAATATGTCGAAATTGCTTGCCTGTTTCTCATCACCATGCTGTTAGCTCAGCACGACTTAGGAGTCAGAACTCTAGTAGACTTGTAGTTTATATTCTCAATTAATATTTGCTAAGGCTTAGTTCCTTCCCAATTAATATTGCAGTTTATTTTCTGATATTTTATATAAGACTCCTTCTCTGGTAGCTGTTTCTGGTTTTACTGGAAAATGGTGACTTTTTTTTTAAGGAGTATGTGATCTTTATAGTTACTTATTTTTTTCAACCAGTGCTGCTTTTCTTGCATTTTTATTTAAAGGAAAATTTTGAGTGTCTACTGAAATCCTTAATTTTGGTTCTGAAAATTAGATGAGTTTTAAAAGTCTCTGTTACATTGCCCATCTCTGCCAGGCATTCTCTACTTGAAGAATCTCAGGAATCAAGAACAAAGTTTGTTTCTCTTTTCCTAAGATATATGTTGGCTTCAAATGTATAGATTTTGCTCAGCATGGGAACCTACATCTTATTAATTCAATGATGTAAGGAAACAAAAAAATATTAAAGAGTAGTATAAATTAAGTAAATGGCTGATTTAAAGCACTCATGTACAATAATATTGCTCTTAAAAATAATGTAAAAATCGGCTGATGTTTTTGCTGTAGAGATTAGTATTAATGTAGCTTGAAAGAGTATGAAAATGTATTAATCTGGTTAAAAAATTAAAATAAGAATAGTTTTCCTCTGTATCATTATTCATATTAAATCAGATAACTGAGTTTAAGAGAATAATTTCTAAATACATCTGGAGGAGAGCCATTGGCTTGCAGGAGCATACTCATTTGTCCTGTGATTCAGCCTTAGCATATCTGTGCTCACTTTATTATGCAGTACAAATATATTTTAAAAACTGGAAATCTAGCTGGTTCAGGCAAATAATTATTAAATTCATGTTCATAGCTGATGAAGAACGGTATGGTATTGATGTAGAAAATAAACTAAGGGTGAAGGCCATGTGGAATTCTGAAGTTAATTTATCTCAAAAACCTGAAAGTTACCATACTCTATAATAAGGTTCTTAGTTGGCAGAGTCCATCACTTCCGTGGCACACAGAGTTTTGCAGAAGAGACCCACCTGTGAGTGGTATCCTAAAACTCACTGAGCAGCAGGAGTTGGAGTGCAGTGGTGACAGAAGGTATATAGAGACAGTTCTGTGTGCAGACTCACGTGTCTTACACCTTGCTTAACTCGGTTTCTGATCTCTCCTAGGTGCACATTTTGGAAGAATCAGAGTAAAACCTAAGATACAAAAAATCCTACTGCCAGTGCAATTGCCTCATATAATAAGATTCACAAACTTATTGAAATCCTTTTTAAGAGTGAGAAGGAAATGTGCTTCTCCCATCCTACTGGGAAACTGTTTTAGGACCTCACAGTGTGATGATTGGAAAGTACTTTCTAATCTCTAGCCTACAGTCAGTCACAGCCAGTTTCTGCCCATTGTTCTGCTGCTAGCACCATCTTTTAGTTTAGAAATCCCTTTTCTATCTCTTTGGAAAATAAATGATAAAAAAGCAGCAAGACAAAAAAGCAAAAGTTTTCCTGGTTTTGCAAGGGCATCATGAAAATCAGCACTGGTGATTTTTAATCTCTACTGTGAGAAGAGAAACCTCCTGAAAACCCTGTTATGAAACTGCAGTTTAGAAGGGAAGTGAATATTGGAGTGACTGGACGCTAAGGTGCTTTGATTTCTCATTTTGCTGGGTCTGGTTATTTTTCCTTTGGAATAAGCTTCTCAATTGCTGTAAAGCTGTACTGCCTTACTAGAGATGTAGGCTTCTGACTAAATATTGTGCTGTACCTGAGACAGACATTTTTGCTTTTGATGTACTATCTTAAAAAATGTAAACATGTATATCTCAGTAGAGAATCCAGTTTACAAGAAACATTAAGTCCTAAAGGTGAGACTCAAAAGACTGGTTAAGAGATTTGGCATCAGCCAGCAAAAAATGCTCATGAGGTTATGGATTGCCTCAAATTAGCTGGTGTTGATTAGGTGAAACATGGACAGAGGAGGAGGCTGGCATCCTCTAGGAATAGGCACCTCCACGAGTGCACCTGTATTAACAGCGCACAGATAGGTTCTCTTCTGCTCTCCAGTCTTCTTATGTCTGTACTTGATGTGATGTGCAGCCCATGTCTTTGCACCACCAATAATCAGATAGGGTTTTCATGATTTTTCGTTAGAGAAAATGCTGCTCAGTATGTGCCGAGAGTTTGGTAGAGAGACGTAAAGTTTCTAGGAGGTTATAAAGAGCTTGGTTCAAAGAGACCTGGATTAATGAGTCCTTCTGTCCAAATTCTCCAAACGAGGCAATTAGACTGAAACTTCTTAACTGAATCTCATTAGCCTGTCCAGTCTGTGTTGTCAAGCAGCTGAGCCATGTACCCACCACTCCAAAACTATGTATAGCTGGGGGGGAGGGGAAGGAGGGCTTAGGGAGGAACACTGTCTTTTGTGTCAAAATTGCCTCATGAGCATTTAACTAATTTTACCACATTATCTGCAATTTTAGACTGTGCAGCCTAAATTGGTTTCACATTTGAGAATAAAAACAGGCTCATGAAAATAATCTGTGTTGAACTACATTTTTCTAAATGATAAAAGTTTTCACTTTCTTCATATATATGTATATCTATATGCCAAAGTAGAGGATTTGAAGTTAACAATAAATCGGATTATTATAGTATTGCATTAAGTTTTAGTCATTTCAGATCTTTTTGCGTAACTTGTTATTAGAAACTGCTTGACTTCACAGTCTATGCAAGTCAGCACTGGTGCTAAAAAATTCTCAATATTACAAAACTTTTCTTAGCATCTAACCTAAGTGACCCTTCTCCAAATTTAAGTCCACTCTTTCTTCCTTTTTCACTTTGGACATGAAGGAGATTTTTTTAACAAACATGGAGTGTCCTTCAGTTTTTCAGCTCTAAACTAGAGTCTCAACAGTGTTTCAGCTTTCTCTTGGGGAGCCTTCTTATGGACCTGTAATTATTCTTTTTGTTGTCACTTTGAAATCTCTTCACTACCAGTTACTTGCAATGTGGTACTCACAGCTGAATATAATACACCATCTTCTTGGTGCTACCCGTTTTAGAGTAGAAGGAGTCCATTGGATGGCTAAAAGGATTCCACTAGATGGCTGAAGGCTCTGCACTTCTTCCACTTGGCAGGGATCATGAAGGGGCGTGATGATGTTGACACATGTTCAGCTTGCGAGACGCTAGGATCTCTAACCCCTCTTCCACAAAACAGTTGTTTCCCATTCTGTCTTTGTGCAGACGATTGTTCCTGCTTAAATGAAGAAGCCTGTACATGTCCTAATTTGTAGATAATTCCTTCAGCTCATAAAAATCCTCTTGACCCTGTTCATCAGTGGAATTGCAGCACCTCCCAGTTCAGAGTTATGCATCCACTCTATATTCCTACATTTTTGATATCTAAAAGCTAGCTTATGAGACACTGTCAGAGAAAATCCAATTAAGTCTTAAAAGCCTGATTCTGAGTTTTATACCTATCCACAGCTTCTAATCCATCCTCAGGCTTTTTATGCTGTCACAGAAGGAGATTTGATTGATTCTATGTTACTTGGAGAGGTTTTTTGTCAAATACGTTCTTTTTGGTATTACTCTTCATTTTTTCTTTCATACCTTCAGAAATAATTAATTGGATTATTTCTGCAGATATTCTAGCATAATATATAGAATCTCCATACCTTCTTTATTCCTTTTTATGGGCAGTCATTCTTTTCACCTCTGCAACTTTATATTTCACAAGTTATCTGAGATCACTTGGGCAAGTTCTTTAAGCTTACTAGCATCAACTTTATCAACTTTATTCTCTACTTCCTACCATTTTCCCCTTTCTCTAACAGATTTTGATGGTTTTAATTCTGTTAACTGTTTATTACTTTTAGTGAAGAACAAAATTAAATAAGTGCTGCAGTTTTCAAGGTCATTTCTCATGACCCATCACTTCTCAGGTTATTTCACAGTAGAATTTCTGCTCACAAAATCAACAGAGTAAGACTTTGCTTGTTTCTTTCCCTATCCTAATATGCAGAGAGAACATACTGTGCCTCCTCAAGTTTGTTGAAGAAGAGATGCCATGAATCAGTAGCTCTTGAACAATTAGAAATCTTCTCAGGGTGAAAATTTTTTTACCTACCTGATACAAATTTCACTGCTGTCTCATCAAGAAACACTGCTATGTAACAATGCTAGCCAACAACATTGCAAAGAAAAAAGCTTTCTTCTCTGCCATTTTTAATAATAATAAGTTTTGAAATTCCATCATGTGAAAGCTAAACAAATAAATAAATTCTCAAAATGAGAAAGACTGCAATCACCACTGAAGTGATTGCTTGCTATTCTACATGGTGGAACCGACAATACCTACTATTCATGTGAAAAATTAGAGGAAGAACATGTGGCTAATAATTCTAAACAATAACACACATTTAAGAAAAGCAAACTAAACAAATTAATAAACATAAAGACCCCAAGTCCACAAAGATGCAGAAGAGTATGAGTGCAATTCACACTGAAACTGATGCAGTGAAAGCATCCTGAATTACAAAAAAATGTCTTAGAGTGTGAGAGCAGCATGACAGTATATAGTTGCCAGGAAGCCTCTTGGTCCACAGACAGGTGTATACTCACTGACCTCCTAATGTAGTGCCTGTTCACAGGAATCTGCGAACTTCACAACATGATCTCACACAACCATTATAATCGATAATTTACTGTTGTGGGAAACCCACTCTGCATGGCAATGGCCATAATATGATGCAGAATGAGCAAATAGTACCTTTTTATATGATGTAATAGTATGAGGGAGCAAAGTACTTCTAATGCTTTCCTTCCTTTTTTGTTTACTCAGCTGTTTTTTGGAAAACAAATTTATTTGACAAAATTTCCTTATTGCCTCACAGGTACACTTTTTTCTTGGGCGTTCTGCATGGGTTTGTTGTTATTAATAGGTTTAGGTGGAAAATGAAACAAAAATCTCACTTCCGAAGATATGTGAATTTACAGAAAAATCACACTGATGCTTCAAAACTCAGACCCATCTGTAAATTCATAATCAATAGTATACTTCCTTCATTTCTAAACTTTCCTGCTTTTTGGATTAGTGTTCATCTTGTCTCCTTTCTTCAATGTTATCTTCCTTTAAGACTTCTCCAGTGCATCCTAAGATTGGTTTCATAACTATATCTGAAGAAAGAATTTAAATCCTTTTCTGAATTTTTCATATTTCAGGACCATTCATTAATTTTATTTTATCTGCTACAGGACTTAGATCTATCAGAATATTATTTGTCAAACTCTACAAGGAGTATTGGAAAATAAGATCAATATTTTTGTCACATCTTTTGTTGTATTAATTTTTTATGTTGACTTTTAAGAAACGTTATAAATAAATTTACACACAAAACAACACAATGGAATTGGGTTGTCAGTGAACTTATGTATATCCAGATTTCAGATATTGCCCTCATACATAAAGGTTTTGAGCTGCAATGTAATTTATACCTACATTTTTCAGAACAATGAAGGCTTATTTCAAACCATTTATATTTATACGATATAATGCATACACTTTTACAATCTATATGTTAAAATTAATATAAATATGTCTAAATTCTTATGTGTTGCATATTTTTATTTATTATTATGTTTGTATTTATTTATTAATGTTTTTAGAAAATTCCTTCTCACCACAGCATGGTTCTTAAATTTACATTTCTTACAGTATTTTTGTTGCTGCCAGTGCAGAACCAGGATAGAATACAGTGAATATAATATCTACGTGTAGCGTTTTGCGTAACAGTGAATAAATTAAAACTATCTTAGCTATGACTCTATAAAGAAAAAGGGGTTTATCTTCAAACCAGAACATTTTTTTTCTGATGGGATTATCATCTCCTTTTATTAATTATTATGATAATTAAACCAGAATGTTCTTGTGCATCAACATTTTAAAATTCTTTTTTAGGACATGAGATGGTTTTCATGTGTAACTTTTTTCTCGGTTGTGACTTCACTGAGCCAACCAAAGGGAGCTGGTTTGAATTGTTGCATTCTCAAAAGGTATAGGAATCCCATTCCTTTTATGCTTAAACATAACTGCACTCTTGAAATAAACATCTCCATTACTGACTGCTGTTTTTCAAACATCACTCAGGGATGTAGTGAAACATTTGCAAAGTGCTGTGTTACATAGGGCATTTTGTGAGAACAGCATGGGACTGTAGCGTTTCTTGGTCTCATATAAAATACAGCTGCACTTGTTAGAACACAATCCAAACTCTCTGCAGTTTTTTTAGACTAAATAGTTATACTTGGGTTCTCCTCCCATTTGCTGTTTCAGACTAGGCACTTAAAATCCATGCCAGAAGATGACAGTGACGTGAGTATGATTGTGTGATCAGTCAGACATATTTCAGGTCTTCACTGTGAACATCACTGCGTGTAGTTAAAGCTCCATAAAAGAAACAAAACTAAATTTTTTTCAAACAAACAAACAAACAAACAAACAAAAAACCCCACAACCAACCGAAGTAGAATTAGCAGTGAAAATTATTTTCAAGCAAGAATTGGATTTTTAACTCAAGATGTGGTAGGAATGGTTGGTTTATGTTCTAAAGCAATAAAAAGCATATGGCACAGATAAAAGCATAATGCACAGATTTGGTTTGTTTAGCCCTGTTTCTTAAGTTAAGGCCAACTGTATGATTTGAATCATCCTGTATCAACAAAAAATTTCTTTGTAACACAGAAGGATCAGCCATTCCTTAGTGAATGCATCCAAGTCTTCTCTCACCCTGATTTGTTTGAATTCTATGTAAGTTCTACAGTTGATTTGCAGTTTGTGTAGAAATACATCAAAAGACATGAGGGAAGAATATGTAATTTATTAAATGCTTTATAGTATTTTTTTAGACCTTATAGACTTTCAAAAAGACTTTACAGACTTTCAAAAGAGTTTCACACCAGTTCAAAAATTACTGCACTCTGTGATATCTCTGGGAAATTTATTTGCCTTGATATACAATCATGATATAAATTTTGGGAATGTTAGAAGTGGTTGTATGACTTCAGGAATCTCTTCCTCATCACCAAAAGAATAAAATGCAAAACTTCCTATTGCAAAGTAATAGTGCCTATGCAGAGTTGGTTTGCATCATGAGGTACATTTACCATAGCTTAAATAAACGAAATTTTTAAAAACTATAAAAAACACATGTCCTGGAACACATGAAACTGAAGTGCTGAAGGACTGACTATTCTCATGAGTCTTTTACATAATACATAGTTGTGATTCTTCAGAAATTATTTTGCCAGATGTATTTTATATCTTAATTAGTTATCATAATCCCAGTGCTAACTACCTGTTCTATAACATTATCTGAATATTACCTTTTTCATGTATTTTAAAACCTTTTAATAGGTTAGGCAATTTTTAAAATATATATTCTACTTGTGATAACTTTCCTTATCAATTATTAAAAATTAATCAAATAAGTTTTTATTTGAAAATCAAATATCTAAAATTTTCTGCCTATAGAAAACTGCAACAAAATAATCTGAAAACAATGTTTTGAACTTAACTATAGAGGATGTGAAATGAGCAACACAATAGTGCTGCTATAGTATTCACTATAGTGTTATACATGTGCTCTGCTTGCAAAGATTTTTACCACCTCAGAATTTTAATTTTCTGTGTTCATATCTTTACCATCAAAACACAGATTGCAATATATGGAAAAAACCCTGTGAAAGTCAAAATTTTATTCGTATTCAAGTATAAACCAGTCTTTGCTTTTAAAACATGAACTCCTGGAGGAAACCACCAGTCTTACTGCTTGTCCTCAAGTTTAAATTATCCACTGCTAAACAGTCTAGACAAATAAATAGTACAAAGAAAAAAAGCTGGTTTTCCAAATGTAGGAAAAACTTCAGAATAAACAGTGATAAGAAGTTGCAAGCAGCATGTCAAATTACAGAAATGTAAAAGGAAGAAGGTAAAATTTTCAATTACATGGAAAAAGAAGAGGAATACCAAAGACAAGAGCTAAATAATACATGTACAAAAATAATCTTCTAAATACTTCCAAGATATGTAGCAAGAGAATGAAACTCAATTTGTAAATACTTCCCCTGGCGAGAGAAAGTTGTTCAGGCATACAAATCTCTCAGATAATTTTTGGCTCCTATGACGTTTTCCTACAGCCAAGAAGAGCTTCCACTTTGTTCTTACTGAATATTTCAAATGTTTTCTCAAATTTATTTTTTAAAACATTTAAAATAAACAAGGAGTATAAAACTGAATATTCTCTGGAGCCATTTAATTGTTTGATTAAATCTCATGTGACTCCAGAGCTTTGGCTTTCTAGAGGAGTACAACAAGAAGATGGTGTTTCCTTAGCTCATGGTGTCACAGCTGAAGCGAACTGTGACATATAGTGCAGAAACAATTCACAGGACAGGTCAGTGTAAGGAATGGTAGTATTATTCATAAATGAGATATTATCAGTATATTCTTGTGCGGAAAGCATAGATAAGAAAGTGAAGAAGGAGTCTGAGAGATCACTTACTTTATTCCACATCATCTATGATAATACACTCATCATTTCTTGTAACATTCTAACCTCCAGGTACAGCTCTTACTGGTTTTCTGTCACTGAAAAATACTACATCAGATTGTGACACAGTATGTTCTTCAGATTCTTTTTTGTAGAAATACTGTCTGCTCAATCACTCCCCATTTTGTACCTGTGCTGCTGATTATTTCTACTTATTTGTGGAAATCATGATAGTTCCTGTTGAGGTAAAATGATATTCAGGTGGTTGCAACTCTAATCTTATCCTTGGAAACACTCATCTATCAAATTTTTTGTGACATCTGTAGGTTTATAAGCATGTCTCTTATCATCCAATTTTGCCACAGAAAAAATACTAGGGAAGAAATAATGTAGTACAATCAAGGAAAGAAAAAAAAAAAAAAAAACCAAAACATTTATCCTAGTCTGCCTTGCTAAAAGAATGTCAAACTTTAAATCCTTTTTTTTTTTTTTTTTTTTTTTAATGAAGAAGATCCATTTTTTTATTGAGGGAAACGAATAACTTCATTGTAAAACCTAGTGAGAGGAAGACCTGAATAACTCAGGCTGGGCCCAGATTTATGTGTAGATACACAAATCCTACTAATTTCAGTTCCTTTAGAGGCTGAATCCTGGATACCAGAGTGCCTGAAATAAGCACTACACCTGCAGCAAGAGAGATTCTTTAAATCTCTGTCATATTCAGACTTCCTTTATTGTGTCTTTGGAATAGAATAACAGAATCTTTAGGTATGTCTCTGCCTCAAAAGAGCATATTTAATACAGAGGACACTCAGCTTTATTCTTCTGTAGGAGTTTCAGGCAGTGAAGGATTAGGTAGTAGTATATTTTGGTTCTCCAATGGTGCAACAGAAAAGTTTCCACCACACGTTCTGGCTCAGAAAAGAAAATATTAAAAATTGTGGCCCTTTTTAGTCAAAGTGAAATACAGTTTTATATAAAGTTCATTTCTAAAAAACTGATACAGGGAAAAGACAGTAGAGCTGTCTCTGTGTTGTCTTCCATTAATCTGATGTCATCTGAATTCAATTAAATTTTGTATCAATGTTTTAAATCAATAAATTCTAAATCCTCTCCTTTCGATTTCCGGTAATAGAACTTTGAAAACTAGGTTATTCTTGCCATTAAACACATGAATGTATACATACATGTGCACCAGCACTCAGCCCTAAGGAAAATGAGGAACTTATTTTATTACAGTCAGCAGTGCGTGACTACACAAAGAAACAAGTCACATGAAGAAGACGGCATTTTTACACAAATTTTGAAGTACAATTCCTCTTTAGTGATTGAATCCAAAGCTAACCACAGTCCTTATTTACTTTACAAGGTTTCAGATCTGGCCTAACAACCAAATGGAGAAGACTTTATCTTCTTTTTTTTTTTTTTTTTTTTTTAATTAGAATAGAACTCTATAACTTACCTTTTTTAATATAACATTTTATGTGAGTTAACTTTTCGCAACCACATTCCTTAAGAGATTCAACATTAAGACTTTTATTAATGCTGAACTTGGCAACTTTTATAATACAGATTTTCATAATCTGGTACATTTTATGGTATTGTATCTTTTGAAATCTTTTAAAATATGCCAAAAATCAAGGGCATTTCATAAGTTTTTGAGGCCTTTTTCAGTTTTTTATAATACGTTTTATGAGATACAGCAAAAAAGATTCTAGAGTTTCAGAGTTTAGTTATGCAAATTTAAAACTGGAAAGATAAAAGGGTATAAAAATTAAATCAGGTTCTTGCTCTTCTCACTCTTCTGGTGTTTTCATTCCTTAAAAATTGGTCATTTGTCGGAGGAGGGAGACGCGGACACCAATTGGTCATCAGCAAGTCTCGTTTATTGTCAGCTATTATTGTGGTTAAATACAGTGGTTAATAAGCTCATCCATATTACAAAATTATAGCTCATCATTGGTCAGTTAGCTATTTAGTCTTATCGGTGGTTGCTATGCACTTCTTCATTCCTGTGGTTAAACATCAGCTTCAGTTCCTTATCTACATGCTGCTCTGCACATTCTTGCAAGGCTTCTTTGTTCTCAGGGGTACCCTGTCCCTGAGGTTATCTCTTCTAATCTTATCAAGTTAGTTTGGCTATGGCCCTTCTTCTCTAGCCAGTCTTGCACAAAACTCTCTACATTTCCCCCGTTTTTATTTTGCATAAGCCAGGCTTGGTTTGCAACCTTCATAAATAACCCTTTTATACAAGAAAAGGCACAGCTAAAAATTAACAGTCCTATTACAACCATTATCACAAGTAACAACAAACTCTGGATTATCCCTTTTAACCACCCTTCTATGCCAAGCCAACTTGTTAGTCCTTCTAAACCAAAAACCCCTATGTCCTTTTTAATTTTTTGAGAGTGTTCCATTAGTTGTTTGATCTCTCTGTGTATGGAGCGAGAGTTATCCTCTAAATCCATACAACACATTCCTTCAAAATCTTCACACCCATGGCCATGAGCTAAGGTAAATCCTCCTACTCCCGTGACTGTATCCGATGTATCTCTGGCAGGCCAATCTTTGGGCCATCTTTCTGGAGAAATAATGCTGGTGTCTGCTCCCGTATCTAGCAGGCCCCAAAGTTTAATGGTATGTCCGGCATAAGTTATCTTTATCTTCTTTTTGGGTCTGCTATGTAAGTCCATTGTGAGCATTGTTAAGCCAGAGGATCCAAAACCTCGGTCACCGCGAGGGGTCTGTTCTAGCGGTTGTATTCCTCGGCTAATTTGTGGGAGCGGTATAAATTGCGCAATACGCTGCCCTGCTTCAATCGTTAAGGGTGGAAAAAGAGTATAGGCCGTAATTTGTAGTTCTCCTTTATAATCCGCATCAATCACGCCAGGTAACACAAACAGTCCCAAAATAGAAACTGAAGATCGTCCTAATAACAGTCCTCCATAAGCTTGTTCTTCAATTTTCATAGGGCCATATATTCCAGTAGGAATTTTCGTGGGTCGCGTTGTCATCAAGGTAACTTTTACTGCTGCTGCCAAGTCGAGTCCCAAACTCCCTGTTGTGGCGGGTTGAAGGCAGGAGGTGGTGCTGATGTCACGGCAGCGACTTGTGTCTGGGCGCGGCTGCCATTCACGCTCCGTTGGGAGTTTCCCGGCGGTCGCTGGACGTTGCTGGGGCCACAGTGGGAGCACGGAGAGGAGCAAGAGCTGCAAGCACTTGGGCTTGTGTCGATTCTGCCTGTTTTTGTAGTACTAGCCCTAGCTCTTTAAGGGCATTAGCCAAAAAGACTTGCGAACCCGTTGGTTGCAAAGCCATCCTCTCTAGAGCTTCCTCTATGGTCCAATTAGCACCCAGTGTTGCTAATACTTTCTTAGTGGTCTCATTGCTGTTTTGCAAAGCACACTGTTTAAGGAGTGCCCCACGCATATAATCCGGCACTCCTGCTTTCTCTATTGCTGCAGCAGCTTTATCTATAAAGTTCCCAAATGATTCCTCTCGTCCTTGTTGATCCACCCCCTGAGTGTACACCACGGGAAATGCCCAATCTTTTGCTGCCTCTACCTCCGCCTCCACTCCATTTTCTAGCCCATGCTTTGCCAGGGCACTCCACGCTTCTCTCCTTTGCTTTACCATCTCCTCCCACAGGTCGCTAAGCGCCCCAGGGACAGGTTCTGGCTCTGATGGAGTCGCAGGAGCCTTTCTCTCCGAGATATTTCCGTCGGCATTAGCGGGCTTTGTTAAGGTAGATCTTTTCGAGATCTCCTCAAGAGTAAGTGTGGAGGGCGGCAAGCTACTCATGTCTGGGCGGCTCTCAGACCCCCCAGGGAGAGGTATCACTACTTGCGAAATGCCAGGTGCTCGAGGCTCATTATCTGACCCATACTGCGCATTTTTCTTATATGCCTCAACCGCTTCCTTAGCTGCTCTTTTTTCTGATTCCTGTTTCAACAACGTATTATGCACTACTCTCCATACCTTTCCTAACTTTTTCGCTGCTTTATCATCCTCCAAAACTGCTTCCCATAATATATCTCCTAATTTGCGCCATTCTGTAAGTTCATGCACTGTATGTGGGTTCAAAAAACAGCTTTTCGCATATCCCCAAGCTAATAACCCTGGAAGCTCCTTTTTTAAATCTATTTCCTTCACCCCCCTCTTTTCTAAGTGGGATATAAATAAATCATATGCTGCTTGCCTGTCCATTATGTCGTCAGCGCTGTTGCAACTCTCCGGCTCCGGCAGCACGTATGGCCCAGGACTACCTTTGTAGCTCCTGAGGGTGCCTTCCCTCCGTCGTTTGACACCGACCCGGTTGCATCGGGCCCCAACCCTACTCCACCGACCGTGGTGCGTGCATCCCTGTTTTCTTTCGCAGCGACAGGATCACGTCGGGGTCACCATTTGTCGGAGGAGGGAGACGCGGACACCAATTGGTCATCAGCAAGTCTCGTTTATTGTCAGCTATTATTGTGGTTAAATACAGTGGTTAATAAGCTCATCCATATTACAAAATTATAGCTCATCATTGGTCAGTTAGCTATTTAGTCTTATCGGTGGTTGCTATGCACTTCTTCATTCCTGTGGTTAAACATCAGCTTCAGTTCCTTATCTACATGCTGCTCTGCACATTCTTGCAAGGCTTCTTTGTTCTCAGGGGTACCCTGTCCCTGAGGTTATCTCTTCTAATCTTATCAAGTTAGTTCGGCTATGGCCCTTCTTCTCTAGCCAGTCTTGCACAAAACTCTCTACAGTCATTACATTTAGAAACATGACAAACACAAATAGTGTGAAAGGATAATGAAAGGCAAAAGATCAGTGTTTTGTATAATACAGAGAAAGGCTAATTGGTTTTGAAGGGATAAGAATCTGGGCCGAAACAAAAATCAATCAAAATGCCAGTGGACCGCAAAGGGAGGGAATAACAGTCTCTCAAATTAAAAACATGATGAAAATGTTATTGTGATACCTTCTTCATTTCTGGCTATTGCACTGCATATTTTTCTACCAATTTTTGAAGACTGAACATACCACAAAAGGAAGGATGGCACCCCAGTGTTTTCAGTACACAGTCCAATAGGCTTGAGATTTCATAAGAAGATTCATTTTGTACAAACTACCCAAAGCTTTTGGTTGAATAACCCTCTGTTGGTGGATTGAAGTTGGTAAACTTTTCAGAAGCACGCCATTCCCCAGAGAAAGATGTGTTCAAAGGAAAACAAGCTTTTTATTTCCATGAAGAACCAGAAATGACATCTTTGTCTCAACTTCCAACAAATCTTCCCATATGAAATTAACTCTGGAAGAACAAAAATACTTCTGTGACAGCTTTTGATAGTTATACACAATCTTATGGTTAAGTTTTCACTCAAAACTGAAAAATAACACCTGCAATGTGGTTTTAAGAGCCTCACAAATGTAAGAAGACAGACATGGATGTGGTTTTGGAGCAACGGTCTTCCAGGTAAGTTATTAACCCTAAGTATCTCCTGTCCCACCTGTGTTTGCAGATAGTCAGTTTCCAAGATGGTCTTTCTTTGGTCCAATGCTGAGCATATGGCTAGGCAAATACATTCTCTTAAGTGCATCAAATATTTCTTTCATGTTAAAACTAAGCTGGGTTTACTGCCATTAGGTCATTCATGGAACAAATTAACAACTCACATTATCTTTTGAGAGAAAAAGATGAAACATTTCAATTGCTTTAAGGGAAGAAGCTAAAATGTTTTTTTAGTAAAGAAAAACGTGCTATTTTTGAGGGTCAATCAAATTACTAGATACTTACACTGAAGTAAAAATTTGAAGTAAACTTTAGTATTTACATGAGTTTCTTATGATGATATCCTTTTTTGCTATCTGTGTCATTGGCATATATTTTATTATTCTGATAAAACCTGTTGTGAAGAGATTTCATGGCTAAAAATTATGGAAATACCAGAGAAAATGTTTTTCATTTTATGTCAGTAAGATTGTGCTCTTGCTCTTTTTGAGACTGTACCAGAGAATGCTGAGAGTGATGCATCACTATAACAACACTCAGAAAAAGTCAGTGGAAACACAGAGGGAAAGGTTAAATCCCATTATTCATTTTCACCTACATGAATTCTTATAAGCCTTGTCTATGTCTCTGTGCAAGTCGTGAGACAATACATTGTTTGAAATGATACATGACCTTGGTATCCTGCAAGGAAGACTGAAAAGACTGCACAGAATATCTTTCGATGCTGGTACAAGGAAACAAATGGAAGCACTTTTTAATATCTATATAATATTTCCAGAAAAAAGTTAGGGCTGAGAGAGGAATGAGAATCTTCCATTTTTTTTCTGCTAAACATACTCTAAGATAGATTTGTATTTAATAGGTGCAATGGTGTCGTGGTTTAAGACCAGAGGGAAACTGAGCACCATGCAGCTGCTTGCTCACTCCTTCCCCCTCAGGTATGGGGAGTTGAAAATTAAACAAAAGGCTCAGGGATCGAGACAAGGACAGGCAGGGATATGACTCACCCGTTATGGTCACAAGCAACAGATTCGATTGGGGAAGAAAAAGAACATCAATTTAATTTGAACACCATCAATACTTAATTTACCAGTCAAACAGAGTAGGACAGTAAGAAATACAACTTCTTAAAAACACCTTCCCTGCACCCCTCCCTTTCTCCCAGGCTCAGCTTTGCTCCTGATTTCTTTACCTTCTCCCTCTGAGTGGCACAGAAGGATGGGGAACGGTGGTTGTGGTCAGTTCATCATCCATTGTCTCTGTGCTCCTTCCTCCTCAGGGGAGGACTCCTCACACTCTTCCCCTGTTCCAGTGTGGGGTCCCTCCCACAGGAGACAGTCCTCCATGAACTTTCTCTGACATGAGTCCTTTCCACGGGCTGCAGCTCTTCACAAATTGCTCCAGTGTGGGTCCCTGCCTCTGGCTGCAATCCTCCCAGCAAAAAAACTGCTCTGGCATGGACTTCCCTCAGATTCCCACCCTTCTTCAGGTGCAGCCACGTGCTCCGGCGTGGAGTCCCCCACAGGCTGCAGGTAGGGGAAGATTGACTCCTCCTGCAGGGAGGCCTCTGCTCTGACACACCTTCCCCGCTTCGTCCTCCTTTCTTCCACTGACCTCAGCGTTTGCGGAGGTATCTCCCTCACAGTTCCTCCTCCTCTCAGATTCCCCTTCTTAAATATGTTATCGCAGACATGCAGCCACCATCAGTAATAGGCCTGGCCTTGGCCAGAGGTAGGTCTGACTTGGAGCTGGGGAAGCTTTGAGAAGCTTCTCACAGGACCCACCTCTGTAGCCTCTTCCCCCACGACCAAAACCCTGCCACACAAACCCAACACAAATGGTAAGATGCTGAATTTACATTAAGTGTGATTTGAGGGTCTTAGCTCTTAATGGCTACTTTGTAGTGGATAATTATGGGCACCAAAGCATGACAGACTGCAAATCTAAAATGACAAAAATTGGCAGAGAAGATGATGTATCAGATCTCTGATGAATTTGTGAATGCCAACAGGAAAAGAGTGCATCAAGACTGAGGGAATATAAACATCCAAGGTTAATAATACGGAGCTGGTACTAGTCCTCCGCATTTGTTACATTGCTGATTGAAGGAAGTTGGAAGAAATAAGCCTTGACTTAGTGGAGCTGTGCTTGGGATCAGAGCCTGACGAATTCTGCTTCTGACTTGCCGGGAGACCCAGTGACTTCTAGAGAAGTGTGCAAGGCAAGCCAAGGCTGCAGGGACCTCTCAGCATTTCCTGTGCCCTGGCAGGTTGCTGTGAGCCCTGAACTGTGCAACTTCAAAGAGAGGTCAAACTGAGGCCTATTTTCTGTTCCTTGAGGCAGGTTTTCCTTGACATTTGTTATTATTAAAAACATTCCAACTACATGGGCTCCTCTTGTGGTTTTAATTTCATTTCGTGTTCTTCTGTTCATAAAACTAGTACTTTGAAGTGTTTGTTTTACTCTCACTTACCTGAAACTCATTCTTGGATGAAATAGGGCATATTATAGACTTAGGGTTAGATTATAAAATATCCTTTTAGATTAAAATTTGTATGTTAAACACAGTACTATTTCTCTGTCTAAATCCTTGTCAGTGCAGTTTCTGACAAGCTATCTCCCTCTCGTGTTAACTTGTGTTTGGTTTAATTTGGGTAGAGACTCATATCTTGACAGGACGGTAGTGAAGATCAGATCACTGGCAATGCTGTGCCTGCCCAACCAAAAGAACATTAAGGAAAGTAGAACAAGGCAGCTTGAAACAGAAGTTGATCATTAGTGTACCCAGGCAAAGAAACCTGACACCTAAAGGCTGTACTAGTTGCTGGCTAAAATTTAAAATAGAGCCACCATGATGTTGCTTCCATTTGATTTAAAAGAAATACAGAAATTTTGACCACTGATGCATCTCTGTTTATGCGTTCTGTCACTTAATCATTCACATTTATTTTAAATAAATAAATTCATGTTTTGGATACTATACCATTATAACAGCTAGCAATGTCTTATCATAGAAATAATGTGGTTGTGTTCATGCTATATTTAATAGGAGTGGAGCAGTCTCAGTTAAACTAGCTATATAGAAGACGAGAGAACTCTTACACAGCCGACTTAAACCTAAAGTGCTTATTAGAATATACTGGAAGCTCCCTGAAAATATAAATTATCATACCCTTCAGTATGTTATGTCTCAGTACCTTTCTTATGCTTTTATTTTCTTCTCTTTTTTCTCCTTCAGTTCAAAGAATATCAGAGCATCGGAGGGCTGTCTTGTATGTCACTAGCTAAAACTTTTATATCAGGCTGTGCACTGCATGTGTTGGGGCTAGAGCTCACCTGGGGGTGCCTGGAGATGCACAGGCTGCTAGGACAGTGGTGGAGGTGCAGTCACAGCCACCACGCTCTAGGTAAGCACTTGCTGCAGTAAACTCTATCTCCAAAACTGTTTCCAGGGTTTTCTAGA
Organism: Athene noctua; assembly: GCF_965140245.1. NCBI lineage: Eukaryota > Metazoa > Chordata > Aves > Strigiformes > Strigidae > Athene > Athene noctua. The sequence continues at coordinate 65,913,158 of NC_134038.1, forward strand.
AGAAGGTTGTAGAAACATCACAAAGCAGAGCCAGAGAGCAAGCGGCATGTGTAACCAGCATCTAGACCTCATGTTTGTTCCCTGGCCTGCTCTAGTAAGTGTAACATACCCAGTAAAACTTACTCTACAATGAGCTCAGTGATAGTCTGAGGACTCTAAGACTGAAAAATCACCTTGAAACTCGCTTTGTCATGTCTATGACTTTGTGTGTGTGTGTGTGTGTGTGTGTGTGTGTGTGTGTGTGTGTACACAATCTGCCAAATGAAAATACTGATGTCTTGGAACAAGCTCAAACACCTGAAAACTAAATCATTTATTCTACCTCTGCTCTTTTCTATACATGGGAAAACATCAGAAAAATTAGTGATCAATCTGCAGGGTGAATTCAAGGTATGACATCTCAATTCTTTCCCTCAACTATTTGTGTTTGTCTCATAACAGACCAGTGGGAACTTTCCCTTACAAGAAGCAAATACGGCAAATCTATACTTTCTTTTGTGAAGCCTATTTTGTGGCACTGTTACAGAAATGCCTACTGATATTTCAGGATTGTTGTGAGGTCTTGAATGCTTCTATACTGCATGCCAACTGGCATTCAAGCCTTGATATTTTTCTTTATGCTACCCCTCAAATGCTGGCTTATCACAAAGGTGAATTATCCTGTCTCTGCGTTTTGTATAATAGGTAAAGGAAATAGCTGTAAAGGGACCCAGACTGGTATATGTCAGCAGACCAGGAGGTGTAGGTCAGTGCAAGCAGTGGAGTGCAGAGACAACCATGGGTCTATGCATCCAAACCTCTTGTTTCCTGTGCGTGACTGGAATCTGAGCATTCAGAACCCTGCAGGTTTGTCATCTGCATTAGAAAAGTTATGAGAAGCACATTTGTTATGTCCCAAAATGTACTTTGTGGTATTAGAACTTCCTCCAATGCATTTTCTTCCTCTGTCACAATATTTCATGAGATATGTGTGTGTAATGAATCAGCTTGGAGGACAAAAACTGTTTAAAGTTTTACAAGGTATTTCCTGAGTTCCTTTTTCTCTGGATGTATTAAGAGGCCCTGCTGTGAAACACTGGGAGAGGAATAAAAGAAAAACAAATTTTTAAAAATTCCATTTTTTAGACTACTAGAGAGATATTTGCACTATGACAACAAGGAGCATAACTCTAGTCAACATCTGGAAATTAAAATGAAAAACCACCTTGAGACAGCAACACAAATTTTACTCCTCTTGACATTAAATATGCAATTTAATTTTCACTTATTGAGTCATTTTGTTGATCTCCTGGTTTCTCTTCACCTTCCAGTAATCAATGTTTTAAAGTGCTGTTTCTCAAGTAGCGTATTGAATCAGCTTACTTAACTTGTTGCCCTGTACAAAATTCCACTAATGTTACATTTCATGGTTGCATTTGAAAGAAAAATAATATTCTTAACTACTTTCACTCCTATGTATTTGGTCAGTCAGAAAAAATATACTAATGTATAATTTTTTTTATATTTCTTTGCTTCAGATCAACAGGCTGTATAGAAAGGCATTAAGAATGAAAGGGGAACTTTTGGAAACTCAAGCTTGCATAATTTGAGAATTCCAAATTATTTAGAGTTGGTTTGTTTGTTTGTTTGTTTATAACCTTCTAACTGCCTAAGAGAAAAAAGTCTATTATTAAATTGATTCCACTTGTTTCAAATCAAATCTGTTTTTCTGCTTTGTAATAGGGAGCTGAATAAGCTCTCTGTTAATCAAGATGATAACCATTAATGATAGTAAGGGAAAAAAACATACCTATTTCTTGGATATAATTTTTTATTACTATTTCTAAATATAAATCATCAAAACACTCTCACAGTATAAAGATTCTTAGACTTTTCATTTAATCAAGTTTATCAAGTTTCTGCTAAATCTTCTAAGTAAAAATATTCCAAAAAGTAACCAAATTAAAAGACGGGTGACATCTTTTGAGAAATACAAGACTTACACACAGGCAAGAAAATCTGTCATTACTGTATAGGAATTTGGAAAAAAATCCTACAAGTTTACATTTGCTGCTGTTGTTGTCCAGGTTAGTTACACATGATAGTTCTTTAAGGCCTTGTGAATTTCTAGATATATTACTGTAAGAAAAAGAAATAATAGATCTTCCCTAGGAAGAGACTCCATCCTAACAGCATGATACTATAAATGTGAAAAATAGGCAGTAAACATTAAAAAATCACAGTAACAGTCAAATGAAATTGGTATTCATTTCAGGGAGGTGGATTTTACTGACATTTCAGAAAAAAAATGTTTTCATATTCACAAGTGGCAATGATGTCTTTTATTTGCTTTCATCAGAGTACCGTAAATGTTCTGAAATCAAGACAGAGCTGTGAGGAGAAACAGTATCTTCCAGATAAATTGGAAATAATATCTTCCAGAAACACTGAAATTTAAAAGATTTTTGCTTGGAAAGGGGATCTCCATGTCAATTAAGGCAAATCCTATTTTTTCAGAAACAGGCAGAAGATTAAATGGTAATTATGCAATTTTTACTTACCTGCTGAAATCCAGGTTTTTCTTCCCCTTAGTCTATACTGCTTATGTCCTAGAGTGATCTGTGGTTCACGTACAGCCTGAATGCTCAGGTTTCCATACCATGGAAACCAAATAGCAGGAGGGCTGCTGGGTGGCTGAATCTTTGTCCAAGATATTGATTAGACTGGGGCATATTTTATTTTTCCCCCTAAATATGCTGATGAGAATGTAACAGGGAGTTCTGCCTGAGTCTGTAAAGTCAGAAGCACTCCAACATTCATCAGTGTAACTGTGCAGAATGTGAGAAATCTTACACGAATCAACAACCCTTCAATTCCCTTATGTAAAATTTCCCTGTAATATTTCACTAGAGAAAGGTGATGCAGTACAATCACTTCTGGTCCTGGTGTTGCCTGCCTGGGCTTCAGTTCAGATACTTTGTTGTCGATCATATCATCAAAGGAAAGAACTGAGGTTGTTCTCCTACCTTACTGAAGCACGCATAACTCCTGTTGACTTAAATGACTGTTACATTCATTGACATATGCTAAAATATAGTATAATGATTTTAAAACCTATGTAAAAGATTTGAACCTCAGAGTCGATATAAACACATTCTATGCCATTAAATAAGAAAAAAATACTAAAAAGGAACTATTTTAATTTCCTCAGTTGTTTGTTGAACAATTTTCCATCACTCTACAGCAAGGTGCCTTCACAGCAATATGGTTTAAGCAATGTCCATCTGACAGCTTAAGCCAACTGCTAAATTTGCAGATAACCTGAAAAAAGAGACAGACAGACAGAAAACAAGGAATCAAGAGAGCAAACAAGAAATGTTTGAAAGCACAATAGAGAATTAAATTTATTTTGCCACATGAAAGATTAAAATCCCATTGGAAAGAAATAAGATAAACTACTCAGACATTTATGAGTTTTTAACTATCTATATCCATTAGCAAAAACAAATATGGCATTTACTTTTGACAGCTCAATTAAAAAAAAAAAAAAAAAAAGGATGAAGCAAACAGAACTATAAGAAAAAAAAAAACCAAAAGAAGCATCAGAAATGTTAGTGACATATAGATCAAGTCCTTGTTTCTCATTGCCCTCTTCCAGAAACATATCATAAGATTATTAGAGATGTAGATTAAAGCAAAACTCTAAATATCATCACAGCTTGGTTTTGAGAGAACAAAGATCTGAGATGGAAATATCATTAGGCCAGTGCAGAGAAGATAAACACACTTCGAAGGGCAGTCTTTAGAGGATTTGTCTCAACTTAAGGTGACTTAAGAAGAGGTTACAGAGCAATTTAACAAATTCTGTGGTAACAAATTGCCTGGGCCACACTGATCTTACCCAAGAGTCTGAAAACAACTCAGGGATGAAGACCTGCATTGTTAATGCAAATAGTTTATCTCTTGTTTAGACCTGCAGCCTGAAGAGTGGCCTGTGGACCCTTGTACATTGCCCAAAGAGTTTCCAGTCCTCATCTAAAGAATTACAATCCCACAAGCCTGACATCCTCACTGGGAAAATCGGGAGAAACTATAGTGAAAAATAAGATAGTAGATACCTGATAAACACAATCCACCAGAAGAGTCAACACGGGATTTTGATTGATTTGTGTGTGTGTGTGTCTGTGAGATGTTTAGTTCTCTTTTGGGATAAGTCTATTGGATGTATTTGAAATTCAGAGTAAAGAAGAGTGAGGGTAAGAGTGAGTGAGAGTAAGAGTGAGTTTGGTTGAGGTAGGTTTGCAAAAAAAGTTCTGGGTAAAGAGGTTTAGACTGGACATTAGGAAGCATTACTGTACTGAGAGGGCAGTCAAACACTGGAACAGGTTTCCTAAAGAGGTAGTCGATGCCCCAAGCCTGTCAGCATTTAAGGGGCATTTGGACAGTACCCTTGATATGCTTTAACTTTTGGTCAAAGCTGAAGTGATCAGACAGTTGGACTACATGATCGTTGAAAGTCCCTTCCAACAGAAATATTCTATTCTATTCTATTCTATTCTATTCACAACAGCTTTAAGGAAAATGAGTCTCCATAGCAGAAAAGGGAGAGCTCTTGCATAGATAAATAGTTGGTTAAAAGATAAGAAACAGAGAGTGAGAGGGAGGGGATGGCACTCCCAACAGCTTTTCAGTGAAATGTCACAGACATCTGTTCTGAGATATCTACTGGTTAACAGCTCTTTGAAAGACCTGGGCAATGGGATAAGCAGTGAAGTAAAAAAGTTTCAGTATGATTCACAGTTATCCAGGACAACAAAGAACTTGAGATGGACTTTAGAAGACTAAATCACAGGGAAATAAAATGGCTCAAAATTCATTGTAGATAAATGTGAAGTATGTGAAAAAGAAAAACCAACAATCCAGACTCCAAAGACTAATCAATGGGCTCTAGTTGTCTAATAATTTTTTGGAGCAAGAATGAGGTAGTATCATATTTCCAAAAAAAGTGTTTGACAGGGATCAAAGAGGCAAATCATATGTTGGTACTTCTCAGGCAGAAAATTGATAACAGAAGAAAGGGCATGATGTCATTGTTTGGGTCCATGGTTTGCCCACATCTTGAGGGTGCAGTTCTGGTCCCCTCAGTCAGTGTAGTAGAAAAGAGAAGTAAAGTAACCCAAAAATAACATGCTTACATTGATGCTGGCACTTGTCTGACTGCTGAGGGAGCCCACTCAACTTGCCAACCCAGTGCAGAAATAACCCAGTAAAACTAAATGAATGTCACTGAGCCAAGTAGAAGGGAAGGGGGAGAAAGTTCATCCTTTCAAAACAATTAATGATGGTCTATGTAGAATTTAAAGAATAAATTAAACATCCCTCTTTATTTTCATAAGATATTTAAAACAAATAAAAACATATGAAAACTTAAAATAACACTACTTACCTACAGTACTATTTCCTACAAGACAGCTGCGGCTAGGTAGCATCATATTTTCATATATATTAGATCATTTTACACCACTACAGCAGTGTAAAAGGGATTGAAAAGCAGATGTAAATTATATCAGAACACACATTAAGGTACCGCTGGGGTAATGTCAAGTGCCTTCAGTGTAAATAAAATACTGATTTATGCTATGGCTAATAGGTGCATTCAATTACATTAGTTAGTACCACATTAAATGGATAAAGAATATAAACTTTAAGACCTCATGGAATAAGCCAACCCATAACTGAGGATTTAAAATTTGGTTTGACTCTTGGCTGTGTTTGGAAAGCTAAATATTTTTTCTAACTTTTATTTTTTGTTACATTTTTAGATAAACTCTTATTGACTTCTCTTGGGATACTGGACTGGGTGCAAGTTCTACGTGGTAGAATTTGGGAAGCAATCATTAAATAGAGTAATATTTTTCAAATTTTGGAGGTCATTAACTCATTTTTCCACTTTAAAAAGCCTTTCACTGAATCTTATCTTGCTCACGTTGATAGATTCTTATCAAGTTATATATTGAGTAGGAATTAAGTTGCTTCCATTTTTTTTAAACTTTGCTTTCCTCTTTCCTGTAAATATTATTAACTCAGAAAAAATATTAATTTTACTTACGAGATAAATTAGATACTTAAAACTTCCCAGTATTAATTACTTGCATAAACAAATAATTAGAAAATACACTGTTTCCTTACCAATGTTCTTTTCAAACAATGTCTGTGTAGTATAGATGAACAAATCACAGCAAAACGGATAACAGTAGAAATAATACATACTTAGGTATCCAATGGATTCTTAGTACTATACAAGCTAATCAACTACAATGTATTCATAAATCTTCTTAGTGTTCTAAGCCATTGCATTTTTCAACGGGAAATCTGGAAATAGCCCTAGAAGGCAAAAATTCCACAGCCTGCCCTTTTTATATAATTGGAAACTACAATATTTGGCCTCCTGGGTTTACAGAGAGAAATACAGGTTCTTTGGACATAATCCAGATGACTTATTATCACTACGTGCCCAATTCTGAATGACTGTTCCCCTACATGAATATATATATATATATATATATATATATATACACACACACACACAAGGATGCTACTACCCCACTATATACTACATATACAGTGCTTGTCTATGGTCAAGGATAGGTAAAATCTCACAGCCTATATGGTCCGACTCCTGTATTTTTTCTGATCGAGGACAGATTGGATCAAACTATGCCCTTGACACATATAATGGATTTCTTTTTCATTATGGAAGGCACTGTAGAGAGTCAGGAACCATACCAGTTTCCATTGGTTTTTGTTCTCTGGTGTCTATAGTGTTTGTTTCCAGTCCAGGTCTTAACTCCTACCTGGATTCCATAGTCAAATAAAGGTGTATTGTATATTATAGCTTACGATACAGCACTACCGTGCATGCCAGGCTCTTTTTCTCTATTTTTGTATGGAGCTCCTCTGCATACCAGGAGGTGTTAAGGGTATTGGACTGATCTGTAAGACTTCATCAGTCTCAGAGGAGATTCCAAGATTTATGGACTTCATAAATCATGCTATTATATTCAAGTCTATGTTTAACAGATATTAAGCTAGTAAATCTAATGTTAGTAGAGGGGGGAAAAGGCTGTAGATAACACATGAAACCATCTTAGGACTCTTGACAGTTTTGTCTTTAAGCTAAAATAAGCAGACACATACCATGAAGATTGCAGCGACCCAGTCCAGGCCTTTTGCCCACATTCATCTCACTAATTTTAGCTGTTTAAAATTTAGGTGTCCAATCTCAGCTAGTTGTCTAAGCCTCCTTAGTATTCAGCAGAGGAAAAGGCTCTTCTAGAGGGTGATTCATCTGGCTTCTTTTACAGAAGTTTTATTACATGCATATGTTGGTTTAGCTTAATAACCAAGCTGCTAGGGTTTAAATAAGCAACTTCCTAGCATACATGGCAGGGGGTCATACAAATTCTCAGTGCTTTTCATGGTCAATTCACAATGTTGAAAGCAATTACGATCAAATCAAGCAGGAGAAGTAATTTTTAAACAAATTATGCAGTTTTCATGCATGACTACAGGAAATAAGGAAGCCTAGTTTCCCACAGATCTCTGTCTGATGCACAGATGCTGGCTGCAATGCTGTTCATAGCTGTGGCAAGTGTAATGCCATATAGATCTTCTGGGGCAGGAGATTATGATCGCAGTCACCCCTGCAGTTAGATTTTGTACTGTATCTTGGCTGTTGATTTTTCATTAAGTTTTTGGCAATTTGGGAGTATCTTACCCCTGGCAAACTGAGGAGAAACCAAACTATAGGTTCAAATATTAGTGAGGATAGGGAGGAAGGAAAGCTAGATGCACACGCACACAAATAAATGCTCATCGTCATCACATAAACCTCCTTTTCATAAGAGCCCATGTTAAAAAAGCAAGCAATACTCCATGAAAAATGAGATGTGCCAAACCCACAGTCTAGTGTTTGATCTTTTTCCCCCACCATACTAATTAAAAATGTTTTGGCTGACCTACTTTCCACTTCAAGTAAGGCTGATGTTAAATAGCAGCTATCATAATCTCATCCAGAAGACAACCAACATTATTCAAATAGAAAAAATTGTACACTGATACCAAAAGCTGTGAGTTACATGAAGAGAATGATAGAATATTTATAAACAAAGCTAAAAAAATGTAATTCAAAAACATTAAGGTCAGTACAAAGAAACTTTAAATGATTAAGAAAAAAATAATGGACTAGTAACATCTGCCTGTCTTTAGTTAGGTATTGCAGAGATCTTAATAAGTCAGAGAGGATCAGATTTTTTCAGTGAAGTTTATGTTCTGAATTTGGGAAAAAACAAACAATTCCTGTTGAAGAAGAGTGATGAATAAATATGTGCTAACTAAACTGTCACTCACAACAGGTTGCTAATATAGAGGTTTCTAAACCAGCAGCTGCAGGGGGTTTCATCCCCCAGCTGGCCAAGAAGCTCCCTGACTTGGCAGAAGACTAGCATTGCACTGCAAGTCAACAAAATTGAGTAAGATAACATAAAGAGTGATCAAACATCAGCCATGGCATTGATCATGATCAGAGTGACAGAATGGCTGCTGCAGGAGTCAGGAAAGATGGGCTGGGAGGACTAAGGAGCAGAAATTCTGACTTTGCTGGCAGTGGAAATGGTAAAAGAACAACCTCTTTGTGCTTTCATGGCTTTAAAGACATTTTTTTTGTCTGCTGCTGGTGGAATCACTTGATGAGATTGCAAGTTTGGTTGGTTGATAAAGATATATTTTTGATGTAGCAAACTTGTTCCTGTAAGGCATTAGACTTAGAGTTGCATGACATCTTGATCAATTACCCAGCATAGCACAGTATCAACAAGGCACTAATGAATTTAGGACAGATTAAATGACAAGTCCCAACAGTATTTATAAATAAGGAATCGCTACTAAGTGATAGTGTTTCTCAGGATACCCTGCAGAGATCAGTTCTTTGGCGTCTTACGCTTAATGATTTTATCCATGTTCTGAAAGAAAGTCAAGTATCAGAGACGAAGTTTGCAGTTAAACTGGAAAATTAAGTGTTGAATTAGAGGAGGTTTGGTTATGCAGGGAACATGTATTCACAACAGCTCTCTGTTTCTGCAAATGCTGTGCTAAAATCAGATAGAGCAGCGGGTTGTTCTCTGGAGATCTATAAAGGATAGTTTAAAATTAGATTTCTGGCATGGTTGAGATGAAACTGTGGGTATTCTTCTTGAAGCTCTGAAGTTCATTTCAATTCTTTTTCCATCTCTAAGCACTGTAAATCTAGCTACAAAGAATAATGAAGTTTTCTGCTTGGTTAATGATCTGAAATGTCTCACTGCAGGCTGATGAGTGCTGGAGCCAGCATGAAGAGAGCAGGGTGGAAGCATGGCAGAGGAAAGGGGTAGGACCATGGTGACCTATAAGCACAGCAGCTCCTGTGAAACTCTCTCATATCAGAAGATTCCTCAAAACCATATCCACAATATAAACCATATAACCTCATAAATATATTTTATTTACTCGTGGGAATAAATGCATGAAATAAATGCATGCAGAACTAACCTAGCTCCCACTCGAAAGCAAAATGGAGAGCATGGATTAAATCTGGATTGCAAGTGTAAATATGGCACAATGTTCTCTGATACAGTCTATGAGAGGATTCTAATAAGGTTTCAAGAGGTGTCTTCAGCACCTAGAAATTTCTGCAGCACCTAGAAATTTCTCAGTGCATTTGTTCCCCCATTTGCAGCTGTGTAGCTCTGCTTGCTGGCGTCGGTGGAGGGCAGAGATCTGTCACGATGAATCACAGGCATGCAAGGTCACAACCTGCTTACATGACAGTCCTCAGGGGGCCTGTTTTTTCCCTTGTACAGAGCTGTGGCTGAGCATATGACCTGAGATAATCAAGCTAAAGGAGTTTGATTATGATCCCATTAGGAGATAATCTCACTTGATTTTTTAAATTGTTCCATTTTCATACCAGATCAACTCTGTTGGCTTCATTGGAGCTATTTCCTGAGAAAAGAGACTGCATGAAAGGTAGCTCCAGGTCATTCTACCCCTCATTGATAAGGTAACATGATCTATTAAGTTAGAGCTACATGGCATGCTTTCTTTTGAAGAAAAGCCATTTTTAGGGATTCCTAATTTTCCTGTTGTACCAGCCCCTATACTGTCTTTTTCTATCCCTCATTTGCACCAATTCAACTGGGTTTTTTACTAAATATTATTGGAAAGACCAGGTGAAAATAGCAGTTTTCCTTCTGAGGACTGATTATTTTAATGAGATCATCCTAATGACAAAATGTTCCGCAAAAGTTGTACCAGCACATCTGATAGGGAAAGGGCTTTGCTAGGAGTTGGGGAAAGATGGGGCTGAGAGGACTGAGGACCAGAAACTTCACAAGTTGAATTTGCTGGCAAAGAAAACATGATAAAAGGACAGTATCTATGTGCTTTCACAGTTTAAAAGATATTTTGTCCATTTTTTTTCTGACATCTCTGCTTAGTAATAGTATAATGGCTTTTTTGTGTCAAAATTAATATTTTAGCTATTATAAATGATCTGCATTCTTATCATATCCTTCTGCTTTAAAGTAGAAACATTACCCCCTTCAAAGCATGAACATTACCCTATTCTCTTCTAAATAAATCACTTACAAGGCACTTTCAATATAGAATTAATTTCAGACTAGATCAGTGCAGAATGAATCCTTCTGTGTGACTTTCAGTCTGAGAATACACAATTAATTTAGCTCACAGAGACATTTCAAATTAAGCCCTCTCACTATGATATTTTAATTATACCAATTAGTGAACTAAAACTTTAATGTATCAGGTTGCCAACATCTCTAGGTGATAAACAAGATTGCTATGATTTAACTGGTAAATATTTCTCTGTGTTGAAAAAAGTATTTGAAAATATATCTAATGTTAGACATGTCATTCATAAATAGGTATGGAAATTTTCCTAATTGCTTATAAAATGGCAACATACTTACACTTTCTGAATGAGAAAGACTGAAGATAATTGGTATGTATCTTCTTCAAAGATAAATAGCTTCTATTAATAATGTTGAACATAGCAACTAATAGAAGATTATAATCTCCTGGGGTTTTTATTCTTGCCACTTGTCCTTTGGACTTGCCTTAGTAACTCCATAGTGACTGGGAGATAATGGGAGAATTTTTAGAATCAATATTTAGTATGCTCAAAAAGTAAAAAGTTTCATAGCAGAGAGATAACTTACCTCAGAGCAATTTTCAGTAACTAAGTTTTCTCTGTTTCCTTATATATATATATATATATATTTATATTTTAATCACAAAGAAAGATCAATATCGTTATTCCATCATATAGTTTAGAGAAGGATGTAGGACAGTCCTTTTAAAGGTAGGAAATATTAACCAGAAGGCTCATTAGCTGAAATCCTGCCCTGTGCAACCACACCTCAACCATGAGATGGGATGATACAAGCTTCTAGCTCCTCTCCTCTCCTTGCAGCTGTGTTTATTTTCTGGCTTACTTGAACTAAGCACAAAACTTCTTGCTTATATTTTATGTTTGAGATGTAGACACAGAAAGATGGCAAGTGTTCAGCCATCCTTTACAATGCTTTTTTATCTGATGTGAATAATCCTGTGATTCTTAATGAGTTTATTTGAAAGTAATAAGACAATGGAGAAATACTTATTCTCAGAGGAATGTTTGCAGAAGTCTCTGATTGTAAATCTGTACCAGGTAAAGTCTATAATTTCTGATATTAAAAATGAAAGCAAAGAACTGAAAGCAAGAACATGACAGTAATACAATCAGTAAACATGCCCCACTGGGATTACAAATGCTTAGTACAGCCAGCTTGCTCTTTTGCAGTGACAAAAAGGGAACTAAGGCTTTAGAAATTGATTTCAAATAATAGGCTTTGTAATGACTAATATGTCACTATAATAGAAATAATTAAACAGTATTTCCAAGCCCAAGCATGTATAAATTACTTCATTATTAACGTAAAAAAATGAGTGAGAAATCTTGTTAACTTTTATAGAAACCATTAATCAACATTATTATAGACAAATTGATCAAAGTATGAACCTATGGGGTTTTTTGTCACTGGAACTGTAAAAGTTCTCAATAGTAACCTGGCATTTATTTATTCCACACTAACTTAATTTCTAAGGTTACTTGTTACATCCATGCCTCCGTCTCCTAGAATTATGTTTAAGCAAACAAAGATACAACTAATAGAAAACTGTTCTAATTCAAGAACTAGCTATGCATCAGCCCTGAAAGAGGAAATGATGAACATGATCTTACATTGCTTGTTTCTTGTATCTGTGTTTGTGCTTGCACAGATTATAGCTAGATGTCCTCAGAACTATTAAAATGTCTACATAGAAGGCAGGACTCTCCCGACTCAGTACCCAGCGTCTTTGGAATGATATAAATTTAGGGGTAATCTTCCTTGATGCTATTTACCATCTTTGTTCCTCGTCTGGCATGTAATTGCAAGAATGACTGATTTACAAATGCTCCACAAATAGCCATTGGAACAATACTGTAATTCTTTGCAGGTAATTGTACAATTACCTGCTGTTGCTATGAGCTAACCCTGCCAATGCTTATGGATGTCAGAGATGTCTTTTTTTTTTTCCCCAACATAATTTCTGAAGTTCTTAAACCCTGCAAATAAAATATATCACATATATCACCAAGGATACGCTTACCAAAATTGATGTAAAATAAACATACTGATTTTTTTTCCACACATCAGTACTCGTATATCTACTGCCCCACTAGTTCCCATTTCTGGTAATAACAGACCATGCTGGAGAAATCAACATGTATAATACACAACTGAAATATGTCATAGCTCTGTGATAACTGCATACTTACCATGTGTTTGCATGAATCAAGTGGACTTTCAGACTTGGCCCCAAAGCCTGCCTGTATCTAACTGAGTGATAAGGGGGTATCTTGTCATTTGAACTTCAGCCAAAGACAACTGGAGTTTCTCTCAAGTTGTTAGCTACAAACACACCCTTTAACGCCATTGAACTAATAACTGGCCTTGGCTTGAGAAGGTGTTTTCTGCAAAAAGGGAGAATGGCAAATTTGAAGCTCGCTCCTGGATTTTGCTGCTAACAACTTAGATTATATGCAGGAGAATAACACATTGTACCATTGCAGCTTTCTTAACGCTTTCACATTTCACATTTTGAATGTCAGATGAAGAAAAAACCCATAGCAGGAATCAAAAAGATTAGAGACCAAATTAAATAGTCCTAGCCTCTAAACATCTTAAAATTATAGCGAGCTACAGCATGTGGCCAAGGAAAGGGCTGTTACGCCAGCCCAGGGAGTAGCTGGCAGAGAAGCAGAAAGAAAGGGCTGCGCTCAGGCTGCCTCATTAACAAGAACCAGGGAAATACAAGAGAATAATACCAGCTGCCAATTTGGTTCACATCTATTGGCAGAGACGGGCAAAATGACGTGGAGGGGGCCAGCTCAGTCCTTAACATCAATCACATGCTCCCCCAGTAATCAGAAAAATTCTGGTAAAGTCAGTCCTGCTGCAACACTTGTGGCTCACACAACTCATCTCAAACAGCTGTCTGTACTGAAACCTTCTCTGCTTGCCCCTCAAATACTTTCTGCAATGACACCGTTCATGTCTTATAAGTGTTCATCCAGAAGCAACCACCTGCCATGTCCACATGTGACATGTGACTTTGTCAGGGACAGCCTTTGCCCAATGCATTTTGATCTCTAAGACAGCATCCAGAGGAGCCCATTTCCCAATTCGTTTTGATCTCTTTGAAGGCAACATCTGGAGAAGTTCAATGGGTCTGAGGACAGACATGAACAGAGCTTTTAGCTGTTGGTCCTCTGGTTCACAGAAAGTACATGGTGACCCTCTCTGGAAGGCTATCTGTTTCTCAGCTGGAGTGGGCAGGAATGAACAACATACTTGTCAGGAACAGTCTAGGGGAGAATTTACTGGCATTACAGCAGCAGTTACATGCTTTGCCCTCCAAAGATCTGTCATATTATGTTCTTACAAAAGACATTTGTCCTTATGTGTGGTGGAGGCACTGCAGCTGAATGACTGACCCATGGGACCAATTTGTTTATTATTTTCGGCTTGGTTGAATGTTTTCTCCATATATTATTGTGATTTTTGTGAGCACAGATTCTTCTAACAACTGCCCTTCATTTCTAATTTCTGCAGTCTTCTGCCATGTTTTCTAACACAGTTTGCACTGCAAAATCAGAACCACATGAGACCTGAATTTCAATTCACAGTCTGTTAAATACTCCTAAATTATTTTAAGTTAAACCTAAGGTGATTTGACTGATTAAATCTAGGGTGGAAGGAATTCGAGGGGTGGAAGAAATGAAAAGGCAGTTTCACATAGCAAAAAGAAAAAAAATAACATTTGATGCAGCAAACTGCTGGGAGAAAGAGCAAATCTGTAAAAGTGAAGTGTTTGAACTAAACACCAAATTTCGAGTCTCATTTTACATAGTTTAAATGCTACCTGCAGTTGAAAATCATCAGGGAGTAACCCTTTTACTAAACAAACCAGAACAAACAAGGTAGCAGTCTAGTTTTACTATCCCTTCCAGCCAATCTAAGGGCATGTTCCCACCAAAAGAGGGGAAGGAGATGTTGGTGTCCCCATCCACACTTCGGTCCTGTGTTCCCTCCCTCACTCTTCACATCCATTAAAGAACTCAACATAGCTCTGCAATGACTGAAAGCAAACTTTATATACAAAATAAGGATTTGTGTTGGGTCAGATCTGGTCAAACTCATGAGACTATGTCATCATATGGGAATATACAGTTATAGCCAGGAGAAGTATGAGACCTTTGGCAGCAATATTGTTTTAGACCAGCTTAGATTGACTGAAAAACATATCTCATTCTCATACCCAGAATATGATACACAGAGGCCATAGAAAGAAACTTAAATTTCACAGTGAGGGTGATTTTCATCTGAAAAGGGGTATTACAGCATTGTTTTCCAAAGCACATGTGTAATCTGCAGCAGAGTAATGTCTCCACTGGGTCACTCACCATTAGCGCATCCTTCTGAACTGCAGCCTGGGAGAGTTGCTTTCATCACCAAGCCTGGAAAGAAGAGTCTCCAGGTCCAGCACCTCACTGGGTACACCAGAACAAGTAAAACTGGTTGGGAGTGAACACAGGGGAAAGGGACTGGCTTCTTTGCTGGGGAAGGCGACCAGCAAGTCCTTATTTCCATAGGGTAATAGGAACAGATAGCAGTGTAAAACCCAAGTCTCTAGCATATAACTTCACTGAATCTATTTAATTATTCAAAACTTTGTGCAAATAGCTGTTCCTTGTTTGTCTTGTGACTGTCTTCAAAGTGAATAAATCTAGATCCCTGGGACAATAGATGAATGAATTATCTCCTCTGTGGATTTTTAAAATTATTAGTATTAATATTAGATTCAGCAATTACATATATGGAATCTTATTGTCCTTTTTATATTCACCATAGAATTAGAATAGTAAAAGCAAATTCAGCAATGTGACAGGGTAGCAATCTTTGTTCCCAGATGTGTGTCTCCAAATTTATCAAAAATAAATTACAAGCTAGAATAGGAAAGACTGAACACAGGGAAAGCCCCAATTCAACTGCTTTATTTTCATTAAAACAAATGCTTTGTGAAAATTAACTCACTCTGACTTATGCATCTCATCATCAATTTTATTACTATTTTTTTTTTGTTTCATTCTTGTTGGCCATTACTCTTAGTTTTAGATGTGTTATGAGCTTGAATATGCTCTGATTCTGGTTTTCTGTTCATTTCTGGTTTGTTTAAGCAGACAGAGGTCTCTACAAAGTAGTTTTCCTCCCTGTTCCTTTTGTGGGTTTGTTATTCATTTTTAAGATACTTTTTAGAGCTCTTTTAATATTTTTTTATTTGTGCAAAAATATTTTCCTGTAGCTACTAGCACCTCATGTTAACTTTTATTGAGTTTGGGGCTTTTTTTTGCAGTAACTATACATAAACTTGTTATTTGAGGCCTATGAGGAGAAAGAAGCTGCTCAGGAGAGCCCAGGCAAGAAGGACCATGGTGCTGATATATGGAGAAGAGGCAGGGACAAATGAAGGAGTGCTGTACTCTGCTTTTTCATATAGGATGGTGTTTCTGTTGAAATGTAGTGAGTGTAGAATAGAGGGAAGCAAGTGCAGAGTTAAGATAGTGTGGGTAAGTCCAGGTAGACAGAGGTGAACGTTTGAAGCAAATGGTCACCCTAAGGCGAAAACTTGCAACTTTGCACAAATCAGGAGTGTAGGAGAAGAAAAGGACAAGAGAATTTGTTTAAAATGTTTTATTTAGGCAGCGAAGGATTTGCCTAGTTCTCTATACTGCAGCATTTTTCTATATTGTAGAAATCGCAAGCAGAAAAGAAGGGGTAACCTGAGAGGAGCAAGCTATCTACATGTGAGTTAGCAGAGCCAGCTGGGCAACCTTATTTTTTTTTTTTTTTTTTGCTTAAAACTAGTTTGTAGGAGTAGATAGTTCACTCTTCTGTGTCAGATTAAAGATTAAATTCTTCAGGAGGTTGGTGCCATTTCTTGGTGCCTGACTTCAGACATCTAACTCAGCATCTTCAAACTTAATGTTAGAAGTTCATAGAAAGCACCAGAACTTCAGAGACGCTGAGAAAGAGCTGGTTCCCACGACTACTAGTAATTTTTTAAGTTTTGAATGTTGAAAAGAATCAGGCCTTTAGATATTTCTTTTGTGAGTGCCAAAAAAAGGAGACCTCCCTTATGTCTTAGGTTTACCTCCCCCCTGCCCCCATCTCAACTCCATTCTGTGCATGTTATTACTATGTTTGGATTTGAATAAAATAACCTGAGGAGGAATAAAGTCTCCAGAGGCCTGCGGTTTAGAATAGACCAAGAAGATATTTTAATCCAAATCTCAGCAGCAGCTGCATTTAGGTTGATATCATTCACAAAACTTGAAAAGAAAGCCTGGCTTCTGTTTGCATCATTGTTTGTTTCTGCTGGAGGACTCAAAGGTTTAAAATTATCAACAGAGTTCAAGGAAGTGATCTGGAAATGGCTGAAGACTGTGTAACTGCTTATAAATACCATACCTAACACCTGTGGCATTTACATGAGATGTGAGTTTCGTGGCTAAGATAGATACCTACCAGCAGCAGCTCTGTAAAATGAACTCATCTGTGTTTTAATCCAACCTTGGATTAGCTGCCATTTTAGGAGAGATACCAGAACTGGAATTTTATGGCTCACCATCATTTACTGGCTGAGAAAGATCCAAGTTTGATGTCTATGACAATTCAGTCAATCCTTTCCTTCATTTGCTTCAGAAATCACAAACACCAAGCAACTAGGGCTGGTGTTGCTTAATCTTACTGACATCATCTACAGGAAGAGGTCCAGGAAAGGCAAACAGCTGCTCTGTGTAGCCCCTGTGTTTCTTATTGCACTTATCAAGAAGAGTCTGGGAGAACCAGTAGCAGCAGCTGCCACGAGAACTAGGTCAAGTTTTGTTGGACTGTTGCAGCGTGTTGAAAAGAACAGTGAACCATGAAGGTATTTTAAGATTTCGGTTCAGTGTCAGCTGTATCTAGCTAGCAGAAGTGCTCCTACCAGAGTTAATTGTCATGAGGCAAGTGGCAACCAGCTACATGTGAAATTACTACGTGAGACAAACGTCTATTTGCTAAAGAGTGGCAAGCATCAAAAGGTGAGGTTAGCCTGACACAGATATTTCCCTGTGATGCTACTGCAGGTGCCAATGCAAAGACACGGCAGTGGCGGCAGTAGCAGCAACAGCACCGTTGCCCTGCCAGCCCTGTATGGCACCTTCTCAGGGAATACTCAACCCTTACAAGATCATTGGTAATCTGAAGAAATCAGTGGGATGAATGGTAACCTGCTGCTGCTGTTGTGGAGCCTGCTGCTGTCACCATGACAAGCCACCGTGTGCTTTTTGCATATGTGTGTTAGAGTTATACTTCCTTTTTCCTTCCTCTTGCACCAGCACATTCATTTGCAGCTACTGAAACACAAGACTATGTTTGAAAATCTTGTTCCCATACTGGCCGCTGCCACACTGATGACATTGTCCCAGAGTAATCAGATTAGTGATATGCACATTATCACTTCCCAAGAAATGCTCGACACGCTGCATGCTGAGTGGCTAAATGATGATCTTTCTCCTTAACAGATTATATTGACTTTATGCTACTTAGGGGCTGTAAATTCCTGCTGAGGGTGACATCTATTTGGGATTTTTTAAAGCTCTCAGGCATTGCCATATGTCACACATGCCTGTCTCTCTTGGATAACCAGCTGGACCTGCTTCTGCTCTTACAGTGCTTTCTCCTACCCCGATTACATCTACTGTCATATTCAGTCATTAGTCCTAACTAAGGGTGGTCCATTGTCCCTCTATTCACCTGCAGCTTGACTAAAATATTTGTTATTAAGCATGCATTAATAAAGGGAATTTTCCACATCATGGGCAATATAAAAATGTATGATATGGTGTTTTACTTATGCCTAAAGTCTTAATATCATCAGTAATACCCAAAACAAAAACCCTAATTTGTGGTATAGTGGGCACACTAAATAGGGTCAGTTTTCCTCTTATTTTACATTTTATTCTTTCAATAACTACAACTAATTCATTGAATCCTACTGCTTGTTTTAGTAATGAAAATGATGAAAATAAGAAGATTATTTGGCTTGTCCTTTGTGTTCCTGGACATTCTTACTCCTGGATGACAGCAACTAACCACTGACAGCTCCAGTTAACATGGGCATTTCATAGCAACACCTGCTACAGAAAATGAGCATAAACTTAAATGTCACATTTTGTTGCCACACAGCTGATCAAGCAAATGTAGGCTGTTTATCAGATAGCTGGAGAGTAACAGAAATAAAGATAATCTACCACCACTAAGGATCCTGAATATAGTCTATCATGCTGCTCAAGGGCTATAAGATATCTGTAAATTCTCCCCTGTTATCAATTATACATATATACACATTATAATTTACAAACCATCTACTTCAGTGCCTATGAAAGAACCCCAAAGTTAATATGTTGGAACTGGGAAAGAAAAACCTGGATGAGGTCCTGACTTATATTGGATCTTTGATGTCCAGCTTTATAAAGCTGAACTGTGTCAGTGCTCTCTAGTTTTGCATTCCTGTCCATGATGCTATCCAGTCCCACAGGTCAGCATTTAGACCCTTCAGAAGTTACTCCTGTGGTAGCAAATACCCAGTTATGTGCTAACAAAAAAGAGATACAGCTAAAATATTTTGTTTCCCCTCCCCTTATGGCTTACAAGCTCAGAGGAAGCAACGAGAAGCATCCAAACTTCAGGATCACTTTGGAGACCACTTTTCTGTTCATGTATTTCTATTACACTCTCTCTGATGTTGCTTGTTACATCTGTGATGCTATGTGACATGCTGACATGCTGTATCATATCTGTGCAACATGACTGATCTCAGAACACACCAGCAAAACAACTGGAAGACGTTAAGGGCTTGCACTAAGCTTGTTTTTACATACTGAGTATGTTGATTTGAATGCGTGTTTCCTCCCCTCTCCAAATAATGCTCAATTTGCATTCATTTCTGTCAAGGCAGGTATTCCATTTCCCTTCCCTACACAGCTCTAACATTTAAACTAATGTACATAGGGATACCTGGCACTGTCAGGTGCCAAAATTCTTGTCTCACCTTTCCAATAATGAATTCTTTCCATTCCATCTTTCCTTAACAATATTATATCTGCATTCGTTTCTACTTACCAATGGCATTTAAATAGCAGTACAACAGGCACAGCATGCTTGTCATTTGAAATATTAGATACTGACACTTGAATACATATATATTAATTTATCTATCTTTGCATAGCAATTCCGAGGTTACTCATGGATTTAAAGTTACCTGGTTTGCATTTCAAAATTAACAACTAATGTTTACATGGAATGGAAAATTGTGAAGTTCCATTTCAGAAGATTGCTGATGACTCACTAAATTGACTCTCTAATTTTATTTTTTTTTCAAAAATCTTCTGCATTTTAATGCCATCCTGATGTCTGCTGGTGTCATAGACACTTTAAAAAACTGGAACTACACTATCCAGAAAAGAATAGCCTTTTAGTTAAAATACAGATTGAAATGGCCTAGGACCTCTTTGTTTGGCATCTTTAGATAGAACACTTATACCCCAGACAAATTTGGGTAAAACATGTAAAATGCTTAGGAATGATAGATATCTGCACTTCTGGAGTGCTCCCTCTTGTTTAAAGAAAACAACAGAAGGAAAGGGAGGGTGGAGACTTCCAGAAGAGAGAAAGGAGTTTAACAGAAGTAATTACATGTGTTTTTAATCATTTATTTTTCATTGAAAATCCATCTGCTGACCACTGAACTAAAGCAAGCTGCCCATTTTTCCAACATAGCATTTCTACTTTAAGTCTGCAATAAGAAGGTTGCAACTATTTGCAGATTTGTTATAAAACAAGGAGCAGAGGCATGACTGAGTACAACTCAGCAGTGCTTGGGCTTTTTCCTCTATCTAGAGGATGATAATGGCCTGTGAAGTGCAGTAAGAGCACTCTAAAAGGCCTGTCTCACACAGGTGATACTGAAGTGTGCTCTGGGCTCAGAAATCATTCTGTAAAAGTACCAGACTGTTGAGAGGTGTGAGCTATTTCATCAAACCAAATACGGGCAATATTTTTTTCATATGCTTTGCCTATTTCTTCTTCACATACTTTATTTAATAATCTGTTCTCATTCCTACAAAGAGAACAGTATTTTATTTCATCTCCAAGGAGTACGTAGACCTTCTAGCATTCCCAAAAGCCTCCAAGTTTCTCTTGCTGATACAGTTGCGGGTGGTGAATAGAATCACAGCAAAATGTTCCGATGTCTGACTGCATTCCCATCAACAAAAGGTATATCTTATTGCACTGGTAATAACGAGGCAACCAGTGATGCCACAAGGGAAATGATTTACAGCTTTTGCTCTGTTATCTCATAGAGTAGGTTTTGAAGCAGAACAATGCACATAGTTGCTGTTTGATATGAACACAGTATCTGTTTTCCTCTTCCAGCGATGAGGAGAAGTCATACTCCCACTCAGCCGCAGTGCTGCAGCTCTGCCTCCGACCACAACTCCCTAACCACCCTCACACAGAGGAGAGCCCCCCAAGCTGTCATTTCTTCACTACTGCTTCTTATCAGTGTGATACACACACCCCATGGCTACAGATTAATTTATTGGCAAAATTGCTTTAAAATACTGTCTGCTTTTTGATGCAAACCTTAGCCCATGCATCAGAGATTTTTACGCCTGCACTTGTAGCTGGATTACTGCAGTGACAGTGACATTACGTTTCAGAGAATAAGAACCTAAATTGCTCCATATGCTGTACCCTCCAGATAGGTCTTGCCCAAAGAGTTGTCACCCTGGTTCTCCCACAGCCCCAGTGGTCTCAGTGGTCTCAGTCTGGTCAGGGCAGGAGAGCTCTGGAGAAGGTGCTGGGAAATTTCTGAAGTATAAACTTGTATTGGGTTTGCATGGCAAGGTTTTGGTAGCAGGGGGGGCTGCAGGGGGGGCTACAGGGTTGGCTTCTGTGAGAAGCTGCCAGAAGCTTCCCCATCTCCAACAGAGCCAATGCCAGATGGTTCCATGACTGGACAGTTCCACCACTGGTCAAGGCTGAGCCCATCAGCAACAGTGGTAGTGACTCAAGGATAACATATTTAAGAAGGGATAAAAAAAATACTGTGGCAACTGCAGCCAGAGAGATGAGTTAGAATATGTGAGAGAAACAACTCTGCAGACACCAAGGTCATTGAAGAAGGAGGGGAGGAGGTGCTCCAGGCGCCGGAGCAGAGATTCCCCTGCAGCCCCTGTTGCAGACCATGGTGAGGCAGCTGTGCCCTGCAGCCCATGGAGGGCCCCACGCCAGAGCAGATGAATTTGCCTGAAATAGGCTGTGACCCCGTGGGAAGCCCATGCTGAAGCAGGTTTGCTGTCAGGACTTGTGTCACCATGGGGAACCCACGCTGGAGCTCTGCAGCCCCTGGGAAGGACTCACATTGGAGAAGTTCATGAAGGGCTGTCTCCCAAGGGAGGGACCCCACACTGGAGCAGGAGAAGAGCATGAGGAGTCCTCCCCTGAGGAGGAAGGATCTGCAGAGACAAGGTGTGGTGAACTGACCACAACCCCCAGTCCCCATCCCCCTGCACCACCTGGTGGGGGAGGACATAGAGAAATGGGGAGTAAAGTTAAGCCCTGGATGAAACAAGGGGGGGGGGGGGGGAGAGATGTTTTTAAGATTTGGTTTTATTTCTCATTATCCTACTCTGATTTGATTGGTGATAAATTAAATTAATTTTTTCCCAATTCGAATCTGTTTAGCCTGTGACAGTAATCAGTGAGTGATCTCTCCCTGTCCTTATCTTGACCCATGAGCCTTTCATTATATTTTCTCTCCCCTGTCCAGCTGAGGAGGGAAGTGATAGAGCAGCTTTGGTGGGCACCTGTGTCCAGGCAGGGTCAACCCACCACAGAGCTGATTGCCAGGGAAGCTGCAGAGGGATGCTCCCTCTGGCCACAAGTTACTCCAGCTGTCTAATCCTTAATTAGGTTCAGATTTCGAATCAGTCACATAAAACTGGGCAAAATCATTTCAGGAATTACTCTACAGTAAAAATAGCAAGATACATTTTAATATTGCTTCTTACAAAACTGCAGCTATCAGTTTGTTAGAACATTATGGTGATAACATTATCCTAACAGTTCGTGACCATGCTTAGAGTCTATCTGGCTTTGTGGAAAATGGACCAAATGAACAACAGCTACCTGCTCTTAGCAAAAGAGGCATCAGAGTTAAAAACTCAAAGTTGCAGTTTTCAATCCATAGCCCATCCAATTTGCTTATCTATGTACAAACAATCATATTGTACCTAATGAAACACAGAACATACCTTTTTCTACTGAAAAAGCACTTAAACTGCACTTAAATCTTCCTTATAATGCATCAGGATCACAGTGTCATCAAATATTAACTGTGAAGGCACCTTAAATGTCTATAAGGACACTTGGTGTTGAAATTCATTACCTCGTTTGCATATATTTCAAACCTAACATGAATTCCCAGCAGTGTAATGCTGTTGTTGTGCTATTAACACGGATCATATAACCTTTCATTTTATATGTATCTTCTGTATACATAATAAATTGATAGACTTACTTCATTCTTATATCCAAGATTCCAGATATTCTTATATCTCTTACTAGAAACAAACAACCTAATCCTCTAAAATCCTAAAATCTATTTCCATATCCATTGTGACAAAAGGCTTTGAAAATTACAACAGATATCATAGTACTGCTATCTGTATTATTTTAACTTCCATGTTGCCCGTACTTTAATAACTGATATGTGACAACTCGAGAAAGTAGAAAAGCCAGAGATCCTTTCCCAGTGATATGTTAATAAAGTTTCTGGCTGCTGTTTAAATCCATTCCCATGCCTATCTTCATGCACCAATGTAATCAGTCTCTACACAGCACACAGGCTGAAGCAGTGTTAGTCAACACGCTGCTGGCTGTTGTTGTTATGGCATGATTAAACATATTATTCAGGATGGAGGGCAAATTTTTATAGCAGCAGGCAGTTAGCATCTACTTGCATCTGTGGAGACTTTTTAGAAAATAAATTATAAGTAAAACTTCATATTAACCCTTATCTACTTCAAACAGTGAAATTTTCTATTAAAATCAATACTAAGAGGAATAGATATGTGTGTGTGTATATATAGACAGATGGGGACAGCCATAAATTTTAGGCAAATATTTGTCACAGGCTAAAGACATCCTACTTTGTGCTGCAAGTGAAACTGGGAAGACTGGAGACCTTCCTCATGGTGGGAAGACCATCTTTCTTGGTGCAGTTTATGTTTTTTGAACAATAGTTTACACTGTCTGCTTTCTGTTTTTTCAAATGGACAGCATAAACTAAAACTTAAATTTCTAGGTGAAAAACTTAAAAATGGAACAGATATGGCAGCTGTAAGTAGATGTTGTGAAGTGTCCTCAGAAGAAAAGGAGGATTCCTATCATGCTCTTCTAATCTTCTGACTCCTCAGAGATGAGCAATCAGAGCCTCCGAAGCTTCTTCAGATGGGCCACGATATCTATACATGTCACCCCCTGTACATACATAAGCAGAAGCATTTAATTTTACTGAACTGGAAGATCAAATTCACATATGTGTGGCACTGAAAAATGTTCAACTACATATTCTAATAATGTTAACCAGAGAATACCTAGTCTACACACAGGGTAAGGCAGTAACGAAAGGGAGAAGTCAAGGTCAGATTAAACTGAATAAACAGTACCAGAAGACCAGAAGGGGAGGTTTGTTGGATGAGCTCATCAAACTATGGCAGGAATCTGGAAGGACTCCTGGAAAAGTAAGAGAAATACAGTGGCTGCCTATCTGAATGGGGTGTGCATTATTGCTCTTTTTCTGCACTAATTTTGCTGTGGAGCTCCCATAAAATTCTGAGACTCGTAAAACCAGATACTTGCAAATGGGGAAATATTAGTGAGCTCTGGGCTGAACATTCGAAAATGAGAAAAAATCTGGTTTTATTTTGTGTACACAGGGAAACATATTTTGAACTCTCTCATGGAGAGTGAGCTTACAAGAGTCTTATCCATGACCAAAGATTCATGTTTGCCCTATTCCCTGAAAAATTGTCTTATAGTCCCAGGAATCATAAAGGGAAAATAACTTCACTACTACTAAAAATTAGTTACCCGTGTAAATAAACATCATGTTAAAGATAATTGTTTCCTCATTGTAGTGGGTATTATTAACTTGAAATGCACCAGGGAGAAACAAGAACAGCGTCAAGCTTGTTTTCCTGCCAATCTTTCTTTTGTGATTTTGCTCATATTGTATTAAACTATCAGCTGTTGATGAATGCCACTGTATTGTAACATATTATAATAAAGTGTAAACAAAATAGGTGCAGAACACACAGCTTATTCCATCTATTTAGAATCTGAAAAAATATAGATATGTACTTGTTCATCAAATGATGTATCACAAAATTCTCCCATATTTGCTGTTGGCAGTACATGCTGAACTGGCTTATCAACCCTGTGTTATTTACATATAAAATATAATTTTGGATTTTCAAGGGACATTGATATTTCCTGGCACTGTGGGGTTTAAATGAGTTAATACCGCCCTCTGCAGTTATTCCGGATTCAAAATCTCCTTCCACTGCTCTTAAAGCATTGGTAGCAATGGTGTGGTTACTGTGATGGTCTAAGGATACAGGAAAAGCAATTTTTAAATTAAATTTTTGTAGCTAGGAAAAAAACCACAGATGAGGTCTGGGGAGGGGGGTACAAGTTGTTCTTCTGGTCTGAAACAGAAGCAGGAAACGTGTTTGTCAGGCTGGGAGAAACGCTGATATGCTGAAAGATCCTCTATTTCTTCCAGCCTATATGACAAAAATTAATTAAAGATATCACCACTCTTGCAAACCTTTCCTACCTGAGTAACTGAAAACTTACACAGATCGTGTATTGGGTAAGTGTGCAAGGACATCCAGCTCTGCTGTGTAGCTTTCTGAGAGAGCTCTGAGACCATCTACAGAGCTTGCCTAAAATCTCTCTTCTTAATGTGAAAACTGAAAGTGGTGGAGAATATACTGTATCCCCATGGTCATTTACCCTCATTGCACAAATATATGTCTTCTTATCTACAGTTGGGTGCAGGAAAAATGCTTCTAGGTTCATCTAACTTCTGCTTTCTCTTACCTGTCAGCCTCCCCTGACTTCAGGGCCATAGACTTCACCTACACCATGAGAAAGCCGGTCGTAGAACAGCAGTTTAAACCCTGCTCACCTCTAGCAGAAAACGTTTGACATGCTTACTGTCCAAGCTGTGTTGTATGGTTTAACCCTTTTGTAACCAGGAGTCCTCATCCCTTACTTTCTTACCTTTCCACAGCAGTTAATTTTAAGATTTGGCATAGACTATTACAAGCTCACGTTCCCTGCTGAGTTTAAAGACTGATGAAAGGTTATTAACTTTTAAAATGCATATGATAACTTAGAGTACTTGATTGTTTTCAACTGTTGGGTAGGAGGCATTGCAAGGATAAGGAGTGACTCAGACATGAAAGACTGAACTCTCTCCTCCAAGAAAAAAAAATTAACCTTAGGTGGAAAAAGTAAGCTTTAAGATCACTTTACAAGGAAGATGCATGTTTTAAAAAGTGGAGGAAGAAAAAGAAAGAGGCAGGCATGCTGAGGTTAATTTGACCACAAAAGAAGTTATTGTTCTGGGTCACTTAGATCTGCAGCATTCTACAAATACAGATTTATAACCATACATCTATTGACTGAAATTAAATCTTACACAATATTTCAAGCAGAAATCGTATTTTTAGCTGGACTACTATGAGGCATTGGTACAAAGAGATTTCTGGAGATCATATTGCCCTTGTTTGATGTGACCTCTTTTTGAGTCTCTGTTATTTTGCATGCTAGTTTTCCTGCACTTCATACATGGAGCCAAAGTGCATCTCCTCTTTGGTACTTACTGTGAACATTTTCTTCTTGTTTTGTTTTTCCCAACTCATTACTCTGGCTGGGTACAATGAATCTTGCCCCTGTACTCGGCACTGGTGAGGCTGCCCCTCGATTCTTGTGTTCAGTTTTGGGCCCCTCACTACAAAAAGGACATTGAATGACTCGAGCGTGTCCAGAGAAGGGCAACGAAGCTGGTGCAGGGTCTGGAGCACAGGTCGTAAGAGGAGCGGCTGAGGGAACTGGGGGTGTTTAGTCTGGAGAAGAGGAGGCTGAGGGGAGACCTCATCGCCCTCTACAGCTACCTGAGAGGAGGTTGCACAGAGCTGGGGATGAGTCTCTTTAACCAAATAATAAACAATAGGACAAGAGGTAATTACCTCAAGTTGTGCCAGGGAAGGTTTAAACTGGATATTAGGAAGCATTTCTTTCCAGAACGGGTTGTTAGGCATTGGAATGGGCTGTCCAGGGAGGTGGTGGTGTCCCCATCCTTGGAGGTGTTGTTGGGTTGACATAGCGCTGAGGGATCTGGTGTGGTTGGGAACTGTCAGTGTGAGGTTAATGGTTGGACTGAATGATCTTCAAGGTCTTTTCCAACCTAGATAATTCTGTGATTCTACAAATCCAAATACACATTTCATTAAGTTTTTTTTCCAGATTCCAGGTTTATGTTATTTATGGTGCATTAAAATCCTGTTAACAGTTTTCCTTCTACTACTATGAAAATACTGAGAGAGATGTATAGGAGGATGTAAAAAGATATTAAAAATGATAAACGTAGACATTCTCCAACATAGTGTGGAGCTACTAAGTCAGATTCTACTCTGATTAACACTGATAAATCCCTACTAATTCTACTGAAATCCCACTATCTACACCCTCTTTCCCTGGTTAGTGAAAGTAGAATTTAGTTTCTTGGTTTCAAAACACAGTGAGAACTTTGCCATTGTCTCAAATAAAGGCTGGTCTTTACCCAATTTTAGTTTTATATCCTTCATAATAGGTAGACTCCATTTCTGATATCAAATTCCTTGATTTATTCCTTAATGAATCCAGTCCTTCATTTTTATATTAATTTTATTCTTTAACTTTCTTTGAAACAAATCCAAATGACATTATGATGAAACACCTAATGAAAAGATTTCATAAAACCCTTAATAAATCATAGAATATTTAAGACAAGAGCGATCTAGACTATGTTACATCATTCCAATGTGCTGCAGCAATGATATCGTACATTTTTCCATTAAGGGATTTGCATCCTTCATTGTTAAGATGTGGCTTTACTGATACAGCTAGTTAGAGCTCTTTCTATCTGATACCATATTCATCCTAACATAATGCCTGAAGTCTATTACATTAAAGTCAATATTCCTGAGTTAAACAGAAGCATTAAAGTTTCTAAAATCAATATCAGAGAAATTTTAAAGGATAACCATATGATCTAATAACTTCTGAATTATCTGCAATGTACTATACAAAAAGTACTCTGTAAACTTCATCCAAATGAAATATATTCACTCTCCCAACAAGACTAAAAATGAATGCTTCTCTTGTGCACTATCTTATTGACATGTGCAGAACACTAAATGACACCTTGCCTCTCCCAAGAACTGATTCTCTTATTTCTGTTCAGATTATAGCTTCAGGACAGCTCTAGAGAGCATTGCTATGATCATTTTTTACTACTCCGTTTTTTTTTCTAAGCTGTGAGAAGGAGGTCCTCACATACTTGTGTCACAGCCCATTCTTGAAAACTAGGGCTGCCATTTGCTTTACACAAACTCGAATGCAGGCCCACACAGGAACGTTCAAGAACATGTCTGTTCTGTGTAAGGTCCCTTGAAATTAAATGTTTTTCCTACATAGCAAAGATAGTGCAAAACAGCAGTTAAAGGGATTTGTCATTTTTTGAGATCATTAATCCAGAAATATCTAATCCAAATTTGGTGTCTTTCATGCTCATTTTTCTAGTGTGTTTGATTCTAGTATCTTAGTGAGTTAGCTAGAAATGTAACAGCTTATAAACTTTTTCTAAAATAGCCACATTCACATCTATAATGCTACACTGGATAATAGTTTTTTATAGGGAATATTTGGTATACAAATAATGTATTGACCTGTTTTGCAAAAGCACATCATATAGAGAGAACTACCTAATATGAAGGAGATGTAAATTTACAGATATGTAACATATCATGACATTGCTACATTTTGGAAATGGACATACATTTATTCTGCTAATGGTGTAAGTTCTAAAAAGTGAATTAAAGTGTGTAAACAAAAAGCTGTTCTCCTTATTGGGATGTTCAGTGACTCCCAAGTTCCCAAGGAAATATTCTTCTTAATAAAATACAGAATGATCAAGAGAGATGTTATTAGGCATAATTTAAGGCTATAGATATGGTGATATGGCTATTATCCAATTTTCTCAAGTGACTCTCTCTTAGAAAATCACACAAAAAAGAGGCCAGACAACAGTCCATGCACAAAAATACTTGAAGTAGAAAAATCACACAGATGCTTTTTCAACATAATGAAAGCCAACAGAGCTCTGAATTCAAATAATGGTACATGAATTAGTCTAGGCTATGCTGAAACCTTGCATTTGAGAAAAAGTAGTCTTTGAAAAAATAACTTTCAAACCTAAAGAAAAGTATAAAACATTGCCAAGATGTCTCTTGCCTCTCCTTGGCCTTCTAAGTGTCACAAAAATTTCTTTCCTTATCAAGAAAGCTCTTTCCACAAGCAGAAATACCTGTGCAGTGGGTATCATTTGTCTAGTTTCGCACCCCTACAAACCCACTGATTCACATCCTGCTTTGTCAGTTTTAAATGAGGCTTTCAACTTCAGTTTATAACCTGAATCAAAATAAAACTAATTTCTCTTCTCTTGCATGAACCATCTCCTAATACTGACAAACTTTTCAAGATACTAAAATCTACAGAGCTATAATGTCAAACTTTAAGTAAGCCTGAGTATGCAGGAGTTTTTTCTAAGTAACAAATATTTGTTCACTAAAGACAGAGCTTAAGCCTGGTCTCCCACTTTTGAGGGGAGCCCAAGCCTCTGAGCCAGGGCTGGGGGTGGGAGGCTTACCAAGTCCTTCAGGACTATAGAAGTCTTGGCTTGAGGTTGGGGTCTGCCAAGGGTCCCAGTCATGACCTGAATTTCAGGGGTACAACCCAGAAAACTTCAAACTCCCTGGAGAATGCAGCATCATCCTTGTGGGCATTGGCCACAGAAATATTTAGATGGGTCCCGAGGGGCTGGTCCCCTGCTTTAACTGGTGTTTGCTACATTTGGGATGCATTTGATGTGAACCATGTGGGGGAAGGACTGGATCTGAAGCACACACCTAGCTCAGCCTCAGCTAACTCAGGAGCTGACATGCAGAGATGCTGAAAGTACCCGGTGCCACGACACAGCTCAGACAGGCAAGAGATCCTTCCAGAGTGTGGCAAGTTAGGAAAATCCAGCCTCATAAACTTTAACTGAGCAGCATCCAGTTTTATACACATACCCTCTCCCCCTTGCTAAACTCTACCATTTAGATATGAATTGCTGGGTGTGCACAAAATTACACAAATTATGCAACGATATAACAAGTTTTCAACACCTCTTCATATAGCTGACTTATTTTTCTATAGTTACTCCTCAGATCTAAAAATGCAAGCATCTGTTGGATTATAAGGGAATAGTATTACGCTTTTTATATTTTGTTCTTTTAACATTCAAGAGTAATTATGGTAATGGATTATAATATTACCTCAAGTTAAATATCTTCTATTTTTACCGTTTGGTAATAATCTTCAGGTATCATTTTCCTTTTACCTAAGCTCAAGCCAGGCAACAGAGGCATTTGGGCCACTTTCCAGTCAGCAACCTTTGCTACTTAAAATCTGTTTTCATTGTGTCATTCTGTGTCACTGAGGGTGATGTCAAAAGTATTTAAGTGCCTTAGATCTGACAGTATGTCAGAAATGAGCCAGTAAACCAGAAATGAGCCAGTTTGCACGGAACACCATGCAAAAATCATCCTTATTTCTGGTCTACCCATATACATCTCTCTAGGAGATACCCATTTCTCTGTTTTCTATGAGGAATAATGCGATTTTAAGCAAAAAAGTAATTTTTGCTGGTGTAAAAACTAACACTGAAGGTCTAGAAAAGACTGTGTGGCTTTTAGGCACTTCAAATTACACCTCAGTGGTGACACAAAACTTACAGTTGCCTTTCTGCCAATCCACCATGATGCCATGGCACCCAGCCATGTGGGAAGTAGGATGATGGTGGAGCAGTCATGGGACCAAAGGTGCCAAGAGTTTTAAGGCAGAGACCTTCATCTGT
The DNA here is from genome assembly GCF_965140245.1 of Athene noctua. Lineage (NCBI taxonomy): Eukaryota > Metazoa > Chordata > Aves > Strigiformes > Strigidae > Athene > Athene noctua. Next base: position 65,944,178 of record NC_134038.1, read on the forward strand.
GGGGTGCAGGCTCTCTTCCTTCCTTCATCCCATATCTGTACTCCTCCTTTCAGGTAGAACACAGAGGATTATTTAGATTATGCCTGACGATTATTAATTTCTATTTGTTCCGCAAAATTACTATTTCATGAAGTATTTTTGTGTGGTTGCACTCTCCGGTATATCTTCTCTCTTGTGTTCCAGTGAGTGCTGCACGTGTATTTGGGAACAGTCATTGGTTGTGAATTTCCATTTGGTGAAGGAATTGGCAATAACCAAACATTAAAAAATCTTTTTTGAGATACAAAACTCGTCAGGAATCCTGATGGCAGTAATCTGATCTGGCATGCAGTTACGGCAATAGTCTTCAGTTTCTCTGAAATGAAAAGTGAATGTGATCAGGGGTAGGGGATGCAGGGAGGGTTTAACCAGCACAAGGTGTTGTTGTTCTGAAATTGGCTCTCCTGTTAGAGAGGGATAATATGGCCCCAAATGCTATGGCACATAACAAAGCACAGAGGAGACAACCCATGAAGAGATTAGGATGCAATTCTTGATAAAAGAGTCTATTTGTCAAAGTTCAGAGCCAGACAGAGATAATACAGTTATTACGGACTGCCTAGCATAAGGGTCTGATATGCCCTGACTCTGACTTATTTCCAAATCTGGTAATTGTCTTTAAGGACAGCATAAAGGCAGTCAAGATGTGGACTGGGTTTTCACTCTGACTTGAGAGCTGAGAACTGTTGCTGGACCTAGTTGATCCTAATTATAAAGTGGCATGGAATGTGTGATCTAGCCATTGAGTATTTATGATAAACTCTGAATTTATTTTTATTACAAAACATTTTTAGACATATACTTCTGTTGAAGCAACACTTAGCAACTTTGTCAATGTCATGTTTTTATCTGTAGTAAATTATTTGTGATGGCTGTGTCTAAGGTTAGTAAGTAACAAGTGAGCAAGACTTGAAATGTTAGGTACCACTCTAGAAATTCTCAGGCTTTGAAGTCCATGAGCACTAAGAGTATGATTTAACATGTTCTCTTTGCAGTTTAGGAATATTGATGGAGATGTACCTAGCATACAACAGGTGCTTGGTTGTCATGACAGTTACACAAACTTGATAGCTTTTTCTTTTTAAATTCTATGAAGTAAATCCCATTTATTTGTGCATAAAAGCTATTTTAAATAAAGTCAATGCACTGTATATATTCACATCTCAACATCTGCATCTGCCATGCAACTGGATGAGCTTGTAGTCTCTGTTTCTAGAATAGCTGGCACTGTCAGTACCGAGGAGACAACAAGATAGCCCCAGGGGCAGATACCTTGAGGAACTGCACTCTAAATACGTCTCAGAAGCCAGTGATTAGTTTTACTTGCCAGAAATTAGATTAATGTCAGGATCCTTAATAAAGTGTTGCCACCCTATTGTTGCAATGTATAAAAGAATGACGTAGAAACACACAATCATCACTGACTTAGTGTTAATTGCTCATGCTTCAGGCTTGTAATTTGAGGGTTGTACAGACAGTGACATCAATAATATTTTTTATGCATAATGCAACAGTTTTCACATTTACATTGTGCTTATCTTTAACTATGGGTATTTCTCAGTAATTGTGTTGGTTGGGTTGAATTTTATTCCAGCTCCAAGTAGTCAGGGTTGTTTTCAATTTCATTTCTTTGTTTTTCCAGGTTGATATTGCTTACCAGCTGACTAACAGTGACCTTTGTTTTGTTAGCCAAATTGTCAGTGAAAATACGGAAGAGTACCACACCCAAGACGGTAATCTTGGATCCCCTCCTTTACATATCCTTGTGTTCCCTTGGAGTGCACCTGTAGCCCTTAGTGCACCCACCATATTCCACAGTACTTAGTAGGAAGAAATGAGTCATCAAGGAACCTATGTTCATACTGATACATGCATTTAAACAACAAAACTGTTCATTTGTTGTGCTTTTTTGGAACCTGTTGTACAAGGAGTTTGCTGTATTTTACACAATTTTAAAGCATTCTCTCTAAAGACTTAATTCAATTCAGGAAACAATATTAGTATTGCATTGTTGAAACACCCAAATACAGATAAATTTCTGAAAGATTTGTTTTCGTTCGCTGTAAATGCAGGTGAAATGAGAGAGTTCATTGCTTAATAGAAAACAACTGAGATAAAAGAATGAAAAGATAACAAAATTGAGTGTGTTTGAGGATTCTGCTTAAGTCCAGGATTCCCATTTGTGTAACTTGCAAGCTAGAAGATAGAAGAAGTCAGAAGGAGCAGAGCTGATGATATGAAAAAAGGACTGCTGTTAGTCTCAGGCTAACAGGGTCTTAGAGTATCCAGCTCCCATCCTTTTCCTGTGTTTTGATCAACACTGCTCAGTAACTGATCCAACTGGAAACTGAAGTGCCATTCCCATAATTCGTGCACATTGAAATAGAAGCTTGTAAGCAGTCTCACAAAATCGAAGGCATGATGTCAAATATAAAATGCTTGCTGTCCATTTCAGATTGTCTCTTAGCTCTGTTTTCAGTTCACCCACTCTGTTGTTTGTCACCATAAAATAGTTAATTTCCATCAGTGGTGACAGCTTCATCAGCTACTTATCTTTCTATAAAAAATCACAGAAAAACTACCTCTTCCTTCTAATAAGCTCCTTTCCTTATAAGAAAATTTAAAACCTCTGTAGGTAATGTAGACAAAACGGGAGAAATGGAGGTGGAATGATTTGTGAAGAGACATGCAGTCAGGTCAGAGCTAGAAGGAGATGACAATTCAGATTTGAGGTCCAATGCCCTGATGTGTTTGCATTATTTTCACAACAGCACTGTACCGCCACAGTCTTGCGTGGCGCTTTATGATCTATTCTTTAGGGGATATTTTGTTTCCTAGTCTGACAAATTCCAACTATCACTTGACTATTAATACTTATATTTTTGCTTTGAACATATATTATACAGCTAATGTAACATCATGAGTTTCTGAAAACACCAGTCCACTTCAATGTCACTTCACAGAAAAAAATACTTCAAGGTCTGTTGTGCCAAATCCAGTCCTACACTGTGCTTTCCTTGAACCACAGATGCAATGTTAAGAAAATTGAAAGCCACGGGTGGCATTAAGCCGACAAAAAAGGAAAGACCTCCTCAAAGTTATTAAATGTCCTTTTCCCATGTCCTAGCTGCTATTTGATAACTTGCCTTGTCTGAAGCCCCAGATAATCCCTGCTTTTTCCTCACCTCTAAACCTCCTTTGCTGTTTTAATTAGGTAGGCAAATATGGAGAACAAATTCTTTGCTTGGGAGAGTATAAAATTATATGAGCCAGCCTTACTTCATTTTCTCGAGCAGAGAGAAAGCAAAGATAAAAATTAAGTGGTTCAAGAGAAATATTTATCTGCAGCAATTCATCACGCACTCTAAAAATTGCTTTCAGAAAAGGAAAATGGAAATTGTTTTAAAGGACATATGTCAATGAATTTCAGACCCACTTGCCTGTACTTTCTGTAATAAAAATCTTCTCCCGGTACAAGTGTCCATACATCGGCGTGCAAATGACTGGTTTGGAGTAGCTGTTAAGCAGAAACCTTCAATCCCTTCAGATTTGTGGCCACTCTAACTCACTCTGATTTCTACACCTGACATGGCTTCCCACATAATTTTTGTTTCATTGTTACAAATATGTATTGCCTCTGGGAGTGAGAGGAAAGATGAGAAAGAAGCATTCCCTTGGCAGGTTCTTTTGTTTACAAGAAACAAAATATTGAAATTGTTAAACCCAGTATGTATGAAATATAAAAATGCTACTCGTGCTTAGTACCAGAAAATGTGTAAATTCAAGTCTTATCACCTCATTATCTTAGTTCACTGCTTTATGAAGGCTACTCTATGAGGTCAAAGAAAGCATCCAAGAAGGTGAGAAAACATGGGGTTTTAAATTAGGCTTTTTCACCTCTAAATTAGCTACAGATTGCTAAAAGTGAAAGGAGAAACTTTCCTAACTTTCTGTAGCTTTATTGTGAATGTGTTTTAAGGTGAATATGTTTGTCACTTATCACCAATTTCCGCTCATTTAACGGAAAGAATAGAGTACTAGGAAGGAAATAACACCTATATTTAGTGTTGCCCACATCTAGTATAGATTTCAGGAACCAGGGCTTCAAAAAACCCTAGGGAGTATTATGGGAAGTTATGAGATTAAGGGAGAAGCTGATAGCATGTGTTAAAACCTGTTAGATTTTGATCGGTTGTTTCTTATTCCCTCCAAGTTCTCTCAATGAAGGTGAATCAAAGAAAAATGAGATAAGCACCATAAGATTGAGATCTAAACTCCTGGTTTCAGTCCCAAAACAAATTCATTCAGCGCTGCCAAGCTCAAGCTTTCAAAATCATTCGTCAGACTCCCAATACCACAAGTCACCTTAAAATGCTGAGATGCCAGAATATAGCAGAGGTTGCCTTTTAGCTTTACTTAGACCTTTCTTTGGGACATCTTTTTCAAATCCTTCTCTGCACTTCCATAGGCCAGATAATCAAAGATATGCTGCTATAAAATATTTGGTCTGTGTGAAGAAAACATCGTGAGAATCCATTTTTACACACTACATCCAGCAGCCTTTGCTATCTGACCTCTTCTTAACCGGCTGTGAGCAAGGACTGAGTTTTCAGGTATGTAAACTGACTGTTTCCACCTCTCTCTTCACTTTTCTAGTTTCATTCAGTTGTAACAGATAATCTTCAGAGCATGCTAGGAGGCTCCTTCAGTAACTGAGCTTGTGTCCAGAGCCTTCCAGGGTGGGTTCAAGGCTCCTTATGAAACAAATAAACAGATTTTTGGAAGATGATTCTAGACATGGCCCTGGAATTCACATAGAAGTATGAAATTAGAGGTTGTCATTCCGGTCTCTGACAATAAATCCATATAAAAACCTGGGCTCTATCAGTTTATGTTGTGAGTCTGGCCTCTCATCTAGGCATTTCAGGATGTCAGACTGCCATGAGACTTCTCTTCTATAGCATTCAGTGTGTCCCATTTAGCACTGATAAAATGTAAGTAGTGCTAAAACCATCATATTTACTTACAGGTTATACATGGTATGAGCATTTTATTCCCACTGTCATCATATGAAAAGTGTAGTTCTTTTAATATATGTTGAGTGTTAATCTAAACTATTCCTCCTTAAAGTAAAAAAGAGCTTTGTTTAAAAAAACAAAGTACATATTCTTTCACTACAAATCTGAAAAAAATGATTTCTTTATTACGAAAATGTTTTCTTTATTTCTATTTCTTCATAGTTCTCTTAGGGTTCTGTTAAACCTCGATGGAATAGCTTGGGAAACAGAATGTAAATTGCTTAAGATGAGCAAACAGCACTAAGGTACCAGCATGTGCAAGCAAGAAGATTAGTTTGCCCATGGGAGTTTCACAAAGCCTGTATCAGCCTTCCCCCAGCTTCATGAGCCAAGACAGTACAAGTGGAACCATTTAACCAAACTGCCACATTCACAAAACACAACACTGGATTCTTGTAGGCATGCCTGAGAAGTTTGATTTGATGTGTACTAAGCATATAATAATAGCCATCACCATAAATTTCTATAATTTCTTCCCAAGTGTGTATCGCAAATGCTTTGCTTTTAGTTATGACTGTGCCATTGCATTACTCTTCAGACTGTGACGCAGTTTTTGACTCTGCTATCAGGCACAGTGTGCTCTCCGGCTTCCTGTTGCTGAAAACATCTTGCTTTTATGATGTGCCTCTCTTTCCCCCTCTCCTTGTGCTGTGCTCATATTACTGTGTCTGTCTGAAGGGTCTTCACCTTCAAAACCTGAACTCCTGCTCTGGAGGAAGAACTAAAAGTCCCTGTATTTTCTTATTGACTAGGCTGGTGTATTCTTGATTGTACTTGAATTTTCAATAAAAATAGTAAGACCTAGGTGTTTAACGGAGAATGCTGGAGTGTCTACGTGTTACAGGATGGTTAAAAACAGCTGAGAATTCTTCCCTTATTATAGAAGTAGATTTAAAGGTAGGTGTTAGCTGTTAATTCCCACAGGGTTTCAAAGTGACCGAAGTGACTTCCACATAATCCATTTATTTTAGATAAAAATGAAATTGCATAGGAGTCATATCAAATGCACCTACCTACCAGACCTGCTCCAGTATATCGATGTTTTTCCTTGGTCTGGGAGCCTAAACTGGCAACAGTACTTCAGAGGTGGCCTCAAATGCCTAACAGAGGGGAAAAATAACTTCCCCTCTTGGGAAGTGATAGCAAGGGCTAGCAGCAAGCTAGCAAGCAACAAGGGCTAGGCTCTTGCTGACACGGCCCAGGATGCAGCTGGCTTTCATTGCTGCAAGGGCACACTTGGCTCATGTTCAATTTGCTGTGAGCCAGGACCTCTTCTGTGAAATTGTTTTCCAACCAGCTGCCCCCAGATGGTTCTGTTGCATGGGATTAGTCTATCCCAGATGCAAGACCTTTCATTAGCTTTTGAGATTTCTCATGAGATTTGTCTCTTTATATATCAGGCCTCCTCTTCTGCCTATCAACTGCTGCTTGCAGTTTGGTATTTGGGAATATGTTGAGGTTGTCCTACATCCCGTGTCTGGCTTCTTAATAAAGATGTTTAAAGTACTGGTGCCAGTATTAACCCCTGAGGGACTCAGTGCCAGTAAGACTTCATACCCCTGCCTATAACCCTTGGAGCCTGTAAGGCCAGCCAATTTCCCATTCACCTATCAAAACTAGATTTCAGCAGTTTGGCTGTAAGGTTATTGCGTGAAACTGTAAAAAGCCTTGGTACAGCCAAGGTGAGAAAACAGTCACTCCTGTCCTCTAGTCAACAGAACCAGTCACTTCTTCACAGAAGGTCATCAGGTTGTCAGATCCAACGTACCTTTGGTGAATGAAACCTGGATGTTCCCAATCTCTTTTTATTCTTGTACATGACTTCCAGGATAATTTTCTCCATAAACTTCCTGGGGACCAAATCTGGTCTGTAGCTCCCTGCATCCTCACAAAAGGGTAATTTCCTTTTTCTCCTCATAAGGAAGGAAACTTCAGCTATTATTTACCTATTACACTAGCAGCTAACACATAAGAAACCATACTGTTTTACTACTTGCTCCACCCATTCTTTACTGAGGCACAGTGCAGTGGATAACATGTATATATGTTAACCCCTGGGATCAAGGGCTTAATACTCTGGCTCTATACTCACCGAGATTGCAGCCTGGCTCTGTTTGTCCTTTGCCACTGCCAGCTCTGCTGGAGCTGAACTTCACTCTGCCCAAAAACAGCCTGACAGGCATGAATCTGGATTTCAGCAGTCTCTTCTGTTGTCGAGCAATGCTATGTGAAAATGATTAGACCAAAAGTCTTGTGCTGCTGTAGACCCTTCATTAGTTCTATTTTCTCTTGCTGCAATCTTGTTGTACTCTTCTTTTTTCAGCAGCTTTGTAACAGGAGGCAATGCCTTTACTGTCATCTAAACTGCCACCTTACACATAAAGCAGCTCTCTTCATGCCAGACCCACATTCAGTTGCATTGCAGGTTTCAAGTCTCAGTTAAACTACTCACTGTCATCTTCTGACCCTGAATCATTTATATTTGGGCTTACTTTAAAAATGGCGATTAATGAAGTTGATTATAGCTTGTGATAGGCACAGGGTGCAAACTCATTTTCCACCAGACCATACTCACCTGTTGCTAATAGTTCGGGGACCTGAAACTTTTAGACTTCAGAAACTCAGATCTCAAAGGGATCCTCATGATTTTGCACAAGTCTCTAATGCCTTGTATTATCCTCATTGTAGTTTAGAACTGTGGTAGACATTCAAGAGTATGTGGTGAGGGAAACCAGGACTTTCAGTCATTTTTTCCAAAGATAATGAAGATGTATTCAGATCCTGGCAGCTGAAATACAGGGGAAGAATTTGGAATTATTCTGAACACATTTTTCTGTTTCCCTCAGAAACAAGATCAAGAGAGATTATTGTTTTATTAAATCATTCTTTACTCATCCTTGAAGAAGTCTTAAGTCATCATGATGGGAACTCCACTGAGTTCAGAGAACAGAGAAAGAGGAAGAGAATCAGTCAAGGAAGAACTTGCTCGGATTTCACCATGGTAATTTCACAAATGCTGCTTTACAATTCATCTATTGTCCTCAAAATAGCTCTAACATACTTTACAGTTCATGCAGCGAGCAGGGGAGAAATGTATTAATCACAATGCAATGAATTGCTGGCTCCTAGATTAAAAAAATAGTAACTAGAGTCTCTGAAAGACTCTCAGGGACAAAATGACCTTCAGAAATACTGAAAATGGTATTAATGTATTACTTCTAATCAAGTAAGATCTAAAAGTCCCAATCATACTCAAGTCTTTCTTGTATGAGGTACTGAGAAGATGCACACAAAGAGACAGCATAGTGAAACACACAAAGGCAGGTGTCACTGAGGTTTTGACACAACGGATACAGTATTTTGAACTTCGTAATGCATATGCAACTCAGGAACTTCTACACTAAGCATGAGGCCATAAATGCAGCAGGCAGTGTCTGCTGGAAAGAATCCATCCATATTCTTGTGATTTCTCCTATGGGATTTGTAGTCACATTAAACCTCAAGCTGCACCAGTAATCTCCAAAATATGATGCGGCTGCCTATATACACAGATACCATCTTTGCAGTTGCCACCTGGTGTCAAGTTCTGAAGCTTCACATCTTCAGTTTCCTCTGCAATCACAGTATGATAGACTTTTTTCAAAAAGAGAAGCTAACACATTTACTGTGTTACAATTCCACTTTATGGGGTCTAAGAGAATGCCAAACACAAGATTTCTAATGAAATGGAGAATTAGTAACACAAACATGAAAATAGAAAAGCTTTCCTCTGTAGCCCAGTTTATGCAACAGCAGGCACAGATAACATTTTCTCAAATGGTTAAGTTTCCTCATTGCTCTGGGCTGCAATTTAATTAGCTTTAACTATCATTGGCTTAAAAATGCCTTAGCTCAAGCTTGAACTGACAGCACCAATTTCTGCTCTTCAATTTGAGACAGAAAAGATTTTAATATCTTCCCAGAATCGAGTAGTAAATACATAGTATAACATGACTTTTTATATGGCCTTTATTAATGCATTGTAATACTTTTTCTCTTTTTTTCGTTTCCGTATTATTTAGAATAATGTGAACAGGTACTAAAAAATTCAGGGACAAACTGTATGTTAGCACCCAAGTAATGCTAATGATTATTTACTCCTTAAGTGGTAAAATAGAGAAGTTAGCTGTAAAAAAAAAGAGACAGGCTGGAGAGGAAACCGCTGCGATATACCCATGAAATACTATGGGTCTACTGCCATCTTCTGGGACATGAAACAAAGGCACGTCAATACTAAACGAAATACTTTCAGTTGTAAAAACAGACGAAGTTTAGTGTTTGAGATACAGAATAAGCAGAAATTCTTGAGGGCTAACTCATTTGCCCATGTACATATCATATTCCAGATCTTCACCAGTTACATATTTGACTCCTAAAAACTAGGTTAACATCATTTTATAAGCACAAGCAAAATTATACTCCTTTAACTTAAGTTGTGGAGAAGATAGTTGTAAACATTTGTTGCCTTCTGTTTCTGAGAAGTTTCTCAGAGTGATTGCATGGGAACAGTATAATTTTTTTCATTTAGATCATACTGATTGGAGTGACTTCTCATGGTTCATGATTAGGGCTTATTGAAGTACAGTTACATGTTAGACATTCCTGAGATGTATGTCTGTGCGATGCATTTTGTGGTAACTTTAATACATATTTCAGGCTTTCTCTTCTTTGGGAAGGACTCCAAGAAGTGAGAGTTGGATTTTTTTTTTTTATTTTTTTTTTTTTTGTTACAACAAGTTCCATGGACTTGTTTATCCCATAGATTGATTGTGAACAGAAAAGTTTGGCATAGGAGTTCAACATTCAGTATGTAAGCTACGAGTGGTTTTGTCATGGCTGCCAACAAAGAACTGTTTGGTGTTTCATCAGAGCAAGCACAGTTCATCATCAGGAGGCTAGTAAAAAGAAATTGCATTGCAATTGCACCAGGGTTCTCACGGACAGGTTAGACTTTAGGACCACAGAAAATAAACACTTACTAATAAATATAAAATAAATCAAATCTAAATAAATAGGACTCTTAATTATCCCTGAGTGGTACATCACTCATTTTCAAAAGAAACAGCAATTCCCACACAGCCTTAAGGTCTTGAACAGCCACCCACAAGATTAGGCTGTTTAATACATATATCTGATATTGAAGGAATATAGCATTTTTGCCTACCCTCTTAAATATTATCCTGTGGCATAACTAAACTTGGGATGGTTTTGTTTTATAAGTTGCTCCCCAATCTCTCTCCACTTCAGGTTGGATATCTCCCAGCTCAAATTACAAATGAATCCTGGGCTGGGTTTTGCAGGACAACACAAGCAAAGACAAAATGCTACCTGTTCAAAAACTCTGCCCACTGGGGATGTGTGGCAGGAGAAAAACTGCAGCCTCCTGCCCACGTCCCAGGAAGATATATGAGATCTCAGGTGGCTTTGGCATGCCGCTTTGGGTTTATCTTTGCTATTAATACCAGCTATCAATCTTGTTCCTCCTGAGGCTGACTGCACCTATAAGAAACTGCTTTACTTCTGCCCACTCATTGCCTCTCACTCATAAAAGACAATTTTATACTCTTGACACAGCTAAGATTATCAGGCTGTGATAGATAGATCAGACTATCAGCAGAAATAACCCCATGTCTTCAAGAATTCCTCCACACTCATGTGGGGCAGCAGAGGAAAGATGCTACAGAGCCTTCAGGTAATCTGGAGGTGAGTTTATGATAATTAGCAAATGAAATACACCACTCTAATAACAATTTAAAAAAAGAAAATCTGGGACAAGATCTGTGCAACACTTAACTGTTACTAAGATCTCATTCTGTTAAAAATCCCAGTATGTTTCTTCACTTTATCATGCCAACTAAAATGAGATATAACTTGACAGTTCTGAGAGGTAGTTTATTAGTTATGTGATGTAGTTGCTATAATATGAAACTCATTTTTATGATATCCCAGGGTCACATCATACTTGACGAGAAGAGTTTAAATGTTTATTATTATGACAATTCAGAGAAAACAAAATCTGTGTTCCATGCTTCTCCTTTTGGTACATCATTGAGGAGAAATTTTTTTTGATATGTATAATACTGTACTTATACTACTTGCTCCACTTTTAACTATGTTGAATTGGGATGGTTTAACATAAGAACCTTGACAAAAAGAGAAAAAAATGTTTCTTTCAGTTTTTATGTTAAGCACTGATTTTGCTGGTAGTGAACAGTATTTTACAGAGCATAGATTCCATAAAACTATGGAGACAGTCTGTCATCTGTCAGTAAGTGTTAGCCAAGTTATGTTGTGTCCCTAGGAAATGGGAAATACAATTTAAATAGGTGTGGCAGTTAAAATATTGATTGACTTGTTACCTTTGAAACTTAACTGTTTTCTGCATTCTAGTATTAATAATTCGAACAGCTACTACTATGTTGGCACCATTGCTATTTACAGGCAGGAGGGGGTTTTATTGCTTCAGGCTGTCCCAACACTTTCTCTTGTCTTTGCCAAGCAATTATTTCTCATTGTGTTTGTTTCCAAGTGGAAGACGCACGGTCTCGAAGATCATTTAGATATGACCTTTGAGCCATTTGTAGGTGTATAGTGCATAGCACAAGTATGCATAAAAATATGTCTGCTCCTAGAAAGACTTCTATGTTCTAAAAAAGCTGAGACACACATTTAATGCAGTAGTAAAGAAAGGTGTGGTCTTCCTTTTATTTAATTCCGTGTAACTGGGAAAGGACACTGGAACTGGCAAGCTGATCAATTAAAATTTACTGAATATCTAGGAGTAGCCCAGAAGCAGCAAATCCTCAGGGGTGACACCCTTTGGTTGTCTGCTACACTACAAAAGCAGTTGTACTTGACAGGGATAGTCCAGCTGATGGAGCCTCAGCTGCTCTTAAACGACATTTCTTAACAGAGAACCTCACTGTCACTAGAAGTTGAGCTGCAGCAGAGATGTGTCATACTCAGGGAATGCTGCAAGGTCTTCTCACGCCAAATATTGAAGGCAGTGTTCTGCAAACAACTCCTACGCTTGGTTCACTTGCTTGAAAGAAAAAAAAAAAATCAAGGAAAATGGAGGAGGGTGGGAATGGAGATAACTTTTTTTTTCAGACTTGCATATCTACTAAGTTTCCAACCAAGGAATTTGTTTTGAACAAGGTATTTTGAAGTAAACAAAATAGTCCATTTAGGAAATGTGGAATACTTTCTTTAAGTTCTAAAGTTCTTTTTTATTTTTAACAAATTCAGAATAAACTTTTATTTGACTTTAAGGTAGAATTATCTTTTATAAGTGAGGGAAATTCTTGCAACATCTATTTTGATACTTCTGAAAAAAAAAACATTAATGAGACATCATATTCATTAGCCATTCTAAATATAATCAAAATATAAATGTATTGTCTATTAGATAATGTGGTAAAAGCTCCTGTGCACACCCACAAAGGAGCATGGAGAGACAATGGCAGCTGGAGGAGCCCGAATAATACCCCTTGCCCTGGCTGCCCCCAGACCCATTTCAGTAGCCATCACCAACCTCCACATGCCCAGAGGAGCACAGGGGCACAAGGCCCGCAGGAATCCAAATCAAGGACTCGGAAGACCTGCAGGGCCATCCCAGGACAGTCTCAATGCCAGATCCAGAGGTGACACCAACCACTGTAAGGCAAACCTGGAGCACCTTCTGGGCTGAGGGGGGCTGCTGCCTAGGGGTGTGTGACACTTGATGGGGTGCAGAGAAGAGCATTTTGGAAGATCATAAGCATAGGACTTTTTATGGGATGTTTAGTGGAGAAACCAAAAGGGGGAGAAAGGAGGGATTTATGTGATTTGGGGAGGAACAAGTGTAGGGAAAATAGAGGGGCAAGGGGATTAAAAGGGCCAGTTGCTTGTCAATAGTTGACCAGTCAGTAAGTTGTCTGGCCATGCCTGTGCCTAAGCAGCACAGCCAGCCCTGTCGTCTCCTTCCCTGCTCTCTTGAACACATTATGTGTGTTCTGTTCAGAGCATGGGCTGTTTACCAGATTGGTTAAAAAAACTAAATTCCATTTCGTGATTTCTAAAGAAACTGAAGCCCTGCAGCTCTTTCTCCACTAGAGGACTCTGCAGGGAGCACTGAGCAACCTCTCACTCCAAGAACACATTTTTATTCTTAGCAGATCCTGATTGCACTACTTTTTAATTCTGTTCATTTTAGCGAAGTTACTGATGACTTGAACAGGGTTTACTGGGGATGTCCCTTTCTCAGACCTGTGCAACTGCATTTGTTTGGGTGAAGTCACCAATGTGGTGACACCATGCTCACAAATACCTGACATACTTGCTCTGACTTCATGCACACATATTTAGACAACTAAACCTTAAGCTCTGCTTAAAAGAGTATCATTATGAGGTCAAATATGGGCATGAACAGCAATGGGCTCCTGAAAACTCTAGGAAGATGAAATTACCTTTCTCTGCAGAACTGAAATTTAGATTTCCTGTTTATTACCGTACATAAATATTTTTTCTATTTTCCAGAACTTCAAACTTTAGGAAATTCTTTATTCTCTCAAATTCAGGCTTGCTATGTAAGCAGCAGAAACGAACATGCTCTAAATAAGTGGGACAGAGCAATGCTCTAAGCATAAACAGAGGAAAAATTACTAGGGCAAATTTTCTGGGGGATAAGTCATGTGTAAAAGCTCTTTGGCTGTATCTAAACAAGAAGACTGTTGTGCTGACTTTTGCACATGGCTAAAACCTGTGTGCGTGTGAACTACCCCCTGCCTGGGAGAACAGGACCTGGGGCTGAAGGGTCTCTGAGAACATAGTGTAAATGAGCTATGCTGTTCTACCCCAGGGAAGCATGAAGATAAATGGTTCCAGGTGTCCAGACCTCTGCTACCTGTTTCAGAGCTTGCAGTTTCAGGTTTCAAAACTGTAGAATATTTTGAATTACGATGAAGCACTTCTTCCACCGTGAGAGTAGATGTGTTCAAATTGCCCGATGAATTCCATCATCCCTTCAGTTTTGTACAGAAGAAATCCATCGTGTTTCACTTGCCAGCAAGGACCATAAAAGTGCATGACATATGTTTAATTTCTGTAGTCACAGAAGTCTTCTACCTTTACTATATGTCTAAATACCACTTATACATACTTGAAAGTTTAGGTATAATTTGTTCTCATTAGAGTTGGGAAATGTAAATTGGGTCTTGGCCCAGCAAGACTTTTGGAACACACTGGAATTTATCCTGAGTGTAAACTCATAACCTCTCTCAGGATATCTACTGGGTTAAAAGAGCTCTATGGAATATGAAGGTATAGGGTCCTGGGTAATGCCAGCAACTTCTACTGTATCCCCAGATCAGTCTGACTAGCAAAAGCCTAGGCTAAATGCTGGTGATAAATCAAAATTTGCCTGAGTTGTGTTCCTTCAGTTTTATTATTGTCGTAACTCCAATTGAAATGGCATTTATGAGTATTTTACATCTACTATCAAGAGAAATCTGAGCATTTCCTACTGACAGCACATTTACTTCTATATTGCATAAACCAATAAATGATACCCATTGCTGTCCTCAAGATCAAACTGAGCACACTAATTTAATACAATTGCAAAGACAATTAAGTGTAAGTCATGTTACCACTGAAAGAAGGAGTATTTTATGCTCTGATTCAGCAAGGTGTTTAAACCTAATTCTAACTAAAAGTGATTGCCTTGTTCTACTGCATACCCAAGACTTAAAGTAAATGTGGCTTAAATATTATTCTGAATTGAAGAGACTCAGCTGTATGTATGCTCTTGAAAATGTAGACATTTTTTGCAAATAACAGAAAATTGCTCTGAAGATATAGAAGTTGTTTTACATTGCTATATCTGCTAATTCTGAAATATCTTATTTAGAAAGTATTACACAATATCTGATGCAGAGAAAAAAATCTTCCTGTGGCAATATGCAGCATTTCTGCATTCTAAATATGTATATTTATATTACCCTTTATAAGTCCATGCACCACACCTTTCTTCTCATTAATGAAGTTTGATAATTTGTGACAGGACAGAAAGGGAATTCATTATATTTAGTAAGAGGGAACTCATTTCTCATTTTTCTAGGGCCAAGCAGCTGCAACGAAATTGCCTAAACCACTATATCACAATTCCTCACCATTGTGGTTCTTCAGGTCACCCTCAAGGGTCTTCAATTTCCTTATGTTCACAGCTTGACACCTGGTAATTTTCAGAATCAGGAAATACAAGGAAGCTATATATTTTTATTCTGAGAAGGATTTTTCATTATTTAAGAAGAAATAAATCTGTCAGGTTGAAAATATTAAAAATCAGAAGCTTGACTAGAATAATCACAGCAGTGTCAATGACAATTTTGTTTAGCAAACTTTGGAATTAAAATTTTCTGCTTGACAAAGAAACTTCCCTTCTCCCTGAAAGAAATTGTCCATGTACAGGGGAAATTGAATTTTTAGCTCAATAATCAATGGAGTTTAAGAATAAGTTATGGTAATAAGGCTGAAAGGCACCCAGAATTTTTTTTGCTTAAGCAGTTACTCAGTATTCTGCTGCTGCCAACTCCAGTGGGCTATCCTGGCTAAAACGAAAGAAGTTTAAGTCATTTTCTCTCTATATAAGATGGTCATATGCTCTGTATACAATAACTGAGGAAATGTGACAACAGGAAATAGTCCAGAATTCCTTAAGAATGACTTCAGATACTTGCTCTGGTCTCTACAATGAGATGAAAGAAGGGTTTCCTTTTTATGTAATTTTACTTCCACTAAACAAATATTTCCTAATTTTTATCAGTGTGTGACTTGAAATAAAGTACAACAAATTTTTCTGTTCCAGTCAAACTTTTGCTATTAGTGGAAATAAAAAGTTTCAGTATACGAAGACAGTAATTTAAAGCAGTGAAAACTTTAGATAAATAGCATGTTGAAAATCATATTTGTTTGCTTTGTTACCCAAACTCTCCAAAGTTCAACATTTCCATATGTTCTCATTGAATAACTAAGTTGTTTTATCATAGTAAATGTAGAGAATTCAAACTGATTCACAATTGTAGTCATTAGTACTGCCATGGTGTCATAAGAGCATCAGGTTTGTGCTCTGCTGTGTCCCTTCCTGAGCAACCTAACCAGCTCAGCCCTGCTGGGACCTGCCTTTCCCCAAATTCTCTAACCCTGGCTCTGGATCAGCACCCTCAGAGACCCAGAGCTTTCAGAAGAGAGGGCAGGAAAGTTGCTCCTTTAACCCCTTAACAACATGTTTCAGTGGAGAAAGCAGTGATTTTACAGAGGAGGTTATGCTAGTTAGCATTACTTCAGTAATGGGGAAGACAGTGAGATAAAAAGAACTGCCTTGAGTAGTGCTTTGTGCTATTATCTGCTATCACCTGCTGTTACCTTCCCAGAAAAATCAGATCTTCTGAGGAATATTTGTATTTGTGGGGAAAGGTGAGACAATGTCACCTGAAAGTATAGTATGTTAAAACAAGCATAAGATTAAGCAGGGCAGGACTGATCCCTCTCAAAATCAAACCAGATTTAGAATTTCCATACTATATTGGATTTACCAATGTAAGCTATTCTTTAAAAATTTTGAATTTGGGTTTTGCTCTAGAATGTATGGGTGAGTTTCAGTCCGGAATCAGGGACATAATTCCTTAATATTGTTTGAACAGATTTTTTAACCCCTCATGATGTGCCTTGTGACTTTGAGAATCACTTGTAGTGGTGTTTGCCTGTAACATACACACGGAGATTCAACCCAGCCAGTTCAGTGCAAGCACAGTCACTAAAAGCTGCATGTTATTGCAGGTTTTTTTCCAAGCTGAAGTTGTGTGGGAGAAACCCAGTCTGTCAGAGGCTAACAATATGAGCTATGGAGATATTTTCCCATGCACACACATACAAAAGCCTAAATCAGAAGCTACATCTGCTGCAGGTGTTTCCTTTGTTATACATCTCATTGAAGGGAGCAACATCATTGATCAACTCCTCTTTCCTCCACAATGCAAGGGCATTTTTGACAATATCCTTCTGAGCTAATCCTTCTGGATCAGCTGTGGAATGAGATTTTACATACTGCTAGTACAGTAGGAAAAAAGTATGTTCATAGTGCACCTACAAATTTACCGATGCAGGTTGGTTTTAGTCCCTGCATTACAAAACAACAGACATGTGTATATAAGCAAATGCATGTCTTTTTAGACTTTCTCTATGTCTATGAGAATATACAGGTCCTTTTTAAACCAACACCATTTTTTGTAATATATTTTTCTTGTCAGTGTTAACAGGTTGACTGTTTTCCTTAATTACTTTAATATTTTAACATCTATTTTATATAACTTTGCTTTCTTTTTAAAAATATGAATGTGATATTTTGACATCTCTGAAAATGCTATAAATGGAGATGTAAATGGTGTCTTTCTTACTGATAGTTATTTTATACTAGTGAAATGCGGTACTTTTGTCTCCAAGTGATATGCAGTTTAAGAACAATGACTGTTGTGTGTTATGGATCATTACTGTATTTATCTGAGGTTTTTACAGTCACAAATTTCCAGCATTTCTTTGATAAAATCTAGTTCAGGGGAGTTGCAATGTTGAATATCTACTCTAAGTTTCTGAGATGTAATAAACCGTAAGTTCAGGAAAATTTTTTTTAAAGTATTTTAAAATAACTATCTTTGTATTTCAGAGATGTTGCTGTGCTGAGCAGTTGTGCAGTTCAATGGGAAGCTTTTGAGACTAAATGTAGAAGAATTTTAATGACTGCAAGAATTGTGTAAGTGGTCATTAATGTCAGTAAAATACAGATTGAGCGATGGTATAGTTGTAGCTGAGAAGTGTAGCAATAATCACTAAATCTTTGTAACATTTAATTTTGAAGAGCTTGAATTGAGAATTAAGTGTTTCAATTGCTGCTGTTGTTTTGAATGTTGTCTTATAAAAAACCCCAAGACTAATACTTTAGAGCAAAGTAAATCGCATACCTGCCCCCCTCTTCGCTGCTCTTCAAAAAAATCCTGTAACTTGCTAGCCTGCTCTCTCAGCTGTACAAAGAAACAGCTAAACATGTACATACGTATCAGATCACTAGATGTCCTCCTCCCATAAAATTTTGTTTCTTTCTCAGTGAAAAAAACTGATAATAGTCTCTTTAAAAAAATATCTATAACCATATACAGGACTAAAAGATTGCCAGTGCAAATCTGTGTAGTCACAAATAACCTGCACCCATAAAACAGTCTCAAGGTAGGTCAGAGCTCTGTACTTATGAAATATTTGTATTACACACAGATTAGGCCCTTAAGGGATACAGAGGAATTTTCTGTCACAGCATGTGTTGCAGAAGCAGGCCTTCTGGAAGCTATCCCCTTGTTGGTGACTTATAAAAATCTAGAGTGCATAGATATCCAAGACTGACTGTAAGTAATATTTTATATCATCTCTATGCACTGGTTATATGGTGGTTTCTGTACACGGATGTATAAATTCTCAAGACAATTCCTTATTTTTATGTTATGTGGCCACTTTCTCTTCTGTTTTTTCTTGCTGAGGAAATATGGGCTTTGGGTTTGTTTAAATTTCCCTAAATGTTCTGTCTGAATACAGCCATTTTCCTATGCAATATGAATCCTCACCACTAGATATGGATAAATATTCATAGTCAGCTAATGATAGAGATTTGTAGGGCCCGCTATAGGCACAGTAGCCAGGAGAGTTTTCCTGCTGCAATCCAGCAAGCCCACATGGTGCTGGTGGCTGGAGGCGCCTCTGGTAACTGGAAGGGATAGGGTGTAGGATGGAGAAGGGAGTGATGCCTGAGGAAAGTCAGTGGGGAGGAAGAGAGGATGAATATTCATTTTGCTTTTCCCAGGACCTAAAATGGTTCCTGACTCTCCTGTCACAAGTCGTTGAAATTATGAATGCTTCTTGCACACTGTATTACTCAAAAATGGTTTTAAATGCTAATGGTATTAATGAGCACCGAAGTAATAATCATGGTATGTGCTCGTAGTTGAAAAGTAGAGCTTGAGAAATTGAAGTGTACCCTAGAGCCAGAGGATGAACAATGGTTTAATGGGTTTTTATTATTTCTGGAATGCTGTTTTTTCTGGTACTAAGGGCCGGGTCTCTGCACTGGGGCAACATGTAAACAGGGTGTCCCAAGAGTTTACAGCACAGGCTGAGGAGGAAGTAAAGTCAGGATGGAAGAAACATAACTACCATTTAAAACAGCTACAGTTTAAAATGGGCTACAGGCTTTTAGAGTATTGCCTGTAGAAAGACACAGTAGGGAGATTTTTTTAAGGCAATGGAGAGCCATATAATGATCTAGCTGTAGTGATTCTTTTTAAGATTTCAGAAAGCTGTCGATGTTGTTAACTTTCCAATAAAACCACAAGATTTTACAGGGATTTGCAAGGATGTGATTTTCAGATCATTATGTATAGTTTTATTAAATATCCTAAGATACATCTTCATGTAGATTCAGCAGAGATGAGCCATGAGGTCTATTCAAAAGCACATTGTTTTATATCTGTGTACTATCACAGGTTTCAGTTTTGATTAACTTTTTTTTTGTTTTATTATA
Organism: Athene noctua; assembly: GCF_965140245.1. Taxonomy (NCBI): domain Eukaryota; kingdom Metazoa; phylum Chordata; class Aves; order Strigiformes; family Strigidae; genus Athene; species Athene noctua. The sequence continues at coordinate 65,963,930 of NC_134038.1, forward strand.
TTTTTATTATTTCAATCGATTCAATAGCTTGTATCTTACCATGTCCTTCATTGATAGATTTAGGGATTCACACACTGATGTTTTGTCAGCACTGAACTTCAGTCATTGCTTTGCAACATTAATCACTCCCTTATTCATTATCATTAAAATGAGAAATAAAAATCTACAATAAAAAAGCATTTTTGCTTCTTTATCTGTTGAAGTCTTCATCCACTTGTGTCTTTTCAGCCTTTTCAGCCAGTAATTAATCACCCAGCAGCCATGTTCTTAACATGGTCCCTGATTTCTTTGCCTTTTCCCATAGCTTCCAGGTTCACAGATATTTCTGAAATGCTATTAATGCTTCCTAACAGGTAAAACAAAGACAAAGTTTGTTATCAGAATGAAATAGTTTCATGCACCAAAGTCATTCAACTGTGTCATCTCAGCCACCAGTTCTGAACCAGCCAGGTGATTTTTCTTGGCTTCTACTTGTTTCTCTTTAGCAGAATCATGAAGCAGTACTACAAAATGTTGAGCCCACAGCGCAATGGCAAAAATCACATATGTGTTTGTGTGATTTGTTTCACTGGTTTTATCCTGTTGAGATATGACAGCATATTTAGAAAGTCAAAGGTACATTTTCTTTGCAAGGAAGTGGAGCATTCTGACTGTAAAATCCTTTAAGTGAAACACTGCACTGTTTTTTTATATCAAATAATACTTTTATTTTCTGATCACGTTTCTCATTTGAATTCATTAGTATTCTAAGAATAAAAGTAAAAAATATGCAATATTTTTTACTTGGGTTGATGGTACAACTTGGATTTGAGCAGAAATATGTCAATAACCAGTTTATTTACTAAGGGAAATAAAGATTTTGAGGAAACGGAAAACTGTTGAAAAATGTGTACCAAGTTGGAAATACTTTCAGCTGAAGTAGAAAATAATGTCCAAATATTTTCTTTGGCTTCCAAATATAACTTAAAAAAATTACATTCTATATCTTTGTTGCTAAGATAAGTAAAGGGAATGAGCTAAAATCAACCAAAACTTTTCGTATTGGGTTGAATAACATACATTGTCTGACTGACTTTTCTTGTTCCAAAAGGATAAATATTATCTGGTAATTGATTTAAATTTACTCCCCCCTTCTTTGGTTTGATTTTTTTATTTGGTCTACTACATAGTCAGTACTAATTAATGCTAGATACTGTGCTATGCTGGAACCTCATAGGAGCCTCAGTGTTGTTTCATATTTCCAAGATTTTACTAGTCTGATCTTCATGCTTTTATTCAGGGGAGAATTCCCTCTGAAGTCATAAGAGATCTTTCTCAAAATGCATGATAGGTACCAGTTCTGTCAAAAAATGACCTAAAGCTTCCCTAAATGGGAAGGTGACCAACATAATCCTGTAGACAAAGAACGTGCACTGGAATAGAAGTGCTTGTGTAACTCCTCCAGGCAAATACTCTGGTTTTGGATAAGCATGAGGAGGGTTGTTTGCTTGGTTTAGAATGCAGACTTCCCTTCAGAAGAATAATACCTCTTCTTAGATATAATTCACATGTGGGAACCATACATATAAACTCATTTAACTAAAGGGAGATCCAGAGGATAGTGTCTTTCAAGTGTAAAAGATAATAAAATAGTATTGATGCAGCAGGGGCTCAGCATGCACTTTACATTTCATGCAAATGTTTAGATGGAAAGCACAACTTTCTGATGGGTAAGTAAAGTCTTGTCTTAAATAATGGCAAACTTCTGATTTCTAAGATTCACTTAAAAGTTCGATTTTTTTTTTTTCTGAATTCAAGCTTTGAGGGTACCCATGCAGCAGTACCATACTGGCTGAGAACAAGCAGATGGTGTTCACCAAGCCTTCCAGGCAGACTCATGTTTTATCATGCCAGTTTTGTCATCAACTATTTCAGTGTATTAAAACAGTGATGGAACTCATTTGAATGACTAAGGCCTAAGACTGGAATCGTCTGTATGATAGCTATGTATGTAATGAGAATTTTTTTTATTAGGAAATTATGAGCAAATCATAAACTTCAACACGGAAAGTGAAATTATTACCGTCGTGCACCAAAAGCTTACCAAAAGTATCAAGTTGTACCAATGTATCAACAATTAAAGTTTGCACGATCAAAATATCGTGCAGCAGAGGCTTATGACTTTTCCTATCTGAGAAATTATGTCAGACATTATACAGACTGAAGGGTTTACTTTGACTGACTGCATACTTCACCTTACTGACTTGCTAGAAGAGAAGCTGCTGTATGGACAGGTTAACTCTGCCCTTCTTTTTTCCTTCTATCACTCTATTTACTTCAATGGATGATTGTACATATGGCAAAATTTGACTCCCTGCTTTGCATAAGGGGTTTCTTTCAATAAAATGGTGTAGGGGAAAAGAAAAGGATTAACTTATGATTGGTGGGTTTTTTTCTAGAAAGAATGTTTTCCATATTTACACAACTGAGACATTAATGGATGTTAGACGTGAACAAAAATATTTGAATAAATTTTTACTGTAATTTAGCAAAGGCATGTTTTGCTGAGTCAAGGAAATTTTTCAAGATCACAGAAGATACTTCTAGTGCAGAATTTTCCTCTTATTTCACACTAACGGAAATGCAAAATCTCAGATTCATTTGATCCACCACTATCACCATTTCGTTCTAACCATTAGCTAACGAGTAACACTCTGGCTTGAGGCCACTCGCAAGATCCTATTTTGCTGTTTCTGCTACCACAAGACACATTATCATTAAATGCCAAAGCCTAGCTATAGGTAAAGGTCAGACAAGAGAAGTGACTGAGGAAGACGATAACTGTCATGGAGCAGTCAGAGTACTCATTTGTATTATATTGTCAGAGAAATCAAGTTGAAGGAACTAACAAACCCCTATAAACTGTAATGATCGCATATAATGAAGCAGTCCCACTTATAATCAAGTGGACTTTCCATTAATGCTTAATAATTGGTAAAAATGCAATCCTCTCTTCTCACCATTCACTGGTAGTTATCTTACAGAGCAGGAACAGTTTGGTGAAATAGCTCCTTTTGCATCTCCTTGCATAAGCAGGAGTGATTTCACAAACTGGACTGCATATGGTGTTTTATAGATGGCATAAAGCCTGCTCTGTTTTCACTTCAGAAGACAGCAATTCAGGATTAATTGTCACCTGGCATAGTATTCACCCATAAAAAAGGACCATTTGAGATAACAGGAAAGGGATCAAGGAACAAAATGACACCAAGTCCATGCTTCTCTTGTTAGTGCACATTTCCACATACTGGTGTCCTGGTGTTAACTCTGACCTCGTTCAGTGAGAACAAACATTGGCAGAGGAAGACAAACAGAAATGTTTCCATGTAGCATCTTTCCAGAACAAAGCCCCATCTTATAAATATCTGTGGAACCACAAGAAACTTAAATTGGGGGAGTAGCACTCACAGAGGTGCTGTCAGCAAATGACTTGTTGAAAATTGAATTCTCTGAATTCATCATGTGGTTTAGGAGGACAACATATTTTAGAGCATTCCCCCTTCCTTATGCCATTTATTTTGGAAGACAGCACTTCAAGCTCCAGGGGTGTCTTTCTTCTAAATGCTGCTGAGCCTGAGATTATGAGGATGGTCTTATGAAGACAAGAACCCTTGACAGGAGTAAGATGTACAAAAGCTGTAGAATGTTTGTCAGGTACTGTAAGATAGTAAGGATAAGAAACAGCAAAATGCTTATATCTAAAAGCACAAATAACATGAAACTTCACATATACAAAGTAGGTAGGTCTTTCAATATTATATCAAAAAATCCTAATATACAAAACTGTCACACAAAGAACAGATGTGGGTCTATATTAATAAACATAACAAAGAAGGAAAAGAAATAACAAAAGAAAACCCCAAACCCTCTTATGTAAATTATACACTTCCATAAGTAACCAGATTAACACTTGTGAAAAGTGAGGAGACAGAGCAGCAAAACCAGAAGTACAAACTTTGTAGCTGGAGTACTAGCTCAGGTTTAATCTGTTCAAAAGACTTGCGGTTTGAGAAGTAGCTGGGACTTATATCCAGTGGGCACTTCTCATGTTTAAAATCATCAACGTTGTTCACTAGTGGAACTTGAAATTACAAGTTTCATTATATTCCTGTTCCCTGATAGGCACACGGTTAGTCCCACCAAATATAAATATTTTTTTTATCATTATCAACAACAAGAGGTTTTCTCTCTATATTTCCCTTTAAGTGTTCTTAATCTTGTTGTGTGTCCTCTTTAATACAGCTGCTTGTGACAGACACTAGGATTTATGTGTGGGTATTAAGATTAGAACTTGGAAGTTGTAGATGGGGGGGGTGGTGGTGTGTGTCTAAATTCCATATGCGAAACAACCCAGTTTCTTAATGTTGACAGTTATTTCTGAATGAGTAGAGAAGAGGAAAGAACATTATTTAGAGAGTGGACAGGTGTATAGCAAAGCTGAGCAGTTTGGAGCAAGAGTTGCAAGGGACAGAGCCTTTTACAAATTAAAGAAGTGATGCAGTCTACTAAGTATTGTCAGACTGGGTATCTTGTGCTTCTTTTAAAATGTGTTTTCTCTGCAGTTGCAAATTCTTCTAGGAATTTTTGAAATTAAACTTCTCATCTCTGTTCGAAGCATACAAATTTGAACCAAAATGGATGTGAAAGAGCATCAGCAGTTAATCCATCATAAAACCAGGGACAACTCAAGATTTAAACTCAGAACTACTTACATTTTTGGAAACTCTTTTACTATGCCCAAGGTCCTGATCCATATGAACAGACTAAAGGAATTAACCTGTGAGAGGCAAACTACCCTTGACTGAGTCATGTACACAAATGGAAGCATTGTCCTTATTGCTTCCTACTTCGGCACTTTTTTTTTTTTCCCCAGTTAATAGCTTCCCCTTCTTTGCATTCATGTGAAAATCACAATTTGGTAATATAGATTTTTTTAAGTAGCTATCCTGAGGACAGTCATGCTTCAGATATAAGCAATCAGCTCATGAAGCATCTCACAGCTTCATGGTTTTTCCTTATCCTAGCCACTAGAGGGCAAAAGACATAAAACTAACTGTATTATTTTATATGGCTTCATGTAATGTGTGTTGCAGGCTATAGGAATAAGGCAGAACTGAAGTAATATCTACAGAGTTTTTTTCCTAGATGGACTTCACATATCTTGTATGGAACACAAGTTTGCTATCTTCTCACAAACTGAAAAGAGAGAGAAAGAAAGAAAGCATTTTGTAGTTCAGAAACACACTGAACTACATTTAGAGATGATTATGAGTTCAGCGTTATGGGTGAAAGTGAAGTTCTCGTTAACTCAAAAGCAATCTCCTTTAGGGATGTGAACAGGTTTTTCAGACTCTTCCTTTCTAACTGTCTTGTGAGGTGTGTGTGACACCAACCAGCTCCATGCAGCTGCCCTGCTGCCATCAAAAACCTGAAAAGCAACTGCAAGAATTCCAACTAATTTTGAGCAGTTGAGTAGCAAACAGGTTTTGAGTTCAGTTTATCCAGTGATAACACATAAGCACTATGCAGCTCACAAAACACAGCACTGGAGAATATGACTTTGAACTCTCCAAGCACTTCAGAAGAATCTTTCACCTGCTAATATAACCAACTTGATGATAAAACATTTGCTTCCTATGCAGGCCATTATTTATTCTCTTGTGGGCATGCAAACTTCAGGTGAGAGCTTTCCTTTCAAGCTTTAAAGTACTCCCCTTTGGTTTTCTCTTATTACAGCAGAGCCTGTGGAAGAAAGAAATCTTGAGATTATGCAGAAAATCTGCATTACAATAATCTGGTCCTTAAAGTCAGGAGAGGAGACTCCAGACTTTGTTTGTTTGTTTAGAAGAACTGTGCTTTTTTAGTAACTGCTACTGTGCATCAGCATCACCTCTCAAATTATATTTTGCTCTCTTTTCAATCTACTAAATATAGTTGTAAAATCAAAGAATCACAACTACCCAAACAGAGAAGCCCTGATGTGCCTTGCATTCAGTTTAAAAAGGCCACTGTAAGGTATTACTCTTACAAGGATATTTTCAATGAATGGGTCTTCTTTAGCTTCTTTGTCCCAGAAGAGAGGACTTAACTTTGTGAACAAAACCATTTTTCTATTTACTATCTAATATATTGTTTGAAAGATTCAGCAATAAAGCTTCATGTGTACATTCCTGATTAATAGTGAAAGCCTTTGAAAGTTTCTTTAAGTCTGTGAATGCCAGAATGTAGCTACACAGCCTGGAGGTAGTGCTGTTAGACCCAAGGAAACCTTATGTATTTTGGGAAATGGAGAAGACAAGAGTGTTCAGTCACTGTGTAACTTACTCATTTTGTCTATGATGTGATTGAGATGTGAAAAATAATTTCCTGCATCTTCAAGGCCTTAACCCCTGGAAAACACTAGTGATGTTGCCCACCTCTTGACTTTCAGTGTGGCTTATCCTGGGCCATTGCACTGTAAACATGCAGAGAAGACAGAGTAGTTGAATATCACTAAAAATATGTACATATCTATCTTACTGGCAGACTTTAACAAGCCCTTGTTGTATATTACATTTTAAGATCTATCTTCTAGTCTTCAAAATTATAATGACTTAGTAGAGGTATGTGAACAGTGTAATTATCTTCTGGTAATAAATTGCAATACATATTCATAGTTACATGGATTTCATCTTCTGTGAAATGGTCCTTATAAAAACACTGATAATTAGTATGTCCTTAAAGCATATCGGCAATTAATCATCAAAATGATCAATGGAGAGAATGCCCTTTCCCCTCTGTCTCTGGTTTATTTATGTGTTCCTATTAATTATGCCTAATTTTCTGTGGGCACTTTTCTTCTTAATGCAATTCAGTTTTAGCATATCTTCTCAAAGACTTACTAGTAGGTAGGATCATTTATATTGTATAGCATAAATATTTTATAATCCATTAATATGGACAAAAAGGCAATGCCTTACAAATAAAAAAATACATGGGGAGTAATGATTTCCTGCTAATAACTTATTAGGTCTGATCACCCAGTTTGAAGTGACTCTATCACATTTTAATTTTATCAGATTTCTTCCTTTGGATGCTGGTACTCTACCTTTTATTGAGATTATTTTTAGCTCAATAACTTGATCCCGAATGGGGATAGGACAAACAACGGACACAAGTTGCAGCAAGAGAAATTCCATCTGAATTAAGCTAGAATTTCCCCATGTTAAGAGTGGTTACACAGTGGAACAATTTGCCCACAGAGACTGGAAGGTCAGTCCTATCCAAAACAGCTGGAGAAGGCTCTGATCCAGCTCTGAAGAGAGCCCTGCTCATGACTCTGATGATGACCCAATTTTGCTCAGAAAAAGAGGTGATGCAGAGCAGGTGTGAGTATTCAAGGCTATGGTCCGAATATGAAGATACTTTAACCAAGAATTCTCCTATCTCTAATTCTCCTATCTTTTACACCACAGTTCCCCCTGCACATTACAGTGCATCCACACAGCCTGCCAAGAGGAGCTCCTGCTGAGACCATAGTGGTGCCACATAATTTGTATGTATTTAATTTTCAGATTTCCAGAGCTTGTGTTAGGACACTGGTAAAGTTGCTGCACCTTACACAAGCAGTGTATAATCAAATTTAAGAATAAAACAAGCAGTTATCATAATCAGATGGTAGAGAAAGAAAGGATAGAATGAAACTTACTTCTACTGACCTTCACTTCTTGTCTGGTTAATCATTGATCTTAAGATAAATTTGGGTCAAGATTGTAGCAGTGGGTAAATTGGTGATTTCTAGGTAATGCTGTGGTACAAATTCTTAGGTTTTTCTTTCTGGTTGGAGCAGGTCAGATAAAAACTGATGTGGGCAGACACTCCTGCTGCACTGTAGGTAAAGTAGAAGACCTTTTTTGGGGTTTGCAGCACCAGCAGCTTCAGGCTGAGGTACTTCTTTTTCTGTCAAAGGGGAGCTGTGGTATAAAAATAGACACTGGTATTTATTGGAAGCTTAAGCCTGCTGAAGTTTTACAGATTTAGAAAGTTCACTAATCACTATCAATTAAAAAGCCTGCCTCGTTCTTGCATAAATTAATCAGAATGTTGCACTCTACCACGGGGCCTACTCAAAATATTTATTTTGAAAAAAACATTACCAGATTTAGTCCAAGACTGGTACTTACAGTAAGAGCCAAGGCTTTTAAACTGCTGTGATTGCAAGCATTTTTCTAAATGTCTTATAAACTCAGAAAGATCATGTTGTCAGCATCTTAGTGTCTGGTAACTATCAAGCAGTTTCTGAAAGGCAAGAACAGAAAAACAATACTTAAAACTTTCTTTGAATGCCTGGAAGGCTGGAAGTATATGATGCTCCCATGAGACTTTCCTACATTAAAGATTATGACCAAAACCAAAAGCATTCATTCTACATTACTGTGAGAGAGAGTAACACAGCTCTTATCCAGTATCCTGTTCCTGCAAATGCTTGGACGTAAGGAAGATCACATGGGTTGAATGCCTGTCTAGATCTATGTCAGTGGCAAGGCTTCTGTCAAGTTATGTATTATCAGGTTTTCATACATTGTGCCTCTAATATCTAGAATATTTTCAGGAAGAGAAGATGCACGCTTTAGTTCTGTACAGGCAACAGTGGTTTCATATGGAGTACTATAGAGGTGTGTGCAACTTCCTCTTCAAATCCGTCATGTCTGACTTTGTGGGTTGCCATAACTTATTATTGCAAAAGCTTCTTAAAAATCGTTGAAGGCAGGGGGTCTATGTGCTCGTTGTAGTGCCCTGTGTTAGAGCAGAGACAGTACACAAAGAATTACAAGCTGCTTTAGTGAAGGTCAGAACTGATTGACTTTTTTGAAAGCAATCCTTTGAGGGTGGATGTCATGGTGTACCAAAGTGAAAGTGGGGCTACCTTTGCTTACAGCAGTGAGTTGAGGCAGGGAATTTGGATACTGCTGCTCCCTTACTCTTCAACTACAAATACCCAGAGTCCTCTAAAATGACTCTTTGTGGGAAAACAGAACTGGTAGATGCATTCAGCAAAGATAGTTAAAGACTGATGAAGGCTTTCTTTTAGAAAATATTCTGGAATGTATACAAAACCACATAAGAAATGAGAATGTTTCAAGAATTGTGTTCACAGAAGATATGATAGAAATATCTTATTATCTCTTCCATTTCCATAGTGTCTTACATCAGACAATTTTCCCTGAGTAACTGAGAAACTACCCTCTGTACATTTGGAAGTATATGTAGCAAATTTACCTATCCTTTAATGAACTTAAAATTTTCTTAGTTGCATCACTATTTCCTTAGGTGTGTTACAAGGACATGAAGAGTCTTTTGTGGTAACTGTGGGAAGGGAAGGGAAGGGAAGGGAAGGGAAGGGAAGGGAAGGGAAGGGAAGGGAAGGGAAGGGAAGGGAAGGGAAGGGAAGGGAAGGGAAGGGAAGGGAAGGGAAGGGAAGGGAAGGGAAGGGAAGATCAAATAAAAATATTTCACCATCTCTTTATGCACTTTGTATTTAGTTTTTGTAAATGTGGGGAATGGGATTCATTTAATCAAATATTCATTCCCTAGATTTTCTTTAGACCTTTTTTTTTTTTTTTTTTGTTCTGGAGATGTTCTCTATTGCATAATTTCTCTCATCCTAATGTAGTTGCCTACAGTCTTTTCAGTGATTTTAGAGGGATTTGGCTCTCATTGCCTCAAATAGACACACCATTGGTTTTCCTAAGGCTGAAATCTTCCTGTGAATTCAGGATTAATAACATTTACAACATTGTTTAGTTTGATTCAATCTCACTATTATTTGTGTGACAAATAAAGAAAATATGACGTGCTACTTAAAGTAAGGTATGGATGGTCATGCTGAGACAGATGAAATTAACAGGAGGTGGTCTACTAAAGTAGGTACAATAATGTCTGAAAGGTTCATGTTACGTATGATCTTGCAGGTGCTTGATATTGAGGGACGGGCCTGTTATCATGTCTATAACCCTCTGACTCTGTTAACCCTACCTTACTGTCAGCATGAAGTTACTGAATGCAAGTTGGATTATAACATCAGTAATTTATCTTCAAAATATGACAACACCAAAAAAAAAAAAACCAAAAAAAAAAAAAAACCCACAACACAAACCCCCCAAACCTTAATTTTTTTATCTGTGTTCTAGTTTCTGTGGTTGTGGGGCATGTATTTTAATAAAACCCCTCTCAGCAATCACATGAGAGACAGAAAATGTCCTAAATTTTTAAGCTCTGAAAAACAAGGTTCCCATGTATCGGGAGAATGCCGCAAGAAAACATTAAATCTCACTCTATTTATGATAGGCATCACTGGTATCTAGCTGTTAGGTATTTACGCCTGTAGTAAGGTTCTGCACAGGTGAGTCCTTGGTTGGAGTGCCGCTGTGTGGGCTCGGGACCCTCCTCTTCCTCACACGCTGTCCCAGCCGTGGACCGGGCGGTGGCAGCATCGGACCGACCTAAGGGAACAGAGCTGCGCCCAAGGGCTTTACGGCCTGACGACGGAATTCTCGCCATTTTTCTTAAAAAACCCAACGAGCAGTCGAGAATGAGCTCCTAGGTTCCGGAAACACAGCACAAACAGATCTAACACAGAATTGGTTTATTCAGTGTGAAATGATACGAAGAAAATATAATATCTGAGATACTGTGAGTAGAGCATGGACCTACTATTAAGTTGATATTTTGACTGAGTGAAAAATATCTTTCCTAGTGACTGTGATAATAAAGCACATGTGCTATATGTGAATTACTAACTCAGAATACCCGTATTAAAACATGCTTTTCACTAGTAGGCATTTAGTAAGTTGTAAGTACGTTGTTTTCACTGTTGAAATAACCAGTAATCAATCCCTATTTGGACAAACTTTCAACTGGAAGCATGTCAAATGTCTAAGAGCTTCAGCATTTCTGATACCTCCAAGGTTTTTTAAGGAGCAGACTGGTAACCTTTGCCACATGGTAGTGACCAAGCAACAGCTTCTTAAAAAAAACAGGTTTCAGTGGTGCTTTCTTGTAAGTAGTGAAATAAAAAAATGTATTGAATAGTTCCAGTTTATATGTTTACATTATGCTTAGCATAAATATGCTGGTAAGTGATGTAAAAATTCCTCTTTCCCTCGGGCTGACTTTTCTCTTGATTCTCTGAAAAGAGTGTAAAAGTATTATCAAATCAGCCTGGCAATGTTTACAGCTGCACTGCCTTGTGCTGTCACTTGCTTATGGTTTTAAACACATGGAAAGTCTTGCAGAGCTGCACTTCTCTCCATGAGAGAGAATCTAAACATATATAACACCTAAAGTGAAATCTCCATGTACTTTTAAATATCCTACGGGTGTATATCCAAGTTAAAGTCTATTTGGAATTACAGAAAAATACACTTTCTATGAAATTTTATGGGATTTGTCCATAAAGGAGCAAGAGGCAGATCCTACTACCCTTGTGTTAGAAGCATTTCTTTGTTTTTCAGTTTAAAGTTTGTCTTGGAGACACACATAGGGAATATCATGTTTACTGTCAAATGTTTTTATATTTTGGGAGGCTCATGGGTAGCTGATTTATGTATTAAATACAACTTTTTTTTCAGTTGGCTCAAAGAAAGCATGTTATTCTCCCATATTTTTGAAATGTCTTCCTTGAAATCAGTAGGCTACACTGCATTTAAATTTTTGTCATCAACACTGTAAACCAAGTGTTAACCTTAGCAGTCATGCCAAATTAGTAGTAAAGAGAAATATTTTGTAACTTGTACCTGAACAGTGTTGTATTCGAGCACTTGCATGGCACTTGCAAGTATTATTTCACATACAAATGAAATTGTGCTGTGCCATATTGCACTGTACATTGTGTTTTATCAAAAAGAACAGAGCAAGACAGGTGATGATAAGATGATGATGATATAAGTGATTAGTAACCTATATTTCTCTGAGACAGAAATATGGGTTACTGATCACATGATGTTTCAGATCTGCAGCGAGATTAATAATTACTGACAGTTGTACTCAACTGGAATTTACTCAAAAATTTTACTGGATTCTTTCACTTGAAATATTCTAGCTGAGGATTTGTATTCTCTGATAGAGTGTAAATTAGAGCATCTCTGTGTGGCTAGAAGCTCCTTCCCAATAATCCTACCACAAAATTGCTTTTCATTTTCAAATGGCCAGTCTGAGCTGAAGAGTAGCAGATTTGTTAACCTATTGGGTCTGGCAGAGATGGAGATGGCTTTCCCCATAGCAGCGCTCATGGTGCTGTGCTTCGCCATGGTAGCTAGAAAGGTGTTGATAACTGCTGAGCAACAGCATCGTTCGCACAGCATCCAGGTTGTCTCTCTCCAAACATTCCCCCCCTCACCCAGTGGGCTGGGACACAGCCATGACAGTCGACCCAAACTGACCAACCGGATATTCTGTACCATAGGATGTCTGCTCAGTGATAAAAGCTAAGGGGAAGGAGGAGGGGGCGGGGGGGCATTCATTACTACAGCATTTGTGTTCCAGAACAGATGCTACACCTGCTGAAGCTCTGCTTCTTGGGAGGTGGCTGGACATTGCCTGCTTGCCTGCTGATGGGAAGTAGAGACCAAATGTTTTGTTCTCCTTTCGTTCTGCATGTGGTGTTTGCTTTTGCTTTATTAAACTGCCTTTATCTTGACCCATGAGTTCTTTTCCATCTTATTTTCTCCCACCTTGTCCTGCTGAGGAGGGGAGTGATAGAGTGGCTTGGTGGGCACCTGGTGCCCATCCAAGATCAACCCACCACAGTTAAGAATGATATTTCTCAAATTGTCACTGGTAATGATCTGGAAAGCCTACCCAGCACAATTTACTCTGTAGAAATCATCCTTCAGTGTGCTTTGGTGTCTTATCTCCCCTTACTCTCACAATTCAGTTCCAGAGACTTCAGCTTTAAATCAAACTATCTTGGCACACTGTGGATGCACAGTATCACTAAGTTATCTTTCACCATTATACACATAAGAGAGGTAGTTCTGAAGTTTTCAAAGGAACATTAAAAACACATCATTAATATAAACTTGTACAGGCAAAAGACTGCATTAAAAACACTGACATTGTGACTTGGGTAATCAAAAATGCATTGATTTATAGGTTTTATGACTCTGGAAATTCACTAAAAGCATTGTGTGATCCCTTGTATAACTGATTTACAAAGTCTTTCATTCAATGCAATATATTAGGTACAGACTATTGACAGGTCCTAACATAAATCAGCGCATACTGGTGCCTTTATTCAGTATAACAAATTACATATGCACTAAGTGCAAACAGGGATGGTTTCTTCCAAGCAAAAGAAGTCAGAAACTAATGTACAGAGAGAGTAAAGGGTAGTTGAAGTGCTCAGGCTTGGACAATAGTCCCAAGCCAGAGTTGACCTATAAATGAATCCTGTATATTTTATAATTGATAACCGTTGTGCTAACAGGTATTATACTAAGTTATAACAAACCACCTATCCTGATGTAGAAGGTGGAAATGTTGAAGCCTGAGCAATAGGCCCTGAACCAAAACTGCTAACTCAGTATGTAATCCTTAGTGAAATATGCATGGAGAATGTAGCCATCTTGAATGGATCCTTCCCTTCCTTTGTATGTGAATAGAGTAACAGAGTCATGGAGGCAGGTGCCTGTCCCTGAGATCTGGTGTGAGATTTTGCGCATAATCCCATCAGATAAGCAGAGAAACTGGCTTTAGCTTCTTCCTTGAGCCCTGGCCAGGCTCTGGGGGGAACATAATGTGAGATTGAAACCAGATATTTCCGCTTAAAACAAAGGTGCCAGCTATTCTGGCTTGCTGAATTTGGGGTATATAAGGCTGGAACGGCTCACAGCGACTTTGGCAGCCTCACCTGTGGGTGGACGCCTCGCGTAGGATTTCCCCCTTGCCGGGACAGGCTCCCCAAACCCTCGCTGTAACCGGGGCTGCCCAGCCACTGCGGGCCTGGGTGATGGTAACGTGTGTGAGTGGTGATGGATCTTTCTTAATCACTATTGTCTCTCTCGTGTAGTAATGATTTGATGCATTACCCTGTAGTTTCCTATTTGTTTAAGTACACTATTCTGCCTTTTCTTACTGTATGTTTTCTGTATTATTCTGTTATATTATTTGGTTATTTTGAGTAAAATACGCCTACTCCTTTCACTCTGGTGTCTGAGTTTAATTGATATCCCTAATCAGCAAAACAGTAGTAAATATTTATATTTTACTATTTTTACTTAAAATGTTTATTTGTAAAATCAGTGATAGAAAAGACACTCATCTTTACACTGTATCTGAAGGATCGTGGGCTCATACAGATAGTGTATGTAATGAATATAATTATCAAAGTGGGTGCTATATTGTTTTTTTATCTTACTGAAGAAAATAGTATTTTAGCACAAATATTTAGTGGAATACTACTAAATTCTCCAACCACCTAGAAAATTTTTGTAAAAGACATACCACATTAACTGTGCCTTAAAATAATACTCATCTGTGTCTTAACTGTGCACTATGTCTGTGTCAGTGGTTTAGTATTCCCAAAGCTCACCATCCAGTTCTTCTTTTACCATCCCCTTTTACAAAAGTTAATTAAAGCATCAGCAGTTACTGTAAAGAAGGACATGCCTTTACTTCTGTAGTCTAATGATAAAGTAGTAACCTAGCATGAATTATAAACCATATAGCAAATTATGAAAAATAGCAATGCCCTGAAGTATTTATCACAGAATAACATCCCACAGAGGAATAATATATTATCTAATCACATCTGGCAGACACACCCCCCCTCATCCCAAGTGTGTTGCAACCTCTCTGTTCCTTGGATTCTCCGTCTTACTTCCTCTTTGCTTTTATTCAGTGGCCCTTTTTCAAGTTCTGACTTTTCATTTTTATAGGGCTATAAAAAACCTATCCGGTGGCTGTTTGGAGGTTATACCTAGTTTAATAACAATGAACATGAAAACTTCTCTTTCTCAGTGCCATTTTTTTCTCAAAAAAGCATTTCAGTTACTTAAACAGGTAATTCTCATTCACTAAAAGCGAAATACTAACATATTAAAAAAGGCCATTGATGTCTCCTGATTATCACATTTTTTTCCTCATTTCATAGCTTTTGATTGTAATAATTGTAGTAATTTAGAACCTTGCCCCTCTTTATGGCAGAATGAAATTCAACTTTAATGATTGTCTCACTGTGATCCGTGCTGCCCAGATTTTTCTTTCCAAAAGCCACACCCTGATGGTGCTTCTTTATTTACTCTGTGCTTAAAGTAATAAAAATTCAGCTGAAAGGATCAGACTAAAATTTTTCCATATTTTTTTGAACTTGAATTCCATATTTCTTGAAAGTGACTCATTTGCTGGCAAAGCACAATAGTGCTAACGAGCCAGGAACAACTTTACTGTATCATCAGGTCACTTGGAAGTCTTTACAACAGTGTCAAAATTAAACTTGGAGAAATGAAAAACATTCCTTTTAAAAAAATCTGAATATTTGTGGAAAAATATCCTGATTACTAGAAAAGGTAGACTGTGCATCTTCTCTTGCTGATATCTTTCTTAACTGATATGAAGAGAAAACAGTCCCTAGTGGTAGTCTTACTGAAAAGGGGCTGGCTAAACATCATGGCCTCATCTAAGATTTTTACAACCATCTTATATGGGCTGTCAAGGGCAGTGTCTGTCCCATTGTTGCCATAAAGCTGACTGAACAAATCTTTAGGGATTAATCTTAAAGGATTTTTGTTTCAGAAAACTGTGATTGTGTATGAGAGAACATAATATAAAATACAACCTTTTATTCTATTTCCTCCTCATCGAACAGGACGAATAAAAAGAATTCTCCAAATGTTACTTTCAGACTTTTTGTGATGTACATGTGCATTTTAGAGATAGGCACTAAACCAGATATGTGTGCATTTTCTGGTTTATTCAGAGAAACCGATGTTGTTTTCTGACTTCCATCATTTTTTGGTAATACATATCCCCATTTCTGTTCTGGAGTGTACTGCTGAGGTCTGGACAGAGAAATACTATCTTTAAAAAGTTCATTTTATAGGAGTCTTGGCTACAGTCAAATATGTTAATATATCTATTATTTTTTTTCTAGTCTGAAAGTTTGCTCAAAATATTATCTATCAATATAAACGTATACAGTCCTTCTTCTATATGTTAGACTACATAATTCTCTGTGGTAGTGCTATCACAGCTAACTTCAGCTGGGTAGACATTCTTCAACCAAATCTCCACATTCTGTTAGGGAAAACTGAGACTTCACTAGGTTGAAATGTACTGCAATAATAAACATATATAGGAACATTTAAATAATTTAAAACTTCTGGGTCTATAATGATATTAAAATGTTGTAATAATATTGTAGTAATATGAAAATACTTGTTTTCTGCAATTTTAAACAGTTATAGTTAGGCATCTTTTCCACCTTCCAATGTATGACTCCTTCAGCTGACATAAAACGTATTTTTGTTTAATCTGAAGACAACATCATTATAATTTCTAGAGATGCATTCTGCAAAACCAGTTTTGAAGTAGCTCGCTGATAGAGGTCTGGATAAGTGTAAAAATAATGTGGTTACTTTAGGACTAGGCTAGAGGATTTGATAATGTAATTTATGTTATCATTGCATGAAGAAGTGATTTTTTCCTCCTACTTTAGATCTGTAAGTAGTAACATTTTTTAAATCTGTGTTGTACTCTGAAAACCTGTTCTTTCAAGAATCATGCAACAACCAAGCCAAAATTGCTGTCGTGTGTATACAGATCCTCACCTTGCATACACTAAGGTGAAACTATATTAATTACAGAAAACTGAAAAGAAGTAAAATATCTCTGCTCTGCAGGTCAAGGGTGGGGAAAAATACAAGATCACTTTGTTGTATGTATTGTTTGCCATACCTACAAGCTGCCACCTGGAAAGCTAACAGCTTGTAGAGAATGTTTGTTTTTCCTTCACAGCCAGCAGTTGTCTTTGATCAAATAAGATCAGAAATGTTTGTATTAAAGTAGAAATACCCTTCAAGAACTTACTAAAGGATATGTAGTAAATCTTTCAGTCAAACTTCAACAACAACCACCACAAAAGGTCTTTACAGATTCTTCTTCAGCAGTAAGAAAGATAATTTTTGATAGAGCTCTTTCTTAAATAACTCTGAGTGAGTAAAGTAGTCTTAAGAGAAAGTTTCCAGCTATGGATTACCTATAAAAAGAGTAACAGAGATTAATATTGAAGATGTTTGATGGCTATAAACAAATAATTTGTGAGCGCATTGCACTCAGAGCACAAATAGGACCAGGAATTCGAAGGACCCCTAGCTGACCAGCATATATATTTCTCATTGGTCTGGTGTAATGAAGATAACCTGATAAAGATCACACTATGACAGTTTTTCTTTTGCACTGGCTGCTGAATGGACAGAAGCTGTTTCCTGCGGGCAGTCAACTATTGATCCAATTCCCTTCTGCCAGTGGTGCACTTAATGGGAATTAAAGGTAAATCAAAGGTACGTTTTCTTTTCATTTTAATCTGAAATATGAGTTGGTCTTTGTACTCTAGACAGTCGTTTACTACTCATTTTCCTTTATTGATGTTTATGAGCTATAGTATAAAATGATTCTCAAATGTAGTTTCACTGGGGCAACGGGGGACATTGTGACGATGGCTACTGCTGCACCATCACCTGCATTAAGTCTATGAATCAAGATCTGCTTTTCATCCATCTTTGAGGCAGCATACAGTAGAAAGTATACTTAAAATGCAACTGTGCTGTAGCTGAAGAAATGTATCAATATGTCTGCAGAGGGACTGAGGGAGGAAAAAGTGCCCCAAGTCCTTAGCAAACAGCAACCAAGCAGTAAAGTCTTTCTTGTTATTCTTTATTCAAACTCTTTTCCCCCACACTGTGTTTTAGAAATAATTTGCAAAATGGTCTTTCTTATATGCTTTTTAATATTTTTCTCACTGAATTATTAGTGGCAAAATGAATAGAAGAAAGAGCTGCTCTATGTGGCAAGAGGTAAAACCACGGCACTCAATTCATTTGTAAAATGGTAAAGGGCAATCGATACTGTGGGCAAGTATTTTTTTATATGCAGTTATTAACTCATAAACTACAGTATATCTCATCTCATTTCAACAACAGCTGATGTCTCCATTTCCCCCTGGAAACCCCTGCAGGTCTCATTATAAGAATCATAAATAATATGCATTAATGAGATATGGATTGATCATGCTGGAAAAGCTGACATTTTCATCCATCATTCTAAATTATATTTAACAGTGGATAACCAGCCAGTAATTCCTCCAATATGAGATTAAATAAAATAGCAGGTTGTTTCAGCAGGCTAGTCCAAGGAGATGGCAATAAATCTGCTCAATTATTGTATTACCAATCCGGTTTTCACTGCTAAGGATATTATTATTTCATTTAGACTTGTTCATGCATCATAGATTATTTTATTTCAGCCAGTCAATGGGAGAAACTGCAATATTTTATTTTCAGAGCTGCAAAGAACCGAGCTTTGAGACAGTACAGTACATGCAGCTCAGTAGGCCTCAAGCAGAGAGAAAAAAGCTACCAAGATCCTATCAGACCAAAAATACATTGCAAAAAACACATCTTAGAAAGTAGTATGTTTTTTTCAACCTAGTTTAGTTTACTTACCTGAAAAGTTTCAACCAAAGGATACTGCCTGAGAAGCTGATCCATTAAAACAGAATTATTGGTTCCTCTACAATTTATACTTCAGCTTGGTCACATAGAATATTGAGAATTAGGTCATTTAGACTATTTTTTGTCCCAACAAATTAGATTGCAAATAACCATAACAAAAAGGGTCCCTTTTTTTGCAGGCCTCATGCTCAGGAAGGGAGAAAGCATGCAAAGTTAATTAGCAGAAGCCTACAGCAGAAAGGTATTTTCTTTTCCAACCTGACCTTACGTTCCTGATAAACTCCACCTTCTTCTCAATGAAATAAAAAATGTTGCGTTTCACTCAGTGCCAATGTTCTCCCCAGAATGTTTTCTAACAGCAGGTAATACTACAATATGGAGCATGCCTAGTGCCCAGCTAAGCTACCCAGATGTGGTGGAACTTTTAGATAGATGGGTAAATTTTAACAATCTATTCCAGACTGCAAATCAATGGAGCAGGTGGTCTGTGGAAAACACATAATATATATAATGTGAATGATCCCTGCTACTTTACCAATTACTTTTCTGTAAAAGGAGGAAAGATGAGAATAATGGTTCCTCCATTCTCCAAACACCAGAAAGGCAAGAGCCTTGCAATGGCAAGTTGTAATCTGTGCCTTGAAGAAGGGAATTTCCCCAACCCCGATCCCAACCTACTTCCCAAGTTTTCACAGACCCGATCCTCTCCCTTGCGCTTATGGGCATCCCTAAAAGAAAGACATCAATAAGATAGCATTTTCCTCAAAACAAAAAGCACAAGATCACTTGTACTCTAGTTGTGGAAACTCTGCACTGAAGTGCAGTAGCTAAATGAAGAGGACAGATGCATGGAACATAGAGTTTATTTCTTCCCTAGTTTTATCACTCAGGGGTGAGCAAAGATGCAAAAGCTGCTGAGGCGGAATGGAAAATTTAGTCCAGTAAAAAGTTTTCACCTGACTTATTCCTGGTTTTCAGCCCATCAGGTAAGCTTTTATCTGACAGACCAAAACAAGGACATGCTGCAGAATAGTGCCCCTGTGGAAGCATAAGATAAGTATCTATGTAGTGCTGGACTAATTTAGCACTAGGGAAGGCAATGTGGGAGTTGGTGTGGCTACATCTTTGAAAAAAAAAATCAGTTTAATTCTCTTCATTAGTCAAAAAAGCAAAAAGAATTGTTGTGAGTTTTGGGAACTGTGGAGAGCTTTTTGGCAGAAAATGGACATTCTGGCTCAACGATGTCCTTGACTGAAGAATAAAAAACAATTGAAGAAAGCTGGCAGCTGGCAAACAAGCAAATGCAGAGTTGCAAGAACTATAAAACCATAGGACTAATAACCAGGATGCCGATGGTAGAGTTAATCTTTTAGCTTAGCCAATCAGTGTATAGACTAGAGTGTGTGAACAGTAATTGCATAATACATTGTAACAAATCATTATAACGCAGCCTAACTCGTGCTTACTGACATAACTTTGAAAATGGTATAAATTCTGAGTGTTATAAACAATAAAAGTCTCTGTATGTTTGCACTGTACACAGAGTCCGTGCCTCCGTCTCCTCAGGGAACAGGAGCGGAAGTAAAATAAAAATGTCATTACATCACTACATTGACTAACATCACTCATTCCGAAAGGGTATAGCAGAATTAGGAATGCAATACAATCAAGAGACAAGCCAGGCCTAAATTACTGAATAAAAATTTGAAAAATTTTGGTTGTGCTAGGTTTGTGTGGTGGGGTTTTTGGTAGTGGGGAACAGGCTGCAGCGGTGGTCCCTGTAAGAAGGTTCTTGAAGCTCTCCCGGCTCCAAGTCAGACCTGCCTCTGGCCAAGGCTGTGCCCATTAGCAATGGTGGCTGTGCTTCTGAGATAATGTATTTAAGAACAGGAACCTGAGGGGGGGACACTTTGAGGACGAGTTACGAGAAGGACGCCTGTGTGAACATCGAGGTCAGTGGGAGGAAGGAGAAGGAAGGGAGGGAGACGCACTGGAGCATGGAGCCCCCCATATCCCATGGTGAGATGGCAGGACCACCCTCCCTG
Source organism: Athene noctua (assembly GCF_965140245.1). Lineage (NCBI taxonomy): Eukaryota > Metazoa > Chordata > Aves > Strigiformes > Strigidae > Athene > Athene noctua. The sequence goes on from NC_134038.1 coordinate 65,984,721, forward strand.
ACACCCATGGAGGTCACCAGAGGAGCAGAGATTTGCCTGTGGAGGACCCCTGGGACTCTGTGGGAAGAAGCAATCCCCGCAGTAGTAGTTTGGCACTGGGACGACTGCAACACATGGAGGTGACCTATGCTGGAGCATCTCAAGAGGAATGCATCCTGTGGGGGGGACTCATGGTGGAGGACTGTCTCCCGTGGGAGGGATGCCATGTGGAGCAGAGGGAAGACTGCAGCGGAGTGCTTCCCCCCACCTTGAAGAAAGAAGCAGCAGGACAGACTGCACCCCCATCTCCTGCCCCTGCACTGCTGGGGAAGGAGGTAGAGATATCAGGAGAAAAACTGAGCCTGGGAAGAAGGGAGGGGTGGGGGAAGGTGTTTTAAGATATAAGCGTTAAGATAACGCTTCTCACTTTCCAGTTTTCTTGCCCTAACGAGCCTGTCTTTTGCCTGTGACCTTTAAATGGGTGAGAGACCCCTCACTGTCCTTATCTCCATTCCTGAGCCTTTTGTTTCATTTTTTTCTTCCCAGCGCTGGGGGCAAGGGGTGAGTGAAGGGCTGTGTGGTGCTCAGTTGCCCTCTGGGCTCAAGCCACTACACCAGCACAGCCAGATTCCAGCTGCTGCTAAGACCTGAAAAACCTCATCCCCTTAAACAGATCAGCAGCTAACTGCTAATTTTAAAAAGACAATAAATGCATAACAGATGTTGCACTTAAAGGATGCACAGCACTGCAGATTTTCATTCTGGGCATCTTGGCAGTGTTTACTCTGTACAGATTTCTAAATGTATTCATGTTATTAATCTCCTAGAGGTTGACAGTCAAAACAATCACTCTGAAGATAAACCTAAAAACCAGATAACTCAGTGAAAGGACAAATTCCACCATATCCAAAGCCATGTACAGAACACACACACATACCTGAGTGCATTCACGATGAGGATACTCCCAGAGCACAGACTCCCGAGTCTATATTTGGTCCGTCTTGTGGTTTAAAGTCTCTCTGCAGGCCCTGGCAGAAGGAGCACAGCATCTGAGGATGATGCATCCTGCTGATTACAGTGCAGGAATAAGATTTTTGACACCATGCTCTGTCTTGCTTGTCAAAACAACTTTGTCTGAAAGTTGCATAATGGAGGATGCCAGCACAGACCTAGGAGCAGAGCCATGTAATTGTTGTGGCAAAACAAGCAGAGGATATAAAAATATTGCAAGATATGCAATAAACAGTGGGTAGTTTGTTAAATTATTAGCAAATGGTTCAGAGATGTTCATATTTTCCTAAACTATACAGCAATAGATATCTATATATATTCAAAGTATTATCAGTACTGCACTCACCAAATGAATCCCAGAAGTGGGTTCAATTGCAGTTGCTTTCTCGAGGTGGCCCAGAGGGGACCCAGTAAAGTAAGTCTCACTTCAGTGATGATCCTGCCATGGAGTCTGGAGTCAGCCAGGCATTCCCAGCAAGGGTCCAGTCTGTCTAGGAGATCTTATAGAAAAGGATTCATACAGGGGAAGTTCTCAGAAAGACAGGCTCCATTTGGGGTAAAGCTCAGAGACATAAAGGGGCATAGGACATCCCCATGTGGAGCAGGCAATGGGTGCTGTTAATTTTTATTTTTCACCTGGAACAGCTAATAATGATGGCTTTTATTTTCTCAGACCAAGTTTTATTTTTCCAGACTGCTTTACTTTTCTTCCAGGTAGAACAGCCAAAAGCAGTTGCCAATTCCTACTTTCTCAGGATGTTTCCCTCCTTTTCCAGACTATTTTTCACCTTTCCAGATGATAAGTTGCTGTTACAGTTCCATAGTTTTGTGCTTATTGCAGACGAGCTGTCTCCAGTTTCTTGGTACTCAGACATGCTTCAGAGATGCCAGCCACACTTCTCAAGGATACTCCTGGTTCCCAGGCTGGCAGGCATTTTCCCTGTCAGTATTTCAGCAGGCATCTTCTCCTGTTCTGCATTTTTCTCTTTATAACCAGGTCACCTTTATGGCTGGTCCCATCAGTTGTGGAGTTATGCTTAGTCTTTAATAAACTGAGACTGTTTGACTCAGGAAAATGGTATTGTGCAGGTGCTACAGGATGACTGAAAAAAAAAAAAAAAAGGTGTTCTAAACATGTAAAAATGTCATCTCTTCAGCATACAACTGTTTTTAACTCCGCTTTTTACCTTCCTTCTGATTCCCACCTCACCAATTTTTAGCGATAGGCTGTATGACATTTCCTGAAGCTACTCAAATCTCCCTTGGTACAAGGAGCCAGTAACTCGTGTTCTTGCTCTGTAAAGCAAGGAATACAATCTCTGAACTGTAATGCTGGATTGCTTGTGGATATATATGAAGGAGCCTAAAGGAATTGTCTGATTGCATTTTTTCAAACATTTTTCCATGCTTTGTTTTTATGTCAATTTTGATTCCTCAGTTTCTGTGATTTCCGTGTTTAGGCCAGACTTACAGAGGCTGAAGTCTGTTTATTTGATGTAAAAAAAATTATTCTAATAACAACACAAAAGGATTAGTAAGAATGTCATATTTTTTCTGATGTTGACCAAGACTGCTTGGCTTTGAAAAGGAAGTGTGCATGGAGAGAGGAAGCCTGGGTGTCTTTCCTTTGTGAGGCAGCCCCATTTCTCATGCCTTGCAGCCTTCCTGTTGATTTACAGACCCAGTGGGGTAAGATGATTGTCCTCCAATGCTTTGCATGGTTCCGAGTTCCTTATTTTACTGACTGTAAAAGTACCAGATATAGCTGTGCAGATTTTTTTTATTTCTCCTGAAGGAAAGAATATTCATTTGTATACTTAATGCTAGTGCTTTTTGAGTTATCTCTGCTAGCATGCAAAAGGCCCCTTAGTGTGGTGCAGGCTGAGGGAGATAAGCCCTCTTTCCTTGGGTCAGGACGTACCTCCCACCATCTTAGTGAAAGCAGGGGGAAAAGGATGAAAGCAGCAACTCTCCCTGTTTGCTTTCTCTGCACAGCAGTAGCTGGTCCAGTGTCCTTGACTTTCTCGCACAGAGACTTCCTTCTCCGTTGAACAAAGAGGATGGAGATAGTCCCATGCAAACACAAAAGTGTCGGAGCAAATAGCTCCCACTCGAGAAACCTAGAAGCACCACCTATTGCCTACTCACTGTCAGTGAACTCTAGAAAGGCTATGAAATGGTGGAGCAGACCAAGGAAGCTGGATTACCGCAGATGGCTGAGCCTAAGATGGTATTTTCTTGCTGAGCCAATTCTTGCTTTTCATAACACTGATGAGCTAAGAGGCTTAATACTGATGAAATAATAGGCTGAGTGTGCTGTAATGCTATCTAAAGGCCCCTAAAGCTTCAAAACGTAGCCTACTAAGTAAGTGCTGATCCGGTTACCTTTAGCTCCTTTCCGCAGTAAGTGCATTCAGTGGGTCAGACAAGGGCCCTGTGAAGCTGTCATCAGCCAGGACAGCTAACTCACTGCCGGACATCCAGATGTAGTTTTGGCTACCTGAAAAGCAACACACACCCCCACACACCCCCATTGGCACCAAATGGCCCTTCTGCCACCCACTTAGTGGCAGTGGCAGGGAAGCCCTGACTCGAGGCATGACATTATTGCAGGGTGCAGGGAGGTTCCTCCCATTGCAGGGGGCTGGTGCACCCTTCACCCTGCTCTCCCCTTCTCACATAGCTTGTTCATAGCTTAACCAGCTGCTTTGAAGTTTTTCATGTGACATCTATTCCAAGGAGCTCTGGGAGATGCCAGAGTTTGGTTACCAAACGTTTGTTAGATTGTGTTGTGCTTGTCCAGAAATACCCTTCTTCTCCCACCTCCCATCTTAAATAGGTAAAAATCTTGACCTAGTCCAGTTCAAGGAAGTGTCTGCCAACACTGAAAAAGAGGGTTGTATTCACCTCCAGGGCATCTGAGACAGATTTTTTTCTGATTTTTCAATGATTGGGAGAAGGTTTGAAAGCCACAATGAGGTGAGTTCCCTTTCTTGGCCATATTTGTCCAGCATTGTCATCTGAACTGGCATGCAATACCTACTACCATATCTGGGTTAAAGCTTCTGCCTCAAGAAATTATTTCCAAGCAGGTTTTCATTAACTTTTGCCCCACCGGTAACAGTATCAGGAGATCTAATAGAAAAAATGTTAGAATGACATGGTAATCCTTCCTTTCTTTCTTTCATTGAAGTATTATCCTTCATCAGGGCAGACAAATAACTCTTATTCTTTTCCTTGGTCAAAACTGTAGACCTACTATATCTCCTTGGTAGGAGTAGACCAATTTCTTGTCATGTGTGCAATAACACTAGTGATTTTACTGTGGGTTGTTGCAGATACAGTATTACTTTCAGTTGTCATTTCGCTGCCTACTGCACCTCCTGTTTAAGCCTCCTATTTTCTCAGTCGTTACAAAAACAGCAGTGTTAACTGATAGTTTCTTAGTCGCTGGGAGTCTGTTTTCTCTGAGCTGTTGTTACACAATAAGCCTTGTCCCCCAGAAATAAAAAGGTGTTTGTTATGAATTTAATAACAATTATGAATTTTATAATTTAATATGTTTTTATTATACTCGTAGTGAACAAAAACCTGGGATATTCACCTCAATGACGTCAAGTCACTCTGTAACTCCTGTGTGGGATTTACCAGCACTATTTTCAGACAGCACCCACAGGCACTGGACCTTCAGCAGGATTTTGTACCCGATTGCCTGCCACTGGGTAAAACACCATTAAGAGATGCAAAAGTCGTAACATGACCTTTGCAGAGTTTTTCAACAACAGCTGAAAATCATGCCATCAAAACACAGCCTGTCTGTTTCTGTGTAATTATTTTCATCTTTTATTTTGTACAGCAACCATGACAATAGGCTCTGAAGCTGTTGCCATAGTACAGGTTATCATGTTTGTATTTTGATCTAGTAATTTTGGATATGTCTTCTCTGTTCTTGTATCAAATTGGCTTCCAAACCTGTACATGATATGTGATGTTTATAGCTTTAATCTTCCGTGCACTTCTTTGTAAAACAAATTTTTATAAATTATAGTTTCAGATTACTCCCTACAGTCAAAAGCATACATGTTCTTTAGGTATATACTTTCAATCATGGTAATGTAGTTTTCTGCTGTTATTGTGGTTTTGCCTGCTACTATTTTTTTTCAATTTTTTAAAATCCACCTATTTATTATTTATCTTCCTATATGTTTAACATTTCTTTATTTTGTTCTATGTGTATCTTTTCTTTTAGCAAGCTCAGTTCTTCTGATGTAGAAATGTTTAAGACTGGCTAAACCCTCAGAAGAAATTGCTTCTCTTGATATCTGAATCAAAGTATTAATAAAATGATGCCTTCAATAGTACATGGTTTCCACAAGGTTCACTGTTCCTGTTGGTTATTAATAGGAGAGAATTATTGCATTTTCTCACATTCACATGTTTGTGTAAAAGTCCTTTGGGATGTATAGATGCCATAATATTATGTTACTGATTTAGGAAAACAAATCAAATTACAAGTTGTAGGCCAAGAAATCTTTTGCTTAGTTTAACTTTATTGCTTCTATCTCTTTAAGTTTTAGTTGCTGTATTCAGCAGATATTTTAACTTTTACATCACTGATTAAATTAAGAGGCAAATTAATTTAAGGGCTTTGACTGCTTTTGATTGTCAGCAATTTGGATGCTTATTAGAGTTTTAAAGTATATTTAATTAAACATGTATATCTTCACATCCAATAGTCAGTAAAACATTTAGCATTTATGTCTTCTTAAATTTATTTAAGTATTATCACTTTCCGTAATACAAGATGAGTTTTAAAGGCTGTATGCATAATTTCCTCATTCTGAAAGAATGACTAACTATTAATTGCACTGAATATAGCCTTCCTCTTGCCTATCTTTTATAATTAGAAAAATGAAATGTCCCTCACAAAGTGTTATGTCTTTGCTTGTTCCTAATAAAAATATTATGTCCCCGCTCACTATCTATTTCAAAGGTTAAGAAAGACTGCAGATCAGAGGAGGGATCAGTTAGTCAATGCTTAAGATGGGTCTGGCATTTAGACATCAAGCTAAGTCACTGCTCTGAATGCTTTTTTTTCAGTTATTTCTTCCCCAAATTGAAAACCTGTTCTAGAACAACAGCAATCAGCCTTTTTCATATCTTCCAAAGTAGTTCAGAAGAAGCAGTCACATAAACAAAAGCAGCCATAATACAGAAGGCTACATAAACTGCTGTTTCTTGTGATGAAGCATGAGTTTATTGTGTTTTCCTCTTCTCCAACACATTTAGGAAAGTTAAACCATTATCCCGTGCCTCCACCTTTCCCACAAATCCTTTAGTTGCAACTGTCGGGGAGGGCAAGGAGGTCTAAGTGGTGAAAACAAACCCCATGACATCTTTTCAAAGTCTCCTGGTGAGGAAGAAGAGAGCATGCAGCAAGTCTGAAGGTGTGACTGCACCAACCCAATTTTAAGCCCAGAAGGAAAATCCTGGCAGTTGTAGATATTTTCCACTATGTATTTGGGAATAGAAAGATGACAGTGCCAACACGAGTTAAAGAAAGTGTCAGTGACTTCTCCCTCCTTGGTTTTGAAGCTGAGTAATCACAAAATTACAGAATATGCCGAGTGTGATCAGGACACAAGGGTTCAGACACCCTTCCCAAGAGGATGGCCTCTTTTACCTTTAACAAAAGGAATTTGAGGGTTGATGTTTAAAGGAGCGAGAGCAGAACTGAAGATTTCTGCCATTGTTTTCTGTGGAGATGAATTAACCTCCTGGGGTTTATTTGCTTGTTTGGTAAGGTCCCCTAGGCCTTATGTTGCATCAGTGGAAAACCACACCTACCCCAGGTCTCCTGGGAGGAGGAGGAGCTGAAGATCCTATTTCAGGGTAGCTCTGCCAGGTCAAGCCCCACTCACCATGTTTCCAGGGTGCAAGACAGAGGCGGGAAGGGTGGTGGTGTTTGGACATACTTCTGCGCTTGGGTGGTCAGAGCATGCAGGCAGGCACGTTATACTAGGCAGCAGTGGAGTCAGTGGCGTTTTCCATAACAGGCGGATGGGCTGCTTTTCTGGTTTTTAAAGTTGCAGTGGGTGCAGGTGCCCAGGCACTGGCAGCAGGGGCCTCAGGGTGGCCTCTGTAAGGTGAGGCTGGGGCTGCCCCATGCTGGATGCAGCTCCTTCCAACCTGCTCCAACAGACCCACCACCAGGCATGGCTGAGCCCTGCAGCCAAGGTGGTGGTGCCTCAGGGAAAACGTGTGGAAGAAAGGGCAGCAAGAAGAGTTGAGAAACAGCAGAGGAAACATCAAGGTCAGAGGAGCAGGAGGTGCTCCATGGTGGAGTACATACTGCCTGAGCCTGTGGAGAACCCACCCCGGAGCAGAGAAGTGGGAGAGGGAGGGCAGGTCCCAGAGGCATGCCTGTGTGCCAACTGACTGTATCCCGCTCCTGTGCTGCTCCTTCCCTTGCTGAAGGGACAGAGTATGGCCTGCAGGGGAGAACAAGGGGAGGAGAGGAGCCCGGAGTGACCGTGCATGAGGGAAAGAGGAGAGAAAAGATGTATTTTAATGTTGTTCTTCTTGCTTCCCAATACCTGAATCAGTAATTACATATCTGTATTAATTGGTCATAAATTAATTTCCCCCATTCAAGTCTGTTTTGCCCATAAGGATAATTTCTTGCTTCTGTTTTTCCCATTTCCTCCTCTCATTTCACTGGGGAAAGGGGGACTATGCAAAGGGGTGGGTGGGAACTTGGCATTAAGCTTTGGGCCTAAAACCAGAGACAAACAACAACAAAAAGAAGTAAAGAAATTTAGCTGTTAGTTTCAATGTTCACTTTTCATCATTGACAGGGGTTGTCCACGTTTCTTCTCCCTGCCTGTGCACTGAACTTGACGTCAGAAACTTAGGAGACTTGCCCTTTTCAATCAGCTTAGTACTTTGTATACCTATAAAATAAAATGACAGCTTCTATGAGACTGATTACACAGTTCTTTGACTAAAAGAGCCTGTTTGATCTTTCACAAAGTCAGTGAGACCTTGAGCCTGCTCAGGCTTTGCACAGCAGTTTGTAAGAGCATTGTTTCTAGAAGCTCACTAGAAAGAGAACACATGTTAATATGTTATCCAGGTTAATAAACACAAAGGTATACACAACCCCAAGTGAACAACTTCCATGAATCTGTCTCTATCCTTTTCTTGTCAAATAGAAGGCATATCATTCTTAAATCTGTTCAATATTACTTTAATTCTTACTTAAGAAACCCTTATTCCATGAGAATCTAGTCATTCTTTCCCCAGCTCCTTTATTGTCTTGCCTGAAGGCGTATATAGGTACAACACAAACTTCAGAAGCTAATACAAAACACCCTACAAAGGAGTTGTAAAGGATGATGGAAATGGTTACCAAAGAAACAAAGTAGGCATAATAAAGGTACTTGTAAAATAAAAATAGCAGCATTTATTAGGAGATTATAATACATGCCAAAATAAGTGTCTTTTAAACCACTGACTATGTTTATGCATTATATTTACATCCCATTTTAAAACTAGAATTTGTTTTTGTATTTGCATACATTATTAAAAATAAATATTTAAAAAGATGATTCAAGAACAGATGCATACAATGAGGAAAAGGGAACCCTGGCTTGAAATGAAGCCATTCCAGCGTAAGTCGAGAGCAGAGAATGTGTTAGGGTTGAAAATTTAAATATGTCCTACTTAAACTGAGAAGGTAAAATTTTGTAAAGACAAGAACAAATCACCTAAAAACTAACAATGCCTTTTTTCTTTTTTATAATATCACATCAAAATTACACAGAAGACCCCAGTGATCACTAGGGAATCTGCCACAGTCTAGTTTTTCCAATCCGATTAAGTCCATACTTCGTGGAATAATCTGTGCCCCGTCTGCTGCAGGCCGAAAGTAAATGCGATCAAACCTCATCTTGCACTTGTACTCTGCATCCAGGTTGGTATTGGAGTGGGTATCCCAAGTATAGCGGCAGTGTTGAGGTTTACCTAAAAACTCCCAGATATCGGTAATGCCGTTAGGTAAGTTACCCAGTTTAGTAACCTGGAAGTAGAAGGAGGGGAAAAAAAAAAAATCCACAAAATACTGAATTCACAACTTTGACCTTCAAAACCAGAACCAAGTTGTCACAGTATCACTTTTTTTCTGCAAAACATGAGTTGTTAAAAACAAAGATACTGGAGATGTTTCTGAATTGTGGCATTTCTCAGGATATTCTAAAGCATGACCAATTCCTGTAGCGCTTTCTAAATTCAAAATATGTTGTTACCAAGTAAATGTTCAGCTCTGAAGCTTTGAGGCATGAGGGTCAACACTGTGTTCTCTGAAACAATCTTGTTCCAGTTCACCGCAATGGAATGTTGCCATAGGGAAAGATGAAACACTGACTTTCTAGTAATAATGCACAGATTTCATTTTTAATATCAGCAGCCAAAAATTACTTCTAAATTTGCATGTCTTGATGATGGGGATTTAATTTTAAACTCCCAAGACCTATTTCTCCAGAGCACCCTCTTCTTTCATTGATTCCACAAGCATTAACTCTCTGAGAACCAGAGAGTTGAGCAAGTAAAGATCACGTTCTCAAAACGATGTGTTTGAAGTCAAAACTTCGACTATCCCTGCATCTTCTAGATATAAATACTGTCAATAAAGCATTTTGTTATTGGGGGGTGGGGGTGAGTGGAGCTCTTTATATACATCACCTCAGCTGTAACAACGCCTTAGCATAGCAACATTGCAGCTTCTCTTAGTCACGATTCCACTTTTTAAGAATAAATGTTGCATATCTCTGTTCTGCATAAGCAGGTCATTTCTCAAAAGACAACAGAAAAAGCTGAGAAGATTTTGTTGCAGTATCTACTCAAAATAACAAGGTTGCTTATTTCTATTTACCTCATTGTCTCTGAGGTTTGTATCCCCTCCAAATATAACAGTGGTGGACTCAGATTCCTTCTGCATTTTGTTTAACACCATTTGCAATTGCTTTACACGCTCCTTAGAGTGATTTTTAGTGCTCTCCAGATGAGAGGTCATAAGACAAAGTTCATTACCAGATATGCTAACCTGTGTGTGAAACAAAGGCAGTGTTACTACCCACACCACGATAAGAAGTTTGAAGACAAAATCTAATCACAAAGTAAATTACTGAATGACAGAGCTCTGGTTAATATTAGTTTTACATTGAAGAAAAGTGGCTTACAGGAGGATAACAGGTTTTAGTTTTGTTTTCAGGGGTTATGAGACTCTAAAACAAATTACGGCCAGTAACTTTGATAAAAGATTTAAGTTCATCAGTATAAAATGCAACTAGGTTTGTATGTTGGGAGAAGTTTTTCTGCTGTTTTGGACTGCCATAGAGTAAAGCCAGTTAAGCTTCTCCTGGTATTTTTTGTTTTGAAGGCAGAAACACAGCTGTTACTGACTCACTCACATGCACAACCAAAAGGTTCCTCATCATGGAGGTTGTTGGAAAAGGTATTATCTCATGTTTCAGTAGCTTCACTCTTGATTTTTTCAACATTATGACAGTGAAATAGCCATCTATGTTACCTAAAGAGGAACAGGAAAAGAAATGGTCAAGGATATCTTCTTCCATGCCACAAAGAAGTTAAGGTTCTGAAAGAGACCTTTTTAACATTATCTAGGAGAATTTTTTAAAGGCAAATATTTAAGAAATTACTCATCTCTGGCAGTTTTCTGGCTACTTTTGCTATCAGTCTTTCAAAAAATACAAAGGAAACCACCAGGCAAGCAAGCTTTTCACATGCATAATTTGCATCAAACTATATCCTGGTATCAAAACACAGAAAGCGAGTTCAGTGCCTCCTTTGCCTCATTCCTACAAATGGTCATAGATTTTGGCAAGGAAGACAGACTAAACCCAAAACTTTTTCCAGTTTCTGTCTTTAGAAACTGAGGGTTATTTCTTACCTGGAATAATAGTGTAACTGCCTGCTCTCATCTGTAGAAGACAGAGATGTGGGGGGATGACCTCTTGTAAAAACACAACATCTGGACTGTATCTGAAATAGGCAAGACAAGCTTTTGAATTAACTACTGAAAGGCAGTATGGTTACACTCTGAGGCCAAATGGAACAGGGTCAGGGATTTCAGATGCACCTTGTGCTCCTTTTCCTACGTATTATAAGAACCTGCTTTTTAAAAAAAGAAAAAACTCTCTCCATATTTAGTAGCACACAGACACATCACCATTGTTAAAAGGGAAGAAACAATGATTATGGATATGGAACTATGGATAGTAATAAAATGCATGACTTCCTTATATCTTGATCTTGCAAATATTTGCACAGGCTTCATATACTACATACATGAGGAATTCAACTTAAGCAGCTGCAAAGCAGCTTTGGAACATGTTCTGCAAAATCTAAGTTCTCTAGGAGATTCCAACTGCCAGCTCATTCCCTTACAACAGACACCCTCAGGTAACCTGCCATTCATTGTCTCCAATATTGATGACAAGCTCTTTTGTTACTTAGAGCTGTGCAATCAGTAACAGTTCATGTGGGGCAGCAGTCCTGAAAATGCTGATTTAGACATGACTTTACAGCTGTCCCTATTTTTGCTAACTGCTGAATAGTCCTGCTCTAAGCAGGTGAAGGACCAACCTAAGGCCTTTTTTTACAGAAGAAAAATATTGTCACCCCAGATTAACAAAATCAAGTGAAATTTGATTTAGTTAAGGGTTTTCTGCTGTTTTAAGAGGAACTTAAATTATCACTTGTTTAAATTATTTAATTTACACCAATAAGCTACTCTAAATCAACTTAGGTAATTGTTAATTTGTTTAAATATATTCATGGGAGGCTTCCACTGGTGGAACTATAAAAGGTAATCACAGAATCTATTGCTTTTATCTTACCTTGCACATTTTCTTTTTTGATAGACCAGTAACAGCAAGAGAGCCACTTTTCACATTTCACTAGAAAAATCTTTTTTGTTGTTTCAAACAGTTTGCTCTAGCATGAAATTATTCATACTACTGGAATAAGGCAAACAAGTTGCTTGCAGTTTTAGTTTTCTCTCATGTACAGGATAGAAGTATGCTCTTGACATATGACTGCAACTTGAACACAACTGCTTATTATAAAAAAGCTTTTTAAAATAGCCATCTAACCTTTGGGATGCTGCATAGGTTCACACCTCTTCCAACCAGTATATAAACTTTTATTCATCTATTTAAGATTTATAAAGTCATTGGATTGTTGCATCTAACATTAAGATAATCTGGGCACAACGATTTGTCTAAACCAAGAAGCTCGCTTTCTCCTTTAAAGCTGGGTACATGACAATACAAAGATGAAGCCACACTTACAGTGCCAGGTAAGAACAGATTCCTCTAGCTCGTTCTTCTAGATTTCCTAGATCCAGCCCATCAATGTTCCAGGTTATCAGTGAGAAGCTGCTGTCATCCTCTTGTTGCCTCAAGTCTGTACTATTAACACTGGCATTGCTAGTAGTTGCATCTGCTGTGAGGTCAATACTTAAGAGAGAGTTTACTTGTTTGTCAACATGCACAATACTGGTTTTCCTGCAATTACCTCTCTTAACTCCTAACGGAAAATGTTTTAGACCCCTCACAATTTACAGGTGGCCATCTAAAACTTTCCCACAAATAAGTTAACATGTATTGATCTCAACATGATTTAAAAGTGCAGTAACTAAAACATACAGACCTCAGTCACACAGAGCCTTAGCACACAGGTGAAGTAAGTGATTTTTCCTCCTCCTTACAGACACAAGGTAACATTTACCATTCTAATTTAAGTTAACCAGACAGCAACCAATGTAATCCAAAGCACTTCAGTAATTCAACTCTTTCCCCATGCTCAAGGCAGGCTGCATGTATCAGTTTTTCAAACACTTTCCAGCATATTAGATACAAAGAACTGCAGCCAGGACCTGCTTTTATGTACCCGTCTTTGTAATACAGCTGAGATTCTTCCAGTTGCTGAACCCCTTGGGGAGGTACACGTGCAAACTCACTCTGTGACACATCAACAGTCCTTTTTTTTTTGGGAACATTCACCCCAAATCACACCTCAAAAACACAGACCCTTGTTTACCCTGTTGATCTGATAAAGGCTAAATAGCACTGTTAAAAGTCTGAGTGCTCAGTCTAGTAACTGTTTGGGGACTGTGTTACTAAAGAAAACTGCTCTGCCTGCTAATACATGGTTGTACTGGTTCTGGCTGGGATAGAGTCAGTTTTCTTCGTAGCAGCTCATATGGTGCTGCATTTTGGACTTGTGACCCAAATAGCGCTGGTATGACAGGGATGTGTTAGCTATTGCCGAGCAGTGCTTACACAGCATCAAGGCCTTCTCTTGATTCTCCAGCTGCCCTGACAGCGAGTGGGCTGGAGGTAGGCAGGAGGCTGGGAGGGGATGCAGCCAGGACAGCTGACCCCAACTGACCAAAGGGACATCCCATACCATATGACATTGTTGTCAGCAACAAAAGCTGGTGGAAAGGAGGAGGAAGGTGATACGTTCAGAGTTACGATGTTTGTATTCCCAAGTAGCCACTACACATAATGGAGCCTTGCTTTCCTGGAGATGGCTAAGCCTGCTGATGGAAAGTGGTGAACAAATCTCCTGGTTTGCTCTACTTACTAAAATGTCTCTATCTCAATCCATGACTTTTCACACTTTTATTACCCTTCCAATTCTCTTCCCCCATCCCACTGGGGATAAGTGAGTAGATGGCTGCATGGGGTGCACTGTCCACAGGGTTAAATCACAATACAACCCAGTGTAAAACCCTTGAGTAAAGGGAAAGTCCATAACAAAATACATTAAATAGTATAGCTAAGACTAAAACTGTATTTTGGAAGAGTTGGGGTACTAGAGTTTTGTTTTTAAACAGAGAATTTGTATGCACACATGAAAATAAGGTCATGAACTAAAACAAATCTATTCTTTAGAACTTAGTATTGTATTTATACTTGGTGCTGCACAATGTAAGATTCTGCTACCATGCACAAGTAAGCTAAACTGAACAGAAAAAGAAAAGCAAAGGAGAGGAAGCTAAAGGATAATTTAAGTCAGCGAATAACATGGTATATGCCTCCAGTATTTCCATGATGACAGTTTTATATTTCTACTGTAAGCTGAAGGACTATGAGATGAAATATGAAAGTCTGTGTGGTCTGCAGTGATGCTCCCCTAACTGGGAGACCTCCCGATAGTCCTCCCTCCCAACACATGCTGCATACAACAACTGAAGACAGAACCCACAGAGCAAAGACGGACAGAGGCTGGAAAATAAAGAGGTGCTGCCAACCTGATACGGATATATTCTGACTCACCATGGACTACCTAGAGACCAATATTCAGCAGACATGTATTTTTTCATACATACATATCAAGCAAACCCAGGTATTCTGTTATCAAATATAGCTTATTCACAACTATAAAGATCATAAGGGCTCTTCTACTTATCATGCAAGTCTGTAATAAATAAATCTATAAGAAAAAAGCTTCCCTCAGGACTGTGAAGGGCAGGGATGTGTGAAAGTTCAGTTCCAAAGGTAGTTCAATACCCGTGGAATGCCCTACAGGTATGCCGTGAGATTGCAAGAAAGACACAGACCTTAGATCCTAACTGCCACAGGTATATTTAACAAGGTGTGCATGTACATGTCAACTTTATTAATAAAAATATAAATACACATTCATCTAGCACATGACATACACGCACAGTTTACACATAGGCAAATGTGTGTGTGTGCGTACAGTAAAACCTGCACAAGACAAGAAAATGAGAACGACCGCGTCCCTTCTCGGAAAGGCTCACTATCTACTAGGCCCGAGGGAAGGGGGCTGAAGCACCGAGACCCCGTGTGGAGCCTGCCTGTGAGGCGCGGAACCTACCTGTCTCCCCACCGGGCAGCACAGGGCCGGAGTCAGGCGCTGCACCCGGAGACGGCTCTCTCCCAGCCGAGGGAACCTGCCTGACTCCGGGGCGGCTCGGGGCGCCCCCTCCCCTCGCCCCGCCGATCCGCCTCCTCCCGCCCCGGGGTCACCTACCAGGTCCCGGGCCCCGCGCGGGCCGCCGGCACGCCGCCCGCCGCCTTCTCCTCCTCTTTCTCCAGCGGCGGCTCGAAATAAGCGTTCAGCGCCCTCTGAAACACAGAGGCGGGTGGCAGGGACGAGCCGCCGCCGCCGGGACAGCCCAGCGCCCCCGCCGCCGCCCCCGGCCGTACCTGCAAGTGCCAGTCGTTGCCGGCCAGGAAGCTCCGCGCCACCGCCTCGTCGCTGCTGGTGATGGCGGCGAACTCGGAGCACAGCACCCTCCTCCGCTTGGCGAGGTGTAACGCCTCCTCACCCTCCTCCTCCTCCGCCGGCAGCGGCTCACCCGCCTGCGGGCTCCGGGCCGCCTCGTCGCTCTCTTCCCGCTGCTGCCCCTCCGCCGCCTCCATGGCTCCCCCGGCAGCGGGGCGGACGGAAGCCGTGGGGAAGCTCCACCCGCCGGGGTTGCCGTTCCGGGGCGCGGTCGGCGGGGCGCTCAGGGCAACATGGGGTGCACGATGGAGAGCCTGAGAGAGGCCATAAAGTACATGGTGGAGTCGCAGGGCTTCGACCGGGTGCTCCGCAAGGTACGGGAGAGGGCGGCGGGACCCTCGGGTGGGCATACCCGCCATAACAGCAGCCCCTCACGGGAAGGACGGCGGTTCGCCTGAGGCGGGGCCGCCCTTTTAAAAGCCGTTTTTCCCCTCCCAGAATAAAAGGCCGAGCCCGGCTGAGTTGCGGTTCCTTCTGCACAATTTCGCCGCGGTCTGGTGTGGCCGCGCTGTCCTGCGGAGCTCACTCGCCTCGGGCGGGCCGCAGCCCGGCTGACGGTGGCCCCGGGGCCGGCGCCGGCCGAGGTGTGTTCGCTGAACCCTGACCGCGGTGGCGCGGACCTGCCGCTGTTTTCCCCGGATTCGAGATTTCCGAACGGCGGTGTGCGGCAGTGGTGGTGATACGCAGTAGAAAACATAAGTTGTTGCTCGGTAACTCTTAAATACTAGCGCTCCTTTCCAGTACCTCTCTGAAGACGAGGATCGTGCTAAATAACTGTTAAAAGGATTTCGCCTGGCTGTGGGTATCTCCAGGCTTGCTTTGTTAACAACTCAGAGTTGGGCCATCACCTCAGTGGGTGGCAAGGACTAACAAAGAGCACCTTCTATATATTACATGACATTATGCAATACAAAAAGTCTGGTGTTTTTCTATGATCTCTCAGTCCCCAATTCTTCATCACTTTCAAAAGTCCATTATATTCTTCAGCTTCATCTAATTCTCACTGTTCCATTCCAATTCCTCTTTTGAAGTCACTGCTCATTGGTGTAGTCTTCGGTCATCATGGTTACTTACTTTCTTAAAAAATCTTCATCATAATTCTCCTTTAGAATTCTGAGAAAAAACTAAAGATGTTGTGTTTAACATATACTTAATCTAAGTTTAAATGCCTAACCTTTATAAATGCCTTACTTTAATCACTTATTTCTTATCTTCTGTTAGGTCTCAAACTTAATACCTGAGATTAATTTCGGTTAACTCGGATTGACATGGGGCAAATGACCCGTACTGACGTTGGACTGTCAGTGTTGTTCTTTGAACACCTGTATTCTATCAATTAAACCTGTAAGACTAACTCTATTTATCAATTATTAACAGTATCTTAATAAAGAGCCTTCTAGGAGCTTTCTCCTTTTACAAATTCCCTCCTTTTGTTTTCATTGCACTCTTACTATCCAACACAACACTGAAACAGTATAATTATTCAAACTATTATGACTGTCGTTAAAACAGTAACAATTCTATTGGTATTGGCATCGCGATATCGTGATGCAAACTTTTTCCACAAGGTGTCGCTCCAGGAAAAAATAGAGATAAGTAGTATTTTACAACAGAGATAATAATATTTTACAACAGTTCATTATGCTTCGGATTCTTTACGGGCATGAGAATGATGGATCCAAGTCTCTTTCCTGGATACCTTAAAGAGAAGTTGATAAAACAGTATAAGGCCCTTCCCATTTTGATTCACATCTGTTTTTCCTTTTAAAATTCTTAATATAAACTTTGTCTCCTGGTTGAATATTATGGACCTGAATTTTGGGAGTTAGTCCCTGGTACCAATAAGCATGATTGCTCATTTGAAAAAAGAGTTCTGCAAATATAAAAGATTTTGTGTGACCTGCTCATCTTTGTCCAAAAGACTTTTTTTTTGCTGGCATATACGTACTTGGTACAGCAAGTATTCTCCTAAATAAAATTTCAGCGCGGAAACCCCAATTGGCTGTGTTAGGGTATTTATCATATCCCACAAAACTCAGTTTAAATCATCAGGCCACTTTAGGCCAGTCTGTTTACAAACCTTAACTAATTTTTCTTTTAAAGTTTTGTTCATTCATTCTACTTGGCCAGATAATTCGGGGTGATGTGGAATATGAAATTGACCAAAAATCCTAAATATTATAAATTTGAATTAAAATTGCAGCTGTGAGATGACTTCTTCAATCAGAATCAATAACTTCAGGAACTCCGTATCTCGGGATTATTTACTTCAGTAGAATTTTTACTACTGCCTTTGAATCTTTTTTTTAGTAGGAAAAGCTTCTACCCATCCTGTTAACTAATCGGCTATCACTAATGTGTAAGAGTACCCCATTGTTTTTGGCATTTCAGCCTAATCAGTTTGGAGTTTTTGAAAAGGAAAGGTGGCTGGAGGTCTTTTCCCACTGGGAGTCTTAATTCATACAGAAGCATATTGTCTATAAAGTTTACGTCCTTCACAGATTCTTTTAGCTGCTGCATAAATTCCTGGGGCAGCCTAAAGTCTTTGAATCCGGAGCACTAAGCTCTCTGGGCCCCCGTGAGTTTTTTCGTGGTGCCATCGCATGAACAGTAATAGATAAGAGGTTTGTTGTTTAACATCTGCTGACCTCCTTGACTTTGAGCTTTAAGTCAGATCCATTGCTTTTCTTTGGGGAGACCTTCATATAACCTGTTTATGTCTGGGAGTTCGGGTGTCACCTCATGTTGTGACAGTGACATGATGGACACATTCTGTTGTGCTGCTGCTTTAGCTGATCAGCTAAAGAGTTTCCTTTTGAAATCATGTCTTGTTTCAGAGTGTATGCATTTATATAAATGACAGAAATTTCAGAGGGTAGCTGTATCACCTCTAATAATTCTTTGACCTGTTCAATAGTCTTTCCTGCTGACGTTAAGAAACCCCTTTCTTTTCATAAGGTCCTCGTTGCATGACAGATACCAAAAGCATATATAGAGTCTGTGTAAATGTTAACCCTTATCCCAATTGCATATTTAGTAGCTTCCATAAAGGCAGTTATTTCTGCTCCCTGTGCATTTAAAGGTGCAGGCAAAGGTCCTGCCAACAGTACCTGTGTTTCCCTAGTCACTGTGAAACCAGTACATCTTCAACCTCCTTCATAATAGGAGGAGCCATCTGTCAAGAGGTTCAAATCAGGGTTATCTAAAGGTTGATCTTTTGATTCATGTCACTGTTTGCTGGTTTCACTTAATAGTTGGACACAGTTATGGTTATCTTTTTCTCCATCGGAGGGTAAAGGCAGTAGGGTAGCAGGGTTTGAAGTGTTGCACCTTTCCAATTTTAAATTATCAGCCAATAACAGAATTATATCTATGTGCCCTTTGAGGAGATAAAGCTTTCTCCACATATTGTTTTAACAATATCTCTACCTCATGGGGTACCCAGACAGTTAGTGGATGCCCTAGAACAATTGTCCTGTTTTTTTCTACTATCTCAGCTGCTGCTGCTATTGTTCTAATACAAAAAGGAATTCCTTTAGTCACTGGGTCTAACTTAGAAGAAAAACAGGCAACAGGTCTTTCATATGGTCCTAAAGCCTGTGCTAGCACCCCTTTTGCAGTTCCTTTGTTTTCATCACAATATAATTTAAAAGGTTTTGAATAATCAGGAAGTTCTAGGGCAGGGGCAGACAAAAGTGCTGCTTTTAGACTATGAAAGACTTTTTCTCTCTCAGTACTCCCAAGTAATTGGTTTCACTTCCTCATTTTGGGTAGCCTCATGCAAAGGCCTAGCTATGTTACTAAACTCTGGGATCCAAGGGTGACAAAACCCTGCTTGTCCCAAAAATCCTCTAATTGCTTTTTAGTCATCGGTCTAGGTATCTCTTGAATTGTTTTGACTCTCTTAGGATCCACTTCCCTTCTTCCTGGTTTTAATATAAATCCAAGATATTTCACTTGCTGTTTACAAAATTGTAATTTGGATGGAGATGCACGGTGTCCCTTTTTAACAAGTTGAATACATAAGTATTTGGTATCTCTGATACAATCATTCTTGGCTTTGCTTGCCAATAATAAATCATCAACATATTGGATTAAAACAGCTTTATTTGGAAAAACTAGATCTTGTAAATATTTTTTCAAAATTTGAGAAAGTATTGTTGGAGAACCAGTCAATCCTTGTGGTAACCTAGTCCAAGTTAACTGCTTTCCTTGCCAAGTGAAGGCAAAGATTGATTGGCTTTCTTCTGCAATTGGGATGCTAAAGAAAGCTCCTGTAAGATCAAGCACCATGAAATACTGTGCCCAGACTGGAATCTGTGTTAAAATCAGACTAGGATCTGGTACCACAGGATGTGGAGTGATGTTCATTTACAGCTCGTAAATCTTGGACAAATCTATATTCAGAATCTCCATCTTTGTCTACTCTGTGTTTACTAACTGGTATAATAAAATGGGAGTATTATAAGGATTACAACATTCCTTCAAAATCCCTTTTTCTAAAAAATATACAATTTGCTTTTCTATTATACTGGGAACGGCCTCATTTATAATTGGATATTGTCGAATTGAAGGAGGGGTCCCTCATTTTGTTTTTACCACAATAGTTTTGGCTGATTTTAACAATCCTGTTTCATCTCCTGACATACTTCAAAGTTCTCTAGGGACCGCAGCCAGTTCAAGTGGTATATTTTTTAAATTATTTTGTGTTTGATCTCCAAGTTGAATTATTTCTGAACCCATTATAATTAGTTGGATCCCTGTTGGAGCCAAGGAGATAAACATACCAAATTCCTGCAAAAGGTCTCATCCCAAAAGGGAAATAGGAGAATTGGGAGAGATCACAAATCTTCCCCAAACCTATTTCTTATCTAAAATTACAGGCAAAGGGGTAGATAAACATTTTATCTCTTCCCCTACCACTCCCCATATTATTACTGTTTCATGCAAAATTTGGAGAACTTAAAAATTCAGTAAAGACAAAGTTGTCCCCATATCCACTAGAAAATTAACAAATACTGTTTATCTTTGCAGAAATCTGACCCTGCTCATCTACCTTGATTCTAACAGGCTCCATTGTTCCTTCAGTTCCCCGAGAAGATGGGTATCATTTTTTACTGTGAATAAGGTCAATGTGGTCTGACAGGTGAAGATCTCCTTGTGCAGACATGGGTCTCAGCAGGCACTCTCTCTGCATGTGGCCCAAATTTCCACAGTAGAAGCACTCTAAATAATTAGCATATTGAGAAATAGGAGCAACTCTTGCCTTGCACCCCTCTCCCTCTAAATTCACCTCGGGGAAATCCTTGACTTCTTCTCAGGTTATAGGTTTGAGTAAATGCTGCAACCCACAACCCAATTTCTCTTTCTTTCTCTTTTTGCTCTCACTTTTTCTCAAGTTTTAACCTTTCTTGCTACTTTTGCTTTCTTCATCTCTTCTGTCAAAAACAAAAGCAGCAATGCTTAAAATTTTGGTTAATGTTTCACCTTGCCAGCCTGGTATGTGTTTCTTAAAATATTTATTTATGTCTGGAGCAGATTGATCTACAAAAACACTAACAACTAGTGGTTCTTGGAAATTATCATGGGTCATACCCCTATATTTTAGAAAGTAGCCTTCCATCGGCCCCAGTAACGCTTGGGTGTTCATCTGTTTTTTGCCTACATTCTAAAACTTTTGTCCAGTTAGTTTCTCTCTTACCTGCTTGTCAGACCACTTCTATTAGTTGCTGGATAGCAGCCCCATTAGCTCTTGTTCCCTCTGTAGTTGCTAAATTCCTTTCTGGATCTTGCTCAGGCCAGGGATTTAATCCTTGGCCTCTATGAGCATCTCTTTATCCTTTTGAAAAATCTTTTCCCTTTCCTCTGACTGAAATAGTTCTCATAATAAAATCAGTGACAATTCCCAATAACAGTTGAGCACATTTTTCAGCATCATCTTGTAACCGAGGCGTTTTTGCCTGCCAAGCTACTAAAGCACCTTGCTTCCAAGGTTCATGTCTCATAACTGTAGTTACTGCAGAGACTAAAGCAGGTGCACCAGGACCTGCTCTGTGGTTTGGGATGTAATCCAAACACATTGGATTCATGCCAGTATTACTAGAAGGAAATTCAGTTTCCTCAGCCTCAGGACCTGAGGGAAGTAAACTTCCCCTAGTTTTTATCAAAGGATTTTTCTTTCTTTGTTGAGCCCAATTATACCAGATATACCAATAATCAGTATCCTGACACCCATAGTCTTCCAAAATTATTCTTAAGAATTTTTGCTTAGGGGGTTTAAATGGTCCCTTAGGAGGCCATACATCCATTGGCCCTCCTCCTCTATTTCTCGTCAGGAATAGCCATTCCTCTTAGCACAATATTATTAGTTTTCTCTTCTGTAATGTTTGTGCCAAAGGTCACTTTCCCCAATTCTCTAAAACTTCAGCAAGGGGTGTCCCCATTTCAATGCAGGATGTTGACCCCATCTCTTTTCCTTTATCTTACCTTGTTTTGCAAATTTAAACACAAGAGTTTCCCAGTGTAATTCTATCTGGAACTACCCGTGCCCAAGTCTTGTAGGTGAACTCACCTGGTATTTCTTTTTGCTGGCAGTTCGAGTGTTGGTAACGGGTTTGCCCAGAGGAATATCTGGCTCTTCCTCTCTTGTGTCCTAGTGTCACATCTGGGTCACCAAATTCTGTTAAAGGATTTCGCCTGGCTGTGGGTATCTCCAGGCTTGCTTTGTTAACAACTCAGAGTTGGGCCATCACCTCAGTGGGTGGCAAGGACTAACAAAGAGCACCTTCTATATATTACATGACATTATGCAATACAAAAAGTCTGGTGTTTTTCTATGATCTCTCAGTCCCCAATTCTTCATCACTTTCAAAAGTCCATTATATTCTTCAGCTTCATCTAATTCTCACTGTTCCATTCCAATTCCTCTTTTGAATTCACTGCTCATTGGTGTAGTCTCTGGTCATCTTGGTTACTTATCTTCTTAAACAATCTTCATCATAATTCTCCTTTAGAATTCTGAGAAAAAACTCAAGATGTTGTGTTTAACATATACTTAATCTATGTCTAAGTTTAAATGCCTAACCTTTATAAATGGCTTACTTTAATCACTTATTTCTTGTCTTTTGTTATGTCTAAAACTTAATACCTGAGATTAATTTCTATTAATTCAGCTTGACTGGGTTTTAAGCCAGCCACGGAGAGGGCTGCACAGGGGTTAAATGAGCAGTACTGGCATTGGACTGTCAGTATTGTTCTTTGAACACCTGTATTCTATCAATTAAACCTATAAGACTAAATCTATTTATCAATTATTAACAGTATCTTAATAAAGAGCCTTCTAGGAGCTTTCTTCTTTTACAGTAACCTTCCATGAGTTATTTAGTAACTAATGTTCTTCCCTTCATAGTACCTCTGACTAAGCATAACTTTCAGGACTGTAAAATGATGAAATAAATACTCTTCCGGGTTTAAAAATGAAAAAAAGTAGCTCATTATAACTTCTCACACCTCACCTTGAAGTCAGACTGAAAGCACAAGCACCTCAGTCCTCTCTTGAGTTTCTACACAAGGCCTAATATAACAAAATGTATTTGACTAGTATGGCTCTAATGTAATACTACATTATGATCAAAAAAGTTGGAACGATGTTACTGTGTTAAATTTTGTAGCTGCTGTGAACTAGGTGGTCCTGTGAAGCAGTTTCAGTGTTCCCATTAAATTTCGCAGTGCTAGAATGCTCCATTTAATTTCTATTTATTTGTGTAGCTGTGACGTTCAGTGATGCATTAAATTTATCTAAGAAAACCAACCAAATATGTATGTTTTGCATTGTAGAGGAGCAAATGTAATATTGGAATCAGTGCTTTCATTGACAGCTCCATGATCTGGTACATTTAATAGAAAGTAACTATTTGCAAAACAACTCTTACTGTCTTGTTTCCCCAAGAAGTTTTGGTCTTGTATTTAAAAAGTATAAAGCTTTAAGTTTAAGAAGCTCATTTATTTAGAAAGAGTCCAATTAGTTCTTAGTCACCACTTCACTGTGATAACTTTACCTTAAAATCTTACTAGGTAGAGAGAAATGCAGTGTTTCAGCTCATAAAGGTAACTGTCTGGAAGTGAGCCTTGGGAGATAGGCTTTCCTGCCTTGCTCTGGAATACTTTTAAAATTTTTCTGCAATCTCCTTCTAGAATTATGGTGCTATGAACATAATCATAATAACAATAAAAGTAGAGTTTTGTTTGAATTTAAAGTATTTGCTGTTTTTTTGGGAGATACCTGAAGCCTTTCTTACCATAATTAAATATGATCAAGATTTTTTCTGTTCTGGAGAAGACAGATTTTAGTCAGAAACTTCTCAGCTCCAGCATCAGACTTGGTTTCTGGTTTAATTCCAGGCTGGTATCTACATAGGGCTTAATGATGGTGGGTTTTAAAGCCCTTTCTCCAAAGAAGTAGCACATCTCAGTAGTGGCTGGAAGCTGAAGCAGCATACTGTTCCCTGCGAAGACAGACCTGTGGGAGGACAAGCACAGAAGGGCTGCGAGAAGTACAAACCAGCAGCTCTAGCTGTGTTAAGTCCTGGAAGTGTTCAAATACTGAACTATTTTCGTCAAGGAGAACAGGCAGCTAGTGCCAGATCAGAGCAATGACAAAACCCAGATGCTTTCCTTGCCTTGTTGATGGATTGGAGCACTCCCTGACGGTAGTGGAAGCCATCTGCTCCCAGTGTCAAGTGTCAGTAAAGTCCTCATTAGAAATTCTGTCAGAAACGTAGGCCTCCATAGGCCTCCAGTCAGTGCAGCACAGCGTGCCTGCTTTAGGACTTGGGATTTTCATTGATCAAGGTGCTATTTCTTTATTAGGACACTGCCTCAGTGATTTCCCCTCTGTTTAATTCCAGCGTTTTCCATTCATAGATGGACTGTGTACTACATCATAATTTATCTTAGTATCACGTCTTTGCAAAATTTGGATAAACTTTGGCCTATTGGAAAGGGACATTGGCTGAAACTGAGCTCTTACACTGCATTATATATAAGGAATAGTGAAACTGGAGACATTTCAATCTTAATTCCTTTTAAGATTAAAAAGATTTAAGTCAACTCAGCTGATACAGTATGGAAACATGTACGCTTAAAAAAAAACTGTGTAAAAAAAATTACAACGTTAGTAGGAATTATAATAAATATTATGCCCACATTTCACTTGAGACAGTCTAAAGGTACTTCAAAGTCTTAGTTGTAGGTGTAAATATATGTGCTGTACTTAGACCAGTTATGCATCTGCTTTCACATTGTGGTGAAAAGCAATACATCTGTATTTCAGATTTTGAATATAGTGCTACTGACTGAAGAAACTTGAAAAAAGATTTTAAAATACTGAATTGCAGTAACTTCTTGGTGTCAAATATCCAGCTGTTGGTTACAGGGGGAAGCATGGTGCCATAGACATACTGTAATTTTCTATTTAACATCTGTGGGCAAGAATAAAAGTATACACAAATCATGGTTCTGTAACAGAATGTGATACAGCCTTGCATACTTCTACCCGGGAGTAAGAATTTCAGTTCAGGGAGGTCAATCTGATTAGCATTTCCAGCGCTCATTTCAAAACACTGATTTTTACTGAGATTGCTCTAGTATAATAATTCATTAATTACTGTCCGTCTCATTTCCATTTTGTGAGCCAACAAATACACCTTCACAACTATGGTACACACAGATAGTCAGAGCAGTTTTGTGTTTCCTCTAATCTGGCTTTTCAAGTCACAGATTAAAGCAGAAGGAAAACTGAAGAAGAATGGTGTGTTCTAAGCAATTTGTGAGAGCATAGCAAGTA
Source organism: Athene noctua (assembly GCF_965140245.1). Classification (NCBI taxonomy): domain Eukaryota; kingdom Metazoa; phylum Chordata; class Aves; order Strigiformes; family Strigidae; genus Athene; species Athene noctua. Next base: position 66,009,898 of record NC_134038.1, read on the forward strand.
TTGAAGTTTTGTTAAGCTATCAGTTTAAATGTTTATCTGCACTAGAAATACAAATTTTTCTAAGGCAACAATCTTCTGCTCAAAATTCATGGAAATACCTAATGTGATAGTTGAATTACTCTATTTTCCATCTTTTGTCTCATGAGTCCAGAATTAAACAAGATTTACTTTCAATTTGATTCAGGGCAGTATCGGGTGTTGGTACTATTGTCAGTAAGCTTTTTATTCCTTCTGTGATTATGCAGATGAAACTACTTTCCGCAACTCCTGGAAAAGTTGTTTGTGAAATGAAAGTAGAGGAGGAGCATACAAACAGAGGTGGCACATTACATGGAGGTTTGACAGCCACGCTTGTGGATGTGGTGTCAACAGCGGCGTTGCTGTACACAGAAAGAGCAGTGCCTGGGGTCAGTGTGGACATGAACATCACGTAGGTATCATCTGCCATGTTTATCAGAACATACTTTTCTTCCCCTAACACGATATTGTACTTCATTTCTGTACTGTAGTACTAACTTAAAAGGAGGTGTTTTCTTGGGTTTCAGAAGACTTTTTTGTAAATAAAGGGTGGAATGTATTTGAGGATATTGCCATTTGGTTGCAAAATTCGAGTTGGGCTTTCTTAAGCTTTTGTTTTGTTACATTTGTTTAAGAGACTACCCATTCACAGAGTGTAAAGGGGTGTTGGGATGTGGTAAATTTAATCTTATGAAATTGGCTCAACTTCTGTCTTCACTTGTGAAGATGTGTTAGTATGTCTTCAAACACCAAGATCTAGGGTAGGCAGCTTTCTGTAAACCCTTTTTTAGTATTAGTCCATAAAATGTTAAAACAGGAAAAATACTAAAACAGGAAACAGTTTAGCTCTGATGTATGCTCCCATAGAGGGTTAATTACAGATTGAATCAGAATTTTTCGGTGGAGGAACCTTCCTTTGCTCTAGGTCATTTAAAGGTAGTTTTATACTGAGAATAGTTCTTCCTGTAATGCAAATTTAAAGCAGTGTCTTAAAAAAAAAAAAAAAAAAAGTCCTTCTTTGATCGTGCTATTTTAGCTTGTCAGCTTTGATTCATTACTTTCAATGAAGAGGTTATGACTCATTGGAACTAAAGTAATCCTACTTGGAATAACTAACACAGAGCAATAAAAATCTTGCAAAAGTAACCCTCATCAAAACTGTCATAAAAAAAAAAAAAAAGCTTTAGAAGTGTGTGGGGAGTGACCTGTATCTTTACCAGGTTTCCTCCTTTCCCCCCAACACCTTCTGATTTCTCCACTGGGCAGGTAGGACTGGAGCATCTATTTAAGCTTTATCCTACCACTGTGATGACTAGGAAATTACTGGAAATTAAAACCTGAAATTATCCTATCATTATTATTTTTCCCTACAGCAGTATAACAAGAGGCCAACATCTGAATTATTTACATTATCAATTACACTATCAATTGCCTACTCGATTACATAAAGGCTAAAATGTTAAGGAAGTGCTCTCTTTGGAGGTGATCCAAAGTTATTTGAGTAGCATAACCTTTAGGAAATGTTATATGAAGCAGTAATAGCTTTGTTTAACCTGCGCTGTTGCTTTCACTGAAGTAAGTGATACTCGATGTCAAATACTGCTATAATACAGCTTTTTCCTTTTTGGAAAGGAGCTGTTTAAAAAGTTGGCACGAGGAAGCTATTTCAGTAGTGGAAAGAACAGAGAGAAACAGAAACTTTTTTTTTAAATCACAAGAGGATCAACAGCAGCCGCTAAAAATGAAACAAGACTGAAACCCTGCCCCCTGTCAAGTAATGGGGCTTGTGCTCCATCAACTGGAGGTGTGACTGTAATACTTTTGGCATGGTGTAATGTATAAGAATAGACTGGTTAATGAAGTTTATCTCAGTAAGATTTTTATCTGTCGATTACACATTCTCCTCTGTAATTCTAACATTTTAATATTGTTCCCCTAACTCAGTTCATGGTTGGATCATGTTCCTCCTGGTTCTTTCCAGGCTTTTTGTGGAGGAATTTCTTCCTGTTCCCTGGAGAGTGTGTTCTAAAAGAACACCCCTCCTACTCAAGTAAATAAAAACAGTTATCTAATGGATGGAAACAGAACTAAACCTGGGAAGTTTGAAGGCCTCCCAGATTTCCATGACTTTTCTCTGATCAGGGTATGGGAAGCGGTTAACCTACGCTTGGGTTCCATACAGAAATGACCTTCTAGAGCCTTTGAGACGTTTTGCAGCTGAACCTGCCAGACTAGTTTTGAAAGGCTGTAGGGAGCCAGCAGTGGCTGGAATAGGACTTGGAGCTGAACTTTTAACTCAGGTCTTTGATACCTAATTGTTTCTGTTCCAAAATGGACTTTTCCTCAGCAGCAAGCCAATGGGTTTCTTTCTGTCCTCCATTTTCTCAGAGAATTCTTACAGTGAATTACCACTGCAGTACTTAAAGGAACTCAAAGTCTTTAAGAAGTGGGGATTTTTAAGCAGGCAGTTAGAGAGATGTGTCTTTATTACTCATTTTTGCTAATTCCCTTCATGATAATCTAAAATGCAGGAATATTATTGGATTTGTGTTCTGTACAGCCTCTTACCTGTTCATTTTGTTCTTCATTGAAGATATACTTCCGCTGCTAAGATTGGAGAAGAGATACTGATTACAGCTCAGATTTTGAAGCAAGGAAGAAGTATTGCATTTGCCACCGTGGATTTAACAGATAAGGCCACAGGAAAGTTAATTGCACAAGGTAGACATACAAAGTATCTAGGAAGTAATACAAGCAAGTAATTAAAAAAAATGGGCTTATAATTCCATATCGAATTATTTTCTCATTTATACAATAAGACATCTGCAGTAAGTTTGATAGTCTATATCAAATGAATTTGTCTCTGTCCCATAATAAGTGAACAAATAACAAATTTCTTAGTTACCACTAGAATTGCTACAGGCCTAAAATTAGTGCCTATTTTGAGATGAACAACAGAGTATGATAGCACGGGGATGCATCTGGCTTTTTTTGGTCAAAGTAGCAGAAGGGAAAAGCCTTTGCATCAGCCATATGGTTTACCAGCATGACAGTGTTTTAAGAGTTCTCCATTTTCTTTGCCTGTGGTGTCATCGCGTTACAAAGCAACCCAGTCTTACAGCCCATCACAGTCACATTCAAACAACACTGTATATGCTTACAAACTGAAGTACTTGTGCTGTAAGATGGTAGTACAGAGATTCTCATAATATAGTGTGAAGCTGGTTTGAAAGTGTAAATTAGGCTAATACAAAATGTCATTTACTGATGCTGTAACAAATTCAAAAGTGTTCAATAAAGCTTTCTGAAACTACCTTTTTAAAGATTATTTAATAGTTTTGTAATCTCTTTGCACTGAGTAAAAGCTTGCCAGCATGGAGTGGTTGAGAGAGGGTGCAGTGGAACCCTTGTACGCAAATTCACCTGAGATTTCATTATATCCCTGTAATGCCTGAATGTGAAAATGTAGTTACATCATCAGGGCTTTTCACCTCTACATACCTGAAGTACTGCCTACATTTGTTTAAAAATCATCAGCTGAGAGTTAGAGATACATCAGAATAATTTGTTGAGTCTTTCATCAGGCTAAATCTGTAGATTGTCCAACTTGTGTTGAATGCAGTAGAGTTAAGCTGCTATTCATCCGCTGAAGACTTGTCTCCTCATGCACTGCTGTGGACACGTTTAACTGCTTGCTTCAAACTGATGACAAACGATCCTTGGCAAGGCTGTCACACTAATTAAAACATCGATGCTACATGTGCAGTGCAAGTTTACATAAACCATGACCTTGTTTTTTCTTCTCTAGTGGGAGATTTGAAAGTTAATCTACACTAGTAAAGGGCATGCATAGTTCTTTTTGTGATGGAAGTTGACTCATTGTTTTCAGTGATTTGAATTTTGTGATTAAATGTGCAGTCAGAGCTTTTTTGTGCATTCCTAAACCTAAAGAAACAATTTCCAGTGAGTTAAATGACCTGTTCATGCATGCCATGATTTTCAATATGAAGTTGACCAAGTTTACTAATATATCAGCAATATAACAAAAATTATTTTCAAACAAGTGATATATAGCTGATACTTTACCCTTCAATGGAAGTTCTCTAAAAAAATACCTACAGTGGGCTCAGGCTATCAGCATGTATTTTTGCTGCAAGTTTAGAACACTTGTTCATGGTATATACATTCTCAACAAAAGCTTTTCCTCTGAGGCTTACACGCCTGTGGCTAGTTGAACTTTTAATGATAGCATCCTCTCTTCAGCAGTACATTCGTAATTATTTTCTCCCCACTATTTGCACTCGTGTTCAGAACCATCCCCCAATCCCATTTATAGAAACACAATGCATTGCTAAAGCAGTTCTGTGAAGATACTTATTACAGAAGCAACCTTTTTTGTTTTAAATACTTGCTCAGCAGAACTGTATGCTTCACTGTATTAAATTATATTTCACTTTACAGCTTCCTCTGCCCAGAGGTCTGTCATGATTCTTAAACATCTTCAGCTCCTCTACAATTACTAAGATGAGCAGACAGAGAGGATCCATCACAGCATGTGGACCCACCTAGTGGGTTTAGCAATTGCCGTTCTGGTTATCTTCCTTAACATGTTCTGGCATCTCCAGTCACCTTTTTTCTCATCCTTAAGTTCACTAGTTTTCTTCCATAGGTTACCTATGTAGTAGAGTGCAAGGAAATAGAAGCGAGAATGAAAACTGCTCCCCCAACTACTCTAACCCCCCCACCCCCCCACCGGAACACAAGAGTGATTGGGCTATTATCGGAAATAAAAGGCAGAGGGTGAGAACAAAGGAGGTGCTGAATTCAATACGTGCCAAGATATTCAGAACGCTCGGCTCTGTGTGCTGGGGCAACTCTGTCCTTGTGTAACTGTCCCACGCAACTTAACATGACTTCCCTCAATCAACGCTGGGAGCTATCACTTAGTATTCATATCTGCATAATTACAATTGAAAAGTGTCCAGGTAAATTAAGAGTGGCAAACCTCAACATGGAAACAACAGTATCCCCCTGTTACTATTCAAGCCTGGCAAGGACTGTTACAGGCTGAGGGGGAAACAGGAAGAAACCTCTTCCTGAGGTAGCAGTAAGTGAATTCTCTTCTCCCTTGTAAGACTGTTCAATACAGTATTTTAGTGCTGCCTAATTAATCAGAAAGAGGGGCACCATTAATATGCAGGCCAGTTATCTTAGAAGCAGTTTGTTAAACTGATTAAGACAACCTTGTCTGTTATCCCTCCACCAGCAGCAGCATTGTTGACCTCATCATTTATTTCACAGTTTAGGCTTGGAGATGATCTTAGAAGGAATGGTCACCATTGAGCTTGCTTAACTTTGAGAGTTAACAGTTGAACATCAGACTTAGTATTTGGAAATGTTCTTTACTGATTTCACCCTAACCTACACGTTGAAAAAATGTGTATCTTGCTGTAGCGGAGTCTCAAAGGAAGTAACTGAAAAAAATTACTCTAATAAGGACAAATGGTACATGGTTCCACCTGGCATAAAACCGATCTCCTGTAGGGTCAACCTGGTTCCATCACTGCAGATTTAGGCATAATTCCATTGCAAGCAATCAAATATAGTGACTTGATAAGATCATCTTGCACATCTTATCAGAATACCAGATTACATATCCAATAACTGACAGACACCTGTAAGCTCTGTATTTTACAGCTACAAGCGAGACTGTTCCTCCCATGTCATGCTGCTTGTTGTTTTGGGTTTTTTCTTTAATTTTGTTTTTGAAGTATACCAAACACCTACACCATCCTCCTTGATGTCTAGAGGTCTGTCCTTACAAAGGGCCATACTTTTCACATAGTGGTATGTGACACGTTGTGGAACAATTTGTCTCAATCAGTGAAAGCAGCTGCAGCTTCCCACTTCATGCAATATATTGGTCAGCCAAGTGTTTGATGCTGGTTTTGCATCACTACTGTTGCACGACTGCATTCAGACTGACACTTCAGTCTTCGCACCATGGCAGAACAGAACCATGCATTACACATCCCTTGAAAAAATGATGAATCAAAATAGCATCGTTCCCGCTGGCGTTTAAAACCAAGAGTCCAGATACTAACCGAGGCAAACACGGATCACAGATTAGGGTGCTGTGAGGAAGAATTTTGTCATTAAGGATTCCAGCTCTAAGGGAGAAGTAACCTGTCAGTGATGAACTAGGGAGAGGAGAGGGTAAGGAAGGATGTCACTGATGAAATAAGTGTTAAGATTATCAGGACTTCTTGTTAATCTTTCAGGTTGGGCTCCCTGTCACTGGGGTCTCACGGCTGAGCTGCTTCACCAAGGTTGCTCTGCCAATTTGATCAGAAGCTAGTTGTGTTTACAATTCTCAAATTGGCAAGCGTTACCACCTAAAGGGGATGGGAGTGGCAGGGAGAATTAGGCTATTAAGTAACTGTTCTGAACAGCAGTTCCATTCCCTTCAGCTTCACTGACTGGCTCTGAGCCACTGCCAGGGACTACAGAAGAATTTCCAACTGCGTTTTATCACTAACCATTTTAGATTTCCCTATCTGCAGAAACCATTTGCCCAGTAGAAAGAAATCCCAAAACCTTTCACCTCACTGTCTGTGGGAACAAAGAAAAAAAAAAAAAAGGCACTTTGATTCCTATTTTCCTACTTAAGAGTTCAGGAACAACACAGTGACAGTTATCTTTGTGATTCTGTACACTGAACAACTGCTGTTACCAGATCCCCTGGTCCCAAACTGCCATGGTTGTGGAACACTGCAGCATATACAATTCTTGCCTAAACCAGAATAAATTGCCTGCAAGCTCTAATCAAACAAGACCCATTGGCCACCCTCCAGAAAAAAAAAAACACAACCACTTTTGTTCACCAAAACACTATCTGGGGCTGTACCACTGTAGTAAGATTCCGGATCTTTGATGTCTTTTGCTTAAAAGCAGTAGCTGCTTGAATAGATTGCAAGAGTCTAGAAAAGCAGCTTGTAGAGTGGGTGCTCTAGCATAGAGTAATTGTGCTCAAATTAAGTGACCTTTCCATATATAAATCCTTTACAAGCAGAACTAGGTCATAGATATCTTCAGCCCTAAAAAGCATTTCAGTCACCCATGCAGAAGGGAAACGATGCTTATCACTCAGCTTGCATCAGTTAACCTGTAGAGCTGATGCACCCTCCACAGCATCAGCGCTGTACGGTCAGCCTTGCGTGCTCCCAGCTGCGGCGCACATATCAAAGCAGCACCTGCAGGTTCCTCCTCAGGAGTATTCCTGACAGCAGAGTTCATCTGTACTCCAAGATCATCACAACAAAGAAGATTTAAACACCAAACCAATACAAAGCCCCCAGCCCCTGTGCACTACAGCAGGCAAATGGTGAGGGAATTTCTGGTTCCAATGCAGAGGCTCACTCTGACTGAACCTTTTAGCTCAGTCATGCTGGACTCCTGCAGCAAAGGGAAGTAGCCTAGCAGGTACAGAAGACACCTACAAGCTAAGGCCTTGCTCACACAACATCAGCATGGCATCAAGTAGTACAGGTGCAAATGAAGGCCAAACCTCTACACGAAATGTCCCTGAGTATCATTAGCATGCAAAGAGGACAAGTAGTAACAGGCCTTACAGTATGGGACAGTGGTTTGTATGTTAAGATTATTAAAGTGAAAAATTCCACAAAAGAAATTCTGTAATAAACATCACTCAGGCATTAGTACCATGCCTGAAACTTCCATGCTAAACCCTTTTTCCCTTTTGTAAAACACTATTAAAATCCTTTATCTCATTACTACATTCCAGAAAGCTGTTCCAGAATCTGCAGGCCTATGCAGCTTCTGAATTTGCTGCTGCAGTAAATGCAAAACTGAAAATGGGAGAAGCTTTTCCAGGGTAATAAAAGAAAATAGCAATTAAGTAAACTCACAGCACATGCATCTCTTTAGTGGATATAAATGTAGTCTAGTAATTCTTGACTTTTAACAACTATCATGCTAGTGGCAGGAACCTTAATCTTAAATTAAGCCTGTAACAGTCCATTAGAACAATCTCACACTTACAAGAGAAAAAAACACCCTTAAGTGACCATTCTCACTGTTCAATCCCCAGAGATCCAGATTTAACAGGAGATGGCATTCATTAAGTGCAAGTAACCTAATGATTCAGCACTGACAAGTGCAAGAAAATGTAGTGTTCTCCCAGCAGCAAAACAGAAATGGGAGTATGCACAAGGAGCAGGAGATTACGGCACTTACATCAGGTTTTAAAGTCCAAAGTAATTTTAAAACTAATACATTATGCCTTAATGCATCAACAAATAGCTGTAGTCATTTACAGGGACCAAAACACCTATCTGTAGTGAAGACTGATCCTCCACTCATATTTTGTAAATACCTATCTAGTAGGTCTTTCAGAGATTTGATTTTTTTAAGAAGTCTAGAAAACAAACTGGAAAAATTATGTCTTTCAACCAGCTTTGTTTCTAATAAATAGGCTTAACATTTTGCTACACAAAACCTCAATTTGTAGCAAGAGATCACTACCTTGATCTACAGCTTTCAATGCTCAAATATTAGTTTTAGTTTGAGTAATCATTTTTTTTAACGCTAAATAATCCCAATGAGCTTCTAGTACCTGATGCATCACTTAACACAGCAATTTTAGTGTAACAAAATAGCTTTTGAGAAGCAATTTATGCCTTGAGGCAGATGTCACAAATGGTATCAACTGCAAACTAGCTACAGGCGTATTACATTTGGGCAGTGCTTGTACAAAGCGTTCTCTCCATCTTGCCATATTTTTGGTAACACTTGTGCAGCTGAAGCTTGAAAAGGTAAGGGAGGCTAACTATACAGCCACATACAGGCTGTGACATTTAAGCTTCTCATCATCTGGGAAGCACCTGACAAGTTTCCCTTCACCAGACACTTAATTTAGATGCAAGAGATTTAATAGGCCAGTCCACTTAATTTTGCTATTAGATTTTGCTTTCTGCTTAATTTTGCTACACTTTTATCCCTCCCCCATTTGCATTTGCCAAGTTCCCGTGACAGATCCACAAGAAATAGCCTGGTAAAAACTCCCCTATTCAGGTGAGACAGTGAGCATATTTCAATTCTTGGTGTTAACATATCCAAAGGAGCCACATAAGCAGTTGACAGAAGGTAGTAACCAGAAATCTTGTAAGAGAGCCCTTTACATAAAACAGCTCCACAACACAAACTAATGGTGTTTCCACTGTCACAAACTATGCTTTGCAAACATTAGTTTTGCAAGACAAACCCCACACTTTGAAGTTAAAAAAGCCTAACAAAAAGCCACTAAACTGACACAGAGGGCCTGAAACCAAAAGCTGGGTACTGTGACATGCTTCCACTCACTTCTGAAGGGCATTTTGCTGAAGTAACTTAACAGAATATTCTGAGGTCAAACTACAAGTGCCATTGAGAAAGAGTGGGGAAATTTCAAGTTTAATCTTCTCCCTCTTAAATCACACTGTTTAAGTGGAGTGACACCCTTTAAATATGCCAAACAATTTAAGAACAAGTTCTCATACACTCCCTGAGATTCTCTTGCTCTGAAGCCTGTTGTTCCCCTTTTTTTCAAAACTTACACGAAGCAGATGGCTATCAACTCAATGTGATAGCACAGCAAAAGCATAACTTGTTAGCTGAGTAGAATAAACCACATTTAACAAAATTAGTATTATACAAGTATGTTCTCCCAAGAACACAGTGTTACTTAACTCTGGGATCATGGTCATGAAAAGCACATGAATAGCCTGTGCATCTTAAGCATCCCATAAAAGCTAAAAAAGTGATTAAACTGAATAGGTTGTTCCCTGTAATACAAAGAATTAAAGATCATACCAGTACTGGCACTTAAAAAGCACTGTACACAGCCATTCACACCAACATCTTGAGGCTTCTAAGAGAAACCAGAATGAAGAAAAACAAAATTCCTGATGCAAGAACTACCAAGTCATTTGCTTTGCTAACCAAGATAACTATGGCCATATTCTTACTGCTGTGAGATGATGTCCAAAATGACAAATTAAGAAGGGATTGCACTTAGGAAGCAAAATTGACACTCATGAAACTCGAATATTCAAGACCCTACAGAACCCATCTCAAGCTTCATGTGGACACTTGGTATTGTGTCTTATAGATCACTCCAAGAAGGGGCACTTAAAGCTGGGAAATTTTAAGTACTATTAGCACTTATGGTGGCTACTAAATAGTCTAGAATGTCTTAGCATTCTGTAGAGCAGTATTGCAAGATATTTCTTTACTCAAGGCATCTGTTAATGTGAAGTTGCAGCTTTCAGGTAGTGTTTTTCTAGGCTGCTCTAGTTTAACCTGTAGGACCTTATGAGCAAAGAACTAAAAATACTACTGTATTATTTTGTTGGTACACAGGTAAGATTTCCGACGGCTACTTTTCAAGACATATTGCCCACATATGTAAGAACACCTTTGCCACTTATCTTTGTTAATACCATTTTACAGTCTATACATTTTCAGTGTTTGCAATGGGTGACACTGTCAAGATGCAAGACACTACTAAAATTCAATTCACAGAATTTCCATAAATAAAACCAGTCATCTTTCAGCTAATTTATTTAAGTTCCAATTTTTTCCAATTCCAAACAAAAGCTAAATACAAGTTTTAAACAGGTAAGCACTAGTTTTACCCAAAGGGAGCAGGCTTATGCAGTTTTACTCCAGTAAAGTACTCAACCCTTAAGCAGAGCTTTCTTTGTCATCAAAACTATACAGTAGTCTTCCTTTTATCATTGCACAATCTTAAAATGTCTGTCAGAACCAACTTTTGACACTCCAAACACTATTTTACACTGTTTTATAATGTCTATTTCAAAAGAAAAAAACCTCAGTGGGTTTTCCATAAGAAATGTTTTAGAAACCAGTATTTCCTGCACAGTTCACCTGCAAGTTTACAAGTCTCAACTCTCAAGAAAAAATAATCCTCTACCAACATTGTTTCTGCAGCTATTCTACTTTATTTTTAGCTGCTTTAGCAACTTCAGACTCCAGGTCTGCCTCATCTGTATAAATGCATCCAACTCAAAAGAATACTTTCATACAGTTATACAGCAACTTGGGGAAAGAGATCCAAAACAAAAGTGCCAGTAAACTTAGACATGGCCCAGCAAAATAAAAGAGGCAAGAACTGCCTACACATTAAATGAGATGCTTTTTTTTTTAAAAGAAAGATTTCTTTCCCGCATTTACTTCCTATTGTAATAGCCACTTTTCTGTTCATTAGAATGAATGATAGTGCTCTTTGATACAATCATTAACAGCAAAGCTATAAGGCTTTTATACCCGTTACATTCACTTCTCACCCTCCGAATACTGATGGTTAACATTATAGATGTTAGGGGGCATGACCAGCACAAATGGGAACACCACCACAAATGATCACCTTGTGCTTTCGGGTACATTTGTTTCAGTGTACAGTCCCTTCATTTCACATTTTAGTAAGATGCTGATGCAGTGCAGGAGTGTGCAGAGCATCCTCTCTTTCACAAGGTCCATGCAGAAGACATCTAAAAAAAATTGTAAAGTTCTGAGATACAATGATAAAAAAAATCCAGGATGATCAAGTTTCACAATGTATAGTGTTCTGAACATGAGTCCATTTTCTTCTAAATTCTGAAAGAATAAAGTGGTGAGGAAAGTGAAAATCCACTGCTGCATTCCGTGATCTTCCCCATTTTGCTGGCCAGTACCTTACTCTGGCATGTAAGGACAGAGGTGATCCTCTATGGTACCAACCGTCCAGTGAGTGAGCTGCTCCTGTGGCAGGTACAGGCAGATGCTGCATAACTTGAAGATTGTAGCTTTGTTTTTTGGAGTCTAGAAGCAAAGAAAAGCCAAAGAAAAAGCTATTAAACATGAAAGTTAACTCAAGACTAGCCAGCAGATTCAGCCCTATTGTTAGCTTGCTGCTGGTTGTGGAAGAATAGACATTTAAAAGCCACTATTTCATCTACATAAACAGCCTGAATTCAAAATTGTCTGTGTCCTCCAATGTCTAAAATATTTTCACTATTCTGTTCATTCTTCAATAATTTGTGTAGTACCACCCAAATTAAGTCAATGTTTTAATTTTTTCAAAACACTGTTGAGTATTTTAGAACTTAATTTTTAATACAAGCATATTAAATCAATTCTATGTGAACACATCTGTGGACTACACAGTTTTTACATGTATGAATCCTATTTATAACGTAAGTTTCCTCTTAAACTGCTGAAAGGCAAGCATGAATCCACAATCAATTTTTCTACTTGAGGATTTTGCAGTAAAATCAGTGATGTTCCTAAAAAAAGCATTTTATGATTAAAACACACTTGTTAAAGAGGAACAAAATAAGCTTACCTGCAAGTGCTGTCTGTCAATGAAGAGAAACACTGACTGGTTAGGGTTGTTGACAACAATTCCAGTCTTGTCCTTGCGGCTCAGAACATGCAGAAACTGTTTTTCATAGTCACCGTGATGAAATTCAAACTTGGCCTGCATTGTGTGAGGGAGGGGAATAACATATTTATTAAGCTAAAGCTCACATTTAACCAATTAATTTCCTTCAATCTGGGGCTTTACAACCACTTTTGTTTCTTTCCTTTTCTCATCTATGAAAAGCAGAAATTAGGGACCACAGGAACGATGACACACCGGAGACTTGGCACAATTTAAAGAATTCCCTAGTTTTGTTCTGCCAACACTGACATTAGTAATTGCAATGATGAATTAACAATTCAAAGGTACAGCTTTAACTGCCTTATATAAAACCAGATTTAGCTTGTTGTGGCAAAACACCACCGTGCATCAACAATACAGCACGTTTCTTCTGATAACTTACTATTATTGCAAAACCAGCATAGAAAATACATTACATTGTTCAAAAATCTGAATGCAAACAGCTAAAGCTGGCTATCGAAGAAATAGTCTAAAATGTTTGAAGTCTATTTCGAGGTAACATTATAAAGCAAGAATTCCATCCATCTCAGACTCTCCATCTAACAAAATACAGCAACCTGGGATACTCACAAAACCTTAACGACACCATATTTAGACAAAGATTCAGTTGTACTAAGAGCCTCACCTAATCCACTTCTACAAATACTAACATAAGAGGTATTTATACATATCTGTCATTTGCAAGGATCCTTCAAACAATTAAATTTTGGAAGTGCTAACATAATGGTGCACAAAGACAGGAAGCAGAATTTGGCATTCAAAACACCTACTACTTTATAAGTAAGAACAGACAGCATACTGTTCAACATCCACAGAAGTCACGTATCTTATCAACTTATTGGTTAAATCTGGTTACTTATCCTCCCCTCCAAGTGTAAGTTACTTATTTAAGTTAAATACCTGAACAGGCCTAAAGGGTTCATCAGATCCCTTCCACCGAGAAAACAGGAGACAGACTATCTTCTCAATATCATTACGAGGCCAAAGAATGAAGTCCATCTCCTGGGTACAGCCGATCACATCCTGTAAATAGTAAAGTTTTGTACTTATATTCCCTTCCATTAGTCAAAGATACAGATAAGCAACTTATTTACACAGGCACATAATTTAAAGGTGGTTCTTATTACCATATTTGTGTAATTTTCCATTTGTATTACAGCACAACTAAAGTCTTCACTGCCTTCCAGTGAGCTTTATATCTGATGTACTATTAATATCAGTATACTATTAATATCAGTATCCAGTTTATATAAATTCCAACTTCAACAAAACATGAGCAAAGACTATCTTCCAATATTCATAAAGCAAAACCACCGTACAGCAGAAGCTGCTGCAAGAATTAACACATGCCTACTAAAGGACAAGGATGGCAAAAAGATATAATTTCCAAGGGATATCTGAATGAGACAGATGAAAGATAAAGCTCAAGCGCTACATATTTAAACTGAATTTCAGAATACCCCATAAACAAACACCCTCAGAACCCTTGTGCAGCAGAAGAGTTGAAAAAATAAAACCAGCAAGGTTAGCCTTAACATTCACAAAGAAAAGCACAAGTGCTGAAAAACTAGAATTCAGCAAGTGTAAAGAGGAACTTTACCCTGCGCATAGACTGGTAGCGGGGTGCATGAAGCTGTACTACATCCTTCTGCAGAAGCTCTAAGGAACTTTCCAAAGAATAGCTGGAATCCCGCACACCTTTCAGGATATTTTCTTCATAATTATTGGTCATGACTGGTATCACTTCAGACACTTCAAAAAGTGCTGACTTCTTCTTCTAAAAAAAGCACAGGTTACATTATGATTACAATCCTTTCTAGGCAATTATAGATATAACAGAATTTGTTATTTTCTGTCTGCATTCATGCATAAAGCACACATCACATAAGTTAGGACTTTGACACAAGCCACACTAAAATTTACAGGCAAAATTTTGTAAGTTAAGCAGAATCAGTCGAACAAGTTTTTATAAGAAGTTCAACATGGTTTTGTAGTCTCCAAAGACACAGATTTACATGCTAATCTTACAAACATTAAAACTGTATCTAAACATTAACAGAACTGTGCTTTTATCATGTAGAACACATGACTATGGGCTGACCAAGACCCCTCTGCAAGCTTCTCTTTGCAAATCAAGTAACACTTTTCTTCCCCTTTGCAATATTTTACAGTTGGCCTTTTATGAAAAGTCTTTCAGTGCCACATTTGGTAAAGTGGGTGATCAAAATCCAATCTGAAGCTAGCTACAAGTCATAAGATCCTCAAAGAAGGACTATTTTACTTTTGCTAAGTAACTTTTATACTCACTAGAAGTATTTCAGTATCTGTCAAGCAACACAAAAACATTATGGGGAATTTGGAAGAACAGTTTTTGCTTTATGTAAAATTGCTTAGAGTTGTATGTCTGCTTCTAACAGTTTTCTTGCAGCTCACAAAAAGTCCTGACCTATTTAAGAACTACATAACAGACAAAGCGTATTTTATCAAATAACCCTCCACATCCCCAGCCAGAACATACATAACAAGCAACTATTTGCTGACTAAGCTAAGCTGAACTAAACTACTTTGTGTAAACTGGTACTGGATAGACATCTTCAGTTCACTGCACTATAAGCAAATTTTGTAGGATTTAAACCACACATCTACAACAAATTTCTCCAAAACAACCACAAAAGCACTACAAATGCTCCAACTAAAAGCATTAAAAGCCGTGTCATCTAAGGAAAATTTCATTGTTACCACTGCTTAAAGATTCACTTCTCTACGAGACAGTACCAATAAATTACATCCCTCTATATCCATCTCTGTTTGCACTATAACTGATGAACAAAAGCAAATTGAACTTAGGAATTTTAAGGGAACTTTCAATTTAAAAAAATGCAAAGAACAAGAGTCTTCATTAAAAAACACATAACTGTTACAACAAACACAAAAACTATACACGAGGGGATTAAACTATTTCAGTGCTCATCTACACATATTTCCTGCATTAGGTACTCGCCATTTGCTTCTACCTTCACTTCCTCATAATTTGTTGAGCACATTCACTTACTATAAACACCTACTTTTCTTCACCTTCTGTGCAGGGAAACTCTCCTACAATTCTGGATCTATAGTTAGCTTTAGAAATACCACCAGGCTCCCCACCCCGGCCCAGACACACAGCATCCAGCAGCAGCCAAGTAAAAGACTTCCTCTTTTCCCTTCCAAAATGGTAGCAGCAGTTTCACATATGCCTGCGCACTTGGGCCATTTCAGTATCACATTTTTCAACTCCTCCCTTCAACTGCCAGATCTTCCCTTCTGCTTTAACCAGATAAGCCAAGTAACTTTAGCAATCGCTACAGCCAGGCCTCCCTTTTCAATTCCACTGTTCACAGCCAACAGTTACGCAATTCAGACCCCGATTAGGCTTAGCAAAATTACAGTATTAACTCTGAAAAATAGTTACCAATACAGAAGTTACCAAGCCATCATTTAATTAGACAGTGGCACCCTCTGCATTACAAAACTACAAACGTACAAAAAACAAACACGAACTAAATATAGCAATTAAAAAAAATGTTAAGAGTCAAAAGAATCTATTCAGGATAAACCATAAGATGCAATCAGGCAGCAAGACTTTGCACAGCGTAGTTAACATGCACTGCAAGACAACGCAGTAAGAGAGAAACATTAAAACCAAGTTACCTTGTCTTTGAACACAAAGGCAATGTACATCTTGAAGTCAAACTGGTCAGCTAAAGATTCTTTTTTCTTTCTAAGCTGAGCACGAAGTCTGTTCAGAGCTTGTTTCTTTCGGGAGTTTGGGTCCCCCATTTTGTAATACAGGTGGTACTAAAGCCTTTGGAAACTGTCGCTAAACTATGGGCACCTTTTCGTAAGACTCAAGTACAACAGAAACAAGTCGTTCTATTCCTGCTAATGCGACTGAATAGATAAAACGCTAATGTAACCCAAAACCGCACCTCAGGCAATATTTTACGAGAATGTCGTATCGGAGGGGTCAAGAAACAAAGTAAGTAGTTGTCCAGCCATGGCTGGACAAGAGATTTTACAATAAACCAAGAAAAAAACCCTAAGAATTTTGAAGACAAAAATTTGAACACTTTAGCCGCAGGAATAAGTGGGCAAGAATGAAAAAAACAAAAACAAAAACAAATCTTATCACAATTTATGTGTACAATAAAAAGCAACTGGCACAAGCCCAATCCATGGGGGGGTACTTTTGCTCTGCTTACAAAAAAAAAAAACGAAGCTGAAATTACAAATTGCGTTTTACCCCAGCCAGATTCATGACTCTACTGATTATTATTCTCAGCTTTCCACTATTGCTATGTTGCCCGTCTTTTTTCTTTAGAATTATTACACTTGGTGGAGAGCAGAGAAAAGGGTGCAAAGGAGGAGTGCACATCCTGGGAGATATGACATTTCTCTGCCAACAACAACAAAATCAACTACAGACAACACAGTGCTGGTTTGCAGGGGAGCAAAGAGAAAAAACAGCGGAGTCATTTCTAACTTCATCCTGCTCATCATCAGGCACATCATCGCCCTGAGGCTACTGCTGCCAAAGAGAAGAGGGATCATGATGGCCATAGACGAGGGGCGGGCAGGGGTTCAAGGGACAGTATTATCTGACCTAGAGACTAAAACCCTAATCAGTGCCCCAAACCCGGGCTCCTTACCAGAGGGAGAGCCCTACATCCCCCAACACCTCACACGCTCCCTGGGCTGCTGATCCCCCGGGGATCCTGCTCTCTCTCTGCTGCTGCGCTCCACAGCGCGCACGGTTAGCCGAGGCTGTGCATGGCCAATGCTCTTCGCTTCTCCCGAGGCCTCTCTCTACACAAGACGGCAGAGGCTGCAGCGGGCGGGTTGTGCCCAGGGCAGCGGGACACCCACAGTAGCACGGCGTCTCCCCTCTCACTTCATGGTCACGACTTGGAAAACATGGAGAGCTTTGCTCCCGCTTTTTTCGCAAAACAGGTTTTCGGTGTCAATTTTTTTTTGCGAGGTTTTTTTTAAATTGCAAGTCTAGGTTGCAATTTTAAACCTCTAAAACACCCTCCCCCCCAAAAGCAAATCCCCAATTATCAGGTTATTTTCTTCCTCTCTCCAGACATTTTCCCCCCTAGGTGTTTGATTAGTCGGGGTTAAAAGTTTTTAAGTTAGCAAATTCGTCGGACCAAGTTAAGAAGAGGGGAAGAAGTATCCCCCCCTCCTCTCTTGACAAAAAAATTAAAAAAGGAAAACAAAACCAAAAAAGGAACCCCTCCCGAAACTTCCCCCCCCCACTTAAGCAAGAGACTGAGAGACTCAGACAAGAGACCGAGACCGTGGCCCGCTCGCTACCCGCAGCCGGCGGGCGCAGGAGGAGCAGTGGAGGCGGCGGCGCTGCTAGCAGCACGGAGAGGAGCCATGTCAAGATAAAGCCACGAAGCCACGGAGCCCCCCCATCCCTGCTGCAGTGGACACGGTGACCGGGCCGCCCGCTCTGCCGCTGCTCAGCCCCAACCTGGTCCCCATAGTCTAGCTCAGCGCCCCGGTGCCGGGGAGTGGGGAAATGGTGGCGGAGAGAGGAAGAGGAGAAGGAGGAAGAGGCGACGGCGGTGGCAGCAGCGAAGGAGGAGGAGGAGACGGCGGCGGGTCCCTGCGCTAGTGGCTCCGACGGAGGGCGGCGGGCATAGAGATCCCGGAGCGGCGGCGGAGGACGGGGACGGCCGGGAGAGGGATGAAAAGGCTGAGGGGAGCCTCTCTTCGCCCAGGCGGCCCCGGGACGTCCTCGAAGGCGACGGCAGGAGCGAGCGGAAGCGCCTGGGTCTGCGCCTGTGCCTCGGCACGGGAGCGAGCGCGGAGCAGAGCTGCGCGGCCGGGACCCACCACTCAAAATGGCAGCGCCTGAGTCACACAGGCACCGCCCTGCCCGCACGGCGCAGGCGCGCCCTGCCGGCGCGGACCAAGCGCCAGGGTCCCCGGGGGGGACAGAATCTCCTGCTGCAGGCAGGAGGGCTCAGCGGTGGCCTCTCTAGCCACACACACTCCTTTCCGGGAGCGGCACAGAAGAGGGAACAAGAGGAGCAGGGCGTCTCCGAGCCGTCACCACCACAACAACCCGGGTCGCACTTCCCTGCTCCTTCCTCCCCCCCCCCCCGTCACCGCCCTCCCGCCCCACGTGATGCTGAGCGGGGCACGGCCGGCGGGACAAGGACCCGGATGGAGTTGCCCAACGCAGTTCTGGGAAGGGAGGGGGCAGGGCAGGGCAGGGCGGCAAAGGGGGAGGAAGGAAACGCCTTCCCCCCCCGGCTGAGGTGGTATCTGCCCACGGCAGCAGCCCCCCCCCCCCCCCCAACCTCCGCGCCAAACGCCTCTTCTACATATTCGATCCGTCCGTCTGTCCCCTGCCGCCGTCCCGGCGGACACGAAGGGAATACTTTTTGTTTCAGCCTTAAGCGTCGTGATGTTATCGGTAAATACAGCTTTTAAGTCTTGTGGTGGCGCATGCTGTTTAGTTTCTTTCACTGGGGTTCGTATTCAGCCAGTTACACGTATATGAAGTAAACTGTAACTAAAAAAAATCACCCCCCTCCCCCGAACATTTAATAAAAGGTTACATGATGGTCTGTCTCCGGTACTGATCTCGTATGAGAAACCACCACACGGCACGTGTGTAACAATCGGTGTACCTTTGTGGTGGTCATAATTCTTCTGAGGGGAGGCTGGCTAATTTTTATAAATAAGGAATTGCTATTCCAGAGACACAAACCTAATCCTTGGAGAAGAGTAGGCATTTTTATTTACTACAAGGAAAGGCTTACACCTCCTTACTTCCACCTTGCCTGCAATGGAAGGGGAGTGGGGACAGCTTACTTTTACCTGGGTTTTTTACATGGGCAGGCCCAAAGCAAGTAGGAGGAATCGCCATCTTCCCTGGCAGGCCCAGGCATTTGGTGGCCCACCCCTCCAGCCTCCCCTTAAGCATGCCAGAGAAAGCCTCGATAGCCAAAATTACCCAGGCTGGAGGTGATTCCAGAACGGCCAGCAGTGCAGGTTCACACTGCTGCACCACAGCTGAGGGGAAGGCACCTCCCTGTTTTGTGCTATAGTGAGACACTGGCCCCTGGGGTGGGTGAAGGCATCTCTCCCACCTTCCCTCTGGAAGCTGGCGCCTGTGACTCACCAAAACAGCGACGATATTAAAAAGATTACAAGCAGAAGACAAGCATGGGCACCATCTATCTCATCTGATTGTGTTTTAAAACAATTGCCCACGCAGGATAGCAATGACAGTCTCCAGTAAAATCCAGTAAATTTCAGTCTTTTTTTCCCCGGTCTCCACTCGTCTCTGCTGGTTTCCTTTGTTCTCTCCTGACCTTCATATCCTTTTAGTGCACCTTTCCTTTACACACTTTCCCTTGGACACTATGTCGACTTTCCTCCTACCTGTCTTGTAGGTAGCGACCGTGTGGCAACCCTTACACCTCATTGTCTTCACCCAGTGTTAGTCAGGCCCTCCAATGCAAACACTCCATCTTGCCTTCCCTGTCACAGGAGTTATCCAGAATGCTCCCCTGTTGTTTGAACAGGAACAGAACAGAAACCCTTTCAAATAACCCTTTATTTGGATGTAGAAAGCAAAGCATCTAAATAGGAATATTACATTAGCTCTCCGCTGCTAGGACTATTTAAAAATGCCAGCATTTTTTAACTGTAGTATCAGTCTGGCCTTAACAAGAGCTGTGTTTAGATACCCACTTTTTCAGTCAAAGCGGTTTTGTTTGCTCTGCTGCCCTGTACGGCATTTTGTGCTGCAGTCTGAAATTCTGTCTTGTGCCTGCTGCTATTTTAAGCCGTGACTCACACTTGGCCTGTGACCCTCTTTGTGTCGGCACAGCCCATGCAAAGAAGGCCCTGCGCAACAGCACTGCTTTGAGGCCAGGGATTGCTCTGGCGCAGAAGGCCCTCTGAGGGAACTGATGCCTTGACTGCCTGTGGAGGAGAGAAGAAGGAGTTTTCTTCCAGCCCAGTAACTCCAGCTGCCCTCTCAAGTGCAGGGACACAGCCACAGCTACCACCCTTTGTCACAAGGGATCAGGCAGCTGCCCAGCCCTGGATTGAGGAACACGTCCAAAAAATTTTGTCAAATGTAGTGCTGGCACAAGAACAGTTTTTCTTCTGGAGGACTTTGTAGAAGAGGTATGAGGAAAGGAATATATATATTTAGAAGATATATATATATATAGATATATATATACACACCTAGAGAAAGCAGTAGATCAAGTACAGAGTATTACGTATTAAGCAGCCACCACCTGTCTTCTGCAAACTCAGCTGCCTGAATCATTTCACAACATTTCAAAAGGGGATGGGGAACTGAAATCACTCCAGGTTCCTTGTGTATAGATTGCTGTTCCTCCTTATATAGCTAGCTACCTCCTTTACCAAACTCAGAGATTTTTTTTCTTTTCGCTCATTGGCCAGTAAAGATAACCTGACAACGTTTATACCGATGAGTACATCAACCAATCAAAGTATGTTTATTATACATATATGTGCAGAAATATCTGCACTATTAAAGCCATGAGCAATAGCTGAGTCTTGTCCTACTTTAGAGTCGTGCTTTTCCTCCATCATGCATAATGATGAAGCTCATATAGTAGAAAAATATCAGCACCATAGTTAAAATATATATTAAGTAAGGTCTTTTACTGAATGCAGAGTTAAGACTTAGCAAAATAAATATTTATATGCTATTGATATTCTGTTGACCAGGTAATTGTGTATTATTGTTATGCTTCTTACTGGTTATGCAATGTTGTATCATTTGTAAGAGAGGCTTGTGTGCCTGAAAGCTCGTGTGTTTTGCAAATGTAACACTTGATCTAATGACAGACTGCCTCTCTTCAAATCTAGTTTAAAACGATGTAAGCTTTATCATTAAGAAGAGAGAAACGTGCGTGGTATACAAAACAAACCTGACAAGTAGGTTGTGGCAGTATATGCAAAATACATAATAGTTCTCTTTTTTTAGGCTTCGATCCAATTAGCGCAGCAAAAATAGTGGTTTTTGTGCATGTTAAATCCAGGCTGAGAAAAACTGTCAGTAGAGTGGGTCAGCCTCTGCTTGGTTAACATAGCAGAGACAAATAAACCGGTGTCCTTGAGTCTTTCTCCCACTCCAGGCGAGGAGGACTAATTTGTACGTTACCATGTAGCTGAAGCTGTGTAGTCTTTGAGGAATCAAATGCACGCACATCCCGAGGGGCTTTGGTCTCTGCCACAGGGGGTGACACTGTTCAGCTGTCATCCTGGAGAAATACAGAATCAGGCAGCGTGAGCAATAGCCCATGTGAAGGTAGGAGAAACCTTGTCACAAAAATAGATTCCTTGGGAGACAAAGTGTTTTGAGTAATGCAGTTCTGAGAAGCACTGCAAGTTTGGAATGTCTGGTTGCTTGTATATTTCTTCCTTTATTGCTCTGAAAAAATTATATTTTCTGTCCACCATTTTATTGTTTCCTTCAGGATTTCAGTGAAATTAAGCACTGTATTTTTTTTTTTTTCACATTTCAGTTGCACAATAAATGGTGGTTTTTTTTCTGTAAATTAAAAAGGATTGAGAATTTTCTAGAGACACCTTGTTCTTCTAGGTTCTCGGTGCCTTTGCTGAGATGATAGCTTCCCCAGACACTGACATCCAATCAATTGTCTCTTTGAGTGTGGTAGCTATGACCTTTTTAACAGCTTGGCCATTTGCTTTGTATAGCAAATGCATGTTCTGTCTCTAAAACTTTGCATTTATTTTGAAAATGCCTGAAATGCACATTAAAAACAAGGATGCCTGCCTGCACTTTGTATGTAAACTTGCAATTCAAATTTCATTGCACAAAGTGTTTTGGTATCTGAAAGGCTATTGACTCTTTGTCACCATACTGTGTCATCTTTAATTTGTGTTCTCAGTTAGTGATGTGCAATGCATTTGTCCTTATTAAAGTGGTTTGATCTATCAAAACCAAAGATAGTCATGTTCTAGTGTAGGTTTTGTGTTTGCTCAGCAGGTGCTTTCAAGAACAAAACTTGAAACGATTTGTTTTATTTGTTCAGTCTGTAAATAATATTCCAAATACTTGTAGTCAACAGAATTGGAAGTAGTTTTGTACTAGATTGATAATTCCCAGCCTTTACAGAGAGTGTTGTATTTTTAAATCTTAAAGCACTACATAAATGATTTTTGTTTCATGGTAAATCTATAGCTGAGAAGGGTAGGACCTAACAGTATTTAAAGGAGTGTCTTAGTGACTCAGTACTTAACTAGGGAAAGATTCAGAAAGTGAGGTGTAGATTTTTCTTTTAACCTTTCACCTCTGATGCACTAAGGATTACTATTCACAGGACAATCTTTTATTCTAATACATGAAAATTGCAGACTATTTGGAGAGATTTAATTAATAGTGGTGGCCATTATTGAAAACCAGCATGCATTATTATACCCGGATTGTGATGTGTATATATGTAATCCTTTCTACGGACAGAGTTTCATTAGCACCTTCCGTGCTGATTAACGTAGGGGAAAGAAGACAAATCATGAACTTGTCGGGAACACACGAAACACTCTTCTATACTACATAACACCCCAGAAACAAGACGCTGAGGGAGGGTCTGCGTTAGGCAACGTGATGCCACGCTGCCACCTAGTGTCACCCGGCGGATTGCGGGGAGCCGTTTTATCCCTTGAATAAATGGCCTTTCTATCCGACAGAAGGGCCGGGAAAAGAGCACCAAGGGACCCTGAGAGGCACAGCTCCTCTTTATTAGTTCAGAGATCCCAAACCCATCCTTGGGGCTTCCTTCCCTGGACCCTTCTGTAGGGCTTGCACCCAGAGCAAGACTGAGATAAGACATTCACGTGCTTCAGAGGCACAACACTGACTCCCTTGATCCTCTCCACAGTAGTTCTCTGCATCTAAAACCAGCTACAGTAGCGTCTTACATTAAATGCTAATAAATAGGAAATAATTTATGATGCTTACGTAGTCATGTAATTTACAAAATACAAAATTACAATGTAATTTACATACACTTAATGTAGCAGGTAGAAATAGAGTCCTTAAGAACCCCAGAGCTAGATAATTAAAGGCCTTGACGAAAGGCACAATGTGACCGTCAAGTAGAAATGCTGTTTTGCCAGTACCCGATTCACACAGCTGAGTCCAAACTCTCTCAGTATAATGCTTAGGAAGTTGCCACACACAGGTGTCTAAGTAAGACGACTCAAGAGTTACTGGAGACTGGGTAGTGCCTTCTCACCTATTCTCATGTTCCCAGGCACATGAAGTCCTCCAAGAAGCTTTTTTTTTTTTTTTTTCAGTTGTCATTTGCTATAAAAACTAATAACATTTATCAATAGCAATGGAGTATAAAAGCTCTAAAAAGTACACATTCTCTACTGCCATGAATAATCTAACAAATTGGCTGAGCTCTATGGGAAACATCGGCGTGTTTGCTTAGGCTCACTTGAAGTGCAAACAGTCATTCCTGACAGAGAGTTTTATTTTTTTATGAAACAAACAAGCTGAAATGCATTATATTGCACTCAGTCTGAAGAAACACATATTCTGCTAACATTGGTTTGACAGATTTTTGCATGTAAAAATGCCATAACCCCTATATAAATTTAACCTTCAGCCAAAAAAATGGGAATTATTAAAATAAAGTAACTTGAAACCTTTTAGTGAGATTTTTATATAATTATACTAGTTTCCCACAGTTAAGACTATGGACTATGAATAAGCTTCTAATAATCAGATCTCAGTGTTCATTCTGACATGGTGAAGGGATTCTTTACAGACCTTTCAAACTGAAGCAACTGAACTGAAGGAAAACTCTGAGACACAGTGGTTCATAATAGGACATGTTCTTCAGCTGGATTAATTGAAGGAGTGGCAGCTTTGTAAAAAACATCCAGATCGTATGCCTCCAGCAAGGAACAAATTAAAAGGAAAAACAAATAGAACTGTCACATCAGAACCATCTCCCATTACCTCAGCCCTTTCCAATCATCATTTCCAAAGGCAGTTATTCCACTTCTGAACTGTAAACCCACCTGAAAACTTTTTAAAACTGAATGTTGAAAAGATAATATTTGAGAAAGTTTCACCTGAAAACAGTATTACAAAAATTGTATCAGTCATAAAATATACACATTGCCTTTTTTGCCTTTATAAACCTATGCATGCATATAATTTAAATGTTTTGTACAATGGCTTTTATATTGAATATTTATATTGCTATATAACAATACATAAAACACAAACATAGGAAGGTTTTTATATTGTGTTTATGTATACATTACCTGTATCCAGATCTTTCTGAAAGGAGATTTAATGCTGGTAAGATTTATGTGTATATTTGACCAGAGTTTAGCATATCTGCTAGTGTTTTGGAATTACGGAAATTTCAGATTCTCTTCTATAATCAACAAGAATTAAATTAAAAGCGTGAAGGTGGGTTTTTTTAGTACCATAAGACAAATAGTAATTTAGATAGACATTTCTGCACATGTTATTTTCATTTTCTTGATAGAAGATGAAGATTACTGAGGTGATAGCTTGCTGATGACACTATATTATTCAAGGTAATAGAACAGAGCTTACTGAAAAGCTGCAGAAGGGCACGATGGAATTGAGTAACTGGTGAATACAGCAGTCAAGGAAATTCAGTGTAGATAAATGTAAAAGAACATACCCAGAAAAAAAAAATCTTAATTTCATATACTGAATGACAGACTTTGAACTGACCTTCATCCAAGAGTAAGGTCTCAGAGTTATGACAGACATTTCCACAAGAATGGCAGCCTGACGTTCAGCGGTGGTTAAAAAGGCAAATCAAACAGTGTACGGTTCACAAAAGCACAGAAGGATGGAACACCGTTCACATAAGGGATGGCTAAGTAGACCTGGGGGAGAGAACTGGAGGGGAATCTGTAACAGTGGCCTAGATGAGGACCAATTGTTTGTGGTGTCTTCCAGTACAAGGACTGGGGATGTCAAGTGAAGCTATAGGAATTGGGTTCAAAAGAAATACAAAAAGGAGAGGGTTCTTCAGACAATGGCTATGTGAGCTTTATAAATATTTGCCAAATGATATTGTGGACAATGAAAGGTTAAATGGATCAATGGGAGACTGAACAAGTTTATGCAAGAGAGATCAGCTTTATTTCCTTATCCTTGTTTAAAGATTTCCTAATTCATCATTTTTCATGTCCTGCCTTTCTTTTCTTCTTTCTTTCATTGGACCATGACATTCACCTTAAGATACTCTCGTGCCATACAGTTTATTTCCAAACAGAAGACTGACAGAGTGGCATGCTAAATAAATACTTTGATCTTGATAAATGGTCTGAAGTCAGAGAATCATAGGTCATAGAATGATCTGGGTTGGAAGGCACCCTAAAGATCATCTAGTTCCAACCCCCCTGCCATGGGCAGGGACACCTTCCACCAGGCCAGGTTGCTCAAAGCCCCGTCCAACCTGGCCTTGAACACTGCCAGGGAGGGGGCAGCCAGAACTTCTCTGGGCAACCTGTGCCAGTGTCTCACCACCCTCACAGGAAGGAATTTCTTCCTTATATCTAATCTAATTCTACCTTCTTCAATTTAAAACTGTTACCCCTCATCCTATCACTATACTCCCTGATAAAGGGTCCCTCCCCACCTTCCCTGTAGCCCCCTTTAAGTACTGGAAGGCCGCTATGAGGTCTCTGGAACCTTCTCTTCTCCAGGCTGAACAACCCCAACCATCAGCTGGGGGCCCCAGAGCTGGACACAGCACTCCAGGTGAGGTCTCACGAGAGTGGAGTAGAAGATGAGGATCACCTCCCTCGACCTGCTGGCCACACTTCTCTTGATGCAGCCCAGGATACATTTATAGAAGGCCACCAAATTTGTTAGGCACAGTTTGCCCTTAGTGAAGACATGTTGGCTGTCACCAATCACCTCCTTATTTTCCATGTGCCCTAACACAGTTTCCAAGAGGATCCACTCCATTATCTTGCTGGGCACAGAGGTGGGACTGACTGGCCTGTAGTTCCTCAGGTCTCCCCTTCTTCCCTTTTTAAAAATGAGGGTTATGTTTCCCCTTTTCCAGTCAGCAGGAACTTCACTGGACTGCCACAGCTTCTCATATATGATGGACAGTGGCTTAGCCACTTCATCTGCCAGTTGCCTCAGGGATGCATCTCATCAGGTCCCATGGACTTGTGCACCTTCAGGTTCCATAGATGTTCTTGAACCCGATCTTCTCCTATGGTGGGCGGTTCTTCATTCTCCCAGTCCCTGCCTTTGCCTTCTGCATCTTGGATGGTGTGGCTGGAGCACTTGCCAGTGAAGACTGAGACAAAAAAGTTATTGAGTACCTCAATCTTCTCCATATCCCAGGTAACCGGGTTTCCC
This sequence comes from Athene noctua, assembly GCF_965140245.1. NCBI lineage: Eukaryota > Metazoa > Chordata > Aves > Strigiformes > Strigidae > Athene > Athene noctua. The sequence continues at coordinate 66,036,867 of NC_134038.1, forward strand.
ATTTCCTTCTGGAGAGGGCCCACATTTTCCCTAGTCTTCCTTTTATCCCTGACATACCTACAGAAGTTTTTCTTGTTGTCCTTGACGTCCCTGGCCAGATTTAATTCTGTCAGGGTTTTGGCCTTCCTAACCAGATCCCTGGCTGCTTGGACAGTTTCTCTGTATTCCTCCCAGGCTATCTGTTCTTGCTTCCACCCTTCCACCCTACTTCTCTCTTTGATTATCCTAATTTCTAGTAGTTCCATCATATTGCCTGGAAAAAAAATGTTGATTGTTGCTCTAAGCTAGCTATGAGGCCTTGATTGCAAGGAATGTGTCCTTATTTCTATAAATGTTTACTCACAAATCATAGAAGATACTATTAGTATAAATAAAAGATTAAATGTGCAAATATTTGCAGGAACATACTTGTAAAGTGTCCTCTAACAAATTTAACAGCATACCTTATGCATAATTGATGGAGAGTTTTAGTCTGTATCATATGTAAAAATATTGTCGTGTATCACTTGCTGTGGCTTAACCATGCTAATTTTCTTGCCCGGTTTGGCAGATTATACTGTATTTAGATAAGAGTGATGACAATAAAATGGGTACGTGATTATATTTGGTTTAGTACAACATCTTTTATAAAATACAACAAATTATGGGAGTGAGAAAGCAGTTAGAGACTTCGTATCTAGTTTTAAGCTACAGGAAGACTTTTGAATATGGAGTGAATAGACTGCCTATTCCATGTTGTAATAGCCAGGATGAGCACCAGGCAATGCGCGTGTGTTTCATTCCCTACAGCTTCAGTTCAGGTGACTCCAGCCGAGGGGCCGATTGCACCAGACAGGCCTGTGCCCCCGTCCGAGGCTCTGGCAGGGCCAGGATGCATATTCATAGCTGAGGTGTCTTATATCCCACTGCTGTACTTTTGAGTTTCCCCCTCCCCTTCCTCAGGGTGGAAGGCTCTCCCCAGAGCACCTGCAGCAGTACCCGCCCTGCCTCCTGCGAGTCTCCGCCGCGCTCAGGCCGCCCGCCCCGCCTCTCTCTCCTCCGGCCACGCCCCCTCGCCAGCCTCCCGCGGGGCGTGGCTCCGCGCTCGGGACGGGGGAACTCGGCCTGCGATTGGCTCGGAGGGCGGCCGGCGGGTCACGTGATGGTGCCCCCGCCCTCGGCGTTCCTTATAGCCGCAGACCGGGCGGGTGAGGGCGGCTGTTGGGGAGTGCGCGCTGGCGGGAGTCGGGAGGGAGCGGCTGGTGGTGAGCGGGGCCGGAGTCGTTCGCGGTCGCTGGGCATGTGCGGTAAGGTTGGGGGGAGCTCCGCTCCGTCTCGGTTGAGCCATGGGGGGGGGGGGGGGGGCTTAGGCTTTCATGGCCGCATTTGGGTGTTGGCGGGCTCGCTCCTCGCTTCCCCATTGGCCACGCCGCCGAGAGGGGCGGGGCGATGCGGACTGGGCTGGCGGGAACGGAAAGGTGCCCCCTCCCTCTCCCCCCCCCCCGCCATCTTGGGTGTGCGTCTGTGCCACCCCGCCGTCCCCGTGGAAAAGCTTAACGGGGCTCTGATTCGTGGTGGGCTAATGTGGCAGCGCTGGTGGCGGCGGCTCGGGGTGTCTCTTCAGGGCTTTGCCTTTCTAGTGCCCTTGCCGCTTCTGTTTCGGGGCGGGACCCAAAGAGGCGCTCCACAGGCTTTGGAAGAGCCTGCTGAGCGCGCGATTCATAACTGAATCACAAGAGTTGATAAACTGAAACTGTAATATTCAGTAACGACTGACTTCGAACTTCGGTTGTAGCCGGATATTATTTTTTTTTTTTTACTTTTTCTTCCAGTGATCCTATGAATTCCAAAATGAAAGAGAAACTGAGTGCAGAAGAATCATCAGGATCTTTGCAGGTATAGGCTTTAAAATCTTGAAGCTAGAATATGGGAGCAGATAAGGGCTAGGAAGTAGAAGATAAGGTTTATTAAGAGTATCTCAAATACAGAATTTGCTTTGTTCTGAGGTTTGCACTCAATTCTCTGGGAAATAATCCCTCTGACACAAGTTTTATATCCAGTGAAGGAGTACAAAGGGATCTGTTGCAGTGTGCTTCCACCTGGCTTATGTCGTTTTGGCTTGAGTAACCTCCTGGCAGTTAGTGTGGCTTGGGAACATGCTGTCCTACTTGGGCATATAGGCTTATGGCCACTTTTCTTATTGCTCAGTAGGTCCTTTTTACTTTGACACTGAGCTTGCTGGCTTTCCATGTGATTTTTTTTTTTTGATGTTGGCTACTTGCCTTGATTTGATTACTGTGTCAGTATATCTGCTAAGGAGTTGTAGAGTGGGTTCTGTAGTCTGCCCTTTATAGGGGTGAACTTACTAAGCTAAATCTGCCTGGACTTGAGCATGCTTTAACAGAAGTATCTATGGAGGTCTGTTTCTGAAGTCACGCTTATGAACCACAGTTGCTTTGGAATTGGTGAAATGCTTAAAGGATTTAGGTTTTTAAGAGGTGACTAATAAGTTACTTAAAGTTTATACCTATTCCAGTCTCTTCTGCAAACAGTCCAGAATCGTTTTATTGGACTTTTTAATGTAGACCCTAATTGGAATTGTACAAGTACCATGTAAAGTAGAGGCTAGTAGCCCTCTATCATGAGGGATAGGGTGATTGTAATGGAAATTTCTGGTATTAATGAAGATTGCCAATTCATAAGTTTGACTTATACACATGGTAATCTTGCCCTATAGTGACTGTAGGGTATAAATGCCACAGTGTGGCTTTTGCACTTTCAGTGGGTTAACTCAGGTATTAGTCAATTTCTTGGCAGAGCATACTTAACTAACCTTCAATAGCAGCAAGAAGTGTCTGTCACACGGTGTGGTTCTTGTTCCCACAGCAGTTAGTGTTTGTCCTGTAGTTCAACAGTAGGATAATTGGTGGCAGAAACTGCCGTGGGAACTCTTGTCATATGAAATGCAGTGTGAATCGGTAACTTTCTCACGCTGCTGTGGCATTGTATTCTGGCTATTCTTGCTTGGTTGTCTGCCATTGTTTGCTGTCCCATGGTGGCAGTGTAACCAACCCAATCAGAAAGCTTTAATGCAGGAAATGGATATTTATGCATGACAGGAAGGGTGATAAACATACTGTTTATACAAAACAATAGCCTGTCTGGATCGCAGCAAGGTAGCTTTATATCCATTTTAATGGCTAATCGAAGCAACACATCTGTTCAAATCGGCACCACTTGAGGGTTTGTTCACAGGTAACAAAAGCTGCCTGATCTGTGTAATTTCACCACATAAACTTACAATTGTAGTTTCTTTTGTCTCTGTTCCCCTAAGTCTAATACTGCTATTGTCAAATCCAACTTTAAGAGCTTCAGCTAAAGTTCTTGTGTCACTGCAATGTAACTGGCTATGTTTTTGATACAAGACCTGTTCAAGTTCCTTTAGGTAGGGTAAGGGTGTTCTAAGAGGGACTGAGCATAGCTTCATGTGACTATGATCTGTCTCTGCTGCAAATAACTAGATCCTCTTCTTAACACAAGCCTTAACGTAGACATATAGACATTATGAGGTTTGTGCATAGACATGACATCTTTTTATCTTGAAAAGATGAACTGTGGGTTACATTAATGGAAGCAAGACAAATTCCTAAGTTTCAGTTCATGTAGAGGAGAGTGGCAACCATCTGAAGCTTTGTCTTTTCAGAAATACCTCACAGACACCGCATGCAATGCTGCCCCAAGACGGACTCTTAAAATGATTCAGCCTTCAGCAACAGGTTGCCTGGTTGGCAGACGTAATGAGGTATGAGTTTAAAAGATGTGTAGTTATTTCTACTTGGTGAAATGCTTTTGAACTTTTAACTGAAGACTAATAGATTTGAAAAATATGTATAATCCACTAAGTAGTGTCATACAACTTAAGGTTACTATTACTTGAGTAATGAACAATATTAAAACCAAGCAATTTTGGAGTATTTCTGGAAAATCTTTAAAGACTTTTCTTTTGTTGAACCTATGGGTATTGAGGGAAGATGTCTGTAAACTAGAACTATAATGTGAAGGAAGTAGGGCTTCCTACTGAAGAAGACTTTACTTGCAGCCATGAGTGAACAGACTTAAAAGCTTGTATTTTTAAAAAAGCTGAAATGTTGCTCTGAAGTTAAACCTGCCTGTGTTTTATGCAGAAGAAATCTTCAGTCAGAAGGAAACTATGGAATAACAAGTTCACCTCAAAAGCTTGTAAAGCTGAGGTGTCTGTAAACAAGGAGCAAGAAAATGAGAACATGAATGATGTTGTTCAAGCTGTAGATCTCATGATAAAAGGTATGTGGTAATTCCTGAAATGTTTTCTTGCCCTTATATTCCAGTGAGAGCATAGTGTCTTAACTTGAAACACAGTTCCTTTATCAGTTAGATAAGGGCTTCATGGGTGTTTTTTGCAATGCCTAGCAGGAATTGATACTTATCCTTGGTAGTATAGTAAATACAGTATAGATATCTATAAGAATGAGTTTATGGTAACCAGTAGCAGAGAACCATTGTGTGCTGCAGTGTTAAGAAGTCCTGTAGTTTGTTACTTTGGCTTGGTGCTGAACTTTCAAGTGGCTCATAATCTGGAATGAAAGACTGTTTTGGCCAAGTGTGCTGTGTGTGCAGTTCCTCCGAACTGTTAAGCCCGATATGGACAGTGACTTGGAAATAAGACTTAGGTCTTCTACAAAGTACACATTAGGACTGACACTTGCACATGTGACCATCTTGCAAAATCTGCTGCAGTGTTTGAAGCAGCTTCTTGAAGCCTCTGCCTGTATAGCCATTAATACAGTGGAGTATCTGTTTTCTGTAACTTTGTCTTTAGTTGTAGATTTACAGCTAATGTCTGAGAATACACTACATAGTGAGCTCTTATCACAGTTTAGAGAACACTTGTATACTTAAGGTGATCTCAAGAATTCAGTTCTAGCACAGACTTATTGTAGCTTCTTACTTCAGGAAGTCCTTCATCTCAATATTGGAAAGAAGTGGCTGAAGAAAGGAGGAAGGCTCTGTATGAAGTGCTTCAAGAAAATGAAAAGGTAGCTAGTGAAAGACAATTAACTTTACCACTGGATATTGTCTTCCTGTTTTAACACCTTGTTATTTCAACTCAGTTGCACAAAGAAATCGAACAGAAAGATGGTGAAATTGCCCGCCTAAAAGAAGAAAATGAAGAGCTCATGTCCCTTGCTGAACATGTGCATTATATGACCAGCTTGGTTGAGGTACTTAAAGGAATTTTTAATTAATGTTGTGGGATGAAAATGTGAGAAACCAGCAAAGATTTTTAATGAATTGTGACTTCTGTTTTGTGTGTTTACACAACTTTTCATTTTAAATTACTGTCTGACCTGTTTCCTGCAGGATTGCATTAATCCAGAGGCATAAAGCCCCTTCTAGGGGATGAGTTTTTCTACCTTGGAACTCACAGGAGTAATGAGAAAGTACTAAGAGCAATGTTTTCTGAAGGGGAGATTCAACCTGTTGTCTTAACAGAACAGGCTTTGCAAGTTAGAGATGAGGATGAGGGAAGGAAGGGTTCATTTTTCACTTTTCTGAGATGACTTAAATTCAGATTTTTAGTAAGTTGTGTGTGGCTGCTGGCTAAATGAAGTGTTTGTACTGGCTGTGTCCTTTGAGGAACTTAACTTGAAACAGGGGCACAAAGAGGTGCTCCCTTCTCCCTCTCACTGTTCCAGTGCTCTTTAAAGTCAGGGTTTCACCAGGGACTTGCCAGTTTTGTGAAGGGCTAACGCACAAAGTCTGTAGGGTTCATAAACCTGTAAGTTTCAAAGAGCTTCCTCTGAGAATTCCTTGGGGTCAGGTAGTTGTCACTGATTCCATGCCTTCTCTCCCAGGAGTAGATTGTCTGTAACAGCCTCTGAAGCTGTGATAAATACATAGCCGTGGAACTTTGATACTAAAATTACCATCTAGGTTGTTTTTGTAGGGATGAGAAGCTGGGTGTCTGGCAAGTGCTTTGAGTCTCTGATTAGACTGAGGAGGTGGAAACAAAATGGAAGACTATATTGCAAGCAACTTGATTAATCAAGAAGTAAACTTGATCAGCTTAATTTTCAGTTAGTGCAATTATTTAGATCAGTCTTGAAAGACTCCACTAATTTGCTACACTTGAAATTTTTTTTGGTGTTCAGGGAGTGCTGCTTGTTAGTGATAAGCCCACAGGCAGGAATTAAATGACTTAAGGACTTAAAGAACTAGTGAAGTTGGAAACTTCTCTGCAGTTCCTCAACAGTCAAGTTCACTTATTAGTTGTAAGTTGCTCACGTCTGAGGCTTTAATGAGCCTTAAGACATCAAACAAGCATCAGCTTCTTACAGTCCTGTTTTTCTTCCTTGGATCAGATGAGGTGAAGAACTTTTTAATTTGATCAAGTGCTAGAAGCTGTTGGGTCTTACAGTTCATCTTAATGTACAGACTTAATGTAGCTTCATTATCTCTGATTAAATATTATGAACTGTTGTAACTTTTCTAAAATTAAACCTATATAGTACTGTAGTAATATCTAACTTGGGAAGATGTTTCCCATATTTTTAGGTTGCTTAAGATAAAATGTGTCCTATGGAATAACCTCAGGAGGACTTCACAGTCAACAAAGCAGCTGTGGTCTGTGAGTTAGAGGTAGCAATTTGAGTTGAATTCAAGTGTCTAAGATTTTTGTGACAGGAATGTTTTAATTATATTAACAATCTCCAAATGAAGATAATTAGTTTAATTCAATATGCACAGTCTTATTTCACTGGCTTTTAAGTAGAAAAACTATTAAGTTCACTGTCTTCTTTTCTAGAGGCTAACTGGGCAAGCACCTGACAATCTTGAGACAACAAAGAGTCTGGCTCTAGAGGAATCCAAACAAGAAAATGAAGAGCTTAACTGTGGAAATGATGCAGACAGCACTTCTGAAGGGCCATCACAAGTATCATGTGGCTTAAGGGAGAGTATATCAGGTCTTGCCTCAAAGGAAGCAAATAATTTGCAATTGTAATGCAACCCTTTAAATAGGCTTATGTGTGTGGCTTTTAATTGCAGTCTTCCTCTTGAAAGGATATACTAAAACTTCTCAGGTACAGAAACTTGTGGAAGCATTACATATGTTGTTTTTTAACTGGAATTATGTAGGAGTGGCAGCATCTGGATACTGTGTAGAAAACCTTCTACAGGCTGCACTTAGTTGCTTGTATAAAATGCAAATACTTTGTCTTTCAAATTATTGTGTAAATATCTGATCTGACATGATACATGAAAGTTGATAAATAAATCTTTGCCTTACCAAAAGAGCCTCTTACTTGAGTGGGGAATAGCTAGTTCTAGGCTTGTAAGTCAGTTGTGACTACTGTAGATGGAAGCTTTCAAGTTTTTTAGGGAGTGCCTGGGCAGTTTTTAAGTCCTTAAGAGATTTCCAGAATTTTGGAGAACAGAGTGGTCTTGGTGGGTAGGGTAAGCAAAATAAAACTTGTGTGCTGTTGATGAGGCTTCAGAAAGTCAAGAATGGGTAATAAGAGTCAAGATCTAAAGTTCAGATTTATGTTTTCTGGGGTTTTTAAATAATTACCTCTGTCTTTCAAGGGAGTATTTTCCAAGGTGTATAAATGAAAGCTTAAGTAGAAGGTATTAGATGGTCTCTTTTAGAAATACATTTATTGGCTTATAAAGAAAAGGTGGAGTGTTCTTGCTCCTAGTAACAGAACTGAACTAGGTGGAGACAAAGCAGCCAGTGCTTCAGAGCTATTCTGAAAGGAAACTCAATGTCTGTTTTCAAAGTACTGCTCTGGTATTTACCAAGAGATGAGATGCCTTTTTACTGAGATAATATTCTTGAAGGGTTTACAGAACTAAAAAACACTATGAAACTTTGAGAACCTTATCTGGCATCCATGAGAGGAGAAATACTTGCAGTTGAAAGCACTGAGGTAGAAGGGGAGGTTTTCCAGTCCTGAGTGAACTCAGCAGTTATTATGTAAGTAACAAGGTCTTCCCAGGATAGGCTTAAAAGATGATGGCCATTGCAATATCTTGTGAAGAGCTTCAAGCTGAGTGGCTTTTAGGAGGCAGAGATAACTGGAAGGATTCTGATTTATGGATCTATCAGGCCTTACCAACATGGGTGCTTCAGAGTATGTGTGAACACACCCATGGAGCTATCAGATTGGCACCTTTAGTTTCCTTATCTTGCTCTCCCAGTGGATGTCGGTAAGTTGATAGATGTTTCACAACTGAAATTAGTTGTGACATCCAGGAAATGTCAGAACCATTGTAGGAAGTGATACTCCTGGCTCCCATTTCACCTTGAATCTGGTAACTACAAGATGAGGCATCATACTTTCCTGACAACTTTGTAAACAGGATTACACCTTCCAATGAGGGAGACTCATGTGCAGCTGAAACATAGCTATGTAACAGCTAAAAATCAACATCACTAAAGACAAACTTTATATCCAGCTGAATCACAGAACATTCTGTCTAGCAGGATAAAATAATCAGTTCCGGAACCTAATGCAGAATGTGATTCTTTCCCAGAAGTCAAATACTTTTGTGCACCAGCTTGACCAGCATGCTGACTCCTTTTTGTTGCAGAGACTATGGCTGCCATATCATCTTTCACTGAAACATCCTGAGGCTGCTCAGAAGTGGGTGCATCTACTGTGTCCTAGCACTTCTCCCATAAAATGTGTGTCCTAATAGGAACAGAATTTCAGATATGTAAGAGTGAAGTGGGGGGAGATGGGCCATTTGCAGGTGTCAGATGTTTCAGGAAGGAACAGCTGTGCTGGGACTAGCAGAGCCAGGAAAACTCTGGGGTGGGTGGATGGTTTGTGTGAGGAAGAACTTCGTATTGGTTTAGCAAAAATAACAATTTTAGTGTGAACACCCATTGTATTTAAGACAATGTGTGGACTGAATTAGACCATAACTGCTTGGCTGGCCAACAAACTCACTTGGTGGTTGGCATTGTGCTGCTTACATGAGGGCCTACAGCACTGTCATCTGTTGCAGCCTGTGTATAAGTAGAAAAGTTGGTCATTGATTTTTGCAGGTAGGCATGATGCAGGTTCATTTACTTTTCCTTAAGGGCCATCTGAGGAGGTTTTCAGAACAGGATTTGAGATTTTGAGCACATTTGCAGATCTGCCAAGGTGGTGTGTTTGCAGTGCTCTGTTCTTGAGACTGAATTGCATTGTTATCAACACTTTCTTCACCAGAAAGTGTTTATTGTACATTGTTAATTTCTCTTTCCATTCTTGTAATAACAAAAATGGTTCAGCAAATGGTAATGGTGTTCTGAGAAACTTTAATTTGCTGCTGCTTTGTTGATCTGCCAACAGCTGCCTGTAATGAAATGTGATCAGCTATGTTTGGGGTCAAACCCTTGGGTGTGATAATACATCTGTTGTACCCCTGGGGGCACTGCAGCCATTTGAAGTGGGGTGCTGTGGATCCTATCAGCAGGATAATTCCATTACAGATCAGCAAAGCAGGGGTCCATATTTAAAGAGATACAGTCTGGCTTATTCATTCCTAATTTTGGATGCTTAAAGTCAGCAATATTCTGTATATAATGGACTGCATCATAGGGTAAAGGTATAGTAGATACCTTTTCTGAAGGTATATTGGGTACAGGAGAAGTCCTACTGATAGGCTGCCCAGAGTTTCATGCATCTGACTTACACTGCTACTATATTTAGGGTGCTATAGAGGCACTACAGGTTTGTATCTACTGGGCAAAACAGAGACAGTAACAACATGGCAGGGTTAGTAAAAACCACCATAGCTCATGAAAAACATGAGGTAAGACTTAAGCCACCAACAAAACTACCAGGCAAACCCCTTTCCTGAGTGCACTTTTCCTGGTGGGCTCCCTAACTCTGGTCTGCACTGCTGCCGAGTTACTTTGGTACAGGAACATTTTCCTAACATACTCTTCTGGGGTGGCACAGACATTTACATTTGCTTGAGTCAACCTGAGGCAGCCCTAAGAAAGGTTTTATAATTACCACCTGCTGGTTCCTTCTTTGCTAGTTGGTAAGCATCTGTTGTCTTACATTCACCTCCATGCGTCTGGTTTCCTACTCCACAAAGGAGAGCTCTTGCATTAATGTGGTAGGAAAGGGCAGCTTTGTCAACTCTGAGCATTAAAACATGTTAAGTTACAAGACAAGGATAGGGTTTGTTTTTATTTGCCTCTGGTTTCAGAAGATTTAGAGTTTGTTCACTTTTTTTAAGGGTTTGTTACCCTGATGGCAGAAACTTGAGGGATTTTGTTTGGTTTTGTTATAAATTTAAGAGTTATTCTTTTTTTATATGTTGTAATGAATCATGTTAGAACATGATTCTTTGTTTTATTATCTAAAATGCTCAAAGTGAAATTTAGCCTCTGTACCTCCCAGCTTCAAGCTTGTCAGTCTCAGATACCACAACAGGAAATAAATTTAGTCTAAATGTTCCCACTAAAATTCCTGTGAATTTCCTCATTCACTTTTTTGAGCAGTATTTGCTCCTGTCTGGTTTGTATGAGCAGTATACATGGTTTTTAATGGTTATAATGGAGTAGCAGATCAGCTTTAGGTTAATAAATTTTGCAAAGGGTGAATTTAAACCACAGTGAGATGAAAGATATGATTAGATGTAAGGTTCATTTGACATGGTACCTGTGTATGTGATCAGCCCTTTGCTCTCTGCAGCTTTGGCTCTCTGCTCCACAGACAGTTCTGTGTTCCCCAGGTCTCTGCCATAAGCCTGAATATTTGCGAGAGGAAAAGTGTCTTCTGTCTGAGAGGAGTCTGTCTTCACAGAAGGGGAGAAGTAATCAGCGAAAATTTGGTAACAGTCCTGGAGTGTCTTCAGCATATTTTCTGCTTGTCCTTGTGGAGCCTTTCTTGATAAGCATCTTGAGTGATACACAAAGCTGCTCTGAACTTACACTAGAAGTAGCTAGAAATGTAGGCTACTAGTGCTTGCTTGAAAGTAAACTCATTCATGACAGTTCAGAAGGTAGTGCCTACAATCCAATGACATTGTAGTTTTTGCTTTAATAAAATCATACTCTGTGTTGTGATACACGAACTACAAGCTAGCTTATGACAGTATATATTACAGGTAGGAGCTTTTGACAGCTAGGGGAATATAAGCATATTCTCATCTTTTTAAATAGTATATGCCTCTTGCTGATGCTCTGGGATGGGAGCAAGGGCCTGCATATGCACACTGAAGCAGCAAGAGAGGGAATACTGGGAGGGCACAGTACTCCCCTTGCTTCCACAATAGCATTTTTGTTTAAAACTGGCTTTTTTTTAAAATGTGCTTTGGTTCACCTCACAGAGGTACAACTAAGCAGTAGTTTTTGCTATAGCTTCATCTCTACTTTTCTTACTTTTGTGGTTTGCATGTTTATTTCAGTTACTAAAAGTTTGCCACTTACCTTTTGGTCAGCAGAAAGATGAAAATGCAAGAGTTGGGCATATTAAAACACAAGGTAGTATTGTACCATTTCTCCCCTTGCACCAGAAGTTGCAGTTCTCTGTCCACCCTCAGGCAGTAGTCCTTGCTACATGTATTGCTCACTTGCTCTAATTTAGATGTTTTTGTAAGATCTGAAAGTAATGTTCTTCTAAGTCTTAACAAAGTTGATATGGTGTGAAACAAACTATGCTGTAAGGAATCTAGCTCATGATTTCACGTAATTTAGCTAAACTCTTTGAGATTGTCAAAGTCTTGTGACTGGGCTTGAAAAGACAAATACTTCCTACAAGCCTTTTCCGTTAATATGATTAAACAAAACCCTAATAGTTTGCCCCAAATCCATCTGTGAATAATGGATGTAAGAGCTACCTATGATATAGCTCCCTAACATGCATGATGTTTGATGGTTGTATGAGCCTCACAGTGGAGAGGCTACTATAGAAATAGTGACTATACATATGGACTGATGTGCTTAGTAATTAAAAATAATCTTTATTATAACTTAAATGTGATAGGAAATATGGTGAGTACAAATGCCATGAAACTAAAAGCAAAAAAAAAAAAATAAAAAAAAGTCAGTACAAAAGGACACCTTGGAAGAATTCAGCTGATGGGATAGGTGTGGTATAAAAACCCTAACATGGTTATTTCACCTTCTGCAAAAAGAGTCTATATGCCTCAGTAAACAAGTAAGCATTTTGAACTGTACAAAATGTACTTTTTTAATTAAAGGAAGAATATATATATTTATAAATATACAGATATGTACATTGTAACATTCACAGTAAAAAAACCAAAACAACCCCTGCCTGCCAATGTTTGGCGCACGAGGCTTCCTTTTGATGTGAATTGTTTGCAATCTTTTCTATGTAGCCTATGCAAATTTGGATACTTTTAATTGACATCTAAATAGCATTTCATGCATAACAAACACAGTACAGGAACACTCTTCTGTTAAATTCTATTCACCTCCTCTGTTAACTTAAGGCTGGTAATCAACAATTTGAAGCACTTGCTGTCTGTCATCCTTGCAGTGAGCGAGTGGGGGGGAATGCATTTACTTCACCCTCTGTTTATTTCTGCCTCTGAGGTCCACTTTAGTTTGTTCTTGTTCTTTAGATTGAAATCACTCTATAGAAACTATGATCTGCTAATTAGAGTGTATGAAATCCAATCCTGCCTCAAACTTAGAGGACCAAATGGCTTTAGAGACTTGTGCTATTAGCTGTATTCAGTCCTTCTCAGAATGAATAAATGCACTTCACCTTTTCATTTAGTTTTCAGAAACCTACATGATTGTTTGATCCCCCTCACAAATCTATGGATTAATGATGGCTTGTTGCTGGAGGGCAGGAGAAAGGAAATAAAAGACCAGTGGAGGCATTTAGAATGAGTCACCAAAGTGACACCTCCCAGGGTTTACATCATGCTGTTTCTGGAAGCAAAACTTGAAGAAACTTGTTCTATATTTCATTACTGAGACAACACTGAGAAAGCCGAGTGGTGCTCCCTGCTGCTGGAGTGTTGCTGGGGACACTGCATGGTAGCAGATGCTTAGCTCCGTGTTGGAGAGAAAGCTGCTTTGCTGTCCTGCTCAGGTGACCTTCTACTTGTCCTTGTTAGATACAATATCGCACACCTCAAGCTTTCACGACAACTTCAAGGAAGTAAATGTAATAGTAAAATATATGAAGATGCCAAATTCTAAAAACTCGCAGAAGTTTGTTGAGGCTGAATAACTGCAATTACATTATTTGTTACAAATCAAAGTATTGTTCCTCAGCATCCAAACTGTTCCATCATGAGCTGCAAGGAGGAGCCAATAGGAACCTTTAAGCTGGATATTGGATTTTGCTTTTCCTTAACAAGTCTGTAAATTGCTACATTTTGAGACATTATAATAGAATTCTTCAAAGTCTTCCTTCTGCTCCCCATGCTCAAGTGCAGCTCCATCCTGCTTTAATGCTTGTTAAATATAGTCAGGTTCTTTTCCAACTAAAAAGCCGTGGCTGCTTCAGTTCCGCGGCGGCTTCCAACTTTAACAAATTCCCGGGGAAATTTGTCGAGTTGTTCGTATGCCAGTCTCCCATCTTCACCTGAATGCAAAATGTTGAAGCATAATAATGTATTATATCAATGCCCTACAATATTTAAAATACTGAATTTTCTGCTGTTAGAAAGTACTGATCTGCCAGTAACTTCTTCCCCTCCTTAACATTTATCTTGTTGAAGGCAACTTCAGAAATTACTTGGAAAAAATTAAACATGGTATGAATGTTCAAATTATTATTTTTTTAATTTTCTCATATAATTTGCTGGGTTTATCTAGAGCAAAATGGAAACAGATGTGGCTTGTATGATTAGATGACAGTATCTGTACACTTGTCTTACTAAATGACCTACAGTGCTTGTCAAGGTCTCAGCTGCAGCTGTGATATACTTGAGGCAGATGATGTTTATCCACTTCTACTTTGGACAATATAAAGTTTACCCATGGCTTGCTTCCTGGCACTTCAAAGAAGTGAGTCTAGCCACTTATATACCCCTGAAAAAGAAGATGCGTATATTTGCTAAATTTAACTATTTGTGTCTCTTAAACCCTTTTCTCTTAGATACTGTCATCTATATGCACCTGAAGATAGCACTGAGCTTAGTGTAGTGAATTGGCCATTAGGAACCAAAATGGTCTCTGTATGTTGTCTAGAAGAATGACAGTACACTCTTCCAGCGTTTTCAGAAGTGTGCCCAGGCTCGTTGTTTTATAACCTGAGCAATAACATGTCCAACAGCAGAGTGAATTCCTGCTGAATTGGTGAATGAAAGTGTACTTGAAGAGTTTGCATAACTAAAATCACAGACAGACTAAAATCATATGTCCACAGAGTAGAAATTCATGCCTTGCCTAAAGGCCAGAAAAATACCATTTTTCTGTGCCACTGAAGTACTGGTGCCTTGAAACTGTGCAGCCACACTTGCAGTCACACGCTGCTATTGCAGCTAGATTGCAGGTTAATAAACAGGGTATCTGGTGTCTTAGGGACAAATGAGGGTCAATGCAAGGTGCCTGAGGTACTGTGTGAAGGAGGACTTACAGGCTATGGTCTGTCTGATTAAGCATATAATCTAGATTAAATGAACCCTTGGCAGTCCTAATGGCACTTGAGAGTGTAACTATGGCACTACAGGGGTGATAGGAGGGGATCCCCAAAAGGATGGTGTATGAGATGCAGCAGGCAGTGTGCCCACCCTGCCTCCTTGAGGCTGCTTGGTTTTCAGATTCATTATAAATTATTTCTGTTGATTGACTTCTCCTTTGCTATTTTCCCTTTTCTACTTCCCCTTCCAGACTCACAGAATTCAATCTCTCTCTTTTTATGATTTTCATACTGAATTGTTTTAAGAATATGTATTTTCTAACTGGTTCGAGTCTCCAGGTAAAGTTTTGTTTCAATTTAGAGTCTTGTGTTTGTATAACTCGTGTGTCTTACATGCTGCTCTGTTAAAAACAAATGAAATACTGCTCTAAAACAGGCAACTCACCAAGGGAGAGCAGGGTTTCAGATGCCACTTTCCTGATATCTTCATTGTCAGACTGACAGAGCGTGACCAGCATTTTAATACTCTCAGTAGCCTGGGAAGTGCAAAAAGAACAGCATTGGCACCACATAGTACACTGTGGTTTTAGTTCACAGCCTTGCATGGAAATAGAGACCATCCTCTGCATTGCCCTTCCTACTCCAAGGGAAGGGCCTTTGTGGAGAGACGAGGAATGGGGTTTCCCTGAGGGGGAGCATCTACTAGGAGAAGGCACATTTTCTGCTGTCAGTCTGAACTCTTTCTAAATTTCCTACCCTATGTGCTACAGGTGTAAATCTGGCTGACCAGCTACGTCTGCTGCTTCTGACTGTAGGCTGGGTGATGGGCCATGGGACAAGGCCATAAATGTGCCAAGGTAAGGGTATGGCAGGGAGAAGACCAGGAGACAGGCGTCGAGAGAATGAGTTTCACAGTGAGCATGTCAAGCCTGGTGGGTCTGAAGAGGCTGTTCTTTCCAGCCTAACTGTGTCCACAGGGACGACGGCTGGTCAGCCCAGTCACTTCATCGCAGGCTCTTTACCAACACCTGCACTCACCAATGTTTCCACCTTTTTGCCTTGCCTCTGCTATTTTTGGAAAAAAGCAAGGAATAACCCTGGTCTCGGCTACAAAAATGTCAGGCCTTTGGGGAGAGCAGCTGTCATAGTGTCTCTGGCAAACTATTTAACATGACGAGACGAGAGATGAGTGAAAGGAAAGGCAGGTACTGCCCCAGCAAGATGTGTGGAAGAGGTGACGAGCCAGAGAGTCAGTATTTGTATGAGCCCTGTCAATCTGAGGGGCACAGGTCTGGTCTATGGTGCTCTGAATGTGGGCTTAGCTACCAGAGCCACTAAATCTCACCACCCCGTCCTCAACATGGCTGCTTATGCTTAACTCAGGGCAGGTCTGCGATGGGTGTACACTGGTGACTACAGCTTGAATGCTTATGAGTGATGGGGCCACAGCAACACAGAGCTTGCCACGATCTGCAAAACCTCTCAGAGATTTACAGTGTGACCTTGTGTGGTCAACATGGTTTGGTGTGGATGAGACTGCCAGTGAGTTAGCTCATCTGCAGTCACCTATCCATTGTAGCATTCCCATCTCTGAAACAGTATCTCCCAGAAAGGCTTCGGCCTTTCTTTTGAAGATCCCAAATGACAATACTTCTCCTCAGTAGTTTTTTTGCCCAGGAATTGCCATTCTCACTATTCAAATTGCACCAGAGCGACACTGCTTAAGTTAAATATGTCTCGCTCGAGTTCCCATGACTGGTTCCTAGTCTGCCTTTTCCTGAGAGATCAAAACCCCCACTGCACCCTGCACATAGTAGAGATGTAATGCTCCTCACCATTGCCTCTCAGGGGTGCCCGCTAACATCTTGTTTATGGGAAAACAGTTTTTTTCGTATTTAAACAATATTGGATTATGTATTATTGGATGGCATCAGTTCTGGCTGGGATGAAATTACATTTTAGAGCTGTCTTCTCCAGGGGACAGTTTTGAGGAAAAAATAGTCAGTCTGCAGCTGGTCTGTCTCACAGAACACGGTTTTTTGTCCCAGTGTCCCGTACCAGTCAGGCTTGGGCAGCTGCTGTTTCCCATGTCTCTATACAGCCAGAACAAAAGTACGTTTTTCCTTCACATCCTGGAAGGGAGTGCAGAAATGGTAGCAGATGCTAGCTGAAGCTGTAGTGCCCAGATGTAGCAGTTATCTGTCACAAAATGAGCTGTGACCTGTCTCTCCCCGTCTCTTCTACTGCTGCAACCCACATGCATTACAGCTAATTTTATCCCGAGAAAGGATTTTTTTCGCTCTCAGTCAGTACTCTATGGATGATTTTTTTTTTTCTCTATGATATGGAAGCAAGTCTCCTAAAGTCAATATGAGAGGGAGGAAAAAATAATATGCAAAAGATAAACTTTGTCATCATCACAGAGCCTGGCTGTTTTTGCAATGAAGCTTCTAAACTGTTCCAAAACAGCACAGTATCTGTAAAAGGATGCAGTGCAGCAATCCAAACCAAACCCACTACTGCTGCTGCTATTGCAATTTCTATTTTGTTGTTTGTACCTGTCAGATGTCCTTTCTTTAAAGTAAAACCAAGTGCCAGAGTGAATTCCTTGTTTCTTACCTTGAGGTATCTCAGAGCCAAGCAAGCTGCTTTCTGCAGCTGGAGGTTGGGCTGGGTTAGTGCTTCACAGTAATAAATCAAGGCCTGAAAACAGATAAATAAGAGTAGTGATGAAAACATCTATGCCTGTGTAGAGCAGAAGGGTGGAGCATGGAGGCATTGCTACGCTACTATAGGGAGAGGGATTGTAGTCTGCCTCCCTGGCAGTGAACACGTAGGATGGAGAGGCACAGCCCCTGCTACAGGTAACGTGGTGGGGTAATTCCCTACAGCAGCTCCAGGCCAGGCTCTACCAGTTATAGTTTAGTAGTCTCAGGCCAGCTTTAGGTGAGGAAAAGTTCATATTAAAGTGAGAAGCACAATCTGGCACCCTTGAGGGCCTTTCTGCCAAAGAACCTTAAATGGCTCAAGAGCTGACCCCCGAGATGGTCTCTCTAATGTAGGGATAGTAATGAACAGGCTGAGATGGACCCCAGGGAGACTGAAAATAACTATTACAAGGTCAGCTTGAGCTGCTAGACCAGTTTACTGCTTGGCCCTAGAAATTAGTAGCTACTGCTGAGCAAACAAAAGCAGTGCGAGCAGCAAATCTCAGTGGCAGTTGTCTGTGTGATGAACTTATCTGCGGCATAAGGCTGCGTAACGCCCTCACACAAGGTGCCCTGTGGTCCTTCCTGCAGGCAGTGAACCAGCTATCAGCTGTTCAGCTGAACTTCTGTTCCAGAAGAAGGTTATATTTTCACTGAGATGCTGCCTCCATGAAGCTGGGGATGGAGGATGGTATGAGATACCAAGAGGCTGCAAAAATGGAAGATGAAATGGGAGGGCAAGCAAAGAGGGGACTGCATTGACAGAGAAGAGCAGCAAAGAGCAAGCTCCTTTTTCTCTCCCCTCTGCCCTCCTTCCACCACTCTTCCTCTAACTGCCTTTTCTTTCGCTCTCTGCTGACAGGGAATGAGGATAGTAGCGAAATGTCTGGCATGAAAGAGTAGAAGTCAATCCCCCATTTCTTCTTATCCCTTATCTTTAATTTCTGTGTTTAATCTGGCCCTGCTTGTTGCCTTCGGTATCTGCAATAGACTCGAATCTTAGATCTCACAGCTGAGCTGTGTTTGCCCAAGGCAGTCTGTCCCCTCCAGAAATGGTGGGAGGTCCCATAGGTGCCAGCCTCCTTTGGGAAAAAAATTAAAATTTCAGATCTACATCTTTGCGTGTTGGTGATGCTGGGGACTGTTGCCTTGAAGCCTTGGACTGAGGCCAAGTCTGACAGGCCATCAGAAATGCTGAAGTGTGGAAGACAGCTGGAGAGCACAGCACTCAGTAAGTATTTGCAGAGTTTTAGTTAGTACCTGTTTAGTGTAATGACAGGTAGAAGCAGACTGGCATAATGACAAAACCAGACCTCCATATTTGCAGAAAAATTAAGACAGGGAACCCCTCTGGATCAGTTTAAATCAAGCTTGGAGAAATTATTTTATATGTGTAGACATTTGAGACACACAGGCAGAAAAAATGTCACGATGACACAGGTCTCTTATGCAACAGGTGATTTTCTGCCACTTACCTTCTCCCTGAAGTGCCTGTTTTCTGCAGTAGCTGTCAGAAGTGATGCCACAGTCTCACTGACTTCATTTTTATTTTCATTGAGAAGTAAAGCCAAAGCTCTCAAAACTTCTTGCTGTGGTGGAAGGTTATTGGAGTTTATTTTGGCCACATTTTGCTGCAGTTTTCCATCTTTCACTGACTGCAGCACCTGAACCACAGAGGCTAGAAGTACAAGAGAAAGGTCCTTGTTACTTACTTTACCGTCTCAGTATTTCAGATTGTTCCTTTCCCTGCTAGCAATCCTCAATTTATACTATACAAAGAAAGGACATGAAAAAAATCCCCATCTGAACAACTGCAGCATTGCAGTGTGTCTGCATGGGGAAATATCTGGGCTTTAAATTGGGCTGGTTTCTCAGACATTATTCCAAAGGAAGAGATGAGTTAGATGGGATAGATGGGACAACTGCAGCACTTAACACCTACCCAGAGATATGGGGCCTATCTGTCAGATCTTCACTTTCTGCTGGAAGATGAAAAGCCTCCCTGTAGCAAGCAAAACCCAATATTCTTGTCAGTATATTGACTTCTAGAGGATCTTTGTGAGAGCTTTTGCTAGGCACACTGATGTCTGCCATGAAGAGCCAGGGCTGAAATGCCTTTTTCCTTCCAGGTTTTTGAGGAAAAGCTCCCCAGTATGCCCAAATAAAAATGAAAACCAGGCAAGGTTCTTCAAGCTCCCTCTCAAATAGAGAAGAAAACTTTGCTTGCCAGGGATTGCAGTCCAGCATGCTCTGTGGAGTGTCTGCTTCTCTCTTTAGCTCTTGGTGGCAGACCCTGCCAAACACTGAGGTGCTGTGATCCCTTGGCTCCTGAGAATTGCTCAGAACTTCAGAAGGTCACTCCATAAAGGATGGTGAAAGACTGGAATGTCATTCAAGTTGCAAGCACAGAAAACCTTGGGCTTAGCCCACCACCATCAGCTATTTCCTAAAAACTAACTCTTTCATCATAATTTTTTTCCCCATTCAAATATGTAAATAGAAATGACGAAGGGTGTAGCTGCATCATCTCCTTTCCCTTGATATGTACAACTGTTCAGGTGCATTCAGACTTAGTATCCAAGGCACTTCTTTGTCTCCTTTCACCCTTTCTTTTGTAAAATCAGCCTCAAGGCTGAAATGTTTCATGCTGAGCTCAGAAGGACACCAATGTACTCCCCCATTATCCACCAGAATTTATGTACCCTACCTTCTTTTGCAAGCTGCAGCAAATAGCTTCCAAGGTCATTAACACTGTGGCTGGCAAAATAATTGTAATACTGAAAGATGGTAATGATCTCGGAGGACATGCTGGAGTAGAGGACAGGCTCCGTTCGGTCCAGGATCTGAGACACCAGGATTCTGAAGACTGCAGGCAGTCACAGACAAAGGGACATCTTAGTGAGAGCAAAAGCTGCTGGCAAAATGCCATAGTTCATTTCAAAGCCAGAAAGAACAAACCGTATATTTGCAAAGCTAGGTATTTCCCAATGTTTCTAACCTCAGCTGTGGTTAGGTTAGAAGCTAGACATACCTTCTCCCTGTCTAGCTCTCATCACCAGAGGGTATCTCTGTAAGCCTGAATTTCTGCCAGTTTACAGATGGCTAGTGCAGCTTCCTATCCAATCACTACAGCATCCTTTCTACTCAGTCAATATCCTGAATCACTACACACATATCCACATGCACTGCCAGTTACATCTCTGCGATGCCACTGAAGTAGGGGAGATGCACACTGAAGCAGGATTTGACTTTACTTGGTTTTAAGTTCCTGTGTGAGCATGTGGCATGCAGAAGGGTAGTCCAAGGCACTGTCGGTAGCATGCAGCAGGAAGGAAAACACTGCCCTGTGTAGGCATCTGCAGCGCAGGTGCCCACACGTGAGCAAGTCATCCTACATCCTCCCTTCTAGCCCAGGGAGAGCTAGTCAATGTGGTACATCTATGCCAAATAGGAACCTATATATTCAGATAGACTCGGATGCATATTAATTCCATACCAGTGAACTGTAATAGGGCATGGACCTTATACAGACTCATAAAATTAAGTGCGAAGATTCCTACTTCACTGAAGCACTTACAAACCTGTATTTGGGAACAGACTTACTTTCTAATTAGCTCACAAACCTTAAAACAGTATGTTCTTGCCTGCTGACCTCACCTTTTTTTCCTATTCTGATCTGATGATTCTGGGCCAAAACTGTTTCAAGAGTTGTAGCATTAGCTTTCAAATGAGATCTTGGAGCCATGGCCAAATAGACCTCCAAGGGGTTGGAAAACAAAGCAATGAAGGTTGAGTAAAGCCCAGTACACAACTCTTCTCCATTTTGATGACTGACACATTTTTTTTGCAGCAGTTGGTACCTGTTTCTGCAAATCCTGGACACTCCTCATTCACAGTGGTAGCAAAATTGATATCCAGCTGCTTCATCATCTTGTCTGCAGATGTGTGATACACTCCTGAAGGGCCAGTACACTTCATCCAGAAAGCCAGCAGTGACAGCTTCTTGTGGAACTCTGGAATTGCTGGAGGAGAAGACAAAATGAATGATGAAACAAAGCTGTGCTAGAAGCATCGACTTCCAAAAGAGAAAAGATGGGAAGAGTGGAGGAAATTTCACCCCAGCCCACTGATGGACAGTTACTGTTTGGTGGGTTGCCCTGTGACGTTACCTTTACAGAGCGTGATCATGTGTTCACCCCAAGTTTGTAACATGTTTTTTCCGTTTCCCATGGTAGGATGTGAGAAAATTTGCCCCTGATCCAGTTCTGAGCACTGATGTCTCATTCTTCTAAATACCACAAAATACTAAGGGAATACTGCAAACGGTCTGCACAAGACTGGTCTGTGTCCCAGAACTGCTCTGTGGCCTTGGGTAAGAAGTCAGTCACTCAATAGTCTGACAAGCAGAGTAAATAAATACACCATGTTGTATTTACCTATCCTGTCAGAGTGCTCATGAGGGTGGGTAACTACGTGTTTGTGAAACTCTTCTAAGGTATTAAAATAGATGCAACAACAAGAAAAATAACTAAATAATTCTCCATAGAGATGACTAAAAATAAAATAGATAAAATATTCAAGGAGTTGTATTATGCCTCTCATAATACCAGGCAGATCCTGCCTTTCCTCAGGAAAGAGAGGTGGTGGAAGAATTTGGCTCTTCAGAGGTGCCAGCATCCCCCCACCTCACTGCAGCAATGATCTCCATGCATCTTCTGCAGATCAAGCAGGGTAAGTCCCTTCTCTTCTCACTTGCTTCTTTCTGGAAGCCAGTGCTGAAGATAGAATAAGGCCCCTGACCAACTCTGGTGACTGCCACATCTACTGGTAACTTGTGTTGACCTTACTACAGTGGCATCTGCTGCAGTGACGGTGAGCTCTGCGCAGTGATTATTTCAGCAGGCATGCGTGCCCAAACAAACCCTTTTCAGAAGGAAACCCCCTAACTCGTCTCTTACCATCAGTAAGGGAGGTGATGTTTCCCAAGTTGTCAGTGGTGATCTCTGCAATATTCTCCATCACGAGGATCTGCCTGGACAGCTTATCCAGCAGGTCTCTTGCTACAAATGGTGTTTTACTGGAGAACACAATTTGCTGGTGAAGACAATATGGGAAGGGAAGAAAAGGAGTCATTGAACATCTCAGAAGACAAAAAAAAGCTCCGAAACATGTGGCACTTGAAGAAGCACAATGGCAAATTCATTGCTGAGAACCACTGGGCCTCCTTAGCTTCAAAAGTTTTTTGTCTCTGGGATATTTTATGGTCTTGGTTGATAGGCACTGTTGCTTATATCTTTAACATCTACATCCAGATATAGGCAGTTAAATATCCAAGCAGCCTTTTGCGTAAGTAATTTCTGATTTATACACTGTGCAAAGCTAAACAAATCCATCATCATAAGCCTTAAAGTCAGAAAAGAATATTAGTCTGACTTTTGTGTGACATAGGCTGTGGACTTTCAAGACATACCTGTCTGGAGGCAGACCACAGGTTGCTCTTTCTCCACTCTGTTTCAGCTCTGATCAACTACCCAGGTGCCTTTATTAATTTGGTGCTTTCGCCTTGCTAATACTCTCTGCTGATGATATTTGCATTTTCTTTAGCAGTCCACGTAAATATTGTTCATATCAAATCTGCTCAATGTGTGGACATTGTTCAAGCTTGCCTCCCCAAGTGCATATTTACTGTGTACTCTTGTATTTAAGTCAAAACCCTTTGTTTTTCTCATACTTGTGAGTCAGCAGAGCGTCCAGCTCAGCACTAAGGGTGCCGGAATCAGGATCACTCTACATTGCTTCAGGGGGTCTTTGGGAAAATAAAGCTAATTATATGTAAGATGGAAGAGTCAAGTAATTGCAAAGAGGAAGCTGCGGTACGTTTTGATTTGTCAGGGAAATCCTAATGCCCTCACTTGCTGCAGGTTTAAAATTACATTTTCTGTGCTTGGGGTCTGAAAAAAAAACCTCTAAAAGGTTGTGACAGTTAGTTGTGAGCACCAACAGACAATTTCAATGTCCTAGGGGAGCTGTCACACGCTGCTTTCACTGTGTGTGTTGCAGACAATCTGTCCAGCTCACATGCAGACATTTGTTTCTGCTCATGAACAACAGCCTTGTCTGGGGCTCAGTTAAACAGTGGGGCCACAGGCTTCTGGTTTACCTCTGAAGACACGGGCTACCTTAACTGGGGACAGATCTCATCGAGGACCTCCTGGTGAAGCCAGTGGACATTTGTAACCCAGAGCAGGGGCTGCCCTTGTCACCAGCTGTGCTGCCCATCAGTCCTGCTGGGTGGCACCTGCACAGTGCCCCATAGTTTGTACGTCAGGCCTGCTCTGAGACAGGTCAGGACAGAAAAGATGGAGGCTTTTCTGGTGTCACCTCCAGCCCAGCATGGCGGCTGTCCCAGCCCTGTGCTCTCGCGAGCAGCGCTGCCCTTGCCAGCCAGCTTGTACCCCATGTTGCAAGCACACCAGTGCCTGCAGGGAAGATTTTAAAATATATGCCCTAAATGAGCTACACCCGGTACCTGAATGAGCTGTGTGCAATACTGCAAGTGCTTAACTATGGTTATATCGAGGCTGTCGTTCCCCGTGGTGAGGGGCAGAGGGCTGCCGGCCACGCTGGTGCCCACACCCGTGTCCTCGGTGAGAGCTTCGCTCAGGTGGCCTCTGGCTTCTGGGTGCTCCGTCCTGTAACTGGGGAGGGATGAGGGAGGTCAATGCAGGGCCAACCACTGCCGCGGCAGACACACACACACACACGCTCACTCAGGGCGACGAGCAATGAGCACGGCAGAAGAGCTGAAAGCAGCCAGAAACCTCGCAATGAACACATCATATCACAAAGGAGCAGTGCCCACCGAGGGAACAGGTCTCTGTCCCCTGACTGGTTCACCTTGAGAGATGCAATGCCCTCAACAGCAAGTCGTTTTAACCCGCAGTTAGTGTTGCTTGGCAGTGATGGTTTTCTCCCATCTGTTGGTGAATCATCTCCCCAGTCGCTCTGGATTAAGCACCATTACAATTAGTGCCACCCCAAGCACCAAGCTGCTAAGAACAGCCATGTGCTTTCCGTGTCTTCCTGCTGCCAAATTTAGTGCTCATTGCAGAAGGAAAGGAAAACCACTGCTGGATTAAGAGACATGATGTTTTCATATGCTGTTTTAAACACAACAGGTACAGTTTACTTTGCCAATCGTTCTCTGTAACAGCGTAAAGCTAGTCTTACTGTGTTTTAAATCATTATTTCCAACATTGCCTTCTTGTCCAAATGATCCTCCCTATGTTCAAATGCAAAGCCCCAGGTCAGTCCCAAGATTGCAAGTGTATTTGGCTGCAAGTTAAGAAGTTTCAACACTTGCAATCTTTACACTGAGTCACACACTTACAAATCTAAAAATGGAAGCGGGAATCTACACTGTCTGGGGAAGAGCCAGAGGGGGAAAAAAGGAAATTTTAACTTCGACTTTCACTTAAAATATTTTAATTGACTTTAAGTTATCTTATAACTAACTTAAGTTTCTGCTGCTTAAATTAAATTTATGCTGAAGTGCCTGGTTAAAGCCAGATCCTTAAATCAGTGCAGACTGAACTGAGCTCAGAGTGCCAATTTAGCAAGCAACACACTTTTCCAGGTTTTTCTTCCCACCAAGTCTTATTCTGGAAAGGGGATATGCAGTGAGATTATGGGAACTGCATGGTAGTTACTTGTTTGTACTCAAAATTGTACTCAAAAAACAGGCCACGATAAGCTGCAAGAAGTATAGCTGGTTGGAAAGCATGGCGTGCGAGGGAATCATGTTATTTTTTTTTCCCCACCTCTAGTGCCACATGTGCCTGCTGGGCATCATGTCAGCTCTGGGGATGCAAACATGCTTTTAGGATCTAATGATTGAAACACAGCATCTTAAGGTCACAAGACAATGGCAGACCACAGCACAAACACCACAGCTTTTTTGCTTGTTTGTTGTTTGTTTTTTTTTTTTCCTCAGAAAGACCAAAAGTGATGAAAGAAGGGCAAATAACACGCAGGGCCATGAACAGAGTACCAGTCATCACTCTTACATTCCAAACGAAACCTACACCATGCTGCTTAAATCTGGCCCTGTGTTACTGTTACTGACAAGCTTAATCCACTGCAAAGACTCATTCGGCTAGAGAGAAAAGACAAAGGGAGGGGGGAAAAACCACAGAGGAATTAGTAATTACATCCAAGGAAAACCAGGTCCAAACCTATGTCAAGGAAGAGGCTCTGCCAGTATTGATGTCAGCTTAATTTAATTTACCCTTCTCCTTTGGAGGACAGATTGCATATATTTGAACAGGAAAAAAATTATCCTGGAAGCTAAAGATTTTGTATGCAGCAGCCACAGGGAACCCTCTAACCCTATAAACTCATCAAGGATTAGTCAGTCTTCCTTGAATAATGTGTGCACCAGGATCCCCTGTTAGCGACAAAGAGCTAGGCTATCGGTTTGGCATAAGCACAGCTGGCAATTACTACAAACTTACCTATTCTTCTCAATCTCAGTATCTGAAAATACTGAGTCTGCACCTCCTCCACCATTACAAACCTCCACACCACCACCATCCTCATCATCAAAGTCAGAGGTGTTCAGGAAATCAAAGCTTTCTAAAGCACTTTCAACTGTTAGACTTAAACTGGAGGACCTGCTTCGGCTTACTGCTGGCTTGCACTGCAAAGGCAGAATGAACCAATGAAAACCCCATATATTAGCTACTACTGAAAGAAAAGAAAAAAAAAAAGGATAAAGCTTAAAACTTTCAAATTCTTCATTTTATTTTTAAAACTTCATTTTATTGGGTCTTTCATTTCAAATCTTCATATTCATAGCATACACAATCAAAGCTTGAGAACTGGAAAAACCCTTCCATTCCTCCTCCCCATCCTACCCCCTCTTTTCCCCAGAGGAAAACTCTCAAAGGCAAAATTTGATGTGTTTTACAGAAACGAGAAGTACATCTTGAATCCAAGTGACAGATTTCGGCGTCCTCCAAAAGGAGAGATGGCAATTAACGCAATGGAAGTTGAAAGGGGAAGGCACATTCCATAATTTCTGTTCTAGCTCCAGAAGCCGATTTATACATACCAATGGCACTATCAGATTTATTCCAGATGTAACTCCAATGGACCTTAGCAGTAATTCATCTGGTCCCATATCTGCAGATTCATGGGATGAGAGGACTTTGTGGCCTTTGAAGCCACATGGCTTATCAAGGAAAAGCCAATCAGGCATCAGATTCTTAGGTGACAGAGAAAGGCAGTATTGTAACTCAGAAATTAACAGTGCTAGAGAGGGGGGAGCCATCCCATCTCACTGCTGGGAAGAAATGCGACAGAAACCTTGCTGTTGCTGTAGGAAATATCAAAGGCCCTGGTCCCATGCGGTGATTCATCCAGGACATGCCCACAAAGTTGCTTCCAGGGTCACCTTGCAGGATCAGATGTAACCTGAGGGATCACCTCCGTTGGTTTGTGCAATGACTTCAACACCTTTATCACTATGAGATTATTTGATCAGAAAGAGCCAGGAGCCACTAGTGCCATTACACAAACCATATCTTCCAGTCCCAGGCAGGAACCAGGATTTTGTCTCAGCTTGTAGAAAGAAATGCATTGGCCTCTGTGTTCAGACTCAGCACCAGCTCCTCTAGAGCTGAGGGGGCTTGGAGTTCTGTTTCCAATTTGTTTGCGTACAGTATTAATGCTATAATGGTCATATGTTAGCACTTACGATGCTTGACTCCTTAAACTGACTGTACAGTCATTAGCTGATCAAACACACTTCCCAACACATCTGTGACACAGGTGGGTGCTGTATCCTGCTTCCTCTGCAGCGCTGATGGTTTTAGCTACCATTTCTTTCAGGGCTGGTAGTGAAGCTTCTTCAGGCAAAAGCAAATAGCAACACGTGGGCTTCTTTTCTCTGCCCATCTAATATGGCCAAGAGAGATTTCTTCAGCCACAGCTGGACTCCAGCTAAACCTTTTTAAGTCAGGAGCCCAGCACAGCTGCTGGTGATGCTGAGCACTGGTCTGCAAGCTGACTGATAGGCAACACGCAGACATAAGTAGATCTGGAATATGCGTCCTTCTCAAGTTTGCAGAAATCCTTTCTGCACACGTCCGTCCTCTCTCCCTCCCATCCCATGTCTGCCCCTTTGTAACTTCTGATAAAAAGGAGTGTAAACAGTACAAGCTGCAGAGCAGCCACAAAGTTAAAAAATAATAGTAATGGTAGCCTTGCCTGCTTGAACCTCCTTGGGAAATAGTGCAAGAAACAGGGGCTGCAGGCTGTCAAAAAAGCACTTAACTTGGGAAAGTACCATGCAGCTGCAAGCACCAATGGAAACAAGGATGCTAATAAAGTTTCTTCATAAAAAGATAACGCTGAAGGATAAATGCTTCCCTCCTTCTTCCTCAGCCATGTTTTTGAATAATGAAGCTTAAATGACTAGTAGACCAACTTGCACATGAATATGAAGCATTTGAAATGATTATTTCCCATATAATACTCTTTGCACAGTAATGCGTCATGAGTTATTCATGGGGGAGATACAAGTCACAGTGATCAGCAGTAAACGTATTAATAACACACATGCGAAACCCTTTTCTTTCTATTAGAAATAGACAATATTTTATGTCCATCCTGATGTAATGACAGGATGCTTCTCATTTTAAAAATGGATGAGGGAAAAAGGAAAAGGCTTGGAAGAAGCTAGGCGATGTGGGGATGGCAACTTTCAGTGAGACTTGTGCTTCTAAATCCCTTTGGCAATTTAGAAAATTCAGCTTCTGTGGCTACAAGGCCTGATCCTCAGCTGGTGTAGTTTTGCACAACTCCACAGAGTTCAGGGGTAGTATGATAAAGTACACCCACTGAGGATGTGACCTGCAGATTTCAAAGGCAGAAGGTCGGCTATAATCTGATCTCCAGTATGGCACAAGCAATGGGTTCATGAGTGGTTTCTTCAGAGAAGGGTAAAATTTAATTACCCCTCTGTCACTGCACCTTCCTCTCCTTCCCCCAGGTTTTGAACAGATTAAAAGATTCATTGCTTGAGGATACAAGGCTGTGGTAAGCACATGGCTGACAGAAGTTTAAAAATGCAACATTGTGCAAAGACTCTCCAAACAGGTGCAAATCTGCTGCTACTGAAGAATTTTACTGACCTCCAAAATCCCTACTTCGATGTCTGCAAGGAAGGGGAGGAGATTCCACCCACTCAGATTTTGTTTAGGGTAGTATTTTCTGAAAAGGTACTCACTTTTAGAACGTCATCTAGATGCATTACTTCTTGGTCCAGGTCCTGAAACTCTTTATACTGCTCTTTATGTGGCTCAAGAGCCAAGAGAAGCCCTTGCAAGGCTTCTTCAATGCTTCCATCGAGATAAGACTTATATCCTTCTGACTCCCCACTAATTGATCCCTCGCACGGCAGCCTCTCTGGGGTCATGGGTGCCTCTGCTGAAGTAAGCCTTTTTACCAGCTGCTTTGTGATGTTGCCCTCATAGGTATCCAGCTCCACAGGCTTGAGCTCTGAACCTTCATCCGTGTCCTGCAGGAGAGACACTGGGACGCTTGTTTCTATGAAGACATGACCGCTCCCAGCATCAGAGATTTTTTGGCAAACTTCAGGAGCTGCCCTTGGGGTGGTCTTGTTCTCAACCACTGCTTCCTCTCCCTGGGACGGCAGGTCCTTCGCCTCAGTGACAGAGTCTCTGCGGGAGTCACTGCTGCTACAGTCCAGGCTTGAGCTCTTGGAGGACTTGAGAGCTTGGTGCTGGGTGGGGGTTGCAGTGATGTCAGGGCTGGAGCTGATGTGAGCAGAAGAGGACTCTGCTGAGTTGGCAGGGGGCACGCGGTCTTCGTAAGGCAGGTCGCCAAAAGTGAAAGAAAGAGGCCGCTTCTCAGTGGTTGCCATTCCATTTTCAAAGACGTCATCTGGCAAATGTGACTAAAAAGATAATAAAGAGAGAAAATGTTTTTCATGCAGCACTGGAAAGAGAAAAAAAATACAGTATGTGCCCCCAAAAGAAAAATGCAAGGAAAAAGATTAAAGAAGCATTCAAGATTTGAGAGATGGGAAAAGTGTTTCAAATCCAACTTCTGCTTTCATCTGGCATGGCTCCTGTTTTCAGCAGAAAAACTGCTGGAAAACATGGGTTCAGCATCTCTCTGGTAAGCAGAGAGGTCTGGCAAGTGAGTCTCAGAACAGAGACCTGAATTCTGCTTGTCCTACCAGATTCCCTTAGACTGCATTTCCAGTGCACTGCTCTAGTTCCCTATGGCATGTCTCTTTTTAATGGGGTAGTACTTAAGCCACGTTGTCTGCATTTTCCTAACTATTATAGATTTCTGATGTATTTATTTTCTGGCTTCTAAAGTAGCAATCCTAAAATTTAATACAGTTTGCTCCAAAAGTTTCTCTAGTGTCATGGCATTTTAATGGTGATATTACTATGTTATTTCTTTTCTCTTGAAAGCATGTTCTGCATGTGGCATGGATATCTCTAATAATTATTGAACATGATTTACACAGGAGTCCTGTTCAACATCAGTTTCTGCTGAAATGAAACAGAAGAATTGTGTGGTGATGTATTGACTAGGACATTGATCTTTCAGGAAGCAAAAACAGCATACATGAACCCCCAAATGATCACAGCATATACATATGTTCATCTCTCTGACTGAATTATGGGGAAAAAACTCTACAGGAGTCATAATATGCCTATCTGACCTACAAATCTTGCTTTTGTTATGTGACCAACTCACAGACATGCACAGCACAGATGAAAGGCAACTACTATTTTGCTGACAATTTGCTGGAAAGAACTGTAGGCATTCACATGTTGGTAAGGCGTACAGGGTCAAAGTATCCAAAACTTGCATCCTTTTTTACCAGCACTATTAGCAGCTTTTCTCCCCTAAACATAATTATACTCAAAGGTTCATTTCTTCTCTCCCTCGACATGGGTATGCTTTTAGCATCTAAAAGTCATGTTACTAGGCAATCAGTGTAGCAGGCAATTTTTAAGAATACCGTGTTGGCTTGTATTCCTGCCCTGATCTCTGCCCACAGATAGTTCGTTTCTGATCATTATCCCTGTAGAAACCAAGAGGAATTTTGATTTAATGCGAGCAGCATGGGCTCACAGTCATGTTCTCCCCTCTAATCAGTCAGCAAAATGAGTGAGTTGCAACAGAGAGCAACACATGAAGCATGCGTGGGAATGGAGATGCCACATGGGGACTGAAAAAATCCTTCACCAAATGAAAACCAGGACTCACATAAAGCTCTAGCCCTGCTTTTGGGCTTAGTCTGAGCGATGGCAGGTCACTAAAAGAGCGACTGCGACGAAGCTTGTCAAAGAAAGTGTCTTGTAGAGCATCTAAGATTGCCAACTTTGGCCTGTCTTGCAGGGGATGCAGCCATTTCTTCAACAGTTAAAGCAAAGAGGGTGTGAGGAAGGGCAATTTAAATGAATGCTTTGTAGCAGAGTACTAAATTACAGGCACGGGATGCAGCACTTGTAAAATTCATATCTGTACAGATGGCATATTCAGTTTATACACAGTCCTGATTAAGCATTCAGAATTTGATTCACGCAAAATGTAGCAGCACCCTGTGAAGATCTTCAGCACAGGGGCAAATTTTAACATGGGATACATTAAAAATACTAGTGCTATAATGGTTGCTTAACTACTGTTACAAAATGAAGACACATTTTATAAAGATTATTCAAGTATATTATAGCAGTCAGGCAAGAAGAATAGGTATGTAGTAATTGGCCACGTAGTTTCAAAGATGCCAGAATCATAGTCACCTTCTTTCAGGATTAGCAGCTAGGAATGCACTTGCTTTGTAAGTATTTGTAAGGGTAACCTGCTAGAACCAGGGGAAAAAAGCTTAAGACATGTAAAGCAATGAAGCATTTTTAGTGTTCAAACTGCTCTAGGGCTTCTCATTACACAAATGTGAAGCTGAACGGAGCTTACAAAGAATGAGTGGTCCTTGAAGGTTGGCGTTTCGGGAGTGCCTTGGCTGTACATGGACATTCTCCTCTGGAGAGCAGATGCCTTGCTCACATTTCCTGTGGATGGGGTCAAGTCTTCCACATCAAAGGGGCTACAGACACACAAGCAGAGGAAAAAAAAAGGTTGTTAGGCTGAGTGAGAACGAATTTCAGGTCTATGGAAAGCGTTTTTGAAAAGGTGGTTTATTAGCACATCAAAACGCAGAGGTAGCAAGTTTTTTAACAGAAGTGTTTAAAAGAAAATGTTAATTAGACAGCAGGCTCAGAAGTGTGGTTTTTTGGTCCTGATAAAAGTGTTCTACTCTCAGAAATCATTTATGTAGCATAGTCTGATGCTATTCTTCTCACATGAAAAGTATTCTTGGATTGGAGTTGCCAAGTGTCACACATACTAATGAGAAAGGTACTCAACTATTAATAGAGCTGTTGTATTATAAAGGAAACCAGTAGCTGTTATTGCTGGCTTCATGTTTATCGCATTACAAGAAACAGCATATAGGAATGTAAAAGTTAAATGCATCAATGCTTCTTTAGAAATGACATTTGCCTATTTCATTAAAACACAGTGAGAATTGGGTTTGAATCATAACGCCATAAGCTTACCTAAGCCGACCGATGCAGGCAGACAATGCTAGGAAATCTCCCACCACCCCCATGGTGTATAAAACCCTTAAAAGCCAGCTTTTAAAGACGGGTCAACTTCTAAACTTGACTATGCTAGTTTAAATCCAAGGCAACTCCACTAAACTTTACATTAATATGAAAAAGAAAATATGAGCACTCAGCTATGTCCCTTTTTTGAGCTTGGGGAAAACAATTGCTTAGGTAACTCTATGATTCATCTCTCATTACTGTATTTCACATCTTGTAATGCCAGTATTTACCAAACCTAATTTAACAGCTGAAACTAGGCACAACCTCATTTGCCACAGGTAACACAGGGAACCTGTGGCTGACCATGAACTATTCCTCATCACGCAAACTCATGCTGCAATTCCTTCCCCATCTGCCTCAGCAGCAAGCAAAATGGAGAGAAGAGACCACACGGATGGATGTATTTCTTTAGCTGAATTTTCAGATGCTTGACCGACTGACCACCTGACCAGCTCTACTTACTACCAGATGATTTCAAGGTTCAGCTTTATTGTGCCAAGGTCGTTAATGTCTACTGCAACCACCTGAGGCCGAGCTGCAAAGAGGTCTTTTGTTTCACAGGTAACACTTCCCACAAGGATGTGAGTAGCAAGTCCCTTAACTTCTGTGACCTGTAAGAGACAAGAACAGTACATCTAGGACCACACAAGGCATTGTAGTCCTTAATTACAAGGCAATGGTTTTGATTTTCTGGCCTAGACTCCTTCCTTGAAAGGCTTCTAAAATATGAATGTGTTTGTTGCATCTTCTTACCTTCGGGGAAAATTCAGATTTATTATTTTTTTAATAAATGCATAGTTGCATATGGTCATGCTTTTATGTTTTATATATGTTTTTATGGGTGTCAGAAGAGAGCAACCGTACTGGCTCAGAGCAAGGGGCTATCAGATCTTGTATTTGGTTTTTTGCAGTGACCACAAGCAGAGCCCAAGGGAAGAGTACGAACAGGGAAAGCATATTGGATGTTCTCCTCTCTAATATTTCTTCAGCAATTGACAATTTTCATGTCACGCAATCTCCTGATGTAGCTGGTCTACTTAGTAATTCCCAAGGGAAACCTATTCTATGTGTGTGACTCCTGAAACTCTGGGGCAATGAGGGGATGGAGCAGTGGTGGAACAACTCTGGTTTAGGAGGAAAAGTTGCTGCTGATTGCTAGGAGTGGCGAAAGTTGTTCTTTCTCTGGGGAACTCCCAGGGCATGGAGCCAGAGGGACTTTCATTAAGAAATTTTGGGAACTGTTGTGCTCTAGGAAGCTGCCAAAAAAGTCAGAGTGGTTTTTCTACGCACCCCTGTCTCACTGTGAGCAGACCTCACAGCGCTGCTACTTCACAGTGTAGCACTGTTGTTCTGAGCAGGGTGAAGGGACTGGACCTCAGGACTGTTCCAGCTTATGCTCAGCTGGTCCTGTGTGTGTTCAGATGAGAGCCCTATGTATTTCTCCAGATCAGCAGATGGTGCTCTCTTATCTGAGCAGTATTTAAAAGCTCATCAGTAGTGGAATTTTTTGATTTGGGATTTTTCATTACTGTTGTTTTCCTGAATACTGTTAACAAACAGGTTTCTAGTGTTCCCTTGCTTTGGTGCAAATAATCTGAGTTGCTGGAGAGCAATGTGAAGCAAGGTTTGTGTTAGTATGGCTATGACGCCAGCCTGGGGAGAGTTAGTACCACCTCTCCCACAGGACTCCCAAACTGCTTACAGTCTTGTAGCATCTAGATTGGACAATACTATAGCAATTCATTCTAGTAGGTGTGTTGGAATGACGGCTCATTTCCAGAGAGTTTAATGATCTGCTGCCGCATTGTTGCTGATGGTGCATGAGAAGGCAGCTTCTTGACACCTGCCTTGCTTGCAGGCAAAGGAGTGAGCATGTGTACCTTAATGGAGATCAGCCCAACAATGAGAGGGAGGAAAACCATTTCTTCTCCATCCCAGCTTTGCTTGCCATTCACTTCTATTTTGCCTTTCAGTTTCCACCGCTGGCGACCGTAACGCATAAAAATCTGAAAAAGAAAAACCCTCATATTTTCTTGAGAAATTTGCTCCCATGATGCACAAATATCAGAAGCAGAATTAGAGAAAGGGTCTAAAGTCGGTTAGAAAAGTGAGCAGCGTAGGTGCTGCCCTTCTGCTTCCTATTGAGCCAGAAGGAAAAGGTCTATCCTGCAGCATCTCTGCCTCTCAGCTCTCCTAATCGGCCTTCCGGCAATGTACCCATCCCCTCAGCTTTCACCCTCAGGTAAATAGATGACTCATAACAAAGAAACTGCAGTAGTTTTCACTTTATTTACAGGCAGAGCAGCAGTGGCAGGGAGGAGGGGGAGAGAGACTTGGGATGAAAACCCCTGTGCCCTGCCCCACCCCTAAAATCTATAGCTTGCTGGATCTGCAGCTTTGCCAGGCAGGGGAGAGGGTAGGTGAGCTTTTGGCCTTCCCAATCAGAGGCCTCCCCAGCTGCGAGAGTTTGGCCAGCTGGTGATGGAAATGAGTGAGACCCACAGTGCAGTAACACAGTTTGAAGCGTTAAGAGCAGCAAGCCTGCTTTGGGCTGCAGGGCTGGCTGGGACAGACCTGCACCAGTTAACTAATCAGCCCTGCAGAGGAAGAACATGCTGCTTGCAGGCATGAGAGCAGCAGGAGAGATTTGTCACAGGGAATGAGAGTTGGAAACAAATTAATTGATAATCAAGAATGCTGGTACAGGTTAGAGGGATCCGTTATCAAGCCACTGTGAATTTCTTGCAGGGTTAGCTCTCTTCTGGATAGAGCATGAGGCTTTTATTTTAATCCATCTCTAATTAACCTGCTCTTGATGTTCTCTACTGGAACACTGCAGTGACCAGAGGTCCTGATGCAGCCAGCAACATCTGGGTCTCAAGAAATCGTTATTCTGTGTCTTTCTGCTACTCTGCTTGATGAGGAAGTAAAGCCTAAGCATCCAGTAAAGGACTGCTTGCAATGATGTGTTCAATTTGCACTGCGTGCATGGGATGTGGCATATGATTTTTTTTCCAGGGGAATTAGAAGTGTTTGTCACAAATAAGATTTTCAAAAGTTTAAAAAACCACCAAAGCTTGTAGTTCTTCAAATAGCCATCATCCAGTGCGCTGAATATAATTTTCAGGTCTTCTGACAGAGACCTTGACAAAGGCAGACACAGAGAACTACAAGGTTTTTCAGAGCAAATACAGGAAAAATAATAGGTGTTTCTTGGGGTGCTGATGTGAAAAGGCTCTATTCATCACAATGTAAAAAGCAACAGAAATCTGTCTTCCTTATGATTTTTTTGCTATTAACTAAACCGTAAACCAACGCAGACGTACCTCGTATTGATCTCCTGGGCAGAGCCGAGCGAAGCCAGCCAGACCTGAGAAGGAAAGACACGGAGGGGCTGTGGGAGAGCCTCAGCTGCTAGGCGCAAGGGTGTCTGACAGCGGGGTGCAGTGGGGCGCCCAGGGCCGACGCTGCTGTGCTTGGGCAGGAGCAGGGGGCAGCCCCCCGCAGCCAGCACGGCTGCTCTGCTGGGGCCCGCCGGGACCTGTTCTTAAATGCCCTCTTACTGCTGCCTCCGCATCCTACAAGCCAAGACTAACCCCAGCCCCTCACCCCCATTTAATTTTCTTTCTTTTTGCTTTCTTTTTTTTTGGTATAAAATTCATTCGGTTGTGCTTTTTTGCATATGAAAGATTTGTACTTTCCAGCTTTTTTTCCTACAAGAGCTCTAAGTTTCCTTTTATATAATAATTATAGAAAAAGTAGAAACAGCTTCCTGATGTCATCTGGCTTCAGAAACTCAGTTTAACACCCTTACTATCATGAGGTGTAGGCGAACTGCTGATTACCATGTAATGCTTGCTGCTTAACACTAATCAGACCAAGCTATACATTATAACACAGATTGCTTTTTAGTACATCTTAATAGAGACACAGCAAGTGCGAGGGGCTCCTTCTGCCTGGCGTTTCCATAATGTTATCATTCCCATACCATCCGAGTGTCTTTCAATAATAAGTACATCACAAAGCATGACTGACATTTGTAATAGGAGATTTATCCCATTTTTCCCAAGAGGGGGAGAAGCAGTGCAGCAAAGCACTTGTGGTATACGTTTGCTTGATTCTTTTTTTTAAAGGTAGGACATGATGATGCTATTTCTATATTGAGACTGTGCATATGAAATGGAAGTTTCTTGAGGGGCCATGCTGAAATACCAGGGAAGTTACCATCCCTCTCCTGGCCCTGTGACTTGCTCTTCTACAGCATTCAGCTGGTTGTTTTTCATTAATTTAACCATCTTCCTCCAAAGAGGAACTTCTCCTTTCTCACAGATCTCCTCAGTAGGTAGCTATTGCATTTGTTTTAGTATAAAAATTTACCCAGCCTTGCCTGGGTAAGCCTAAAACTATGCCTCTAGTGTTGCAACGCCCAAAGAAAACATCTTGAGGACACACACAAAGCCTGTGGCAGAGAAAGGAATGAACTTGCTGGGGTCTTTTATCCTAAAATGCCATGACTGAACATATATGGGTGTGTTGAAATCAAGGTAAGTATGATGAACCCTAGTGTTGGCTTTCTTTACTGGGCTGAATTAGTCTTGCTAGCTGGACTGTAGGAGCAACTAGATCCCTGCAGGCAGTCATGGCCTGTCCCTGTGGTCTGCTGATTCTCCTCTTCCATTTCTTTCACCAGAAAAGTTTTCTTCGCTCATCTTGCTGTTTAGCAGAACAGAGAGGCCCTTGCACAGAGCTCATATTACCGATTCCTTTCTAATTTATTTACTGTTTATAAATAATTTAAGCTTACTAACACTCCACTGCTGCTTCTCTCTCCCCAGGCATGCTTTTATAAGTGAATTTGATCTCTGCTGGGACATACAACTGAAAGTATCTGAGGAAAATAAAAGGTCCTCTCTTTGCTCAGTGGATGGGGTGGGAGCATGGGGAAACACAGCTTAAAACTCGAAATGGACGTTGTCCAGAGTCGAGGTTCTGTGCACGGTGACTGGCCCAACCAGGCTGGTCAAGTCTCTTCAGTCTGATGAAGAGGGGGCTAAGCACTGACTTGATTACAGGAGGTAAGTACATTCATAGGAAACAACTTTTTGGTAACTGAATGGCTTTGGGGGACTAAACTCATGGCAGGTGTCAACGGCTCTATTGTAGCATTTCAAATATCACACCTTTGTAAAAGCACTGGGCTTGTAATACACATGGAGGGAGAGATTGCCCTGGGGTGTCAGCACAGGTAATTAGGGAATAGGGTCATCATGTGGCTGTGGTAAGGCAGCAGGGCCACCTGAAGTTCATACAGCATGTACAGCTTTGCTCATGTGCAGGATGCTGGACGTGTGACTGTGGTTGCTGGTGCTGGGCTCCATGTTGCAGAGCCCCTGGTGCATCAGGCCAGTGTATTGCTCTCCCTGTGTCAAACGGCTGGGCATTTCACCTCCTGCTGTCCAGACACTTCCAATAGGTATAGGGGCACTTCCCTATACATCATAACAGGACACACAGATTCCATACAGGAACTTCTAAATTTCCATGCTGGGTTTCCCTGTTTAATTTCAACAGCTGATTAATCCTGAGCAGTAATCTAAGCCTGCTGGCAAGTTTATTATCTTTATTCTGAAAAATGATTAGGCTTTATTTTTAAAATATCAGTCACAAAAACACAGTGTGAGTCCCCTGCTTCCTGACAGCACTGTGTAGGTTGGCTTGCTTTCAGTGTAAGTGACAAAGGGCACAAAATAAAAATAACTTTCACTGGAATGGCTAGAACAGATAAGCTTTAGGGAGAGGAATGCTTTGATTTTAAATTAGATCCTAAAGTTAGCTGGATATGCTGCAATATAACATAAGGGGGAAGCTTGCTGCGTGATCTGTAGGCTTTTGTGCTAGAGTTGTTGTAAGCTTTAGCAAGAGCAACGGCTGGATTGTCCCATTGGATTCCTACTCCTAGGGAAAACTATCTAGATAGAAATCTTAGATGTCCTAATTAGAGAATACTTAATGATATAGCATTTCTCTCTGCTGTTTTCTAATCTGGGCTTCTTTATGTTATGAGAACTGTGTTTAGAAGTGGCTGTTTGTGGTTTATGCTCTGCTCCTGCTTGTGAGTGCAGCACCTGCCTTCTTGACAGCCCTTGAGCTTTGCTGGTGCATACCAAAGAGAAGGGGCCAGACCTTTTCAGCCCAGCCATTTGTGATGCCATGACACCTTCTGTAACATGCCCTGCTGTCAGGACTGTGCATTGCACTGCACTTACAGCAAGTAAGGAAACGCTCCGAGGGACCTGGCCTGATGCAATTCCTTTTCTACGCTGCGTGATCTCATGTTTCCTTCAGCA
This sequence comes from Athene noctua, assembly GCF_965140245.1. Lineage (NCBI taxonomy): Eukaryota > Metazoa > Chordata > Aves > Strigiformes > Strigidae > Athene > Athene noctua. The sequence continues at coordinate 66,075,224 of NC_134038.1, forward strand.
CACCTACACTGTGGTTCTGCTGTGGGTTTTCATAGAGAAATATCTGGCTCAGGCTCTGCATGTCCACGTTGTAACTTTACGTCTAAGCTACTGAAAAGGCAGTCAAAGATGCAAACAGTGTCGTCTTTAAAACCTGAGGTTTGGTGCTGTGGGATGGAGCTAAGAGAACAATAATAGCTGCTGCGTTTGTTTTCTCTACTATGCAAGCCTGGAGTAACTATTTCAGCTTGATCTAAGCTAGATCGTGTCTTGTGCACTGCAACCCCTGGACACAACTAACTCACAGCTGTGATAGGGCAGGCAAAAGCAAAACCCTGTATGAGATTTGTGAATTCTAAAAACTCCACCAGCAATACAATGGGTTTTCTAAATGGGTGAGATTTCAAGTGAAGAATTAAGAGCCCACAAATGTTTAGATGCTAATTTTGCTTTATAGAACTATTTTCATGCCAGTGATTGAAGATCTGAAAAAGATATCCCCCTGCAATCTCTTCAAGACATTTAGTCTTCAAGAAGTAACAGCATTAACAATACCTAGTGATTCACCGAGTCTTTAGGTAAAACTGACTCCATTGTATTCAAATCCATAAAGTCCCTCCCGTCATAAAGACAAGGAAGAAAACTTAGAGGTGAATGTTACCACTGAGTTATCTAGGTGTTTAAATGATAAACTAGCCCCAGGTCTTTGCTTTTTTACATTTGTTCAAAAATAGTAGTAGTCAGAATCAGCAAAAGTAAGTGACTTAGAAACAGCTGATGTCAAATTAAGAAACTATTTAGAACTTCAGCTCCACAGGCATTCACATAATCTCCCCGTCATCTTCTTGAAGGATAATGGAAATAAGAGGCAAAAGGTACAGCAGCCTTGGAAATTGAATTGCTTTGGCTGTTGGGAGGAGTGTTTGTGGGAGGTAATTAGCCTTGAAATCAAGAAGCAGCATCTCAGAAAATCTCTCTGTAAGTTTTGAAGTTCCTGGCTCTGTGATCTTTTCCACTTGGCAGAGGTCTAAGTTGGGGGGGTTGAAGGGGCAGCAATGGGTGCAGTGGGGGAAAAACACACCTATCATAAATACGCGTCACAGTAGCATGTCTCGATGCCCTCACTAACGTTCACAGAGACTGCTACTGTTCAGGGGGAAAGAAGGGAAAGGTGAAAAGGCAATTACCTTTCATCTTGATGCAAAACTCCCCCAATAGGTTTTCCAGTTCTGCTTCTATAGTACACATGTTCTGCGTTGGAAAAGAGAATAGTGAGATCAGACAAACCCTCCTGATGCTTTTTTTTTAAAGGTCTCTTTGGAAAGAGAAATTTCTGCTATGCAGCTGAAAGATATTTTGCAATAAAGTCAATCTGCCAGAGCCAGCCCTGCTGTTTAGCTAGGTCTGGCCCTAAAAATGGCAGCTATGCCTGCTCACGCTGAAGCTGAATGTAACCCCGTGCCCTTCTTCTGTGGATTGCACTGTAATCCTCCCATTGGCACAGGGCAGTTGTGACCCTTGAAGTGTAACCTGGTCCCTCTTCCAATCCTCTCCAGTCAGGACATGTGCCAGCAGCAGCTCCCTGTCAGAGTGGCTCTCAGCCTGTTTTTAATCTCTCAAGAAATGTGGACCACATTAAGAAAAAAAATGACTGTGGGAGACAGGTACCGGAACCTTTCCAGTTCTTCCTTCAGATTTTAGAAGGATGTTACAGCTTGTGTGCTGGGGTGTTTGTGGCACTATTAGATCCTTCTTCATCTACTACCTGTTTAATAAAACAGATGCTGATTGCAGCAAGTAAAACAGGGTAAAATGCACCAGATGTCTGTATACACATGGGTTCCAGCCAACCTGCCATCCCGAAATCTGAAGGGTGGGGAGGACAAAGTTAGCATATATGTAGGTTTGGGGCATATTTCTGTTGTTTTCTTGTGCAGCAGTTCCTGGGTATAACCCTGCTCTCACAAAGCATAAACATTATTATTTCACGGAACTCTTTGGGCCCATGTCACCTATCTCTCTGTAAGCCATCAGGTACTCATTTGAAGACAAACAAAGAAATAATCATTTCTCTTTGCTGATTTTGCTTTTAATTCTTTTATCCGGATGAAATTCTCCCTGAAATCAGTGGCGAAGTTCCCATGGCCCTCAAACAGTGTGAGAGTAAAAAGACTGAACTGATGAGAATGTACCTCCGTGTACTCCTTGTAACTCCTGTTGATCTCTGTTAAACTCTCTCGAGCCGCTTTGCTGGCAGGAGACATTGCAAAAGCTTGCTTCATTTTGCTGGCACCATCACAGAGACGTCTTTGGATACAATAGGCTTCATAAAGCTCATCCACCTAGTGGGAACAATGAGGGTGTCTTGAAAAAAACCCAAGAAAACCCAACAAAATAAAGCCAACAAACAATGAAGTCATTTGCATTACAAGGAAACGCAGCCAAACTCTTAGATCCAGTGGAGGGGCTGAGCAATGAAGCTGTGATACTGTTACAGTCTATGAAAAAGAAACACAAGATACACAAGATAAAAATAACTTCCACTGTAAAAATCTCATCACAGCAACACTAGGTGCTGCCAGCAATTCACCTTCTTGCCTTGCATGCCTTTAACCATTGCTACTCCCTTCCCCCCCCCAACCCTGTCTGGGTTATGTACAATCGTAAGGGAAGGGCAGGTATGCAGCAAGCTTCTCAAATGTATCGGTGTGGAAGGACTCTTTCAAAGGCAACTGCAATATCCACACTGCCAAATGGGACTGGATGTGTTAAATGGCACATTTAACAGGGCCAGCAATGTCTTCTGTATTGCTAACGTCAGCTGTGGATTGAGGCTGTTGCAATATTTGACTAATAGGTAGTATTGGAAGCAGGGAGTGATTTTTTTTAATTCTCACTGCCCATCCTCCAGAAACTGGTAGTCATAGTCAGAATCAGCACAAGTAAAGGGCTTAGAAACAGCTGATATCAAATTAAGAAAGTGTTTTGAACTTTAGCGCCCCCCCCCCCCCCCCCCCCCAGGCATTCACATAATTTCCTGGTCATCTTCTTAAACTCCTCTAGCATGAATTAGGCACCCAACATTTTGTAAGCACTCTGGAAGTTTTATAAAACCTAGTCACACAGTGTTTAAAGTGTCACCTGGATGTAGCTTCAGAGTGCAATGGATTTACATGTCTCATGCTTTGGTTTCCCTTTTCCCTCTTATCCCTGTACTGAATGTATACGTTTATTCCATCTGACCTGTTTGGTAGAAGTCTACAGTGGTATAGCTGGTGCGTACATATGTATATATACCAACTATGTGTAGTGATATATATTTATATAAACTTAATCTGCCAGATACGAAGATGTAAGTTTTCTAACCTGACCTTATAAAGGTGAGGAGAAGGATAGGAATAGAAGATGTCTCTTCCTTCTGCTTCTAATATCCCTCCTAAGATAGGGTGATATTTGGTTTTTACTTAGAATAACTTTTTTCCTTTGTTATCTCTGACATCAAGTGATTGCCCTGTACCCCATGGTGCTTGTTACTCAGTAGTGATTTTTCACAGCCTAATTTCTATGAAAGCATCCAGCACCTTGGCCCCCTCAGTCTATAACTTTATGCTGCTGCATTAGAGATGAGCCTGATGTGACAATCCAGGCATGTTCCAAATCTCATTTTCCAAGCCTGATTAACCTCTAACAAAAAGTACTGTTGCTTGTTTGTTTGGAAAGGGACAGGTCTTCCTGACAGCTTCAAAGCCTCAGGTCGACTTGTACAAGGCCAACTTGGATTCCTGATGGCCAAAACCCCTGACTTGAGAGATCTCTAACCAAAACAGGGACTGTTTTGCAAAGTGAGAGTTCAGCAAAGAGAAATGGAGGCACAGGTAGCATTTTGCCATTTCAAAGTTACAAAAAAAGCTTCTTGGAGTCACATCCACTTCTATTTCTCTTGCGAGTCAGAAAGCTAAAGACAGCTACTATAAATAGCTGTCACTTGGTATTTACTTCTGCTATCAGGGTGAAGTGTTAACCCGGGGTTGATGTCCTGCCCTTGCCCATGCAAGTGTGGCTAGGGCATGTTCATCTGCCCCGCTAAATACTTGGGGTCTGCTGCCACGCATCCCGTTCTCCTCATTGTGGTTCCTGTACAGAGCAATGATGGGTAGATGGCAGAAGGCATCGCTGCTGCCCTGATTTGGTACAGCTGAAAAAGACCTTCTTTATCATTAGAGACAAATATTTATTTACCTGTCCAAGCCTGTAAGCTTTAACAGAGCACAGCTCCGTTCCTTTTGTCTCTGTTGCTGTGGGTTACAGAAAGTGAACTAATGTACTCGGCAAGCCTGAGTAATACTGACCAGCGTTACCTCTTGCGTTTGGTGCTTTTCAGGCCTATTATAATCCCAGAAACCATTAGCTCTGAGCAGGATGGAGTGGGAAGGACTTGAATGGAAATGTTCTTTCAGCATTAATTTTGCCATTCATGTTGCCAGCAAGAGAGAAGGTGGTTTGGGGAACAAAATTTCAGTCTATCGCCTTATGATTTAGGTATTTTTTTTCAGCTCCAAGAGTAAGAGAAGACTGAAATTAAAAGGTTTGGATGGGTTGTCATAATTGGAACACTTCAAGCTGTGCAAACGCTTTTCAAATGACTCTCAAAAGACATTTCATCCATCAAAAATAATTCATTCTTTTGTCAGGCTCAGAAAAGCAACTAATCGCTAGCAGATATGTTTATAACTAAGAGAACACACGACATGGATTTTGTCCAGCTCTAAAATGTATTAGTATAAATCACAAGTACCTCTACTGAATATTCTCACGGATGTAATGAAGTGGATGTGGGCCCCAAACCATGCAGCAAAAGCATTAGCACTGAAATCCAGGAATAAATCCAATCTAGCTGCTGCATACAGTAGAGACAACTGCTGAATTAAATTACTTTCAGATGCAACTCTCTTTCTACCTATAGTTTAACAATAAGCATGCAATGAGATAGATTTTTCCCAGCAAGCACCTGACCCTATGTTCTCTCTGTACCTAAAAGCAGGTGGGAGTGTCTCCAGGCACGGCTGGACCTCGGGGGCTACAAACCACATGACAACCCTTTCTTTGGCTCCAACCACCAGCCCATCACAGCAAAAATACTGAATCTGGGAGAGGCTTCGTCAAGGCGACCTCCCTGGTGCAGGGGTGTAACAGGAGGCCAAGGGTTTGTTTTCCTAATAACATAGGAGCAGATGCAGAAGAAAGATGATAGGAGTGCTCATTACCTTGCTAATGTGGAACTCCAGCCTTCTCATGTATCTTTCAACCGCCTTGATTTGCTGAAGGAAAGGAAGAGGCAGAGGGTGAGGCACATTTAAATAAATCAGTAAGACACTACCATGCTAGCTCTGCTTGGGTCTTCGGGTCCCCGTGAGGTTGAGAAACTCCTCCTTAAAACACGCAGGGTTTCATTGCCCGTGAATCTGGAATTAGCTGTCTCACCTTACTACCATTAATCTGCTGCTGAAAATGGAGCTCACTGACTCACGTACTTAATATATTTTTAAACAAACAAACAAAAAAAATCTTTGCTGGGATTTCCCTAGTTTTTTGAATTCTTAAAAAACAAATCAGAACTTTTTTAGCCCAAAATACTTTGAAAACCTGTATTAAAATTGATTGGGGTTTGTATTTCAAAATCCATTCTCTTCCTCAGCAAACTGTTTTTGACAGCAAAACCAAGCTTGGCATTTTGACTGAAAAAAAGCCAAACTTCTTCAGGAAACATTTTTGAAAGCTTTCCTTTTGTTTCACTCAAATTTTCCTGCAGGGAAAATATTTTAAATTTTTCAGTTTTTCCTTCCCCAGAACTGGCAGGAGCAGGGGTGAGCCAGGGCTTGACCCAGCTCCAACAGGCACTCCGGTGCCCCTGCCAGCCTCCCACCCGCCGAGAGCTGGCAGGGCAAAGTTACACAGGGCGATGGATTTAACTGCTGGCAGCTGACAGAAATAGGTCTCACTCCTCTGCCTCCCTCCTCCCCTGACAGGGGTCTGCCTCCTTCCCTGTGACTAGTCCAGAGCCAGTTTAACTCAACAGACCCCAGGAAAGGGCTGATGGGGTAAGTTTGATGCTGGGTTAGTGAGCACAGCTTGCTGGTGGAGCTGCCTGGCAAGTACCAGAGCCCCTGGGAAGAAGAGGGGAGTGGGACTTCCTCCTTTGCGAATGCAAATTGTCAGATAACTTCTTCAATGGCAGTGACCTGGGTAGTATGGTCTGGCTGAGAGGCTTCCCATGCCAGCTCCGTACACCGTACAGATACTAGCGCTTGCTTGCAAAACCAGTCTCAAAGGGAGTAACGTACCTTATCTAAATCATACAGGACTCCCTGCAACAGAAGATATGAAACTGTGATTAATTTTGCAACATAGTAGCACCACGAGAAAGTAGTGTTTGTTAGTCAACAGAAATCACAAACAAGGCCAGGTCTGGAAGGGAAGAAGAGCATCAGTGAAAGTTCTCTGTATCCTGCTCCCACCCCCTGGCTGCTACAGCACCTCAAGAAGGTTACTGTGCATCTGCACAATGAAAAAACATGACACGTACCAGGCGTGAGTTTCTTTTCATGTCTTTTAACTGAGTAGTCAACTTATCCAGCTCTGTCTGGTGAACTTCCAGATACTCACTGCAAACACAAACCAGAGAAGGGATGCATGAGCTCTGCAGCACATACCGAGCTGGCTGCTGACCATCCTAAAAGAAAATCTGTGCCACAAATGGCTTTCCTCATTAGGTGTGTTTTCAGACAAAAATTCATTTCCATTGATCTGTCTTAAAAGCAGCTCCCTACTGCCTTTTTGGGAGCCATTTATTTCACTATGTGTAAGAGCTCAGTGGTCTCCTTTGCTGAACAACAGTTTCAAGTAAGCCAATCTGCTGCTTAGTTTATGGACTGATGCTTTCCAGCCACTGCCCTTGTATCTGGCTGGTAAAAGCCCTGTTATCATCTGGTAAGTTATCTTAAAGGTGATACAAGCCTCTGATAGGAAATTTGGAGGAAAAAAAATCTGATGTTGAAATCCCAACCTTTTGGAGCTTTCCTAGCAATTTGAGTGGACTTTGTCCCCTGTACTCCTGTTTCCCATACAAATATTTCAGATCCTAACTGTTACAATCCAGGCTCCAGTAGCTGTATGTTCCCCTCCTATGATTAAGGATCCCTGTTCTGTGATACGTTTCTCTAGGATCTAAAATGTCACAGAAAGCTTCAATCAACAGGCAGAAAAAAAGACTCTTACTCCAGGCCATTCTTCAGGGCTCGGTAGACCTCTTCCATCCTTTTCGGCTGAGGCTCTTTGGGTGTGGTGCTGTTCTTATGGCCCAAATTATGCATTTTCTTCACCTTCGCTTGGGGCTTCTTGAGTGCAGAGGAATTTTCAATAAAGGAGTTACACCTGCAAAAAGAACATTCAAGAGGAGGAAACCCCTATAAATCATAATGATCTCAAAGGAGTGTAGCTTGAAGAAATCTTCTGATACTATCTCTGCTAGCAGAAACGAATCTGCTTCTGTGCCTGCCAGTTAAGGGACTGCATTTGTTTACAGGTTAAGAGGTCTCAGCAGTCTGGGACATGTGCTGTCAGCTTTTGATGTGCCAGTTGCCTTGCTGAGATATGAATACTGGTCTGGAAGAGCCAGGCTGAGTCTGAGGCTCATGAGATGTTTCTCTCTCTGTCTTATATCATGCCTGTTCTGCCTCACGTTGCTCAGCCACAGCCATAAAGGGGCTGAGCTACATACAGGTGTTAAAAACAAAGGGCAGCCCAGATAGTCTCAGGCGTTAAGCCTGGGGGCTCCTAAGGAAGATTTGGGCTCAGTTAAGAGCATGTCTAGAGGACAGCATCATGCTGCTGGTCCTGAACATGGACCACAGGTAGCTCTGTAGAGCAACAGGATAGTTGTGCTGCACACAGGAGCTTCTCTGGTGACTCTGCTGGAGCTAGGTCAGCATCTAACAACCATCACTGACTTGAGCTGACAATGGGAGGCAACCCTTTGCCTGCAATTCCTCCTCAATTGCTAACTGGTGGTCTGGCACTAAGATACTTTACACAAGTTAAAATTAATTGTGAAGTAGCCTCTGGAGGCATCAGGGACTTGATTTGCTAAGTCTCTGACTCAGACCCCCAAGCCCTGTCTAACTAAAGGGCTGTGCCAGGAAAGGCTCTGCAGCCGAGGTCTGCCCTGTCTCCGGCGGGACATGAAGGCAGCCCTGAAAGGGAAACGGAATTGTTTTGAATTCACAGCAGCGTGGCAATGAGAAAACTGTCTTCTAGGTAGCAACGGTCTTAAATTGGGAGTGGTGGGCAGTGTATCATGTTCCCGCACATCTCACATGTTGAAAAGATCACTGCATAAGTTAGTAAATTAAAATGATTCTCTGAAATTCTCTCACAGCTCTGAGACATGTGAGGAAGCCTTGCATTAATGGGGAAGAGGCAAACAGGCGCTTGGTAGCTAAAGCAGAGAGTAACAGCTTAATTACACAAACAAGAGACACAGAGAGTGCAGAAGACGTTTTTCAGCAGAGAGAATGCAGTCCTCTCTCGCCTCTTTTCCACCTTCGCCCTCCCTTAGGGCCTGATGAGGAAATTCCCCTTAGAGAGCACAGTACTTGCCTGGACCGTCTCTCCTGAAGCCCGCTGAAGCCAGCAAAGGACTGGCTTCTAATAATCCCATTAGGACCTCCTGGAGAGAATGAATGCGATCCTATTGACATGATTTCGGGGAGCCGGTAAGATATTCCTGAAAAACAACAGAAAGCAGGTCAGTGATGATGATGGGTAAGAGGCAGGCAGTGAGGCCAGGGCTGCCTGGTGCCCATCAGACATGCTGAAGGGTAACTGAATCCCACAAGTGGCAGTGAGCCAGGGCACAAATCTGTTTGCATTGCCAAATCATCCTACCTCAAAAATAAGACAGTCCTATTTTCCATTCTGACTTACAGCCCAGGGTCTACTGAAAATGTGCCAGAGACACAAAGTGGGTCTGGATGTGAGACTAGAAACCAGATGCTTCAGAGTGCTAATCTCAATGCTGTCCCCAACTTCTGCCATGCCCGGCATGCTTCTTCCCCAGCCCTGACATCCCCATGTGCTACATCAGGGTGTCCTGGAGATTATTTCGGGAGTGTGCAGAGCTCATCAGGCGCTCTCACAATCACTGTGAAGTGTTATTACGTGTATTAAAATAAAAAAAGAAGGTTAATTCAGCATGAATCAAGTCCTGCAGCTCCCCTTTGATCCTTGCTCATTTTCCCTGTGGCTGTTCCCGCCCGGCCACTGAGAAGGAAGATGCAGTGGGTGTACACGCAGCCATGGCATGCTGTGATGAGAGAGGGATGCTCTCCACCATGATGAGAGGCAAGTAAACAAGCTCCAGGCACTATATGCTCTGCATTTCATGTGATCAGTGGGGTTCAGCACCCCGGGAGGAAGCACTTGCTCTGTCTGTGCTCATTTCCAATGCTTAGCTTGGCATCGGCACCAGACTAAAGTGGTTTCAATCTGCTCATAAATAAATGGCAAACAAGTGCCATGGTTCACAACAGGTCCATCAGCTTGCTGCTGCCACGAGGGGAAAGGGGGATGTCTCCCTCTTCCTTTCCTCCTTGCTCTGCTGTCTTCTGTGTCCCAACTCTGGTGTTCACTGTCCTTGACAGACAATGAAGCAGACTTTTATGCTGCCTCAGTTTTGTGCTGCTCTGGTGAGATGAATGGCCTCACCAAGCCATCTGAGGAGCACCACAGTCAGCTGAGGCCAGGCAGCAGAGCAGGGAGCAGGAGGGGAAGGGGGATGCTGGAGAAGGGGGCACTGGTCCTTAGGTGCTGCCAAGGACTGCCTTCTCTGTCTCGCAGGACCCATCTCTCACCGCCTCCTTCCTTCCTGGGGTGCCAACACAGCTGCTAATGCCGTTGTACTGTGAAATGAATCGAGAAACTAGGCCAGCTTAAAAATAACCTGACTAAAAATGAAAAAAAGATTTTTTTTTTCATTTTTAAAAGCTGGACCCAGCCTGCCGAGGGGTGAGTTTGGTTGCTGTAGCCAATGATGATGAAGCTTGATGGAGCTGATGCTCTGTGAAACCATGACCTATGGCGCTGAGGGGCTTGACAGTGAGTTTAAACCACCCTCTCATCCCCACAGATGGGAAATGATCATGAGCACCCAAAAAAGCAGCCACTTCTGAAGACCAGAGATTTGCAATGTAAGACCTCACAACTGATAAATATTAAAGGTAAGTACCAGAGCTGCAAGGTGCCTGCACAGCAAACACTCAATGGAGAAAGCAAACACATGGGGAGACATTGTGTACTATCCAGTTATTTGTAGTGCTAAGCTGGGCAAATACTCTTTGAGGTGGCAGTAGGTGCCATGGCAAGCTACTGCTTCTCTGTGGAGAGGACTGCACTGCCCTTCCTAGGGAATGCTGCTTTGTCAGGAATATTTCTGCAAGAGCTCTGCCAGAAATACTTCTTCCAGTCCCAGCATCGCCAGCGCTGTTGGTGATGTGAAATTTTCTCTATTGCATGACCAAAACTGCATAAATCTGTATGTATTGGAAGCAAGTGCTTCACTCTGTGACTGGACAGCCCTCAGAGATACCATCTGGTCTGCAATTAAGGTGAGTTTTCTCCTCCACTCTGGCCAGCAGATAATGGTGCTCCATCATTCTTGTCCCTGGCTGAGCTCAGACGCAGTGAGGATAAACCCTTTGGATAGAGAAGTTGCTCTCAGGCAGACCAGGGCTGTGAGCACCTGCACTGGGCAGAAACCCACGGCCAGGAGAGACGGAGGAAAGGGAGAGGGTGGGAGCAGGAGGGGCTCAGGAGCAACCGCTCCTGGCAAGCTCAGGAAAAACCACAGTGAGCATGAGCTTTGGCTAACTTGCACAGGGAGAAATACGCTCCAGCCATGGACAGAGATACTTGAGTCTTTGGTCAAGGAGAGCCCAGATTTGTCCCTCCACTCACCTCTGGCTCCTTAAGTCTCTCAGCACACCTCTGTAGGGCTGAGTTGTGCTCAGGCTTGCTGATACCCAGCACTTGGCAGAAGACACTTCACAGCTTCCAGGGTCAAACTCGCATCCCTGCAGATGGTACAGCACCCACCGGTGCCAGCTGACGTCTAACACTTCAAATCCTATCAAGAACCAGCTCCCAAGAGATAAAGCAGAAACCACCCGACGTTTAGGCTGCATGCTGTATGCTCCCATTTGCATACAAAGATTTGCATTAAAAATTGGGTTCAGAGTGCCAGAGAACAGAAAATCTCCTGCAAGTATTCAGCAATAGCATTGTTTGACAGGATGATTAACAACACACTCTGACAGCATCTGGAGACTTTTGAGGGTGGAAGCTAAACAACACTGACAGTCAGAGGAGATTTAACTGTATAAACATCAGCCATTCATCAAAAAATAAGAGGAATAAAACCAAACTTGAAGATGGGTGCTAATCATGACCACATTGGCTATAAAAATGTAATTACTTTAGATTCAAAACTCTTGTCAAAATGCTAACATCATCTACACAATGAGTATCTTCTGTATTAATGTGAACGAAAAGATGAATGGGTTTTGCTCTGAACAGAATCTTTGTGTCCATGTGTGACTGACTGTGTGTAGATACACTGCGTTTCAGTTTTCCTTTGGAGAAACTTAAAAAATTAATAATTTTGGAAAAGGAATTTACTGATTTTTTTTTTTTTATTTTGCTCAAGCACTCGGATGGCTTTGCAATGCTTTAATACCCAAGACTTTCCTCAAGATACTAGAAGGAAGTGTGGAAGAAGTGCAATTGAAATGCAAATTGAAGACCTGCCTGGAGCTTCTGCTTTGCTTTTGCATAAAATGGTCAGAACTCAGAGCCCAGATAGGCTTGTACTCTCTCTATATATATTATATATAATCTTGGTGATTAATGTATGTTTAATTTCTGTACAGAAGAAAACTGTGATAAAAGGAGTTAACAGAGTCAGAAGTAATGAAATCTCACAGTTCTGTTCAGTTACTTTTCAATTCATCAGGTTAGAGGTTGACTCTATTGTACAAACACAATCTGTTCTTAAGATTTAAACTTATATGGCTGACATCTCAGATACTTCCAACTGACCTCACAAAATCACACTAACTCTGCCTAGCAGCAGCAGCCCCTTAGCCCAAATTCACAGAGACGGTGGCTGGATACAGGCACCACGTCAATGGATTATTTATGATACCTACATCTAGCAAATACACTTCGAGCGATGAGCTTTTGTCACACTGCTTTAATACAGTTTGTGGACGGGGATTTATTTTCCTGCCTCTTAAACCATTCACAGAACCTACTTCTGAATTTAATACAGTTGTATTCTGATTATATGCACAGATGTAGCTACAAGTATAATTTCAGTAAGGTTCAGTCCACAAGGACTTACCCAGATCTCTTGCTGTCCTGACCGGTATCCCTACAGATAAACACTAAGGGATTTTAGTGCTACTCCAACGTAGTGATCACGTTTCTAAGTCTGCATTTAGTACTTAATGCTACAGTCTTCCAGATACAGCATACATTTTTCTCTCAGTATAAAGCATATTGCACATCTAAAATGGTATTAAATGCTTTTGAGATTTGAGAGATCCACCTCAGCAGTGGCTGCAATGAGTATGCTGACATTTTAAAATCTATATAGCTAACGAACCACTGATGTTTAATTTGAAAAGTGACCAGTCTGCTTACTGCTAATATAAGCATGAGCTGTGCAGAAACACAATTAATATAATTAGTACTGCCTGTACTAAGTGCATGGCAGTTGAATGATGAGCCCATCAGTAAGTTGAGGGATAAGGTGAAATCCTATCAGTACTCTTTCTCTGCCCTATTCACTGACAGCTTGCAGCAGGGAATGGCAGATAATTGATGATGTCTCTGTCTCCAGGGAAATAAAAGTCCCCTCTCCCAGCTCTCCTTTCAGTCTGGAAATAGAGAAACAGCTGAGCCTGAGCTAATGAGAGGGGAAGGGATCACTGAGCCCATCACTTCCATGGGGCTGACCTCTCTTCATCACTCTCAGCATGGACCTCCACCTCCCATAATGCCAAAATATTTGATAAAGAGTGTGGACTTCAATCTGAACTAAGAGAATGGAAATTCAGTCAGAAACACATCTGCCAAATCTAGACTGACTTTTGCCGGTCCCTTTTTGTTTGCGTTTTCCCAATGATCAATCTGGAGAAGGTATTTTTTGTTCATGACATGATGAGGGGAAGTTGGTTTTGTTAAACATGTGCTAGCAATCCTGTAAAGCTGCAGTAAATATACCGGTGGTGATGATGCTCTTGATTCCTCCTGGTCTCTCCTTGTAGCAGCTATGGTTTTGGCTCTGGGTCTAGTGTTTGCTGTAGGGTGCTAGGAAGCTGTCTGCAGTTGAGGGTTCATGGAATAGAGGCTTTGAGGACACTTTGGGATTATATGTATAAACCTCGATTAAATGGGAGTGTGGGGTAGGACTCAATGACTGAAAGGATCCTTGATAATCCTTTCTTCCTATTATTATTTGTGTGTGTGTGAGACATGTTTCAAGGTGAGATGGTTTGTATGTTGTTCATTCTGCTGATCTGTGGTCTGCAGGCTGTCCACTGAAAATTGATTAGAATTATTCAGGTTAAGGTAAACTGAAGGGGTCTACTAAACTGATGCAAGTGGATGGCTACAGAAGTGAACTGATTCTGTTTTGCATGCTGGAACATTTCTTACCTGCAAACCTGGGGTATGTCTAACAATGTCTTGAATAATGAAAGAAAAGAGTATGTTCTCCTCTGATCTCTGTCAAGGCCTATGTTCTGCTTATCTGACTAGCTGGTCACCTTACAAAGGTAAAAACTTCTAATTGCAATAAAATCATATTTAGGAGTATGCATCTCCAAAAGAATAAATCCAATAAAGGAAGAAACTGATTATACCCTAGAAGTCACGTCCTCTTCCCAGCCAGCCAATTTGTTCTGCTTTGCTCTCATGAACCCAAAAAGCACAATTAAATTCTAAACCCACTCAGGCTCAGTTCAATGCTAAGCTCATTCAGTACACCTTCATCTGGCATCCCTTGTTTCTGCAGCCTAAAGTCTAATCATTTTTAATATTTATTTTCCAACTTCTTCCTTCTGACTTAATTGAATCACCCTGGCAATATGGGGCCAGCATGGCCAGTAGCCCAAATAACCACCTGGAATTTATGGTTTCCATGTTCCCTAGACTCCTAGAAGGCACAGAGGTATGCATCTTGGATGAGATTGTAGACATTCTTGTGGATGGTTTTTTAACATAAAAATTTGACAATAATATATGAGTAAGAGCACTCAGGAGCATTATAAAAACTTTCACAAGAAATTTAATTCTTGCACAAGAGTTTTTACACTTTTAGAACAAAACTGTTAGGCATTAGTGCACAGGCTCATAATTCCTGGATGTGTCGGGAACATTTCTATGGGACAGGATCTCCTGGAAGCACCTACAGAAGGGCGTCTTCTGTTGGTTATTGGATTACATGAATTACAACTTTCATGGCACACTTTATGCTCCCAGTGATTGGGCTGCTCCTTCCTTGTGCAGGGTAGCATTTGCCAGAGTTGTACAGACATGTGAGCTCCATCTGAAGAACTATTCTTGGTTGCCAGAACAAAATCATGTGCATTTGTTCCATCAAAGTCCAAGACTATGAGATATTCCTAAATAGCAGCATATGGCTATACTGACAACCACACTTCCCAAGCCTACATCAGCCGGTGAAAGGCCAGCAGATCTGTGAGCTTCAAATGTTAATTTTAGCATACAGAAAAGCCACGTGGGCTTACCAGCATGGCTGCGAAGAGCAGTATTGCACAGAGAAGGAGCTATAGCCAAGACAGCTCCCTCTCCCTCAAATGGGAGATATGGGAGCACCCAGGTCACACCTGGGTGGGCATCAAAGCCATTGGTAGCCATGTATTCCTGTCCCAGCACAAGGAGGCAAATTCTGCCCCATCACTTGCAGCAACAAGAAACTAAGTTTAACCCACCACAGCTCATTCTGCCCTTGCTGGCAGGCTGAGGTGGGTCTCTTCCCCACTCCCCATTCACATCCAAGTCTCACCACCGACTATCCAGCAGAATCCCTCTGAAGGCTAGTGCTCACTTTCCACTGATGGCATTATCTGCGTCAGTGACACCTGCAATGATTTTTTTCTTTTATTACTCCTATTTCAATACCTTCAGTTTGGGTGGTTTCAGTTTTTACAATGCACAAAGAAGTGTTTATGCAACTCATGCATCTTTTATAGCTCTACTTAAGCCCATAGCTGGGAGCTTTACTTTGTCATGCAGAAACCCCTGTGAGTGAGCACAAGGTGCCATTACCTGTTTCTAATAAATGAAAATGTTAGCTTTGGGTATTTTGGTACTAAATTTAGGTTTTATTTCAAATATTTTTTTTTCCCAAGACTCAATACTAACAGCAAGACTACTCTATGGTCTCATTTCCATAAGAACATTTTTTATGTTGTATGCAAGGACATTTTCAACTCAAATGCTACAGTATTTGGTAGTTCATCACTAGACACCCTGAGCAGAAACACAAATTGTCTACCATCTGGAATAGCTCATGCTGTTTGTTCTGCTCCTCCTATCCAAACTGGATGAAGTACATAAACCAAAAAGCGATAGTAATAGTAAGAAAAAAAGGTAACAGTCCAGGTCAATAGCAAAATGGTTAAGAGTATGTGGCTGTAAATGTATAGTACCTGATACCCGATGCTCCCACCCCAATATAGCTCCATAAATTCAGTAAGCATTGATTGTCTTTCACACCGGTCTAGGTGCCAAAGTCAGTGTGGTGACTTTTAACTTTATCTTTTATTTTCACCGTAAAACATGCCTTTGGCTCTAACTCTCATCACCTCACTAGCACAGAAATAATGGCTGGCGTGGCTAAGGTAAATGCAGCACCCCTTCTGTCTTGTACCGTGATTAGCTTTCTTCCTGCCTTTTTTCTAGCTACTCTTTCACTAGAGCTCTCGGTACACCAGAGCTCTCAGTACATGCCCCATTTCCTCCGCCAGGGAGCCACAAACTGTCCTTTCCTCTGCTTAACCTCTCCTCAGAGAAACACCTCCAGCACTGCTCCTTACCCTTGATATAGCACATGCTGAAAACATAAGAAGAGGGAAATGCAAATGAGTTATTTCACTGTAATAAATCCAAGGAAAATAAATTTGATCCTAAATGGCTCCCGCACACGACAGATGGGTTCATGGTAGATGACCTCCTTTTTTTCAGTTCCAACATTTGTTTTGTGCTGGCAGCTGGCGTGAGCGTGTGCACGAGGCCACGCAGTGCCCTCCCTAATGCCGTTCCCTTACGGCACTAGAAACAGAGAGCAATCATATTCAGCTGGCATTAGTGCAGAGAAGCAAAATTTGGTATGTAACAGTACGTACGAGTGTGGCTGAGGGATCAGAATCTGTTCGTCTAATTAGATTTGACGTTCATTCATTTCAAACCCACTCCGGTACGCAGAGTTATCTTTGATTAGAAGTCAACTCCAATACTACTCATCACTGATGACTATGTCAATTAGATATTTAGTTAAAAACAAAGCCCCCTGTCAGTCAAGTGCCAGCAAATAATCTAAAGAAAAGGCATTTCTGAAAATCAACCGAGAATGATCTTTTTGTGCTTTAAACCCACCTCGCACCAAATCTGTAACAGCAGTTCAGCGTGAGTGACCTGCGCAAGTAATACATCTCGCTGTCATTTTGGCAGCACTATGCAGTAGTAAAGGAGGAAGGCTTTGTGCTGCTCCATTATCCATCCCTATATTAGGGGATAAACTACAAGGAGTGATCTTGTGAGAAGTATTAAGATTAGCAGGGTGCAAAACAGGCTGTGGGAATTACTTACTCTGTCTAGCAGCAGCCTGGCTACTTCTCCACCTCTTTTGGCATGTGCCGATGAACACTGCCTGGTTGACCATACACATTGGGTAGAATTTCAGTTTCTTAGCTCAGATCACAAAAAAGCGAACAACCTATTCTGCACTTTTGCAAGCATGAGCAGTAGGGGAGGCCTGTGAAACCATGAATGGTGCTGGTGGTCTCCCTTGTCCCTTACTGACCATTTGGACGAGCCCATGAGTAAGATCTGAGAACAAGTGGGGTAAGTCAGACCTGATGTCAATAAATACAACTCTGGTGGGAGTCTCTTGACAAAATCCATGATGACTCTGAGCAGTGACCTAAATTTGTGTGTCAAGTTTAAGCAGTAGAGTGGCTTCACTTTCTCAGACTGTGTAAGCGATGAACATAAAAACCTTCTCACTGGCAGGAGAGAAAAGCAACGATCCATTAGTGTTTAATATGAAATCATCTTTAAGAGTGCTGCTTTCTTTTATTTCTTTGCACCAGTATTTCTGCTGTTTACAACCCTCGTTTAATGCAGATGGCAGCAGCACTGGCAAGGACAGCAAGCCAAGGCTACTACCTCTTTGTATCTGCAAGAAAGTAAACGCAGCAAGTAAGCATATGTAGGACAGTTTAGGTAACCAGTGGGATGCTCCAGTGATCAGTTGTTTCGCTTCAACCAAGACAGACAAACTGTAGCTGTACTGGGTATGCACTCCAGGTAGCTCTAATATAAGCATAAGTGAGCCAAATTAAACAAATAAGACAGGCATTTCATCCCTGAAAGGCAAGTAAAACATCACTGTTGTCAAATCCTTTCAGTTGCTAATGAGACACAAACACTTTGCTGCTCCTCTTTAAATATGTGGGATTAGGGTGACTTAAAATGCCTTGGATATTTATATGATCGTTCTATTTCAAGGGGTGTCTTAATGGCACATCGATCACTAAAATATTGTGGAAGATGCATCGCTACATGTTTTAGGACAGGAGATCTTTAAAGCTGGACATTCTTGTCCTAGATGTGAGTACTGCAGCAACAGATTTATTTAATCTTTTTGACACCTCACAAGTGTGGCCATCTTAAGAGCATTGCCATAAAAGTCCTGTGTTACTTAATTTATATTTGGCTATAGCATGTGTCTGAAGCTTTCTTCTAGTACATAGAGTGGTTGAACACTGTCCATGCACAACCAAGAGCGGCTGCGTGCTCTGATGTAACTCTCTTGTCTCTCGGCCTCAGTTCATTTAAATTCAAAACTTGAATCTTGTGCTGAAGAAGATCTTACATATGACTTCTAAAACTTTTATTTAAAATTATGGCAGAGATTATTCTTCTGAATAAAATCTTCTAAATTTTAAAAACTCTCAAAGGCGTAGGAGGCAACAGTGCACATCTAATATCATCAATATCTTAAACTTCCCCCAAACCACCATGATCTTCTCTAGCCAGGATCATTAAAGGAGATATAAAAAGCAGCTGAAAGATATTTCATGCAGGATAAAGGGGTAAAGGGTAAGGGAGGGTCCCTGTTGGAAAACCTTGTCTGATGACCAACAGGGCAGCTGAGCAACACCAGAAAGGTTATTGCTATGTGCAGATGGCCAGGAGGCACAGGTATCCCAGGTCCCTGTCCCCACGCTGATGTTTTACATGGAGTAGTCACAGCCCACCAACGCAAAAAGCAGGACAGCTTTACAGACACACAAGTGTCTACAGAAACCACTTGAAAAAAAAAGTAGAATTTTATGGAGAACTGTTATCCTCGCTGCTGCTTTCTGAAACCACATTTCATTTTAATAGCTATCAAGTTGCTTGGTATAGAAAAGCTGTTCCCTCTTGAAACTGCAAGGGCTTTCTGCTCTTTGGGGCAAAGGAGATTACACTGCCTGAGCAATCGCTCGCTGGCACGGATTTGGCTTGGGCCAGTCAGCGCTCTCCGACACACCAGGCACGGTGCAAGGCAGTGGCGTGGGCCAAGGACCGTTCCCAAAACAGTCTTCATGTGCTTCCCTCTTTTGGAGGGGAGTTTAATGCTACAGATATGGGCTGGTCTATGCCTGTTGTCATTACTGCCTGAGAACAATCCCAAATGCCCACAGTTTACTGTCACAGGCACAGCCAATGCAAACCTGATGAAAACCTTAAATATATAATAAGTGGATCTAGTCAGGTTAAATTGGTAAATTTATTCTGTAGTGAACATTAAAAAAAGAAATCTTGAGTTTAAAACATCCAACACTGCAGCCATGCTATAGGATTAGTTACCATTTGAGTCTTTTAGACACAGAGATACTACAGATAAACCGAGCGTGGACTGAAGAGATCTGACAGCATTTATTGTCGCTGAACTACAAGGTAATTAATTATCCTGCGTAACTTTTCATTGCACAGATTAAGGCAAGACACATCTCGGCACAGCCCCGCTTTTCCATAGTCTGTCATTTAAAGGAAAAACCCACAAGGGCCATCACAGGCTAATGACAGACTTGTCCTCCGCTGCCATCCCACTCTTTTCTCCTTTCCTTCTCTGTTGAGATTTCTGCATTTTCCAATTCAGATCGTAGTAATTGACTGTCATTTCTGGGTATAGGAAAAGGAGGATAGAACGGCTTTATATGATGATGGAAAACTATTCTGCACTTTTGCCAATGGAAGCAATTGTCTTCCTCACCTGGTGGCTGTGTGACATGCCCACAAGAAATACAGTGGCTGCGAAAATCATGCACACAGTGTTTGGTTTATGCTCACATAGGAGCTTGTCACGCTGGATCCACCAGTGCTTTCTCTACTAGGAAGAAGGGACATTATTTTCTTTTTAAGGGTAGTGCCAGGAAAGAATGGGGAAAAAGCAACTCCTTGCTGGATAACTGCAGATGAAAAGCCATCTACCCTTCAGGGAGCTTCTGCTTCCAGCACAGGGTACAGAAATCAAATATACTGCAAACCCTTCCAGTCCAGCACCTGCGTACATGGAAACAAGGCTTTATGGTCCAGCTGCCATCTGGAGAGATGACAGCAATATCTCCCTCTGATCTCAAAGAAAGCAAAACCTTAGTATATGCAGGCAGGATTTTAAGCTGATTATTCTCCAGCCTCAGCTGACGTCTTAGCATTTTTAATATGGCTTCAGTTTGGTTTTGTGTAGCACAGATGACGTAGTAAGCATTTCCAGCCCTTGGTTTTATTAATCTGATCATCTAATAAACCAAACATTCATGTCCGTTTACTTTAGTGAATGTCTACTCTTAGTCACAGGATTTTGTGTATATCTAAGTAGATGTGGGCTGCGAGTGTTACAGTGAATTCAGGAAAAAGCCTCACGGTTCAAAGAGCACCTCACAGTAAATTGCTTCCTATCCCACAATCATAGCTATGCCAGAACCCAAGTCCTTCTTTGAACTAACAAAACGGTATTTTGCAGATGTACTGAACATGACATGGAAAGGGCAGTTAGTCATGCAGGACTTGACACATTATACACTTAATTGAGCAGTGGCATTTTTTCAACAGCATCGTCACCCACAGACGTGCCCGTACAGTTGGGAAAGTACACAAGGATAGCTGTTGCTACCATAATCCTGCAATGCTTGCAGGGATGAGTGGAGAAAAAGATGTCTCCATAGTCGGTGAGACTCCCTGGCCAAAGACTTACTTGCAGGGATGTTACCACACAAAGCTGTAACATACATCCCTACTTCTGTACCACAACGGAAGTTTTAAACCCAAACATTTTTAAATTAAATACCATCAGAGGATGTCCAGTTTCTTAATTATGCAAAAGGTCCTTTCTATCATATTATGCGATTAGAAAATGCTTGTCAGACTTCGAATACAGAGCTACATCGACTGCCCTACCTGCCTGCCTGTAGCAGTACCATGGAGCAGGGCCACCGCCTCAGCCCCAAGCACAAGACCCGCTCCCCAAGACTTCTGAGGCATCTTCAATGGGTGTGTTCACTACAGACCGTATTTTTTATCTGTTTTGCCTCACTCTTCTAGCAGATGCAAGATAAATTCGACAAAGAAAGACAGACTCCGCATTAAGGGACAGATCAAGCCGGTTTGGATGCTCAGACAGATGATAATTTGGGGAAAGAGAAAGGAAGCCGCGGTGCTCAATCTTGCCCCATCTGTTGAACCTCCTGCAGCTATTTGCAGGTGCTTATTTGCCTATCTCCAACAGATTTCACTGTAAATGAGTTCCTTCCTTTGGTCACCCCAATAGAAAGGTTTAAATAGTAATAGATAGGGTCAGTCTAGATTGGTCTTTTGGAGAGGTGAAGGCACAAGCTAAAACCAGAACCTCAGTGATGACTAGACAGATGTTCTCTACTGAAACTGCTTTCTGGAGTTGATGGATGGCTTGAAGTTTTTCCTGTTGGTGACGTTTTCAGGACAAAATCAAGTCTGACAAATCTCTGGGTGTTGTTACTAAATGGGTTTTTTGAATTATGAAAAAAAAATAGTTTCTTTCAGAAGGGATTATCTGAAGCAGATAATAGTGTCACTGAAAGGTTACCAGCAGGCTGCCTGACCTGGGAAGCTCTAGCTGCTGCAGCTAATCGGGCTGTTTGAGGGCTGGGAGAGAGGGCAGGCTGTGAGCAATGGGACAGCAGTAATGAGGTGGCTGGCTCTGCCAGCCAAGGTCAGCTTACTGGAGGCATCAGAGACTGGAGAGCTTCTGATGCTTTAAAAAGGCTGTAAGATAAAATATATTATTGTGACTACTTCATGTGTTGCGCTGGTTCCAGGGAATTGTCAGCTTCAATTTGTTCTTCCCATTGAAAAGAAGAAAGATACTTGCATACTTCTGTGCTAATCCCTCATTTCTTTTGTGCTTGTTAGGGGGTAAAAATTACAGGGATACCCTTGTAACATGAAAACACAGCAGAAAAAGACAACTTTAGAAAAAAAAAAAAAAACAAACAGTTCTTACATCACTTAGAAGACTCGCTTCATATTTAGGCCACTGGGTACAGATTTTGAATGCAAAGACCAAGGCAAGGTCTGTGCTTGTGCTGCCAAAAAGTAATTCAAGAGCACCAAGGAACCTGCTCTTCTCCACACCTTCCAGGGAGCAGGGCAGCATGTACCGGGACCTGCTTTTTGATCACAGATGGGATGGAGCCGGTTCCTGGAGCCTCGCTGGCACTCCCTAATTAACCTGGACATGTTTAGGGAGGGGAGGAATCCTCCTTCTTCCCAACAGCACCAGACCCAACAGCAAAGATACTTGAAAGCTAGAGTTGGAGAGGCAAAACTCAGGGGATTGAATCCAAATCTCCTAGATGCAGACCTGTAGTGATAGAAGTGGTAATGGTTTTAAGCTAAAAGAGGGCAGATTCAGACTCGTTATAAGGAAGAAATTTCTTACAGTGAGGGTGGTGAAACACTGGAACAGGTTGCCCAGAGAAGCTGTAGATGCCCCATCACTGAAAACATTCAAGGTCAAGCTGGAGGGAGCACTGAGCAACCTGATCTAGCTGAAGATGTCCCTGCTCATTGCAGGGCGTTGGACTGGATGATGTTTAAAGGTCCCTTCCAACCCAAACCATTCTATGATTCTATGAAAGTTGAGATAGAACTGCTGCACACTTGCAGTAAAAAAAGAGCTCAAAGTGCTCCGGGAAGCATACAAACAGTGCTCACCCACAGGAGGATGCTCGACCAGGTTTTAGTATGTCAGCTGTCTCCAGGTTGCCAAATGGGGGTAAAACCAGCTCCTGGAGAGGATTACACCACACCTGCTGCTTTTTTTCTCCTGGAAACACCTGCCTGGAGCTGGACTCAGACACCAGCTTTGTGGGATGGGACAGGACAGGAATGAGCCAGTCCTAGCCCTGTCACACAGCCCACCCAGGTGCAGGTAAGCCAGGGATAGGGCAGCATTTGCACCAAGGAGCAGAAACAAAGCTGCTGAGCAGCTGTGGCCACGAAAATACGTGGTTTCTCTTTGATTTGGGGTATGCAGGGAAGGACAGTCCTGGGGCTCAAAGTGAGCTGGCTGCCCAGCCTTAGATAAACCATTCCTGACACTAGGCAAAGAGATATAATATGATCCGGTTTATTGCGTCCAGGATTGGCTCCTGCTGCCGCTCTCCTTCCAGCCCTCTCACAGGGAGCTGGCAAAGCCCATCCCGCTGTTCCTCCTCCAGCTGCCACGCTCCTCTTCGCACAGACTGCCCTCCTGCCTCATTCTAGTTAAACTAAATTGCCTGAAGGACAGGGAGAGAAACAAAGATGTTGGCAACTTTGCCACAGGGAGGAAATTACATTCTCGTTTACACTGTTGCACATCCAAAGGGGAGCCACCACGGTTTGTTAAGTCCCCTGGAACAAAATTGCTTCTGCTGTCAAAAGGCTTTAAGTTTGATTTTAAATTCACAGTGGGCACAATTCTTTCTCTCTGCCTTTTAAAAGGACAAGCACATCTTGGAGTCAGTGACACAATCTATGTAAAACTGGTGGGGGAAAAAAGTGCACTCTCTTGCTGATTAATTTTGAAAATCTTTTAGTGAGAAACTTCTTTAACAAGCTCTCTGCCAGAAGAGCAGCAAGCACTGGAAGTGGAGTGAACAAAACAGTGACCTCCAAGCTCCTGCTAAGTAGGAAAAGAACCATGATTCTTTCCATTTTGTTAACAGAGTCATCCAGGAACCACATAGCTTGGAAGTGATGTGACAGGACCCTATCTGATACTGACTTATGTCCCGGTCCTCTCTAACAAGCCTATGCCAGGAGCATCATGCAGGCATCGCTCTCATCACTTCCCTCCCTGTCTGCTGGCAGCTGATGCTCTGTGCTGCTTGAACGGCCACAGACACAAGCTGCCTGTCTCCCCACTGTTTGCAGCTTAGCTTGACTGATGAAAACTACCCCAGTAAGTGGGTTGTCCATGAGCAAGCTTGTCACTGCCACATGTATAGCACGAGAGAAAAAAAAAAAAAGTCAGACCAGTCATCCCTTTTTTGGAAAAAGCCAATGCTCCCTTCGTTCTCACTCCCACTTCTTCCCAGCGGAGAAGCAAGGAGGCTTCCCCCAGAACCGGACCTTTCCCAGTAGTGTGCTTTGTCTGGAAGTTACCTTCCTCCTTGCACAGGTTTAAAAATATCAAAGAGCAAAAGGTAACCCTGCATGGCACATGAACGTGCTGCTATGAGTTCTGAGGCTGTGCTTTGTACTGCTCTTACCCTGAGTGTTTGCTCTGTGATACAGGTGAATAAAATAGTCATGTGCCTCAAGACCACAAGGAGGTAAAGCAACCTTCTCACTTAGGGATGCTCCTTCACAAACCACAGACCTCTCCCCTTACACATTCCCAAGTGTTTAAGAAATATTAATTCTGTTACAGAAATACCTCTAGGATGCAATGTTACTGTCATTCTAGAGAAGAGGAGACACAAAAAAGCTAATTGTTCTGTTCCTTAGGCAGGGTCCTGGAAAGAAATTCAACCTGTTACTTCTTAGAAAGAAAACCAAACAAAATAAAACCCAAAGCCCACACCTTGTCAAGGAAATGCTGCTCGGATTTCAAAAGTTAAACCAGCATCTGGTTATGGATGCTGGGATTTTAAAAGTCCACATTGCACAAGTGCTTAACTGCCCTTGCAAGCAGCACAGACACCATCTTAAGTGACTGTCCTAGTGATTTAGTTACTGGCTGAAAAACGCTGAATTTATGGAAGATAGATTTTGCTGCCTTTAGACTCCCACTGTGTAATATATACCCACCCACATTTAAGTAAGTGTGGAGCAATCTGTCATGTTTGCCTGTTATGGTTACAAAGCAGGGCTCCTAGCCCATCCCAGTGGATACCTTCCTCGAGTCTGGCCACAATAAACCACTCTTCCCAGTGTGTGAAGATCTCGGAGACGGCTGGGCAATGAGCCCAGGAAAGCCTTCCAGGAAAAAGACACCTTCCTCTTGCCTCCTTCCTCAAGTCCCCTGTTTGGGTATGCTCCCACTTTTTGTTTATTCAGGAGAGGGATGCTTGTGAAACCTAATTAGCCACTGGAGAAGATGAAGATAATGTTTCTGTTTGGGAGTGTGTTCCCTGCCCCGGGCTCCAGCTGCGTGACAGCAGCTCAAACACGGTCATTAAGATGAGCATGGCTGAATGCACGGCCAGATTAATGAACACTGAGATTACTCTGAAAATACATTCAGCTCTTCCCAGGGAGATGGATGAAAGGGGGCAAAGGCAGAATGGCCACACGCACGCAAACGCACACACGGAGTTTCCAGAAACCTTTTTGAAACTTTGAATGAGAGACAGAAAAATGCTCAGTTGACACAGCGATAGAAAGATCAGTCATAGGATTAGGATGACCTTTTGTCACCAGGGCATTCAAAGGTAAACTGAAGTGCAATGCCAGTGTGTAATGTGTTTGCATCAGTTCTTGGGAATGAGCCAGAGCCTGAAAGGAGAATTACGAGGGTCTAAGCTTTCCTCCAACCAGTAATACCATAAAAGCTCACTGGAAATAGAAAGACAAGACCTAAGGAAACGCCGAGGCTTGCTTGCATTCTTTTTTTTTTTTTTTTTTTTATAGAAACCAGGCTAAGCACTTCCACGCGCTATGAGGAAACATTAAACCAGTTCCCCCGCACAGCTTTTCATATCCCTCAGCGAACACCCACAAACAAGATTTTCTTCACATTTCCAGCCTAAAACCATACACAAGAAGCCCCACCGAAGCCCCTTTTCCCTCCTCAAAAACCTGTCGCCGCTTAATCCCCGCGACTGGCGGGGCGGCGGCCGACGAGATGGGACGGGAGGGGACGGGACGGCGGCTCCTCCGCCCTGCAGCCCCCGGGCTCACTTCGGCCACCTCCCGGCCTCGGCAGCAAAAGCCCCCTTCCTTCCCACGCGGGTTTCTGCCCCCGGCCCGCCCCGCCGCGACCCCGGCCGGGTACCTGTGGGTGCCGGCGGAGCTGCCGGTCGCCGCCGCGGCTCACAGCCCGTCCCGGGACGCCGCCGCTCGCCGCCCGCCGCCTCCCCGCGATCCCGGGGCACCGCGGCGCCCCATCCCCGGCTGCAGCGCCCGCAGCCAGAAAACTAGTAATAGCTAATACGAATCTTAAATAAATAATAAATAAAAAAAAAAATAAAAGAAGGAGGAGCAGGGGCAGCCCGTCTCCCCTCACAGCGCGCTCTGGCAGCGAACGCAGCCGCCGCCGGCTTTTCCTTGCGGAGCCGCGGGAGGGAGGAGGCGGAGGAGGAGGAGGCGCCGGTGCGCGGCGATGCGCGGCCGCGGCCCGCCCCCGCGGGAGGCGCGGAGGGGTGGGGTGTCCCCCACGGACGGCGCGGGGCGGCGCGGAGGGCGCGGGGTCCCCCGCGGGCGCCCCCCCCAGCTCGCCCCGGGGGGATGCGGCGAGGCCGGCGCTGGCGGTGGCTTTGCATCTTTTTCTTGGGAGCGGCGACGGCGGCGAACGGGGCTCTTCCATGTTTTCAATCGACGCTTGTCGCCTCGGGGCGGCTCGGCTGGATGGTGGGACACTGGCGGAACGCCTCCGGTGCTTCTCCCGGGGAACCGTGCGGGGCCCGGGGTCCCCGTGGTGGCCAGTGGCCGGTGGGCGACTAGCCGTAGCCTCCCTTACCTTCAGCAGTGTGTGCCAGAGCCGGCTCTGAACTTGGCTATGGGGAGGGCTGAGGACAGCAGTTAAAGGCGAATGTAAATGAAAGAACAGTGCAATGACTGGACCTTGCATTTCTTCCTTTGAACATCTCTCCTGTATTAACCCGAGGAGAAAAAAAAAAAAAAAAAAAAAAGCGGGAATGCTGTATTTTCCCAGAGACTGCGAGGGTATTTTCTTCAAATTGTCTTCCTTCCAAAAATTGTGTAGTCCTA
The DNA here is from genome assembly GCF_965140245.1 of Athene noctua. Taxonomy (NCBI): domain Eukaryota; kingdom Metazoa; phylum Chordata; class Aves; order Strigiformes; family Strigidae; genus Athene; species Athene noctua. Next base: position 66,102,008 of record NC_134038.1, read on the forward strand.
TTTGCTATAAATACATCTCTCCATAGAGGTAAGGATTCTGTGTATGTTTTTTGCTGCGCTTAAAACTTCTCCATTTCTCTTCTGCGCCTTTTTTTTCCATACTGGACTTTACATCAGCCATCACCCAACAGAAGTACCAAACACCCATGTCGTATTTTCTGTATTTGCTATTCCAACATCTAAAGCTGTTGCAAAGCCCTTCAAACAAGCTCTTCCTTGTGCCTCTGAAACAGCTGGAAGTGCTTCTTTTGGGGAGAGGGGGCAGAGAGAATCCCTGGCAAATCTGTGGGGTTGGTAAAGAGCCACAATTTGGAAGGTGGCTTGAGGTGGCAATACCAGTACCCTCCCTATATGCCTCTATCTTTCCCCATTCGGGTCAGGATTGTTAGACTCACCCTTTCAAATGGAAATGTTTTTCTTGGAGCACCAGACCTGTCACACAGAGGATGATACTGTAGGGAGAAGTTTAGGAAATTACGAAAAAGAAGAAGAGTTGGGGTTGCACAGAGCATTGTGCATGGGAAAAAAAAAAAACCTTGCTGAATAAAAAAAATCCAAGCTGCCAATTCCAGCTGACCTATCATCTTAAGTAATTTTCAGCAGTAATAATGAACATGTGTTATTTATATTGTATGCTGAAAATAAACTGCACCCTGTAGCCTTAAGAAGTAGAAATGAGAGAAAACAGCTGCAGATTCAGTAAAAGCAGAAAAGGATGGTCTTCACACTGGTGTGCAGACCTCCGAGGCCTACAGGCCATTTCCAAAGTTTCTGAGTTCAGATGGGCTCTACGGCAATCATGGTGGTGCCATTTCCAGAGGCACCCACTTCTCCACTGGAAAAAGTGTAGGGACTGCTGCCAAGACAGCGCTATTGCTGTAGCTCCAAGGCAGAATTTTTAGGGTGACCTTTCTATGTCTCTGACTGAATCGGCTATGCCCCCATTTCATGTGTTTCACATAAGACATGAACTTTTGAGGCCAAGGCGGAGAAGTTGCTTTCTGGAAAAAGCAGCTGTACGCTTCGAGCTGTGGAATGCCAGGGGAAGAGGAGAGGGAATATTTGTGGCAATGCTGAAAGCTATAAATGTCTCATCATGCATACTTAATATGCTTCTGAGTCCATTTCAGCCTTTTAGGGGGTGGCAGCTCTCACTGTGGAAGCCTGGTTAATTTGTTAAAGGTTTTCAGTGCCATATACTAATTGCATGCAGCATCTTACTTCAACCTTGAGCCTCCTACAGTAGTTCTTGGCAATTACTCTGTGTGTAACCCATGTTACAAATTCCCTCCGGCCCTTTTGGTCTTATCTTGCTGAAGATTTTTTGAACTTAAGGTTGCAGATGCAAATAGCTCATTCATTTGCAGCCTCCTCTTTCAAGGAAATATTCTCTATCCTATGCAAATACATGTGCTAAGGATGTATGAGCTGTTTCTCTTGGTTTCTCAATATAGTTTTGCATAGCAAACGCAGAAAGCTGATTTCCTCCTCTCTGTCACCCTCAGCCCTACACACATTCCCACTTTCCTGCTCCCAGTGCTGTAGCCTACTGAAACTGCTGGAAGACTGAGTAGGTTTACAGATGCTCTAGATAAAATCTTTGCCCCACTTAGTCCTTCCGGACATGTATTCATCCTGACATACATGCTTTTGAAAGGCTCGGGTCAGTCATTCCACGTGTGTCTCGTTTTGCTAATTCAGTGGAAAATGCCAGAGAGCTCTGCCTCCCTCCGTAATTAGGCAGGAACCGAAGCTGCCATTGTATTGTGGCTGTGATCATGCTACTACTCCTATAAATTATTCACTGTATTGCAGTGTAATCTGCTGTTATGTCAAAAATAGGTCAGCATGAATGTCCCCAGTGAAATTTCTAAGTGACAACAGCTGATTCTAGCTTTGTCTCCAGAAAACAGTGACCTTTCCAAACCAGTAATTGACAATTATGCTGCACTTCCACCTCCCTGCCAGCTCCAGTGCACCTCCACAAACACTATTTCCCAGCAATGGTAACCCCACTTTATACCTGAGACAACTAAGCCAGAGTTCCTAAATTACCTGCCATGCTTTGCCAGAGCACTTTGCTTTCTATTAGCCTTTGCTCTCAGGCCAAAGAGTAAATCAGGATTATCAGAGAGGAGATTATAGTCTGAGAATACCTAAATGCTCTGCTCCTCCCAGGCAGCCGGAAGGCTTCTCGCAAGGGCTGAGCAGGATTTTCTGGCTGACATGCATCAGTTACACATCGCTCTAGGGAGTGGATATAATGAGAAGTACTTGACTTTTCCCATCACCCCACAGGCTCCAGCCCACTGAATCCCCCAAATCAGCAGAGCAGGAGGACCCCCTGGCTTCCAGGTCCCTTGCAGACATATCTAAAGAAACCTGGAAATGGGAAGGAGGACCTGGTAGTCTGGACAGAGGTCTGGGGGAAACCCTCTTTCCCCCATAAAGACACTCTGCGGGAGGGCTCTGTGAGGAGCCCTGTGAAAATGTGGGATATTGCTGCAGTTTCCCTGCTTACTGTGGGGATGTACGTCTGTTACGCACATACGAAGACTTAGCCCAGTCTTGTCTGACTTCATTCACCTGAAAGTGAGGGTTGGTGGTGGGTGGCAACGCTCAGCAGACCATGCAGATAGCAATTTGCGTGAAGGTGTCTCATTAGCATGTTCAAATCAGCAAAAAGCCAAAGGAGCTGGGCAGACGGGTGGGCAGACCATGGCTTTGAGCTTTGGATGCATGAGGTAGACCAGGCCTGCCCTAGCCTTGAAAAAAGACAGTTTGTATATGGGCTTTTTCTGTTGTAACTCCTCTTTGCTGTGTTTCTGTGTAACTCCCTTGCTCAGAAAGGGGTGTCTGTCTTCATATCGCTGACAGACACCCCACAGGATGTCTCCATCAGGTATCACACCCAGGCAAGCCTTCTGTGGGAACACAGGTAGCAAACATAAGTGCTCTTACCTGGGGACCTTAGTCCAAAAAAAGAGATGAATGATCATATTTGGGAGTGGGGAGCATGGCAGGTGCCAGAACCATCACTTGGAAAGGCTTTTATGGAAGCCATAAAAGACAAAAGCCACAACCAATCTGGACGAGACATGAACTTTAACTTGCTGACCATACACAAGTTCATTACTCTTTCCAGCTAAACATACGTAATGTTGCCACAACTCTCCTACTCTCTATACTACACCCTGTCCATGCTGCTCTTTGGGTTGACTCCACTACCATATTTATACCTTCTCTGTCAGCTGAGCCTGCCCAGTACATCTGGCTTGCACGCATCATCCTGTAACACTTTTTGCTCTCCTTCTAAAAGAGTTTGATAGCCACTTGTTTTTCACTGCTGACATCCTCTGACCACTGTGCAATCATTTCCCCCCCTTTTACTTCCGATCACTGTGTTGCTGCTCCACCCTCAAGTTCCTCATTTCTCTTGATGTTGCATTTGCAAAGCTTTCCACCTGCAGCAATCAGGACACTTTCTGGGAAAAAAAAAGTTACTTGAGCTAATGTTCTGCAGTGAATCGGGAAAGGATTCAATTTTCTGGGACTTGTGGCCAGATGCTCAGTGCAACTGGATCTCTGAGAATGACTGAAGTATAATGCAGTGGTTGTGCCCTGTGTCATGGTGGTCAGGACACACTTGGTATACCGAGGAACAGCTGTGGGTGTGGGGGGAGAGGGCTTGTGACAGAAAGGGAAGTTGCCTTTAGCTTTTAATGTACTGCAAGAGATAAATCCATAAGTAACCCTTCTTTTATCTCTTCTTTGTCCCACCTTGCTGCATTTGTGGTGGTCTGAGATAGCTGCCTTCAGAGCAAGAATATTTCCCATCGATGGCCTGTGCTTCTGGCAGCATTTGAAGATAGCAACTTAACTTTGGGAGGTGTATGCACAAGCATACACTCTACCTGCCCTCACATATATAACTTGTGGGATCAGGATGAAGGAGATACTGATTGCGTTTTTTCCCCCCAGAACTGTCCTCATTTCAAAATCAGCCCCAATACCTCTTCTGGGCAGTTTTTGGGTGGCAATATTCACGGAGAGTTGGAGGGAGCAGCACATTCCAGTTTCTCAGACTGCTTAGCAACCAGGGCCGGCTGAGCCACTCTTTAAGTGCACGCCAAGTGTGTGGATGGCATGTCTAGTACTGCAGCTCTAGCCTTATTTTTTTTCCCTTTCTTGTTCTTGAAGAGCATTCCTTGTTCTCTAATTAAGGCATACGAAATACTGCTGAAAACTTATTTTTACTTTCCTGTACAGCTGGAAGTCAGCTACGCAATGCGATGATCAAAGCTACAGTACTGATCAGAGATTTGAAATGACAGGTATGGCACTGTCGGCCTGCTTTTTGGGAATGTGGCTGTCAGACAACCTCTTCCACGCTGATGGGCTGGCTTGAAGTCCTGCTGCTGGACAGCCTTGAAACTTTCTCTCCCACCTTGCCTGAAGGAGTGTGGAGAGTGGGACAAAGTACATGAGATACCTGCTCAGGGCTGCCTTTCCCAGTACAACCAACATATATCAAGCTCAAGAAGGCCCTGTTAGACCATCTCTAGGAAAGGATTCAGCTTTTTAGACAGAAAGATAATCTGACCCCAGCTTCCTTGTTGGGATCCTCTTGAATCTTTAAGTAATCTCTTGGTTCTTTCCTGTTTCTTGGCTCCAAGTGCCCAGAGCTGGCTCCCTGCCACAAACTTCATCTTCCGTCATGACAGCGGACTGGGCTCCCCACTGTGTTTGGGGGTCTCTTAGGGATTGATGCCATCTCTACCCACATTACCAGGCAGTAATGCCTGCTGCTTAAACTTGCTGGCTACATCAGGACTGCAGTTAAAATGTGAACCCAGCCCATGTTCACCTCCAGACTCTCCTTGCAGCCTCACCTGTACCTGAGAGGCAGTTTGGGAGCAAGCTCTGAAGCACAGAGGAGGAGAAAGCCTTTCTCTGTGACTCATGACCATACACACTGTGGTTAGCAGTCCTGGGAATGGCTGGGCCAGCCCCATCCTCATCCACCCCATGCTATGAAGCAGTTAATTGACCTGAAAGGACCAAGGATCATGAAGGATAGCTAGTGTATGGGGCAAGACACTGTGGGATGCGTTAGCAACCACCAAAGGTACCCTAGGTCCATGACTGAAAGAGTGGGTCGGAAGCACCCAGGGCTCTGGCCGGCCTTGCTGTGCCCTCCAGCAGCAGCGTAGCAGTGTAGAGGCAGACTTTGCCTTCCGCCTGCTCAGCACATCCCACAGGTCACAGCAAAATGGGGAGGAGCTGCAGGCTTGAAGAGCATGGTCTGAGGAAAATGATGGTCAGGTAGGAGAAGGATGAAAAGGCTGATGTGGAGAGAAAGGAGCAAATAATGCCAGACAAGCTTTAAAATCAAGTGCCATGTACAAACCCTGCAGTGCTGCACACCTATATTTCTGCATGATCCTAATGTGGCGGTTTCATAATAGAAACCCAGGAAGAGTCCTCTGGGGCAAAGGCTCCAAGCAATTTCCATCCTCAGTTATGCTAGGATAAAACCAGAGTTGCCCTGAAATCTTTTCCAGATGGACAGTAGTATGGGTGACCCAACCAGGTCTTCAGTGTGGCCAACGACCCGAGCTGACCGCGCTTCTTTCCTCCCTCAGGCCACAGTTCTGCACAGAGGATTGCAGCTTTGAGAAATGATTTTCATTCCCTTCCAGCCTCCAAGATACCGCCACAGCCCTCTTTTCCTCATCAGTGCATATTTCTGTGGCTTAAATATAGCAAATATAAAACAAGTGCAGAGCACATGAAATGCCATTCGGGGGAGCGCAATGAACACGCTGCCTCTGTAATGTAATGAGCCCCAAGTGCATCTGCCAAATATTTGGACGGAGATTCCAAAGGCAAGGGGGGGTCCACAGCACAAAGAAGCTCACGACCAAACCCCCAGGCCAATAACCCTATGCATCTTTAGGGGGGATACTAGTTGCTTGTTGGTCCAGCCTGCCTTCACCTGGAGGTGTTTAACCACTTGCAGAAGTCTTTTCCTCTATGAAAGGTGAAGAGTAGATTTTGTGCCACATCACTGGGGCTGTGAGTGGATTTGAATTTAAAAATCACAAATAATTTGTAACATAAAGCAAATAAACTGTGTTTCTTTAGGGGTGTGGTCTGGCTTTGTGACTGAGATTAAATGACACCAGTTAAACCACACCAGTTTTTGAACATCTGACCCTGGGTACTATTTTCAGCACAGTGATTTTTGAAGTGATTAATGACAACAACTTGGCACTAATCAGTGGCTGGTGTTGCTGATTAAGATAACTCTTCCTTGGCTCACAACAGGCATCAGGAATAGAAAGGGCAGGAAGCTCCCCAGAGCAACAGAAGAAGCAGAGCAGATCAGGACCTCCCGAGCTGCCTGCTTTTCTACAGGAAAATGAAAAAAAAGCTATAGCCATCCAACTCCAGAGCTGAGCTCAGCAGTGCTGGAGGGCTCTGCTCCTCCTATGGTTTCATTTGGTTTTGAGAATATTTTTATATGGACTCTTTTCAACTTTCCCACCCCTCCCCATAAAAAATGTGCCTCCCTTGTTAAATGTACGCTAATACTGCTAGCGTGCCACTCCTTGCATGTGTTTGTAAGGTGATCTCAGAGACTCAATCTAGATTCAAATCTATCTACATCTATAAAACCTCTCTTTTCTCCAAGACCCTCAAGAGAAGGAAATCCATTAGTTCAGTGTGAAGGTGCACATTATGATTTACTCCTTCAGTCCTGATGTAACCCAAACTCCCCGAATCATTCAATTTATAAATCAGACAGATTCTCCAGATGCAACCCAAGAACTTAGGGGTGCTCTAGAGGAAGCAGGCTGTGCCTGTTCTGCTCTTTACAACACCACCTTTAAGAAACTTCAGTGACCTCTTATCTGCTGGTGATGCTTGAGACAGAAAAAGTTCTCATTTGCTAAGTGCTACCTCTGTTAGCTCTGTGACATTACCAGGGTCCTGTCGTATCTTTTTCTTCTTCCTTCTCGAGTGAGAAAATGCAGTGAATGGCACTCCTAAACTTACAGGGAGCTGTCAGCTGGCAAACTGCACTTCTACACAAACCCAACCACCCTGCTAAAATGAACATGGTGCCTTGTAGGTCATATCTGTGTTCACAGCAGAACTTTTCCACTGCCCTGAGCTACAAAAGTGAGAAGGATGCGAAGGAAGCTCCATTCATGCCGTGGAGCCTGAATGTTGGCCAGCCTTGATAGCCACTAGCATCTTAATCACAAACTTCAGAGAGCTGTAAGGCAAAGATGTAAGGTTTTATAGGCTCATCTCCAAGAGGCTCCTGCAGGAATCCTTGAAAACTTAATGTCTACTTAATGTCTATGGTAATGACAATATATCCACAGAGCTTTTAGCTATCCTGTTGAGTCCTTCAGAGAGGCTGTCCCTCTCTCTTCTGCTGCAGGTGGCTCTGACACCCTTCAAGGGAAGCTCCCAGACCACGGCTCTGCGCTGCTGCTCCTGAACCGTATGTGCACTCCTCAGGGGAGCCCAAGCGGCTTTCCGCTCTGGTATTGCACCTAATGAAGAGAGGATCACTTGCACAAAAGCTCATCACCGTGGGTGACTTCCCCTTGGGCTGAGCACAGGGTGGGCAGGAAGGCAGGGCTGGCTGGGGGAGCAGCCTGGCATGATGAAAGGGGACATGTTGCAAGCCCTTGTGTGTAATGCTACATGCACCTCAGACAGTTCTGTCTGACTTTTTGGGGCAGTTTTGGGTTTTGCTTCCCAGGGCAGTTATGCAATGCCATGATGTAGGCCGTAAAAAGCCAGGTGTTGTCCTGGCATGGATCTGGTGAATGATGCTGCAGGAGCAACCTGGGCACTCAGCTCCCCCTCTGCAGTGCAACAGGGCAGCAGCAAGTGTAGGCAGTTTTCCCAGTGGAGCATAACGAAAAGCACCACTGTGCACCGGAGGAACCTAACCCTAGGCATGTGTGGGCAGTACCTCACCTCCTGAGTCCCAGTTAGAGCAAAGTACAAGCAGAGTATAACTTTAATAGTAAGCAGTTGCTGCAGGGCTTCCTAGCTGGGACCTGCTATCACAAAGATGTGTCTACCTGGCTCCTGCAGTGAATCTGCCTCCTGTCGCCCTGCCTGGGGACCAGCCACCCCCAGAGACATGCGTGCTGCCTTACAGGCACCAGCTACACGCGTGCCCAATGATGCCCAGCTAGCAGCAGTGGATTGCCACAGGCAGGGAAAGAGGCAGGATCTTCCAGCAGCAAAGGTTCCCCATTTCCGTGCTCTGAATCGGCACCTGGAGGGGCTTCTCATTACCATGCCTGCCTTCCCTCCTTCTCCACACACTCACTATTGACTATAAGGTGAACTTAAGGTAACCAGATTGGGGAGTTAGGACCCTAAGTATCTGAGAAGGTTGGAATAGAGGTGATGCGAACTGCCCCAATTTGGGTGCAGACAGATGTGTTTATCCACTGCCGTTTCTTTGGGCAGGGGCTGGGACTTTCCCCAAAATTCCACTTTATTTTCTCACTCTCTCTCTCTGTGGCTTCCTTTCTTTCCACCTCACTTTTTGTCTTTCCATCTTTTCAGCAACTATTTGAACTCTAGGCATCATTTTCAAGCTCTGGGTCTCTGAACCTTCCAATTGCCAGACTACCTGCAACTAAACCTCAGCCAACATTGGCTCCCGTAAGATGTTATGCAGCATTAAGCCTATTGTGCTCAGGATTTCCATAGCAATTTTGCTTCACCTGTTATCCAGTTGCCAAAGACACAGGAATATCAATGACTCTTCACACTGTAAATGTTTCCTGCACCCTTCGCACTCTATCTTTTTCAGGGTGTGCAAATGCATATACGTACATCCGCCCCACCTTGGCAGAAGGTCTGTAGGCTGAGCTGTGAATTTCAGCAGCAAGGAAGGAGTGAGCAAGCAAGGTGGCAGCCACAGTGGGACCCCTCTTCAAACAATTTCCCTGCTCTTAGATGGCAGATCAAGGCAACATGGTTTAAAAGTCTGTGGGGCCTGACAACATCCCTCATGCCCCAAGTGATGCTGTGATATAATAGAAATCCTACCATCGGGAAATCATCCCACCATCAACTTTTTAGTGCCTCTGTGACATTGTCAAGTGCTTGACTACTCTCCCCTCTCTCTTGAATTCATGTTCACAGACTCTTTTCACTTCTTGCCTTTTAACTCTGCACTTCCTGACTCGCTTGTTTTGTTACTGTCACACCCTTGGTACACCAACCACAAGGCTTTGGTTATAGCATCCAGGCAGGCGGAAGCTCATTTCAGAGGCGGCTGAGCTGTGCCTCGAATTGTTAAAGGAGTTAAGCTGTTTACGCCACCAGCTCATGCTAGCCAAGTCACATTTATTTTGTTACTTTAATGATGGGACTGGATGACAAAAAGCTTGTGTTTTACAGAGCTTTGTAAAGACACTGTCTAAAAACAGGAGGGGAAAAAAGGGTGCAAAGGAAGGCAGTTTTGCTTCAGCCTTTGGTGAGACACTTGTTTTGAAAGCCTATAAGGTGGCCCCAGCACACCTAATCAGTGGTTTCTCTCCAGCTTGCACATACCTTCCTCTTTTCTCTGAGGGCTGGTTAAATGCCACTTGTTTATTATTTGACCTGTTTTTTCCCCTCACTGTTGTCATTATTAGTGATCTAGAAATATTGTCAACAAATACATACCAAACATATTGCCTTCAAGACAAGGAAAAGGAAAAAACAAAAAGATCAAAGATCTTTAATTAAAAATTAGGGAGACAACAAAGCAGAATGATTGACATGCCTCTCATGTCAATCTTTTTTTAATTTCAGGTCTCATGGACTCAGTCGTTTCTGGTTCAACTATGGAGCGTGATGCCTTGTTAAAAATAGCCCTCCAGCTGCCCAGGACAGCTGGAAGCGGTGGGGGGCTGGGGCGCTGTGGGTGGGTCAGTGTGGGGGCACCCATGTGAGGATGAGTGCCTCACACTGAATCCTCCGACCACAAAAAGCTCTCTCACCCATCTGCATAACTCTGTCTCTACCCATGGACCACAACCAAAAAGAAGCAGCTGCGAGAAGCAGGTGAACAAAGCATTTAGCATGAACAGGAATAAGCAAAAACGCTCCGTAAGAGAGCATCCTCTCTTCCACACCATCCTTGTCCTGCACATTAAGTAGGTCTGCCATGCTCCTGGAGAAAGGTGATTGAATCTGACTTTATAGGCCAAACATCTCTTACTACAATCCATCTATCTGGCTGAAGCAGACACTGTTGCCTTGGTGATGAAGTCATGGGACTTCCCTTCCTCCCGGCCACAGTGAGTGCAGCACACAGGTTCTCTGTGTTCTCCATCTCCATGAATGCAAGATAAGGCAAAAGGACAGGTAGGGCTGGTGGGACCTATAGTCATTTTCGGGACAATAATCCATAGTCTCCCAGGAGTCAGGGAGGAGAAGTTCCCACGCTTAATACATTGCAAGGCTGCTCATCTTTGCTACGCCTTCTCAGATATTAGGCACTCGTATGCTAGAAAAGTAGAGGTCTCTGAGGTAGACATCCTCTGGAATGCCATACTGATATATACACATGAATATCCTTAGAAGACATAATTTGCTTAAAGTTGCATCAGTTTGATACACTCTGTGGAGAGGGGCCACCACTGGCTCCCACCAAAGTGGGGCTGGCAGTAGTGGGTGAATGGCTGGCTAGCTATGCATGGAAAGAAGCCTGGTCCAGTGGGTCACAGACAAGTTGTGACAGTAATCTTCCCACCTGACTTTTAAGACAAGTCACTGCAGCTGTATGGCCAAGGAAAGCCTAGCGTTTTGTATTGCTTTAGGGGAAGAGAAAGGTTGCTTAACCTGAATTGTTGCTGAATAAAGAGCATGTCTCCACTTTAAGTTAACATCCAAGACTTTATCCTCATTTTTCTTTAACATCAGCAGTGATGTTACAATACACCAGGCGGTGCACATAACCATGAACAGCAGCTACCTTTCGTTTCAGCTAAGCTTCAAAGCTGATCCCAAACCCCAGAGCTAAAATTCTTTTCTCTCTTAAAAAGGGCAGGCAGGCTTTACAAGGATGTAAAGGCATCTGGTACATTTTTGAAGCATACCTTAAAAGTTTGATGCAGTTACTGTTCTACTGGGAGCCTTGATGGGTGGCAGTGCTGGAGCATGTCTGTGTGCCATAGCAGCACACCAGTCCTGGGCAAGGAGAGGGCCCTGGGACTCTGACACCATGCAGTGCACCATATAAAGTAGGGCTCTGGTCTACTGAAATGGAGCATGCACTTACTTACTGAACAAGACAGCTTTGCTTTTTTTACTTTGGAAATATGGATGGGATTTTGTGTCAGCACTGGACTGAGAGGCAGGTCCTGGTTAATGCAGGTACAACCAGAGGGCACATACAGCAGGTGGGAAATGGAGATGTGAGGTCAGTATGGAGCAGCTGTATGAAAAGATGTGCAATAAATCACATTCTAATTTCTCTTCCTCCCCTGCATTCTCAGTTTAACACTGCTAATGAAATGCCTGGACCCACCCACACGCTTGCCATGATTGCTGAGTGCTTGCAGAGTCTGTGCATGGATGTGTCTGCATCATTGATCCAGGAGCTCCTGCTGTGCCAAGTTCCCAGCCCTGGTCAGAGGCTGTGCTGGGACAGTGGCATCGTGCCTCTGTGCGAGCAGTCAGCTCTCCTCCCAGGGGAAACCAGGATCTGCCAAGAGAGCTGACTTGTGCCCAAATCTCCCTCCCTCCCTGAGCCTGGGAGCCACAGGAGCCTTCCTGGCTCTTCAGCTTAGACAGACCCAAGGAAAACCCACGACTGTTTGGTTGCAGTGACGAGGGGAAGCTTTGTGCTAGTGGAAGTGATTTCTTTTTAATGAAATATAACTCCAGAATCTCAGGCCCTCAGAGTCACTAAAAATGAAAATGTATTTTCCCCAAAGTATGTATCTTGACCTAATGCAGGTGTGAGACTAGCTGAAGTTACTTGCCTTGAATTAACATAGTAAAGCCATAAAAAAACCAAAACATATCACTGCCTGTACTTTCAAGAGACTAAAATAGTTCTTTCTCTAAACTTTTGCATACTACAGCTGTGCCCTGTTAAACAATGGCCATGTTGCAGATGAGAAGGAGTTGCGCTTCACTGAACCTAAGCAGTCATTCGCACAGTCTCTGCAGATCCTTTGAAGGAGAAGGCACAATGTAAGTGCAAGGTTGTTATTAGAAAACAAGAAAATTAGCTAACAGATTTTCTTTAAGGATGAATATTTTCAAGCTTTGAATACCTATTGCAAGAGTCAGCCTGATTTTTTGTGAAGAAATGTATAGTATACTTTGTCACACCCAGCTCTGTGACTTGGGATTTCAATGTGCGGTAAGGAAAAATGATGCTATTGGAGCAAAAGTAGGTGAAAATGGTGGCAATATCAATGATGCTGCAGAAAATACAGAAGTTTTCAACAAATGTTTTTGTTTGCATGTGGGAAAATATCAGTGCCAGCTTATGGTCTATATCAATGGGAAAACATTTTCCCCTTTATCTTTCCCAAAGGACAATTTAAACTGTATCTTTGAAAAAAGCTAGTCAAGGAGCTCTTTGTTGATTTTTCAGAAATCTTGAAACACCAGAGGATTTCCAGAGAGCTATGAGTTAATGCTATGTCACTAACAATGCAATAACCTGGCAGTGGTCCTGGCCTCGTTACGGAATAGCTGATGTAGGAATCATATAGGCAAAATTAAAGAGATGGAATATAATCAGTGGCACTCATTAAGGTTCTATAGAAAATAATTGTATTGATAGTATACTTGGACTTTTTAAGAAATACGACTTGGTACTGCATGAGATCTTGACCAAGAAGCTTGAAATGGAGTAGACCAATTTGAGATGTGCTGAATGGATCCGAAACAATTCTGAATACAGATGTAATCCAGCTGAGGAATCATCAAGGATGCCAGTTTCTAGCGAGGACCTGCACAGATTGGTTCTGTCCCAGTGAGATTTAACTCTTTTTATGCCAGTGACCTGAAAGGGATCTTCAAACAGTGACTGACTGAATATGCAGATAGCACAATGTCTGGGGAAGTGGTAAATCACTCTGAGAACAGGCTACTTGAGAAAGTGAGCTCATTCACCTGTTTTTAGTATGGACATAGACAGGAGCAAAGGAGATAAGCCATAATTATGGGATAGTGTTGACCCTGTCCTGAGAAATTTTGGCACTGAAAGACTTGAGAATTATAGAGGAAAAGCTGATGAAGAGGAGATGCTCATGTGATGCTGGGATCCAAAAGGACTCAAGCAGTCCTTGTACATATTAACTGATCCTTGAACTGATCCTGATATATATATTTATAAAGTGTGAGTGAACAGATGATCTATCTTCTGGATTTGTCCCTGGTGTAACAGTTTTGGGGCAGTGGGCTCCATGCTGCTGTCCACATCCCCAGGGGACTGATCTCAAGAAGAACCAGGAAAATGCTTAGAAGATTAAAACTTGCACTTTATAAAGAAACAGTCATCTGATAACAGTCTGCTTGGCAAAGGGTAAGAGCAGTCTGAATACAGTCTGTGGACAGTTATATGTACAAGCGCTAGTGAGTTCTTTGCTCTCCTGGATGAGAGGACAACAAACTCCAAAAAACTAGACAAATCAACACTAGAAGAAATAACTTGCAACTATCTTTAACTGTGATGGTAGCTAAGCATTGAAACAAGTTAAAAAGGTGGACAGGAGATCTGCCATCACTGTTTTCCAAATCAAGCTGGATGTGGAAAATAAAAAAAAACAGCCCACACCCTAAGAGCTGTGGTCTGTGCTGAGCTGGGAGTTCCGCACCTGACAAACGCCTCCATCTGGCCTGAAAATCTGCGACTAAGTTTTGGCTGGTGCCTAGATCTCTGCAGCATCAGCAGGGTGGGGGCTGCCCTGTGATCACAACAGGCTCTGCTCCTCCCTGCTCGGATCCCACCCAGCCCAGCGGAGCCCGCTGGGTTGTGCAGGGTCAACAGCGCTCCAGAAATAGCAGCCAGAAAGTTGATGTTTCCCTGCTAACCCATTCAAGAGAGAGGAGAGGGGGCTGAAGGGGAAGGCTAGCACTGTGCCTGTGTTGTTTGGGTTTTCCAGCTGGCAGGTTTGGGAGCCAACAGACCTTCTGGCCGAGAGAGCAGCTGGGGTAGATTTGTTCCCAGTTATATGCAGATGACTTGAAGAGGCTGTCACCAACTCATAGGCTCATAGGATAACTCAGGTGGGAAGGGACCTCAGGAGGTCATCTAGCGCAACCTCCTGCTCCAAGCAGGGTCATGGAGAGGTTTTAAAAATGTTCCTGCCTTTGAAAAGCCAGTCTCCTCTAGCTGTTGCTGGATCAGCCCTGCCAGAAACAACTTAGCTGAGAGGCTGGAGAGAATTTCTTAAGTGCTGTATCTTTCCCTTCAGATAACACAATATAAATGTCAAATAACCTGCACACATTCCTCTCCTTCCCTCCTACGTTTCTGATTAAGAACATAGGCCAGAGGTTTCAGAAACAGCAATGTACTCTAAGTCCCACTGGTTCTTCAGAGCACTTGAAAATGTCCCTATCAAGTCAGAGCATGCGGCTGGTTGTCCTGGGAAGAAGCATCCACCTGTGTGGGGGCAGCATGCAGAGAATGCAACAGGGTACTTTCAATGCCAGCTAATTTGTGCAGTGGCATCAGGTCTTCCCAGGGCCAACAGGATTTTTTACTGAACGCAAATACTCTAACTTCTCATTTCTGAAAATCCATTGCCCTTCTGAGCCTGGACTGGGACACAGGGTGAGGAGTGGGGGATATATATGTGAGAAATGTATCTGAGTACAGACAGTACCTCATTGAAACTGCTTTCTTTTCTGTGTTGATGCCTTTCACTGGGGCTCAGATAACTTGATTTGGCACTATTCACTGCTAAGTTTTCCATACCAACCGCAGCTGAGCTTTGTTTAAATGAGGTTTGCTGAAGCTGTGCTGAAAGTGAGTTTAAAGGTTCACAGTCTTTGGAGCAGATCCAGGCAGCTCTTTGTGCCTTCAACTCCCTTGGAAACTGCAGAGGGCTGGGGGCCGGGAGAAGATTTGCATGAGCAAGTTCTCCCCCCGGCCCCCCACTCAAGTGCAAAGGGGAGCAGGGAGCAGCGGCAGAAATTAGACACCGAGGGCCAGATTCTTCCTCCTCCTCTGGGTCCTCTTATCTGCGTCTCTGCTATTTTCACCTGGTAGCACTCGGTACACATGTAAATGGCGGCACAGGATGCAAGCAGTGAGGAACCAAGCGTCAGCAGAGGCAGTTTTAGGGATAAGAAACTATAGCACCTGCTTTGTGCCCGGGGTTGTGGCAGTCGGAGAGGAGGAGGCTAGTTTTGCTTGCATAATTTAAGCAGCAATTCGCCTTTAGCCCCTGTAAAGAGCCCCTAGTAGTTTAACAACAGCTGCACCTGCAGTGTTGAATGCCCAATGCGCTACTTCGCATAGTTCAGCCACTGTAGAAAACACACTTGGTGTCCCCCCAGCTTTCTTCTTCTGCAGTAACCTCCTTGCTGGGGAAGCAAGCTGCTGAACCAGTGTGAAAGTTATTTTTATTGTATTTGGGAAGCTTTTGTTCTCCATTCTCTTAGGAGAAAAAGAAAGTCTGGTCACCCTGTGACCTTGGAGCCCGTAGCCAACTTCAGATTTACCCAAGAAATACCACCCAAGCTAGAAACCGCTCTCTAGTCTGAGTCGGGGAAGGATTAGTTTAATAAAAGATGACTTTACCTTCCCCAAAGGCATCATCTTCTTCTCCCGGTGCAGTCAGATCTTCTTGGGCGTGCTGCATTGTGGCGAGGACGCGGCTCGGGGAGCAGCCAGAGCCAAGTGCTTGAACTGGTCCCTACGCTACAGCTCGACTATTTCCTTTCACCGGTTTCCTAAACATTTTGGTGGTAACAGCTTCCGCATCTGCACTTATGAAAGTAGTCTCATTCATATGAAAAACGCTTCTTGTTTTTTACAGACAGCCTTTGAGACGGGTTTTGAGGTGGGGTGTCCTTACTGCTGAGAGAGAAGTTGATTTTGAGAGCAGAGGCAGGCAGGACGGGCTCCAAACACACCCTGCCCTGTCTCTGAGAATGCTGCTGCGCAGCAGCAGCCCTGTCAGCTCGGGGTGTAGGGGTTTTGCATATGAATGTCAATCCTTTCTGGTGGCAGAGGTAGAGCCAGGGAACAACTCACCCTGCTCTGTCTGCAGAGCAGCTCGCTTTCACCCCAGGGCCAGTTTGACCAGAGTAACCCCCCAGGCTCTCTCAGTGCCATGCGTTCATGGGGTTTTAGTTTTTATTTAGTACTGTACGGCACCAGTGATAGCACATTCTCACCCATGCTGGGCTCACCCACAGCAATGGATGTGTGGACAAGCTGGAAAGCTGTAGGTGACACCATTTGTCCCATGAACAGATGAACTATCAGGGATGTGATTCTTGCAGTTGGGCTTTCCCAAGTCACCGTCCTTGGTGCGTTACCAAGCCTAAGGACCTTCCTGATGATCAGGTGAACAACAAATAACAAAGTAAAACTTGATGTCTGTCAATAATAGGCATATTCGAGTATCTCTGTCACTGCTAATTCTGTATCATACTGGTTCATTCCATCACTGTGTTTCCTGAGTTTTATAAAGCAAGTTGACTCCTTCCTGTGAGGTCTCTCAATTTATGAGAGGACCTTGCCTACAAACTAACTTACTCTAAACTTGCACAAAAATACATTTGGGCTTCTGGTAGTGTCTGAGCCTTGCACAGTTCTGCTGACTTTATCAGACCACCCGGGGATATTCATGTGCATGGGTGTGCACATACAGTTGTGGGGCCTGACAACAGTAGTCTCTCACATCTCTGCTATCAGAAGTTTGTGTGTTATGACAGTAAACCTGTACTGAGTTTTGATTACTCAGTCTAGTAATTACATGTGTCACCACACCCTTGAAAGCAAAACTCCCAGCACAGCAGCAGTGTTTGCTACAGCTTCCGGTAGATGGGTCACAAGCAGATATAATGAACTCATTCTAATTATTATGTTTGGGGTTTTGTAAAGTTCTAGCAGTGGGTTTCTGCAGGGCTGAAAATGGAGACAGTTGGCCTTTTAGGCAGTGCACAGCTTGAACTAGTCCAGATGGAGAAGACAAGACAAAAGATGGGACAGGTCCATTTGGAGCGCCTGACCTAACCCCAGCTCAGGCCTTAGACCTATGTTCATTAGTTCATGTAGCAGATCCTGTGGCAGCACTTTGATCATCATAGGAAGGTGAAAAACCCCTTTCCAGCTGAAGCACAGCCTTCTCCTCGGTGCAGGGTAAGGTGCCTCCCAGTCCCTGGGAAGTGGCACTACATCCCATGGAGCTCAAGCCTCTCCCTTGCTGTCAATTTGGGTCTCTTGGCTGTGCAACCTGGGGGCTGCTCCTTGCCAGGGCTGGGAGCCTGTGTTTTCCTAGATAGATGTGGCCAAAGACAAGAGCCTTCTAGGACTGTTTTTTGATGGAGCTTGACTGCCTGGTTGTTCCTCTGCTGCAGCAGCAAGACTCCTTGAGGAGCTCTGTTCCTAGGAGGCCCCTCTTGTGCTTTGGTTTGCTTTAAAATTGCACTTGTTTAAGTCTCTGAAGAGTAAAGATGACAGTTTGGCTCAATGGGTAAGAAAAAGGACTTGTTTCTGGCCCCACTGGACAAGCTTGGAGAGGTGACTTCTCCTTTCTAGACTTCCCCCCCTCACCCTTTTTCCTCTCCTGCTTATTTGAGGTGATTTCTTTAGGCAAGGACTCTAAGTGGTAACTGCACCCTATTGCTCTCAACAGGAGCAGCCCTCTGCCTCGCTAAGGCCCTCCTGCCATGGTGGTGAGTAGTTGAAGACAGTGGTAAAAAGAGAGAAACACCATTACAGGGTGATGAGGGAAAACAGAGCAGAAGAGGGGATCAGTAAGAAAAAGGAGAAAGGTGTGAGAAGAGGAATAACAAGATGGGAACATGAAAGCTGCAGAGGAAAAGTATCAATCTGGAGGGAGGTGATGCCAACACATGGGGACAGCACCTCTCAGGGTGCTGCCTTCCAGGGTTGGAGCTGGAAACTGCTGAGCTTGCAGAGCCTGGCAGGGCAAACACATGAGAATATCAGCGGGGGTGAGGGAAAGAAGTGCTGAAGGAAAGGCAGTCACAGGGTGTACCTTGCCTTAAAACTTCCCGTCAAGAGCAGCTCCCACCAATAGGCAGCTGCTGCCATATTGTTTCCCTGAAACAGCAGGAGGTGGATGGGAGAAAACTTGAGCCCCTATAAAGTCAGTGGCTAAACTACCCCAGGGTGCTGTTGGAGCACGTCAGTCTCTGAGGACTATCTTGGGCCAGAAGTGGCTTCATTGTTGCTGCTGAGGAGGTTTTTTGGGCTTGATTCGAGTAAGTTGCAAGATAAACGATGCTACACGTACATATATGACTAACTCAAAACCAGACAGACAGCCTAGCAGGAAGAAACCTGGAGAATATACCCTGCAACAGCAATGCTAACTTTCATGTGTTGTCCTGCAATTGGAGCTCATATGTAAATTGGGTATGGGAAGTTTTGGCCATTTACCACTTCCTTCAGAAACATGAAGGAGCAAGCCATGCTGTCCTGGTTATTGTGGCAGCTCCCTTCTGCACTGCATTTCCCTGGGACTTAAATTTATTTCCTTACCCACTGTTTTCAGTCAGCCTCTCTAGATGCCTATTACCTTGACAGCCCTTTTTTCTTTTATTTTCAGGAATTAAAAGGCATCAAAAGCTGTCCTCTCTCCCAAAAACAACTGTCACCAGAATGAACACGCCAGCCTGGCTGGTGATGAATGGTAATGACTCAGCCTCCATTGCAGATGCACAAAGAGGAGTCGCTTTGATTTGTTCCCGTTTGCCACATCGTTCCTTGACAGCACATCACCTACATCACTCACAACATGCAATGTTCCCCCAAAAACCTGTCCCCTAGGGGAGTGCGGTGCTCTTTCCCTTGAGACAGGATAAGTTAACACAGACAAAACCAGCCCACCTCTCATGGATGCCCAGGCCCCCCTTGTCCCTTTGCATTTGAGGCAGCATAATTTTGCCCTGTCAGTTTAGATGCCCTTGTCTTTGTTGTTTACTGATCTCAATCATCTAGCCTAACGAAGTGGCTTCCTCCCTGCTTTATTTTGTAGCATCTCAGCTTTATTTTTTCTCCTGTACCCGCAAGAAGTACGGTTTTCTTGTTGAGCTGTTCCAAAAGATGGCAACTTTTCTTTTCACCTGTTGGCTAATGAAGCCCCACTTCACACCAAAAAATCCCCAAATCAATTTTGCAGTCACTGCAAAGCTCTCGCATGCATGTTTTTCATGTAACCACATCTGATGTTGCTCTCAGAAAAAGCCACCACCCATCCTCTAAGAACCTGTCAACAAAAAGCGGAGGAGACTGGGAAAATGTCAAAAACAAGGGTGGATCAGGCAAGAGGAAGCAGCTTTTAGAGCAGCTTCTTCAAATAACCCCAACTTTA
Source organism: Athene noctua (assembly GCF_965140245.1). Lineage (NCBI taxonomy): Eukaryota > Metazoa > Chordata > Aves > Strigiformes > Strigidae > Athene > Athene noctua. The sequence goes on from NC_134038.1 coordinate 66,121,585, forward strand.
TTCTTCTTTGCCTGCAACTTTTTTAGAATTTCTGATCCAGGACAAGAATCAAGTGTTCTGATGCTTTATCTTCAGATACAGGACTAAAAGCCAAGACATTCTTAATGAGAAAGAAGTGTACAAAAATACACCATTTGGCAGTGTTGGATGGGGTTGTATTAATTCATCCATACCTTAAATTACCAACACCTCCACAAGCAGTAGGAGACACAATTTGGCCATTTTCTGCCCTGTTATGCTGTAGCAGAAGGGGTGTGTCTTAAACAGCTTCTGCTCTATTGAACTCTCCTCCTGCTCCAGCCCAAGAAGGATTCCCAAGATACAGAAAGTTGTGCGTCAGAGGGTTCATTAGTGCCCTGCTTTAGTTCTAGGGCCATTTGAGGAGTGAAGACTGCATTGGGGGAAATAACCTGCATGGAAAACAAGGAGGGAAAAAGAGACAAATGAAGGGCAGATGAACTTAAGGTGGAGACAGTATGAAGGAGGACATAGGAAAAGGTGGCTGACACCAGTTACTGGTCAGTTTGGGAAAGGGAGTGTTCATATGGATTTAGAGTACTCACAAAAGTTTTGCTCTGGCTATTGCTACAGTTTCAGTTCTCCCAGTAAACACCCTCCTCAGAAACCGAAGGACAGAGTTACAATAGTTGTTAACTCATTTGCAAGTTACATGGACTCCAGGGATTTAGATTATGTTTAGACTGTCTGTGTCAGTGACTGAGTTTAGTGTAATTTTTTCTTTGCCAACTCTTGAAACTTTTTGCACATTCCCCCCCCCCGCCCCTAAACTTAACTTTTCTTTTCTTTTCTTTTCTTTTCTTTTCTTTTCTTTTCTTTTCTTTTCTTTTCTTTTCTTTTCTTTTCTTTTCTTTTCTTTTCTTTTCTTTTCTTTTCTTTTCTTTTCTTTTCTTTTCTTTTCTTTTCTTTTCTTTTCTTTTCTTTTTCCTTTCCTTTTTCTTTTTCCTTTCCTTTCTTTTCTTTTTCCTTTCCTTTCCTTTCCTTTCCTTTCCTTTCCTTTCCTTTCCTTTCCTTTCCTTTCCTTTCCTTTCCTTTCCTTTCCTTTCCTTTCCTTTCCTTTCCTTTCCTTTCCTTTCCTTTCCTTTCCTTTCCTTTCCTTTCCTTTCCTTTCCTTTCCTTTCCTTTCCTTTCCTTCCCTTCCCTTCCCTTCCCTTCCCTTCCCTTCCCTTCCCTTCCCTTCCCTTCCCTTCCCTTCCCTTCCCTTCCCTTCCTTTCCCTTCCCTTCCCTTTCCTCTCCTTTCCTTTTTTTCTTTAAATAGGGATATTCAGTTCCAGAGAAAACTTGCGAGAAATTCTCCCTCTTACTGTCTGGCAGAGAGTCAGCAGGCCAGGATGGCCAAAGACATGACTCACGCCACACAACATCACAGACCTTAGAGGCCCTGTGCGCAAATCTTTGGGGCTATAAAATACACCCCATGTATTTTGGAGAACTGAAAAAAGGTCAGGCCCCAGGAACTGTTCACCCAGCGGAGAGAAAAGTGGTTCCTGAGGACCCCTGTGCTGCATTAGATGGTAGAGACAAGCTGGGTGTATGAGCTGCCCTCAAGGAAAACTGCACTCTTGTGCCAGGGAGGTTATGGTGCCAGTTTGGGATGTAGCTCAACGCACTTGAGCTATGCAAAAGCCACAGTGGCTGAAGAACCACCGGCTGGCTCCCCTAGCCCAGCTGGTGTCCACATCCATCTTGGACACTTCAGTCTGGGGGCTTGGGAGGGGGTCTGTGCACAGCTTGGTACTCAGTGCCCCAGTGGACGTGCACATCGCAGTGAGCAGGACCTAAAACACACATGTTGTTGATGCCCTACTGTCTGCCTTCATGTTCCCCACCACCCATCACGTGCCCTGGAGGTGAGTTGTTTGTGTGTCCATTCAGGTGTGTCACTGCAATCCACAACACCTAGCACATCCCACTGGGCCCATCAAAAAGTGACTTTGGCTTTCTTCCTCTGCTAAGAGAGACATTTTTCATCCCAGTATCACTTGGTCTATGGAAGTAAATCATTACCTTCTCACAGCAAATACTCTCAATTCAAAGGGAGGAAGCAAAGTATCCTGGATGAAACCCCTACAGAATGAATACAATCTTGAAAATTGTACTCAGTAGGTAGTTCCCAGTGGTTCATTATCAAAAGAGAAGAAAATGGTCAAGTGTGAATTTTGCAGGGCTCAGCACTGGATCTGGTATTATTCAATATACACTTTAATATCCTAGATGGTAGAATTGATATAATCACACTCATTACAATTGAAGATACCAAGTTGCTCAGGAGTGTATGTACACTGGAGGACAGAATCAAAACTCAAGCTACTATTGGCAAACTGGAGAAGTGATCTGGAAAAAATTAAATGCAAGAGAGTGAGCTGTGAAATACTATGATCAAGCAAGAATAATCAACCTTATAAATGCAGGCTGAGGGATGGCTGCTTAAGTAGCATGTTTTCAGAAAGGAGGCTGGAGGCAGCCAAATAGGATTCCATAATAACACCTGAAAACCATGGACAACTTGCCATCAGGTGTGATCAAAAGCAGAGACACAAAGTAATTTGGTCACTGTGGTTGGGGTTAGCAAGGCCTCTGCCAAGGCAGGACACAGTTTCAGGCATCTCAGTTCAAGGAGGATAGAGATGTGTTTGGTGACAGTTCTGAGGGAAGCAACCAGACTGCTCAGAGGGATAGAAAACAGGAAATTAAGGAAAAGATAGGAGGAACCAGAACCACTTCATCTGAGGGAGAGAAGATGAATAAAGGAGATAAGAGCAGTCCTCAAGCCCTCTTCCCCACCTTTGTGGTGCACAAGGAGTCATGGACTTAGATGACAGAATGGAGGAAGCAAATTAGGTGGTAAACTAGCAGAAACTAGGAATAAGTAAGTTAGGAAAAAGAACTTTCCAACAGTCAGATGGTGAAGAAGCAAAAGCAAGTGCTTGGATGAGTCAGTGCCGAGTGAATCAGAGTGCTTCTTTAATTTACAAAGCATCTGTAAAGCTTTTGAAGAACAGAGGAGACAAGTAGCTATTGGGCATAATATAAAAATAGTTGATTCTGCCTCAGGGAAGGGCAGTGGGAGTACGGGATCTCTTGAGTTTAGGCTCGATGCTATTTTGCTACAGCAGCTATGAGTAATGCTGGATTTCTACTTGTTAGATTTATTTCTTGGTGATACTTATCTGAGTGCTAAATTTTCCCACTGCTTGAGGGGTCCAGCACATTCATTCAAGTGGCTCTTGGCTGGGATGGGAATATCTTTGCTGTTTCAACCAATTTAAGTATCCCTACTATCTTTCTCCTTCTGTAAGAAATATTCATGTCTGGTTGCTTTTGCCTTTATTCTTTCTTCCATGTTATTTTCACACCTATTCCTCTGTGATCCAGTGAGGTCACTGTCATCAGAGAAGAAGAGATGATGGATTTTTCATCCTTTGATTATTAAATTCCATGGATTTCTCTCAGAAGTATTTCAGATTGTTTCCATAAATTAGAGAAGCAGTCTGCATACCATAATAACATGTAAACTAGCTGATGCTATACCCAGCATAACCAACAGAAATGCTCAATCCTGCTCAATCTCATCAAAACTTTATGTTTATTAAGGATTACACATCAGTTATAGAATCTTTTTATCAATTTGAACAAATTATACAATGGATCAGAGAGGTGGATATGATATTCTATTGCCTTTGCCAAAGTCACAAGTCCTTCCCAATTTTCTCTACCACAGCATTTGTTAATCAAACTTTTTTTCCCCAATAGTAATTTTCTTGAGTTTTGGAGGAAATACAGGGAAGAAACTCATCTCATTGTTCAGCTTTATGTCTTACATCCCAGGTAAAGTATATTGCAAGTTGATTTACAGCATTATTTCATTAATATTTCCAGAAAAATATGAGTTCCCCTTCTTTCACTTTAGGTAGACTAGTAGAAATGAAGGGGCATTTATTTTAGACTCCCAGGTCACACTGTCAAACAAATGGTGCCTGTAGAATAATCTCTCTCTTTCACATTAAATTAATTCTCCTTGTAGACTATTCAGTTTTTGGGGTCTTTACTGCTCTTCACTGTGTACACCATGTTTCCAGTTTCTCCAGCTGCTGGAAGCAGTTCAGGAGTTGGCCTTCTCTCCTAGGCTTCTCTGCTTTTTCCAAGCAGCAGAGTGTTTGTTCTGCTGCTGTGAGATGGTTCTTGACAGTACTGACCTCAGGCATTTTGCAATGTGGGGGGTTTCTCTGCTAAAGGAATTTTTGAAGACATATTCCCGCAAACTCTGTGTAAGATGGGCAGCTGCAGCTGTGAGATGGTTGAGACCCTGCCTGCAGCAGCTGCAAAAGGAGCATGCGTGCATTTCTCTAAGGCAGTCTGAGTTACCCACTTCCATCACCAGGTCACTGTCAAGTCAGCATTTCCCCCTCACCCACAATGCATTCATTTCATCAGTCACTAAAATGCTATAAATTACCATTTAACGCAATTCTGCAGAAATCTTGCAGAGCACCACTTAGCAGGGGTTGGTGGATATAAGGAATTGCTGCTGCAAATAAAATTCCAGGTAAGAAGTATGAAATTCAGTCCATGCCTTTGCTTCCAAATTGTGTAACAGAGATGGTTCAAACACCACAGATCCTCTCTGGCAGGGTTTTCTCTGCCAGACTCTATATTTGCAAGAGCTGAAACAGCTCTAAACCTTGAACCTCCTCTGTTTTGTAGGAAGGCATCATTTCAATCTATCTCACACAGGTAACTGCAAAGCCGGTGTGACACGAGGTTTACCACAGGCTGGAGACAGACACCAGTGAGGCAGTCTGGTTTCTAGCCTGGTCTGGTTTCTGTGAAACCTTTGCTGATACTGGTCCTGACTTAGGTGCTCTCTCCCAGGCCATGTGTCACTCACACCTGGTACCAAGGTCCCAGGGAATCTGAACATTTAAGCCCAAACTTAGTTGCAATGATAACATTCAAGCTTTTGATCCTTCCCAGGCTGCTTGTTCCAACCCATGCACTGCAGATGACCATGGCACAATTAGTAGTGGGCTTGTATTAAAACCAGAGCATCTTGGGTTTAGAAAAACAAACAGTTAGCTCCAAAGGATATAAAAGCTCTCTTATATTGCCTGCTTTGCAAGTGACAGCAGAGGAGCACTTTTTTTGTTAAGGACAAAAAGGTTGTTGAGATGAGCCTATTCTGTTCTGGCTTCCAGGCAGCTTTTTGAGAACTTTTTCTGAAAAATGTCCCCGCTTTATATTTGCAACCTCTTGGTACATCGGTGCCACTCTGGGATCAAGTTCTCTGAATAATTGCAACAGTAGGATTTACTTCTCCTTTTTCTGAAGCCCTAGAATAAAAGCATAGCTGAGAACGGAACCTGTGGTAAAGGAAATCTCACCGCAAGGGATCCCCGCCCTGCTTGCCTTCCTTCTTGAGCAAGCAGTACAGGGCATGCGTGGGGTTGGATGTGCACAGGGCTGGTAATAGCTCTCCTGGAGAGATTGCTTCATTTTTACTCCTACAAAGTAGGACAGAAAAGAGGATTTTTTAATTTATTTTTTTTTTTTTTTTTTAGCACAGTGTCTCACTTTTCACAATATGTTGAAGTGATTAGCAGCTCAGAAACATTGCAATGACCAGAGCAGACTGATTAGGCATTTGTGGTTTTGGTTGCTTTTAACTGAAGAGTAACACTTTTGCTTCCCCAGCAAAGCACAGAGAGTCGAAAGAAGGGATGTGGATTTGGGGGCCATGAAAAGAAAGAAGTGGAGAGCTACATCCATATTTTCCAGGAAGAAGTTCTGGCAGCTGGGTGGACAAACAATGACAATATTTGTGGAGTACCTTAGAATACTTTAGAATGAGGAAATCCCTGCAAACATTTACATGCATCTGCAATTCCCTGGCCCACAAAGGTGTATAGTATTTTAAGATGGGAAGTAAAGAGCAACTTTTCCACCTTCAAATGATGGGTGTACATAAACTGGCTACTGTTGACCATGGTATCCCAAACAAATTTCACTCATAAAATATATCTAAAACCTTCCATTGACTGTACACGGCAAGGATTTTGGTTCCCTCCTGCTGCATTGCTACACTAATACTTAGCTGGTTTAGGAAAAGATCACCACCCACTGCATCAGTGTTTCTTCAGCAGCCTTGATTTTGTTAATCAGCCTGTCTTTCATCCTAGCCTTGTTTGCTGAAAGAGCTACTTCAGAGAGAGCCATACAACATAGAAAAGTAAAAATAGCAACAAGAGTTTCAGCAAAATGTGGCACTCCATGCAATTACTTTTTTTTTTCCTGTTTGTATCTCCTGAATTTTCTTTTTCTAGCAAGTTTAACTCTTGTGTAGAGACCACCCCCACACACGTACTGAGGCTAGTGAGAGGCTCTCCTAAAAAGTGGTGGACCATGGAGTTAGCTTCTCAAAGTAAACAAATAATGGCTCAGTCCAAAGTACAAGTGTTAATGTGTTTTAGTATTTTACACAACAGGCAGTTCATAAATAATATTAATGACTGAAAGAAAATAACATATGCTGGCCAAAAGGAAAACCAGAAACAAACTAGTGTATTCCTGTGGGCAGACTCTCTGTTCTAGTACAGAATGGTGCTGTGATTGATCCAACAGCCTCTGTACAGGCTTCGCTATTGCAGAAGACACAAGAAATTGGTGACAGCAAAGTGCTCACCTACAGTGAGCAACAAAGCAGCTATTGTGGAAGTCACACTGGCATGCCCTACTTCATGCTCTCTGCATGGAGAGTGCTACAGCCTGTGAAAAAGTTTGGGGGGGATGTGGGAAAAAAGTGTATATTTTATTGCAATTTGACTTCGTGCTGCCCACCTGGTTCTGGAGATAGGCAGAGAGATGCAACCGCTTGGGGATGGGATGGGATGGGGGAGCCTGGGTGTGGGCTGGCTTAGTGGACAGCAGTGGGCACTGCCCAGCATGGAGCTGCTCACCTTTACCATTGCTGTGGTGTGAGGCAGAGCCGTGGGGAGAGCCTCTCCCCACCTGTGCTGGGTTTGTGTGGTGGGGTGTTTGGCAGCAGGGGAGGGGGCTACAGCGGTGGCCCCCTGTGAGAAGTTTTTCGAAGCTTCCCCAGCTCCAAGTTGGACCCACCTCTGGCAAAGACCAAGCCAATTAGTGATGGTGACTGCCCTTCGATGCTAATGTATTTATGAAGGGGAACCTAGGAGGGGGGGTGAGTTGTGAGGAGGAGTTACAAGAAGGAAACCTATGTGAACACTGAGATCCGTGGAAGAAAGGAGGAGGAAGTGGGAGAGGTGCACTGGAGCAGAGACTTCGCACTGTATCCCGTGGTGAGATGGCAGAGCCACGCTCCCCGCCACCTATGGAGGTCACTGCTGGAGCAGATGCCCACCTGCAGCCCATGGAGGATCCCACGCTGGAGCAGGTGGCTACATCCACAGAAGGCCAGGACTCCATGGGAAGAAGCCCCTGCTGTTGTAGTTCGGCACTGGGAGAGTTGCAACACACAGGGGGGGACCCACACTGGAGCATCTCGGGAAGAATGCATCCCATGGCAAGGACTCATGTTGGAGAAAGTTCATGGAGGATTGTCTCCTGTGAGAGGGACACCGTTCTGGAGCAGAAGAATGCAAGGCCTCCCTTTGAGGAGGAAGGAGTAGCAGACTAACCGTAACCCTATTCCCTGCCCCCTGCACCACTGGGAGGGAGTAATCAGGAGCAAAACTGAGCCTGGGAAGAAGGGAGAGGTGGGGGGAGCTGGTTTTAAGATGTGGTAATGCTTCTTACTGTCCTACTCTGCCTGTTAAGTGTTGTTGTTGTTGATGTTTAAGATAAATTGATGTTCTTTTTCTTCCCCTAAGGAGTCTGTCTTTTGCCCCTGACCTTAATAGATGACTCTTCCCTCTCTGTCCTTATATTGATCCTTAAGTCTTTTGTTTTACTTTCTCCTTCCCAGCGCTGGGGGGGGGAAGGGGTGAGTGAGTGTCTATGTGGTGTTCAGTTGCCCTCTGGGCATTCCTCTCCCTGGGTGGCTGACCCCAACGCAGCATCCTGCCCTCCCACCAAACCCTGGGCTGATGGGAAATGGGGATGGTGCCCACCCTGCTGCTCTTCAGAGGCTGGCGAGGATGGGGATAAAATACAGTGTCAAAAGAAAAAAGGTTAATATTTTTTTTCATCATGCATCTTAGCAACAGCACCTACACGAAGATCTAAGTATAAGATCTTTTACCCCCCACCTCTCCAAGCAATTAGCATGCTGAAATACAGGCAAGAAACAGGATGGTGGTGTCAAAACTGACACATAGGAAGACCATTTCCTTTTTGCAAGGGTTTCACCATGTGGACCAAGCTGTCTGAGAACAATTTCTAAACCTTTCTTCTCCCTGTGGAGAAGTGCCCCTGCAGCAGCTTTGGTAACTATCCAAAACTACCTGTTTTTGGTGACTGGTGCTCTCCTTGGAGTTGATGCCCAGAAGGTCTCACATTTTCAAAGTAAGAAAACCCCAACCCCCATGGACTGCTCTCCAGTGAAATTAGGTTGCTCATAAAACATCTGAGAAAGGTGGAAAATGAAGGCTGCCTGTTTGAAGTAGATAGGTTGTCTTTTGGAGCAGAGCAGAGCAGAGAAGAAAGGCATCTGGTGACATATTCAGTGCAACACTGGCTCTGTCTGAGCCTTCTTTCGTCAGCCAAATTTTAAATTAATCTCAATCTGGTCTCTGAATCTTGCTGGCAAGTTTTCCGGTAAATTTAAGACTTAGAAGAGGCTAAAGAAAGATGCTAGGCAGATGAATTTATGTTAGGATTTCCAGGTGTGGCCAGTGGTGCCTGGGAAACTGTTTGCTAAAATGGGGGCTGCTGTGGAAAATGTGGGGTGACCTCCTCCAGCACTACACACCTCCTGTGTGCAGGGTGAGCAGGCAGAGCTCCCCAGCTCAAACACAGCCAGGCCTGTGTAGCTGGCCATGAACCAAACCTTATTATGCTCATGAGCTAATATTCAGGGCTTGCATCTTGAATAAAGAATTGAGTGAATCCAAGCCCTTTGTTTTTGCCGTGTTCTCGTTCCTAAGAGCAAACAATGATGCTTTTTTTCTCTTAGCGTCCAAGAAATGTTATTTCCACCTGAAAAGTATGCTGTTTCAACTTGCAGCTGATGAATGGAGCAGAGGAAGGTGAGGCATTGCCGTGCAGGAAGGATGTCATTGGGGGTGGCAGGGAAGCTGGAGGTGGGAAGGAAACACCTATGAACCCCCTCAGACAAGGGCTTAGGAAACTGAAATCTTCATAGAGATTTTCTCTTCATTTCTTCACTTTTATTGTCTGACTGACAGCCTGACTTTTTCTTCTCTCCTTGCTCCACAAAAGCTAGGACACTCCTTAACGCCAGCCCTTCCCAGAGTGCCCAGTTGTACCTGTGCCAAGTCTGGGGACTTGTGATCGATTAAAGAAAGGCAAACGGTCTTGTCTTGAAGGTTTTAATGAAATTCCCTCTAGTCCCCACTTACTTCAGCAGTTAGGTCAGCAATCCATCACCGCTGTGCTTGCAGGCCTAGCTCTGTAAATGTCCCTGAATAAGGCTGTATTCATTTTCAAGGCCAAAGCTAAACTTTTGAGGCAGGCAATAAGCTTGCACTTAAGCCTTTAGAATAGATTACATTTTAGAAGATGCAATAACTGGTGGAATGAATCACCAAATTTGAAGTCACCAGATTTATTTTTTTACTTACTGGCCAAGGTTAAGTATAAGAAGAAAGTAACTCACTGTAGGAGGATCACAAAATATGTTAATGGCATAACAGCAACAGAAGGACTGACCCAGCCTTGTGAATCTGCAGGTTTTACTTTCATAATTGCCTTTCTCTCTCTTGGGAGCTACAAGAACAGCAATATACTGACCTTTTACCCCACGCTCTCCTGTTTCTTCATCTCAGTCTCACTCTCACAGGCAAGTGACTCTGCCTGGCCCTAGCAAGCTTGAGCAAGCAAGGGTGAGCAACTCTTGCTTGCTCAAGCCCTCTTTTCTGAGAACAGGGCAGGCAGAGCAGAGCTGTACTGCACAGGACTGCCTCCACCTTTCAGACCTGACTGCGGGTAAGCTCTCACCGTCCATCGTTTGCTTTGCAGCCCAATAAGCGGAGCAAAACCATCTGAGACAGAAACACATGTTCCTCAGTGGATGGCCCATGCCCATGGAGAGGACTGCTGCAAGAGCTGGCGACCGTTCTTGACACAGCTGCCAGTCCAATCTGCTCTTTGTTAGTTGGCCTTTCCTGACACACACGCAGTAGTATAATTACGTTCATTAGAAAAACCCTCACAGACAGGTTACCAAACCAAAACACTCCATTACGCACACTTATCACTTGTGGACAGGAAAAGAGACTAAGGGAGCTATGGCAGATGTCAGTCATGCTGTCTGGCACACCTCTGGAAGGGTGCACTTGCTGTGGGCATGAGCCCAGCTGTGGACCTCAGCAAAAAATGGAACACAACTCCTCGTAGGCTTGCACAGTGCTCACTTAACCTGGATTTGAGGAAAGCCCTTTGAGCAAAGTGCTTTTCATAAGAGCAGCAGCCCATCCTGAACATCAGGGTTATCTTCCGTTTCATAGCCAATGCTCACAAGGTCTGGTAATGGGCATATTAGCACTGCCTGTGGATAGCATTACCTCCCGAATTACTTGCAGGAAAGGCATCACGTGGCAGAGTGGGGCATTTCTCTTGCCTGAGCTGTGTTTAAGATGATGCTTTCCATGCTCTAAAGGAGAGAAGTTCCCAAGAGCACATAAATATATTATAAAGCAGCAGAACACTCAATAATTAATTTTCAACAAGGAGAAGATTTTATTTCAGCCAGAACAACATAAAAAGCCTTTGGATTCTCACAGTCTGTAGGTGAAAAACTGAGATGATTCAATCCAAAGGCTGTTGTGAAAGAGGCTCGGACAACACGATCTGATCCCCATGCAGTGATATCCTGTCTCTATTTGGAAGCAAATGCAATTTTTGGTGCTATTTGTCAGTAACAGAACTACAGACTCCACCAAGCAGCAAATCCCTTTTCAGTCCTTTCCTCTTCTTCTGTGATTAGAAATGGTCTTCCAAAGTGACAGAACTGCAGCAGCCCAGAGGATCATCCCACTCGTTTCCACCAGCAGTGAGCCCTTTGCTCATTAGTGGTATTGGTCTCTTTTCATAGACAGCCAACTGGTAGTTGGGAAATTGAGTACTTAAAGCATATTAAGATAGGAAGGGTTGATATATTGTATTGTTGATACTTTGCATGTATTGTGAAGAGCTAAATAATTCCTTTGGTGAATTACCAAAATACAAATAGAAGCTCATGAAGGACTAAGTCTTGGGATAAATAACTCTAATAACTCTAGCTGGGGACAAATAACTCTTTTCACAAGCACTTTGGGTGGCAGACAGCAGTGACGCAGCTATGCTTGTGTCAGGAAGATGCCTATATGGCATAGCTAGTTTAAAAGAAACGACAAAAGAGGAGAGATTTGCTGAAGACACACAAAACCTTCATGAACAAGGGAAGTTCTACAAAGCTAGTTACTGTAAGTACTTTTCTGCGTACAAAATAAGATCCTGACTGAATGACTTACAAACTACCTATACTAAATTTTACTTTTAATTTATTGTCTTTATTAATTTCACTTTTCAAAACCCAACAACAGATAAATGACTAACCCTATGCAGTGTATTTGTGACTGGGTTTTATAATACTTCCACTCTGTCACTTTGTCATCCCTAGCAAACCCTGCCAAGGCAGTAGCTCAGCAGCGGGTTGATGGGGGCAGCCCACACAGAAGCCCTTTCTTGAACAGCAGCATGTCCCTGCACCACCCTTCCTTGGCTCTGCCCCACCAGACCAGCCGCAGCAGCATGTTCAAGGGGCAGACCCACTTGTCATCTAAGAGGCTGAGAGAGACAAAAGAAAGCTGCAACGACTGCACGGGCCCCAGGCCACAACCTAAAAATACTGATAAAAGCCAGGCACACTGGCTCCTGGTGCCACTGTTGAGGTTAAAGCCAGGAAGTTTTCACATGAGTTTGGCATCCTTTCACCAGTTTATCCAGAGGGTGTGGAAATGAGAGATGAGATGGTTCTTCTTTTCTGAGAATGCTGTAATTAAAATGCAGTAATAAAGGCCTAACTACTGCGTGATTGACGGCCAGCAGCCGGGTTGCTGCTTCTCATCAAGGACTGAAGCAGCTGCAGGAACAGGATGAACTCGTACCCGTCACCCAGCGAACACACCAGCAGCGCCGGGAGCAAAGCAGCAGCCGAGGTGCTCTCACAGTACCGGCTGGGTCTTACTCCTACTGTTTCCGTGATACTTATAATAGCTTTTTGCCATGTTGCTAATAGCCTGGCGATGTTTCTGGTGGGAAAAAGCCATCTCTATGTCATACCAGCCTTCTGTGAATTTTTATGGCAGCTATTTTAGAACTCATTTCAGTGGGTTTCCTCAGATTTCCCCAGTCTGAAATGCTATGTGTTCCTGTAATAAGGATGCCACTCATAGCTAAGAGGCATTTTTTCATACATTATTTATTCATTATTCTATGTGATGAATGTGGGAGGTGTTATGAATCCATGGTAGGAGATCTGGAGGTAGACTAATTTGCTTTTAGTACTATGTGATTAAAAAGAAACTCTCTGCTTGCGTAGGCAATGAAGGTATTGAATTTCTCTTATCACCAAGATGGTGAAAAACTTGATTTCTTTCATTTCCTCCATCAAGGAAGCAATGACTGCCAGCACAAGCATATAGCGTGATCTGTTCTAAAGATACACAGTTGCTAGACTAGATCTGTTCTCATCACTTGGAAAACAAAAAGCCAGGAAGTAGGCATTTAAGGGATAACATCAAATATTTAGGAGATAAAATCTGCACAGAATATAAAATGAAAGGTTTAATCTGAGCCTTACCTTAAAGAACAGGGTTTATTTTCCTGTCTACTATCTACTGACCAAATCCAAATGAAATGTTAGAAGACATTATGTTTGGGTGCAGTCAATGCAGAGTTCAAAATCGCCTGGTTTGGGAATGTTGTCATTCAGGGTTTTGTTTCTGTCTGTGACGGAAGTACAGACCTTAATGACCAAGATTGTCAGAGATTGTCAGAGGTTTCATGAAGGTTTAAAAGGGGATGAATGAAGACATTGGGCTTCTTTGTAGTCCTACAGTTTCACCTTTCTCTTAGTACAAAAGACCCCAAACCAGAAATCCACAAACTCCAGCCACCTGAAAAAAACAGGCAGCCCTTACTGAAGGTGAGCATGTGGGTGGCATTCAGGAACTGCAGGGTGATAGACACATTATAATAGGGCTGGTATTCCTCAGCAAGGAAGGTGCAGGTACAGTATCAAGAGTTTTGTCTGGATGTGGAATAGAGAATGAAAAGAACTGTGATGCTCAGAGCACCACCACGACCTGCACAGTAGCTCAAAGCCACAGAGAGGGGAGGAACAGTCAAATAAATGGGCATGAACCAAAAAGCCAAGAGATGATAACACTCTTAGGCAGAAGACAGTCCTCCAGATGGCTGATGCATTCACGGTGATTCAGTAGTCAGTTGCACTGGCCCTCAGAGACACTGGAGTGTCTCAGGGCACAAAACTATGTGGATGTACTGCTGGATGCATGGCTAGAAAATGCCCAGAGTACCTTCACCGCTTGCTCATCCCTGCTGTGCTCAGCCCTGCGTATTCCCTCTGCTCCACACACCTCTCTGACCAGATCCCACAGCCCCACCATCACCTGACCTGTGCAGAAATGCACTCCCAGGGCCAAGGACTCAGCGGTAGCTGGTTTTGCCTTGAGCTTTCCTTTGCTTTGCTTGCATGGTTTCACTTCTGATTATGTTAAAAATGTTCCCTTTAATGAATTGTTGCACTTTGTTTCTTAAAATATTACTTGCACAGATATTTTGCTGAGTATCTTAGTGCTGAGGAAAAGGCTGGTATGGGAAGATCCAGGAGTGTAACATGTCCTTTATTCAATGCTGGCTGCAGGGGTTAGGGGCTCTCCTCTGCTCCCAAGTCATGGACAGGCCAAGGAATCGTCAAGCACAAAGCACTGCAGTCAGAAACTGAGGCTCGAGCAAACAGTAGTCCCACCAGTAGTAACACACCATGCACACAGTTGTCAGCATTGAGGTTTTGGGCTAGCCTCCTGGGTTTTTCTCAGGGCGAGGAAACAGTCCTGGTCTCCCACCCCCAGCTTTTGCCCCAAGCCCATCCTGGCACTTGCAGACACCATGCAGAATGCAACCAACAAACAAAACCCTCGAACAGAGGTTTTCAACAAGGTCCCAGTGACATTCCTTGGGACAGTCCAGCAGTGGTGACAGCTGAGACAGCCACTCCTCACAACCCATGCTGGTGAGGGGCAGGCGAGGCTGCCGAGGGTTGGGGAAGGATGATGACTTCATCTATCTTGGCTGCTTCCAGAGTAGTTTGTGGAAAGCCAGAGCATCACACCCTTGAATGCAGCATCCACAACCACTGGGTACAAAACAGCCTTGTGGTCAACAACAGTCTGAAGGTGGGTGGAGAAACAGGTTCTCCTGTTATGGCTTTAAGTATGGTGGGAAGGGAGGAGGGAGGGCACAAACCGTTGGGAGATGTGTATCTTTAATCACCCCAGAGTAATTGGGAGATGAAGCCTGGGAATCAGCCCTATTAAAAGGATTGAAATTTCGAACTATGTGAGAAATAAAAATATATCGCTGTACTTTCTGAACACGTCTTTACTGGTACAAATTCCCTCTACTGATATCAAATAGTGGGAGTTGTTATTCTACTTTGGTGGCAGGAATTGAGCTCCAAAGACAAATGTTCTATTGCTATGCTTTAGAAGGGTACCAACAAAAAAGCCTAACAAACAAGAACAACAAAAGGACTCCCAAAATACCCATGATGGGAATACAGAGTTGTACACCTTTTTGGCATACACTTAATATTCTTATCTAGGCATAGAAGACATGATTTTTCTTTAAGCAAAGTCAGATACTAACACAAATCCACTACACTGGAGAGCAAATTCAAATCCCATGAAATCACTGTGCCCTGCTGTCACGGTTGGGAGTTTTGCAGAGCTTTGCTAATGCCCTGGTTATGATGTCCTAGGAGTGACAGCACCTTGGATGGGGGCTATGAGCACTGCCAACAGCTCTGGCAGGCTAATGGGCAAGGGGAGCATCCCAGCAGAGGAAAATCATGAGCTCAGCTTCTCATGTTAGTGCACTCTTGTTAGCCAAACAACAGCTCATCACTTAATCTGCAATCTCTTAATCTGGTTATGGGTTGGCAAAGTGACTGTCAAGAAGACAATTTATAATTTGTAGATAAGTGATGAGGTAACAGAACAACAGAAGCAGATTGGAAAAGACCCATTGGTAACCCAGTTAAACTGTGGGTACATGTGCCAATTTTTCCCCTGAAGGAAAGGAGGAAGAGAAAAGGGACAAGGAAGGAAGGAATTTGGAGAACTAGTCATGTAGCATCAGCTAAATACAAAGCCCCTGGCCCAGCTGAGACTCAGCAGCTGGGTCAGAGACCTCAGAGAGCCACTTCCTGACAGAAAGAGATGCTGAAACCCTAAATTTAACCCTAAACTTAAGCCCTTAAAGTTAACCTGAATTTGAAAATCTCTTTCTCGAAGAAGATCCCCAGTAACTTTCTGACAGGACATTTTGTATCTTGCAAAACCATCTCAGCGAATTTAATCAATTTCTGGTAGAGGTAGAAATGATCATCAGTTATAATTTCCACTTGATCTGAAAACTGTGGTCATGCGTGGGGTTTTTAGGGCCCGTTTCACCAGCAAACACTCAGCAGCCACATAACCCTCTCATCAACATTGGAGAATTGAGAAAAGTCAGGCACAGACTGGGAAAATGTTTACCAACAGTCATCAGAAAAATCTGTGGCAGCGAATGTAAGAGAACGATTCCTTGCTGAAGCTACTTGGCAAAATGTCCTTTCAGGGCAGAACCTGGCTGTGGTATCACAATTGCTGGAAGGTCATTGCCTGACAACAAGTCTTCTGCCTCATGGAAAACACTTTACTCCTCCTGGTAGTAAGTCGGTCTTTAAAAAGCAGGAAAAATGTTCAAAGACGACACAATGAAATAATTACAAATTCTTGCGGCATGTGCTCAATCGCCTTATGCAAATCCCAGGGTGTGCTCTACATCATGTGCCCTCTTGTCACAAAATAAACCCTCAGCTCTTTTCCTTGTCAGCGGATTCTTGTCAGCCAAGGAAAATAAAGTGTCACTAAAAGCTGACTATCTTATTCATGGAATAACTTAAAAGGAGAACAGTTTGGTATTTGTGTTCATTTTTTAGCACAACAAATGCCTGGTTATAAAAGCAGCCCAGCCAGGCAGTGAAGACACTGCTCGGTGCTGGCGGGGATGGGCTCCCAGCCTGCCATGTGTGGGGCAGAGCAGCCATGTCTCCCCAGTGGGAGACGGTGTTTCTGTACCCATTGCCATCCCTGCAGCTCCAGGAGGAGGCAAGCACCTGGGACCTGGCCTCCTGTCTCCCCCCCGCACCCACAGGGTACCCACTTTCCCCCTTGGCACCGGGCCTGCGACCTGCTGGTGGCTGCCACCCAATGCTGACTGGGAACGACAGTTAAGGACAGAGGTACAGAGGAAAAAATCTAGAAGTGTAGAAAATTAAAAGGGGGCTGGAAGAAACCTGCAGAAGTTAACTCTCCTGCCCCAAGGCAAGACCACTCTAGACAGATATTGGCTAAATTGTTCCCTAAGACCTTGGGTGATGGGGATCTGAGCCATTCCCATCAGCCTGTCTCACTGCTCCATGGTCTTCACCATTACTAAAGGTTGCCTAAAGTCTAATCTAGCTCTGTCCTGCAGCAGTTTAAGACCAAACATCAATGCAACGTTTACCTTTTAGCGAATATGTTGAATTTATGTACAATTTAAATGGAAATATATTGATTAGGGAATTTTTCTTTACTTTTCTCAAGCAAGATATTTAGGAAGCCTTTATTTGCAACAGTCTCAAGCCTTTCCCCTGAATTCCTTGTGGACAGTCACTTTTCAAAGGGATGACACAAAAGCAAAGATTGATTCTGGGAACAAAAATATTAACATGTCAAAAAGAGTTATGGTTTTGAGTCTAACATCCCCTTTCTGTAGTGAAATGAATGCTGCGGTTTCATATCATACCCTCAACTTTACAACAGTAATGGGCCGCAGAGCAGAAACATCTGGGCTTGTGCCAAGGGGTGGATACGATGGATTGGCTGGCCAGGCTCGCTGCGGGCTGGCTGGCTCTGGGACCTCAATCAGGTGGGCAGCAGGATGACTGCCATGGGTGAGTGGACCCCTTTTGCCGAAACCAAGACACAGCCGCTCCTGGTCCCCCAGCCCGGTGCTACCTGTCACCCCACAAGCGCCTCTCCCCTTCCCCAGCACCAGTCCATGACCTGCCAGGGGCTCCTCCCGCACTGTCCTGCCCTGACCTCACAGCTGGGTTTGCATGAGAAAACCGAACCACACCTGATACTTGTTGCCGCCAGGAGGGGAGGTTTCGGATGTTTAAGTGTTGCCGCAGCCCTTGTGCTTGGCACCGGTTCAGCTCTGCTTGTTGCTGGCCGCTCGTTCTAGCAAGCATCTGATATTGCACTGTGCATGAGGTGTAACAGGGATACAAGCTGCTGGGAGGTACAGGGCGAGGCGGAGTGCAGCTGTGTCTGGGTGAAGCAGTTCTGATGTGGTCTTGGTGGAAAAACTCTTTTGGTACATGACAAAGAGAGGCAAAACAAAACGTGTTGCTTGTTGTAGGGAATGAATGGGTTGATTCAGCTGAATAGCATCATGCATCATCTGTTGTTGTTAGTTTTCTAAATAGCATCACACATCATCTGTCACTCGTTTTCATAAGTGAAGGAAATACTTGACGTAAGTAAAGGCTTATTAAAACCAGTAATGAAGAAAGTGGAAGACAGAGAGGTTTGTATCTAAGTCAGCCCTCATTCAGGAATGTGCAGTTCCAGCTGCAAGCGTTAGAGCAATCCTGCTAAGAGAGCAGAGATGATGCTATGTGGTATTGTTTTCATTAATTGCTGCTTAGAAATGTCTCACTGAGAAAATCAAGGGAAGTCATAAAATAGCAGCAAGTTGTTTATTTGCATGACTGTCCCAGCAGGAGAAGGCTGTTTTGCATGAGGTTTGAAATCCCAGGGAGGACAGGGTGTAAACAAGGGAACGCTCACCCAAGATTGCAAAGTATGGTCCAGCAACCCCAGCAGGCCCTAGGGGAGGAAAACCCTCCTAAGTGAATGTTTTGCTTGCCTCCTCAGTATCACAGGGAGGTTTTGACACAGAGTCATTCTGTGCATTATCAAGATTGTGACTGATGTAAAACATTCGTTAAAACTTTTTAAAAGCCATTCCTGATGGCAGTAAGAGGCAGGACTCAGAATGACTATGTGAATGTTTCTGCTGCTGCTTGCTTCATGAGGGTGTGATGCCCAGTTTTTGTGGGAGATGTGAATAGTTATTCGTCACTGGCATGTGGTATGGTGGTATATAGGTACTGATATCCTACTGTGTATAAATATTTTCTTTAGTTTCTCGTTAAGTGACTGGCTGAACATGTTATGCTCACCTTGTCATGGCCAAGTGTCATCAGCCCTCTGGAACAGCAAGCTCAGATGCTTCCAAGGCAGATAAATTAAGCCTTCTGCTTTTAATGCACAGTGGTAACTTTTGTCTGGGACCTTAGCACCTCACATTCCTGCCTGCTCTATGTGGTTGTCACAGGTGTCAAAGCTTTTCTTCTAAAGCCAATTTTCCACAGGTTGCTCAGTTATAGTCTCTGCCTCCATCTGCCTCAACACATCTACATAAGTGCACTTTGTGCATAACACACCATTTTGGTGGGTGAAGTGTTTCATTGACCCAAGATATGCTATAGATGTTTCTAAACAGCCATACTGGAAGGTATGTTTCCTATCAAGTATGTCAATCCCTGAATTTAAGACAGGCTGTGACAATAAGTGTCCGAGTGTCTAGGTGCAAATGAACCACCTGAGTCTCACCAGGAGGAATGTGCCTCCCAGCGCCATGCAACGCTCTCTACTGCTGCAAAAACCTGGATGTCCAAGAAAGAGTTCATAACAGCAGGCAGTTCAGGAAAGATGTTTAAAAAGAATAAATTATCAAATATAAAATGAACCGAAAGTGCACAAAGTTCTTTCCCATGAAAGAACAGCCCTAGAATCAAGATAAAGATTTGGGGTGTTACACACTGTTTTCCAGCTCTGAATTAATCTGTATGTGAGGAGCAAAGGCAGGGCAGCTGTGCCAGAACTGCTGTTGGGAGGCACCAACCGGAGCCGTCTTTAGCAACACAGCTAACGGGCAAGTCGGTGTGAAGGGAGCTTGGTCCATCAACGCCCTTGCTACACACGGCAGGCATTTCAACAACTGCTGAAAAGCAGCTGCAGGAGGAATTCCCTCAGGACACCCTACCTCTACAAAAAGACAGGAATCGGGAAGGGACATTTACTACCTATTTGTGTTATTGTATCACTTAAGGATACCAGTCACAACTCAAAACTTCATTTTTATACCTGTGTCAGCGTGGATCTATTCGCAGAACTCTGTAGCTTTTAGACTAGAAAATTCTAGCAATCTTCAGGAAGATTTAAACTCCAAACCAGCTGAAGTTAGAGGGGTCACCTAGATGTGTGGCACGTGGTCTGTTAAAGTTAGGTGAGGCAAATTCCAGCTGTTCAAACTGAAGCTACAATCTCTGTGCCTCTCCTCAGAATTACTGGAGCAGCCCAGTTGACTTTTTGCTCTGTCTTCATTAAATGTGGCTGCTCCAGACTGCAATGGCCTGTGTTCACAGAGCCTGAGTGCAATCATATGCAATTTTTGACTGTGATAATCTTTAATGATAAAATACACTAAGGAAACACAACGGAGGTAAGATCAAAATAACTTGAAATTGGAACACTTGAAAACTTGGCAGAGAATTTGCTTAGGAAGTTTACATGACAGAGAGGAGTGTGATCCCCCAAATGCTGGGGATTACATTTCCAAAATTACAGCAGGGATATGCAATAACAACTCCATAATATTTTGATTAGGAAGGAAGCAAATAACATGCTGCAGGTTGCTGCTGCCATAGTACACCCTTTGGCAACACCCTCTTTAAAAAAAAAAAGAAAAAAATAGGGGGGAAAAAAGAAATCTTTCCATTGCTTAAAGATACATAGGGGTAGAAGTCAATGCTCAGAGAAGGCATTTGCAGGCACTTCTTCTCTTACACCATTTTCCTTCTTGAACCCATCAAACAACAATCTGTGTTTACAGAAACCCCGTTGTAGCCAAGCATAAAAATTTCTCTTCAAGATTGTCGCAGCCAGTGATTTTTTTTTTTTTTTTTTTGATCTGACTAGTCTAACAGGCTTTCCTCTCTTGCTTTTATGTAAATTCTCAATATTCTTCACTCCTGGTCAATCCCATTAATTTAACACACACCTTTTGCTGGCTCTATTCTCTCAGTAACATGCAGTGGCCTCTTCAAGTTCAGACAGGACAAGCTGGCTTTAATGATCCATTTCTGACAGTTTTGGCATTGAGGACATTTGAGGCCAAGGTTTAAGATGCAGCCGTAGCAAGAACTGTTCTTGCTTTGTGGGTTGGCTTGTTCTTGAAAACAGGTTGCTGGGTGTTAAGTAGCACTATCAGTTCCTCTCTCATGAGTGCCCACCACTTCACCTAAAATAGAGAAGTGGCCCAAAGGCTATGTGTCTGCCCAGGGCACAGCAGAAGGGTGATGTGTTATTCTTTAGAACACTGCAATATCAGCACTCTCTGCCTCTGAGTTCTGCTTTCATCCTGCAGGGACTTTCTTGCTGCATGTCGTGACATACTCTAAACATAAAAAACTAAGGTAGGCCCACAAAATATTTCTAAAGACTAGACTGGGAAGTAAAATTAATAAATCTACTAAAATTAAAAAATAATTAATGCAACTGAGAACTTGATTTCGTAACACAATAATTCTCCTATGCCTTATCCCAGCTAATGCCTTAACGTGATGGCTATCTCTCTCGTTGTCTGTATGATGGGGGCTAATGACTTCATTACCCTTCTTCTGACTAGCATTCCCCATTCCACCACAGTTAGGAGCTTCTTTATTCTCCTGAGATATCTAAATGATTAGCAGTGTTAGGATAAACCCTGCAGTTTCCGAAGCTGTTACTTCAGAACTCCTAGTACACGTGATTTGGCATTAAAGTTTGCTGCTTCCAACCTGAAGAGTTTCTGTGCCCAAAAGCATGTGTTTGCATTTTCAGTTATATCCACATGTTGAACGAGAGAAGGTCCCTTTGAGTCTTATCTCATTGTAACTATGAATTTATTACTTCCTTTCACTACCATCAGAGGTTTTTGAACTTGTTGACTGGCATCATTGCTAGCTCTGAACAGTTTTAATGTGGAAACTAGTCAGTGAGTGTGTGTCCTTATCTCCTGTGAGGAGTCTTATCTCAGACAGAGCAACTACCTCACAGTGAGAGAACAGACTTATAAAATGCTGAAATTCAGAAGAACTGGGTTATATTCCTGACCACTCCATTACATAGTTTGTATAATTAGACATAATGACAAAG
This sequence comes from Athene noctua, assembly GCF_965140245.1. Classification (NCBI taxonomy): domain Eukaryota; kingdom Metazoa; phylum Chordata; class Aves; order Strigiformes; family Strigidae; genus Athene; species Athene noctua. The sequence continues at coordinate 66,143,281 of NC_134038.1, forward strand.
TTAGTACTTTGTATCTGGCATCCAGTGCTCCCACAGTCTCCAGTAAGGTACTACAGCTTCATAGCTGTTCCAGGTTCTCCTCCCTAAGTATTTCTATTGCTAAATATTAAATGTTAGCAGTTACCAACTAAAACCACTCACATATAAATGATATTCTATCAGGATGCCTTCCAATCCAAGACAAACCTTTGTTCTTTTTCTCGACGCCTTAAAACTGTCTTTTAGCAATATCTCACCTACTTGTAGTAGGTCACTGGAAAATGCAGAGGTTATCAGTTATACTATCTGTATACCATTTTCCAAAGAGAAAGAGGTGCCAAAGTTAATTTTACCAGTCCTGAATCCCTCATGACTATTCTTGCAATGCTAATGAACTAGCAGATGGAATGAAGAGGAAGGACAGTATTTTCCAGAGTTACAAGAGTTATTACAAATATAAGTTTAGACATATAAAAAGACAGTGAGTGAGATGCAGTGGAAACGTATCACAAAGATCTCAGAAGGTGTTGTGAAACCAGAATTTCACCTGCTTTCGTGTGTGGTCCTGTGTGGTTGTACATAATGGACAGCCTAAAAAAAACCCAACTGCAAACCCAAACTAAAAAGAACAAAACATGTTTGCACCCACAGTGCAACTTCAGTGGAACCTGGCCTCCTCAGTCCACTGGCAGTATTGAGATTCAGACTAACCAAAGCTTTTCAAAGATCATAGGAATCAACATTTTCACCAGCAAGCACACACCCCAAAAGTTTCACTGCTGACTCCCAGAGATACTACTGAATATCTATCTCAGCACCTTTCAGACATGAGACCATTTTCAATGCAGCAGCCCAGTGTCCTCAGGCAGCAGAAGAATGTTCCTTCACAGGATAAAGTCATTTATGTGGGCCTTGCGGTGGCCCCATCCACCCTGCTGTTGACACCAGAACGCATCTACTCCCACCATGATCCCTTTAATGGAGCACAGTCAGTAAAACCTAACCTACAAAAAAATTTCCCCGAGCAGCTGGGTCTCCTGGGTGTGCTTGTGATACTCCTAACATACACACCAGCATGTGGTTTGGCACAGCTCAAAGCAGCTGTGTCACTTTATTATTCAACATTTATGATTGTCAGGGATCCTGGCCACACCTAAATCCTCTTGTAGCTCTGGGCTTTAATTAGCAACATGTTCAAAATACTTTCAGTGCTTCTAGATGATAGCTATAGCTGCCTAAAGACAATGCCGGATGGTGCTGTCAGCCCCATTTGTAAAGGGAAATGTAGCTGAGTGTCACCAATATTTAGCATCACTCAAACAAGATAAAGAATTATTTTCAATCAACATCTCTATTTATAGCATCTCTGGATATTTAAAAAAGGAACAATAGTGGCAAGTTAATAACAGAAAAAAGACAGGAAAAGGAGCTGTTTAGACCATTTAAGCCTTGCGTGAAGCTATTGTGGCTAATTAGCATGAAATCAGGAACTGAAGGTAATGAGACCAAAGTCAACTTCCTCCAGCTCCAAAGCTTGACCACCATAATAAGGAGGTACAAATCAAACAAATGCACAGGAGCACTAGCGTGAATAAACCTCCAGCTGCGTGCCTTGATGCACGCACTTTCCACTTTTGCAGAAAGCTCTTCCCTGTACAGGTTCAGGCCAGTGCTAACAGGAGTCTGGTACCTAATGCTGTTCAATGCTCCAAGCATCTGCTTTGCTTCCCTCATTTTTTTTCCCCTTTTCTGCCTTCTGAAAATGGGTATTGTTGGGATGTGAGCAGTCCCTGGGTGATGGGTAGCTGCCTAACTGCCTGCACAGGTACATGGTCAGCACAGAGCATTCATGCTGCAGCTACCAGCAGTAGCCGTGCTTCCCCTCCAGCAGGGAGCTCTCAGAAAAAATCTCACACACGATGAGAAATGCCTTCTTTACAGTCTGCTGCATTATCTGAATAAAATGTGTTCATTTATCTTATCTTGCATTTTAATAGTATGAGCTGCAGCATCTCAGCATGGATTTTTCAGCTTCAGTTGATAATTGTGCTAATTTTTCCACCTAAATTAAGTCACATAATGCTTAGGAGTAAAAAGCAGTCGCATTATGATGTGTATTACGGAAATGTTGAATAAATACTATGAGGAAATCCTTTTGTGATTGTCGTGGTTTGAACTCAGAGGGCAACTGCACACCACACAGCTGCTCACTCACCCCTTCCCCCTCAGAACTGGGAAGGAGAGAACAAATCAAAAGGCTCAGGAACTGAGATGAGGACAGGGAGGGATGACTCACCCGTTCTAGTCACAGGCAAAAGACAGGCTCATTAGGGGGAGAAAAAGAACATCCATTTAATTCAGACACTAGCAACAACAACACTTAACAGACAGAGTAGGACAGTGAGAAGCATTACCACATCTTAAAAACACCTTCTCCCCACCCTTCCCTTCTTCCCAGGCTCAGCTTTGCTCCTGATTTCTTTACCTCCTCCTCCCTCGCAGCAGCACAGGGAGCAGGGAATGGCGGGTGCAGTCAGTCCTGCTGCTTCTTCCACCTTTGGGTGGGTAATTTCTGGCATTCTTCCCCTGCTCCAGCATGGTTCCCCTCTCATGGGAGACAGTTCTTTACAAACTTTCTCTGACATGAGTCCCTCCCACAGGCTACAGCTCTCCCCAGGCTGCTCCAGCGTGGACTCCCTCCATGAGTTGCAACCCTCCCAGCAACGCACTACAACGATGGGGGCTTCTTCTCCCCACAGGGTCCTGGCCTTCTTTGGGCACAGTCACCTGCTCCAGGCTGGGGTTCTCCACAGGCTACAGGTCAGCATCTGCTCCTCCAGTGATCTCCATGGGGTCAGGTGCAGGGGGGCAGCCCTGCTGTCTCACCACAGGATACCGGGGGGTGGTGGTGGTGGTGTCTGCACTGGTGCACCTCCCCCCCTTTCTGCTCCTTTCTTCCACTGACCTCGGTGTTCACACAGGTGACTTCCTCACAACTCTTCCTCACAACTCCCACTCCCCCCAGGTTCCCCTTCTTAAATATGTTATTGCAGAGGCACAGCCACCATCACTAATTGGCTTGGCCTTGGCCAGAGACATGTCCGACTTGGAGCCAGAGAAGTTTTGAGAAGCCCCTTCCCCCGGTACCAAAAACCCCTGGCACACACACAAACCCAGTACAGTGATGCTGGTCAGCTGCCTTTCTTGTAGCAAGAAAATATGAAGGCATTTGGAATATGGCAGGGTTTTTTTCTCTGCAGAATCAGGAAACTTGGGTGGAGGGACCTGCAGTTGGTTTGCCTGGGCAGAGTAGCTTGGAGGCTCATTCTTGGTAAGGCTGCTGATGGCTTGCCCTCTTGTTTTCCCCAAACCTGTTTCTCTAAACCCTATGTAACAGCTCAGGAAGAGCATCACAGTGACAAACTTGTCCCTTTGAATTAGCGGGTGGGAGGACATGCCATCTGTGAAGAGGTAGTCATGTGTTTTTAGCCCAAGATGAAGTGAGCTTGTAATGAAAGTGCTCTCTGTAGCAGCCAGACTTTGATGATCTTGCTTAGAGATCTACAGCTAAAAGGAGAGTCTATGTAAGTTTTGAGAGAGGAGCTGTTTCCTTTTAATATCTTATTTCTTGTGGCTGCACAGGAAATACACCGAATGGAGTGCAGAGACCTTGTCAATAACAGACCACAGATGGGAATAGCAGGGCCTGACTTTGAGCAAAGATCTGGTTCTCCTGTTGGTGGGCTTGATGCACAGGCCCCCTCAAAGGGGACAACTGTGACCATTACTAAGAAAGTCACAGCAATCTTAGCCTTCAGCAAACAGAGCAGGATGTTTCAGTCCTCAGTCCTTTTATGGTCATACCTAAACCATGGATGGGAGAATTACACCGCTCTTCCTCAGCTTTACAGGGTGGTTTGTTTGTTTTAGGCTCTTTCAGTCTCAAGAACATAAATGCCTGACAAATTGTACCTAATTCTGCACAATCTGGGGGCAGCTGAGCATCAGATGTATCACACTGAAAGCCCCAGCCTCCAGAGTACTTTCTTCTCTTCAGGAGATGTAGAGGGGAACTTTCCTTTGGGAGATTTTAGGACTGTGCTGCACCTTTGATGAGCTGATTGCAAGTCCATCAGTGGTCCACACTCCCAGCACCTGGGAGAGGAGGCTTGGTCTCAGTATAGAGAGGCTGCATGGCTGCAGGGAGGGCAGGACAGGCTGCAGACTTTTGCTCTGCACCTCTTCCTGGGGAAAATAAGCAGTCATAGTCTCTGATGGGACCCACAGGGTCTGGAAGAAAATGGAGGCAGGTTTATCTCGAAGTGCAGGGGACATAGACCACTCAAACCCCTGATTAAGTGTTTGCTGTATCAAAAATTTTCCACCAAAGAGCTGTGATGATGGACTTGCCATTGTGTTAGTAAGGCAAGTGGAGTTAGCAGCACATATAGATTTATCAAGCATGCAATGTATTAGCATTTATTGAGCCTTACCCCACCTCCAATTTGATATTTGCAATACCAACCTGAATTTTTCTGTTCAGACATACTTTGTTTCTATGTGACTGAACAATCCTTGTGAAGTAATGGAGAAAAGAAGATCACACCTTATTTTTGGCACTTTCTTTCTACAGAGAACTTGGTTAGAGGAAGCTGGCATAATCAGCTCAGCATCTCTGCTCCAGCCACATTGTAAGTTTACCATACAAATGAAATCGTAAGTTGGACACACATTTTTGCCTTCAAGGAATAAATGCCCCCCAAATGCCATCTGCCACGACAGCAAGAGGGTTTTAAGCTTCTGCTTTTCAGCAGAAAGATAAAAACCCGCAAAAGAAGGAAAATCGGAACAAAAGCCTTCCACGGGTGTATATGCTGCAGGATGGGCTATTTTAGAGTCAAGAGCAATTTCAGGAGAGGGGCTCTTTGGGGCTGTGCAGAAGGGCAGATCTCCTGTTTCTCTCCTGTGGGGGGTAGATCACCCTCCCAAGAGCACCCCCTTCCATGGGTGCCCCATCAGAGCACCTGACAGCCTCCCTGTGCACACAGCTCCTGCAGCCACCACGTCCACCCTGCTCACGTTACTGTTGTATGTACACACTGAGCCCATGCTGGGAGAAAACCTTAAGCTTAGAAGGTACGTGAAATCTGTTGTTGCCCCTGGTGGGTTTTTTTGTGGTTTTTTTTGTGTTTTTTTAAAATTAAATTACATTTAATTAAAATACCTGAGACACAGAGTACCTTGTTTTCATTTTAATTAACAGGTATAGTTGCTAATTAAAGCAATACCAGAAGAGTTGTGTCATAGTACAAAAATACTGCACATATGCCTCTGTGCCAGAAAAATAAGACTATGACCTTCAGTCATAGTTCCAGAAGAGATAATGCTTTACTAATACTTTTACAGGGCTTAAGTCAATGTACATATGAGAGAGAAGAACTATGTAGCTTTTGATGTGTGGTGCAGGACACCATGTCACATAAAGATGCAGAGAGACATCACAACAGTCCCTTTTCTTAGTGTTGCAACACAATTAGCCAAAGAATCAGCTTCAAGTAATCTCACATTCTTCACTTCCTTTTGTTTTCCAGATCTCCTTTGTGTGTTAAAATATAATCTGTAATTCTGTTGGTTTAGATTTTCTTTACCTAGTGCCTTCATGTAGACACATCTTTGACCGTTTACTCAGGGAAGCATTCATCAGACAAGACTGATTTCCTGCAACCAACGAAATAGTCTTTTCTTAAGAATAGAAGAAAGGCACATCCTCCACAAAGGCTAATTCATGCAGCATGACTCTTTGAATATATAGTCTAGCAATACACAAGTGTTGGAGGTGGCACAAAAGATCCTTGAAAACACTCCTAATTGATTAATTCAGCAGGGTAGCACCATAGAAATGATTGATTTTAGTCTACCAGACCTCCCTCTGACCTTTACAGAGGCTCTCTTAATCAGTACATGAATGGACAAATTTGAATACAAATGGCAATATGACAATAGCACCCAAATTCTTTAAAGTGAATTTTTCCCATCATTTTCATGTATCAAATTGACTGCAATGGATTAAAGATGCCCCAAAGACCAAAGCATTTAAAAAAAAATCTATCTTTCAAATAATAACATTAACATCAGTAGTAATGACTGATCTCAAATGATTGATTTGATTGACAAATAATAGGTGATTGTGTTCTCCTTAAACAATGATAAGGTGCAATAAACATGGAGATAAGGACTATTAGAAAGGGTAGATAAAGCCACAATACTAGATTTTTTTGAGGTGATCAAGTTAGTTTCCTGTTTAGTTGGATTTAATACAGCCGTTACAAACCAAACCAAGGGCATGTACATTACCAATGCTTACTTAAACTTGAGCTGTCCTTACTTTTCCAATCAATGTAAGAAATGTTAGTGATATGGGCTGATATTTCTGCTGCTTGTCTGGAGTTTAGTGGGCAGGTGATAGCTACACTTCAGACAGACAGTTATGAAATACCAAAATGAGAAGGACTATTTGTATGTGCTTGATCCTCCAGGCTTGACTTGGGCAAGCTCCTGCTGCAGCTGTGAACCACCTTCAGAAGCCATGCAGATCTGCTGCAAAGAGAAATGGTTTTACTGTCCTTCCTTCAGCAGGATAATGGTTGAACATGGCTCACAATTTCAGAAATAACCATTTCATCGTGCCTCCAGAGTATTCACGTGAAATATTGATGTGCTGACAGTAGAGGAGGCAGGCAGTGGCTGTGAAGCAGCCCCTTGCTCCATGGGAGGAGGATCACCACTGTCTTCTTCCCTGAAGGAAACTTCTCGATGAATTTACAGCTTTTTGGAAGCTCCTTGACTTCCCTGGGCTCCTGTCCTGAGCCAGGGCTCTGGGGGTGACATGGATTCCACACATGGACATCTGCGGGAGCAGTTGAGCAATTGAGGGCTCAGCAGGGTAAGCCAGACACAACTTGGCCCCTGGTTTGAGAAGGAAGGCAGCCTTTCTTCTTCCCAACATCTCTGATACTATGTTAAATATTCAAAATTTCTTATCCTTGTGATTGTAAGGTAAACTGTGAAAATTATTCACAGAGTGTAACCAAGCAACATCTGTCCAATCTATGAGCTGACTGAGGAAGTGTCAGTTCAGATGTTCTTGGTGAGTGCCAAGTGGTCCTCTTTTGCCTGCAGAAATGCATAGTGTCTAAGGGGAGAGGATCAACTCATATGCACCTAAGAACATTTCCTAGCAAATGACATAAGTAGACAGAATTTCATTTTGGACTGAGGAGTGGCACCTCTTGGAGAAGTCCATCCTTCCCCTCCACCAGCTGGCCCATCAGTCAGGAGGGAAGGGCAGCATGGCAGGCTCATGTAGGACTGCTCCAGACTGGGAGCCAACATCTCCCATGGTAAGTCCTTCCTACACATTTGCTGCCTTTCCCTGTCTCTGTCAGTCACTGTGCAGGGGGGCCCACATAGCTGACAAAATGCCGTGATGCTTATCCTCTGCCCTCTGACAGCTTACAGCTTTTTGGCTGCATGTCAGAGGGAGCCCAGGCTTGCTGAGCTGGACAGATTAGCTCTACATCCTATCTGTGTGTTGCACAGAAATGGCATTTTTGTGTGATCCCCCTTTAGGTCCCTCTGGCTAGGACCATGGCAGCACACCTCTCATTATTCAGCATCTCCATCTTCTTGGGGTTTCAATATTATTTTTTTTTCCCCCCATTACAGGTGCATAGGAAGCACCATGGAAGTATGCACCTGAGTCAAGCTCCCAAGTTAGTCCTTGTTAGCAGTCAGACACATTCATGAAATCGTACACAGAGCAATGGCTTAACCAAGCTTATTACCACAAGCAGATTGTTAATGAGCAATAATTAGTTTATTCAAGAGCTGTGGGCTTTCCTCATGTGATTAAAAAGGAGTGGGTTTTTAATATAATGCCAATTTTCGTTACAGAGATATCATCAGCTAACGTTCATCTCAGCATCAGGAAGATGTTGCAGTTACTCAATTCCTGCTGAAAAACTTGCTGAAATACTTCGGTGTTTCTAAAGAACATCTGGATGTACTAAAAAGACCCCATATGCATATGTAGGTAAAATATTAATTACTTAAGTTTTAAACCATACTGCATTTATCCATCACTCTTGCACTGGGAAAGCAAAGGAAATACAGGCAATTACGGGCAAACTGAATTGCTCTGTTTATGTTCTACTTAGAAGGGTTTTTTTCCACTTCAAGGTGATTTGACATTTTTGGGTTAGACTTTAGCAACGGAGTGCGGGAGCCTGGCTTTGTACTGCCGCTCCAATCGAGAGACGATTCAGTTATGCATCAGCCCACCCCTTCCCCAAAACTAAACCCTCTCAGATCCTGAACTCCCTTTAGCACAGGTTTTAAATAGAAAGGATAAGTAGGGTAAAGCTGTTTGTGGGAGCTACTTTATCTTCCATATTTTCCATGAGATGATTCCTCTGACCTGGCTGGGCTCTCAGGTCCCTGGCCGTGTTTTCTCCTGCTGGGAGATGCCAATCTCCTTGCACTCTGTGGGTGGTCAGGAGTGGGAAATGGAGACAAGTCTTCATTGCAGAGCTCTCCTCCATAATTGTGCATCTATCCACTACTGTGCCAAGACTTGGTGAATGTAACAGACATTGTTTTAATATAAGGGTTGAAATTTTAGCTCAGATTTTATGTTAAATAAAAGGGCCTAATTTCACCTGAAGCGTGGTTGTGTGAAAGCATTTTAGGGCTGCTCATCTTATGTGAAAGTATATGACAGATACTCCTGCTAAGCAGTTTCGCAAACTTGGTGACAAGTTTATTGGTATTATTTTACTGCAATCTGTTTCCTTAATACTTAGAATATGTTCATCTTTCTTCAGTTTTGTCTTAGTGTTCCAAAATCTGGATGTTAAAAAACAAATGGAAGTGTGATCTTCATTACTTTGTTGGTTTTGAATATGCTAGTTTGCATCCAGATAATTTACCCCAGCTATTCAACTTCTGCATCAGAGCAAGTGGTACAACATTTTTAGAAGTGGAGAGTTTTGTTTGTCACAAACATGAAAGCACCTTTTGGTGGGTATGATGTTGGAGAATAACTGATATGAAAATTAGAAGAGAAGAGCTCGCTTCAAAAAATTTGGCAACTCTAAGTAAAATTAAAAGTATTTTTCAATTTTAATAGCACAATGGAAATATTTCACTGGAGGTCCGTATTCCTCCCAGAATTGGTGTGATGCATACTGATATTCCCTATAGTTGTCCATCACTTAGAAAGTAGCTGATTTCCATTATTTAATACAGATACTTTATAAATACTCTGTAATTCAGTTTCTCCTCAAGAGAAACACCCAGCTCTTGCAGAGCTACTAGAGCTCAGCCGTGGGCGACTACAGCCCACGCTAGCTTTTGAAGGTGACTTGCAAAGAGGACTCCAGAATCTGGTGGCTTTGATGGAAAGCTGCCACCAGCACTCGGAAGTTTTCACAAATGCAACTCCTGTCTGTGGCAATGGATTAAAAACCATTTCATCATAAGCACCATGTCATAGTGTCTACCCCTGTGACATATTTATCCTGCTTGGATTTAAGTCTTCATCTGACAAGATGTTTGGTTCTTTATCATCTTTTAAATTTTGGTTCTTTATCATCTTTTAAAATACAAGTTACATGTTTTTACCTGGACTTCTCAAACCAGATGCTAAGGGTAGTGACCACTCCATGCCTGGTGACTGTACTAATGCTTTTAAGGCTCTTAATGTGTCTTTTGTATTTCTTTAGCCCTGGTGTCCTCCACTCTGCACAAGCATAATCTGTTGTTCCTTTTCATCACTTTCTCTTTGCTTTCCAGCTTAATTTTCCAACACGTCACTCCTTACTCAGATCGAAAGGATTAACAGAGCTAAAAAGCTTAAGTAAAGCAGTCATTACATTTGGCACAGGTTCACTAGTGCCTATGCTGTGGACACTATAACCACTCTGTTTAAATGACCAGCTTTGGACCAGCTTATTTTTTTCAGCTGACTGCTAAATCCTTATGTATTTTTAAAAAAATAGGGTTGAAACTCCTTTTTAGAAGATCACTACGAGTGGGATTTATCTTGACTAATTTTATCCTTTTAAAGATTTTGGGACAAGTTCAAGCCCATACTGTTCTCAGGGAGGAGAAAGGAGGAACCGAGGATTGTCAGCAGGGTAATTCAGCAGGAGGCAATGATATAGCAACACAAAATGTCTAGACTGCTTCATTCGCTTTGTCTTCAGAGCAGGAGCTGAGAGTGTTACACAGACCAGAGGCTGTGCTGCACCCTGTGCTTGGGGGAAGATGCTGTGGAGCAGTTTCTATCTCACCTGCCTGTGTAGCACAAGGCTCATGCACCTCCTCAAAAAGACCCTAAAGTACGGTCTAAGTGGGATTTAAGTGAGATTGGCCCTAAATCCACTTGGGGATTTAAGTCCGGTGAATTTTATGTAAGCAGTTGTCAAAGCTGTTTAGCACAAGGCGTTAGGTAATATAGTCTGCTCTGAAGATATGGGGCTTGTGGGTTTTCCAAATGTTCAACAGAACGGTGAAGTTCTTGCTTTATGAACATAACAGTTTTAATGCAAAAAAAAGGGAAACATTTGGCTGTTGGACAGAGTTATTTCCTTCTACTGCCTCTAGCGTTTGGCAAGTATTGTTTTACGCCCAGATGAAACTTGTCATAAGTCCCACAAATGTTGGGAGAAGTTTAGTGACTGAACACTTTCATTCAGCAGTTGTCTCCTAAAGTCAAGGCATCTCAGGACATCTGTAAGCTTGTGTTGTATGAGAGTGAGGAGCAGTAGTGCTGTCCCACCTAAGGCTATTGCATTAGCACAATACTTTTTAACTGATGCTGAGCATGAGGCCGCTATTGCTCTGCGTGAGAGTTACTAGATTTGCTGATAAATCAGCTGAAAATAGCTGAAGTTTTGTTGTATCCAAATGGAGGAGGATTTATATGCTAAGTCTATAATTATAAAACAGAGTATAGCCCTAAAAAAAGAAGGGGAAAACCACAACAAACGAAATAATTATTTCCACCTGCTTAAATTGCAAAAGTTTTTGTCTTGCTCAGGCAAGTGCAACTATCACCTATTTCCTATGAATTCTTAATAATGGCACCTGTGAATTATTGCGTGTTATACAAACATGTCTAACACACTTCCATCACCATCTGCCCTGCCAGGGGTCTGCTGCAGCCCCACCATTAAGCTGTCAGGTTCCCTGATTGTAATGAGTAATGACAAAGCAGTTCCAACTTCTCTGAAACACACCTAAAAATGAGTGGTTGGTGGGGGTGATATTAAAAAACACCCAAAACAAACCATGTAAATGTTCTTGAGGTTGTTTTCAAAGACTTATTGATGTGAAATTCTCAGTATTTTAATTGGTATTCAAAATATACCTAGAAACCTATTATGATTTGCCAGCCACTGAAGGACTGAGTCTAAGCATTGCACGGGTACAGCGCTAACAAAGGCTCGGTGGGAAGAGGTTTTGCACAGCAATGGGTGAACATTAGTCATACTTGCATATTCTTCTTTCTACACGTCAAAGGTCTGAGAAGACAAAGAGCCATGCCTTGGATGATTTTGAAATCCATCAATCTCTATCAATCCTGAATGGACCTCTCGGAGTGGAAAGGCTTTTTGCCCACACAAGTATCACAGCACTGCACGGGGTGTCATGCCTCTGGGTACATTACAGTATGTTTTCCAAAGAACATTTTCCTAAGTTAAGAGGCAAAATATAGCTCTGTATCCAATATTGCATAAAGTCTACTCCTCTGCAGGAAAGCAATCTCGTCCTCCCTTCCCAAAACAAAAACACCATTTAAAACTACATTATTGCCAAGAATGAGTAGGACAAACAGCACACTCTTTTTTTTATTGCCATTTAAGGGTAGTTTAAAGCCAGGCTCACCTGTTAGCTTATATAAGATTATTCTCATTTATGAATATGAGCATCTTTATGTACTGCTTTCCTTAGCACCGTGACTTGTATAAGTTTTTTTCCCTATGAAGCAATTACATGTACCATGGAATAATGTAGGTTTTGACATTGTGTGAGGTTGTGCAGTTCATGTACAAATTGTGCTTTTGCCATTTTTCTTTTCCAGATGATATTTTTGCTCCTAGTTTCTTGCTTTTCTCTGATTTTTGATGGCAATTGATTTATTTTTTTTTAACTTGGAAACAAATCAAAATACACAGCAGACATTTTCCTGACTAAATTGCACAGCCAGTATGGAGCAAAAATAATAAAGAGCTGTTTACAACATTACTCTAGTAGGCCTTGCTGGTGAGGAGAAAAAGTGCCTAACGATGAATACTTAATGAGATTTGATCAAAGCTTTCCATTGATTCTTTGTCTTAAAGGTTACAGGTTGTGAAAGCTACATTTGCACCAGAGGATATAGATTTTTAGGCCCACCCTTGCTGGGCAAATGCTATGGCTGGACCCCTGATACCTGACAATGCCCCAGGATGAGTTTGTGGTGGTGGCAGGCCGTACTGCCAAGGGCTGACCCTGGACCCAGCCCCAGACCTGGACCTGGCCACAGTACCACAAGTGGCTGGTGCTCATGGGACGAGTGTGTGGATGTCTTGTGTCCCAGCCCCAGCCAGGATTATGGCTCTAAACAAGTCACTTATCATTTCTCTGCAGCTTCTCCACCTCTTCCCTTTCACCAAATGCTTACAGTGATGTGTGAAGTGCTACAGATGGGGCCAGCCAAAAAGAATAGTTGCAGACACCACCCAAGACTGGGGCCCTCACAACCTCTGAGCACTGGGCTGGCATGGCAAGCCAGCAAAAGCCATGCAAAATGCTCCTCAGCCACACAACCAGCAAAATTTCCCAGTTTTCCATTCTGCATCAGGGACATACAATCCTTTTTCTCCTTGTGAAGTCTTACATTTTTTGTGCAAACCCTATACTAAATTTCAGGAAAACCCAGAGAAACCTCCTCCCCACAGATCCCCAGGGCTTTAACGTGTTGGTGGCCAGAAGCCAAGTGAATTTTTGGGAGTAGCAGCAAACAGCTGCTTTTCAGACACTTCCCAACACAGTTTTAAGACTTGCTCCATGCAGTTATTATTAGCATGATTCAAACTCAGCTGCCAGCCCTGGCATGAGCATGACCTTTTAGCCTGCTTTCCTAAGGAAACATCGTACATGTAATGACACTCTGACCATTAATACTTTTTAAACCACTGGCCAGCTTCAATCTAACCTAGAAGCCAGACAGCAGTCTTGAGAGACCCCAGGTTCCTACGAGGTTCATGAACTGTATGTGGTTGGGCCAAGGGAAATGAAAAAAGCAGGTCAACCTGTATGAGACCCCAAGAGAGCCCAGGGAGAGGGAGATGCTGTGGATAGGCTGCTCCCGGAAAGCTTCACAATGTTTTTCATCTCCGTGGACACAAGACCATCCAGCAGGAAAGCAGATTTCATTAGTTCCAGTATCAGTTTTTACATCAGCATCATGAAATTATGCTCTCTGTCCAATGTCTCCCACAGTATCAGAACCAGTCTTCGCTGTGAGGTGAAAACAGAGGGTCAGTTTTGTGAATTGTCAAAAGCCTCTCAGAGGGCTTCTCCGGTGTGAGCTGCAGTTGCTTTCCTTCAGCTGGAGGGACAGCCACATCCAGCCAGGCAGCCAGGGGAGCATTGATCTCCATTTGAAAACATGTCTTTGTTCAAAGCAGGTTTTTTACCATGAGCACATGTGCCTGCAGGGAGCTTCCTTTGGGAACTCATCTGTCAAACGGGGCCACAAGAGCAGGCACAGAAGGACTGCAAAGTCCCCTAGCTGTTCCTTTGAATGGCTGCTTCAACAAGAAGGTACAGTGACAGCCTGTGCTCACAGGGACTTCGGAAACCAGCCAGCAGTAGTTTCCTTACTAGAATTTTTTTTTCTTTAATCCTAAACTGTACATTTCTAAACAGAAGAGTAGTATGTCTCCTGTAACAGCAGCAGCTTTGCTGCAGCACCTCAGCAGGAGGTAGCTAGGGAGGACAAGCTGAGTCTGGGCACCAGAAACTTGCAAGGAGCAGCTCTTCATGGCTGGCCTTAGCACAGGTCACAGAAAGCTGTGCTCTTTCACTGGTGCAGGCTAAAGCAATCTAATTAAGGTTATTTCTAGTAACAAAGCCAACAAACACTCTTCTAAGTGATTAGCATTTTTCAGACTCATTAAGAAATAAAAATAAAATTCTTCATCCCTCTTCTTTCTGTTCAGTGCTGCAATGTTTCACTGAGCCAGAGGCCAAATAAAAAGAAGGGCTTTGAGAGATGTGCAAAGATAGCGCCATTGTCAACCAAAGAAACCTCCTTCAATTATTCAGAGTATCTGCTGTTCTCGAATTTCCCATTCTTACAGCTTGAGCTAAATGGTGATGCATGAATTTGGCAGTAGTTCTTACTAACTCAGAGGACAGCCCAAGCAAGGAACATATGTATTCACAGGATAATTAATGTTTAAAGCGAATGTTGTGGTAAGAAGTTTCCATATATATTTGCCAACTACCTGCCAAATACATATTTGTGAAGAGTAGGGAACTTCCAGTGGAAAAGGTAGATGTAATACTAAATAGATAGGAAACAAAACTGCTTTTTTTTCCTACTTCATTAACAACCAGAAAACTGATCATAAAGCTGTGGCATACCGAAATACTCACAAAGTTGCAAGCATTGAAAACCAGTGAGCAACTGAGCACAGTCAACAAACAACTAGGAAAATGAGTCTTTCTGACATCTACCAGTAATATTTTGAATCTGAAAGGCAAACTGGAGTTGAATTCACGGAAAAACAATATTTAAGAAGGTAACTGTGAGAGCTTTGTGTCTATGCAGCAACACTACGAGTTAGAAAAATTCAAATAGACTTTGGTATCTCCATGCATAAACTAGTATAGTGAAATGACATAAGCTTGGGGCAGAGGTGTTGACAGACAGCATGCTCATTTTATCATATTCATCCTTTTGCAGTGTGGTCTGAATGGCATTCCCATTCCAAGATCCCTTTTGCAATATATCACCTGCTTGACAGGGGAGAAAATGCTTCAGTTTTCCATCAAACCCAGCCCATCCTCCTGAACGTTGCATGTCCTCAGGAGTGACTAGATTCTACAGTTGCCTGAACCAAAGAAAACCCCTCTGTTTCCCTAGTTTGTCATGGATGTGTTACCCTTGCTGAGTCTCTGCAGAATCACTGGCAGCACTTGTCTCCAAGGTGCCAGCTGAAAGGGAGCCTGAATAAATCAGAAGTGTCTGGATCTCCATACAGTGGCACCCACTGCAGTGTATAAGGTCTGTCATGGAAGGCGAGCAAACTACCTTCAGTAAAACCATGGTGAAATGGTGAATAATGTACCCCAGCAACTTGCAGCAAGGCTATATATACATTAGCTCAGTGACGTGCATGGCTTCTACCAGCCAAAGAATCAAGAAGGCTCAGGACATTGTCTGCACCGTGACATTTCAAAAGCCACCAATCTGGTTATATTCCTTTCAACCAAACTGTTCTGATTCATGCACCTGGTCAAAAAAGGAAGGGTGGATATTCTGCAATTTTCCATATTTCCCTTCCAAAACACAAACCATCCCCTCTTAAAACTCTCTTAGGAGTGTGAAAAAGTACCTATCCATGTTAAGAAGGGACCTTTTCAAACCAGTCTCTCCCAAAGGTGGTCCACTAGCCACAGGGGTTTGCTCAGCAGGGCCTCCCTCGTCTTGGGGCTGTAAGGGACAGACAGCCATGGCGGTGCCCCTGCCCTCAGCAGCCAAGCAAAGAGCCCTAGACCTGGGGACACGAGTGGGATCTGGGGGGTCACAGGTCCCCAATCCATGCTGGCCCCATCTGCATGGCGGCATGTGTGTGAGCCAGCGAGGGCACAGGGGTGGGAAGGGGAAAGGGGCACGAGGGAGATCAGACGCGACACTTACTGCAGAACCGCCGCCGCCTGGACCCGCATCGCCAGAGCCGTGTCCGCACCCAGTGCAGGCATGGGGACAGGTCCATGGCTCGAGGGGCTGTCCGTCCCCCGAGCCGCCCAGGATGGCCCACTCCCCTCTGGGCAAACCTGTGGCAGCCCCGGTCCAAGCCCCAGGTCAGTGGGAGGATGCGGCGGGCAGCTGCCGAGGCCCTGCCGTCCCTCCGTCGCCATGCCATGTTTTATGCATGAAGGTGACTGCGCGTAATTTCATCCTGATTCTCCACGCCCAGTGTGTACGTGAGCTCCTGCGACATGGAGGAGCCACAGTGTCGGTCCCTAGGGAGAGCGAGCTCAGGGGAGGCAAGGAGCATGCAGTGCTCCCAGGGTGGGGGAAGGTGCCCATTGGGGAAACGGGGCCTTTCTCAGCCTCTGCAGTATTGGCTGAAGTTCATCCATCTGCACGTCTATGGGTGCTGCTCTCTGCATGGACCCCAGAGCAGGAAGAGATTCGAGGATATTAGGATGCCCTACAGAAAGCCGTGTGCCCTCTGGTCACAAAACCATGATCTGTGTTTGAAACCTCAACTCCGCTGCTGCTGCAATGTGAGGAAACAGGGGTGCTGGGGGTGTCTGAGCGCAATAAAGCTTTAGCATGTCCATGTCAGTACTGCACTGGTAGGGTTGGTCAGCATTTCTTACTTATATTCTAATTTCACTTCTGATATTACAGTAATCCCCAGAATGTCACTCATAACCCTGTCACCACTGTATGAGGGACTTGTAACATGACAAAATGGCCTCTCCACCAATGAGTTGACAATTTAGGTCCCTGATCTCATACCTATAAGCTTTGCCTCAGCAAATAAATTTGTGGAACATTTTTACCTAGGTCACAATAAAGAGGCTACCGTACACCCTCCCCCAGCACAGCCTTTACCAGGCAAGAGCAAAGGTAAGAAGTGGGTCTGGAGCACATGAGCTGTGTTGCAAACATGTAGGCAGTGTCCTCCCTGGCAGGAGCCTCGAAGCCTTTCCCTATGGCAGGTCCTGCTGTGAGACCACTGAAGGCTGGGCGGGAGGGCGGCAAGCAGTGGCTAGCAGGGTTTCAGGTTTCCCTGAACTAGAGAGCAGTGGCTGGTGGGGTTTCAGGTTTCCTTGCCATTTGAATCTCACATTAGGGTCATCCAAAGGGCCATCGTCCTCAATTTTTTGTGTCTGATGTAGGCAGGCAAATCTTGTGCTCTCATTGTAATGATAGATAAAACCCAGCAGACATATTTGAGCTTCATTTTAAAGTTTGTTGGGTTCATCCCAGTCTGGACTAAAAGGAGTATTTTGAATCCTTATTAGGAATATGAAATCTCAGCAATATTTGCCCCTGAAGTCTGTGTTAAAGCCCACGTGTAGCTCATCCACAGTGGGAATTCACACAGGATTCAGTACGAGAGACCCAAAGAGTCTGGAAATTTAAAACCAAACCCATAAATCACTGTCAAGGGAAGATAGGAAATGCCACAGACCCCCATTACATTTTACCAGACAACAGTCATGTTAGATTATTCATTTGGAGCTGATCAGAAATGTAAGTAATGGGTGATACAGAAACGCTTTGAAAAACATGAAGAATTTGCTTTGAGTCTTGAGTTATTGTGCAATAACTTCATTTTGAGACAAGTCAGTGTGAATTAGTCACATACTGTGGTGGAATAGGCATCTGACAGCAGTATCTGACCCAGGTTATTTTCTCTATCAACATGCTTCTGGTAATGGACACCGCCACCTCTTCTGTTTCTATCAAGGAAGATTCATCATATGATGTTTTGGGTCTGCTGAAACCATTGCTGTACTGGACTGGAAGGGATTCCTGGGTCACCATGTCCAGTCTCCAGCTGCCTTGGTAATCCCAGCATATTTCAAGCCTTTAATAATTTATATCTCAGAATTAGGCTTCCTGCCCTCTTTTGCTTGAGGAATAAGGAAATACAAGTTGAGGGGACTTTTAAATGGTGAAGAGTCACTTTTTGATTAGAATTCAGCACAGTTGTGATCTCAGTGTCATCAGTCACTTGCAGTAACTCTGATGCACATAATTTACAGCAATAAATGAGATATAACAGCAGGTATGTGTGGGCTGGAAATAGAAATTAGATATGAAATGAAAAAGGTATGATGGCTTTGGTGTATTTCATGCTTAAATAGTTCTTATAATTGTCTTTTTAGAGTCATACAGACAAATAAGAATAATGTAAGAGACTGGCTACGTAACATTCAATTTTGCTTGTTTAGGGAAAATACATTATGATGACAAGTATATTTGTGCTGATGATAGCTTGTTTTCTTCAGTACTTGATGTTTGTCCTTCTCCTTTTTTGTGCTTTTTTAAACATAAACACACCTAAGCTTAGAATAAGGTATTTGTAGATATATTTTTACCTTAGAGTTGGCAGAAGACATCATTTTTACACTTGACTGGTTCCAATTCATTATTATTTTCTTCTTAACATTCTGGATAATTTGCATGCAGTCATCTGGCACCAAAGTGCAAAGGAGACATTCAGAAAAGCTTAATTATGCACATCATTTTTGACACTACCCTCCCTTCACTTTTCCTCCAACTCATTTTCTGTAAATGATGACATCTCATCTCAGAGTCACAAGGCAGGGCACCCAGTACATGTGTCTCTCTTCATTTTACTTTAAAATCTTGGTGAAGAGGAAGAAACATGCCGTTGCACAGTAGGAATAGGAACCCCTGAGCCAGTTCACACCCAGTCATGTTGCTCCTGTAACTCCAAGCAGCAAGAAAAACCTTGGCAAGAGCCTATGGAGGCAACAGCCCTCAGTCATCACAGTTTCCAAGGTTAAATAAAACCTTTCAATTCAATGCTCACCATTGGCCTCCCAGCGCAATGTGGTTTTCCAGCAGCTGCTGGTATTCCTCTAGAAAGACAGAGACCTCCTGCATATAGCCATGGCCACAAATTGGTGCCTGAAGGCCTGACATGTGCCTGAAGACCTGACATAGTTTTTTTCCCTAACATGTTGCTGATAAATAAACACAGTTAATGAACCTTTTCCATCAGCAGAGGGGGTCTGTTGCGATGCTACAGCCTCCCACTTCTCTTAAAGGTTTTGAGATGCTCTGCAATATAAGCAATAATTTTCCAAGTTAGCAAACCCCAAGCCTGCTAAATTCAGATCATTGTACTTTGTTATGTCAGATGCCTATTTTGATGTACAGTGGAACTCAATCTTATTTAATGCTTGAAAGCAGCTGATAAGGTATAGTGATGCTAGTGGATATCGAGAGTACACAATGCACTTAAGTGATGGAGTAACTAGTGTTTCAGGGAGAACTTCCACTTAAGCCACTCACTCCATGTGCTTCGGTGCAACGATTCAGTTAGTTAAATCACTGAGTAACAAGGCTTATAAATACCGTAGGGGAAAAACCAATGTCAGCGTTGATGGCTCAGGATACAACCCCGGTAGCTCAGCTTTCAGACTGCAGTGCAGTCCTGTGCTGTTCTTGTGCCACCTACTGACCAGTTCTTCCTAACTTTCAGTTCACCGCTTCCCTAAATGAAACTATTTTAAAATGCATATATTTGATGTTGAATTTTGCCCAAGCGATTAATAGCTAGTGACTACGGTCACTAGTTTGAGAATAAACTCTAATTTAGAGCTGAACCCCCTATCCTGCACTAGTTGGCTTGGTACAAGAAGAACGGGATGAGATGAGATGAGATGATGAGATGAGATGAGATGAGATGAGATGAGATGAGATGAGATGAGATGGGATGGCATGGCATGGCATGGCATGGCATGGCATGGCATGGCATGGGATGGTCTGCATTATCCAGCATGTCAGATCCAACGGTGCTTCCTGTCCTTAAGCATGTAATTCCTGCTGAAATCATTATGATTGCACAGATGTTCAAAAGCAGAAGCTACCTGGAGAGTTTGCCTTCTGTCCATGGGTGCTTTTCCTGACAGGGCTAAGCTACAGTGAGGAGCTGACCTCTCATATCCATGTCAGGGAGAGGTACTGCGTGGGAATACAATGGAATATTGGTGAGAAGGATTGTAAACAGCCAAGTGACTTGCAGCTGGGGTGTCAAAACCCACATATATCACACTAATTGTTGCTTAGCTTTGTGTGCTTGATGGGTATAATGTCTGCTTTTAGATAACATAGGCCTGTGATAGACTCAGAGGCACCTTATCTAACATCCTTGAGATTCCTGCCCGGCTGTGAGAAAGATCAAAACACAGTGGAAAACTACGACTGTGAAAATCCCTGATACATACAGACAAAAGCAGCAAGTTCAAGATCTTTTCTTTCTTCTTCTCTTTCTGGCTAGCAAGGACTGAGCTCTATGGTGCCTGCATCCTGCTTGAATGCCTCTGCCTGGGTGCTGCTGTGCAGATCACCTGGGTTGCAAGGTAATGAGAATAAATTTACTCTTTGCATTTCACCCGTGATTTTGTGGTTGTTCCTGCGCCCTGCCTGTGTCAGCTCACATATACTGGAATGCAGGCTGCAGGTCCTCACCCCCTGGGCTGACTTTCCAACTCCCTGAAATCAGAAACTACCCCTCACAACTAAGAAAATGCTTTCAACTTTGTTATCAAAAGTCGAGGCAATTGTTTGGATGTGTGTCCCCAACCTGGGACATTCCTGAAGTGCTTACAACCTGAAAACACATAGCCCATTTTAGCTGTAAAGCTATGTGTTTGCACCTATCTTGGTTAGATAAACACTGTGAGTTGCTCTGCCAGCTGGTGAAATGGTTTTAACAATTGTCCATAGGTTGGATATTGCTATTGTTCTGCAAATGTTTCTGATAGCTGCTGTGGCAGTTAACTTTCTGAAGGGTTCAGGTTAAAAAGAGTTATTCCAACTCCCATCTGAAAACTGACTGAAACCTGTAAAGAGTGGTATATGGCTGTGACATGCCTGGGATTGAGGGTTTTAGATGACTGTGGCATCAAAAAATAATTTCTCCAGAATAACAGCATCAGTGGACTATCCAGTCTGCTATTAGAACAGGTAGGCCTTCCAGAGCTTCTCATAAGTAAAAGGGTGATCAGAATAGCACCCTTTTCTACACATGATTTTAAATGATCTCTTTGCTCTGGGGCAAAGGCAGCCTTGGCCAGGCCAAGGCGTGACACTGGAGAAGTTGCTTCCAGCTGCAGCTTCTACTTCCCACCCGTGCTCTCCTCCAGCTGCACATTTCAGTGGGGCCACAACCTCACTGTATATTTTTAAAAAGTGTGGAAAATAAGCTTTCAACTTCCTTGGTTGCTAAATGGGCTGCCTTTTGCAACTCTTTATGCAATAGAAATGTAAAAATTGGAAGATGGGATGATAGGCTTCATCACCCTAATTTAAAATATAGTGGAAATCTCATATACTCTTTAAAAAGGATGACAAAGGGATCATGCATAAATTTTGTGTTTGGGGACACAATGTTTTCTTTTTAATTATTTAAAGTTCAGTATGTGGTCTTAATTTTTTTCCTTGCAGCTTCCTTGTTGGCCTGTGGGCAATTTCTTCTAAAATTAATTGGATTAATCATTCCAGAAATCTCAACTGGAAGATCACGTATTTACTAAATATTTTTAGATACGATTTCAGAGATTGGCAAGCATTTGGATTATGCTAGCAATAAACTTGGCACACCGTTGTATAAGAAGAAAGTTTTTCAGGTAACTATGATAGCTTTCTTGTTCTATGCTCAACTGTTCTATAGGACTTGCCACAAAGCATCAAGCATTCAGGATTTAGAAATAATCCAGTGCTTCCCACTTGCATACATAGATTTGAGTCACAAACACTGCAGAAAGTTCACCTTTGACAAAAAAACTTTCAGAATAGATCACTGGCCCAGAAAAATAGCGGGAGAGATGTCAGTCATACCTCTTGAAATATTTATCTTAGCATCTTCCCATCAAACACTGAAAATACAGCTGCATCACTTATGGGTCAATAAATGAATATTGCACTCCAGACACAATTTTGTTGTTTCCTTAATCTTTCCTAAACTTCCTTGTTTTCACTTACGGACAGCTACCTGGTGCAGTAAAGCTTGTTCATTAAGCCAGGCTTTCAGAGTATCCAGCCTTTCACAGGTGTGAGAGCTAAACCAACATGCTAGACCCTTTCAGGTGGATAAACGCAGGGTGGATAGGATTGCGTTTCTGCAAAGGAGAATGCCTAAAATGAGTGCTGCCGTGAGAGTGGAGCTCATATGGAAGCTCCCAGCATGACTTTACCATAGTCTTCCTCCTTGAAAATACACACCCAAGCAAAATACCAAAAAGTACACAGCAGATTTGTGACTGTTAAGAACTTTTGGAACACTTTATTACAATGATATTGTACCTATGCTTTAATTATAGAAGTAGGTTTCACTATAAAAGCCTCTTAATCAAGAATAAGTATGCTTTTTAAGTGATACTCATTCCCAGATTTACTGAGCTGCTTTCTATCTTTTCATTTGAAGCCTGCTCCTTTACATACTAATTTAAAATATTATTTATGATAGCTCTTTTAATAATATCTTCTATTAATTTCATCTCATATTTCCTGGTTTCAGCTCTATTCAGTATTCTCCTAAGCATTTTTTCTCTTCTTATGCTTTTTAAATGTGTTGATTGTCAACACATCGCTGTTTTCCACAGCCCTGACTATATTTTTATATTCTGCATCTTTCTCTTTGAAATTATGTTTTGGCAGTCGTGACTCCAGCACCAAACACAGCACTCCAGGAGCTTCACAATGACTATACAGGCCAGAACTTTATGTCCTTCTTTTGTAGAGTTAAGCTTTTGCAAGCACCATGGTATAAAGTCCCATATCACAAAGGATGGTCACACCCTGTTTGTTTTTCAGTCTTCACAACTGATTTTCTGCAAGTAAATTTATTTCTTAGGATTTTGTGTTCATGTTTACATAAAAATGATTATTACTATGCTTCAATAATTTTTAATAATATCCCATAGAATAAGGAATAGTTAAGTATCTCATATAGCTATAACATATCTGGTTACCTTAAACCAGAAAAAGAGGTAGCACTTAGACTACTAATAAGATTTTAAAAGATGAATTATTATTTACCTTCCACTACACCTTAAGATAAATTATCTCTTTTAATGATCCTGTCAGAAGGTGCGGCTCACCTCTTGGAACAGACATAAACAAAGAATCCAGCTATTGCATCTAGCATTATATGGAGTCCCAGTGCAGCCATTTGCTTTCATGATTTCTGACTTCGTAAAGCTGATAGAGACCCTAGGGCCATGACTCAAAGCCATAGAGAAGTATAAACCTGTAGTCTAACTTATTGTGTTCTCAAACTGAGGTTGCACAAGAGAATTGGTAGGAGAGAAATAGGTTCAAAGTGCTCTATAGTCTGACACAAAATTTCCCTTCTGATTGCTCATGACTCAAGATGCTTTTACTCACTGGCTGCCTTAGAAAAGCATGCCTGATGAAACATTCAGAGCATTGTTTTTCCTCCTCCTCCAAAACAAATGACTGTATAAAAAGAACCTTTTAGGCTTATTTCAGGGACTATTGCAGAGAATCAAAGACTTTAAGTCAGTGCACTGTTGTGAAGGCACGTCAGTCGTCATCCAGAAAATACAAAAAATCATTAAGTTTGCAAAGCCATGTTTCAAAAACAGTTTGCCTCAATCCCATAGGCACATCCATTTTTTCCTGAAATTCTGAAACTTTCAGGTTTCAAAAGCTGAAACTTGAAAATTACATTCAAAATATTTGCAATAAAAATGCAAAAGGAGGCATTCTGTGTCTTCAGTGGAGTGGTAGGATTTACATGACAATGTAAATAAACTGTGAGTTAGGCCTGAGCTTCTCTTCAAAGTGAAAACCCTGGTCACGGTTTTATTGAAAGCTTTCTGGTCTGAGGCTTGGTTTGACATGTCACACAGCTTGCTGGGATAAGTATAACTCGGAGAATGGTAGAAAACCTGAGGTTGGAAGAGCCTTCTGGAGGTCACCTGGTCCCGTTCCATGATGGAATAAGGATCAACTTCAGAATCAAATGAGGTTTCTCACAGCCCTCTCCAGCTGAGCTTTGAAAGGTTTCCAAGGATTAAGCGAAGAAAACAGTGCCAAGTACCTAAGGTCCTCTAAGAACTTCAATTAAATAAAGACCGGCTCCCAGATTTTCTGTCCTGTAAACTATCACTTCCTGGTTCTTTTCCTAGATCCATTTTCTAAAACGCTAGGTCTTCTCATCCTCCTTCAGGTTTGGCCACAACCAAAACTGTACCCAAACACTATATCAGTACATGTTCCCTGGACTGGTCATCGAGAGGTGTCTCCTCCTTTGTCCTCCTTTTGGAGCTTAACCACATGTGGCACCTCTCCTATGGGGTGCAGTGGCACATCCCCAATTGCCTTCTGCTGCTGCCAGCTAGTTCGGTGTTGAATCAATCCATTGGAAACCTTCTGGACAGATTGACAGAAATATTGTTGTGTGTGCAAACCCCACAACTTCACACTGACATGGGATTCAGTGTATGTGAAAGTATGACCCCTCCTGCACAGCACTGGAAACATCCAGTTCATTGCAGGTGAATAGTCTATTGCTGGGATCATCCTTTATCAGAGGCTCTCAAAAGTTAAAGAGCTCCTGAGAAGAGGTAGCTCCAGCCGGGAGGACTGACTTGGTTGATGCAATAGGTGAGTGGGGAGTGTCATCATCTAAGAGAGAGAAAATAAAAAGAATGACGTGCAAGGTAATGCACGCAAGACCTGCAAATAGAGTTATTACTGTATACCTTGGGATGACCTGTGATGTCCAGGAGGGCTCCTACACAAGCTAAATGTTCATGGGAAGCAAATTCTCCCAAACCGGGAAGTTCAGAGTAGGCGTCGCTCTTCAATTGGGAAAGAGGTTTGGCTGAGTCTTTCGGCTCTTAAGTTCATAAAGGTTAAGATCACACAAGTGATCCTGAAGCTCATATAGCAACAGGGCTGGGAAATCTGTATCACTCTGACTTAATTTGTTGTATGGTTAAAATGTCTTTGACATTGTCACTGTGGCAAAATGGTCTCTTGCATCATTATAGTGGTCACCCATGAAAAAGTCAGTGTTCTTTTTTCCCTGGGCATCTTCAAGAGATAACTGTTGTACTCTGGGAGAAGTTGTGCACTCTGCAAAAGCAAAACAGAATGACTTTGAGTCAGGTAACACATTCACTGCCAGCCTCTGAACTATCCCAGTGAACTTTTCAAAAGCAGGAAGATGCTTTGCATTTCTTCCTCACTATCCTTTTTTCTTGGGAAAAGCTTTCAGTCAAAATCCAAAGAAGTTAGACATATCCTCTCTGGCATCTCTGCTCAAAATTCAGCTTTCCCATGCTGATGTACAAATCATTCTCATGTGACATTCTTTAAACTCAGCGGATGAGCAGGAATTTCTGTTTTTCCCCCCTTTCACTCTGTTGTCTATTCTTCCCAGCTCACAACCCTGGCTTTAATCTGTTTTGCCTAGCTGACAGTTCTTGTCCACTACGTGGACACTGAGGATATGAGGTGATGTCTAATGATGCCCTTCCAGTATTTTGTTAGTACAAGCCCCAGCTTAGTTCCTAGGAGGTAGTGCAATTTAAACAATTAAAATAAATCTCCACATAGCAGGAAATGCTGGGTTGGAGCAAGGGGTATTTCAAGCCCAGAACACTTCCACTTCCATGAGCTAAAAAGATTTTTCAGAGTCCTGGTTTTTGCTGATACAACAATTAAGAAACAAGAGATTTTAAGAGAATCTCAAAGTTTATATAAAAGTTTTATGGCAGAAGCAGAAACAACATCCTGAAGTAGCCAAACCTCATCCTGTCCCCAGACTATAGTGGCCCTCTCACACATTTCTTCTGCTGCCTTGGCTGAGGTCTGTCCTGAAACAGGCGCATGAGGGGTTGATGTCCCATGGCTAACAGTTTTAGCAATTTCCACTGTGAAATCATACTACTTGTGCTCTCCCACTTCTTGTAAGTGCTTCCAGTGAAGAAAAAATTATCCCTCAAATTCTGGCAAAGGACTGGGAGCAACGTCTCTCAGTGAGATGATCCTTGAGCTATCTTCTCCTTGAAGGATAGTCTGGCTGGAGATGAAAACCCCCATCTGGCTGCTAAAGGAGCAAAGCCTCCAAAGCTAGTTTCTCTCCCTGGAAGATGGGAAAGTTTAATCACTCTTAACCATATAAAAACATAACCGAAAGAACACAAACCCATACTTATGCTGATATTTCTGTGACTCTTTAAAGAGCTAAATAAATGATGGTTAAAGAAAACTTTGTCCTGTAGGGAATGGCCAGATGATTCAAAATGTAATAGGATTATTTTTCCTTTAGCACTTTCTGGCCACAAGGTGTCAATCCTTACTCACAAGAAGAACTAATGGCTGGTATATTACTCTCGAGCAGAGCTGTAGCAGTTTATGCCTCTTCCAGAAGCAATGGCATTTAGGGAAATAGAAAATGAGAAGCCGATAAATACAAAGGACAAGCGTAAACCTCAATTGCAAAGTCTTCTCCTTTCATCTTGTAGTATTAGATACGCAGCTGCACCGACATAGCTAACGGATTAAATCAAAACTCAATTCCATTATTATTTTTCTGCAGTATTTCAGTTTTGATGAGATATTTTTAAAAGTTATACTCTCCTCAACATGTTTCTATTTAACAAAGATGTGAAAAGGATCAGCAAAAAAGAGAAAGCTCTAGAGACACATTCAGAAACACTTAACACTTCTGAATAACAAGTGACAGAAGAAAAAAAAAAGTGAGAAAAAAGAAAAGTGAAACCCAGGCTTTCAAAAAGCTCGGCACATTTTAAATATCTGATAAACAACCAGATTTTCAACAGTGCTTTAATAATGAAACACCTTCTTGCCAACTGATGCTGTATAAACATCATTTTTGTCTTCAGAAAACCTTACAGAGCACTAATAGTCCAGCTGAAATACAGAAAAGACATTCTTCCTTTTTACCATAGCTAATGGACATTGAATTCCCTCTGGGTTCCCTGGGTGAACTTGGTTTGCTCTGAGTGGCAGTTTTGCATTCAAGTACTTGCCCTGAGTGCTAGCGGGAGATAATAGTGCTGATTTGCTGAAGAGGAAAATACAAATTACACGGCACGTGTTTTTAGTGGTATTCTGAACTGTCTCTTTCAGTGCTGCTATATTTTTTTTTTTCCTGTGAGCAAGATCGTGTGGGAATTTACATGAATTTATGCTCCATGGTGTCAGGGCAGGGAAGAAGGCATTTTGGTTCCCCTTTATGGATTTTTTCCAGGTTTGTAAAAAACTGGACAGGGGACAAAACTCTGTCCAGTCCACAGCAAAGTAGTCTCTTAGTGCATCCACACTCTAAAAACTGACTGAAGATGGTGTGTTTTTGCCCAGGTAGGTTTCTCCTGACGTCAGCCAGTTAGTCCTTAGTGCTCCTCATGCCTCTTAGCAGCCCTCTGCAGCACGCACAGCCACCAGCTCTGCTAGCTTCATTGCACTGGGTTCCCCCATGTGACTGTACCAGAGCCACCAGACCCAGCAAGCTGTCACTGATAGTGTCAACTGATGGCCACACAGTCACACAGACGCAGCCAGGGTCTGGAGCTTCATTACTAGAGATGATGCCTAAGATGGAAGAAAGCCAGCTTAACTGTTGGATACTTGACTGAGTTGGCAGCTCAAGAAAACACTTCTTTCAAACCAAGCCTATTTCATGTGGAAATCATCGTTAGGCAGTAAACATTGCGAGCTCTGTAAAGGGTCTCGGGAGAGAGCAGAGCTGCACTTCAGCAAGGGAATTAGTAAAAACTAGGTAAGTCTTCAAGGGAATGAGAAGTAAATGATAATTTAATGCCTCTGGAAAAAAAGTAAGGAGGATCCTAAGTCTGGTGAAGCAGGGAGTTGCTGCAGAAGGGGTTGCCTTGTGTAAGTGTTTTAGGGAACTCAAAAGACTTCACTGGGCAGCTTCCACCCCCTGCCATTTCCCTCTGCCCCTATCTGGCTGCAGAATCCATACTTGGAGGGGTGAGCAGCTCAGCAGCTTTGGCACATACTGCATTCAATGCTCTGGTGCATGTTGCATTAAATATATCGGCTTGTATTGCATCTCCCCGAGCTAACTGGTATATGTTGTGTGCTAGTGTCTGGGCTGGTCCCTTTTCTGCGTGCAGCAAGGACATCTGGCACATTTTTCTCAACACAGAGGGAAAGGTTTTGTGGCTGAACATCCTTGTTTTGGAAATATGGCATCACAGGGGCCTAATTCCTTTGCTGAGAAAGGAAATGAGTCGATTGGGTGTGTGCAACTGGGAAGAGTGAGGAGGAGTGAAGTCTTTGTGTTTGTGGCAGTTTTTCCTCTCTTTTTGTTGAATCATGGCTAAATAAATAAATCAAACAATTCAGGACAGCCATGGGACAAAATCTGAAGAGCACTCTTAGGTGCAGGTAAAGCATAAATAAGCTTTGCCAAAGGTCTAATTGTATCTGTGTTCACCCTGAGATGCTGACAGCACACATTTTGCTGCTTATTAAAGAACATTAATTTCAGATGCCATCTGATGTAAAACTGGAAATACATACGGCTACTCCCAGGGCAACAGCAATAAACTAAAGGTTGACGGAGCCCCAGCTTGCTGGGAAATGTGCCTACAACACTGCCCTTGGAAAGAGGCAGCCAGCCCTGTTTGTATCAGGCTGTTCCTGCTCAGCCAAGGGGAGGAGGCGTCCAAGCCCCCTCTGGAGAGCCTGCCAGTGCTCTCTGGTGTGGGATGAAGCCATGATAGCAACTGTGGCTGCTCTGTTTGCAGCAGGGGTAGAACCAAGCTGGATCTCCTCAACATTTTCAAAATAATTGTTTTTTGTCTTCTAATGTCCATCTCTTCTCCCAGACAGGTTTCTCTTCTCCAAACTTTGTCCTTCAGGTGTCCTGCTATCGTTGCTGCAGAGCCCTGGAGTCCTGCTGTTTTTTCTGCCAGGGCCCTGACTATGCCAAGGTGCATGCTAAATTAGTCTTCAACTTCTATTTTCACCCAAACCTACAGTTTGTCACCTCTCCTGCCTCCCAGCCTGATCTTCAAATATTGCAGTATATATACTGTACTATATACTTACTGTTTGGGATATTTTTAATGAGGTTGTTTCCAGCTCTCATTCTCCATATTTTGGTTTTGATTTATTGCAAGTTTCACCCTTCATATTTAAATGTGCTGCAGTTGAACGAGAGGTAGGAAAAACCCGGGACCATCTGTCTGCTTGCATCACAAGGAGCATCACTGCCAACTTCATGCTGCCTTGAAGTGAGCTGGTCAGCCCAGTTCTGCTCCAGTGCCTGGGGACCTTGGCAGGGCCAGTGCAGCTCCTCGCTCTCTACAGACCCCTCTGTCTGCCGCCAGGCATATTTAAGGTCATATCTGTAATCTGCCTGTACACCCATCAGAAATACAGTTGTGCTCACCAAACAATTTAATGCAAGTTGTCTGACAAATATTTTAGGTTTCTGTTATGCTGAATGCAAATGACCATGTGTAACACTGACCAAGGTTTCCTGTTACGAAGCTATTTGGGGATAAGGGAACTCACTGGTCAACCCAGATAAGTTCATCTGTACAGAAAGCTGAATAAAGCCATGCCAAGTATACAGAAAGAGTGCAGGTACATATTTTTCCTGTTGAGGCACATAATACATTATAAATTTTTACTGGCCACGTGATAGTGTATCAAGTCAGTGTGAGCACCTTGTAGAAGTTACAGAGGTGACCTTTACTATTTGCATCGAATTAGGTAGGTCTTGTCTTTGCTAGGATTTTACATAGATTTGGCTGGTAATGTGTAAAACCAGATCCTTTTGTGCTTCAAAAATGCCTACAGCAACATTTAGCCATCACTTTTTAAAGACAGTAAAACAATACTAGCAGTCTCTGCATGCACATTGAAATAAAGAGCTTTCTTAAGAATATACAAAACAAAAAAAAGGCAAGTAATCAACCAGGCAAGGATTGTGGTAGACCACAATCCTCTCTAGGAAAGACTCTTGGCTGCCTGCGTCACTTGGTATCCCAGAGCAAACCCTCTCTTCCCCTGTGTGCCAGCTGAGGCAAAGGCCTAGGTATTTGACATCGGAGAGCAAAGGAATTTTCCAAAGCACAAAATTTAATGGGTTGTTACAAAACAAAAATTGGTTTTGACCTCTTGCTGAAGAATGGGGAGCTAATGCTTTCTATCAGCAGAGAGCTGTTAACGTGCTGAAAAGATGACACTGATTCCTTGATGGCGGCGCAAATGAATTAGAATGAGGGAAGGAAAATTGTCATCTTGTACTGAGCACCTCATAATTTTGCTGTCAGTTGAAGAGCTAAGATTACTGCCAGGAGCAGATAATACACAGTGAAAAGAACCAAAAGCATCAAGTTGCAGGGAAGGGAAAAAAAAAAAGAAAAAAGGTGAGGATGTGTGCAGTGAGGCAGGGAAGGAAGAAAGGGTAATAAAAACCTGTTCTGAACAGTAAATTAACCACTTAGGGGCAGACTGAAGACTGCTAAATGCTACTGAATCCTTTCTGTTGAAATAAAGATGAAAAAAATTGTATACAAACTCATCCCTGACACTGCTTTGTTTTACTGCACATAATCATAATAAACTGATATATTCATGCTTTGAGAAATTGCATTACAGAAAATGACAGCCAAGGTTGACGACTGGGGAAAATGCTTCCAAAAATCTCTAATCAAATTCATGAGTAGATTTTGAGTCCATCAGGGGAGTAACCATTTCATAATTGTTTTCAGAGATCATTTGAACACTTGAACTTGATGAGAACTGGCGCTAGTATGCTAAAAGCAAACTTCAGGCTGATTGTGAAATAGGCTGTACTTATGCTAGTTTATTATGTAAATCATCCAGAGGGGGACAGAAATCATACCATTTGACCTATATCACTGACTGAAAAGTGCAGCTTGTGTGAATATTACAGCCAGACATACAGTTCCCTATTTGCCATCTTTATGTCCCAGACTAAATAATGCAGCCTTGTTTCTGCTTCCTTAGCTGGGAGGCATCTGTAACTGAGATAAAAATGTGAGCTGGAGATTAGAAACTGCAACTAGTTATTCATAAACTTGTGCTTTACTGATTATTTTCTGAAAAAGTATGTGGGTAGTTCTTTTCTAATAACAAATACATTCAGTAAGTGTGAGGTCTTTTCAATGGTGATTTGAGATTAGAGTAATGGAAGAGTAGTCTAAAGCATTCACACAAATTAAAAGATCAGCTGTGATTTTTCTGGAGCATCTGCTCTTTATGAGTGTGATCTAAACACCATGATACACTGACTTGTTTTTCACTTGGATCTTTACGCCTGGTTTACAGTACAGTCCTGTGAAGAGTTGTAATGGCCAGGTGTTGTGGGTTAACCCTGGCAGGTAGCTCAGGCCCCCATAGAATGGGGGAGAGAATACAATGGGCAAAAGTGGGAAAACTTGTAAATACAATTTTAAAATTAAAAAAAAGGAAACAATCAAACAAATCCCAAACTCAAGAAAAACAGGTGATGCAAAACCCCATAATTGCTCTCCACCAGTCAGCTGATGCCCAATCAGTCTCTGAGGAACAGCAGCCCTGGCAAAGTCCCCACCCCCAATTTTTTTGCTGAGCATGATGTTGTATGGGATGGGATGTCCCTTTTGTCACTGGTGTCAGATGCTCCAGCTCTGTCCTCTCCCAACCTCTTGCTCACCTCCAGCCTGCTTGCTGGTGGGCAGCGTGAAAAGCAGAGAAGTCTGTGACGCTGTGTACGCACTGCTCAGCAATAGCTAACACATTCCTGTGTTATTATCAACATGGTTTTCATCAGACCTCCAAAACATAGCACTACGTGGGCTGCTGGGAAAAATATTAACTCTGTCCCAGCCAAAACCAGTACACCCGGTCAAGTGACTATGAAATGTGGCGATGAAATGCGAGCAGAAACATCTTAGGCTGTTTTTGCTGATTGCATACCATGAAAGTGCAAGGCAGGCTTCCCTTCAGCAAGCTACTCATATTTGTGCCTTATCTCAGGAATTTTACAAGTGTTTTTCCTTCTACTGTTCTCAAAGTGCTCCTTTGGCACTGCTGGCTTGTGGTCATTGCCTCTGCAGCAAAGCATCCAGTGATTTCAGTGTATTGGACAATTCCTCTGAACACCCTTCACCATGCAGGGGAGGAGAGACAGAGAGCATGCCTAGGCTAAGACTATGCTCCAGAAATAAACTGTGACAGAAACCATACTCAGCCCCTGGAAAGCAAATATCTGCACCAAAAAGCCATTCCCATGTTTAAGCCTGACAAGTGCGACCTAGCAAACAACTCTTCATCACTGCATAGTGACTAAGGTGCTCCACAAACCCTGTATCATTTTACTAATAGCAAGACAGCCTTTCTCTTCACATATATTGTGTGGCTGTGTTTCTCCTGCTTTTTTAAAGCTGCTGATGTGAATTTTACCCCTCCTTTGCTGGGGAGCAGGACACCTAACTGGATGAGATGTGAGACTGGTCAGTTGTTGCTTGGGCTTCTGTGCGGCACCCTCAGTGCCATGATGAATGGCAAGAACTGTTTCTTGCCCCTTCAGCAAACAAGAACCTCTTACCACATTTGGTTCAGTGGTGGCATTTGCCCTCAGATACCAGTCACTTTAGGAATTAGAAATGGGTCTTGGAATTAATTGCCTGAAGATACTATTTTTCAGTAAGATTGAGTAAATGGCCCTACATGGAGGCAGATCTACTCATAAGAACATATGCATGTTCACTGATGTAAGGAGGTTGCATGTGTTGGTGATAATCCTATTGCACAGGATTTTTTTTCAGATCTTAGAAGTCATGATCTGAACCTGAAAAGTAGCACTTTTGAAAAGAATTTAATCCAAATCCTTGGTGACATATATGCATCCAGAAAAACTGGTGTGATTTCAACTTTGCTGTGTTAGTCAACCCTTATGTTAACATCCTGTTATGGCCAGCTCCGGAAATGGCAATCTCATTTTGCCAGTAAATTCCCATTACATTGCAACATCATATCTGATGCTGTTTTATATTAGGGACATGGAGCTAGGATGTTCTTGCTGTTTCCTCATATTGCTTTTCCTGCTTGCTAATTCCTCTATATGTTATTCGAAAAACTTCCATAAGTTATCCAGGAATGACTGATGTTCCTTACTTTATTTTACAAAAAATCTAGGACAACTCTGGACACTATGGAAACGGCAAGGAGAACCTCTAGAAGGATCTCATCCTCACATGGAGCTCACCTGAAGCCAGAGGATGTTGCAAGGCGGGTGCAAGCTTGAGTGCAAAAAGGTGAGTCCCCCAAAAGAGTACTGAACCAAGACAAACAGTACTCTGATCTGTGAAAAAAAAAAAAAAAAAGACCAACACGTTGTTGATCTTGAATATCATTCAGCCAAAGCTCTGTAAATGTTTTATCAACTTAATTGGGTGCAGGTTCTCCAACTGAATTACACAGGAGAAAGCTTGTGCAGAGGGAGCAGAAGTACCATACTACTGCCACAATACTACTGCCACAGATCATATAGAGTTCACGTCTTCTGTGTGAAAGGAGGACACTCCTGCAGTTGTATGTTCTAGCCATATCCCAGTCTTTTCCTAAAGGTGGCTGAAATTCAAAAGGCTGGTAGCTCAGTGTAACTAGAAAGCTATTTGGTATTTAAAATTCACGTGTAATTGCTGCCAGTCTTCTCTTTATTCACCATATATTCATCTTTTTCTGCTCCCAAGGCAGTATAGTTCAAGATAACTTTTTCCCTACACTGCTCATCCTCTCTCCTCTGTCTCAGGCTATCGTGTTGTGAGCTGGAGGGTTATGTGTTTCCCCATTTAGGCTTAGAACGCTCTCTTAAGGGTTCTTGTTGACACACCACATGGTCAATGACCTCTCTAGAACATGCTGTTCTGAGAAAACTTTTTGAGATCTAAAGAACATATTTTTCAGCAGAGGTTGCTAGGTTGAATGAAAGGTATTGGTATTGATGGAAGGGCTGTTAGCAGTTTATGGTGGGGACGGAGTAAGGATAGTAAAGACTGAGAGAGAAGCTCAGACTTTTGAAAAGGAGAGAGAAAATCACGTTCAGTTTGAATTTTAGGTCAGAACTACTCCAGATTTATTTTTGTACAGGTTAAATTCATTCACTTCACCGGCCATGGAGAAAATGTTTATTTTTCAGTTACTTCAGACAGTACAAATAACATCTATGGAGCATGTTTCACTACCTGATTCCAGGGCATAGTCAATCTCACAGAGCTGGTGGAAACCCAATCAGGGAATGTTTGATTAAGTTGGAGTCAATGCTAAGAAAAAGAGGCTCACTGAGACATCAGAAGTAATGAAAGCCTCTAGTGGAAAGGAAAAGGGATTTCACAGACCCTAAATATTGTGCAGCTTGACTTAGTGACAGGTGAGCTGAGGAGCTGCAACACTCACATACCTGTTTGAAATGCTTTAAAATGTTACATTTCCACACAGTATCTTGCTAAGTATATTCCATGTGTTGCTAGTAATGCCTGGTACAGAACAGAGGAAAACGAGGTTGCCAATTTAGGCTGTGTGCTTAGGAATTGTGCGCTTTTGTTCTCTAGTTCCACATCTGGAGTAATAAAAATTATAACAGTGTCTAACTAAATGTGATGGAATATGCAGAGGATTATGCTTTCACATAAGAACTAAGTAGCAGAAGCAGATGAGCTCTTAAGAAACAATGATCCTGGTTTTATGCAAATATGCCTGCTAAAAACGAATGAGGGAAGAGGAATATGGAAATAGATGATATAATAATACAGTAGAGTAACCAGAATTATTCTGAATAGATTTCTCTTATTAAGATTTTCATGAGGCATCAGCTGCTCTTTGTAATTCTCTTCTTAACACTACCATCAAAGTATGTCTTATCAAAATATACATCTTTACTGCTGCATTTATATTCAACCTATTTAAAATCAAGACAAAATAAGGTTTTTTGTGTGCAGGGTACTGAAATAACCATAAGAGCATACAGCAACCCAGAGTAAAAGGTCTGAAAAGACTCAGTTACAGATAAAACAGACTACTTAGAAGTGTGCCATTTCCTTTGCCAAACTAGTGATTGATGGAGGACATACATTTTTCCCTATCAATTTTGTCTCAACTGGTGAAATCCAAAGCAGGCATCCAATCATTCCGCACTACAAGACATATTTATTATTGCGTATTTAACTAGCTATTTGTTTTCTGCTCTTTTTCTGATTAACATTTCATATCAAAACACCCCAAGTCCTAGAACATCTACAGGTTTCTGAACAGATGTGGTCAATGTGAGGGGCCCAAATATCACATTTAATGGTATTACCACACATAGACAATGAATGCAAAGATATTTGTTGGGTAAAAATTGTAACAAACAAACAAAATACCAGAGAAAGCCCAAAACTGTAAGTGCTACAAATTATTTTTAGGCTAAGTGGAAATAAAGCTGACATGGATGGGTAGACTTCATGGACTTCTGAGCTCAGGCATAATTGCAAGTGTATGTCTTAACTGTACTTCACATACTTCCATAGCCTGGCAGGTTAGCTGCCTCTTGATCTTTAAAATACCCCTAATAATTGCAGTGGTTGAAAAGTAAAACTTCTTTAAACCGTACTGCTCTTGAAGACGCCTGACTGGCTGGTATTGTGGCACATGAGGCAGTACAGCTTCACGCTGCTTGCATTCAACCAGGGCGGCAAACAGTATCTATGGGGTTGCAAAGGCATAGCTGGGGAGTAAGTCACTCTTTTGAATTTGTTCTTTGAAATGCAGCTAGCAAGGCTAGGTCATTTATATCTAGAGCTGCTTTCTGTCCTGTCTTTCACGAGACGTTCTAAGCTTTTGCTGCACGCTGCAAGGCAGCTTTGCAAATCAGATTGGATCATCTGGTCCCTCCCATCACAATGCTGCTCTGCAGCAGGATGACTCCAGCGTGTGACTTGAATGTCAGTCTGACACGTGCTGTTGGCAACTGAAATCTTTCCACTGGCTTCAGCAGGAGTAGGATTGTGCTACTGATGACATCATAACACTGATGACACCACACTATTGCTTCTCAGGAAAAAAGACCGAGATTGTCCAGTGCTAAAGCCATAATCCAAGCGGCAGAGAAGTCGGCAGGGAGGACAAGCAGCAGTTGAGACTACAAATACCCTGCCTTATGACACTGTACACGGCTTGGCACCAACTCATATAGACACCTGCTTTATCTGCAGGAGAAGACAGGATTTAGGCTGAGAAGGAGGACAAGGGCAGCAGACAGGCTGGAAAACAGGAATATGTTATACCATATGTCAATACAGGGTGTGAGGTGCCCGGATAATATAGACCCGTCAGAAGTTCCTCAAAAGTTACTTCATGAAATTAATGGTTAATCTGATGCATGAAGGCTGCAGTTTTGCGGACATTTCCCCTGCAACATCCCTTTCTGTGTCAAATGTCTCCTTAATCAATGTCTTCCGAAGCTCCTAGTTCCATCCTGCTCTGTTACTGTCAGCTAAATATAAGGTGTGGATGCTTCAATGTTCCCTGCAGCCATCTATCTCACATACGATCCAGCCCACTACTCTCATCAGCATTTCTGTCATGCCAGAAGCTACAACTTGAGAAGTCTTTAGAGAAAAAGTATCTCCAACAAAACCACATAGATCCCACTCCTGTGGCAGGCAAATCAGTTACCCTTTGAATGACTTCTAAAATGACTTCATAGATCTTCTGCTCTGGCAGAAGACACTGTAGCCTCTTTCCACTCTCCACATGCCTGCTGCATGTGGGATACGCAATGCTGTATTACGACTGGGGTGTGATCCTAGCTAGGGCACCCAAGTTGTGATCATTTGCACCAATGCAGGTAACGTGAGATTAGGAGGCTCTGCTGACAGACTTAGCAAGGACTGGTACTCAGCAGCAGCTCAGGACATGAGCTGTACCTGAAAGTTACGGGAATGCCACTGAGATCAGGCAGGAAACGCAGCTGAGTCCGCCCCAGTTACCTCAGTTTGACTTGGGCACCTCTCTTTTCCTCAACAGTGCTGATGTGCCTCTGCCAATGGGTGGGGAGGGATAAAAGACAATTAAAATTCCTTTACTGAATTGACAAAAATCCTCTTTCTGACCCCCTTCACTGATTCAGGTTATGACACAGCATCGCAGTTTCTCACACTGGCGCAATATGGAAAGTGGTAAACAGCCACAAGCAGGTAGAGATGACTTGCTGTAGGGGGCTGAACTTCTTCAAATGTCCTTGCTGCTGGGGAACATGTCTGTGACAACTGCATCCCTGCTGAATTGACTAGTGGAGATTAAGGGTCAACAGGAAAGGACAAAAATCACACTTCCTTACAAAGCTAGCAAAGTCTCCGTGGTATGGCTTTGCCTGTAAACTGCAGCGAAGTCTCTGGTCAGGAGGCTTTGGGAGTTGATCATTTGGGATCCCTGGGAAGGTGGTCTTGTCCTCTCTGTGCTGGGAGGTGGATCCTTGGGATTGGAAACAGCCTTCTTTTCACAGGCCAGACTGATGTGATGGCACCAATATCTAGGCATTGCCGTAACTGGAGGAGCAGGAAGCAGCAGCCTGCCTGGGCAATCATGTTCTGCCTCTTGTCCAAAGAATAAGGAATGGGAAACGATGCATTTCGATGATTGAGCCTGGCCTTGAGAGCACTAATCCACCTGAGCATAGCCTGTACCTTCCTACCCTGAACCAGATCCAGTCTCCTAGGTGCAAAAGAAGGAATTATACAGTAGCCCTGGCAGTGCTACTTCATTAGCCTGTAGTGCTGGTAATTAAAAAACCCAAAACAAACTAAAACAACCCTGCCTGCTACTATCTTTCATTCTTTTTTTTTTTTTTTTTTTTTTTTTTTCCTTTACACATCCTGCGCTCTCTGTACTGGCCAGCTCATGTGGTAGGAAGCCAGGAGGGAGGAGGTGGTAGCATATTCCAGCAGAACACTGCAGGCAGGTAGGCAGGCCTTGAAAGAACACATCATTTTTGCAGCTGATGCATGCTGAGAAGCCTATGGTTGTCTGGCAGCAGGCAAGGAAGCAAGGTCCATACTTTAAACACTGTTTCAGACAGAAACAAGGCTGTGGTTTAGTGCAGCTTGAGAAACTGCTATGCTTCATGTATCTGCGGTCATAGATCCAAAAATGTGCATTTTTTGCAGAGCAGGTGAATAGCAGTGGAAGAGAAGATACCTTTCTGGAAGTTTTAGCTGAACACAGGGCATGATATTCAATGCAGAAGCAACTGCATATGAAATTACATGGTCTTTCTTATGCAGACTTAATGATCTGATTTTTCCCTCCTGGGTATTAGAAGAAAATGTGAACTTCTCAATTCTTTTTTCGTTTCCTGTCAAAAGATACCCGTGTTCCTCGGTGGAAGTAAGCTTGTGTGTTATAGAGCAAGCAAAAACCACAGTTTTCTGCTGAGCTGTGAGGAAAGATTGGCAGGAAGGAAAGGAAGAGGTCAGCAGGTATTTTGCATATATCAGAAAAGGATGAAGATACAGTGAGGAAAAGGGAGAAGATGACTGTAAATGGAAAAGGAGTACAGTGCATTCTACATATATATATGTATATATACACACATAGATATCCAGATAAGATTTGATTGACATTGATATATATTAAAAGCACACAGCTTCTTTATTATATTCTTTTACTAATGCATTAATTTTGTGTTTATTTTTTAAAAGAATGTCCTTATTCATTACATGTAAACATCAAACTGGAAAGAGAGCAAATTGTAGCCATTTCTGTAATAATCCTGTCTGTATTGGTAAAATAATCTCTGACATTATTTAGAGAGCTGCTTGGTGCCATGGGGAATCATAATAAAATTGTTTGACAAGTCCCACCAGTTTTAGTCATGTTTTTTCTGAAGACTGCGGTGTGCAGTAGTCCCCGAGACACAGAGTGCGGCAGTACGGTATTGTACCAGCAAAATAACTCTTCTTGGATTCACGCTGTTGCTCTCACTGAATGCATTTTAGGTTTCTTAATTGTACAGAAACGACTTTGATCTCCCAGATCCGCCACTCACTTGTAGAGTGCTTGAAATAAGAGGTTTACGCAGTAATCCACCCCTTCAGGATGGAGGGTGACCAATCACAGTCCTGCTGCAGTGAAAACGATCCTTTCACTGAAACTCGGCATTGCTACCAGAAGAAAGCCGAAGGATTTCCAGAGCTGCTGAGCCTCTTCCTTCACTCTCATCCAATAAGCATCTCTCCGTCCTTGTTTTTATAGGCACAACTCGGCAGCTCGCGTGCCGCTTTTCTGTAATGTGGCTGTTACGACAAAAAATTCTCGGTGCTTAAAGCGCAACAAGCAAAACGCCGCAATTTGTGGATTTTTCTTCGTTCCTGTGAAAGGCGGCACGTTCGGGTGGGTCCCTTCCACCTGGCCCAAGCTCCGAGACGGGGCCTTTCCCCGCGTACCGGGTTAGCTGAGCAGTCCCTAGCGCGGGCCTCGCCTCCCGACAGGTGCCGAGGCGGCTGCGTCCCCATGGCGATAAGGTGGGGGAGCGAGGGAGAGGCAGAGGAGTTCAGGATCAAAGGTGACCCCCTGCCAGGGCTCGAAAGCCATCCAGCCCGGGCGATCCCTTTCCCGGGCGGCGAGGACTGACCTTTGTTGAGGACAGCCACCCCCGTCAGACCGTACACCTTTTTTAATGACACGAACCCCGAGGAGAATTCCCGCGGCGCAGAGCCTGAAGGTGCGGCTGCGAAAGGCAGAGTGTCTGCTGAGGAGGGCCCGCGCTGCTACCGGAGACCTCGGCGGCGGCGGCGGGGGTCAGGCCGGGCCGGGCCGGGCCGGGCCAGTTGGGCCGCCGCCACTCGCGGCCGCCGGCAGGTGGCCCCCGCCGCCACCCTCCCGGGCCCGCCGCAGCGCCGGGGGCTGATCGGCCGAAGGAGGGGCCGGCCTCACCGCGCTGAATTTCCCAGCCCGCTGCCCCCCTCTTTTCCCTCTCCCTCTCCGCGGCGGGGCGGGCGCGATGGCTTCCCGAGGGTGATGCTCCCGGTCGCCGCCGCCGCCACCACCCCCTCCTCCTCCTCCTCCTCCCCCCTCCCAGCCGCCGGGTGCTCGGTGGGCGCGGGCGGGCGGCTCCCGGCGGCTCTCGCGAGGTGAGGAGGCCGGGCCGGGGTGAGGGCGCCAGCCCTCCCGGGGCGGGGGCAGCCGCCACCTCCTCCTCCTCTTCCTCCTCCTCCCGCCCGCGCCTGAGCCGCCGGTGCCGGGCGGGGGGAGCCGGGCGGAGCGGAGCGGAGGGGCCGGCCGTGTGAGGGGCGGCGCGGGGCGGGGGGAAAGGAGGGAGCCGGCGCGGGGGCCGCCGCGCCTGACGGCTGCCTGCGGGCCGTTCCTCCTCTGGAAATGCCCCTCCTGGCCGCGCCGGCAGCCGGGGGCGTCATGTAGCGCGGAGGGAGCGGGCTCCGCGGGGCGGGAGAAGCCCCTTCCCTCCTCCTTCCCTCCTTCCCTCCGTCCGCGCTCGCCGCGCTCCCGCACCGCAGCGAGGCGCCTGTATACACGGCCGGGCCCCCTCCCCCGCCGCGCCTGGCGGAGGGACGGCGCGCCGCTGAAGCAGCCCCGCCACCGGGCACCCCCCGGGCGCCGGGCAGCGCCGCCATGGCCGAGGAGAGCTCCGACGTCCCCAAAGAGTTGATCGGTAAGGGACGGGGCATGGCGGCGGGGGGGGCTGGGGGAAAGCGTTGCGGGGGCGGGCAAGTTTGGAGGCCGCCGTGTGCGACCCCAGGCTGCGGCGTTGCCAGTGGGGGGGAAGTGGAGGGACCGGGGGTGCGGGGGGTGTCTGTGTGTGTCTGGAGCCGGGGGCAGCTCCGCGGGGACTGGCTGGGCGAGCCGAGGGGGCTTTGGGGGGACTCTGAGGAGGCGCTTGGCCCCGCTTCTGCGTGCGGGGAACGGGGGGGCGGGGGCTGCGGCGGGGAGCGGGGAGGTGGCGGCGGGCAGGGGCTGTACCCGCGCGGCTCTCGCCGGGCAGCGAGGGGCTCTCCCTGGCCCCCGCTGCGCCCGCCCTCCGGAGCGCCCTGCCGGGGGGGTCGCCGGGGCCCTGCGGGGGCTGGCAGAGGCGCGGTGGAGCTGCCCCGGGCCGCCCGCGCCGGGACCCCCGCCCGGCCGCCGCGGCAGGTCCTCCCCGCGCCGCAGCCTGGCGGCGCCGGCTCAGGCTC
Organism: Athene noctua; assembly: GCF_965140245.1. NCBI lineage: Eukaryota > Metazoa > Chordata > Aves > Strigiformes > Strigidae > Athene > Athene noctua. Next base: position 66,184,519 of record NC_134038.1, read on the forward strand.
CGAGCTGTGGCTCCAGTCGTTGTTTTTTCGTTTTCCCCCCGGATTTGCGTAGTTTAAGACTCATTTTCCCATGTAGGTGACGAGGGAGCGAGGGTATATCTAATTAAAGTTTTATGGCCTCAGGGACACAAATCCCCATGTTGTATGGTGCACGCTCAGGAAATCATAGGTGACGACGGTAAGGACCCCGCAAATGCTGTCATCGCTGTCGGGGAGCTTTCGATAAATGGGTCGTTAACGCGCTGCGTTGGTAACCAGAGTCATCTGGGGGTAACAGGTCTGATGCTCTAGGCCTGGTCCTCAGCCACCTTGATCAGGTCAAACTTCCTTTGCTTTTAGTTGCAGTTTTGCTTGTTGAAGAGAGATCTAAGGATCTCCAGAATAATTTAAAGTGGTGCCTTAATGACAGATGGAAATAGAAATCTGTCAGGCAGCAAGGTACATGTTATGTCGAGTAGTCTATTAAAACCTTACCTAGTTCGTCTACACTGTTGCATTTCCTTCAGTTTTGTCAGTCGGCGCTATCGATGGCAACTGGTTTTAGCATTTGTAAAATCTTGGTAAAAATCTGGATGGATGGCTGCAGCTGTCACAGAATTTTTTTTCTGTATAGACAAAACAGCTCTATTTTGCAGTTCTTTTAGTGTGCAAACCATGTGGTTTGCTTTAGCCTATAGCTTACTACTAAGAAGGGATGAGCTGGGAAGTGTGCTAGGAGTAGCTAGGGTCAAAACCGTGAGCTTTTTTTGAAGTGACCAGGCATGTTTGAGGTGCTAATACATGGTACTTTTTACTACTCACTGTGGATCTGCACTGTACTCTAGTGTCGTAGGTGAGGTGTGGTGCATGTTACTGGGAAGAGCAAAGGGAGCATGTTCACACATTCCCTCCTCCCGTGGCCTTGGACAATTTTAAGAATTGCCCCTCAGTCCTGGTGTCCTGCACCCACCCATCTTGCTTTGTCAATAACTCTTCTGGGGCATGTGGATCTGTGCATGTAAATTGGTTTGATTTCTAGCAGTATTTTGGTGTCTGTATGTTAAAATTTAACCTTTTAAATGGGCTTCTTGTAGTAACCCTATGTTTTGAGAACAGGATGAAACAATGTGCCTTAGCACTGAGTGACTGGAGTGTGGAGATTAAACTGGGGGTAGGAGTGTTTGAGCTGCAGTTTTTGCTCTGTTACTCACTTCCTGTGTGACCTTTGTCGTGTCTCGTAGGTCACAGTCTTCAAAAAGCCCTCTCTTACTGTTGATTTACCTGGATCTACTCCTCTGAGGTGTGGGTGTCTGAAATCTCCAGCACTAGATATGAATGAGCACCTTAAAATATGAGCCTTAATGTTATGTTTCCATCTCTGAGTCTGAAAAACTACTTTGTAAGTCCACTTGCCACACAGTTGCAAGCCACATGGGGAATATCGGTGAAATCTAGATCTTAACTCTTTGAAGAAGTGTTTCTAGCCCTTTCTGGCAGATAGGGCCTTGGAGGGAGCTGACCTCCTGATGCTTTGCGGAGTCTCGGGTCGCAGGTCCTTTCTCCCCCTACAACTTGTTGAAGTAAGAGTGCTGGAGCTGAGGGCTTGCAGTCTCACTCCCACTGCTGCTTCGTGAGAACTGTGGGACAGTGAAGGGAAGTGGGTCTCCCGATGCGGGCTCCTCAGGAGGAAGTCCTTTGCTAGATGCAGGCACTTGGATCTGTTTGTGGGAGAGGAGAAACGAAAAGGCAGAGGCTGGGGGTAGAGGGAAAGGAGCAGAGATGCCAGCAATATCTTTGCTTCTGTAAGGAGGTAGGGCTTTATGAAAAAGCCTGTGTAGTCAGCTTGCTTCTGGGTTCCCAAGCAGGGACAGAAAGACCAGAATTAGGCATTACCCATGGGAGAGGAAGCCTGGGAAAACAGTTCACATGGAGCTGGACTTTTCCCCAAGCTTTGCTTACCTGGCTGCTCGGGGAGCTCGCAGCCTGGATCGTGACCAAATGGTTGCCCAGGGAGCCGGCTGCGCTGGCCGTCTGCCACGGAGCTGCCGCGGCTTGGGGTAGGCTTCTCGCTGGGCAAGCCGCTAGTACCGAGAAGCTTTTGTTTCCTGATAGGAAAATTAAAATTCCAGGGGAAAACATGCCGATTCTGCAGAAAGAGCTCTTTCTGGTGGAGAGTGTCTCAGATCAGGCACGTTTCTGACTTGCACACCCTCCTGCCCCGCAGGCAGAACACTGTGGCCTGGGCTAAACGTCCAGGCTTAATAAATGGCGCGTTGTTTGTGCTAATACATTCTGACTGCCGGATGGAAATGGTGCAGAAAAGTGCTACACAGAGCGCGATAATTAAAAGCCTTAGGAAGAGCCTATTATCCTCAATTTTAGCCTTTAAACTTGGGTGTTCAGGAGGGCAAAGTGTGTGTGTCTGGGGAGGATGGAGACTTGCCTTTTACAGATGCCAGTTGTAGTGCTGGAAATAGGTTAATGTGTTTAAAAGATTTCTTTCTCATTCCTTTTCTGTGGGGGCTGGGGACTGAAACTTACAGAAGGTGCCAAATTGGCTCTTCTAGGTGAACTCTTCTTGTTTATCTCCCAATTGCATCAGTGTCAGTAGTTGTATAAGCTTTCTGATAGGGTTCCATGTGGATATGTTCCCTTTGGGCTGGGGTACAAATGTTTAGGGGAAGGGCTGGTTCATCTGGTACTTGGCAGAGGTGGTGTATACATGTGTATGCATATACATATTAAAACATTATGGAAATTAATGTTACTTTGGGGTTGGCATTTTGTCATTGGGACTTGGACTGAGACCAGTGTGTTGCCTTCCACGCCCTCCGTTGCATAGCTGTCAGGTGTTAGTATCTGGAAGTCTGCTTGGTTTGCTTTGCAACTTAAATGCAGAGTGCAAAATGTGCGAATGCTTTGTTTTTTCCATTATCTGACCCATTTAGCCTCCCTGATATTAGCAACAACAGGCTAAAATTTTTGCAATGCAAGAAGCTAATTTGCTTTAGCAAGCTTTTCAAGTAGAAATGATAGGAAATGAGGAGTTTGTTGTATTTTCCCAGAGTAGAGTTAAGCAGTACTGGGGCTTGTCTTGGGAATGCTTTTGATGTATAAGTAGTGCTGGGAAGAAATACCAAATTCTGTTTAGAATCCTGGCATATTAAATCAATAATTCTATCATAGTAGATATAAATTATTGTTTAGATTACATACTTAGAAAAGTTGTACTTGCGTTAGGTTATATTTAGTACTGGTGCATGTGCATGAGATTTCCATGACTGCAAAGCGATTGAACAATGTAGTTCTGAGTCTCCCTGAAAACTTGCCAGTGGTGTCTGTTTCCTTCTCATGTTGACACTGAAGGTATTTAATTAAGGCCTTTCTTTTTATTTCAGAAAGTGTCAGGGATGTTATTGGGAGGAAAATCAAAATTTCAGTCAAGAAGAAAGTAAAGCTGGAAACCAAGGGAGATAAAGTGGATAACAAAATATTGGTAAGTATGGTGGAATGACTTTGATTACATATATGAAGGAAAAGCCAGTATCTTTTCAGGAGACATTAATTTTCCTTTGGAAGGGTTCTCTGAACTTTGTGCGTTCCATAAGACGCACATATCATTTATTTTTCTAGTTTCTTGATAGCCTGCACAGGAAGTTGATGTGCAGGCATGCACGTGTACACACATGTTATCACTGAGTTATTCTTCAGGGTTTAGAATGTTGTGTTGTGAACTGATGCTAAAGCAAGCACTCGTAGAACCTGTTATAAAATAATTTGCTGCCTTTGCTGCTTAGGTTTCCCATTTACATCTGTAGGAATTTTGAGTGGACAAGAAATGCAAAATGAAGCATGTAGAATTACTTACCTTTTGGGAATTTTCTGAAGCTTTTAGGTAGTGAAGAGTAACAGTAAAACTGTTGTGCTTTTTGAACTCCGATGACTATTTGTACTTTTTAGTATTCTCTGTTAAGTCATACCTCTGCATTTTAAAAGAAATGCTTACTGTGTGGGATCCTCCACTGTCATTCCTAAAACTGTAGTAGAGGAAAGCTCAATCTCACTTAAGTATGCTTTCCTGTTTTCTCAAGAATAGTTTTGCTGGCCTCTCTTGATAAGAAGAAAGCTGTGGTAGTGAGCTGGTATGCTTACTGTCTTGAATATGTGGATATGCAAAGAGAGACGGAACTTCTTCATTTTTTTTGATACCTCTCTATCAGAACTAGAGTAACAAATACAAATAACTGCAGTGCTGCTATACTATTTGCAAGATGTTTGAAATTTGAATGCATAATGTCCATAAGAATGCTATTACATATTTGAAAGTTTCATTGCCAAGACCATCATTACAGATTTAAGATACATTCCCTGTGCAGATAGTCTATTTTGTCTCTAAATCCAGCAACTTATTAATCAGCTCTGAATTCTATTCATAAAGTACATGTTGATTATCCCAGGGCAAAAAGACTGTTTGTTGATAATGGTCTATTTTTCAGTGAGAGCAGCTACTTAAGGAATTTTAAATATTTTCTGCATAGTTATCTGCCCATGTTATATGTAGCTCCTAGGTTTACAGCTCCTGTTTCCATACTGGAAAGAGGTTGAGTATGTCAATGTTGATTGATTGTCTCTATTTATTTGAAAGCCGTATTTATAGGGAAGGCTGACGGTTTCACTGAAGCAGTAACACTTGATTGACTTTTTGACTTATACAGAATCATTGCTGTTATCGATAGTTGAATATACTGTGGAAATACTGAAATACTGTTCTGATCTGATAGGACCAGAAGTATGTCAAGCTTTGAATTGTCAGTGAGGTATCTGAGGGATGTACTGCTTGGCAGTAGAATATACCTAAATGTGATGACTCATGTCTTTTCTCTCCTAAGCTCTCGGGTGGGGGACTTTAACCTTTTATGACTGAAGAGGTACTGAAAGGGAGGGAACCTGCTTAAGGGGTTCACAAGTTAAGGAGCGGTTCTTGTGTGCATGCATGTTGTCTTCAGTGTACTGGATAAGTCTTTTAGGGGGATGAATTGCTGAAGGGGGTATTGTCTGGTAGAACCATTTGTTCTTTGATGCAAAAATGCAGAGGATTTATATTAAAAAAAAAAAAAAAGAGAATGCTTTCATGGTTAGAGAAATTGACTGTTGGCTGTCAGGGTTGGATTTTGTTTTCTCTTCCACAGAAGAAAACTGCCCTGTGTGAAGCTGTACAAATCACTAATGGCATTTTTAAAACAATGTTTCTCTAATTGTATGTGTGTATCTTTATCTTATATGGGTTTTTTTTGCAGAAGTGCTCAGTGTTGTTTGCTGTGGTTCCTTTTGAGGATGCAGAGTTTTCTGAAATGCAGAGTGCTCTGAAAAACAGGATACCAGCCACAACTTAAGTTGGATATCTCAAATTAGTAGAGACTTTTTGACCTCACTGTCCCTACATGCTCTCATTTCTTACCTGTAAATGATATAGGAGGAGATATTCCCTCCTTTCTTCAAAAGAATGATGCTGAAGGTAAATAATTTTGTTTTAGAAATATGCAGGTGCTTAATGCACCACAGGAAAGCTGCCAGCAAAATTAGGAATTTTTGTACTCTGAGCTGGGACTTAACAGTATTCAGTAAATAATGCATATGGCTGCATTCTGACCAGGGCACGTAAAACTGAATGCTGAATCGCTATAAGTGAGCGTGTCAAACTGAATGCTGAATGAAGTCTTGGCGGCAAAAGCAATGTAGTATTTAAAGACTGTATCCTTAAGTGCGTGCACCAAAGGATTCGAATGTGATTGCATGGGCAACCTTCATGCCAGTGCTCGTCCGCTACTGAGAGCTTAGTTTTGAAATGTTAATGTTCTTCTGAGCAGTCTCGTGAGTGCATGTGTAGCAGTGAATTGTTTTGAGATTTTGTTTTAAATTTTATTAGTAGTTGGGTGTTAATAAGCAAATAAGGTAGCATGCGTTGGGTCCAGCACTTAATAAGGAGAAAATACCAGTTGTTCTTAGTCAAGCTAACCCCCAGAGCCGTGGTGGAATGCACTCAAGGTTTTAGAGGAGGTTGATCACAGAGGTTGGCACTGAGCCCTGGCACCCAAATCTGTGCTTTAATTAAATGATCTCTCATCCTTCCTTCCTAGGAAAATCAGGCAAAATCAGTGCCACTTTGAGAAAGGGAGATTATTTAAAAATGACTGTACTTGGCAGGTAACTATAAAAACACTTGACCTCTGGCCCTGTTGTTCACAGTGTATTCAGGGTGCAGAGTACTAGAATATGGATATTACCATCTACTTCAATCACTCTAGGAAATTCCTCTGATAATTAAGATGGAGACTGAAGCTGAGAATAAAGAAAAAACAGTGCATAAAACCTGGTGTTGCTTGAACTAAGGTCCCAATGTTAAACTGATGAAATTGATGGATAAAGACTATGCTTGCCTTAAGGTGCTTTAGGTTCTCAGCTTTGGGTGCCAGAGTTTGGAAATTATGATTAGGAGTTTTGTTGTAAATCAGATTTTTTTTTCAGTCTGTACAGTGAGTTTGCTGCCTCACTAATCTCAATCTGCAGTTACTTAGTTTTTCAATTAGTTATAATGATGCAAGCGAGCTGCTCAACTGCTTCTGGTCTGCTGGTACCAGGTCTCAGGTATGCAGGCAGCAAACTGATATCCAACCCTGAAAAGGCAATAACCAGTTTGAATGGGCAGAAGATCAGTCCTCAACCGATAAGGGCCAAACCCCAGCCTTGTCCAAGTCACCTTGGCAGCTTTGCTCTGCTAAAGTATTAGAGAGAGCGAGAAACACCCAGGTGTAGAGGGACCCTTGAAAGGCAGTAGGCTGCGGAGGAGGAACTGCCCCATGGGGTGAGCGGCACAGACATCGTGGGGCTCCCCATCAGGCCACAGTCCCACCACAATGCACTCAGTGGGACTGGGGGTGGTAGCTGGGGGCAGCTGTGCTCGGTGGTTGCTGGCAGGACCGTAGTGCTGAGACAGACCTGAGGTCAAGCTGGACCGTCGGGTTGGTGGGAGAGGCTCAGCTGGGAAAATGGCCAAGTGCAGGTGTAGCTGCAGCATTGTTCAGGCTGGGGCTGGAGCTCTGGAGAAATATGGGGAGCCCCAGTCAAGCTGTCTCCCAGGTCTTTGGGTCACATTCCTGCGCCATGTTGGGTACAGGCAGCCAGACTCCGACAGGGCACTTGGGCAGGCTGGCCCAGTGGGGTCCATGTGGCCTTCAGCCAGAGGCAGAGTGTTACTGCAGGAGCGTACCCCATTGTGTTTAACTTCAGTATGGTTCTCGTAGCCATAATTTTACTGGGCTAAAATAGATAAAGGCATCACTCTTTTGTAATCCGTGGAGGATTGCTTTGGTTTTGTGGGATTGTTTTGTTTAAACCTGGATTCTTACAAGGATGAGATTTAAGGCATCATGATGAGTGGCTGCTATGTTCCTCCTCATACTGGCAACTTCTGACCTTCTCTCTAGTTTCAGTTTAAGCTGATGGGTATGCAGAGGTCTTGGTTGTAATGATAATAATACCGGTTTGAGGGGGCCGGGAAAGGCAGTCAGAAATACAAGAGAAACTTATTACTTACTCCCTCCCCTGAAGGCCCCACCTTTTGGCACCATAAGGGATGAGACAGAATGCCCTGTCCATGAGAGAGATTTATCTTGTTTGTTGTGTGTTTTTTGTTTTTGTTTTGTTTTTGTTTTTTTAACCCAGAGGTCTCAGTGATTATTAGATTATCACCTAGAGACAAACCCCTGTAGGAAACTCGGCTTCTTAGTTTTGGTATTTGTGGTGCTGCTTTTTCCCCCTCAAAATAGCCTAGGTATCTGTACAGCATTTTGCTGAATATTTCCCATTGCAGTTTCTTCTATCAGATTGGTTGTAATTAGTAGCAACCATTGAGAAGTTGAAGTTGTAAAATAAAGGCAATATGTTAAATACATCTAACCAAGTCCTTATGAAATACCGATGTTGTCAGGAATGGTTTATCACAGGCCAGAATTCAGGATTCCTCTTACTTTTTGTTTCTTTACTATTAATAAAAGAGAATACTCCTGGTGTAGTTGCTTTTGAGATTAGGTCAAGCTGGCCTGTTTTTTTTGCTGTGTTGTTGCTGTTTCTTGGATGTTGGTTTTTTTTTTCATTTTTTAATGTTTTCCTAACCTTAAGGCCACAGAATAGTGTGATGTGGTGACCAACAGCACTTTATTAGGAAATCCTGTTGGGGAATCTCTGTTCCACTGCTGCCCCCAAGATCATTTACATTCTCTTTGTTGAAGTATCACAGTGCTACTTCTGGAATCAGGACAGTTACTTTGGCAGGTGTCTCTCCTTAAAATGTACTGTATGCCCAATGTGGATTCACTGGAATTAATTTGTACTTCCTTTTCACTTTCTTTGGGACATATGTTTCCACGGGCTTTTAGAACAAAATTTTTAGTTGATGCCTGTCAAATAGGTTTGCATTTGTTCTGTGCACATGGTCTGAGATTTCATGTTCTGCTCCTAAAAATTCCCTTACAAAGACTGAAATTCTATTTAAAAAAAAAATAAAAATCTGTATTTACTTTTAAAGGAGCAGTTATAGCTATCTTATGCACTGTCCATGTGGCTTTTGAATTCTGCTGGACAACCTGGCTGACTGTACTGAAGCAGCTGAGAAAAGCTTGTATGAGCAGCTGTATATGTTCAGCTGTAAGGGTGACAGTCTCTGAGTGGAGACAGTAATATTTTGCACTGCCAAAGCTATTTTGGGATTAAAAGCTCTGGCACTTGTTTTTCATTGCTCATCTTTTGTCTCCATCCATAATATTCTGTTCAAATAGAGATGAATTTATCTATCTAGGTGCAAATGTCTTGCCTTAAAAATATGCGCTTGTATTAAATCACGAAGAGCATGAAACTCACAGGGTTGTCCAAGGTTAGTTTTACATAAAATGTGTGCAATCTTGCACATTATATCATGACAGCTGGTGTGTGATAATGTTAAATATGGACATTCTTTTAAAATAATGGTGTTTCCTCTTCCCTGCCCAGAACATTGACTGTTATGACATATATCTTAAGTGTGTGTTTATGAAGATGAAAGGAAGTAGGTGTTGGTACATCCGTCATGTCAGGAAATCTAAATGAAGTGAGGTAGAGTAATCAAAAATTACTTATATGTGAAAATGTGTTTTAATACATTTACAAGGCGCCTCTTAGAAAACAATTGAACTGTGGCCAATAAGATTGCTCCAGAAAACTGAAATAATAAGAGTACTGCTGGAGAATTTATTAATACAGTTATGCAGTTGTATATAGTCCCAAAATAGGAACTGTTTAAAAGAAAATACTCGTTTATGTGCAAATTTTACTAAAATCTATGCTTATGTTATATGCTGATCTATAAAGTTACTTCTAACTGGTGGGAAGATTGATGAATTTAGCATTCTGATGCTGTGATAGTGCATATAAATGTTGAAATTTGAGATGTTTCCACTTCCAGGAGGGGAAACCAGCCATCAATGGAATTAGCCAGGCTGACAGGAATATTTCTCTCTTCTTTGAGTTGGTGGGATTGGGAATTACTTTTCTTTACTCAATTTCCACTGTTCCTACTTGCAGTTTTTATTTTCCTCTTCCCCTTCCTTATTTCCACACTCAAAGCATCAGTTGCAGACAGAACCTTGTCTTGTGCTTAAATCAGTGTTGACAAACACTTTACAAATAAACTCTGAGGCTCCTTTCCTTCAAGGTCTGTCTGCACTGAGGACAAACTCTAATCTACTCGCTTAATTAAATTTGCCTTTGACCGAACAGAAACAGTCCTCCTTCTCTGGCTACTCAGGCAAAATGTAGATTTTTCTACAGTCCTGGCACTTTTGTGTCCTTTTGAGTGCAGCTCTGCCCAAGAGTTGTATGTTTTGTTTGATGCTTCGTTGAAGCGCAGAAGATTTCTTGCATGTTGAGAGTATAGTGTATTCTTTTTACTCTTTGGGAGGATAGTATAACCACTACACTGGAAGAGCAGCTTGCTTGCTCTCCCTTTCTTTAGTTTTGGGCAACTGGTACATGTAGGGAAAGGTAAGAAAAGGTAACTTGAACTCGTCTTTCGGTGCCCTGAAAGTACATGCCTTTGTTCTGCCTGGTACTTTGCATGTGCGCACCCACCTGTGGGCATATATGTATCTTTATCTGGGCTCTGGAAGGAGGAAATGTAAACATTATCTCACTCTTAGCGGCTTCTGGTTTTCTGTTCCTAGCTCTAACAGCTATCAGGAAAAAAGGAGTGTGGAGGGAGGCAGGAATCCACTATGGCTCTGATTTGTTCATGGGGTCTTTCCTTCTGTCAAGTTTTCATAATGCAATTAGAAACTTTTTTCTTAAACTGTCACACTCTTTCTACTTCTTTGCAGAATATGCAAAATGTACCGATGTGGTTTGCTAACGTACTTCTGTTTCTAGAGGGCCTGACTCCCTGCCACCATTATTTGTGAATGGAGTCTTCCTAAGCAAGGATTCTTCTCCTTTTTTTTTTTTTTTTTTTTTTCTTCTTTCTTTTTCTTTCATGGCTTGTTTTGTGTGCCTGAAGATACTTATTCTAGGAAAAGACTTCTCACACAGGGAATGTGGTTCACTTCACTGTAAGTGGTGTGGAGGATGCAATAAGCTTGAAAAAGGTACAAGGGCTGCTAATTGAAAAGTTAGTGCAGCTTACTGTGAAAAATGCTTCTTGTTGCTCAGAGCCCCTCTCTTCAACCATTGTTGTGGTGGAAAAATTGGTGAATGTCATTGATTAGTCTGATTATTAAAATTCTTACTTTGGATCAGCTACAATTCTGCTTCATTTTTTTCTCATGGTGGTGGTAATTTAGTTCTGTGTAAAGTAATTACAGGCCCAGGATGTAAAATGATTCTTTAAATGTAACTGCTGCTAACTGTGCTTTGTACTGCTACCGGAGTCCCCGGGCGGATTTCTGCCCTTGTTCCTGTCTGATCTCTCCTTGCTTCTGGAACACTCGCACTGTCAACTCACGAGTGATATCTTTTTGTTAATGATAACTTCCCTAATTTGATCACAAGATGATAAACTATTACGATGAAAATTTAAGAGCCAGAGTCAACACTCCTGAAACAGACCTAACCAATTAATTGGCCTTCTGTGTGACGGAAGAGCTACCCTGTCTTGGAAAGTCAGGATAGCAGAATAAGGTCCAAATAGCTGCAGGATGCGATTTTAACGTTAGCAAACCAAAACAAGTTTCTGCTTGTTGGTGCAAAGTTTGGAGAAGTTGCATCGCTGGTGGTGTGCGTGGGAGAGGTGGTTGCCTGGCCCCGTGATCTTCTGGGAGAGCAATGGATATGTGGGGTTTTAGCAAAGGGGAAGGCTTCCCCCCTTAGCCAAACGTGTTTTCTCATTGCTGTAGTACTGTTACTCCTCAGGGGGCTTTGCAAATGAATCCTGACAGCACTCTCCCTTCTGAACAAATACAAATTAAAAGGGTCCGTGTGTCCTGTGAGGCTATTTTAAAGGTGCGTGCAGGATAGAAACTGTGAGCAAGTGAGGAGCAGTTCTTACTTGTATGGGTTATGTTTCTGTTTTTTCTTTGCAAAGTGACTGTTATTGAGGAAAAAAAAAACCCAAACAACAACTTGTGGGTGCTGGATGTTGTGCAGCTTATTTCCTTGTCTGACAAGTGGTGTTTGTATCCCTGTGTACAGTAGTAGGCCTGTGTGACAGCAGGATGGCCTTCAAAAAGTGTGTATGTGAGGATGAGAAACAGAAGGGGAGAGGCTGGGTCTATTTTCCCCTTAGGATTTCTGTCCTGCACTGCTTTTTCAAGTGGTGCTTGTTTCTGTGCTTTTTAGATTGATAACTAGATTTAAATTTTTTCCCCTTTCTATAGTTAAAGCAGCGGTTTGCAGCGTGCTGCCTGTGAGGTTGGCAACTGTGTGGTTGGGATGTCTGGAAGCACTCTAATAGCCAGGGTTTAGGAGGCTGAGGTCACTCGGAGCAAGCCATTTCCATGTTATGCTGCTGAGTGCTTGCAAGATGCTTGCCGGAGGCATGTCTTTATGGAATAAGCACTTTAAGGTACATGTCTTTTTTTCTGAACACATCCTCTGATTGAACAGCAATCCTCCCCTTGTACCTAAAACTTTGAGAGATCACTGCTTTTGTAGAGCTTTGTGAAACTTTGAGGATTTGAGCTAAGTTATAGATACCTCCTTATGCTTGAGGCCTGGGAGGAAAGAAAGAAGATGATAGAGCTCCTGCAGTGCAGTTTCTACTTGGATCTGATTAGGGGAAGTGAATGGCTGTTGACCCTGATCTGAATTGGGAGATGGGGCACTGCTGTGTTTGTTCAGGGTTGACCTTTGAATGAAAGGGCTTCTCCCTCTCTGCCTTCAAGGCCATTAGCAAGACCGAAACTATTCATACAAGACTATTGATAAACGGGAAGCCTTTCAGGGGCTCATCTCTTAACAGACACTTGAGCCTGGTGCTTAAGAATGATACTATCTTGCAGCAGTGCATGTGAGCTTCTACTCCAGTGCAGAGCTCAAGAAGCCTTAGGTGAGGAGCAGTGAAGGTAGGTGGATACAGATGTTTGGGTTTTTAGAGCAGCTGGCTTTAGCTGAAGATTTTTTCTGGTGTTTACAATGTTGCCAGTAAACATTTGAAGAAATACTAGCTTTGTTAGGTACTGATGCATTGATGAGTAATAATTTCTGCTGTCTTGCTAAGTTTATTCATATCCCAAATCTAAAATATGTATTTTATATTATTATTAAAAAAAAAAAAAAAGGAAAGTGTATTTTAAATATAACAAGAAGATTTCTTGACACTGTCACTGTTTACATCTGCATCTTGCAAGTGTCAGAAAAGCACTGTGTTTGGGTTTTGGGCTTTGTGTTCTCTTACCTCGGGAAGGTGCTGAAATGCCTGTGTTTTTTGTGAAGAATATCGAGGTATGCTGTGTACAGTTGTTGCACACACTATGGGTATCTTTATGCTCCTTTTCCATCTCCCTCTTTGCTGTCCTTCCATCTTCTCTGCTTCAGCAAGTCCCTGAAAACTTTCCTGTGTATAGATTACTGTCAGGACTTGGGTTTGGTTTTTCAGTCTGCTCCTTCTCACACTGTTGTACATGTTTTCCCAACATCATATTCCCCCACTTCTGTTTCCTTCCCTTACAGACATAATACAAACCTCTCCAAAGATCTCAGTATCCCTGCAAATACGGGGATGATAGAAAATGATGCTGCTATGCTAAAAAGTATTGATGGCTGCCATAAACTTACTCTGTATACAATGTTACTTGATCCTGCTAGCTAGATTCTCTGCTTCCTTCTCTGATTTCATCAAAATCTATGCTACATCTATGTTATTTGTGTCATGGAAGCAGTTTGGTTTATGCTGGGCATTATGGAGCTGTAAGTATAATCTGGCTTTAGGTTCATTCTACCTTTCCTAAAGCAGCTTGCTTTGGTTAAAAAAAACCCAACAAAACCCAAAACCAACAACAAAACCCAAACCAACTGCTAGCATTTGAACAGAGTGCTGTGCAAATTATGCTTGTCCTGAGGGGAAGCAAGGTAGTACAATGGACTCACTTCCATTGCTTTCTCCATCTCTCTTAGCAGATGAACTCTTGGATTGAAAAAAAGGAAAATATAAAAACAAAACAACTGTAGTGTAACGTGGCAATTTAAATGCAATTAGCTGATGGGGATAGTGCCAGAGCAGTCTAAAAGATTGTAAAATAGCTTTAAAAGAGTTTTGTCTGTGAATACAGTGGTGTGTTACCCAATTTTGATGGTTTTCTTTCTGCTTTGGAAAGACATATAAGAGATTTGACTCTGCCGATGAATTTAACTGTATTTTAGGTAATCTGTATTATTTTCCTCACAAACGATTTCAAAGCCACTTTTCTACCATTTAGCTTGCTTAGCTATACCATGTTGGCAAGCTGCAGGAGAAACTGAATGCTGACTCTCTTAGGCTTCTGTAGAGGTATGTCAACTAAAGTTTGGAAAAGTTGGTTATCTGGGGAAGAGCGTGTGCTCAGTCTTTAGCCAAATGCCAAGGAAAGTCTTCAGGAGTGGCCTAATACAGCAGGGATTTATGTTTTGTTGCAGTTGTAAATGGTCGCTCTTTTTCTGTCTGCACTGAATACTACTAAACATGGTAAGATGTGCAGGTCTCAACTCTTAAAAGTTGCATTTCAAATTAGAAAGATTTTTGGTTATTGCAGGATTAATGCTGACAGTGAAAACGCACTGCCTTTTTGCCCTCACATTGTTAAACTATGATCTTTGTCAGCTGGCAAAGATTTCTTAAACATAGTAAACGCTTATTGTAAGCCTTGGAAATATTTTTTCCCAGTTAAATATTTTGAAAACGTTTAGCAAAAAATACAAAGCCTAAAGATGAGTTAGTTTCATGTGATATTTCCAGTGTAATGCTATCCTTTTAAAGTATTTCCAGTAACACTATTAGATGGATCGTCTGATTTTGTATGTGCGTGAAATTGTGTGAAATTAAAATCCTGCAGGCTTTTGTATGGTATTAATTTATCACAATGTAGCCTTAATGCAATTTTAGTAGGTCTTTGTTCAGTCTGAGTGGTTAAGTCTGCCCAAAATACATTATTCTTCTCTAATTTTTTCCATTTTTTTTTTCTATCTTCCATTGTTTATTTTAGAATATTCTTTATGTTGTTTATTCCTTTTTGGAGCAGCTGTTTACACTCACCATAAGGAAAATATTGCAGACAACTGTTTGAAATCAAGGCTGACCTTAAGGACATACGCATAATTGAAGGAAACATTTGCAAGTCACCTTCTCAGCCTCGCTTTTCACCTCTGTAACTGCTCCAGTCTTTCACTGCTTTCTGGGATAGGATTCATATGCTGCTGTTGGTCCCTTCAGCCGGGATCAGCGTTAAGCTTGGTGGAAGGGGTTAGTGAATTGTGTTTGACATGCAGAGCGTTAGGGTCCTCCTTTCCTCTGCTTTCCCAGGTGCTGCCTGCTTGGGAGCCAGGGGTGCCTGGTGCTAATGCTCTCTGCCTCTGAGTAAATGCAGTGGAGTGTCAGGGTAGCTTAGATCCTAATGAGAGGAGGAATACTATCATGCTTTTACCTTGAGGTGTGCTGCAGAGAAAGCTTTGCTGTGGAGTAGCCCGTGTGTTGCAGGTTCACAGCGTGGCCGTTCCTTGTGTAACCTTGTTTAGCCAGAGCCCCGGGGAGCTGGAAGAGTCTGGGCGTCGGTGCTGGAGGAGGAGGTGCCTCTGCTTGCACAACTCCTTCTGTAATGCTAGACCTCCCTTTTGCTGTATGCACGAATCTGCTCGATGGGCTGCTCGACTTCAGAACGTGGTGGGAGGAAGGGATTCAGTAGCTGTACTGCTGTTTTCATTGCACGGAAGAATGAGAGTAAGGGAGTTGTATCAGAGGGGACTGCTTGCCCTCATCAGCCATTTCACCGTACATGTTCTGTGAGGGGGCACCCTCAGAAATGTTTTCCTAAGTCATCTTCACTTGCTGATTTTTAAGTTTGATTGATAATACGTCTAAAAGCCTCAGCTTGTGCAAAAGGGGATATGCAGCCTGACAGCACTGGCAAAAAAGGAGTAACTTTCTCCACCTCCCTGTGTCACTGTTTCTGAAGTGGTAATAGAAGCTTTTCCTGGAACATAAAGAGGAAGAGCTGGCAGAGACATGAGACTCTCAGTCAGAAGCCTGGCAGGAATTAAGCAAGCTGCCTTAGTTGTTCTTGTGTTTTTGTGTTCTCTTGAAGTGTATTTTCCATGGAGCAGGCAAAGAGAATGGTTATAAATACCAATTTCACTGGGCTTTGGTAAAGTACTTGGTAATTTGAGATCCTCTTCATACATTTATTTATTTATGCCGTTGCAGTTATCTTTGAAAGGAAAGTTGTAGTATCACAAATTGCATAGGTTTTGTTTCTGTAGTTTCTTGTGGCGTGTGTAGCAAATTGACAGAGGATTGCAGAAGTGTTTCAAAATACATGAAAGACTTGCTATAGTGCATGGATGTTGCTCTCCTCTCCCCCAAAACTGTTTCAAGCTGTGCATTAACCTTGAGGTCCAGTTCTCTGAATCAAGATTTAACATAAGAAAATATGCTGAGAAAATCCTTAAAACTGGTAGGCTCCAGATGCATCTTTGGGAAGCCATCTGAGTTGTTTGGTACAGTGTGGTTCTTACCATCTAGTATCTTGAAGGACACTGAGTAAATCGGGTAATTGACTTTATGTTCATGGATATTGGATGACCTTTCCTCAGGGAGCAGAATGGTTTTTATAATTGACCTTTGGATAATCTGATGGCGTCTAAGAGAACAAACAAAAAATATGGTCAGGTGGAATTTGTCTTGTCGTGTCATTTAAACTTGGGTGGTGGAAATCCATTAAACACCGATCTGTTACATTTTTTTTTAGGCTTTCTGAATAACCCATCTGTTCTGTTATGTAGAACTGTATCTACTTAAGATGTCACCAAAACCTTATTTTGGTTTCTTAGCTGTAATCTCTCATGGTTTATGTATAGGCATGTCCAGGTGGGTGCCTTTTTGACTCCACACTTGCGGGGTGAATAGTGGATTGGATTGTCCTGTTCAGAGTTTCTTGCACAGCCTGAGGATTAGTGGATCTGTTGGTGCATGGTGGAGCCAGGGCAGTTGGACTAGGCATTAGGTTAACACTTAGGGCATTGTCGATGCATTGACATGAGGAAATTGAGTATCTGGGTTACAGTAGCCTCTGGCAGTAGCATTAAGCTGCTATTGTAAGAAAAATACTCTTTTTTTTTTTTTTTTTTTTTTTTTTTTTAAATTCCACTGTAATGGAAAATATGTCCTGAGGTGATTTTAGCATTACACAGAGGTAAAAATTTGTAGTGGTTTGCAGTTATCACTATACCAGTGTGTGGTAAGGTTGCTTTCAAGCATCTGTAATGGGGATATTGATGTTTTTCCATTCCTGTAGGCTGAGTTCATGTGTAAAATGAATGTTAAGCTTTTAAGTGTGTTTAATAATCACCCCTCCCATGAACATATACCAGTGCATATAATGTTGCACAAAATGATGCTTTAGATAGGTCTGCGACTTAAAGAGCCAGTTTGTTATAGATTGGCTAATGTATTGCACACAGATTATATACATTTCAAAGATGTTACACTCTTATTTTAAGGTCAGTAGAGTAACTGAAACAAGAGGCAATAAAATCAAATCGGAGCCCAGCATGCTGCTTCTTGCATCAAGATGATGTTCAAGTTGCTAAATGTGTTTTTCCCCAGACAGCGAGTGCATCTGTGGATTCTGCAGTGCCCATTTGTTTCAGCCTGAGCACACTCCTCTGTCGACACTTGCTGTGAAATACCATAGCCTGGTTCACCTTCTGTGCTGCTGAGTTCTTGTAGCTTTATCTGCTTCATTTATTCATTATTAAACGCATGCTTTCTGCTTGACAAGTGCTATAAAATCCCTTTCACTGTGGCTGAACCCAAGAACCTCCACTGAGAGTCTAGAAGGGTTATTAATTTTTTTTTAATGCAAATACTATGCATTTCTACTTGCCACTGAAGTACTCTTCAGACCAGACTACTTAACAGGCTGGTACATTCTCTCCATCCTGTTCTTGAAGCCAGGTAGTCATGTAAAAAGGAAGTGCTAGATTATTTGAGATTTCTGCTGAAAACCGAAACAAGAATATCTCATTAAATGTTTCTAGGGGTCTGATAATATATTAGGTCTACATACAAATGAATGCTCATAATATGTAGTATATGTGTTGTTTTAATTTTAAAGTAACTCAGTTTAGACATCCAGTGTTAAAGTTTTTTGACATAAGTTTTATGATCATTTGAGAACAACAAACAAATCAAGGCTTTGGGTTTCCTTCCTAAGCTCTATCTTGTATAAGCACTGGCTTGTCTTTCAGTTCTTCTTAAGCATGTTCTGACTCATTTTTATTACATTATATTTTATTTATCCTTTCTTAGACAGGCATTCCAGTATTTGGGAACTATAAATATACCTGATGCTAATCCAGGACATCATCTTTTCCTCTAAAAGGAGAAGAACAGAGTTAAGCACTAGATCTTGGTTTGGTAAGAAGGTATTTTTCCACATACAGGCTTTTTGTTCTGATTCTTCTGAGAAAATATAGCCATGGTAGATTTTAGCCCCATCTTCACCTGTGTGTATTTGATTGTTTCCTTTGAAAATAACCAATCTGGGACTGTAAGGTGGTTCTTTTTAAAGTTTCACCTCATGGGTCAAGAGAGATAGCCTCAGGACTTCTCAGCAGTGACCTGGGACAGCAGTTTTGCTGGTAAGATAGCGAACAGTGAAAGAGCTCTTCCCCTAGAAAAGAACAAAGAAGCATATATGAGACTGTCTGAAGAATATTTCAAAGAAAGGCCAGGGAGAGTGAGATCAAGGCCAGAGGAATTACTCAAACTGAGTGAGCCTTCCTCTTGCTTTCTGTAATTGGCAGGCTGCAACTGTGAACTTTGTCCTCCTCCACACAGCAGAAGGCCTGGAAGGTAAGAATAATTTTTTCT
Organism: Athene noctua; assembly: GCF_965140245.1. Classification (NCBI taxonomy): domain Eukaryota; kingdom Metazoa; phylum Chordata; class Aves; order Strigiformes; family Strigidae; genus Athene; species Athene noctua. Next base: position 66,203,081 of record NC_134038.1, read on the forward strand.
CAGATTAGGGATCAACTAGTGTTTCTGTAATGAGGTGTACAGAAGCTGAAGAGAAAGTGATGGAGCTCACGTGGCTGTGTGGAACCTGATCAGTCTACATGTTAAATGTTTTTATGGCCATTATTAGTAAAGAATTCCAAGGAATTGAGCCTTCCCATGCCTCAAACTCATGGGTTTTATCTGGTCTCAACTGTGATCATTTTAGCTGTTCCATAGGTTTACTCTTATATCTGTCCAAAGTCCTGTAGCTGGTGATATTTCATAGGGTGGGTAGGCCATGAGCATGCCTGGTGGTGTGCAGGTCTCCTCAAAATACTGTAAACCAAGCTGGGCACCAGAAACCAGTTTCTTCTGAGTAGTAGGCTCTTGGACTCCCACCCAGTGTTGAAATGGTGGGATAATTCCTTCTGGGTCATAATATCTCCTCAGAGGAGAGATACTGGATTCCAGGGTAAGTGTACAGTTGAGGACCCAGATCTCTGGTAAATATATAGTCAGTACTGGTTTAGCACCACATGTACCACTATCCCTTTCTACTAAGGAATGCTGTTTCAGTGCTATAGGTGCGGTTATCAGGTGCAAGCTCTTCCTTTTCAGTAACACTGGATCTGCTTAATTTCCAAAGCATGGGATCAAATTTTCCTTTTAGTAATAGTGCTGCAAAATGCATGGAAGTTGTGGGAGTGCTAATTGGAAACAAGTGTGTCATCTGCAATGGATAAATTTAAATAATTGGATAAATTTGTATCCTTACCATCTCCGTCTGGTTATGTTTACAAAAAAGCCATGGTGTTTGTTTTCTAGGTGGGTTTAACACCATTACTTGGGGATCTTAGGCAGATGTGCAGAGCTCACTCTTCAGAGTCTTGAGTCTGGTTTATTGGATATTTATTTTAATGTTTTTTCCACGCCCAAACTTGCAGACACTGGAAGCATTTCTGGTCTGAGTATTAATGTTTGTCTCCTATGAAGACTCATGGGGGTGAAGCCCCACTATCATTTCCGTGGGTGCTTTTTCAGTAAACTTTGTTTCTTGAACATTTGTGGAAGGAGCGAGTGCTTGTGTGAGGATGTTAGCCTATGGCTGTTGGTGCTTACTGAGAACGGTGTGGTTGTTGGCTTAGCCTTGCTCCCTAAAAAATGCTTTACTAAGGTTTCTACTGCTTTTCTTCTTTCTGCCTTTTGTTGTTTTTTGGGAATGATTATGAACAAATATGGACGTGAAAATAAACACCTTTTTTGGTTTTGGTGTTTGTTTTGTTGTTGTGTTTGGTGCTTCTGATGTCTGACCACATAATGTTTTATCAGAGTACATGAGGACAGCATTACTGCTGAATTACAGTGCATTTTACTGTTGTGTTTATGGGTGAAGAGTTAGAAAGTTGATACCTGTCATGCAAACATTTATAACAGCAGTTTCTAGTGACAGAAAGCCAGAAGGAAAATTTGTTATCTCAGGTCATATTGACAGGGGTGTCTGCTGTCCTACTCATTTCTTTGGATTTAATGGTAATGAAAATGCCTGAACATAAGCTCTAAGTAGTATATTGATAACTGAGTGAATGATAAGTATGATTAATTAATAGCATTAAATACTTAGGTGCAGATCTATAAAAACCTCTAGCCAGCAGCATCCAATAATCAAGTGGGGTTGTCAGTTTACCGTGGCTATCACATAAATCACTGTATGCCCATTCATGCTGAGCATGTACCATGGGTCTTCTCCCACATCCCCAAACCAAGACAAATCAAATCAATGGGGTTTTTTGTCCCATTGATTGAAAAGGTGGTTATCTGTGTGGACTGAGGGGGATGATTTAATGACAGGAGGATAAGATCTTGAATCCTGGAGTCATAAATGATGCTGGGAGCTTTCAGCAGCTGTCTGTTTTCATAAGAAGGCAGACTCTTTTGGAAAGGGTCCACTTTGCAGCTGGGAAAACATATCAAGCAAAAATGCAGTTTGAGTTGGGCTTGACAAACCAACTCTTTTTTTTTTTTTTAATATTTTTCTTCCAACATCATCTCTGTGCTCAGATTGTGTAAGTGACTGCAGTGTAGTTTTGGTGCTTCCCAGTTTGTGCTTCCTTAGTGAATTCCATGCGATAAGCTCCTGGACAAATGTCTTCTCAGTGCAACTTGGTGTCCTTGAACTGTATGATGAGCTGTGATATCCTGGGAAGTTCGAGGCAGACATAGCTGCTGAGTTGGAGAAACAAATAACAACCTATAGTTAAAAAAATTTCTCTCCTGCACTAATATAGGCTTTTTCTCTGTTTTCAAAGTGCTAGTATTTTTTGAGATCTATATAATTTGCTTCCACATTATAGCAAGCTAAGTATATTGCAATATATTTGTTATTAAGGGGAAAAACAACCAGAAGGGAATTGTCTCAGAGTCTCTGACTCTAGGGAATATCACCTGTAACTGAGATGTGAAGCTCTTCCCTGAAGTGAAACTCCATGCAGCAGATTTATTGTTATTAAGTATAGAAAAAACATAATGTGAGGCAACACAAGCATTGAACAGATTTTAATAAATACACAGTATGCAAGAAAAAATATTTATAGTATTGCAGGTCTGCTAATTTTTAAAATGACCTTGAAAATATGCAAATGCAGCTGTTCTTGTTAAATAAATGTGAAAGGATGCTTCTTAGGAAAAATGTGAATCTAGTGGGGGCTGAGTCAGATCCTTGAAGATAGTGACTGGTGATGTTAGCATCTGGTTGGAAAGAGCTATGGATTTGAGGCACACCTTAGGAAGGTGTGTTAGGATTTGTGAACCATCCCTAAGTATTTATCTAGTTTTGACTGGTCAGGCTGGGAAAGGGATATCTTTTCCAAGAAACTAGCTTGAAAGCAATGCTGCAGCTTTTAAAGAAGAGCTATTGCTCTTTTGTAGTTAAGCAGGGGATATGAGCCACTTAAATTGCTGGAGAAACTGGAGGCTTTCTAGTTTCTTAAACCCAGTTTAGCTTTGTGATTGATTCCTGAAATGCAAGAGGTCTAGGATAGAGACTACCAACTTGACTTGTGCAATTCAGTAGGAAGAAGAGACAATATTTAGATGGTCAGGATGGCCTTTGCCATGGGGTGAGAGTGGAGAAGGGCCACGTTGAATGGTCTTCTGGTGCTTAATTTCTTTGTGGTTCTCAGCTGTCTGTGTGTGCACTGAATAAACTGGCTGACCTTTGAATCTTCATGATCTTGTATGAAAAGATTGTTTAGTTAGGACTTGTCAAATGCTTGACAGGGTTAAAGTTTGACTCAGTATGAAAACTCTTACACAGAGGAATATGCAGTATGATCTTTTCTCTAGCAGTTAACGAGCTTCCATTTAAAAGGCCATTAGTGTTCAAAAATATATTTGGAAAGTTGTTTGCTACTACCTTTGAGAAGTCATATGCTGTCAGAATTTTTCTGCTGAGCTATGTGAGTGATTAAACCAAATTCCTGGGGCTTTGTGACAGTTTTATCTTTTTGGTGAAGAAGCCACCAAAATTTTGGTTTGTTTTCCTCTGCAGGGAAGTCCATTGATCCCTTGAAAACTTGATACAGCAGTTGTGTTTATTTCTGTGAAGAACTGTTCCCTTTCTGCTTTTCATTTTCTGAATGCTCCATCCCTTCAGGCAAGGTATTGCACTCAGGTTTATAATTCACAGGGCACTTTATTAAGGGAAGGATGCTTATGGAATTGGTGGTGATGTGGATAGTTGTATGACTGAGAGGACCTATAATGTCAAAGTCACACTTGGCTTTTGTGGCTTTTCCCTTATCCGTGTTGCTTTTTTAAAAAAAGTGCCAATTTCTTTGTAATGAGAGAGAGCTAGCAGAAACAAGCTAGGGGTGTTTTGAAAGGATAAATCCATAGCAATAACTTTGAACTCTCTCATTACCCTGGAATTTCTTTTGTTATTTGTTATGCCAGCCACAGGTGATACCCCAAACTCTTTGTGGTAGGTTTTCATGTTTCATCAGAGGCTGGAGAAGGGCAGGGATACCTGCTTGCCAGGTAGAGAGCAACTGCCCGTTACTGTGGTCCGCTGTATTTTCCTGAGTGAGCTGCTGTGATGAGCAGTGTGACAGACAGGGAGTAAGCTGAGCAGATTCAAGCTGCTGCAGGGCAGTTTTACCTGTTAGTGTAGACAGAAGCTAGATATCAAATCAAAGCGCAGTGGAATAGCACTTGCGAGCTGTAGCTAGCGGGCTTCCCGGTGCCGAGAAGGGAAAAGCAGATGGAAACGTTCAAATGCATTTCCTCCCTCCCCTTCCCTGTCTCTTGGATCTTTTATTTCAGTCAGTAATGGAAATCTGTGCTCTGAGTTTTGAATGAAGGGCTTACACTGCGCTAGTGTTAAGTACTTAATGAGCCTCATTTCTCAAAGATCTTGCAGTCTGTCTCGGTTAACCCAGCTGCTTTTTTTAGGAGTACTTGTTTTGGCAGAGGCTTTTCTATGTGTATGAAGGATGCACAAACAAACCGTTGTGCAATTTGCAATTAAAAATGAGGGTGTAGGGAATGGGAGGTTTTTAAACTAGGAGATCATTGGCTGCAGAGCCTAGTAAAACAATTGCTCAGTGTTACTTCATAGACCCCTGTATCAGCAAGCCCTGTGTTTCTGCATTGCCAGCTGAAGAGTATGGAAAGCTGAGTCCACGCTGGGGAAGGTCCGCAGTGCTTGTCAGGATCAGGTCCTGGCAAAGGGATGTGGAAGTAACCTGGGAGGGCCGGGAATGGAATTACTGGTGTGTTTTTTTTGGTTTTTTTTTTTTGGAGGGGGAGGTGGTGGTGGTGGTTTTTTTTGTTTGTTTGTTTGTTTTCTTCTTTCCCTCCTCCAAGAGTAATTTCATACAGCAAAATTCTGCAGAGCATGCACAATTATGGTGGTCAGGATTGTCCTGGTTAAAATAAGTGAAACTGTTGAAGGTTAAATTTTTAGAACAATGTAGCAATACTATGCTTAGGTCAAGAAGGATGTTCTTTGTATATGTTAAAGCCAAAGGCATCCCTAATCAGAAGAACAAGTAGAGCAAGGACATCCTGGAGCAATTAGATCTTGAAGGGGGTACATTGCCAACTTGGCAAGCAAACTCAAGGTCCATGTATCCTTATCTGAACTACCCTCATTATGATATTAAAAAAATGTGCCTACAGGTCAAGACGACCCTTGCCTATGTTAAGACCCTTCCCGTGAGCATGCATAGTAGTAGCAATATTGTGTCAGCAGCATTATAATTGTATGTAAATTACTAACAAATCATCATAGAGAGGATGGACTTGAAAAATTAATAACTCTGCAAGTTTTGTTTATAAATATAGTGCTGAAAGTCCCATTGGTGTGCATGTTAGGAGGAGAAATCCCCCATGCACCCAGCGCTGCAACAAACCAAAGTTGGCTTTCTAAACTATCATTTGGTTTGGAGAGTTTTCTTTGTTATGATTTTCAGTAACAAAACTAGCAACTCTGGAAGTGTGTATTTTCAAGGATTTGAAAAGATACAAATACATAAGCCTAGAGCTCATCCACAGCTGTGGAGTTGTTTCAATTAATGGACATCAGTGGTTAGTCATAAGAGTAGATGTGCTAAGGTTTATCCTTATGCTAGACTGATTTCTGTGCCGATTAGGTTAGCTTTAAGCAGGAGTAGTTTGGTCTGATATAAATTTTATTTGGGATGGAAAGGGAGGAGGGCTGTTGCCTTGGTAAAGGCATCACATCAGAGTTCCAGTGGTGGCTTGGTGTTACTAAAATTCCAATTATCAAGGAGGTTTTAAAGATGGACCTGTGTTTTTCTTCTTCCTTTTGTATAGGGGTCTTGAACAGCTGTCTCCTGGGTGTGCTGCTTTAAAAATCTTCTACCTTTTAGATATACCTGGACTACCAAAGGAGGTGTAACTACACAGGTTAAAAATGTCAGCTGTGGGTTACACAAATAAATTGCCTGAATTGCTGGAGTTTAGATGTCTGGCATATTTGCTACAACTGGTGTTTGCCTGTGTGCCTGCTCTTCCTCTGTGAGAAGTCCTGTGTAACCTGCCTGCTCTCGTGCAGCAATCAGCTTGCCATGCGTACTGTCACGCCGCCGAGATGCGCTGCTGAGTAAGGAACGTGATCTACATCCAGGTTCTTGAGATGGTGTTTTAACCTTATGTCTCGATCTTACTTAAGAGACCACAGCTCAGTTCTTGATAGTCTTCTGGGCAAGATAGAACCTGTTGCACATTTAGCTGGCTAAAAGCAAAGGGTTTGTTATTTGAGCTAGTTAAGTCATTGGAGAAAAAACTCTGAAACAGGTGGTGTGAATCATCCTCTGAGTAGAGAGGGACCAAAGGGGGCACCTAGAGTTCAGCATAGGTTAAATGCATGTCTTTTAGATGGCTCAAGTTAAACAAAATGATTTTTTGCATTGCTTCTTTGCACCTTGCTTTCATGTTTGTGGAATGGAATTGTGTCTTGGCACTGCTTCACAGAATAACCATCCTTTTGCCTGAATGGTGTGTCCTGCTGGCATGCAGTGTGTTTTTGCTGTGATGGGTTTCCACGAATGCATGGTACTTGGTTGTGCTGTTGATCTCTCCATTGGTCTTTCTGTGTCATACTATAATTGTGGCTTCTGGTCTTCTGCTGAAGCCTGTAACGGTGTATGGTGCTATTTGCTGTGGCTGCGGCAATGCATTTAGCATGTTTTGTGGAGTCTGCTAGACACCCTTTCTACCTCCTTGTGATCTTTAAAGTGTGTCCAGCACTGCTTTCCTCTCTCCATTACTTGGAGGCAAACAGGACTGGAACATGTTGGTCACACAGAAGTTAAATATGTTCAGGAGCGTGATATAGTACTAGAGTACTATTGTGCAAGCAGTGTCCCGGATAAAACTAACGATATGTCATATACTGGTTGTGAGGAACAGAAGCTGCTAGTAGTGTGTTCAGAGATGTAGAGCAACCCTAACAACTGTGGATTTGATCATGAACAGCTTACTTGGGCTGCAGCTGAGGAGACTCTCCCACTGTCTTGATGGAGACTATCCTGCCCTGATATATGTGGGAGATGCAGCGAGTGCTTTGGCAAGTCCCCTTCCTGTGGCCAGGGTGGGTGCCTCTTCTTTGGTCCAGGCATGGCTGGTGTCCCACCAGGTGCAGGAGGCGGCAAGTGTGCCTTTTCTTTTGAGACAAGCGCCTCTCATCAGGTGTCTCCTAATGACTTTGCTTGAACCATGATACCAGTAGCTTTCCCTTTTTTTCTGAGAACACATTTTTCCCGAAGAGCCAAAGATCAGAATTACTTTTAAGTAAAACCGAATCATTTAGAAGAGCTGAAACAAATGCTCTTAAATCAAAGATGAATAAAGTGTTGTCTAATCCATCACCAAAACCCAGTTGAACTAGATAGAAACAGTCTTGGGGCAGTCTCACAGGAGCAGTGAAGTCAGTTCAGGGAATAACACAAGCTTGTCTTCCTCTCCTCATGCAGTTTCTTGTTACAGCGCTGGTAACAGGCCTGTCAAAACGCAGCCTCTGAACTGGTGACTTGCATCACTCTGATTTAATATTATCTTGGCAGCTTTTGAAAGTCCAGCTGTGAGTCTACCTTATTATATTAACTGTGGGATCCTATTTTGTATTCACAGAATGTTTGCTTAAGCACAATATCCTGGGAAGGGTAATAATCCATTGTAAATATGATATAGCCACTGAATGCCTTATTTCATGGAGCTCTGACTCTTTTTCCCTTCCCCCAAGAACTCTTAATTATTTTTCTAGGCTCTTCATGCAGTTACTCTCTGTAAACATGTGGATTTATTTCTGTCTTCCTTCCCTCCTTTTCTCCTGCTGTTTGTTGCACTGTAATGTCCGGTCTTAAATGTTGAAAGCTTTTGGGGGGCAATGTCTGTATTCAGGCAGGACAGTGGACTCTCAGTTCTGAAAGGGTTTGTAAGTGCTGCTTGAGTGGAGATAATAATGAAATGTGAAGTGTTTGTGGTGATATGTTTAGCTTGGGATATAAAAAAGTTGTTTAATGACTAGCTATTAAAAAGTCCCAACCTACTCTTGCAGAAACTCAATGTCTGGAATCCAGAGCATTTTTCCTTGTATGCCACATTTCTGGCTTATGTTTAATCAACACCAAAAAATGGGCCTTGAGCTTTGCTGTTGTCCGAGGTGGCTGGTACATGTGAATGTAACAACCAGGGTGTCGCAGTCCTCTGGTAAACAGGACGATTGTTGTGGTTCGTTGAATGATCAGCAAGTCTGGGTGACATGGGTGCCTCTGCTAAGCAAAGAGAGTCAGGCTGTTAGGAATACACATAGTGCCAGGATGCTTAGGGTGATCGGGAAGAAATGCAGAGAACATGGTGTCTAGGGTTCTGCATACAGTGTGTGAGAGGCATCTGAACAACTATGCTTCTTTCTGTGGATGAATGTCTGCAAAGGTACCACATAGGTCATTTATGTGGCTACTGATCGTCTCTTCTCAGTGCTTCCAATCGGTGTCTGTTCCTATGGAAGTACTAATATCAGCTTGCAAAAGTTTTCTTGTATATATGCCCTGGTCACAGAAAAAAAAATACCACTGTATTAATAGGTTAAGACTTTTTTTTTGGTTTGCTTTTTCTTTATACCCAAATGGCAGACATCTTTCTTTCTCAGCATTTTTTTTTGTGTATCAAACATGACATCTCAGCAAATGATGTTCCAATACTTCATCCAACTTTCCAGAGTGTTTGGGTTAAAATCAGCAGGTATCAAAAATCCCCAAATTCTACAAAACCCCCTGAAGCCCTCTAACCCTTGCAGAAAAAAAAAGCACACAGCGGTTTGCATGAAGGATTCTTGGCTGCTTCTGCCTGGCCTCTGCCCTGACAGGACTGCATTCAATGGAGAGGCTGTTGCTTGTTTGCCTTCCTTTCTTTTGGGGAATGACTTCCCAAGGATAGGTTTGTAGTGGCCTTTTAGATGCCACTCTTACTGTGAGGAAAAAAAGCATTTTTCTTCCTTTTCAGTATTTCTTGTCTGTCTTGCATTGTTTTGAACAGATACAAGCTGCAAGTGGTGCTTGATGCAGTTTAGTAAGAAATTGTAGCCAGTCCCAAACTGAAATAATGACAGAACCTTTTCATTCTTCAAGTATGAAGTGTAAACACACCTAAGATAATTAACTGCATAGGAATGATGTATGTCCTTTCAGTGTGACTGCCTCTTTGTGCGTATGTCAGGTATGATGATTTTTAGTCCAGTGTTTGAGCTCTTGTTACATGTTAACGTAGTCCTATAACCTCTTTGATTCTGTGAATGACAAGGAAGGTAAAAATGAAATCAGGAAACTTGCTGCTTCTGTCCCCGAGTCCTCCTGTGTTGTGCCCCTGCTCCTCAGTGACTCTCTCTGAAGGGGCATGCTGGAGCTGCAGGGGGAGTGTGCTGCAGCCCAGGACAGGGTCCCCCCCCAGTGGAAGAGCTACCAGGTGAGTCATGACACAGAAGCAGAACTGCAGTGAGCTTAACTAAGCCTGCCTTGTGCTGTCGCATACCAGGACTGCAAATTAATATGGGGGCAAGAGGCCAACCTGGCAGGCATGTGGGAAACAGAAGTGTTGCTCACTGCCAGCAAACTGGGATGACAATAGGGGATTACTAAAAATTTCACCAGAAACACTGGATGTCCAGCAGCTCTGTTACAGCTAGGCCTAACATGGCCTAGGCAAACTGGGATTTATTGGCACAGGAGTGGAATTGAGAACAGGGATTGAGGCTGTTACACAATGCTAAGTTTAAAAAACAAAAAAATTGTAAAAATAAAGAGCATGTAGCAATGTTAGTAGGCCTCACGTTTGTGTGACGTTATACAGTCCCACTAAAATTAGTGGCCACCTCCTGTTGGTTTCTGTGATGGAAAATTTAATCTTTTGAAGTTGTATTCAAAGGTGCTGGTTTTAAACCTGAGTTAGAAATGTAGTACGCATCTCCCATTTTGTTTTAAATCTGGAATATCTCAGAGGAAGAAAACTGTCAGTAAGAGAATGCATCTGTCTCTTCAAAAATACATAGTTAGGATGGAGTAACAGGCAATGCCCCATATTCCATTAATTTGTCAATATTCATCCCATGGGAAGACTTGAAAGTGTTTTCTTGTTTGTCACCTTACCTCTCTGAGTGCTGGTTAAATCCTACTTTTCCAATTTATTGACATGCTATTTTAAAGAGATGGATATATTAGATTTACTGTATACTCTAGTGAAGCAAACAAAGAGGATCACTTTCTTTTCTGTAGAAGTGTTTCCTGTAGAAAAAAGGGCTCCTAACTAAGCAGTGATATTAACTAGGTGTGGCAACATGTGTGGATAGGACTTTGATAGCAATTCCACATGCTTCTTGCTGATTTAATTATTTTTGAATATAAGGGTAGAATTTTCAGACTTCTAAAGTAAAGGGCAATTCTGGACCTAACTGGTCTAGACTTTTTGAAAATCCAGCTTCTTTCATGGATGCATTTATAAGCCTCTGAATACCTTTGAAAGCCTGCTTGACAGCTGTTGAATACTGGAAAATTAGAGAAGAAATTCCATTAATTTATATTCTTTGTGAGGGTCAACAAAGTGAGAGATTTTTTTGGGAAGCAGCATTTTCCAAATTATTTTTACTATGCAGTATTGTAGGGAAGTATCATGAAAGGATGTTTGTAGTGATGGTTTTGTAGCCAATACAGTGGAATCAAATTTTGCAAACCAACACTTTTTGTTACCACTTACTTGTTTATTGTTTCTCTGACTTCTGAGATATTTTAGAAATCTTATACATATTTCTGATAATATTCACATGATGATCATGGTCAAAAACCAGGAAAGAAAATGAATGTACTTGTGGTACAAGGCAAGAAAGGAGGGGTAAATGAAGCCACTCAACTTCGGTCTGGTGAGGCTCCCTCTGTTATTGTTGTAGAGATGCAGGGGCTTCTCCAGACAGTGACTGGAAGAATCCAGATTAAGCTCTTCTTCTGAACCTCTTTGTGGAGACTGCTTTGTCTTTCTGTTGATTATGATTTAGCTCCAAATTCAGATATTTAGTTACTGGACTGCACCTAAGAAAAACGAATATCCTCTGCCGCCATGAACCTGAAGAATGTGATTTGGAAGGGGTGAAGTTGTTTGGGAGGGAATAAAAAAGGGAGCACTGCTCTACTACTACATAAGTTCAGGATTTCAGTATACAGTAAGTGTGAGGAATAGGTGTAAAAAAATTTTCTTACGGTGTCAAGTGCAGGGGCCTTAAACTTTCCTTGGAATGTTTTGCCTTGACAGTTCATTAGTTTTATTGCTGCAGTTTTGGCAGAAACCCAGACACAGCAGTATTATGTCTGCATGGATAATGAAGACTCCATTTATAACTCTTAGAATAAAAAGCTATTGGAGTAATTTAAACGGGCTGTGTTGGTAAGTGGGGTTCACCATCTCTGAAAGTACTCAGTGGATCTATGTTAACCTGCCCATCAAGTCCTTCTAGAAGTGTGTCTTTTGCGTATCACTTCATGTTGTTTCCAGAAGGTATCTATTCTTCTACTGGTGCTGTAGTATAGGTCCTCTATAGAAAACGTTGTGAGGAACCATATGTGTTTGGTTTTGGCACTCATTCCGCTCACAGTTGATGAAACTGTCAGTACATTGCTGTATGACCACATCGGAGAGGAATGCCACCACAGGAGTGGGGGAAGGATGTTCACTGACCAAGAGTGACAGAAGTGTGGGGATTTCGGAATTAAAGAGAAATAGACTAGGCCAATGTCCTCTTTTCATGTTTATCATACTAACAACTGAAATACTAGTACCCAGTGTAGACTATATGAAATATCTTCCCAGCATATTAAATATTCTTTATTCCACCTCCTTTCTTCTTCTTCTTCTTCTTCTTCTTCTTCCTCTTCCTTTTTAACAATTAAAAAAAAAGTAAATTGCGTTTACTGGCTCAGTGGATTTATAATGAAAAAAAATTAATAGCTAGATAGGCCCTTGTTTAGTATTCATAGTATGGTGTTTTCTAGGAAATGAGATTAAGCTGTTAAAGCATCCAAAGAGGCACTATTTTTTTTCCCTGGGATTTGCGCTTACATTTAATGATGTATTTTTATCCTTACCGCTAAGTATGTCATGCGTCTCTGGCCTCAAACTGTATCACATGAAAGATTAGTTATTATTTCATGGCTGATGAAATCAGCAGAGGCAGATTGTCTCTGGCTGTAGAAGACTGGAGATGCTCCCTGTCCTTTGTAAGCCAAGGAGGCTGACCTAATGATGACCCATCAAGCAGTGTAATGATAAGGTGTTGTGTATCCCCAGATCTGAAGTTTGCAGATGGGTGACTTATAAAAGGCACTGTGGCATTCCTTTCCTTTCCCAGCCTTTGCCCACAAAAGCGTCATGCCGAGTTGCTGCAGTGGACAGACGGATGAAACTTACCTTGTTTTGCAGCTGAGATGCTTGTTTTTCTTCAGGTGTGGTAGCTGTCATTTACCTCTGATAAAGGCTGTTTGGAATTAAAGGGTTTGCAGTTTGTTGTGTGTGGTGCTTCTAGTTACTTTTTCTTTCCACGTTTCATTAGTTATAGGTAGGACTTGAAACAGTGTATGTTTCTGTAGTATAGAAAAATTAATGAAGATGAGGAAAAAAAGTAATAAAAAGGAACAACAACAAAAGAAATGCTTCTAGAAGGTGGAGCAGGTTCTCTGTGATGGCTGGAAAACAGCAGTGCTTTGTAGGCATGCTTGAAAATAGGGAGGATGATTGCAGTTATCCAGAAGGATGGGGTGTTTGCAGATGCTCAGTAATCCTCTCATTGGGTCCCAGGGAGGGCAGCAGTATGCTAGGAAGGGGACCGGGTGTGCCATGTATAGGAATAGGCAAAACACTTTTTGTAGGAGAGCACCTTATGCGGTTTATGCCCACAGCTGTTTTTTCTGCAAAGGGAGAAGAAACACAGTACTTGTTTAATATGTATTTTTTAAATCATGTATATTTATCTGACTGGGGAAAGGTTGGATGATGCTCTCCGAAAGGAATATGATGCAGTTGCCACTGGTTCCTAAGGCTTTGCCTTTTCTATCTCATAGGAATGTCTGATTAACCAGTCAGATTTCTGGCAGACCTTCATTTCTGTGTTTGTTGCTTTTAATAGCACGTTTCTTGGTTTACTGCAGTGAAATAATAAAGATTTTTAAGGCTTTGTTTACCACAGGTTTTCAAAAAACATGTCATGCTACAAGGGCAATTTCTTATCCTGATGATTATTTATAAGGCTCTACTATACAGGAATTGTGTGGATTTTCACTTGATTTCAAGGCCAACAATGATGCTGAATACCGGAGCCTTGCACATGACTGCCGTCCTATGAAATGGGAGTGTTTGACGTGTCTCTTCTCTTACAAGATTGTGCCTTGCATTTTGCAGGGTTACTGACTTGCATTTGCTGTATGTGTGTGGGGGTGTTTTTGCACTGTATCAGTGCTATAAAACTTCTGGATAAAGATGTTTGTTCAAAAGTTTGTGTGGGTTGTGTTAATACCTGTAAGTTTGGGTCCCTGAGACTAGCTGGCATCCGGTACCTTATGGTTACATGAATGCAAAGAGTATAAAAGATCCCCCGGATCGTATCTCTTCTCATTTTGTTTCACCTCTCCTGGCAGCCGAGTACAGAAACGCTGCCCACGCCGAGGCAGTAGTGAACGCCTGGGAAGTGACGCGTGCCAGTGATTAACACCGGGTGGCCAGAACAGGACGTTCAGATCACTAAGGAACATGAACTTTCGTACTTTTTTTTTTGGTGTTTGTTTTTTCATCTGCTATTGTTTAAAACTGACCTGTTGCTTTCTTAGCTGGTGTTGTTTTTCTAGAGGATTGTGAATTCTGTGATTGTAACTTCTCAGCAAAGAAACAAATAAGTACAACAATTTTGTAATCATGAGGAATCAAAGCATGATGCTAAGATGAGGAATTTTTCCCCAACAGGGGGGCAAAATGTGTCAGTAAGGTGGACACTAATAATGCATTCACTGTCCGGTAACTCAGCTGAAAACAGGGAGAGGGGTAAAGATGAACACAGCAAACACAATTCATTTGACCAAAATGAGTGTGGGTACTCACTCCTTATACATACAGAGTTTTTTGCTGTTGCACCCTGGCTGTTCACAGCCATCCCAGCTTCTCAGGTTGGTTGGTAGTTTTTGCTGGAGCAGCAGTGCTCACTTCCCATCCTTAATTCTGGTGATGAGCTGCTATGAAAAGCGCTGTGTTTTCAGAGGAGACTGCATGTCCATGAAAAAGCACAATTTTACATATTGGGGTCCCAAATGGATGCACACATGACTGCCTGGAACTAATAATACATTTTGATCAGTAAAACTGTGTGCATGTGGTGTTTATGTCTATGTGCTATATGTAAAATAAAGCCTGTGCTTAAATATCTTCTAGGAGTTGGTCCATATGTAGTTAATCAGTCTGTAAAGCACTCGGTAAATGTACAGGGCATTGTGGTTTTGCAGAGCACCAGTGTGACTAAGAGATGAGATGGGGTAATGAGGAGGTCATTCTTTGAAAATCAAGGTGCTTAGCATCCTGTCAGTGTGCTTTGTAACTGATTGAAATGGAGAGCTTAGAAAACTGTTCATAGGTCTGTGAGACTGAGAAGCTACAGTATTGGAGAGTTTTAAATCTGTACAGAAGATAAATTGCTTTTATGAACATGCTTCAAATGGTTGTGAAGCATTTGGGGAAAATAAACTGGGTTTTATCCATGCCCCCCCCCTCCCCCCCAAGTTAAGGCTATATAACAGCCTTGTACACAGATGTTTTCAAGTTTTTCAGTAGGTGCTGGTACACTGTACATTAGTGTCTGGAAAACATAACTAGGCAGTTACATCTTATTTTCTGACACAACTAGTACTGTACTGGTGACTGCAACATCCTATTAAAAGTTTATCTAACCTAGGGTATTTCCTAGGGAGGAAAGGATTACACACATAAATATTTTCATTAACAGTGCAAAACACGGGGAGGCATCTGTAAAGAAAACAAATGCCATGAACGCAGAGCTAAAAATTAAAAGTGCATGCAAGTTCCTTGAAGGTTAAGGCAGCCAAGTGCTGTCTAGATGTTACTGAAAATCGTAAGTTGGCAATGTACCCTCTTGAAGGTCTAATTGCTCCGGGATGTCCTTGCTCCAAGAAGGCTGTCGTCTTGTTCTTCTGATTAGGGATGCCTTTGGCTTGAACGTATACAAAGAACATTCTTCTTGACCTAAGCATACGTTGCTACGTTGTCCTAAAAGTTTAGCCTTCAACACAGGGATAGGGCTCCCATGAGAATTTTACGAAGCACCTCCTGCTTGAACCACTTCATCCTTCATAGGACGTTGCTGTGTCTCTCTAGAGGGTCTGGAAATCTGTCACCTTTCCTCTCCTTTTTGAGAACATAACCTCTTCTAGATTAAACTATGAGACATGCTCTTTAGAGGCCCATTTAGGAAAGGGTTTGAAGACTTGATCCAGAAAACAGAAGGCTGTATACTATAGGAGCAGGGGCAGCATCAAGGGATCCAGAGCTTTGGTGGATTATGTGACTGGTAGTATCGCTCACTGAAACTTTAATCTCTTGTTTTGAAGCTGGACTAAAGCAATGGAACAAAAAGATTACACTAATAACTTATTTTCAGTTCTCTTTTTTTGGCATTGAGAGGGTGCTGTGCAAAATTAACGCAGCATTACATTTTGGATGTTTTCGAACAGGAGCATACGTACACCAAAGTTAAATAAAGCTTGCTATTGAAAGAAGACAGTTGTAATATTACAGCTTTGGGGAAGAATTTGTCCTGTGATGAGCTATGACAGAAATGGTTTTTGTTCCTTATATTAATCTTTGATTTGTGTGACAAAACAGAACATACTTCTTAAAATAATTAAGTTGCTTTTGCAGCAGTAATGCCTCAGACAAGATGACAGGAGGTGAAGTATTGCTACAGAAGGCAAGGATGTGAGAGGGAGCATCCCAAAAGTCAGGAAGAGTGGTTGTAGGACATAATAGCTGCACATGCTTAATTCAAGCTAAAACATCTGATAAATTGTCCTCCCTGTTCCATTCTTACAGTAACGAGCCTGGTGCCTTCCATTGCTTTCTCTTTATTCACTGAGTCCAAAGATTGGCTGGAAGAAATGAGCACAGCCTAGGACACTACCTGCAGGAGACTTGGCTGAGAGGGACAAAAGAGAGAAAAATTGAGATCTTGTGCTCCAGCTGACACGGAGAAATTCGCTCTGGAGTTTCTACCGAGGTTATTGTCTGAGCTCTTGTCACGTACATGGCGGCGCCAATTCAGCGAACTTGGGCAGCTGCCTGTGAAAGTCCACTCAGCTGCAGAAGTGTGTTGGGACTGACTGTAAGAAGCAGGGCACACTTGCTGTCACTCAGACAGGATCAGAGGTGACTGGGCAGCAAGGATTGTGCCTCGGAGGCAGCATGTACAGGCCTACTGGACTTGCTGCCGCTTTATTCCTTGCCTGGGAGCTGGAGATTTCCTTTAATCTGGTTTAAATGCATTCCCCTTTCTGTTCAGCTGAGCTCTCGTGCATGATCCGAACAAACACCCTCATGCAGCTCAGTGGAGAACGTCTGGCCTCTGGGGTGGCAATTAGATGTTTTAGCGGCTTCAGCAAAGTCTTTGAACACCTCTCTGAACAAACCCAAGATAAGCATTCCTGTAATAAAGTGAGCTGAAATTCACTTAGGTACTTCCTCCACTTATGTTTTCTGAAAGTGTAAAATAAACCTTGTAAAGATGTACAGTGTAATAAACCCCAAACCCTTATCACCCATTATCTCTCCAGCAAATTCTCTGGTGTTCGTAATACTCAGTGGTACGTGCTGAAGGCTGGGAATAGCAGAGAAAGGAGCTTTTGCTGTGCGTCTTCCTCATCATGAGGTTTACTAGTCACAGTTACTACCATTCACCATCTACTTTTCTTTGCTTTAAGAGTTCATTTACATATCTGACATCCAGTTGGTATTTTTGAGAACTAGCGTCTTCTAGTTTGTACTTATATAACAGTGACACTTAGCATTGCTTAAAAAGACTAACTTAAATATTGGGAGTATTTCTAAGCTATATGGGAAAGACAGCTATGTAACTCATCCTTAAAAAATGACTTTAAATAATCTTGTGCTTGGAATGATGTGCTCTAGTGACCTTTTCATAGTTATTGCTACATTATTAGCCATTACAAGAAAGTATTTTAAATATCACATTAATATTTTTTCATGATAGCAAGCTTTTCTCAAGAGTTTCAATAAATTTATGCCTTACAGAGGACACTGAATGAGATTAGTAAACTTTGTAGAGCATTAGTGTAGCATAGAGGATGTAAAGTTTTAAAGAATTAGTTTCTATAAACCACAATTAAAGAATTTCTTAGAATTCAAATTAAGATTCACATCTGATAAAATTCAAATAAAAGACATGTCAGCAATAAAAAGAAGGCTGTGATCAAATGATTTGTCAGATACAAAAGAAGACAATATTCCAAGTTTATCAACTACTCAGTGACTTGGAAAATTGTCTTATAAAATGTTGATTGATATATTGGGGGGTCAACAAGTAATGCTGCATTAAATACTGGGGGTTTTTTTGGTTGGTTTTGGGTTGCGTTTTTTTTTTTTTTTTTCCTTCTGAAATGAACTGAATATGTGCAATTTGCTGAGAAAATAAAGTGATTTTTTTTGATCAAGCTTTCTGACTCTATCTAAGCCATTTCTTGACAGGGAAGTTTTCTAGGAAGTGCCAGGCTTGTGCAGTGGTTGAGGTCCATCTGTGTTTGATAATATTCCTTGGCTGCAAAACAGCATTCATTTCTGCTCTGTGACTGCCATGGAGTGCTTTCTTCCTTCTGTAGCTGACTATACTGGTATTTTTTTCTCCTGACCTTTAGTATTAAGGCATAAACCTTTCTATTAATTTCCATTGTATGGGAAGTTCCTCATAAGCATTATTTGATCCTTTTGACTTCACTGGAAAGAGAATATTTTGCAAATGGGCAAGACACTTTTTTATTCTACAGAAAAGAACAAGGCTCCTCTTAAATCCAGTGAGCTGGTTATAGTACCATCCATCCTTGGAAAAGTCTCTATTACGATCAGCAGGGACAAGGAAGTGATCTTACCCCTGTACTCTGCACTGATGAGGCCATACCTCAAATACTGTGTTCAGTTTTGGGCCCCTCACTACAAAGAAGACATTGAGGTGCTGGAATGAATCCAGAGAAGGGCAATGAAGCTGGTGAAGGGTCTAGAGTGGAAGTCTTATGAGGAGCAGCTGAGGGAACTGGGGTTGTTTAGCCTGGAGAAAAGGAGGCTGAGGGGAGACCTTCTGGCTCTTTATAACTGCCTGAAAGGGCGTTGTAGCCAGGTGGGTGTTGGTCTCTTCCCCAAGTAACAAGCAATAAACAAGAGGAAATGGCCTCAGGTTGTACCAGGGAAGGCTTAGGTTGGATATTCAGAGAAATTTCTTTACTGAAAGGGTTGTGAATCATTGGAACAGGCTGCACAGGAAAGTGATTTGAGTCGCCATCCCTGGGGGTATTTAAAAGATGTGTAGATGTGGCACTTATGGACATGGTTTAGTGGTGGACTTGGCAGTGTTGGTGTTGTGGTTGAACTTGATGATCGTAAAGGTTTTTTCCAACCTAAACAAGTCTATGATTATAATGCTTAGTAATTAAATTAATTACCATCAGTAATTAAAAAAAGATCAAAGAATCCGCTATGATTCTGGATGTTCCCCCTTCTTTACTCCTTTTTTTAAATATAGCCTTTATGACATAGCTATGCTGAACACATTTAATCTACAATAGCGGTTTCTATGCCAAATTGTCCGAGCCAGACAGCTTTATAGATGTCAATCTGCAGCAGATCCCAGACTTGTGCTGCCCTCCAGCAGTCTTGCCTTCCGTCTAAAGCTGATGTGTCAGCAGTGGTATACTTGATTTTTTGAATTAATTAGGTGTTCTGCTACTGGTCTTGTGGGCTTAGTTGAATTAATGAATTAATAATTTTGTGATTTCTGTGGAGAAAGGAAGGTGATATGTTGGCTGTCCAGCAGTTTTATAAAGTTCTTATTTCTTGCAAGTTTACACTACTGAATGGATGGCAATAAAAGCACTGTCGTTGGGTAAGTATTGTACAATTATGTTTATTTTCTGAATTAAATTGTTCTTTCCAGCTCTCTTCCCTTTCTATAGCAGTATTTAGCAGTATTTATTTTAGAGAGAGGTTTTTAGTGGCTGTTTTAGTGGAGATTTGATTTACATGTTTTAATTCAGTTGGAGAAACTTCAATATCAAGACAAAGCCGTTGTGTTGGGTTTTTTTCCTGTCCCTCTTGCTGTTATTGTTTGTTTAATACTCTTCACAGTAGCACCCAGTGTCTGTTTTTTGAAAGCTGCAAGAACAGGGTGAAACAAGTAGGGTTTAGGGCATTTTCATCCTGGTAGGCTTCTGGGTGGCAGGGAAGAGATGGAGGGGTGGCAGAGAAGGACTGGCTGTTGGGACAGCAATTTTTCCTTGTTGCGGCTTGTGGGTGTTGCACTGGGGTGGCTGGACATGGGCCTTCCACTCTAGGACTCCGTTTTCATGTTTTCAGAAGGGAAAAACAGGTGCAGACATAGGATAATAAAGACTAAATCCTACTGCACACCTGAAGACCTATTTGGAATATGTATATGTCTATACAGGGTATGTAGTACAAAGCTAAGGAAAATAGGGAGCAGCTGTGAAGTGCTATGATGTACAATTGTACCAGTTTATTTTGGATAGTGTATATCTTTTGCATGTTCCTGTACAACCATCCCAGACTCTTAAAGTAAGTTTTTCTTGCCATATTTTTGAGATCTTTCATTTTGACAACTGAGTGGCAAGAGTGCTGCAAGACACATACCAAACAGGCTTTCAGTTAAGTTCATCTCACTGTAAATTTCTTCCAGATGGCCCACTGTAAAATAAGAGCAAATACCTTGCATATGAATCCCTTAGAGTAAAACCAGCCCTCTTAAGTGTATCTAAATAGTAGCTTCATTTGCTGGCGGTGACTGTACCTCCAGTAAGGCTGAATGTCAGTTCCGGAAGAGTAGATGATGATTGATCTTTATTTATTCAAGTTTGGATAATGTATCTTTCTCTTGCCACTCAGCTGACCTGCGGTGAACTGCTTGACTTTGTACAGATGTATTTTGTGGAGAGACCATAGTCTTCTAGATTGGACCTTTATTATAGAGGTGTTACAGGGGGCAATAAAACCAGCAGGAAACCCTTGAGGATGCAGTGAAAAAGAGGATGAAGAAGAAGGTGGTGAGTAGCAAGAAGTGCATAATCTCTCTGGCTGGACAGGGCTTGGATGGAAGTCACCTTGCTTGTCTTCACATTTTATGTATTTGTACACTTGAGTGGCAACCTGTTAGAGCTTGTGAAATAACCACCCTGGCAGGTTAAAAATAATCAGGAAATATGTTACTAAATACATCAGAAGTTTATTGAAATGGTAGTTTATTTAAGTAGAAATCATTCATTAAATCAGCAGTTCTTAAACTTGTTTTGCTGCTCTTCAAGTGTCTTTTGAGGCAGGAGTCCTGCTTTTTCAGGCTCAGCATTCATAACGTGAGTGTAAAACATTGCATTTCTGTCAAGGGTTGTGGCCTTTTCTTGGGAATGGTGGCACTGGATCAAAGTGTATTTCCACTGACTGATGGTATGTTTTCCCATATGGCCTAGGTTACCTTTTCCTTTCTGGTTTTAACCAAGCAGTAGTGTTGAGGAATGATTTAGGGAAGCTTGGAAACCAGGTGACCTGATTGAATAGAAGATTGGACTGGACCTTTAAAGTGCTGCTTTGGTTTTCATGCTAGGTGCCTGTTACTACCAGTTAAGCGGCCTTTAGCTGACCTCCTTCTTTTCTTTGAAGGTTGTTTTTGACTGTTTTCTGTACCGATATAAGAGGAAGTTCCTGAACAAGTTTACATGATTTACATTGTGCTACATAGCCCTCCTTGTTTCTTTTCCTTAAACCTCTGACTAAAAGTATGTGACCTCATGGGGTGCAAATAACTTGCAGACCTTTGTAAATCACAGTGGCAAGTTAAATGTATGCTAATGTTTCTTAGATAGATACAGGTCTATTCATAGGAAGCCTGGGTGTCTAATGAAGTATGTGACTTCTATGCCAGACAGTTGTTTATATAATACAGTATAAAATATTTTTGTAAGTTATCTGGGCACTATTTCAGCAAAGTAGGTTAGCACATACTGAATTCCAGCTCTTTAGGTAGTACCTATACTTCAGCACAAGGGTATGTGTTCAAGGAACTTCTTGGTCAAGAGCTAAAGAATTTAGAGTTTGGGTTTATTTTATTTATTTTTTTTTTTTAAGTCGAAAAGAATCTGATTAGAGCCTTAGTTGTGCTGTATGAATAGTTTTGTAAGTAATGTTTGTTTGAGGTAATTTCTTTTCCCTGTGCAGTTATTATCTGAACATTACCAGTCTTAAGTCTTAGTTAATAATTGATATTTTGTCATTGAGCAAACTTTTTCCTGGTCAAGAAAGAAGGTTGGAAAGAAACCACTTGTTCTCTAAAGTAATAGAAGGTGTTTGGACTTGTCTGTTTAATTACTTCTGCATGGACAGGAAAGATGTGTTGGGTGATCCTGCAGTGGGGCTCCTCCATGGATTGCTTGACACTAGGAAACATCGCATACTGCCCAAAGTCTGCTGAAGCATGTTTCCCTCGCCTCTAGGCTTTTGACAGTGATGAAAAACAGTATATAACCAGAGGTTTTCTTTCTGTCCCAGTGTCAGAGGGTATTTGTGGTTTTTAGAGCTGTAAATTTGCACAAAGCTGCTCTGTTTCAGCAAAACTGTTTCTGAGGCACAACATAAACCCAGAGAAGAGTGTGCATCCTGGGGTTTCCCCACATGACTTCTAAAGAGATGAACTCCAGAGGACTTTGCCTGCTAGTGTTACAGTCTAGCAGGGGTTAGATAGCTCTAGATGACTTTTTGGCAAGCCTGGAAAAGAAACTCTCAGGAAAGAAAAAACTGTCCCACCCTGGGGTATACTGATGGTTATTTTATAGTCAAATGGTTTATTTTGAACGTTTATGTCTAGTGTAGTTTCACAGGGGTGCTGAAGCTATTCACAAATTTATAGCATTTGTGGCGTTTGTCCTTATCTCATTTGCTGGATGTCTGCAACATTAGGCCTGATAAAGCTATGTTGAACCCTAAATGCCTGTATGTTACGTAGATGCTTCAATAGCATGACGTTTTTCTTGTTTGTTGAACGTAGCCATTGCTTTTGTGCTGATTTTTTTTTCTCTGATGTGTTGATATGTAATGGTGTAAACAAGCTGTATGAAGAAGGAAAGTTGTGCTCTGCTGTCAGATACCCTAATGGGAGCTACTGTATTATGGAGATGCGCAGCAGAAATGACAGCTTGCAGGAGAAGTGCTGCAGGGCAGGAAAGGTAACGGTAGCTCCTAAGAGTTTTAACCTGGCTGCATGTGCTGTGCAGCGCTGGATCTTGCATCCCTCTGTAGAGCAAGCATTCATGAGGTACTTGGCCGTGTTAGTTAAATCTTAGTGGGCCAAGGATGAAGGCTGTTAACAGATGTTTTATTAACCTCTTCACATTCAAAACCAGTTGCCTTTAACTCTTAGTGAATTGGCTAAGTTCTCTTGCACAGATGTCTCCTGAGTGTGTCTTTTCTGCCTTTTGAAGTGTTATGTGAATTCTGACAAGAAAAGTCGTAGGCTTTCCTGTTGGCAAATATGTAAGGTACTGGGTATGATTTCAGTATTGTCCTGTTTCTGAACTGGGAAATTCTTTCCTGTATTGCTAGTTTTTCAGCAAACAGAAGACCTGCAGATTTATTAAATAATCCTTAACAAAGATTAATGTCTGCAATTGTATTTTGAGTATTTCAGATTGGATTCTCACCTCTGTATATATGAAAGTACTCTTTCTACACTATACACATTGTCTTATAACCTACTTGTTTGAAATTTCTCATTGAAACAATTAGTTTGATAAAATATGAAATGACTGTTCCAAGAAGAATGCAAAACTGTATCTAAATGAGATCTGTATCAAAAACTTTCCAAGATAAAATTTTGGATGTTAACTTTGTCTTTGGGAAAAGTTTCTCTTAAAGACCTTAAAAAAACCATCTTTTTTTATAAAAAGATATTTAAATGGTAAATGCTTGCAGGAAGTCACACTGTCACACCCAAAACATATTGCAAAGGGATCTAATAACAGGTGAGGAGCTTTTAAGCTCTGTCTTAGCGATGCTGAAGTTTATAGGAGTATGGAGAAAAGCCATAAGAGGATAAAATGAATAATATCTGCCCCGAGTAATAATTTTCATTTTGCTTCATCAAACAAGGCACTAATTAGGTATGTTCTAAAAAAGTCATGATTCTCTTATTCTCATGGTAGCTCTTCATTTCTTGTAACACCAGCTAGGTACTTGAGTTGATTACAGTACAGCAACAACAACTGTGGTAATACTAATCATATCTTACTACTTTTAAACCCAGTAGTACTCATGTGACAGAAATCCTGCAGTCTGTTTCCTGAAGATTTAAGTCACATAACAATTTGTAATATCTTTACCCAGTGAAGGATGACAACTTGAAATATAAAGTTCTAAAATAAATTTATTCCCCCTCCAAGTCCCTTTCTGGCTATTCTGTACCTGTTTACCAATTCACTATTACAGAATTCAGGGAAATTCTTTCAAACAGCCGTCTTGCAAAATCTCAGTGTAAAATTACATGTCTGTAGTTTGTGGATTTAGAAGGTTGTACGTTCAAAACATTCTGATAAGTGAGATGGAAAAAACAGTGCAGGAAGCAAGCGAAAAAGCAATTATTTTTTATTAAATAGGAGTAGAGAATACTCTTAACTTTATTCCTAGTTCTTATTGCAGAAAAATTTGGCTAATGTGTCCAGATGAAATTAGTGATGGATTGTCCTAAATAGAATAAATTTTTCTCTACTCTTGTTTACCCAGAAAGTAAGCAATAGTCTTAAAATTGTAAAGTCATTGCTTTAGTGGGGAAAAGGGAAGATTCAGAGGTACAGTTTTAAAATACAATAAAAGATGGAGATTTTGAAAAGTTAGGAGAAGGGTGAATTGACAGTTTTGAACTTTATTGAAACCTTTGATTGGGGGTTACTTTGATGTTTGAAGTTATCAATAATGTCTCCAGAATGAGCAGGCTGGTTTTAAAGGGATTAACCTGCGTGACAAGTGCTAATATTGAAGATTGATTCTGTGCTGGATTTATGTGTTTGTTGATGTATTAATTCTCACAACTCTTAAACAAAACCACTAACCAACTAAAAGGCTTTTCATCCTTGTTTAAACTCAAAAAGACTTTGTGAAGTGGCTTTCTCATTGAGTGGCTACATGTCATGGAAATGGAAAAACAGTGTGCTAATAAAGGAGGTATTTTTAATGTCAATGGAAGAGCCAAAAAAAAAACCAAAACCCCAACAAACAAAAAACCAACAAATTCAAACTATACAGCATTATTAAAGTGTCCAAATGTAGGTCTGGCTGCCCACAGCCAAGTTTAAAATTCCTTAAGTTAAAAAATGTTTATGATGAGAGTGCTGATGTACAACAAACTCAGCAGCCCTCCTCTAGTGAGTGATAGATGGTGAAACCAATGCTATAGGATTTTATTTGAGATAGAGCTGAATTAGCCAAAAAAAAATTCCCTCCCTCTTCTGCAGGATAGGACTGCACAGATCCTGCCCTCTTACGTTTTTCAAACTGTGCTATTTTAATTTCAGCACGCATGCTGATATTCAGCTGGTTACAAGTGTCTAATTATTGTGATTATATGCATGCAGACTTCATCACTTTTTTTTCAAATGGAGCTGGCAGTGCAAGAGAAGCTTGGCATTTTATCTACTGTATAATTTGCTTGTTTTTATGCTTAGTGTAACAGCTTGCTGAATGAGTGCTGGAGTGAGACGTAGATAAACAACAAGGGGAGGGTGGTCATTGCACATATCCAAAAAGATATATCCAACAGGCATTGGGAAGGCCAAAAAAGTGAGAGCAAATTCAGAAGTAACTTCTGCTGCTTTCTCACGTACACCTGTTGACACCTGTGTCTTCAGTTTTTGCCCCTGGGAGGTAATTTCTCTGCGGGTGAATGACATCTGTTGTTTGAAGAGGGCCAGGCAGTGGCTGAGTGTGTGCTCAGCTGCCAGTGTTTGCTTGTGGGTACAGCGGTCCCTGACAGCAACTCCTTGGGATGTGCAGGGGTGCACATTCATTACCTGAGCTCACATGCCTCATCATTTCTGGGGTGGAGGGATCCAGGGGTGGTGGCATTACCCCATGAGCAGGACCTGGCCACTAACCTGCCACCAGGGCCACTGCGGGCTGGTTTGCTGAGAGGTGGTTATCACCAGCTCTCTGAAAATCTAAGGTGGCTTCAGTCAAAAAAAAAAAAAAAAAAAGTTCTACCTGCCCCACTGGGGTGGAGTGGGAGGCAGAAGAGCTGCAAGGGTAGTCTGCTGTCAGGACATGGTGGTGGCTCTTTGCTCATCCTGCGGTTGCATTGGAGGAGGGGGCTGCCTGGCTGCCTGGCCTGGTCCAGCTGAGCAAAGGGCAGGAGCCTCATCAGCCCTCGTAGCCTTGCTTCTTTCACAGCCTGCAGTTACACAGCAGCCTCCACACCTCTACGGCCTCGCTGCCTGTCATGGTGTGTATGTTTGGCCTGAGTTCTGCTTTGACTTCCTTGGGCAGCTGCATGTGATTTACGGTTTATGTGGAGTAATTTATTGGAGGCCGCTGCCATGTTGATTTTAACAGCTTCCTTCTCCCACAGAGAACAGTTGACAGGTAAGCACTAGATGTCAAAGGCTCTGGTTTCAGTTCCTAGCCCCACAGACAGCTTGTCAGCTTTGATAGACGGGGCTGTGCTAGAAGCAATGTGGGTCACACCAGGTGTTAATCCCAGACAGTGCCTCGAGTAGATGTGAAGGTTCCCCACCACCATGCTTGCTGCTGCTGCTCTTGCTTCTTGCTTCAGGGAGCCTCCCTGCCACTTCCCCACTGATTGAACTCCTTGTCCACCTTACCCCTGCGGTGAGTTCTGGGTTGTATCAAGACTTGGCCAAGTTGTTTCCAGCCTGAATCATGACAGGGAAGAATTCTGTGTGGATCAACTTGCTCCTTGAGAAGCTGGCTTAGTTGCCTGGCATGGGTCTGTAGCAGGCCAGGAGGCAACTTCCATGACCTGCACTAAATGCTTTTGTACGCTGCTGGAGTGGTTCGGTACTGCCTAGGTGTGTCTGTACTGGACCACGCTCTAAAACAGCCTACCAAAGGCTGTTACAATCAAGTGACAGTAGAGGAGTTTACAAAACCAGCATACCTTGTCTGCTCTTTTGGGCATGTCCCTTGGCAGAGTAGATGGAGCGGAGCTAGGAGCCTTCCTTCTCTCACCAAAGAAGAGTAAAGACTTCAGACCTTTGAAGCAGGACCTCCTGAATTGTGTTTTTCCACTTGACCTTTTTCTGGGCTTTGAGTTGAAAAGTTTGTGATGTTTGTGTTTGTTCTTAAAGCAGTGGCTTGTTTGTATTTGTGTTCTGATTTTGTAGCGGTGAACAACTGAACTTTGGTAGCATATCCAAGTTTTTCTTTGCAAGCCTGAGCTCCATGCTCAGGGGATTTTGAAGAATAAAATGGGCTTTGATATTACTCTGATATTGATGTCAGGATGTGGGATTTATAAAAAACACTAGATATTATGAGACTTGTCAGTAAAATGGTGAAAGGTAGGTTAACATCCCTTGATAATTCTGCCTGAAGTGAGCTCATGGAAATTCTCAGTTACCTCTTAAAAGGTCACTAGGTTGCAGTAGGAACCATTGGCTTGTGATAATATTGCGGTTTATTCATACTTTGTTCTTTTCAAAATTCTAGCATTGCAACAGGAAATTAATGTTTTCTTATCTGAAATTGAAAAAAGCCCCAATGTTTTGGGATTATTCTTAAAATCAGAATTCTGAAATACTATTGGGGGGGCATTAAAGTGCTGAATGTCAGTAATGGTGGAAAACTTTTTTTCATTAATAGTGTAAGGTACTAAATAGAACTGAGGCACATGTTTACTTTAGTGAATAAAGAGATAAGAGGGCAAAACAATTGACATGGAAATTTTGGTGTCATTTTAATTTAAAATGCCTCTATGTGTTTTCATGAAATACTGAGCTCATGTCAAAGTGTTTTGGTGTGGGGGCTTGGGGTTTTTTTTTTGGTATTCGTTTCAAGTATTTTTAACAGTCAGGCTCTTTCTCTCTCCTCCCCCTCCCCCTTTTTTGTTTTTTCATCTGCCATATGCTGCATGTCTTCTTGCAAGATCACTGGGAATAGATGATATCTAAATATACTTTTTCTCAGTTATAGCACAATATGGCTCTGATCCTGACTGAGGCTTGAATGTTCTTCAGGATAAAAATGTTAAAGAATATGATGCAATTTGTGAAATGGACCCTTTATGAATATGGGAGGTGCTTTGAGCCTTCGGCAGAATCAGCATTTCTCTAAAATGTCCCAATAGTTCAGCTGAATACATATCAGCCCAAAACCATGTGATATTAAGCAATATGGATATAAAACAAGTGTTTCCGCTTTTTAATCAGGTTTTAAATATATGGTATATTCTCATGTTCTGCTATGAGTCGTACGTCCCCTGAATCAGGATTTCAAGACAGACAGATATATGTTTGGACTGCATTTAAAAATCTAAAGTTGAAATAAGGAAAAGAATACTTCAATAAATACAACAAACACATCCAAACTGCCTTTTAAACTTTCTTCCATACCAGTAAAAGCAGTTCCTCCCATTATGTATGGTCTCTTAAGTATCTCTGCCATGTTTTAACGCTGGCACGTTGAAGTAGTGGTATCTGCAGGAAGTATCTGGTTTAATGGAGACTGCCTCATGTGTTTGCGCTGTGCTGTGTTTTGATCTTGAGTAGGACCTGTGGCTACTGTGGGACCCTGAAAGCAGGTGAGCAGGAGCCATAAACTGAGGCAGCAGTCGGAATTGCTGAGTGAAATCAGAAGAGCACACATACACTGTCTGGGTATTTCCTGGGTAGATAAGAGTAAGCAGGACATTTGACTGAACTCTATTCTGTCCTGGTCTGAAAAACCCAAGAGCTTTCAATATGATCTAGTCTTTGGCTATTTTTAATTATAATGGGGTCTAAAAATCCAAAAGCAATTATCTACAGTATTCATTGTTCCAAGTAAGGATTCTTGGGCAAACCTAGACCATGACAGCTTGAATACTAAAAGCTGTATAGTACAGAAAGGAGGAGGTGATAGGAGAAAATTGTGGCTTCATAGTACCATAGCTGGGCTGCTTCCTGAGCTAGTTTGAGTTTTTCTGTATGCTGTGGTTCATGCCATCTTGACGTAACTGCATCTTGCCCAAGGTACTGTCCCTTTCAAAAGCTTTAAAATAGGCAAAATAAGGAAGGATTATAAGAAGATGATACTCTGAAGTGAGGGACATGCTTGGATTTATTGGCAGGCTCCTGAACAGACAGGTCTTGTGCATCTTCATCAGGCTCTGATCCATTACACAATACAGCCCTTTTGTATCTTGTTCCCTAATCATTCAGCAGATGAAGGACGTGGGGGTAAATGAAGTAAAGCAGAAAACGATAAGCCTTTTGACAGAGTGGTGTGGATAGTAGTTTGTGGAATGGCAAGCAAGTTTCTTTTGTTGTCTTGTTTTTTGGGGTGTGCTGCAAATCATAGACTGTGGAAAGGAGAGCTTTCTCTCTGAGATTCCAAATGCAGCCAAAATGGTTTAAAGTCTAGACTACTGTTATTGCAGCAGGATGGAGGGAAGTGCAGTATATACCTGGCTGTATGGGTAATTTTATAGTATTTCTATGGATGTAGAAGCATTTGTATCTGGCAATTGTGTGCTGTTTGAGAATGCACAGTAGCCTTTCTTTAGCAGGACTAATAAGAGACGGACTAATATGAAATAGAAATCTACTTACACTTACTAGATGATCATGATTTCCCCTTCTTCACCATCTTGCATTTTTACTTCCTCTGTTAGTGAATATGAACTATTTTTGATTTGTAGGTATTAACTTCATTATGTTGCAGTTTCCTGGCAGCAGTTTTTTCTGCAGCAGATGGATCTGGAAGTGTACCAGGTTTTTGTTCTAAATATTAGTAATGAATAAATAAACAAAAGTTACCCATTTCTTTTAAAGTACACATTATTTCAATGTGGAGTTTTGGGCTTAGTATTTACATAAAGTAACCAATAACTTCCAGTTTGGGAGTGTAATTGTTCATGTTACTGTAACTTACTGGAAGAAATAAGATCAGATTTCCTAAGTAATTTTAAGCATATTTTGGTTCTTTTTTTCTAAGGTGAGCAACTATTGTGTGGGTTTTTCTTTGTTGTTGTTATCTTCTGTTACTGCTCACATCTTATTTGGCAGCTAATTCTGTGTCCCTTACATACCATGCTGTTCTGGATCTGTTGCTTGTGGGTGGGTGTCTTTTACTAGCCGTTTTTTCATGACTTGTATTAAATCTTCTCATCATTGCATCTACTTTTCTCCATCTTCTCAGTGAGATGCATTAGTGGGAACACTCTTGCATAACTGAATAAGAATATAGAACTTCACTTTTTCTTGATATCTGATGTGAATTCTGTAGATTCAGGATGTAGTCCTGAGAACTGAATGCACTGCTGGACCTGCCTCCATCAAGCTGGGGCTAGCTGAACCTACAGACCTGCAGAGTCCCAGCTGTCTAGTAGGACTGCACAAGAATTTAACAACCTAAATTCCACCAGACTGCTCTGTCTAGTTCTAAGAAAGACAGCCAGATAGCAATAGGAAGGGCCAGTCAGTGGGGATTAAGAACTCTGGGCATGTAAGTAGAATTTAGGTGTCTGGGTTTTGTCTAGCAAGAAAATCCAAACCTTACAGTGTCCTTATTAAAATTCACTTTTACTGATTCTTATGAAACCTCACTTTTTCTCAATGAAGAGATTGTGATTGTCGCATTTCAGCTGTGTAGCTTATTAACTACAGTTAATACGCTACACAGCTGAAACTGAACTGAACTGTGCTACATACCCTTTTTGCTTTGCCACTTTGAGGAGGTGTGCTGGATGTTGCTGCCCTGAACCCAGTCCCAGAACTTGTTCCTGCAGAGATTCTTGGTGCATTTGATACTTGCTCAGAGTGCGGAGGCATAATACAATTTAAAACAAACAAAGCAACTCTCCTCCCACCCCCCAAAAAAGCAGAGTTCTTCTGGTATTGCCACAGTGTAAGAGTATTTAACTGAAAATTTACTGCAACTTCAATCTTAAAGTCTTCTGGCAAGCTTTACTATATGACCACCTATTTGATTATGCTCTTGTGGAAGAGGAAAGAGGCAACTATATCAAAATCTCTTAAAATACCCATGAACAAAAGAACCCCTTGCAAGAGAGGACTGGTTCCTGGCACACCACATCATATAATAGTGCTCATACATTAACCAAGCTCTGTCTTTAGGGTTCTTGCCTTTGGTGCACCCATCTGATGTCTTGCTTTCCTGGTGGTGAGGAACCTACCAAGTTTAGCCATGCTTGCTTCTTGTGCCAGTTAAAGTAATTGTAAATTTAAGTAGTTCTTGTCTTTTCCAAGATTTACTGAAATCAGTAAGAGGGACACTTACAGTACCCTCAGAATGCAATTACATCAAGCTCTTTCTGGTGTTGTGTCACACAAGTAGTTGTGTCTCTCCTCGACCATGTACTGGTGAGGTCTTTAGGCTTAATGCTGAGGATTTTTGTCTCAGTGCCCTAGGTGAAATGCTGACTTGTGTAGTAGTCTGGTCTTTGTATAACCCTTGTTTTGTCCCTCGCAGTAAGTTTCCTACCCACCTTAAAATTCTTAATTCCCACTTCCAGCATCCTAAGCACCGCTGGTGCATGCTATAGGGTACTTCACTGTGTTAGAGCTAACGTATTTCCTTCATCTAGAAAATGAACTACGTTGAGAAAGAATGTCCCTCTGGTCTGATGTGATTTTTCTTTTTGGTCCTGGCAAACTGATGTTGTGTTTTATTCTGTTTTCCTTTAGCCTTTTCCTTTAATTATGCCTCCCTTTACAATGTGTTCCAAAGCCATATGTTTCTACTGAGGTGATTTTTATGAGCAGTAGGTGCCTGGATGACTTGTTTTTGTTTGCCACTTCCTCTGCTTTTTTAAAATCTAGTTACTGCATGTGTTATGTTATCATATACCAGCCTATACTTAATAGTTTTATTAAAGTCCTTGCACCTAGCCCTGCAATTTCATTTGCCAGTTAAGAAATCACAGATGGAGATTATTGAGGTTTTTCTAGTTCTGAGTGGATTAAGCTCTTTGAGTTTTGCTGCTGTTTTCATGCTTTATGCCTCATAGGCGTCTTGAATTTCCCAGGCTGTAAAATAAGAAAGTTAATTCCATTTCAAGATTGTCACCTGGAGGTGTCGGATGCTCTGCACAAGTGGGA
Source organism: Athene noctua (assembly GCF_965140245.1). NCBI lineage: Eukaryota > Metazoa > Chordata > Aves > Strigiformes > Strigidae > Athene > Athene noctua. Next base: position 66,234,724 of record NC_134038.1, read on the forward strand.
TGCCTAAGTGAAATTTCAATTTCATTGTTTAAAAGTAAGGATAGTGATGCCATGTAAAAGTCTAAAACTGTCTTTTTTCGCCCCAGTGGAGTATTTATCCCACTCCGCCTCTATGCTACTCTGTGCTTGTACATGCTGAGTGGGAGTGGCAGTAATTCCTCTTTTCAGTGCTCACTCCATCATTCAGTGATGTACCATCCAACAGGTAACCCTTCCAGGCACCTCGTCCTTTTGCCGTGGAGGAGGTTTGTGCTTGTGCTGCTGCTGTTCTGAACTCTGTCAATAAAAAAAAAAGAAGTAATTTCTCGGCTATGTCTCAGGATTTTTCAAGGACAAAAGGGGCAGAAACACACAGCTGGATAATGAAATGTGGTATTTCCCAACAGATGATAGACTCCAAAAGATATTCCCTGAAAGTGTGTAAAATCTAGGAGTGGGTTAGATATGAATGATGGAAAGAGCCAGACTGACTCATTTTGTTAAGTGGTTTGTGCAGTTTCCAGTTCACTGTGTGTTAAAGTCCATTCAGATTCATAAACAACCCAGCTAGTGAGGTGGGTGAACCTAGCTTATTTCTGATTTCACTGGGGAACTATGCAAGGAGCAAGAACAGGTAAAAAGATAAAGCCACCACAGAAAAAGGGTGTTTGAGGAAGGGTTGTGACTTTGCGTGGTGGTTCTTTCACTGACGACTTTTCTTAAAATCAAAATGTTTAAAAAAATTTAAGCACAGCAGATGGCCACGTAATCTGTTGTTGAGACTGTAAAAATGGAGGCTGAGGGGACTTCTGGAAGAACTTGACTCGCCCTGACAGAGGAGCAATACAGTGTGTTTCTCCTTTCTTCCAGACCCTCCTTACCTTCCATCTGCCCTCCCCAAACCCTAGAGAGCAGATACAAACCCCATTAAATTCAGGCTGCTGTTTACAGAGGGAGGCTGGAGGGCTTGAGCATGTATGGTTTTTGAAACTCATGAAGCATTAACTCTCCAACAGTGGTGTTTTCATCTTCCTTTTTTCTCATTAATTTCTCTGAGGTCTAGGACTGAATCTTAAAAACTTTACAGTTTTAGAATATAAGATTTGAAAATGGAAAGTTTTAGAATCAGCGGAAGTGAGAAGGCAAGGGCTATCCTTCTGAACAGGACAATTTATGCGGTGGGGATGATGCTATTGCTTAAACAACTGCCTGCCCCTAGACCCTTCTGTTTGGATTGCTGATGGAGAGGCTTGTTTGACTGTAATGTTTTTTGTCATTGCCGAGCCAACTTCTTTTAGCCTTTCACAGAGCAGAAGAGGAGAGCCTTGCTCACATTTTAAGGAGTATTTGAAACCTACCATTGCCTCAAGCTTCCTGTGCTGTGCGGTAGAGTGTCTGATAATGAAAGATGAAAGCTTTCTATTTTTGTCTTGTCAATGTAGCTCATGTTTCATGGGCCAGATTGGTTGATTTTTGTGTGTTCCTTTTCAGTGCTGCCTTTATCTTGAGGAAGGGAGGAAGGAGGGAATAGCAACTTCACTGAGATGCTAAGTTTAGAGTGGTTAGAAAAAGTGAGAATGTGTACCCAGGGTCTTTTCAGCTTTTCAGGCTCAGGGCACCTGAAGAGGCTGATACATGACCAAGGATGTCAAGTTGAAAGGACGGTGCCTGGACACCAGAAACCCCCTTGCCCTTCACCACAGTGAATATCACAAGTGGCAGATCTGTGCACCCTGTGACACTTAAAGACAGTCTTTCTCTCTTTGTCAATCAGTTGAAGTATACACTGCAGAGATAGCTGTCAGTGGTGTGTTCTGATCTAGACAAGCTTAAAATACACTGTTAAAAAAGTTATGATTGATTCTGGGTGTGTTTTAATTCTATGTGCCTAGTACACTAAAGAGCTTGATATAATAATTTTTATTTACATAAAAGTATTCTGAGAAACGAGGGACAGCAGATTTGTGGGTTTTTTCCTAGCTATGCAAAGTACAGAAATGATGTTAAATGGAAAGGGGAGAATGCAAACAGATGACATAGGGGAGTGGCCATGATGTTCCATGACTTGGTTGTCACGTATTTTCTGCCTTAAATTTATTGGGGAAACTTGCTTATCTGAACTGTAGTTATTTGAGTGCTTTTACTGTATGAATATAAAAGCAAAATACGATTTGTATTTTCTTTAAGACCTGTAGCCTAGCTGTGGAATTAGTATTTTTTCATTATAGTTGTGCATATTGGGTTGCTCTCCCACCTCACTTTGCTCTCAGATGTTGGTATTTTCACATTTAAGGATGATGGATGCATTCATTAAAAACATGTCTGTACAAGTATTGCGGAGTAAAATGTCTGTTGATGGTGTGTTCCTGCTAAATGAATTTTTCTGCAGACACAGAAGCCTGCATACTTGTGTGTCCAGTGTGAAGTGCTCCAGAGCAGATGCCACCCATGTTCTGCAGGAGGCTGTAGTCCAGGGTGGAGTTCTTTCTGCAAACCCCAGCCAACAAGTTCTGTGCCTCACCCTTCTCTATATCGCTTTTCTCAACCTGCCAGTATAACTTCTCATCAAGTGTGAGCCGTGGGAGAAAATAACTGCCTAGGTTGTTCTGACAGAACTCAGGTTAGGTGAATGCTAATGGATTTCACCTCTTTCTGAACACTGGCACACTTGGACAACATTTCACACTGAGGATGGCAAAGATCCCCTGCAAAATAGTGCTGTCTTCATTACAAAATAGGGTTGTTAACACTTACAGCAGCTGCTGCTTTTTGTGACGATATGCCCAAACTATAGCTTCAGAGTCAGCAGGGCTAAGACGTTCCGTACCACGCTGCCCTATTCATTATGAACTGGCCATCATTCTTAGCATATTTACAGTAGGTCCTACTTTCAGTGATAGCATTATCCAAACTACCATTTTTTGGAGCCAGGTGTCAAGTTTTCTTTTTTTAAAAAATCACCTTGGCACTGCTGACAGAAGGCAGCAGTTTCCAGGTAAATCTGCTGTGTTGCAGGCATGTGTGAGGTGAGTTCAGCTTGCTTATGCTTTCATACAGCACCAGCAGCTCCTTGCCAGGCCCTGTGTGTGTAGTACAGAAAGAAGCACTCAGCTGCATGGGCAGCCTTTCCTGCTGAGAGAGGTGGTGTTCTGTGGAAAAGCCATGTCTCACATGAAAACATCTGGGAAGGCTTTATCAAGCTTCCTAAGTGTACCTTATTTTCTGGAAAGCAGGAGCTACGCTAGGGCACACACAGTCGTCAGAGGTTTCCTTGCTTTGAGTAAATGGGAAGATCCAGTGACCTTTTTTTTTTTTTCCTTCCTTCCTTCCTTCTATGACAAAATCTCAGACTAGGAAGATGATAATAGAGTACAAATGATGAACAATGAGGGTTTATACAAGAGTAACTTCATGTTTGTTTTGCAATATGAGTTCAGTGCTTGTTTTTACCTGGTTATGAAAATATGAAGAATCTTCTATTTTGCTATTTCATACTTACAAGGCAGTGTAAAGGGCATTTACAGGGTATCATTTTCATTCTCCTTGTTATAATTCAAAGTACTGTATTCAGAAGACATATAACAGTACATTTTAATCCAAACCAAAATGAGAAAAAGGAGTGTATGTTAGAGAGCTGCACTTGGGGTATACTTGAAGTGCATTGCTGCTTTGTTCTCCAAGTGCTCTGAGACAGAACAGGCTGTTGCTGTTGTATGAGACCTTTGTACAGTGATTCCCTGCCTCTCCCCAGCAGTTTAGGAAGCTCATGTACCCTGGTATGATACAGACTTGAACTGGCCGCTTGGTAAGCAAACCAGGTTACGTTGAAGTCATTGGCGGGAGCATCAAGTGCACACTGTGCCTTATGTGGAGGACACAAATGAAGATGCCCTGTGCCCTGCTCTGGAGGGACCGTGTTTGTGAGTAACTGTGCCCACGAAATGTGCACAAATGCATGCATGCTCATGAGTAACTGTCTCTGTGAAAGGAATTGCAGAAAGCTGACTGGATGTCTGGCTAAACAGTTACTGAATCTGGTTAAGCTATTGCAAGTAGATCACTCACAGAAATAATTGTTTTTTTTCATAAAGTCAGTTATGTCTGCCCTACTTGTTTAGCATGAGGTAGGGAGTTGTTTTGCAGTGCATTGCAGACTGGTTTTGTTCAGCTTTGTACCTGAAGCTGTTTCTTTTTTACATGTGCAGATTGTTTCAACACTGCTGGAACTAAATGTTTTTCCTCTTAAATATATCCGCAGCTAAAGAAAAAAAAAAAAAATCCTCACTAAGTCAGGTTCCTGGTGACTACGGGATTGCTGGAGAATGGCCAGTGGGGCTTGCTGACTGAAGATAAGTATTGGAAGGCAGAAATGGGAAATGCTGATACTTGGCTACATATAGCTAGAACTGCTCTGTGAGCAGAGTCTGAGCACCATAAAACAGCTGGTGACACGTCTTTATCTGAAAGATGATTTTGGCTTACAGTCCACAGCCACGCTCCATGAGTTACAAAGCAAACTTAAATTAATGTTTGCATTTTGTTTGGTAGGTAGCTCTTTTTTAATGTCACGCAGAATAATTTGTGCTCTTCCCTTTTTCCCGTCTTCCTTGCCTTTTACAGTATGTGGTGCAGTTATTTCTCTGCAGTCTCACTGTTTTCTGTCAGCTTTCTTCTCATTCTCCTGCTTGCTGCTTAGGGCCACAGGGAGGGGTGTTCAACTCTTCCACCAGTATGCTGTGTCGGTAACTGAAGCTGCTTCTTCAGAGCAGAGCAAGGAAGGGAAATCCTGGTCTCTGTAATGGTATCTATAAACTCAGAAGTCAGCAAGGTCCCACAGTGCATCTGTGTGACATTTCCATTGTTGAAAGGGGTTTCCCAGAGGGGGGGAAGACCCCTGTCGGAGTGAGGTTCAGAGGCAAAAAGAGCTGTGTTAAATCACAGGCGAGTTCTTAGCAGTCAATACCTCTTTGTTAATGGTTCCACCTTTATGACAAGTTAGATTTGTGGAGAGAGAAAATGGCTATAGGAATCAACTGGGAATTACTTTTAAGTGCAAACACCCACAATCATTAATGAATTTCCAGTGTAACGCATCTTTATTAAAAAGCATGCTCTGTTTTTTTTCCCCTAAGAGGCAATAATAACGAGCAGCAGTACTTCTAATACTGGATAAAGAGTCTAAACAAAGGCAAAAACCTTGTCCTGCAGTACATTACTGCTTTGGGTTTTATTTTTTTGGTTTTTGTTTGGTTTTTTTGTGACGCCCCTGATCCTGTTTGGTATTGCAGATCTCCATTGCTGTTTAAAAGTTTTCCCATAGAACTGAGAGAGAGAAGTCTTGACAGTTCAGCAGAAATGAATGCATGAAAAAAAATGAAATGTGTATTCAATGTAAAACCATTGGAAGCACATTCAGATGGAGAGATGGCGCCGACTGAAATACTGGTGCTGTCTTTGTAGGAAGGAGATTTTATTGTTGCCCTACTGAGGAGTGAGTTTTTCTAAAAGTTGTCAAGTTTTTGAGGTAAGTTCTGTAATGCATTCTGTAATGCACAGTGGCAAAAAGCAAAGAGCCAAAACATTCTGATTATAACATTTTATAGTTCACAGAGGCACTTCATTTAATATCCATCCTGAGCAAATGTAATTGTTACTGATGAAAATTGGGAAGTTAATACTTACATAACCCAAGGCAAACAGCTTTGAAACAAGCCCATTCCTGAAGTTTTCAGTTTCAGCAGATGCTTCATTTCAGACAAAACTTCAAATACCCATGACTCACGGCCACCAACTAGAAGTGGGTTTTTTGTTCCTAAGGGTACAAAGCAGTTTCTTTTATGTCTTGGGCAGTGAGTTGTGGCTGAAAAACATCTCAGTAGTGCTTCTAAAAGTAAATTGGATACAGTGGTTCTGTGGACAACATCTGGAGTTCATGCACCATTAGTTATTTGTGGGGATGGACTCTAGTTTGCTGTTGTGGATTTACTCGTAAAAGATGAACCAGCGGTCCATAAGGTTTATTCTGTTGGTGTGTCAGACCTCCTCTAGAGTCACTGGTACTGGCACACACAGACAATGAACTGTGAGCTTCCACAGTTTGATACTGGTTACAGACAGATAAGACTGATGGTTAGGATTTCATTGAGATGAGGCATGGGATTGTGCAATGAGCTGTTAAGGCCTGATTCGTCATGCTCTCCTGTTGCACATGTACCAGGATTTGCAAAAATGTACACACCACTGTTGCTTTTACTTGATTCCTCAGCCAGATCAACAGCGCTCTGTCATATGGTTTTGTGGGGTGTCCAGCCTCTCCATCAGACTAGCTCAGCATCTGTGCTGTCAATTAGTTTCCATGTGGTTTCTGACTTCTTATTGCATTTCAGGTAAAATTAAAGTGCCTTGCCTTCACTGCAAGCTAACCTGGGAACAGCTCATCCTCATGAAATTACAGATGTTTTGATAATAAGATGTATTTCCCGGGCAGTAAGGAAGGGAGTGTCAGCACTTACTCTAGTGCATTAGCTGTGGATGTGGAAGGGGATCATTGTTCTCACCTGGTCTTCCAGGTGAAGCACTTCTGCCTGTGTGTAGTTGGCAGCAGCAGTCACTGATTTGAGCTGCCTTGCCTGCCTGCAGGTCTGAAGTTGTTTCTTCCCGTGTTGAAGGGAGTTTTATGCTCTGGGAGGGGTATTGTGGCTGCAGATGTGCGACTCTCTCTCTGTGCTACCCTCAAGACCAGAGGTGAGTAGGGCATTTCAGCTTCCCAAGCTGCCACACATGGTGTTGCTCTGGTTTTTAGCGTTTAGGTGCAAATGTGTGGGAATTTTCACAGCTGATTCCAAATCAGGGGTGAAAGAGTATAGCTGGATAAGCTGGCATGGTTTTGTAACTCCTCCTTTGGGGAGCTGCTCTTCTTTGCACAGGGCATCAGGCATGAAACAAGCAAAAGGATGGAAGTTACCTGGCCTCTGGAGTGCAAGTATTTCATGGTTCATGGGGGCCTCCGGAGTGCAAGTATTTCATGGTTCATGGGGCAGATGGGCAAATGACTAAGTTCCCTGGTGTCTCCTTCCTCAGAGGCATGTATTTGATCTTGTAGAGGGTGTGGACTGCAGCTGACTTCCCCAGTGACTCTGCTTGTCTGCTGACTGTGTTGTAGATGGAAGATAAATTGCTCATCATTGCAGTCTGACAGCTGCCTAGAGAGCAGAGAGGATTAATTCCTGAAGTTCTTCCTTAACTATTTCATTTACCTGGGTGGATGTTCACTACTGAATTTCTGACTCCTTTACAGGAACAAATAGTAATCGAGTTATCCATCTTGTTTGTTTCGTGTACATTTAGCATCCTAGATAACACAGCTAGTATATTGTTATTAGGAAAAATCTAGATTGTTAAAATGAGCTCATAATACGCTCTTACTCTATTTGGTAGAACCTGTTGCTTTGGGCTATGGCAGCTCATTAACCAACCATGAAAACTGCAGTTTTTCACCTTTGCCCTTCATCAGGTGTACTACCATTTGTATTACATATCTACAGTTTGTTCAGGGCACTAGTGGATAGGGTATTTGTGTATTTCTGGTGTATTTACACAAGGCTACCCTCTGATGATTGCAGACTTTATAACTGTGTCTTTTAATGGATGTGTTCATGAACAGGTGCTCTGTAATTAAAAAAGAAAATGCCCCGTTCATTCGACTGGGAGGTTTGATTACTTTGTATTGTGTCATTCAGTCACCTACTGAGGTGTTACCCTGTGAATATGCTGTAATAACAATAGGCTGTTGGAAAAGCAGGTAGCAAAACAATAGCCTGAAATAAAATACTTTCTGAAGATGTCTCAAGGGTGGTTAATAGACCCGAGCTTTTAGCTGTTAAAAGTCTGCTCTGAGCTCTAGCCAGGTTACAAAACATGTTTTGTCTGGCAGTAGTATGGATCAATGAGCCAGAGGGTTATGAACAGGTAGAAAAATCCTTTCTGACAGTTTCAGGCCCTTGTTTCAGAAAAACTGTTGAGAGCGTGTGCAGGAGTAGGGTTTCTCCTGGGTATCCAGCTTGGGTAAAAGTTTGCAGTAGGGGTTTGCAGTATTTATTTGTTGTTTAAACCTCATATTTCGCTAGTTCTTTTTTTCCACTGATAGTGATGGGTCAAGGCTGTTTAGCCACTCAGTTTACTACGGCCACAGCCTTCCAGGAGGGAGAAGACTCAGAGTACCGGGAGAAGCTGCAGGCACCATGGGCTGGGACTGGGTCTGAGCGGGAGCAGGCAAGGGCCCAGTGATAAGCTTTGGGAGCTCAGAGGGGGGCACTGTCAGGGGCTGGAGTGCAACCCAAATGTGCAGACTCCTAACAGTGACACAGTGGCCACCTTTGCCATTTTATTAAAATTGTAAGTCGTGCTTTGTGAATGTATTGAAAAAGAGACCCTGAAGAATGTGGTTTATTAAAATGTCTAGTTTTAGGGTGTAATTTATTTGAGTATTTTTCTGAAAATGAGAGTCAGTTGGGTTTTTTTGGGTGCCTTTGGTTTATTTGGGACCTTGAAAGGGAAAATGCTTTTATAAAATGAAACTTGATTACTGCATACAGTTCTAGGACAGATGCTGTATGTTGTCATGTTGCTCTCATTGGAAAGCAAACATAAATATAGCTACAGCAGTGTTAAGTGCTGTGATTAACCTAAGATACTCTATTACACACTGTTTAAGATTTTATGCAGCCAAGCATGTTATCTTCCACTGAAAGAACATTTGCTACAGTTTTAATTTAGTAATCTGCAAGGGGTTGCTAAGTGTACATGACACGTGGATTACTACCTGCAGTATTGTGAAGAATATTGTAAGAAAATCTAGATAATGTTTTCTGCTCCTTTAGTACCAAAGTCATCCTGTGGAAAAATGTCAGTGTACCTTTTTTGTGTATTTTCTCCCTCCGCTGTATACCTGTATGCATGTATTTCTATGAGGAAAAAAAAAAAAAGTTGACAAATATCCTTATTTAATTTTCCTCTAATTGCAGATTACTTTAGAAGTAGGAGGACTACCAGGTCTTATATTTTCATGTTTTTCCCATTCTATTTTACCAGCTGAATAGCTAGCCAATACTTCATTTTGTAATAGAGGTTTTTTCATCTTGAAGTGGACACAATGTCTTCTTCCATGGTGCTGTGGAGGTTACCATGTAGGTGACCTCTGCTTTTTAATTTGCAAGCAAAACAAACTTTTAGTAAGCACAGTCAACCATAAGGGTTTGGTGTTTTTTTTTTTTTCTGATTAAGGTTTAGTTTTCTAAAAAAACAGCATGAACCTTTTAGAACACTGCCTGAAGTGTGAATGTACTTGGCTGATGTGATAGCTAAATGGAAGCTGAAAGGGCTCTTTGGAAACCACTTATGTATCTGTGGATGGCAGGAGTGACAGAATTACAGTCAACTTGACCAAAATTACATGCTTTGTGTATGTTAGGGCATATGAACTTTGCATGCTATGAGGTTAATTTGCTCAAACCAGGAGCTGATTTTACAGTCAACTTATTTCTTTGCTTCAGTCTTCTTGAGTTTTGCTTTTTAATTCTGTGATTTAGCATCAATACACGTGGGAAGACATTTTCTTTGGATCCTGCACTAAATTATTCTGAACTGTGCAGAAGCCCTGACAGTGAGAGGAGTTGAATGTCTGAATCCTCATTTATCCTGTTAATAGGCTTTTTGTGTATTTGTGCACCTATTTGAAGCAGTGATACTAGTCTTCCAATTACTGTTCAAGCTCTTTGACTGTGCCGATGAGCAGTTATGCAACATGTCTGAGTTGCTTCCTTTTTCCCAAGTGGGCAAGGACCAACAGGACAAGTATTTGCTTCTATGTGCAAGTGAACTCTTGAACTGAAATTCAGAGCTCAGGCTACAGGTATCTGAACAGGTCCCTGATAAATGAGGATGAGCAGCTAACTATTAAAGTATGGATGCTCATGTTTAGCACAGTGTCAGGAGACCTGGATTTCAGTCTGGTGCTTCTGAAATGTTGAGTGCAAATTCATGTAGCATTTTCATCTGTCATCCATTGTAGGAAGCAGTGACTTTTATTTATTTAAGGTTAATCAGCCCAAATGGCACTGATTGTTCTAGTGTAACAGTTAAACAAATACATGAACCCTCGTGTGTGGGCTTCTTACTGTGCTATTTGGTGCCCCTGTGATCTGCCCTACCAGCTTCCAGGGTCTGTTTCTCCTCCAGGGACCTCCACCATGCCTGTGCTGCTGCCCTTTGAATGTGGAGCAGCTTTGCAAGCTTTATCAGCAGAGGCAAATCTAAATGAGGTGTCTGTGTCTAGTAGGATGTTTGGGGGTGAACTGCCAGGTGGTAATTACCAGAACGGAGGGCTGCCAGGGCTCTGTCTGTATACCTAAATCACAGAATGAGTCAAAGTCATCCAGCTGTGGTGCATCACTGGCTTGTTTAGATGCTTTATTACATTACCCTCCCTCTTCTGCTCTTTCTTACAATAATAATACCCATTTTGTGTTTGGTCCTTTCTAAAGAAAAGTTACGCTAGGGCTCTTCTCTCTCTTTGGAGGTTTATCCTGTTGACAGAAAGCAATAGGGTGGCAATTAAAATCGTGGAACTTGTCCAGCTCTGAGGGAAGGCCCTCCTTCTGATGTGAGATGGCCAGCAAGCACTGGGTGAGCAGCTGTGCCAATTTTAGGAAGTTTCCATTTCCATTTGCCACCTGCCCCTTTGGCAGAGGTTACTGCTCCTGTGGCTGGGTTGGTGGCATGAACATGGCCATGCAGGTCTGCATTGCATGCTGGAGAACGGAGGATTTGGGGTGTGTGCGTGTGTTAGCTCCCCTCCTGTGTGAGCGGGGAAGTGCTGTGCAGTATGATGGAATCAGGGGGAGCATGGGTTTAGCCTCCTGGGGATAGCCTGTGGTTATGCTGGATTAGCTGCAGTAGGCAGCTGCATCCTAAGACTTCATTTTGGCACGTGCACGGAGGCTTTGCACTTCTAATTGATTTCCCTCACTTTTTCCTGCTTCGGATAAGTGTGACCTAGAACGTGGAAGGCTGAGGCTGATGCAGTGCTCCTTGCGGTGCAAGCAGTTTTATGTATTATTACAGGGTATAGATTGAGTTCCCTTTTTTTTAATTAGGAGATTTTTTTTGTCTTGTGTTGAGTGATTTAGATTTTCTGCTGTTTATCAGTGGTTTAGTGGGTGTAGTCAGATCTTGGAAGAGTGCAGTTCATACGCATAAACAAGGAAGAAAGAGGAGGTGAATCCTGCTTCTCTTGTGTTGGTGGATCATTTTCAAATATTTTTGCAATACTATGTGGTTAGGAAGAAAGGCACCATGTATTTGTGTGATTTGCAAAGCTTGCTGTCTTTTTCTTTAGTACCCAAAACTGTGTGTAGCTCTTGCACCCTTCTCCCCCACTCCATTAGGGTAAGACAGAGATGACTGTTCCAACTCCAGACTTGCTTTTTTTTTTTTTTTTTTTTTTTGTGTGTGTGTATTATATAAATTTGCTGACTGTATCTTGATAACAAAATTGACTTTGGTATTTTGAACTACTAAACTGGAATAGAACAGCACCATCTTGTTTAAAGGAAGTGTGGTTCTGCAACCGTCTATACATTTGCTGCTGAAAAGGGGTATGTTTATAATGTCAACATAGTGTATTTAGAGAATGAAAACATGTTCCTTGGTAAAAGTGACCTGGAAAGAAACATTTTCATACAGTTTTATGTTGTCACTGTTTTCCATTCATTGCACACACATATCCCTGGCTGAGATGTTCTTTTGTCTTGTTTGTTGATTTCAGAAGCTTGCTGGCTTTCCTGTAAGAATTATTTAGTGTCCCAGATCTGCCAATTATGAGCTCGAGCTGTGGGCACAGGAGCAAAGCGTGAACCTTCAGGCAGAAACCTGGTGCAAATAGCACTGAAACAGCTGCAGACAAAAGGGCAGGCTGTGCATTTGATAACCTAAAAATTGTGCACTGGGATTGAAATGTAGGCATATGAAAGGTGACAAATTTAGCCCAGGGTAAACTTGCCTTTGGGAGAGAGCTCAGTCCCTAGTAAGTGTCAGGTGTTCACAGATTTTAAATCAGGACAGCTTGATTTGGCAGAGATTAACCCTTTTGTGAACCCATTGAATCCTTGATCTCTGCAACCCATATATGTAGATCTGGGTTTCTCTGGTCATGTTACCTGTTTCTGCTTAGGGGGGGAAAAAAAACCCAAACACAAAACTGGGTGAAATGTTGAAAGTATGGTGCAGTTTTCCCAGATTTCCAAGCATGTGGTGGTCCAGATGAAACCATGTCTCTGAAGAGGATCCTGGACATTTGGAGATCATGGCCACATCCACTTCAGGTACACATGAACTCAGTAGCTGGAGTGAAACATGGCTTGCATGAGTTGCATGTCAGGAAGTGTAGCGTGTCTCAAGCTTGTTGGCTTACCAAGCATGAGCAGAGTAGCTGTCATTTGTAGGCAGTAGAGCAGCCCCGGCTTTTCAGAAGCATTCGACTTGCTGTAAGTTCAGTCTTTCTATGTAGAATGTATCTTCCAGAGCCACGATTGAAGAGACTGGTCAGCCTCAGCCTGATTTTGCTTCTTCCAAGTTCTTCTTCAATATCTGTGTGTTGCCAACAAGTAGCAACTTCAGACAGTATAAATTAAAATCACTGTCCTTGCTGATGAAGGCTTGTGTGGGATGTTGTAGTCTTTGGACTGGTAATGCAGCCTTCCAGAAGCAAAAGCACGGCAAAGACTGGAAATTGAGTGGAGAGGAAAAATTCACATAGTAGTCCTCAAAACTAGATTACCTTGACATTTGACAATTTTGTAGTGTCTTTGCTTTGCATTAAAACCTCTTTCCAGTTTGATTGCAGGGAAATATCCATTTCATGTTCCCCTCTCCAGGAATGATAACCAGATTATGAGAGCTGAGGCTTGGCCCTGTCTGGTTGTGTCTTGCATCATGTTTCTATTTGGTAATGTCAATTTTTCAAGGTTGCTAAAGGCTGTTTGTTTGTGGTGGCCCCACCAGACTGTTGCATCACTGGCCCTGTGCAGGGCTTCTGGAAGCCTGTGGTCTACAGGCTTTGACCCCCTTAGAGGGAGCATTATTGAGTTACCTGTACTTCCAGACATCTGTGATTCATTTGGCATGTGTTTATACTGACACAATCATTACAACCAGGGTCAGATTATAAATTGTGAACCTTGAGGAGAAGGTGGTGTTTTCCTAGCTAATTTACTGAGATTCAAAAACTTCATAGAGCTAATTCATTTGCACCACGAGCGGGTCAGTGACGTACTTTGAAAGCTCTTACAGATTTTCATGTGCCTCCATGAAAAGTGAAACTTCCCCCCCTACCACTGTTGCATGTTTTAAAGCAAAATTCTTAAGACTTTTGTATTAGCAACCACTACAGACACTCAGCTTCTGAAACTGCTCTGAGGAGAGTCAGACTGAGGAGCTGAAGTTACAGGTCCCATGCTGATATTGTTGGATGAAGCGCTGTGGTCTTTGTCTTGTGAAGAGTGGGCATAAGGCTATATTCATATTAATTCAAAACACAGGTATTTGGCATCTTTTCTTGAGAGGGTTGTACCTACTTGCTTCTGTCATCTTCATTTTTAAATTAGAACCCTAATCACATGTTTGTGTATGGTGATAGCTTCTAGGGTGGGAGTAGCCCCATTAAAAATGTACGTTATGATCATGATGATGTGATCATTTGAGGTGAAAAGCCAGTGTTGATTTTTTCTTCTAAATGCATTGGGTGGTGAGTGCCCTCGCTTTTTTCAGATTGAGCAAAGTAATGTCTCCTGGAGCTTCTTTACTCAGACTGGAGCAGATTTCATTAGAGCATTCTGTTGTTTCAGTCTCCCTTGACCACTACTTTAGCAGAAATCTATACCTGAGGACAGAATATCTCTCAATTTCTCATCTAATTTATGACCAAGGAGAAAGTAGTGGCCCTTTCAGAATTGGCGAGAGCTCTGCAATGGAACCAAATTTGAAAAGTCAAAATTTCACCACACATTGATGTGGATGCTTTCTATTCCTGGTCTTCATTTCTTGGTGTGTGAGAAATGCTGGGATTTAGGAAAGTGAAAGAGAAGACATCTGTATCCAGTCCTCAATAAAATAAAAAATGGTAGCATAGACAAATTGAGTGATCACAGGACCTTGACATAGAATAAATGGAAGATAAAACAAGGCTAGAAGGCTTGTTTCAGTGTTGCAGTTGTGGTGGGAGTTTTTGATGGCTGTGCTTTAATGACATCATTAATGCTCTTATCTGAATAATAAAGTTAATAGTCCAATAATACAAGTGTTTGTGTGTGGCCAGAGTTCAAATCTTCATAGAAAGTCCATGATTATTTATTTATGGTGTGTTTGGGAGCTTATCAGTTTAATTCAAAAACTTGCAGTGATTCTTTTTTTTTTTTTTTTTAAAGTTCTAATTTTACTTGTACAAAACTTCTGTGTTGATCTAAGTATCAAAAAAGAAAACATACTTAGAACTTTAGGCAACCAAAGATCTTGAGAACAGATGATAAGAAGTGGGTTTGAATAGTGTTTGTATCCATTGATCAGCCATTTAGGCAGCACAATTTAATATTTTTTGACTTGTGTGAGAATGGTTGAACTAGATGATCTTCAAGGTCTTTTCCAGCCTAGATGATTCTGTGAGAAGACCAGCAAAATTGACTGAATCCAGGTGAGTTTGCGTAGTTGATGGACGATGTGTACCTTCAACAATAGTTAAGCAATGTTATTTTGAACTTAATTAGGCTAAGGATGATAGTCAGATTAGAAACAAATTTCGCTAAACTGTGTGTGTATGTTAATACCATACTTAATTACTGGCATAATCTTAAAATTGCACTTGCAAGCCTTGCTCTTACAAATTAAACTTAGATGAGCTGTCCTTTAACCACACTAAAACTTGTGAGATCTTGCAATTCTGAAACCAAGTATTAAAATCCCACCTGAAGTTAGTAAGTGGCAAGGAAAGACAACAGTAGCAACTGGGTGGAGTCCACCCCAGAAATTGAATATCTGTAGTAGTTTTTTGAAGGATGAGCACTTGTACATTATTGTGAAATACAGTTGCCAACGTTTGGTTTTGGTTTTGTAGTAAAAAAACCCCAACATTCACCAACATTAAGACTCAAAGAAACCACAGCTTAAAAAAAAAGGAGATAACAGCAGTACTTCTTTGAGATGGTTCAAGACAATTTTATCATGTTTTGTCTCACTTACATTGGCTTTGAAGCTGTGATGGTAACACGTTGGGGTTAAAGTTGTGTTTAAGGGTCTCTCTGTAGCAGGCTGAAGGCCTTTGGGGTTTTGTTTTTTTTAGGAACTGCCTACCTTAAGAACATAATAAAGGCAGAAACTGTGTGTGTAAACACCCTGTGTCAGAGTTGAAAAGATAAAGCACTGAAAAGATACAGCATGAAAAATTTTGTCTATGATGGGTTGAATTTCAGCTGAAGGCTTCCCAGCTTTATTAAAAGCAGAACATCTCCAGTGGTAGGAGAGTGAGTGGATTTTCAGTCATGGTATTGAATAGGTAGAGATAATAGGCATGGGGATCCTGTGCTTAAAGGCTTCCCAGCTTCTTAAGGTTTTGTCTGTATTATTTTTTCTCTCTTTTTTTCATCACTAGTGGAGCTGTGTTGATGGCAAGAGCATGATGGTGTTTGGGAAAATAGAAGCCTACGAAGGGACAGCATCTGTGCTGCAGTCAGGATACCTGCTGACTTATTTTATTCAAGGAAGCCTTAAATTTCCTTAAAACTAGGATAGCTTACAGTATTGTGAAGCTCAGTTTAGTCTGAAAGACCTGCTCATGGGATGGGGAAGTTGTTAGGCAGTTAGTTCATCTAGAGCACCATGTTCCAGTGCCTCATTTGCTGTTGGTAGCTGGGCCGTATTGGCGCTAAGCTGACCTAGGTTTGTTGTGATCACGTTTTCCTGCGGAATTGGCTGCCTTTGACTGTGCTGGGCCCATCTGGTGGTTCAGTGCGGGTGGTACATGGGGTTTAGGCCACGGGGAGAGCTAGTCTCACCACAGGGCAAACTCTGCTGCTGAGCCAGGAGAGGTGCTCGCCTTCCTTTCTTATTTGTGGCCCTAAACCAGCTTTTCCTCTGTTAGTAACTCCTTCAAAAACAAAACATTGATGTCTCAATTACAGTTTTTGAGTCTGTGTTCTGTCTAGCCAGGGTGATTTTTAGGTTGCGTGCAAGAGTGATTTCTTGAGATTGCAGCCTGGCTTGCAGGAAGCGGGTCTGTCACCTCCTGAGGTTGGGGGATTGTGCCACAAGCTCCCAGGGGCTGCTCCATCTGCTCAGCTCACCCAGTGCTGCTGCTCCTCATGCTGCTCCATGAGCCCCAGCGCCTTGTGTACCCCAGCAAAAAATCTGGAGAGCAGGTTGGCTCGGTCAGCAGAAGAACTTAAGCGGTTCCAGATCAGTCTGGAGAAAGGCTCAGCTAAGAGGAACCAAAGGCTTGGTTGCCTGGAGGATGAGGCAGTGTTGCCTGCAAACCTGCCATCTAAATAGAGCAAAGGCTATTCTCAAGTTTACTTTTCTTTTTGACAGATTGTACCTCTATAGCAAAACTTAAGATCTGCAAATTGAAGAGCTTGTAAATCATGATCCTAGATAAAATTATAAAGCCCAGAAGGCTCTAGTTAGCTTTATACTTTTGTAGCTTGCACTGACAGGCTGAATTAGTTAATTTCACAGTAGTGAAGTAAACTTTTAAAAGCTCTCCTCTTCTCTGAGACTTGTGTTCTGAAATGAACAGTGATTAAGCAGAATCAAGCATGTGGCTCAGTGCTTACAAAACACCCACCAAATTGTTCTGAGAAACAGTCTAACTTAGAAGATCTTTGCATCAGGATCTCATGAAACCTCTTTGGGGAAGCAAGCTGTACTTCTTCCAGTTTTTCAGAGGCAAAGGTAGTTTACAAACCACTGGAGTCTTCTGTATAGCTAGGAGCTGACTCTTTACTGAGTGTTGAGTAACAAGTGTAACAGTTGTTATATTTAGCTCCTAAGTTTGAAGAGCAGAATTATTTGTTGGTTTTGCATTCAGTGGATTGTAATTTCCGGTTTTTAGCATAGTTTCTGTCATTTTTTTGAAGTTTAATTTCCATTTGGCTGTTAGAAATGGATATTCTTCTCAGATAAATAGGAATATTTTGTTACTACAGGTCAATATACTCTATAAGAAGCTGTACAAGTAAAACATGGGCAATATTAGTGTGATACATTTAAATAAGAATCCATACAAAACCAGAATTAAAATAGCTCTTAGATTGGACAGGAGCATATTCATTTTTAATAGTGAACACCATTAGATAAATGACATCATGTGACTTTTAAAAATCAGAACAAAACAATAATCCTCCATCAGTGGTTACTTAGTGTTTTTTGCCCAGAGCATGCAGCTTGCACTTCTTAGGCAGACAAGACAGTGTACATGTTGGGAGTGGGGTGAAACTGTATTTTTTTGCAGTATGTCAAGAGGCAAAATTGCTTTCCTGGAATGTGGCAATTCCTGAATTTTCATCTAAGGGGAAGCCAGATGCAATCAGCTGTGTCACTGCCTGGGTCGGCCTCCACTCCAGGTTTCCAGCCTACAGCATTCCCTGCACTAGATACAGAGTAGGAGTGAGGAGAGGGACGATGTGATGGGATTTATCATCTGGTGCAGAATTCCGTAAGAAAGAAATCCATCCAGCGTCATGCACCTACATGATGAGGGAGGGGGGAGGGACATTGTTTGCATCTCAGTTATTTGACTTCCCTGACTGTAAGAGGAAAGTCCCTGGCAGAGAAGTTTTTGTGTGTTTTCCTCAGGAGATGCTAACTGGCTAACCTGGTGGGTAGGTGGTCAGCACTGGTTAAGCCTACAGAGGATGCCTCAGCCATCTTCAGATCCCACCACTTAAATAATAAAACATGGGAGCTATGGGAAAGCTCCATACTCGAAGGGACCTCTCTTTCACTGCCCATTGCATGCGGGGATGGCAGTGGGCAGTGAAAAGAAGGTCCCTTCCAGCCCTGCCTTCTTGTGCAGGGACAGGGCAGTAGTTTGTTCTCTTCCCATTTCTGGAATGTGTTTTAAAGCTCGGAGAGAAAAGGTTTCTTTAACAGAGGGGAAATGTGAAACACTAGAAATGAAATAGCTGTAGAAGAGATCATCTTATAAAACGTAAAACAGTAGAACAAAAAATCTGAGCTTGGAGACTGGAAGTACACTGGTGGCTTTGAAGGATTTTAAATGACCAAGTAGTTGGTTCCAGCACTTAAGCACCATTCCTCTCTTGAAAGATTGTTGGTCTTAAGATATCAAAATATAAAAAGATGAAGATTTGCAGCATGCTTCAGGTGGTTAAGGATGGAGTGGCGTGTTGTTGTGTTAATTCCAGTGGATACTTTGTATTTTACAGATGATAGAGATGGAAAAAGGGTTCTGTGAGAAAGAAAAAGGAGGAAAAGAGAATCAGAGTGCACCTCTGCTGTGAGGCTCCTGAAGTGATGTTGAGGAGCAGATCTTGAGTAATCCCCTCTGGACCTAATGGGGAAGAGGGTTTTGTCTTGCACATATAACAGTGGTTTGTTTGGGAAAGACCTGCCTTGGCTTGGATGTTTTCATAACTCTTCACCCATTGATTTGGTTTTGTGTTTCAATTTTGTATATGCCATGGAGAGGACAAAAAAAGACTTAATTCTACAGATTTATTAAGCTGACATCTTTGGCCCGTAGCTCTCAGGGCTGTCCAAGGTCAATGTTATTGAGACTGTGGTTTATGGCAGTGTGTATTGAGGAAAATTGTTTTACCATGCTTGCTTATTTTATTTTAATATTAAGTGGAGCTAAGTGCATTGCACTTTACTGATTCAATCTTTGTTTAATTGTTGATAACTAAAAGCAAATATGAATCGTTGTAGAAAAATAAAACGCTTGCCTTATGGCTCAAATTGTGTTTCCTCTGTCCCTGAAGTTTTTGTTTTGTTTCCTTGTCTTTAAAATTCTGCATTATGGTTGTGTGTGGCATACTTACAAAGAGAGCAACACTGTCACCAAGGAACACTGTGAAATTTTAAATCTGGCATTTCTAAGTGATGAAATTAAAGAAGATAAGAATAAAAGCACTGCAATAGCAAAATCTATTTCCAGCGGCTTCTGCATAGAAACAGTGTCATATGCAGCACACCAAAATTCTTCTAGTCTTATCTGCTGTCCATAAACCCAGAAAGAGGCTCTGTGTAGGAAGAGGGAAGATGTATGGATGTTTCCTACTATTAACACCAGGGATAGGTAGCGACAGGATTTTTCTAAAGGCTGCCTGTATGCTCTTTTTACGATGGAGAGAAGTAATGTGAAAGCATGAAAAATTGTTACGCAGAAAATGCTGGAGCTCGTCCTTTTGAATTACAAGTCAACGGAATGTTTTCAACCTATTATTTAACTGCGTACTGGGGGCTTGGACATCGTAAAAGGCTGGTATGCGGGGAAGGTGTCCAGCTGTGGCACTTTGTAACTTGAATCAAGGCAGGGGATCTGGCTGCACACAGAGGAGAGCAAAAGTGGGAAAAATCTGAAATAAAGGTTTATTAGCATTAATGTGTTAGTGACCTATTTATGTGTAATGTAGATACAGAGACAGAAAAATCCTTTTGGGATTATGTGCCCAGGCTGGGTCCAGTGCCACACAGGGGACTTTGGTGAAATGCTGCTGCTCTACTGTTTTTATGGGTCAGAGGAGGCTTAAATAACACAGTAGCTAGGTCTTTTGGTATTTAGTGCTTTACAGCACTGGGGTTTTGGTTGTTGGGAATTTTGCAGTGATGAGAGGAATGGCAAGGAAGTTTTGCAGTCTGCAGGACGCTGCCTTGGCTTAAGCGCTCTGTGTTGGACGTCTCTCACAACACCATGAAAATCTGTTCCATGACTGACTGGTTGGAAGAACAAGGGAGGCCTGTGTGCATATGCAGTAGATGGCTGTACCTCCACAAGCAGCTCTGCAGTTAATGGAAATGATAGGTTACACAACAAAATTGTTGAGTGAGTACTGTCTCTGAATCAGGGGAGTCCCAGTCTGCATCACTGGTCACCACATCACAAGCTGCTTCAGGTCACAGGGACTGGCAGTTGGGTTGGCCCATGGTCCTGTTGCTGCCATTGGTGGTGTCTGGCCAAAGGTGAGCCTGCCTCTGCATTTACTGAAATTCTGTTTGCACATTGCAGATAGGGTTATAGCAGGTGTATTTATTTGTGCTCCAGGTGTTAAGGAAGCACAATTTGATTCCTGAGTCCTTCACGAACAGTTTTCAGGGCTAGGACACTGCCTGAGGTGATACTGTAGTGTTGTTACAGCTGTTGGAAGAGCCAGTGAAAAAATTTGGTTTAGACAGCAGATTTTGTTTTAATTTGCTGATAAACCTTCAAGCTATGTTGTTTCCTCTTACACTCCAGAATTAGGAGCCGTTTACTCCAAGCTTCTCTTTCAAGCTTTGCCACTTCATTTTGTCCTTTTGTTTTAAGCAAATCTCTTGGCATGTCCATGCCTCGGTTTTTGTCAGTTTTAAAATGAGGATACTTTTTTTCTTAACTGTCTTCCAGGGAGGACTTGCTCATTGTTGCCTCTGAAGCAGAAACTGCTCTGCATATTGGAATAGCTCTCCAATAGCGAAATAAGCATTTCTGTTAAAAGGGTCCACTCTAACTTGGACTGAAAGGGAAATTTGAATGAAGCGCTCTGTTGTGCCATCTTGTGGTGTCCCCTGTCTTGTTCAGCAAATTAATTTGAAAGGTTCTTCTCTTTTCTTTAAACACAGCAGATGTACTGCCAGCAGTTCTGATATCTGACCCCACTTTTTTGATAAAACCCATTTCAGTTAAAAACTGTTCCCCATACCATGGTTTGCCCTCCAGAAAATGTGCAAATCGGTGGCCCATAACAGATCAGGCTTGAGTTTTTAACACAGTACAATGGGTAAGGACCAGTTGAAAATCTGCACTGGGCAGAGCGTGCCAGTGGCAGGGCAGAGGACAGGCAGGCAGACTGTCTGTCTGTGCCTCCAGCAAGGGGACCTCATTGAGGAAGCTGTGGTTGACTTCAGGAATGTTCATAGAGAAACATGCAGAAGAGCAGTCCTTCATGGGGAAGACTGAGGTCGTTACTTGCACTGCAGAGCTTGCCCCTGTTTTGGGCAGGAGAGCGTCATACTGATGCAAATAACAGCTTCACTTACTGCTGTGGGTCCGCTCTTGGGCATGTTTTGTGTAGGTCTTTGGCTGGCTGCACGGGTGCTGAAGACTTAGGCAAGCCTGGGAATGTGTTCAACTTGGCTATGGTCAGCTCAGGGAGGGAGAAATTCTGACTTTTGTGTGTGAATGCCAAGAACTGAATGGCAACAACTCTTTCGCAAAGGATCTTCCCCAGCTACAAAAGACTGCTTTAGTGTTGGTGGATAAATAAGTAGGCATTTGGAACAGAAGTGAATAAGAATTTGTCAGTGGTGTTATCACAGATGACACTTTAAAAGAAGCCAAGACCAAATGATCAGAGTCAAATTCAACCTCCAACAACTGAGAGGGCTGTGGGTGAAGATGGTGGTGAGCCCCTTCTTTGCTGACATCAACACTCTGCAGAGAAACCCATAGTATGCCAAGTGATACCACCATTTCAGAGGCAGCATACATGTTTGTGTTGTGCCTGAGCTAATTAGTCCTCCAAAAAGACCTCCAGGATGTCAGCTAGCCTCTTTGTGCAGGGAGGCTCAGTGCTTTTAACAGTTACTGCCTCACTCGAAACCAGCTTTAATATCTCTAACGTGGTACTAAAAGAGGCCTTTTATCTAATCGAACTCGAGTTGCTTCAGGATGGAGCATTTACAACATCAGGAATGCAACCCAGGAAATGAATGGTCGATCCTATAGGGACTGAGAGACTGGATGCTCTTACATGTATTGATTCATCTGTATTTTAACAAAACAAAAACTATGTTAGTGCTGTTGCTTTACCTCACATTATTATGTGTACATTAGATACTGAATCAGTAGTAGTAATGGAAACCTTATGATAGAAATAATAAAGCAACTAATAAGTATGGAATCTTAAAAAATAATTATGGTATTCGGGATAATAATGGTAAAAAGTGATGATAAAAGTAGGGATGATATAACTAAGAGGTATATAAAGAAAAGCAACTGTCTTCTGGACATCAAGGAATTCTCAAAGTGATGGATATCTAAATAAGAAAACCTGTCACATGCTTCTTTCCTTAAGTAAATTATAATGGAAGAGACTGAAGCAGTTTTGAGGCTGACAAAAGGGCAAATGCTGGGGGAAAAAGAGACTAATAGAGGAAGGAAAGGATCAGACAGTGTATTTTAAGAAGTAAAACTGCAACAGTTGATCAAAAAAGTACTAAGCTTTTTTTTTTTTAATATCTGTGTCAATAATTTTTCAGGAGAAAAACATTTGGCTAATCCAACATTGTTTTGAGGGGAGTTTCAAAACATCTGTGCTAGTGAGTGAAACAAGCATGATGCAACATTCCAGGGCCCATGAAGTACTGAGGTGGTTTCATTTTGGTTTATATTTAATCATGAAGATGTGTATGATCACTGTGTTTTCCAGAACTCTTTATTCCTGCTGTGTTGGGTTTGTGTGGCAGGGTTTTAGGTAGCAGGGGAAGGAGACTACAGTGTTGGCTCCTGTGAGAAGCTTCTCAGAGCTCTCCCAGCTCCAAGTCGGACCCACCTCTAGTCAAGGCCAAGCCTATTAGTGATGGCGGCTGCGCCTCTGCTAATGGAAACCTGGGAGAAGGAGTGGGAGTTGCGAGGAGGACACCCATGCGAACACCATGTAGGAAGAAGAAGGAGGAGGAGGAGGTGGTGTGTCAGAGTAGAAACGACCTCCACCTGTATCCCATGGTGAGACAGCAGGGTCGCCCTCCTTGCAGCCCGTAAAGGTCTGTGGTGGAGCAGATGCCCACCTGCAGCCTGTGGGAGGACCCCATGCCAGAGGTAACTGTGCCCGAAGGAGGCCGGGGCTCTGTAGGAAGAAGCAGCCCCCACTGTTGTAGTTTGACACTGGGAGGATTGTAGCACGTGGAGGGAACCCACACTGGAGCAGCCTGAGGAGAGCTGCAGACTGTGGGAAGGACTCATGTTGGCAAAAGTTCATGGAGAACTGTCTTCTGTGAGAGGGGAACCACACTGGAGCAGGAGAAGAATGCAAGGAATGTCTTGTCTATCCCTGTCCCCACTGTCCCATCCAGAGTTTCTACTCCCGCTGTCCTGCCCACCCCCCCAAATTAAATTTATGTTCTTTTTTTTTCTTAAAAAAAAAAAAAAAAATTAAGGGCTGTGTTGTGCTCAGTTGCCCTCTGAGTTCAAACTACATCACCTGGGCAATTCAAAAACGGTAGCAGTGACTTTTAAAAGATGTCTTTCTTTTGCTTGTGAATGTGAAAGCACTTTAAATATAGATAGTGTGGCTTGGGTTGCTGTGGTCTGTAGGGCAAAATAGGTGCAATTGACATGGAGCTGTGTTGCTTTAATGATCTTCTCGAGACTGACTGCCAGGCAGGGTGACAGGGTTGACCCAGTGCAGCTCTGTTAATTTAACTTACAGTACTAAAATGGGTAATAAGGCTAGGATTTGACAATGAATCATGAAATGCATCTGTATGTTTATGTTTTGCTAGTATACTTGCTGACGAACTGTGTTCAAATTAATTTTATTTACTGAAACAAGTTATTTATTCTGGTAAACAAGATGACCTTGTAGGCCATGAGTCTCTGGAGAAATATTTTGCAGGGTATGTTTTTGGTGAATGTATCCAAATTGATTTCCAAATTTTAACTTGTTTCATGTACATTGTGAGCAGTGTCTGGAGTGTTACAGAACTTGGAGTGATAAAAATGTTAAGAAATTGTCAACTTGGGTATGTGTGTGAGTAGGAGTCATTTGACACTCAAATGATAATCCTATTTTGTGCTTCATGAAAGGCGGAGTAGGGAGACAGAATGAAGCTACTGTAAACTAAATATAATTCTGTTTTATTGTCCCTTCCATGGAGCAGTGGCCAGGTTATTGTACCCTGTATAAAATTCACCTGGATGTGCTTGCTGCCCTTACATCAGTCACTTGCAAACCTTTCTGCTTATGGGGGTGTGGAAGTGTGAATCCGCTCCCGAGTCTCTCTCTTTACCCTGCATGTGTTTATCTTTTGATGGGATCTTTTAATGTTATTAACTATTGAATACTACTTGTGACCAAACAAAATTGTTATGGAAGAATGGCGCTGTGACGTGTTGAGCTGAACAAGGGATCATTTGCTTATCAGAAGATAAGGTAGGTTATACACTGTGCCCAGCTGACATTCCTGATGGGTTATGAGCAAGGGAGCTCTTTGTTCCGAGTTGTGCCTGGAATAGGGGTCTGCTCCTCTGAGTTTCTGGTTTTCAGTGACTTTGACCATGACACTCCTCCTGTACTTAGGGTTCCCTGGGTGCAAAATGTGTATAATGGTGTCAGAATCTTCTGCATAGGATGCTTGAGAACTGCTAGAGAGTAACTGGTGGCTACTTTTGCTATTTAGTTTATTTTTTAGAAGAAATTTAAAACTCCAGGAAATCTAGAATCTGCCTGTTCATAAAACCTAGCGCTCCTGGATACTTCTGAAAGCCCTAGACAATTGTGCAATTAAGCACATACTCCTTATTCATGTCAGAGGAATGCACGGGGACCTGGGACTTGCCTTCCCGAGAACAGCTCCGTGCTTAAAAGGGGACTTGAACTGTCAGCGTGAAAACACCTCCGGTGCCTCTGCCTTTGGCGCCAGCATTGTATTTCACAAGGGGAGGAATAAAGTGATATGTTGTTTTAAGTAGTCACAATGTATGTTCTGTTGCCCTTGCAAGTACTGACAACCATGCAGAATCCTGTTGGCAGAGATGTGTGTGAGCTGGTCTCTTAATAGCCATTATTTGTTTCTGCACTGCAGCCTTATCAAGGAGAAGGACGTCACTGAAAACTGTTCATGTTTCACAGCTTATCCAACAAGTCTTAAGTTGATTTAGGGTAGAGGCTACTGTGTGGCTGAACATGAACAAAAATGGCGATGTTAAAATGCAGATGTTGCATAAAATTGGAAAAGATTGAAAAAAAAAAATAAATCAGAAAGCAGTAAACTAAAGCTGATCCTGCCAAAGGTCATGATACATACTCATAGATTTTAGCAGCTAAAAATTATGATAAATGCCAACCCTCCTCTTGGCCAGTTCTGCCTTTGTCAAACACCCCCCACCCCCCCATCTAGTCCTGCTGTTGTCAAGATGGGACATTAATTTTGCAGTATTAGTTGACCTTGTCTTCAATTGACTTTATGTAAAAATTAAACTCTTACTTATGGTCTCAACTGTGAAAACTGTAAAAACCTCAGTGTTATTGGATTAAAGGGCTCAGGCGCTTTTTGTACCATTTTACTGCTCAAGAGCAGTTTCTTTACCGACTGAGTGGGGAGTATCATTTTACAGCAGTCCTCTCCTTTGTATGTAAATACCTCTTCTTAAGGTAAGTGGGTACTTGAGCTTAGCTGCTTTTAACAAGATCACTTTGGGAGGAGCATTGTTATATCTACGACGAGAATATACACTGACATGTCCTCTGCTGGAACATCCTTTTCCAAGATAATTGTGTTACAGCCTTCTGGTTACCTGGTTTGTATTTAACTTCGTTACTTGGCCGGCTCATGTATACTGTAATCATGTTAAAGGGACCCTGTCAGTGCTCATGAAGTAGCTTGAACCCATGTATGCAGGCAAATGTTTTATAACAGGACTGTGACATGACTGACCTGTAACCAGGTGTCCCACTGTGGTGGCGTATACACGAAAACTGATCTTTAATGTTTTAGGTCGCTACCTAGAAGGTAAATACTGAAAGCAGCTCTTCAAAAGCCGTCCTTTCCCCTGGCTGTCTCATTTCTGCACCTGAGATGTGGTGACCAGAAGCAGATCAGCAGCTGTTTGCAGCTGCTCCACCTACTGCTCTGGAAGCATTTTGCTGGTGGTTCTGGTGCGGAGGGTGCCTGATCGCCTACCCCTCTTCAGAGCTGGGCAGTTTGTATGTGGGTGTGATGATAGGTAAGAGGGCCACTCTTCTTACTGATAGCAAAGCTTTTCTTCTGAGCACACAGGTGTGTGAGTGTGCAATCCTCCCCAGAAGACTCCCAGGAGAGTGATGCACGCCTCTGGTGGGCAGCTGCCCTGAGGGGGGTGAGGGAGGAAAAGAATCAAGTTTTTATTACAGAGAGAGAGCTGCTGTCAGGCTGGGTAAACTGTGGTTGTGCTGTAGTAAAACCCCTTGGGTTGACCTTGCCCTTTCTTTGTGTGCTGTATTGCGGAGGGTGTACTTGTGATAGACACCCCTGGAAGGAGAGCAGGAGAGACTATTTCTCCCCCATGGGTGAGTGCAAGGGGATGAGGTGAGTCTGACAGAGCCTGGACAAGCATCAGCAGTGGTGTGCCAGCCAGCGTAATGGGCCTTCAGTGAAATAGTGATACTTACAGGAGGCAATGGTTACTGTTCCACAGCGGTTTGGCTCTACATCCGTGATAACCAGAGCAATAGGTCTGATCACATCAACCCTGAAACAGTCTGCTGATATTCGACACTAGTACAGCATTTATGCTCTTAGGTTTCAGCAAGATGGTTCAGCTGAGGTACTGAAGCTGAAATCTGATCTCCAAAGCATTTGAATGGTGTTTGGAGCTGGGTGCTGGGTCACCTTCCCAAGCTGGTTCTCCCCGTCCGAGCAAAGAACAGGTCTTGTATCAACCTGCTTACCTGGGGATGGATACATACCAAGCAGGGCTGGGTTCAGGAGGTTTCAGCTGAGTGAAAAGCTTGGCACATACTGTGGGATTTCGATCCAGATGTTCAAATTAAGTTTATTTCAGTTTTTTGTCTGAAAAAAAGATGGAGCCAGCAGTAGCTAATTCCACAGGCAGATAAATCAAAAAGCAATACTCTAGTTTTGAAAAATGAGTCATCCCTTTTGCAAAACGTAATATCTGAGTGGGATGTGCTAATTGGAGTTTGGAGTGGTACTTTTATGTATCATATTTTGATAATACCTTCTGAAATATTTGTTCTGTTGTGTTTTGTCTCTAGAGTCGCTGGTCTCGCTAATCTAATTGTGTTTTTCCATTGCCCTTGCTGGAGAAGAAATGCAGGTGGTGTCAATGAGAAATCTTTGCATGTTACTTTAGAAATGCACCGAGTGTGTCCAAAAGAAAGTGTTTGCTTATGGTCTATTATATTACTCATAACACCATGTTTATTTTGCATATTTTTGTTATATTTAAGTACATTGTATATTCCTGGTAGGACTTCTTATCCTTGCTTCTTTTTAAAATGTCACTAAGATTGCTATTAGATGTTCTTAAGAGATTGATTGAATACGTTTCTTGAGTTTGATGCTGTACTAACTAGCTTATAGCTGATCAGATTGCAGCAGTCTCTTTACTGTGCGCTACTGGATCTGAGCTCAGTTTTGCTTCCTTCAGCATATGACAGCAAACGGAATCGTCGGTCACTCTACTAGGGGCTTTTTCCCTCTGGTTTCAGGATTTTCCTGGGAAAGAATCTTTAATAATGTTACAGATAAATTAAATATTTCTTACAAACTCTGGTCTTTTTTTTCAATAGGTGTTGGCATCATGTCGGGCATTTCTTTTAACATCTCGGATTCCCACCAAGGTAAAAGCCACTGTGGTTTTTTTAGATACAAATGTAAGTTGCATAAACTTATCATACTGAGGATGGTTATGTTGCATGGTGTTGAGTTAGAGTGATGCTTCTGCTTAGTGTCTGTCTTAAATGGATTTGTCAATTTATATATACTGTTTCAGAGGAATTTTAACTTCTAGAAATGCAAGTGAGTAAAGAATTATGTTGGAAAACACCAGCTTGAGGAACTGTGAGATGAGCTTGATGACCTTTGTAGTGGGACAGATTATGCCGAAACAAGCTGATGGTGTTATTCCCTCTAGTGTTTCTAGTGCCAGATAGGAATACATTTGATTTAGAGACAGAAATTATGTTGAGGTTTTTATATTCTGCTGTTTTCTGATTGTTTCTGTACTTCATTTTGAAAAGTATCTTGCCAACCTGCCTTGCCAATGCCGGTGAATTATTTTTTCTATTCCTGTGACAATTTATAATGGTTGTTGTAGCAGAGAAAGATAATTTCCACATGAATGAAAATGATTGATGTGGAAGAACATCTCTTGTTCAGCTTGGAATCAGTGAATGGGAGTTTAGCATGTGTTCTGTTTTGTTGTGTTTTACACATACATATGTGTGTGGGTGTGTAAGTATGTGTGTGTGTATGTATATACTTTATAGAAAAAACAGAATGAATAAATGGAACAATTGATATCAGATTTGCAGTTATAGTCACTGGTAAATATGACTGTCCCTTACCTACAATTTGAAGTTGGTGACTGACAGGTAGGATGAGTAGTTTGAATTTCTGCTGAAATTTATTTCCTTCAGTTGATCACCCTGTTCCTGCAGCACAGATATCTTTGGTTTTTGTTGCATTTTGGATCACTGCAGTTTGCAGCCTTTTTAAGACAAGGTTGGGTGTCTGATTGGATGGAAGCATAGAGCCAGTTGATGAACAGCTCAGACATCAGTGCAGTGGCAGTAAGATGGACAGGTGGTGATGGTGATCTTGTTAAATAATAGCAAAGCCATTGTAATTCATCAGAAAGCTCTTGAAGGTTAGGGCTTGGTGTACTAAGGAATAGCTGTATGTCTAGCATTACAAACACTTCTCAAAACTCCTTTTATTTAATAGATTTACTTAATTGAAAAACTTGTTTCTGTTTTCATGGGAATCTGTAATACATAGGCTGTACTAGCACAATTGTTACTTTAGTGATAACAAATGGAAGAAAGGTGATCAGATGAAACTCTATCTGTTCATGGTTATTTATGTCA
Source organism: Athene noctua (assembly GCF_965140245.1). Classification (NCBI taxonomy): domain Eukaryota; kingdom Metazoa; phylum Chordata; class Aves; order Strigiformes; family Strigidae; genus Athene; species Athene noctua. The sequence continues at coordinate 66,263,775 of NC_134038.1, forward strand.
GAATTAAACTTTGTATATCTGAACAATTATTAGGATGGTTGAAAATCCATTTATTTTCTCTCAGGATTAGTGAAATTTACTGAATTTTCTAAAGTCCTGTACTGTTTTCAAAAGCTGCTCAGAAGCTTTCATGCTTTTCTGCCCAAGATCTTCCATATAACTGGCATGCAGGAACTGCTAGCAAGACAGCTGAGAACATGCAGCAAAGACACTTCATTCCTCCAGGGACTTCTCACAAAATTGAGTATGATAAGATAAAGCCAGTTCTGAGTCACTGTTACTACTGCATCTGTTTTCAAGCTTCGCTTTTCTTAATGTAGACATTTATCTACTAAACAAGGATCAAAGTTAAAAGGGATAAAGGTTGATTAGCTATAATATCAACTCACACGATTACCCTTAGAGCAAGGATATTACAATGGCCACCTCCTAACTTTACACTCGGGTCCAATCATTTCATTTCCACTAATCTAGATGGATTGATAGGAAAGGAAATGAAGTACTTAAAACCTACTAAATCTGAGTACAGTCTATATAAAATGTAGCTACATCATTAGTAAATATCGGATGTGTGTGTGTATACACAGATAAGTGTATGAAATATTTGTGGGAGTGTACTTCAGGTTTGTGAATGTATTTCTAGTGCCAGCTTTCATTAAGTTTTGATTGAAATATTGAAAACTCTGAAATTAGCTGTCTTGATAACTGAAGGGTCCCTAAATGAGAGGCATATATAGCCTTTTAAGAAGACTTTTTAAAAAATAATTTTAGGTAATAAAGGAGATTATTTTTTAAAATGTTGTAAAAATTATTTCATAGTTTGAGGTATGTGATGTTTAGAATGTGTTCTATATTTTTGCTGCAATGCAAAGACTGCAAATCCATGTTTTTAAGTAGAAAAATGAACCAAAGACGAACTACAGAGATGTTGTGACATTTCCTGGTATTTGTTAATTCTAGTCAAGAGGATTTTTGAATATTGAATTATTGTAAACTATGTAAACTTCTCAGGAGTAGAAAAGTATATTTAATCATGCGTGCATATATATGCGTGTGTGTATGTGTATATGTTTGCACATACACAGTACATTAGCAAAAGCAGAACCTTTGATCTGGTAGGTAAATAATTTGCAAAATAGGAAGGATTTCAGTCATAGAAAAAATTCCCTAAAATTTCATTGTTATTTGGGTAAGCAAATCTTAGATAGTCTCATATGTTTGTTTAATTGACTAGCACTGGAGAAAAAGAGCTTTTCACTTCTTTATTTGTAGTCTAGCTTACTCCCGTAGCCAACAACAAGAGCTGCTATTGGATTTTTTTTTTTTTTCTTTCTGGCCTGAAATTAACTGCATGGGGCCATATCCTGCCATCACAAAAGATTGCCAGTCTTAGCTTAGAAATAAGGCACTGAAGAGGCCTGAAGAGAAGTGAATGTTTTATCCTTGGAAAAATGCAAGGTGTCGGCGTGAGCGCTGAGAAGATGCTTGCGCGGGTTCTGCCCCTCCTGCCATGGTTCCCTGTGCACACTCGCTTCGTAAGCAGCCGCGATGGCACCTCTGTGCTCTGAAACTGCCCGTTTGCTGTGGGTGCTGCCCCTACTGCAGAGTAAGTGAAATGAAGCACGTGAAGACTCAAAAATGCAAGTACGGTTTGGTCCCTAAGTTAGGACTTGGGTGGAAAGTAAACTTTGCACAGAAATGGCTGAGGGCTGCTTATGTCTTCTGATGCTGTCAAATCATGAGGGCAACTGAAGGGAAGAGGATTCAGAAAACCGACTACAAAGAACAAATAGTAATAACATTTTCAATCTCTGCAGTTGTGAGTGGATAATGTAAAGAAGTGCTTAAAAAAGGTCTTCTATTTCATGAAACCACCCTAAATTTTAGTGCATTCTAAATCATAGCTATTTTAATTGGAATTTTTCAGGCAGTTTCATCCTGCTGTAGCACTGTTCATGACTGCTTATAGATTGGCCAGTGAGGCTTTGGCATTTAGGAGCTCTCCCTGCTATCTTGCTGCTTTTGGGGAAACTTCTAGCTAGGTCTTATAGTTGAAAACTGGTACCTCTGTTCCTCACTTCCCTCACTGTTGCAGCCTTTGCAGAGAGGGAATCACGAGAGCTGCATCTGTGTTCAGAGCACCCCAGGAGTCATTCAGGGTCATCTTTTAAAAAGATTTCCACAAATAAAAAAATAGAATAATATGGTGTTTGCCAGTTAGCCTGGGAGCACTCAGACTGTGAACCTAGGATAATATAAAGTACAGGAAACTGTGCAATTCAAACAGACTGCTCAGTTACAATGGTTTTAATGATAAATAAAAGGAAATGACTATACTAATGTCTTGCCCTGTAGCTGTGATTCAGGCCAAGAAGTTTGTTTCTTTCTGTGTATCTCATCTGTAAAGATGCTTGTCTTCGTATCTGTGAATTCAGATCTTAGCACACACTCCCAGTAGCTAGATTTGTACTTGGAGAAGAGGATTTTCCCGCCTTCTTTTAAGCTTCCATTTGGATTCAATGTTTATCCTTCTTCCCTGTCTATCTTGACTGTTGTTCAGATAACGCACTTGGGCAAAGCTAGTGTATTATTTCCTTCCTTTTAGACTGCTAAAGCAGTTTTGAGCATTTTTCATTTTTCTCTCTCTCCCTCTTGCGTGCCCCCCCCCCCCCCCCCCCCCCCCCCCCCCGGGTATTTTTATTTATATATGTGTATTTAAAAATAGTGTGAGTGTGTCTCTTTGGCTTCTGTGCAGTAATTTTTTTCACATCTGTGATCAGTGTAACTAATGAAAGTAATATGTGATGCTGTAAGTATTAATGATTGATTATTCAGTCACAAGCAAGCAAATGTAAGTGTTCTTTTAGTGTAAAATGCATTCAGATAAGATATTAACAAATACTTAGTGTCAATTACAGAAATTGATGTAAATAACAGTAACCTTGCTCAGGGTTCTTAACCTCATTGGAAAATATAAGTCCTCTTTGAAATAAGATGGTATATCCACTAACGTGCTATCTTCTTTTTTAACTACAGTTAGAACTAACTTTCAGCTACTTGGAAATCCAAGGAGTAACTTCCAGTAAACCAGGTCAGGTAAGTGTATTCAAGATAAAAGTTACTTGTTTACTCATTGCTAAATCTGTTCTAGTCAAGGAGGATAATGCACTAACTTGCAGGTATTCCCATCTAGTGAGCACACTGTACATTTGCATTCTTACATTAGCGATGCTTTTAAAGTCTTAACAATAATAGTAAGAATGTAGAGTCAATTTTAGTTGTGCAAGTGTGATGACAGTTAGAAATACATTTTTTTTCCAAGTTCAGTATGGTAAAAGTTTCCATTCGTCTTGCAAGTTAATATTTTTCTCAGAGATAAAACAATCGCGACTGGTATATAATCATCACCATGCAAGCTTGAGTGGCTTCTGTGGTGTATACCTGTATGGTGAAGCCAAAAGCTACTGTTTATATTGCAGGCAGAAATGGTTTGCTTCCGACTGTTCTTGGTGCCATTACAGTATACAACACAAAATACATTTGACAGTTATGTGCTGAAAAAAGTGAATATTAAAGAGAAGGTGCTGAAAAGAAGAATGTCTTTACTATATTTTTCATTTGTAAAATGAACATGTTGAGATTTGACAGTTCAGTATGTATCAAAATCTTCATGTGCTTCATGTGCTTTTCTCTTTTAAAGAGCTTTTTAAAAATAGGGAGTGTCTGACACTTTATTAGAACTCCAAAAAGCTCTCATTGAGTTTAACATGTCATCTTTTTAACCTGGCTTTTGAATCTTTCCTTGAAGTAGAAGAAAAAAGCCCACGTTTATTATTTTAATGGGGAGACATTTAGTAAATTCTGTGTATGTTTTTGTGACTTTAAGGTACTAAAATGCCATGGTAGATAATGCTAATTATTTCTGGAGGCATAGACAATCACTGTTGTACCAGGATTTACAAGGGATTTTCATTAGCCTTGCTTAGCATAATGTTTTTCTAAAATATTTTTAAAGATTTTGCATGTTTGTGTCATAAATGTGTAAGACTTACAGCTGAAGGCAGGCAGAATCCTAGATTAGTGCTTGTGGGGAAAATGTTGTTGGCAGGAAAATTGCAACAATACTGTGTTATATCTGTGACACCTGAAGGATGTAGTGTTGTGCTAAGCATCTCACAGAAAGCCATAAGTGAACAAAATGGACAGCGTAGTTTAGGGAAATGTTGTGTTAATATTGGTGATGAAGAGAAACAGTAGTAACTTGCCCACTCATTTGTCTTCAGAGAGTGGCAGCAACAGGATCAGAAAGGAGTTGAACTGGTGGAAAAAGATGTGAAGATTCTTGGTGTGCTTTGGGGATGATATATCCTCTTCAAGGGTTGTCCTGGTGATGACCCTAGACATGAACTGGGAGCCAGTTTCAATAAAAAACAATCTTCTGTAGCATACTATGCAGTGTCCCCTCTCATACTGTCTGTCTACGCTTCCTATTTATCCCTAATGTTCTTCTTACTGTGTATGCACAGCTCCTCATCTAAAAGGATGACTCCTTATGACTTGGGCTGTGCTAAGTACTCATATTAGAGAAGACAGAAGTCTTACTTGCTTCCTGTGATGCAGCCCAAAGCAGCAGCAGACCTGATGTGTCAGTAATCTGATTTGATTCTGAACACTCGATATATAAAACAGATGGGTTGCAAAAGGCTTTATTTTTCCCCCTTGCTGAAGCACGTATCCCCTAGACAGCAGGACAGTTATGTTAGCTGAGTTACTGCTTCATCTGAACTGAGACAATGTATTACCGTAACATTTTTTTAAATGGCCTGGATCAAAGCATTAGGGCTTTTCCAGAGGATCACAGCCATTAAAGACTTTTACTTTTTGCTGGAGGAAGCAGGCCTTGCTCTTTCAATAGTTCCCTGTCAGGCTGCACTCGGTTCTCCTGGTGTTCTGGGACATGTTTCAAAAGAGGACAATGCTGTGAAAAGTTCTTGGTTTTCAGAGTGTCAGCTGAGGTCAAGATCCTTTGAAACTTTTATTCCCGTGGGAAGCAGAACACTGTTAGGAAAAGCAGTTTGAGTACAGGGGTCTTGTACATTCAAGAACAACTTTCAGAAACTTTACCTGGCGCGTTGTTGTGTCATGTCTTAAAGAACAACATATTCCTACCGGCACACAAAATATTGAGCTGACGTTTAAAATGCTTTCCTTCTTAAACGTACATGAATTATATGATACCCAGTTCCTGCCCTCATGCCCTCTTATTTACAGTTGATTATGGAAACTGAGAAATGCAGCATCTCCATGAAGATGGCATCCTCGGAGGATGTGAACGAGGTGCTGGCGCACATTGGGACCTGCCTCAGGAAGATATTCCCTGGACTCTCACCAGTGTAAGTGTCTTTTAGGGCACCCCTAGCAGCAACAGATGGTGTGGAAGGGGTGACAAGCCACCACTTTTTGTCTGCAGGTCTGCCCAGCCTGGCCTCAGAAATGCTCTGAGGGTAAGAGAAACACCTTGAGGCAAGCACTAAGCCTTTATGCAGGTAGATGACAGAACCAGGAGGCAGTGCAGAGCATAGGTAGGCTCTGCATGATCTGTAGGGTCAAAAGAGCCTTTTTTTTTTGAAGGGGTGGTGCAGGTATTTGGAGTCTTAAATTTTCATTTTACTTTATTGCCTCTCCAACTTTGCGTATCGCTTAGGTTCTAGCTTTTTGTTGTAATTCACTCCTTTATCCAGCTGTGATATTCAGTGGGGATTTTTGTTTTCTTTTTTTTCCCTAGAAGTAAAACCTGAGTTGAGAGAGGAGGGAAAAGATGTTTACTTTCAGTGTTTGTGAAATGATGTATGTGATTGGGAGCCTTGTTCTTCAAAACAGCCCTGAGTCTATACTTTCTGTGGTGTAACTGGCTCCTTGGGTCATAAATCTCCTCTAGTTTTTTTGCTCTGCTTCTGTATGTTCTTGCCTTTGTGCTTTTTTCTTGTATCTGTGCTTCCTAATTTTATCATCTTGCAGCAATTCGCAGTAGTTTTTCTTCATTTTATTTTATTTCTTCTCTTTGTCCTTGCCTCATCATCACTCTACCAGATCATGCAGCTCTGCTATTGCTCTCTCCAAGCTCCTGCTTTTCAGCAATACTAGAGAAAGTAGACTGTGCAAAAGAATTTTCCAGGACACATTGATCTTTCTAAGTGAGCTTTTGCAACAGACATTAGATGTGAACACTCAGGCTAAATTTACATCTTTTATTTTGGGTGGATGCCTTTATTATTTACCTTTCCTGTAGGTGGAGTAGGAAATCAAGTTCATAAACTCTGGCTTGCAGTTTCTTTTTTTTTTTTTTTACGTCCAGTTTATGTCTGTGGCAGTATTATTAACTAACTGCCTTAATGGAGATCAAGCTCTTCCTTTAGAAAGCAGACATACAAGTGATTATTTGTGAGCAGATTTGGCATAAAACCTCAGTAATGATGTGAGAAGAGCAGGCAAAATTAAGAGTGAAGGGGTCAGCAAGGCTGTGCGTATTTGAGTGTCTGTGAAGGCCGTGAGGCGTCTATACAAGTTTTCTCTGGGCTTTCGTGAGAACATTGCTGGAGCATTTGTTATAGCTGTATGCAGAGCTTGGTTCCTGGAAAAGAAATCAAATTTCTTGCTCTCCTCTCAGATGGCATTACTTTCCAAAATTAAGGCATTGGAGTTGTGCATGACGTATAAGACCAGAACAAGGAAAAAGGAGGAAAGCGATTTCTTCCATTAATATCTTTTATTACTACTTTCTCTCTGTTTTATGGAACTCTGCAGTTTATGAGGCAGTCATGTCATGCAGTAAAACAGATAGTTTCATTTTTTAAAGGGTAGGAAAGGATTGTGTTTTTGTTTAGGGGAGGAAGAACACTACCAAATTACAGATATTGGAGCTGGGTATCTAGAGTGCAGCCTAGAGGCCACACGTAGCTAGCTACTCGGTGTGTTCTGTGGCTCTTTGCACCATAGTGCTTTTACTGCATAAAAGCACTGTTCAAACAGCAGTGGTTTCAGGGTAACCAGTAATGTCTCTCCCCAGTTTTGGGCATCCTTGTGTTAGTCAAGGTCCAAAAGTCCCCTTAGCTTGAGTAATCCTGTCATAGAAAAGGGCTCAGTTGCTCCAGTAGTCACAGGGTTAATCATTAGAAAGAAAGAAGAGACAAATAAATGTTACTCCTGCTGGGCGGCATCAGCACCTGTGTGACTTTTAGGCAGAGAAGTGAGTTGTATTAAAGATGGTAATTCTTCCTTTATGCTCATTAAAAATTGTACTTGAAATAAAAAAAAAATTATGAATTTAAAAATGCTTTCAAAGTAATGAATGATTTTAATTTTTATTTTCCCCTTTTGCATGTAGGAGGATTCTGAAAAAAGTAACTATGGAGCCTTCAGAAAGACTGGCTAATCTCCAGGCCCTGTGGGACAGTCAGACAGTGGCAGAACTTGGACCTTGCGGTGAGAATGAATTTAAAGGCTTAAATATAAAAAGTCTGGAATTGTAGCATGAGGAAGTTTAATTCTATTTCTGGCAGAAGCTTGTAAAGGTGTAATTAGTTTTAAGGTGTAATTAGTATGCAGCAGACTTCTGATTGGTAGGTGAAGGCACTATTTTAAGCTTTCTTGCAACCTGCCAGGCAAAGATAGGATAGTCTTAGTTTCTTTCAGCAGCACAATGGACAGCCTTCTGAGGGAAAAAGAGAGTGAGTTTTGAAAGACTGGATCTTTAAGTATTGAAGTATCCTTTTAGATGTTTGTTTGCTTGTTTTACTATTATGTTAAATACTCTTTTGGGTTGTTTTTAGGAGGCTTTTCACAGATGTATGCCTGTGTGTGTGATTGGCTTGGATTTCCCTACAGAGAAGAAGTACAGTGGGTAAGCATATGTCTTTTTCTGGAGCTCTTTTCAGCTAACTGTACAAATGATGGAAGAGCAGGTAAATCATAGTATTTGGAGAGAAACAACAATTCTGTAAAGATGTATTTGGTTATGTATTTTTAACAGGATGTTGATACGATTTATCTGACGCAAGATACCAGAGAGTTGAATTTGCAAGACTTCAGCCACCTGGACCACAGGTAAACAATATGCAGTAATCATGATCATATTTTGCAAGCTTTCCTTATTCCCCCTCTCAGTAGGGTTCACCTGCCCTTGCTAAAGTGGGATCGTCCCATAGCTGTTACTTGAATACGTAGACCGTTGAACTGACCAACTGTACCATTTTTAGTTTTCATCACAAAGCTGCTGTTTTTGCATGAAAGCCCCATGGAGAGCACATTTCATTAAGGAGCCTGAGAAGATAAATATATTTTGCTATTGGAAGCACTCCAAAAAGTTAGCAGATAGATACTTTTCCTGTGATGGCGGATATAAGAGCGCAAATTCAGCAGAGAAAATATGCAACTACATCTGGTGGGCAAAGCAAAAAAGGAAATTATGCAGTCTTCACTTATGCAGAATCTTTTTCTCATGGTGTACACAGTAAATGAAATTACTTTTGTCAGCAAGTCGGTAGAAGGTTTAAGTTGTTCAACTGAATCCCAGCCAGTAGTTTCTCCACTTACAATAGTTGCTGTCAAAAATGTGTACTTCCAGAAAGGAACTAATTGAGGGTAATTTTACTGTGAGATTCTGAAACTTAGCTAAGTGTTGTAGTTGGTTTACTGAATTTAGCTGGCTGAGAAAACTGGATTCTAAGAAAGTTGAATCTGAAGATATTTAAGTAGGAGGAAATGGGAGGAAGTCTTAACTAAAATCCATCATTATACAAGGAAAATGACAAATTCAAGAAACTGTAAATAAGATAGAGAAAGCAGAAAGCATTTGTTTCTTTGGGAAATCCCAGTGAAAGCGTTAAGAATCTATCAGAGGCTCAATGTTAAAATGTTATAACAGGAAGGCTGAACTTGGAGGTAGGTAAATAAGAGTATTTTGCCACAGGATTCTTTGCAGATTTTGCTGTGTAGTATGTAAACTTGCAAAAAGTCCCACTCAAGTACTTTCTCAGCTTCTGTGATGGGTTTTCAGAGTCTGCACTGAGTCCCATGGCAAAGTTACTAAATTGTACCTGTGTTGTCTAATTCAGAACTAACTTGAGCAAGACCACAAGGCTGCAACTAGCACATGACAGATGTAGCCAAAGACTGACTGGTTGGTTAAGGCTTGCTGAGAGAAGATAAGGAAAGGAATACTATTCAGTACAAGCAAGTATGGGACAAGAACATAACAATATTTTAAATATATTGCAGGGTGGAAGTGCTGAGAAGACCATGGGGCATTCTTGAGAAAGTGACTTACACGGCTTCCATAGAAATTAAATGTTTGAACAATTTCTTGGGAGTGAAAAATATTACGTATTAGCAAAGAGTAGATAGAAGAAGTGTTTTAAGTATTTAGAATTTCTCAGCTGGTTCAAATGAAATGGCTTTTGGAAAACTAAGTAATGGGTTTGTTGCTTCACAGAGGCTTTCCATTGAAGTATACCTGACAAAATTGACATCAGTGAGGAAATATATTTGTCTTGTTAGTAAAAGTCTTTATTAAATGCCTCATGACTGTAAAAGTCCAAAGATTCAGAACAAATTTGGAGCCATTTACATGATGTGGAATCTATCTTGTGATGAGTGTTTCTACGTGTTGAGGACTAAACTGAGAAAAAGGTTTTGGATTAAAATTGCAAGAAAACAAGGTTTTGGCTTCCTAAAAAATACGATGTTATTCATTAAAAATACAAATTAGGATCTGTGATCCCAGTCAATTCAAGAATGCATGTGAGTGTTTTGTGATATATTTAGCACAGTGAGAATGCTATAAATCAACAATATGCCATCATGTTTTGGGTTTTGAGAGACTGTTGTATATGGTGTACATCTAATTTTTGGGGTTGCTGAAATGGTATACTTTATGTTGTGGAGTAGCTCTGAAGCAAGGTAAGATGGATACACCAGTTCTCTAGATACAGGGGCTATGCATTGCAAAAATAAACAGTTTATGTTTCTCCTAGTAAAGCATTTCTGCTAGAGGTCAATATGAAGTGGCATGAATTATAGACAAATTTAAGTTCCCAGAGTGTCTGACACAGTAGATAGCATGGTTTGGCATGTGGGAACATGACTTCTGAGGCTTTATCTGAAGTTATGTTGTGCTGCGAACCATATAATTATTTAACAACAACAACAACAAAATAACTCAAACAGGGCTTATTTAACTCAGTAGCATAATTTTCATCTGTGTAGTGTATGTTTTAGCATGTTTGGACGTTCAAAAAATTCTAGAAAAGCATGATTGGTTAGAGTTTTTTCCTTGCACTGTGTAGATTTCTTGCCATCTTAAATACCCTGGGGGACAGGGATGCTGAAAAAATGTGAAGGCATTAGTGAAGCTTGAATGTTGTTAAAGAGATCTTCTGCATCGCGGAAGAACAGAATCTCTTTTCATTTTTAGATGGCACAGATTTACATTTTGTAAACCTTACTTTATTCTGGATGGTCGTTTAGTAAAACTAATAAATACAAGCAACTTGATATAACTCAGTGAGGGAAGGTTATGACAAGGCCCTGCTTTTGGAAATGGTCATTAGCGTTCTTTCGTAGTGTATTGCAGAAGAATTCAGATAATTGTTAGTACCATATCTAGAATTTAATAGAATAAAGTTAATAAAGCAGTATATAACTTTGAAAAGGAAAACTGAGTAACAAGTGCAGTGAAGTTAAGCAAGCTCAAAGCAAGAGGAGTAGAGGTAAAATTCCTAAAGGGCCCTCATTGGTGAGAATCATCTTCAAAAATTTGAACAAAATGAAAAAAACACTAAACTATATAGCTTCTCCTTAAAGTCAGATGGTAGAAACTGGTAAAGAGAAGTTTCAAGGCAGTAAGACTACTGCAGAATGGGCAGAGGTTCCAGTCTTCAGGCATGCAGGGAGGAGGAAGGGGGTGTGTATGTGTGGGTTAGCAGTTGATGTTCCTGACGTGTGCCAGTATCTGTGCTTGTCTAGGGTTTGAACAAACAGGCCTTGAATACTGCGGAAGACTAAACTATTTAGAGATGAGAATTTGCAAATCAGCTGGGTTGATTTGTTTTAAAATATTCATATCCTGCTGCAGCAATGTTTCTTTAACTGCTTGAACATGTGATGGTTTTCCCACCAACTTTTGAGCACCCCCTGTCCTTCAGCTGTTTCTCTCCAAGGCCTGGGGAGGAGAAGGGAGAAGGGGATGGCCTCAGGCAAGTGCCTGCAACCACTCTCCTGCCCAGAAGCTACTGAGCTCTTGCCAACTCTCCAAGCTGGTTTATCAGCTTCCTGGTAGTGTGAATGCTTGCAGCCAGTAATCCCTGATTGTTGTCCCTCCGTTCCCTTGGAGGACCTGGTGCTGCTGCTTATGGCTGAAATACATCTACTGGTGGTGCTTTCTGCCTCTTTTGGGGGTGATTGTCCCCAGCATGAGCAGCTCTGCTTCACCAGTCTGATGGTGGTGCCATCAGCCTGTCCAATGTTTGTACTGCAGCATTCATCACCAGCAGTGGCTGGCTGGTTACCACTGGATAGATAAAACAAAATTACATCTGAAAAATTACTCTTATGTTCATTCTACTTCCAAGACAAAGGCACTGGCAAGAGGAGCATCAAAGCTGATAATTCATTACCTTACTAATTGCGCCAGGGGAAGGCAAAGGAGGAACAAACTTCTATGTGGACATTCCCTATTCCGTACCAAGATTCCTGCCTGCCCAGCCTAAGGGAAAAATACTTCTGGGCTGGTTTCCCCCTGCTTTACATTTGACTAGTCAGTTACTGCTTTCCATGGAGATAAAGTGTGTATGTGTGTGTAGGAACAAAACCAGTGTGGTGGATGGAAATATATATACTTCATGAAGCTGTTAAGACTCTGCTGTGCCAGTGGAACTGAATTCACCCCAAGACTTGATGTGTGCTGTGAACAAGATGGAAAACAGGCTTAATCCTTGAAGGGCACCACACACTAGTTCCTCTGCAGGAGTGTGAAAATGGTCTATTTGCATGAGCTTCACAGTTGGTGGGCTACAGTCTTTTCCTGCAAAATGCGGCACCTTCTTACCGTTACCTTAGTGATAGGCTTGTACTTCCAAATCTAGCAACTGCAGTTCCCAATATAGCCTGCTGAAGGCTTGTCCATGTGATGTTGCCTTGTCTCCTGGCTTTCCTACATCTTTAACAACCACCCTGAAGCATTTAAATGTTCATGGAGAAAAAGTGAGAGTGGAAGAAGGAAAAGAAGATGTGAGAAGGGTGCTGCTTGTTTAGTGCAGATCAGTGCCTACCTGCATACGTCCTGAATGAAAAGCTGGAGTGTGGGGGTGGGACTAGCTTATAAAAACAAATACTTTTAAATTTCTCCCTGCAGAAACTGAGGCTTGGATGATGCTATTTTGCTGCTCGAATAAGTGAATGTATGCTACAGCTCTTCTGTAATGACAAGGGGTTTCTAAGTAAAGTCCAAGTGTAGGTGTATATATGTATTTAATATGCTGAGTCAAAATGATCCAAGTACTGTGCTGCTAAATAATGTTAGTGCTTGATGGATGATTCTGCTGGGGGGTAGGGTACAGACATACATTTATCAACGTCTGTTATTGGAGAAACTTAACAGAGGGAGAGCAGATCACATTAAGAGGTCTGGAGTGAAGAAAATGGGAATAATTCAGAATTTCATTTGTGAAATCCCTTTTACAATTAAGGAGGGTTTGTGCTGAATGTCACATTATCCTTTTGCAGGTCTCCTTCCTCCTGAGGGGATTTAACTATAGAGATGAGACAAGGAGGTGTTCTCTAGAAGCATTCAGTCATGGAATTATATTAAATCATCAAACTGCCAAAAAGCTTTTTAGCGTCATACTCAATTATAATTAGAGGTGATTAAGAAGCTTAAATATGTCACAGGCTGAAGAAAAAGTAATGATAAAAGTAAGAATGGCAGCCCAGACAAATTCCTGGTTTAAAAATTCATGCTAGAATGGATGTCATTTGGCCAGTCAAAAGTTTGTATTAAAATATGAGAAAGACACACAGCTGCTGGTGATGCTCATTTTTAGAATGCAGAGCTTTCTGTAATGAGGATGACAAGCAATGAGCGTTGCGAAAACATGGGGAATTAGATATGGAAGAACACTTAAGAGATTGTTTCAAATTACCAAAGCCAACAGTTACATGAAATGTGTGTAAAAGTGTTTTTCTTTTTCTAGAGACTTAATACCTATAGTTGCTGCTCTGGAGTATAATCAGTGGTTTACAAAGCTGTCCTCCAAGGATCTGAAATTAGTAAGTAATAAGTTGAAACAGTATACCTGCTCCTACCAGGCTGTGCTGTGTTTTAGAGGATGCTTTTATGGTTTTCAAGGTGAACTCTTATAGGCAAGTGCAACTGGGCAGTCTATTGAAATTTTTTTTCTCCTTAATCGTATCAGGAAAATATGAGCTGTTGGATAGCTAATTCATGCCACAGAAACACTGCTGAGAGTCAGGTCTTGTCAAAATTTAAAGTGAATGAAGTTTGAAGACTTTGTTGGGCAATAAAGGTAGCCCATAAAACTACTTTGTTAGGTGTTGCGAGCTCCCCCAAACAGTATTGGGTGACTGAATAGAAAAGTAAAGCATCCAGAAATCTCAGTTGCTTTTTGGAGGTGGAAAGTAAATATCATGATTCTGTTTTTTTCTCACATAGAAAGCAAGTCTTCCCTCTTAATTTTCACTGCAGCTTGATGGATTTTTTTCCCCCAGTTGTCTGAAGCTAACCTTGTGTAGTAATATGTAGTGATGTGACATTGACATTCTTCCACATCAGTTTTTTTTTCTGAAAAGGGGCAAATCTAAACAAGTTGGACTAATTACTGAAGAAAGGGCCAAGAAACTCAAGTTAGGTGACTTTTTAAAATATATCAAAATACATTATTTCTTCTAAACTTGAAAGTTCATAGTCACAGATGGAGTTAGTGATTTGAGAAAATGCTTTTACACTTAAATCCAGAAGCTTTTGTCCTTAAAAATAGTGAGTCTCATCTTGCTTAAAATGATGTGGTTTTATTGATCTGAAAATGCTCTTACGGCATTCCTAAACTATCATTTTCCATGAAAATTCAGTAGAAGCTAGCTTATGTGATTCTTGGCAGAAGAGTAGGCAAAAAACTTTTCTTTCTTGCTGGGACATCTTACTTGAAATTATGCATGGAATGAAGCTGGGGGTATTTTTAATCCTGTTGTAGTTTGCTGTTAAAATCACCATTGTGAAAAGGTACAATGCAATTTATCAGTTTGTGCTTCAATTAAATTATTTAGTTTGCCTAGTTAGAAGACTGGCCAGTGTAGTTTGCTTAGAACAAGAACTGGCCATATTATCTGTCTGAGATATTTTTATGTGAAAGGTTTTTTTTAATTTGTAGCAACTTTTCTGTAGAAAGCAAGTAAAGTTTGTCAACCTTCAAAATGCACCATTTTCTTAAAAAACAAACCACCAAAACCCTTATTCTTTCATAGATTTCATTTTCAGTTAAAAACACCAGGAAAATGTAAATTGTTGGACAGTAAATCTGTGCCACAGGAACACTGCTGAGGGTCAGTATGAGGTCAGACATATCCGGAGGCCACTGAATGCTTTGTGCTTCATGAGTCTCACTCTGACATTGTGTTTGATAGATGACATCCGTAGTGTTTTTATAGTACATGCATGAAACTTTCCATCTGCAATCACACTGCTATAGAAGCATTTGTGATAATATTCTGAATTATTGAAATATGGAAGGCAAAGATAGAATTGTGAAGGTGGCTGAGTTGACAATCTTTAGAAGAAATTTTCACCTTTATGGTGTAAAGAATTAATAAGATTTTATGTGTGTGGTAAATCTGGGTTTTTTTCTTTTTATGAGATACAATTCCTTTAAAATTTTAGAAATCCTAGAAAACGTCAGACTATTATTAGAAACACAAATGTCCCAGGTATTAATGTCACATTGTTTTTGAAGGCAGATAACAGAATAGTTTCAGCACTAAATGATCATAACAGAAATTTCATTTTGGACTTCAAATGAATGTTGGTTAGTGCCTGCTGTGGGGAAAAAAAAAAAAAAGGGCAAATCCAGAAGCAAAATAAAAGATTATAATAAAAGGTGATGAGGTACAGAGTTCACTGTATGGTTTTTGAATCATTAAGGTTTTGTCTTACTATTTGAACAAGCACAGCAAACAAACTCTTTTGTTACCATGTTTTGTTCATGGTACTTGAATACAGGTTCTAGAATCCAACAACAGTAAGATCGTGAGATGGGATTTACTTCTATGTAGGTTGGGAGGTTTCATACTAAAATACGCTGACCCTTAAGCACTAGTCATTAGCAGTCTTTGGAGGACCTGTAGCTAGAATGCTTTTGCCCTTGAGTTTTTGTTTTGTTTGGCTTTTTTTTTTTAATCTGCCTTAAAACATCTTTGTGTTTAGTTGTCATTCCTGGTCGGGCTTTATTCTCCTTGCACTAGTTGCCACTTTCTTCTGAATGATTAGCATGCATATGAACAAAATTTCTTTTAAAAATTAAGTGAGCATTTTTTCTGAATCACAGGGTTTGGGTGTTTTAGTATCATTAGAAAAATTTTGCCCCCTATGATTAGGTGGTGTGCTTCACAGATTACTTGCTTTTAGTCTGCCTCTTGCTTCACTGACTCATTTCCAGAAGTTCTCTGTTGCCATCTGACTCTCTCTCTGGGATGTTCCTGGTGTTCTTACTTACTGTTTATGTATGACAAAAAGCTGGCCATGTCCTGGATCCCATTACGATGTACAGTTTATAATTCAGTAACTGGCTGTTCCATGTTTGTGTTCTTTAACACTGTTCTGTCTTTTCTGTGACAGTCCACTGATGTCTGTGAGCAGATACTGCGAGTGGTGAGTAGGTCCAATCGATTGGAAGAACTGGTATTAGAGAATGCCGGGCTTAGAACGTAAGTAATTCCTTTGAAATGTTGTTTTAATTACTGCTTACTCCCAGCAAAAAGGATGTCTGCTGTGTATTAGCCAGAATAAGCATTAAAAAACCTCATCCTCAATGTCTACCTTGTTCTGAGGAGCCTGTAGTCACAAACTTGTCATCAGGTTTTTTGGTGGTTCCTTATGTCCAAGAAACCCATTTAAACTGATGGTTTTTAACATTCTGTCTGGAGAGCTGGGTTAAGTGGAGCAAAATGGATCGGATAAGATATAAGACACTGTTCCTCTCCAAATATGGTTGCTAATAGAAGTATGAATACCTTTTTGTCATTTAAAAAAGTGTTTGAGGTTTTGTTAAAAAAAGCATATTATTCCATCTCACAATAGATTATAGTTTTGTCCACAAGAGAGCTGGTTTTATCTTATTGTGGATTACAGTTAGCAACTTTTTTAAAGCAAGAAAGTAGATAATTAAGTTTAATGTCTTGCCATAGCCTTAAAAGAAAGGTACATAGAGGTAAGCCATACAATTTAATCCTTGCATAAGTTTTAAATACAGTAAGTTGTAGTTAGTAGATATTTGCTTTTTTTCCCTTCATAGGAAATAGAAGCAAAGTTCAAGGTACAAACCAAATCAGTTGCAAGTATTTGTAGCTTATTTTAATGTTAGAGTAGCATACAAGACCATGGAGACAAGATAAAGTCTAATGAGTTTTTATGTTAATGGAAAAAAGCAGTGGAGAATTGGGAGAAGCACAACACTAAACTGAGTTAAAAATAAAGAAGAGAAACAAACACAGGGAAAATATTTGGTGTACTTTGTCATCTCCTCTTCCACTCTTCGGGTCTTTTCCCCCTTTTTAAAATGTGTTTTGCATTGAAATACCTTTAGAAGGAAGTTGCTTAAATGACACAGGAAACTTGAAGTGGCGTTAGGAATTACACCTAAACTTCCTGTTCACTAGTGTATTGCCATTAGTAGCTGTCATTTCAGATATAAGCACCTGATTTTAATCTTGTGGTATATGCTATGAAATTCAGTGATAATCACGAATATTAAAAGTTATATTGACTACCTTTGCACATTGCCTACCTTAATTTATCACAGTTGGATTAAATGGTTTTGGTTTTAATGGGACTTGACAGATAACCTGTGACTTCGGTTTTCTTGTCTCCATTTACATGCCTTGGTGTGTATCTGCTCCAGTCAGCATTGTCTGTTTTTGTCAAGGACGCATTTGTCAGTTTTGCCAGTTATCATATCTGCTTGCTAGGAGGAAATCCTGTTACTGGGTATCTTCACTTCACCTAGCTTATAGACCAGTCATTTTTAATGAGCTGTGACAGACTGCCAGACCAGGGTTAAGAAAGAGATACCAAGAGCAGCGCTTAGAGAAATAACCTGAGCAACTCCAAGAGCATATTTCCTCCTGCAGCAGAGTCAGTTTAGGACTGTTCCATTCTTTTCTATCTCCAGCCACTCATTTCTGTGATTTAGTTTGGGACATGGTGCCATAAACACTTGTCACTCTCCTAGCTGATGAGACAGCAAACTACTGTGCAGTAGTAGTTATAAGGACCCAGGACTAGGGAAGTGTGGACTTGATGTTGGGGAAAACAGCTTGTCAGCTGAAACTCCCTGTCTGATAAGTGTGCCAGTGTAGATGCTCTTTAAAATTTTATCCCCATTGCCATTTCTTTAACAGATGTAAAGGGTGCAGTCTAGGTTATTTTGGATGGCTTTAATGCATAAAGAAAGCACTAATGATTTGGTGTTAGGATGCTAACTAGGGTGAATGATATCCAGATATCAGGGAAAGGAGAATAGTTCAGGATGATCTGAACAAATGAGCTTGAAAAGAGAGTTACATCCCTGAAGTGTTTTAGAGGAATGGAGCAATATGTGATAACCAGAATATTCATTTCCGTGAAACTGCAAGATGGATTCTTCAGTCTGCAAAGGCCTGTTTGCAGGAGCTAGTGAAAATGATCTATTTATTGTGCTTATGTGCTCTCTGAAAGCTGGCAGGCAGAATGTCCCTATCACCTCCCACACCATCCTCTGCAGCCCTGTTCCAAAGGGAATGGCCAGCTATGACAGAGGGAGAACAACAGGGGTGCCTGATGCTGGTACCCGAAGGGCTCTTGACAGTGACCTTGCGCCTCATCTTCCCCTGCTGGATGGGCTCTGAATGTCCTTAGACCTAATAGTGTTAGTTCCTCCTATGCACGTTCTCTTTTTCTCTGTTACAGGAATGTTGTCTAGACAGATCCTGAGGAATTGTTTTGTTTGTCTGAGATTTCCAGATCTGTGGTGTTCTTACCCTTGGTGAAATATCCTTACTCTGCCATATGTATAATTAAATTGAGTCTTTTTTGGGCTTTATCTCCAAGCCTAAATGTCCACAGTTCAGGCAAGCATGGCTGTGCAATGCATACAGAGTAAGTTTGATGCTTTGTAGAAAGTGTCAAGCTTATATTGCATGCTCTGTTTGTGAAGTGTGTATCCAAAAGAAGTAATACATTTTAGAACTTGAAGCAAAGAGTGGATAAAGGAGGAGAAGGGGTGTTGCCTAGTGAGCAGAGCCCAGGCGCCTCTGTTTATGGTAGAGGCTGCACAGGGAGTGGGGAAATTGTATTAGTGTTTTCCAAAATGGGCCTTGGAGCCCCATGCACCCTACCTAGGTAATCCAGTGCTTTCTGGTGACAGTTGATTTACTGTGCCTTTGCTAAGTAGTTCACACACACACCCAGTTGTCCAAGAAATTCTGGTAATCCTGCCTGTATTGCTAGCAAAAGCTGGAGCAGAGTTCATAAATGAGCCTGGAGGTGTAGGTAGAATACTTTAATGACAAGAATCTGTTAGGGATTAAGGAAGAGGAGGAAACTCCCCATGAAGAACTCGCCAACTTCCCATGAAGAACTCGCCATTTTTGTTTGTTTTTTAGCTCAAAACCTAATTTTTCTTGGCTGGACATAAGGAGCTTGTTTCAGTTGCCTAAGCACAGGCATCCAGTGCTATTTGAAATGCTGGAGGGTATCCACAGAGTGTTGGCAAATGTAACTGAGTGCCTACAGGAGATATGTAGTCTTCTGCAGCAGCAGCTGGTAACAAAGCAGGATACCCCGAGGCCTGTCATGTGGCAGAGATTCAAGCCCAGAATTTCTTTTTGTTGAGTATTTGTATTCACATGCTGCTTGTACTTTAGGAAAAGAATAAGCTTTTCCTAAAGGCAGCCCATTGTCATGCTCTTGCAGTGCTGGAACCTGTTCTAGCACTGGGAGTCTGTTTAAGGACGTGGGGTTTTAGAGGGAAACTAAACTTACCTGGAACATCTCTGCACTCCTTGCAACAACAGATAACTTAAAAGCTATTGAGGCTATTGCTGTCCAGTCTCCACTCTGTTCTAGATACTGGAAGAGAATGCTACCTCCACTGCAGTTCTCAGCACACAGACTGATCTACTAGATTTATGGTAGGCAGGATCTGTCCCGAGGAAAGAGGGCAGTATTAATTATCACTCTTCTAGCAATGTAGCTGATGATTCTCCACCGCTGGCCTGCAGGAGTTAAGATAATGTACTTCAGGGCAGAGAGAGAAGAAAACTCAAGGCATATTTTTGATTTCTACCTCAGTGTCTAACTTAGGTGAAGTAAGAACATTGAAACTGTTGTCTCAGTTTAACAAAAGCACACAAGTAGGGCTAGTCCCTTTATACATGAAAGCTTCCCCATAGGTACAGGGACAGGTTTGAGGATTTGTCTTAGAGCTGATAACAGCCAACAGCCTTTTGACTTAATGCAAGGAACATGTTTCTACCAGAGTCTTGACAGTGTGGTTGTGTAGGAAAACCTGATAGCTTTGATTTTAGTGCTGTGGGTGGTGGTTAAGTACAGCTGCAGCAAAGCGCTGTCAGATGGGGCAGCGTTCCCTTGCCTCTTAAGTGGACATGGAACAGAGGTAGGTCATGCTACTACAGCTACCTACCATAGTTGGTTAAAGTTAGTTCAGAGCTCTCTGTGCTATCTGGCCTGGCTGTTGTGAGCATTATAGAACTGATATACCATTGTTGGGGCACATTGCGAGGGCTGTGGTCAGCCGGTTAGGTACTTTGATGCTTCTCACTGTAAAAGAAAGCAAGCAAAGAGCAGTTCATCAGCATGCTGCTGTTCTTTGAGAGCACTATTCCTGCTCTTTTACAAGGCCAGAAATGCTCCTTGTTTTTTGACCTTCTGGATATGCTGCAAAGCCCATCTGTTTGAGTGACTGTTGGGGGAGGGCTGCTGCAATTGAGGGGGGGGGAGGGTTGGCTTGAGAACGAAGGAGGCAGTTGATGTATGTATCCCACACATGCGTGGCATGGAGGAGATAAAAGGTGTGCTCGAGTTTTCAGTTATTCTATGTAACTCCTATTTTATATCTTCAGATCTTTATAAAGAGCAGTTTGAGCTTTGATTGAGTGCCCTTCAGTCTCTCAGATCACATATAATAAAATAACCTGCTTTGGAAGATAGCAAATTAGCCAGATAGGCATTGTTTAGAACTGTGAAGAATCGGTTACTTCTCTGGGGTAGGATAGGCCACTTCTGGCTAGTAATCCCTTGATGCTTTTAAACTTATGAATGTGCTGTTGACAGAGGAGATAACAGGATTCTTTCTCCCTCTCTTTTCTTTTCTTGCAGAGATTTTGCACAGAAACTAGCCAGTGCCCTAGCCCATAATCCCAACTCAGGACTCCATACGATCAACCTTGCTAGCAATCCACTTGAAGACAGAGGTACTGTAACATTTGTATTTTTCTCTTTCTACAAATGTAATAGGAGGGTTACTGCTGCTCCATTCAGATTTGTCTGAATAATAGGTTATTGTTCTGTATGTAGTGCTTTTGTATCTGTTGTTCACAAATGACTGAGAATCGCTATTCTTTTTTGATTTATACATATCCATTAGCTTGTTGAGAAATATTTAAATGTCTTCAACCAACCATGGATTTAATTAGATTTCATTATATTTTCATAGAGGTTTCTTTTAAAGGAAGATAGAACACAGTGACTGTTTAGGACTAGAGAGTAAATAAAGTGATGTGCACATTTAAAGGCAATGTAATCAGTTGAAAGATAAAGCATGAGGAAACTTTGTTGCTTGAATTATATTTTCCTGATGCTTTTGTGTTTTTATTTCAGCCGTAATTCCATATTTATTTTCAGTACTGAAACTATTTATTTTTTCAGCTTTGTGCTAGTCCATTGCATTGCCAGTACTTGGCGATGTTCAGCAATACTGGCATAACTAGCATCCTTATGGAACAAAGTGCTGTTGGCTTCACAAGATAGAAAATCAAGCTGAACAGCTCAGCCTTTCTCAGACTAGGCACCGCTAGGCATGATTTCAGTACATATCAAGTCATTCCCCTCCCTTGTCTACTGTCTTTTCACCCGAGAGGCATTTATTTTTAAAATAAGGTTACATTCTTTCAGTCTGAAGTTGACCCTTCAGTGCTGCCCATGTGAGATTTCCATTTGCTTCACTTAATGCATTCCAGGCACACAGCGCTCTGGGATCAGACTGTCTTGTGTTTCTGTTGGGACAGAAGAAAACTAAGAATTTTATACAGTGAACCTTTTCTTGTTTTATTTGATTTGTTTTGGGGAAATTTTCCAGTCTCTTTGCTGTCATGATTCAATATGGAAAAACTGTTCGTTTTGATTACAACCTGATTGACTCAGAATGTTGTTAACACAGAGTTTTGTAAGTGTGTCTCCTTTCTTGCTGATTCAGTGAGGAAAAAAAGATGGAAAGCATTTTTATCCTTTCCTCTTTTATATGCCTCTTCCTTTTGACTAGAAACAAGTATGAAAATATTTTTGTTTTTAATGTGTTCAGAGTGGTTTTTTATTTAAAATTGTTCACATGAATTGCATAATTCTCTGATTACCTCTTGCATGCTGGTTAGAACTTAACCTCCTTAAGAATCCTTATCATGTGAAAGCCAGTGTTTTGCTGAAGAACATTATTATTATTATAGTGTGCCATAGACCTGACTGCGTTGTACAAAAATTTCTGTTGTAAGCCAGAAAAAAGGCTGTTACATTGTTGATTCTGTTTTTGAAGAAATGTAATTATATTGTGTAATATGAATGGGGTTTTTTTAAAGGAACTCATTTTTATCTTGAAAGCAAGACAAATGACCAAACATTTGATAGATATTCTACAGTGTAGAGGTGGTTGGTTTTTTTTTGGTTTTTTGGTTTTTTGGGGTTTTTTTTAAAGCATGTCAGTGTGGGTACTTTATTTGCAACAAACATGTAGATTCAAACTATTTTGCAGTATCCACATACAAGATACAAATGAAATGCAGAAACTACAGCTTAGAAAAAATAGTAGGGCTTTTTCATTATCTCAGTCTCTCATCACATGCAATTAAGATTTGACCTTTTAATTACAGAATTAAAAAGAAATTAACTATAATTGCAGTGTGCAAATACTGCAGCTTTTCAGTTTAAGAAAGATCTGTGTGTTATGTGATCTGATATTCACTGAGTACAAGGTAGATTTGACTGCATTAAATGGAAGGGACAGCAAACATTTCACAAGTAAAAAGCTGGCATAATGAATATTCATGTAAACATACCGATTTTGGAAAATCTTGAAAAATCACCTGCAGGAGCAGGAAGTTCAACCAGATTATTTTGCAGTTAGAAGGGAAATAACACAGAGTTGTGTGAATTATGGGGAAGAACATACCATTGTGCCTTGTTTGAACAAAGAAAGACCCTAAGCTATAGTATATTATTGACTACCAATAACTGAAGACATCATATAATTACATTAATGTCTGTATTCCAGTAACATGGGAAGTATGTTTAGTTTAATTTAAGACATAGAACCTAGCTTCAGTTCAAATACAAAGCAGTGTTTATATAAAGTGATTTACACTGAGACCAGTCTCTTAATCTGTGATTGACTTCCCTTTATGGTACTGTCAATATTTGTGAGACTAACACCTGGAAAGTTTATTATCAATCTTGGTTTTAAAATCTAGCCGTGCTAAAACAATGAAGAGTTTTGCTTTTGGCTCTACTAGGATCAAAATACAATCTCATATTTTGTTAAAAATAATGAAAAACAAACGTATTGAAGCCTACAGATATTCAAATTCAACTGTGTCCCTGGCTGTGGTTTAACTCTACTTCTGCCATTAGAGCTCTCATCTTTGTTACGAAGTTAGCAAAAATAGTGGCTTAAAGAGTGTTCAGGGGCCAAAAGCACTTTTCTGTACCTGTTTCCTGTATTTTATAACTGGGTGGGTCCTTAACCCCCAGTGCTGGTAGAATGTTAAAGTTGTTAAGCTTGGCTAGAGTGATAAGTGGTCTAAAGATCATTAACTAAAGACAAAGATGGAGTGCTAAAATTATTTGCTGCATGTCTTATTCAAAATGCTTCACAGCAAAAAATACATTTGTGATATCCTTAATGATTCTGATTGTACTCTTTTTTCCTCATCTTTTCCCAGCATAACTCTACCTTGATTTTGAAAGTATATGTTGTGACTAAACCAGTTTAACAAATGTGGACAGTCAGCTACAGAATATAAATTCTGAGGCCAGCTTAAGATAGATTGAGCCTCCTACTTCAGAGGAGATAAAAAAATTTTGTTAAAAATAGTAAAGGAAATCCTGTTAACATGACTTGATTCATTCTTGCTTGAAGCTGATGAAGATATCCAGTTACCACTGTGCTATGCAATAAACAATGTCAAGGTGTCATGGGTGTAATATTTTGGCAGTATAAATAAAATACAATATGCTGTTTTGAGCTGCACAGACATTGCATCTATCCCCAGCATACTGAACGTGCTTTTACAGACAGCATTAAAAAAAACCCCTACAATATCTGCAAGGTAGCTGTTCTTTCATTATCAGTGAGGTAAAACATAATCAAAGTGGAGTAAACATATGTATGTGACATACTAGTGGTCTGTTTCACACTTGCAGAAGTGTATCAGCTTTTTCATTTATTGTATGTTGAATCAGCTAACCCCCTTTGCCTTTTTCTCTCCGAGTGAGTTCCTGTAGAGGACTGTATTTCATACCTCAGGTTAAGACTGGAGTTTCTGTGTTGATTTATTCCTCTAATAAATTTTTCATGGATTGGTTCCATTGTTATTTAGGTTGTGCCCTCTTAATCAAAATTCAATCTTTTGCTTAAATGGGGGGATTAAATTTATGGAGTGTGGAACTTGGAAACACTGAGAAAGGGCTTTAATGGAGAGTGCTGCTTTTTTTTTTTTTTTTTTTTTTTCCTTCCTCCTCTGTTTTGGATTTGTGCTGAGGTAGTCCAGTCTGTGTCAGCGTCTCAATGGGTTTTTATTGTTCGGGATTGCAAGTGGTTGTTTCCAAGCCTGTGTCCTGGCTGGTAACCTGCAGGCTGCTGTAAGGGAATTAAATGACCATTATGACTCGGTGGAGGTTTCAAGCTCTTAGGGTTTACTTCAGAAAAAGAGGGCAGTATTAGCTAATGTGGGTGTCTCTTTTGCCTTGACAGCCCTTCCTCTTAAAAGAAAGTAAAAATAATTTGAAGTTTCACGTGAGGTACCATTGTTGGATTTTAGTTTGTGGTTGTTTTTTTTTTTTTCTAATGTTGGGGTTTTTTTTGGCTGAACCATAAAGCTTCCAGATTTTCCAAGTGCTCACCTTTTGACATGTGTCATATCTTTCCTTTGACCCCTTCTCAAAACTATGTGTGTATCATACGTTTTTTAAGCTAATTAAATGTGGCCTACTGATAGTTAACAACAAAATTCCCTATCTGTTCAGTGGTTAGCAAAGAAGGGGATCTTGACTACTACAGTAATTTCAAAGATTTATGATCATAAAAAGACGGAGTCATTTTGGGTCCACCCTCACCATTGAGTGCAGTTCCTCCTGTAGTTCCACCAGGGCGGTTTGCCCCTGGTGTGATTGCTGGGAAAACCTGAGATCACACAGTTAACCTGAAAATGTCCTTTTTCTCTTTGCTCCCCCAACAGGTGTGTCATCTTTGAGCATCCAGTTTGCCAAACTTCCAAAGGGACTGAAACATTTAAACTTATCTAAAACCTCCTTGTCACCTAAAGGTAAGTTTTATAAGTATTCTTCTCTTTCTGTTCTGAAAGTTTCAGACTTCCATCCTAATAATACCTTTTGTTACCAGATTATAAAGTAATTAATTCTATAAATTATTTACATGTCTGTTCTCAACAGCACAGCTGTTTTTTGCAGTCCTTAGTTGCTGAACCGCGGCCAGGTTTCGGTGTCCCCTTCAGCCCTTTGAAAAACTCTTACTCACTTCTGTAAGATTTGAGCTTAAACCTGTATTGTAAAGAAAGATTGAATTTAGGATTAGCATAAATGATACACTTCATATATGGTTGTAAAAGGTGTCTGAAGCAAAAATGTGTAGGGAACTTCCCAAATGTTTTGCATGCAGTTATTTCATGAAACCAAGCACTGTGGCAATGACTATAAAGTGGTTTGCTCTGAGTTAAGACCTCTTTGTATTATAATTTAAAATTTTCAGATCTGATATAATAATTGAAAAGTATGTATATTTTAAATGCATATTTTAAAAGCAATAACACTACTGAAACACAAGTACGACACTTTCAGGATTTTTTGCATTGCTATTTTACAAATAATAGATGCAGTGACCTCTTAAACAGATTGTACAAATCCAGGGTCTCCTGGATAGAACATGAGTGTTAAAAATAGAAAAAATGTACTGACATTATTGCAGCTTTTTCTCAAATGTTGATGACCTGGAAAAGATGAGTGACTTAAAGTCTGTGAAGGACATTAGTTGATGACAGATAGGAGCTGTACTCTTTTATCCTTTTAATTATTGCTCTGTGAAGTGCAGATTCTGTGTTTTCCTAAGCTTTAAGGATTGACCTGGGGGAATATGGGTGGGGAGAATGGTTTTTTGTTGGGTTTTTCACGAGTGTCTGTAGCTCTTATTATGCTTAAGTAAATAGTAAACCCTAAACTGAATTTATAGAACCATTAAAAAGATTTCATTAAACTCTGGGGTTGTTTTTTCCACTTCTAACTCCATTTTTGGTAACAAGCAATTGATCGAAAATCTTGACTAACCTTACATGTACAATTTGACAGAAATTCGTGCAGTTTTGGTATGTTCATTTATCTTGTGCTTTTCTTCATGTGATTTGAATGATTTCAGCAAGTGCTTGTGATCATTAACTCAAGAGAACACTCTAGCTGTGTTTCCATCTTTGTAAGGAATAAATGCCAGCTTGATGGAATTCATCAAAAACTCTTGTCAGTAAAAATGAATTCCGAGATTATGAAAAGAATTCAGAAGGCTTTTAACACACTTTTTTGAAAGCAATCTTTAAACAAAATCTGAAAATATTTTCCAGTATGTCTAATACTGACCTCATGTGAATCCTTGTCCAGACTGCATTGCAATAACTACGTATTCTCCAGAGAGTATGACTATGAATATTGTCCCATGGCAGCTCCTCAGTGTTCCTTAAAAAAAGTACATGTGATGTCTTAAAATTCGAATTCTTACAACCTGCTGGACCTGAAGAAACCTGGCTTCACCTCTTTGGTTGTCTGCAAGACTGTCTGTCTTAGCCAGTTTTCCTTTAGCTTAAGAAGACAGTACTGAATTGGTTTTAACTTGGGAGGCTATTTTTGAACTTGTAATATTTTCTGTGTGTATCTTGGATTCAGTAGACTCTTAAGGTGCATGTTTCCCCCCCCTTCCCCCCCCCAGCCTATCTTTTTCTTCTTTTTTATTTTTGAGCTTTTCAGTTTCAGAAAATCTGTACAATCCCTCACTGGTTTTGACCTTATTTAAAAAGCACTTTCTATTCAAGATAAGTTTCTAAGATTGAGAAGTGAAGTTCAGGTGGTAACATCTGAGCTGATCTTTCTTTGTATATTGTATCTCAAAGTTCCCAAGAGCTATTAGCACTCTGAGCCTCCTGAGAACAGTAAAAGAGCATAAAAGATTGTCTGCAAATGAGATTACTGTTAGAGTATAGCATGAGGTAGGTTAAGTTCAAACAGAAATTTATTGACTTGAAGATTCTGGTTAAATGGAAAATTCTAGTGTACTCATTCAAAGATAGGGCTTGCTTTTCTGAGCCCGAGCCAAAGGCTAATTAAAAAGATCCCCTCATTCATATTGTTTGCCTTCACTGATGTGGCTGATTTTGAGCAATTGGCCCATTTTAAACATGAAACAAACAGTAACATTATGGATTATTTGATAGCTCCTCTTTTCTCGCAAACTTAAACACTGGTTCTGAATTCCCAGAATTGATTCTTGGTAATATATGCTAAACTGTTGACAATACATTACATTCATTTCTACTTGTTGTGTTTGCTTATAAATGTTGTTGAGAAGACTCGCTAACATGCATCTGGAGTTACAAGCTCTAGAGGTTAAATAGAGCTTTTAGATCTTTCAGAGTTTCAAAAAGTATTAATTTGCAGCTTACCTCTATAGACAGGGTGTGGATTCAACAATGCAATGTTAAAAGAAAAATTACACTGAAGGGAAAAGTTTTGAAAATTGGCAAAGATGTCACTGTGCTTTGATGCTTTTCAGTATCAAAAAACTTCCTGAAACCAAGAGCCATATTACTAACATAGGAGACATCATTAATATTTGGAAGCTTGTAAAACTAAAGCACTGACTTGAGGTATTTTGGTCTCCAGTGGCTTGATAGCTGCTTCCTCCACATCTTTGCTGGTAAATCCATCTAGTAATAGTTTTTAAGTGAAGAATGGATGTCTTCCATCCATTGAATGCCAGTCCATTTTCACTGGTCAGTAGCTTTCAGAAATTGCCCAGTATTATGTAGTAGATCAAAACACCTGCCTGCTTCATAGCTTTGACCAGGCACTTACAAAAAAACCATACTGCATCTACTAAAGGACACAGTGATCTTTGTCTGTAAGAAATACATGCATGTAGTGCCTGAAAGGCAGCAATAGCCATCTACAATAAAGACAGATCTTGGTGATAAGCTGCAGAGCCCTCAGATGAAAGTTAGATCTGAAGGAGTTAGAATTAGCTATCTCCTAATTTGTATTTGGAGAAGCTGAAGAATTTTGGAGGAAGAAAGCTCTGACTGGTTTGTTCCCAGTGTGAGCTTTTTAATTTTAATGTGAAAAAATATGTATTTGTTCTGATTAGGAACTGAGCATCTTTATGTGTCTCTTGATATTTTAATTAACTATTTTTCTGAAATTGCAGGCAAATAGGCTCAGAGAAACATTTATAATTTCCAGGTCTTGTCAGTGGCTTTTGAAGTTCTGGCAATTAAAATTGTTAATGTACTTGGTCTTTCACAGATATTTTCATCTACTTCCACAAATACTTTTATCTAAATAATGTTGTTTGCAGGAAGACACTGACTTAACATTATGGAGTAAAATCTGTTTAAAAAACCTGTTTCGAAATAGGATTGCACTGTTAAAGCCGCCATAGGCTTGGCAAAAGAATTCATTCCCTGGATTTAGGACTTCTAACATACTGTGATTCCATCAGGGGAACTGATGGAGTGTGGTTCAGGCAAAACCGGGCATGCTGTGGCAGGGAAGGTCTCGTATCTGCTTGATGATCTGTATTCCTCTGCCTCAGTACAGTGATAACAGGATGTCATTAAACATTTGCGTATGTCTGTGTTCACTGAAGTTGTGCACTTGCAGGGTCTGGACCAGTTTTGTCTAGAGTTGACTAATTTGAGTACTGACACCTTTTTTTGGCAGGGGTGAATAGCCTTTCCCAGTCGCTGAGTGCCAACTCACTGATTGCTAACACACTCATCTATCTTGACCTCTCAGGGAACGCACTCCGTGGTGATGATCTCTCAGTAAGCACTTTCCTCTCATTTGGGAGTTAATGAATAGATGTTTTAATTAATTGTTAAGAGAAAGAGAAAGCCATTTTGTTTAGATCCTTTTTTGCCTTTATTTCAGTACAGTTCTAGTAGGGAGAGAAAATAACATTTTGGTCTCCACTCCTCAGTATATAGTCAGAGAATTAAGTTTCCCCACACTACTAAATAAATACACATAATTTTAGTTCATGCTTTTAGTTCTTAACTTCTACTGATAAATGAGAAAACTGCAAGTGTGACACTTGTTTCAGTGGACATACCATGCTCCCTGAGTTCTGTCGGAAACAAAACACAATTTAAAAAACACAGTCTTTTTAGTGATTTTTCATTGGAAGGTTGGAAACAAATTATTTCTTTTGACTTGGAAAGACTTAAATTTTTGGTTTTCAGTATTTTTGTTTCTATAAATAAATCTGTGCACCTCCTTGACATATGTTGTTGAAGCTCGTGATTCTTTGAAGAATGTAATTATTTTAAAAATTCCTTTGTTCAGGTTATCAGTTGACATTGAGGTGTGCAGCTCTATTTTCTCCATAACAAAATCCACCTAGTTCTCAATTTGTACGTATTTACTTTTTGACTGCTACATCCGTATTTCTCTCTCACATCAAAAGTTGGGTGCATGTAAGTGTCAGGCCTTGAATTCTTTAAGTACTGAGCATCTGAAATACGCAACACTAGTGTTGGCCAGTCTTATCACTTATAGTGCAGTCAGACATGTCTCTGACTTTTTCACGAATCTTACTAGTTTGTTTCCTCAACGTATTCAAAGAACCAGTCTTTTTAGACACAGGAGGTGAAACTATCAGTGGGACAAGAGGATTTAAAAGGTAGCAAACAAATAGTTAAATGTAAATAAAGACACACAGTGAATTACTTTTTAAGGTAGAATAACATAGCAAATAATTGAAAAACAAAAAGTAAAATGAAATGTACAACTTTGATAGGCAATGCTTAAAGAAGTCTGATGTCTACCTACAATATTTTAAGGGACATAAATACAAAAAGTAGGGCTTTTCTTGCCCTGTCAGAGAGAGAGAGATGGTTTAAAGAGAGTATTAATACCGAGATCTCTTAATCTGTGGAACAGGAGTAAGGAAATCCTGTTATTTAGCCATTAAAATAAACCCTAGGAAAGCACAGGGATTTTTAAAGCATTGACCTTTCTTGCACTGTAGATATAGGGACTAAATGACCTAATTTTTAGAAAGATGGATCTATTTTAGAAATGTTGAATGTTCTCTGTTTGGCTGAATTTCATGTGGAGCTGAGCATTCCATGTTTCTGTGAATTAGGTCATCCTTTTATCTTTATGTGTTGTTCTCCGAGACTAAAAAAAGACGAAAATAAAACTGTATAGTAAGAAGTTTTACATACACTAACATTTACATGACATATCCTATGCAGTACTGAAACCATCAATATTAAAATCGTGTTACCTGTTTTGTATTCTCCCTTAAACCTTTTAATGCACTGTTGGCATTAAGAAATAACCGTGGGCTTCAATACAAATTAGTTGCTTCCCTCATGCTTAAAGGGGCTGGCTTACATTTACAAACCAATTAGCCTTTCTGAAATGTTACTGCAGTCTTGAGTGCCATTCCAAGGTATTTCTAACTAAATTAATTATCATTTGATGTGAAAGTGATTTGCAAGATAGCTCAAGACCTATGCATTAAGAGTAATGTTTGGTAGATGTAGTCTGAGCAACATTTTTTCCCCCAGTTATTTTAAAATATGATAGCCTTCAAAAGTAAACCAGGTTGTATTGATTAGGTGAAGTTCCAGACACAAGTCTTGTAGTGCAATTTTATAATAAAAGCCTAAAATGTAATGAGAAGTAGCATTCCAGTGATTGGTGTCATAACATCAAAATTAACATGGGTATTTTTTTTTTCCATTAATTGTAGAGCCTGTACAATTTTTTGGCCCAACCAAATGCCCTTGTTCATCTGGATTTATCCAACACGGAGTGTGCGCTAGATATGGTAAAGATGTATTTTCTGGCAATTCAGATAACAAGAAAATGTTCCTCACCTTCTATCACTAGGTACTTCTCTGGGTTAATATAAAATAAAATCAATCTTTTTTGTTTTAAACTAGGTGTGTGGAGCCCTCCTTCGTGGATGTCTTCAGCATTTAGCTGTCCTTAGCCTCTCCAGGACTCTTTTTTCTCACAGGTACAGTTTAAATGTCATTACTCTCAAATCCTGCAATATTTGGTTTTATAATCTCTTGCTCTCAAGTTGCACCTTTCTTTTTAAGAAGAAATCTAAGACTTTATAAAAGACTTAGAAGTCACAGTGCTCTATGAAATAGGTATTATTTATTATGAGCAAAATATTTTCTTTCCCTTTTCTATATTTGCTAGATGGCTGTAAATTAAGCTGCCTTGTCTAATACATTTTTTGTGATACTGATGCACCAGAAAGTCTTGTGTCTTTTGTCTCTATGAGGCATAACATCAGGCTTTGAAGTCTGACTGACTTGACTCCTCTTTAAATTAGTTTTTTAAAGTTTGTGTTTTTCATGATTTGATGACGGTTACAAATGCTTTTTTCTTTTTTTGCCCTTTTCTGTGAGGAAGTCCCTTTGAAAGTCTTATAGACTGAACCCTGACTTTGTAGAATACTTGCATTGTAGGAAATATTAATATTACCTTCTATTTTCTTCAAATCAGTGTCTTGGGTTCATATCAGAGATGATATCTAATTGGGGGTAAGATACTTCAGTATTGGGTAATTATTTCTAGTGGTGAAAAGGTGACGTCAAAGATTTTTTTAATGTCCTGTGTGATCTTCTACTCATAAGATGTAAGTATGTTCACTATTAACCAGACCTAAAAGATCATTCTTTGTAGTTCACCAAACAGAAGCTAGATAGTGATGTCTTCTGTGCAGCAGTGCAATGCTGAGGATTGTTTGTTGAATCAACATTTTGATGACATTATATTTCTAAGCTAATTGAGAGCCACTGATTAGAGCTGCTGAAAGTAGAGCAAATTAAACATGTAAAAGATCATTACAATTCTGATGGCTTGCATTCACTATTGGAAGGAGGAATGTCTAGATGCTACTTCTTAATGAATTTGTTTACTTACAGGAAAGGAAAAGAAGTTCCTCCCTCCTTCAAACAGTTCTTCAGCAGCTCACTTGCTTTGATGCAGATTAATCTTTCGGGAACTAAACTCCCTCCTGAGCCTCTAAAGTAAGAATTTAATTTCATTTTCTCCTATTTCCTAAAACCTAGTTTGCGTTGTTACTATGCGAGTGCCTCATATAAGAAATGAAGGGGAAAGGATTTAGCCTTTTTTTCCCTATTGTATACATTATTGATGTTGCAAGAGTGAATTTCATAATGATCACACTTTCAAGAAATGTTGTTTACATTTCACAGTTGAGACTATTAATTACATTTTGTTCTGTGGGAATGTCACAGCTGTTCAGCTTCCATCAACATTCTTTTGTGATAGATTTCTTACTTTTGGCTTCTGAACAAGACTGTTTACTTCACAGTAAAATGGGATTATGTATTTGGGTGAGTGTTATTCCTTTGAGGCTATGGTGTTGCAACAGCCGTTACAAAAGCAAACCTGTTGCAGCGCTTGGGAAGAGAGACCTATTGCATAGAGCTATGCCCTTCTTTTGCGGGGAGAGATGATGGCAGCAACTGCTAGGATTGCTAAATGTAATGTGTCTCCCTGCTGTGTGTCACCCATCCTGTGGCTAACAGGTTCTGGCGGTATGGATTGGGTACTGGAGAGAAACTTCTCACAGGCTAATGTGGGCTGAGGGAAATTGTGAAGCACTGTGTCACCT
Source organism: Athene noctua (assembly GCF_965140245.1). NCBI lineage: Eukaryota > Metazoa > Chordata > Aves > Strigiformes > Strigidae > Athene > Athene noctua. The sequence goes on from NC_134038.1 coordinate 66,296,486, forward strand.
TTCCTGTGACGTGTGCAGTTTTGAACTGTGTAGAACTTTACAGACATAGAATTTAAAGATGTGTTTTAAAGTCAAGGTAGGTCTAGTTAAATAGGTATAATCTAGATAGGTCATTCTGTGATTCCAGCAGAATCCTTGTGTTTATTGGGCTACACTAAAAAAGGGCTCTTTCCAGAGTGTCAACTTGCTAGCTAACATGCATTAAAACATTCATAACCCTATCTGTAGTAGACACCTAGACAGGTTCACTAACCGTTTTGGGGAACACACTACAAAATCCTAATCTGGACACAGAACGGGTATGGGTTTGGGTATGTATATATGTATCCTTGTGTGGCTGGGAACCTGCCTCCTGAGGGAGAACAGGGAAGTGAGGTGGGCAGTAACACTCAGCAAAGGAGTGGCTAATGAAATGGGAGTTGATGGCAAAATCAGAGATGTAAGATATAAAGAGTAGTTAGTGAGTACTAGATGGAAAGCTTCTGGTACAATCTAGGGGAAGCTAAGGAAGAGAAAAGTGACAAGTGCCACACAGGAAAGGGTAGTGTACATTGTTCTGGGATATTTTTTCTTAATGCAATTTGACATTGGACAGGACAGTACAATATGATGCTTAAGTAAGATGCACTGAACTGAAATCAATATCCAACTGCAGGAACCTGTCATTTTAGTTCTGATCTTTCACGCTGTTCTGTGTGATGCTCTTGGTTGATGTCTTGCAGACTTTGCTAGGATTAGAAAGGTCTGGTACTGATATGTTTTCAAACAGAAAGTAGATACTGAGAAACACATTGGTTGATTCTGATTAATTTACGGCTATTGATTCTGTGGTGGAGGGCAGCAGGGAGCTATGTTTAATGAAGCAAGATGGACGGAGGATGTATGTGACTAATACAGAAGACAATCTTATCAGTGCTACAGGAAAAAAAAGAATGCTGTGAGACATTGAATATATCTACACAGATTAGGAAAGGTGAGAAGCCCCAAACGCTAAGGGTCATATTGAGCTCCTCTTGGCATGTTGAGTACCTCTGGGGCTGTGAGGGGTCTTGGCAGGTGAGTGTTCTACAATTGTCTATGCTCACGGAAGATGTTATTGTATTAATTTATCCCAAATAGTTGTGACCCCTTGATCTGCTAGCAGTGCAGCAAATGAGATTTTTCTCATCCTTTTCAGCCAAAAATTATCTCCATTAGCAAAAACGTACACTGTTGATAATGTTTAAACTAATCTGGCTCAATTTGACTGAATTGGGTTAGAGGGAGTTACTTGCATGATTGGTGGTGGTGGAAGTAAAGAGGCAGTGGTGGGTAGCATAAGATGAGCTGAGAGCAGAAACCTCTTTTGCCATCACAACAGCTCAGAAAGGAGCATCTGTCCAAAGTCCAGCTGGACACAAATGGTCTCAAGAGTGTCTATGCCACTCTCAACTGGCTGGCATTTTGGCATGGGCTTCTTTTGTTTTGTTCTGATGGCAGTGTTCACCTCTGACTAGGAGGTAACAGAGCTCTTAATATTTTTTGGTAGTTTCCCTGATGTGTTTTTTCTTGGACCTGAGTTTTTTCTTCAGTCTGAGCTGAGTGTATTTCACAACAGTACAGAGAACTATGATCTGCAGTACACCTTGCTTTCCCTTTCAAATCCTGTTTAGCTTGGCTAATACACTTCAGAAGCGTCCTGTGGAAGTTAATGTGGTGTTGAAAGGACTGAGGATGTGCTGTATCCTGCAGCAGCTACTTAGCATTTTGGTCTTAACTGCAAGAAATTACAAAACTTCTACAGAACAATCAGGATCATGGGATTTGTTAAAGACAAGAAGATGGAAACACCTTTTTTCAGACAATCTTATTTGTCATTGCCAAGATTGCAATAGCACAGGAGGGAAAATTTCTAGAAGGAAATTAAAAATGACATAGTGTATAATAGCAGTACTTCTCTGGCATCTTTCGTCAGTGCATGTCAAAAACCTTTTGACAGTGTGAGACTTGGAACTGCTCTGTGACAAACGAGAAGTTCCTTTTTTTTGTAATGAACCAGAGGTCACTGAGTTGGATGTGTGATTCAAAATCAAGCCTGCCTACAGAAAAAATATAGATGAAGATACCTGACACCCTGACTCCCAAATTCCCCTGATTAGTTGTTAATTGATTGCTTTATTATCAACATCCTTTAGATCAACAGTTGTGGTATGTTTAACCATGTATGCTAACTCAGTAAGTTTAAAGATACTGGTTCATCAGTGCAGTCAGTGAAGGAGATGAACTTGCTCTTACAGTGACAGATGTTAGTACAAGTCAAGCCTTTCAAGGAAGAGGTTTGCTGATGAAGCTGTACTGTGAAGATGCCACATAGTGGGTGGGGAAAGGGTGCTTTTAGTTTTTGTACATAGTTAATACAGTTAATGTTCCATCAGAGTTCACTTTTTTTCCCCCCCTTCTTTTAACCGAGTGAAGCAGTTTATACTCTCTTTTCCTTGTTTAAGTGTATGTTGGCATTTTTGTTCATTTACAGACATTGCCAAAAGTTGTATTTTGATGTCTCAGTGCTATAACAAGACAGGTTTTTGATATGCTTCTCATGCAAATGTTAATTACAAGGCCAATTCTTGCATTCTGCATCTAGCACAGTTGACAAGACCTTTCCATGTATTGCCATGTGTGTGATTTAAACATAGTGGCTAAGTATAATTATAATATGTCTTCCTTCACTGCCTTTGAATGCTGGTGATTTTTCATGATGAAGCATTGAGAAACAATGAGATTTTCTTAGGATGAGTTTATAGGGAAGAGTTTAGAGGAAAAAACCCACCTTTTTTCGTCCTGTGAAGAGAGTACATTTGAAGCAGCTCTGTGCCTCTTTTTTAATCTGCATTTTTAAATAGTTGTGCTGTGTTTATGTTACCTCAAAATGTTTAGGAAGTTCTTTGCAAAATTATCAACCAGACTAACTTCAAATAAAAGCATCTTTGGGAAAGAAATATAGACAAGGATCATCTAAAAATTTTTTAAAACTGTTGCAGAGTTTTCACGTTTATTTCAAAGTCTGTGTATTAATAGCTTAAGAAGTAAATAAGCACAAGATATTTTCCTTTGTTAACAGTGAAGATCTGATTAACATTTATACCTGCAGGGCAGATATAAATAGGTTTAAATGAAAAACCTTCCCAGGGTGCACACATATTAAATATGGCTTTTACTCACTACTTGCATAGCAAGTGCACATGGTTCAGCAAAATAGATTGTTTTTTATCTCCATGCATCAGTAGTTTGGATTCTATTAGCTTGCTTTTGGCTGAAATGAAGTTTGGGAAGGAAATCCTTCTGTTTCTCTGTTCAATTACTCATTCAAAGCAGCATCTATTCTGAAGATAATAGAAGATATATGAGGATTGTGTTTGTGCCTTCTCTAAGACACATACTGTTGTGCTTTCTGATTTGACAGTATTAATAGAAATGTGATATTAACACTAACTTTTATATGTGAAAACAAACTTCTGTAAGGCTTTAAAGGTTGATTTATGAAAATCATAATCAGTCATTGTTACACTTGTCTGCCTAAAGTCAAAGGATACCATTATCTGGGAATATAATTTTGAAATCTGTAAATATTTATTGGTTTGCAGAAGTGGAGAATTGTGTGATACTTGAACACTATCCAGCATTTGAGTGTTACAGGTACTGTGCCTGGCTAAAATGGCTGGCTGCACTGCACCTTGCATATATTAAAACTCTACTTTTTTCCTGAATTCGTGGAAAATCAGAGAATTAGTGCAGTTGTACAAAGAACACTCTTTATCATCATCTGATGCTCTTTGAAACAAATGTTGAAAAAAATTTATCTCTGATGAATGTTATTATATAAATGTTGATGTAGTGTTAGCTTTACCATTTCTTTATTAGCCTTGCATTCCTGCAGTTTTTCAAGCTGCTGGAGTGTTCCAAGTGTGGCAGGTTTGAGCTACCATTGCCATTTAAAAAATAACTGCTCAGCTGGGGTGGTTTTGTTTTGAAACAGTTCTTTGCATTATAGGTGTATTAACCTGTGATCACTTAGAAGATGATGTAAAGTTGCCTTTTTTTTAAAAAAAAAATGGTTCTAAAATTGATCTTTTTCAGAGCGCTTTTATTAGGCCTGGCTTGCAATCACAATCTGAAGGAGGTGTCTTTAGATCTCAGTAGCTGTGAGGTAAGGCATATTTATCAGGATGTGTTCAAAAGATGCTATGACGTGGAATTAGAGTTTCTGTGAAATCCACTGGGCGAGTTATTTTTTCTCTGTAGTCAAAAGTTGTGGGAAAGGTAGAACTCAGAGAAGCAGTTATGATAAAAATCAGCTGCTGTGTGTTAGAGCATCCTAAATAATGAGCACAGTGGTTCAAAGCACCTGCGGCACCTGATTGGCAAAACTCACCTTGAAGCATAGCTGTTCTAGATACTGAGCCAGTGGGCTGTTTGCTGCTTGGCGGCTTCTGCTTGGCAGTTTCTGCTCTCTGGTGCTGTGATTAAGCAGGACCCTGCAGCAGGACTTTTCAAGGTGCCGAAATTTGAATGGGAAGCTGGATGCCCTGAAGGCATGTCTATGGTTGGATTTTCTTCCTTTAAAACCCAAGACATGCTTCCTCTTCTGCAGATTTGCTATTTAACCCTGGGAGAAATTCTGTTTTCCTAATCAATTCAGTCCAATAGGGAACTTTTGGTAACAGTTGCATACCATTAACATAAGAGGCACTGTGCAAATTACTTTAAATAGCTCAATAATAAATAAAAACGATTATGACCGCTTGATTTACTTTGTCTTGTTCCCTCTTGCTTCTTCGTGCTTTGCTGTGCACTTTGTTTCTCAGGAGTGTCCATACTTTTGCAGGATGATACCTGCACGGTTACAGTTTATGACAAAAGATCAGCCACGACTCTGGGGAGCCAGTGAGGCAGAGAACCGCGTGGACTCTTGCCAAAAACCACATGAAGCAGTTTAGGCTCAGGCCTTCTCTAACTGAGTGGCCACCTTTTCCTTTTCAAGCTGCAGAGGAAGCCTTGCACTTCCTAGGCAGATGTTTCCAACTCCTATGACCTGAGTATTAAGTGTTCTGGAAGTGCCTTTCAAATGCAGTAGATTCCCTTTAAGTAGAAAACATGCAATTTGATGAACATGTTGAGATGCAGTAATCCTTGCCTTAGGCTCGTGGTCAATTGCTTTTGGCAGGTGCACAGATTTCCTTATGAAGTAAAAAACAAATAATTTTGAATGCATTTCATAGTTTGTTTTGATATTTTATACTTTTTTAAAAAATGGTATTACTTTGAAGAGCACTACATGTAAATTCCAAATAGAAAAATCTTTCAAGTCAAGTACACATACTTCTGAGTAGAAGGATCAGACAGATGATAATTTTTCTTTCAGAGGGAGGAAGGAAAAGGGAGGAGTAATTAAAGTAACAAAAATAAGTCCTGTAATCGTAACCTTAAAAGAATAAATCAATAAATACAAACATAAGTAATGAGAGTGTAAATTAGCATGTAAATCAGTGAGTGCTGACAGAGTGAAAAACATTATCCTTTCATTAAATAACTCCCAGAATGGGATATGGAGGAGCCCTTTGAGGGACAATTGGCTTTATTGGACACCAAAGCACATGTGGTCATGGCTGACTATCATGATAGAAAGGAAGGAAGCCTGCCCAACTTGCGTTGCATTCCCATAGCTGGTCCCTCCAAACTGACAACACTTCCTTAGATCCTTCCCTTAACGTTTTTTCACATCACTGAGCTTTATCCATTCTCATGTGCTTTGGAAAGAAGTAGTTATGCTTCCACCAGCAGGGAAGTTAATGTGCTGGGAGCTAAGAGTAGTCTCCATAGGTCCAGCACTGCAGGGTCCTGCTTCAATGCTCCCTGACCCTCTGAGCTGGGCAGGGTAATCGGCACCCAGATAAGAGCTGAGGGAAGCTCAGAGACAGTGACCTGCACTCCTCCCAGTTCCTGCAAGCACTTGCTGTTTGGACGCTAGAAGGCTGATGTGTCAGCTTTGCCGTCCTCTTTCCTACATCAGACAAGCTGTACTCAACTATGGAAGGATAAAGCTTTTTGTTCCTTCCCTCTCCCACCACTTTTCTTTTGCTCCCATAATTTTCTGGTATATTAACTCAAAGCTTGATAATTTTTATATTGCTTGCTTGTTTTTTTATTATTTTTACAATGAAAATTACATTTTTATTTCTACCTGCTCAGCACTGATGTATTTCACTCTTTTCCCTTCTGCTTCCCTTAGCTTGGTCACTGTGTAAGTACCCTCCATGCTTTACCGTAATTGTTAAATCCATAAGCAGCTTTGTTTGCCCTTCCCATATTGGTACCTCATAGCTTTGAACATGCTTGGCATTTTTAATTGTTGAAGGGTTGTTCTTCATTTTCTGAATAAGAGATTGTATTTGTAGTCTCAGAAGTATGTCATATAAGAGATGTTGCAAATGGAATTATTTTTTTCAGTATCACAGTCCACATTGAATATCCCTTCAATTAATCTCTGCTTTTAAATATATAGATATATATAATTGTAAGTTACAATAAATTTTGATCCTAAAAGTCAAGTTATTATCACCCTCAGATTAAATAGATACCACTATTTGTGCACATGAAATGTTTGTATATTTGAGATTTTGAATATAGAGTTGTTGGTACAAGATTGAAAGCTGCTCCACTTCAATCTTCAAAGTATATATAGCATAAGCATTTGGATTCTATTGTGAGTATAATTTTAGTGTATATAACTTTTACCATAACAACATCCAATCCAAGACTGCATATAATCTGCCAGTTCCATAGATTCTGCAATAATAGATGTGACACTGTGTAAAATGATTGTCTTGTGATGGGCCACGCTGAGAGAGCAGCACAGAGAAAAACTCAATGATTTTGGCATTCATACAGCAAATACTACAAATGCTCTTACAATAATAAAGTTGAGTAAAAATTGCACCACTTCTGGCCCAAATAGAGACTTTAATCTGACCACTTCTTGAGAGCATAGTGAAGGGATAGGTAGGGTTTGTTTTATGCAGAAGAGGAAAGGTGCCTTATGTTCTGTATCTCTTAACACTTCCAGGTGTGACATGATTTAGATGTTGTCTTTGACCACCACTGTTCTTTAAATGCTCAGGCCAAGTTGTTGAGCTGCTTGTTAAACAATCACATATCTCAAACTTTCTAAAAAGTGCCAAATCAAGTCTTTATTGAAAAATACTTCTGAAGGCATTTGTTGTTCCTTAATTATAGCATTAATAAAAGAGACTATTCACAGAAATATCAGTAGGTTGATTCAGGATATTTAGCCAGGTAGGTTGACTAAGTAAAATATTATTAATTTTTTATGCACAGGAGGTAAAAAAGCTATTTCACATATTAAAAAGATATGTTATTTTTGAAGCCAGGAAAGTGAAAACAGAAAGTGCAAACCCAGAATTTTTGTAGAACTTTTCCCCTCTTTTGTGTAATTTTTTGGGGGGAGAAGTTCATAAATGCACGTTATATAGTTTACATAGTTGCAAGAAATAAGAAAATGCTTTTGCTTCTTTGGAGAAAAAGAAAAGTTGTTTAATTCAGTAACCTCAGTAAATGTGTAAGTTTTAATAACTTTGATTCTTAATGTTGATGTTTTCCCCTAGTCCATTTCATTGTTTTTTCATTAAATCCTGACAATTATTTTATATTAATTTAGTATGTCAGATTAATAATATAATAATTGATACTTTCCAGCTAGGTATTTTTGTTATTATTGCTGCTTTTCTCTTTTATGCCTATTTTTAAATTAAGAGTAAGGAAAATTATTGATTTTTCTTGTTTACGGTCTTTTATGGCCATTTTACAATTGTGTTATATTTTCCTTTCAGTGACAGGTAAATATAATTTCATTGGGGGGGGTTGGGTTTTTTGGTGGGGGGTTTCTGGTGTTTTGTGGTTTTTTGTTTTTTTAAATTCGATACTCATCTTTGATCTGGGCACCCTAGCATTGTGTTAAGAGCTAAAAGAAGATACTCACTATAAGCCTTGACTGGAGTGGAATTCAAGGGTGACAGTGTTACACATTTATAGTCTGGGCCAAGTTTATTTTCTTTCTCACTGATGTTGGAAATGTCCTGGCCCTTTCATATAGGGAACCTGCACCAAGGTCCTGCAGTCACTACCTGGCACAAGTGCTAAAGCATTCATTGTGTCAGCACCATTTAAGTCTTTCCCTGATTTAACTGCTGAGCAGTAATTTTAAGAGAAAGGAAAGAGTCCCTTTCCTCATTTATATGCAAATAGTGAGAGGGAAGGATGAGAATAGTAGGAATGTGTGTGTAGGCTGTCATACTGATGCGTGTAACTTCTGCTGTTGTTTTTGCCGCTGGTAGTACGTTCTGTATTCACAAAGCTCCTACCACCGTTTTCTGTGTGATCTTGAAACCATAACTAGTTTGCAAAAATGGATCATGTTTTGTCTCTAGTTAAGATCGGGAGGTGCACAAGTCTTGGAAGGATGCATAGCAGAAATACACAATATCACCAGCCTAGATATTTCAGACAATGGTAAGTACACAGAACAGGGATGGAGGGTCATGCAAGTCCAGAATCTGAGAAATGCTTTTTCTTTCAGCTCACAGTGTAATATCAAGGATGGTCATTCTTGTTTTATGATTATTGGCCATATTGGTTATGGAAATGTCTCAGACCAAGAACTCTTATTGCTATAAAGTATATAAGAAATGTTTATAGACTAACTGTATCCTCAGAAGTTTATGTTGTTTGTAAAACAGCAGAATAAACGGATGGCAGCAAACATCATATTAGGTCTAGATGAAAGTGGGTTTAAGTATAAGAGGATGAGAAGCTAAATGAGAAATGAAAGTGTGGAGAAAGAAGAAAGGGAAAGATCAGATACAGAATGAAGCTGAGGTCATAATACTGAAGAAGCAAGAGAGGGAAATTTAGGGCAAATGGTCAACCAGCTTCAGGTCAAAGAAGGCTTTTTCAGTCTTTGGGAAAGTCTTGGACTACTCCTGCTTTGGAGACTCTGCATCCTATCTGGGAAGACTGGCTGACTTCTCATTTTGCAAACTCAGATTGTAGATGTAGATTATGGAAGAATTCAGCTGCTGTGTTTGCCCTTCCAACAACTAAATGTAGAAGTATTTCATAAAGATATTCACAGTACAGTTGAATGCCCAAGAAAAGTGGGATGGATTGGCAAGTGGAAAGCTTTGGGAGCTACAGACTCAGCCCAATTATGTAAACAGATTGATTGTTACAAATAAGAATAGATACTTGACATCTGAATTATCCTGCAGATGGGGATTATAAATCATTGTAATCTAACTAGTGCACTCTTCAAATACACCACTAGTTTGGGAATTCAGTACTACAGCAAGTTATTTTTCTTACTCGGGAGTAGAATAAATTGGCTTATTTTTCAGGTCATTTTATTCATAGCCTTTTTATGTTATAGCCTTTTTACACTTGAAGGCTTTGAGTCCTTGTTGGTACACAGTTCTACTAAGACTAAATAGCAATTAGCATGGTCCCAGAATCCTCAAAGGAACTTTAAACCGCCTGACAATGCTAGGAACTACCCTTAGGTGGTTGGACTACAGATAAGGGAATACATTTTTCTTCTGTGTTTTTGAAAGGTGCCTTCAATGACTGATTAGGATGGAGATTTAAGGGGTCATTTTAGAAAACATTCTTACAGAAAAGCAGAAGCAAAAAAGAGAAGAATATTTAAAAATAGAAGAGTGGAATTTTTTCTAGAGCTCTTGGAAATTAGTATGCTGATAAAGTTACTTGAATGAACATAGCATTAATAATTGGACCCTGTCTGGGTCTTTTTTGAAAATGTGTTTTAATTCTTAATCTAATCTGATTCTTTACAGGCCTAGAATCTGACCTGTCAACCCTTGTAGTCTGGCTTAGTAAAAACCGATCGATAAGACACTTGGCATTAGGCAAAAACTTTAACAACATGAAATCCAAGTAAGGCTTTTCATTCTTTTAAATAACAAGAGAATGAATAAGGAGAAACTGCTGATTTCATCATCTTCCTAACTTTTCTTCCCTCAGAAATCTCACTCCAGTACTTGATAATTTAGTTCAGATGATTCAAGACGAGGATTCAGTGAGTATCTTTCTGCCTACTATCATCATGTGTATTGTACCGTCACAGCCTATTTCTGATAATTTTCTTCACTGTGTTAATTTGCTGCATAAGATTTGATCGTGATTCTGGACAGACACATCCAACATTTGGGGGTTTATTTTTCAAATAGTAATTTTTATTTTGTGTAGCATGCGGGTAGACATTTCTTGGGATAGTCTTAGGATCTGTGCTTGTTGAAAATCATTAATTCAAAATAGTTGTATGTGCTTAACCTAGTTGCTTGAGGCCTAAATTATACAACCCTGTGGGCACAAGTTTTCAAAACTTTTGTGTCCTGATAGGAAATTACAATGGTAGTATTCTCTAGGTAGTGATACTCCTTCAATAACAGAATTTTTATTTTTATTTTTCTTCTTCTTTTTTTTTTTTTGCTTGACAAAATGCAAAGTCACTGCAGTGATTTCCCAGAATTCCTTTCTTCTTCAAAAGATGCAAATAAACTGTTCACTATGCTGTTCTTTGCTTCTCCTAGTACATTAATCACAGGAACAATTTCATAAAACCCTTTCAGAGTGCCTTGCTGGGATCCTTGCCCCCTTTCTTCCTTTCCACCTTCTCTACTGATTTTGAAAGACTTTTGTGGTGGGATTTGTGTTCTTGCCTTACTTGGCATCCTAGGTTTAGCTATAACGGAATCTTAAGATGCTCTATTTCTCTCATGCTTGTCAATCTTTATTTATCTATTCTTAGTCCTTTCTTTCTCCTTCATTCCCCATACAAGTAACAAGCAAGCTCTGCTTTCCTCATTCTCCAGAAATAGCTGACTGTAGATTTCAGTTGTCTAAACACCTGCTGTTCCTGTTGTCATTACTGTCTCACCTCCAAGTTCATGGTCTCCACACTTAACTGCTTTCTTATTTTTTCCTACCATCTGTATCTGCACCCTGCAATTCAGTGGAGCAGTTTTTTACCAGGGTTTCCGATGTCTCCTTCCATACAAGGTCATTAGACCTGTATTCTATGTTCATCTTTTCTTACTGCTTAGTTGTATTTGAAGTGATTTGTTAAACTAGTCCTCTTTCCTCTCTGTGTCCTGTTAACTGGGGATAAGTGGTACTGTGTTTTTTCTTGATTGCCTGTCTCTTCAACTTGTTCTTTAAAACACGAGATGTTAGTGGGACACAGTGAAGTGCTGCATACGGAATCAGAGCTGATTCTAATTGAGTTAGGACATGTAATGAAAGCAGTAAGTCCTTGTTTGCATAAGTCAGATGGAACATGATGCAAAGCATATTGGTAGATATGCTAAAACTAGTGTTTCATTTTGTGGTATGTGACCACGTCCTTCTACTCTGTCTCCAAAGGGAATGATGCAGGGCTTTCTTCCCCTTCTCTCCTTTTCCTGTTGATACTGGTCGTATCATTTAATCAGATAGCACCTGCTTCTTCTCTTTGGATATTTGTATCTTTCCAGCCCTGTATCTCATGCTTAATCTTTCACAGCTGTCCTAAAGACTGTTATGTCAAACCAGATTAATCACAAGCAAATGTCATTTAGTATGTTTTTTTTCTCAATTTCCTTGATCCATTTGCTCTGTTGCAGGTGAACATTTCTTCCCACACAGGCCATATCCTAAAACACCTCTTCAAACACACTGTATGTGTCCTTTCAGTATCCAAACCATCTTCTCAAACATGCTCTTGCTATTTTTTTTTCTATTTATGTGACTATCCTGTTCATATTATCTAATTGCAAGGATAGAAATTCCAACTTTCACCTTACTGTCTCTATTAAGTGTTAGAACCTTCTATTTATCTTTTCTGTCTTCTGTTTTTGAAGCTTCCAGGGCAGAGAAAATGTAGTTGGTAAATTTTGGATGTATCATTCTCACAGTTCTCCCTCCCTTGCATCATCAGCTTCAGCAGGTGCTCCTTTTCAGCTCATAGGCAATGTCAGCCATCACTCCACTTTCTGCCTTTGCCACAATCCAGTAGTCAGATGTGCTCCTATTCTTACTCACCATGTCTTTCCTGAGCTGACCTACAGAACATGCTCTGTAGTTTCATCGTGTTTTCAAACAGTGTTACAATGAAATAATCCACCAAAAAGTTATTTTTGCATACTTAAAATAACTATTTCTTCTTTATGTCCTGCATTAACCTTTGAGATACAAAATGTGATCCTGTTGGTGTTAACCTGTCTCTTCCCTCCCCATGTTTTTTTCTCCTGTTAATTTTTTTGAGTGAAGGAATCTTGTTTGTTTCTGTTTCATTAGATGCTAAAATCAATCTGAAGCATCTCCTAGTAGCTAAAGGGTTGAGGATGTAGATTCTGTGTCCCCATGGGAAAAGCATGTGTTACAGCTAGCAGGAAGGTCCTCACTGTACCTTGAGATAGTACAATGTGTAGAAAATTATTTTAAGTTTCTAGTTATTTTGGTTTGGTTTTGAATCCTAAATGGGGTGGTCCTTTTTCTGCAATTACTAAGCATTTACATTAAAAAGTAAGGATGGAATTGGAGAGACCAGGGTATGATGATGCCCAAAACATACTGCTTGATGAGTATTACCTGCAGGCTGGTACAGTTTGGGGACAGTGCATTATCTGCATGGAAAGCTGAAGCAAGAGGTTTTAATCTAAAATAGTCATCTGCCAAATGCTTCTTCGTTTATTTATGCACACTTTAAATAGATCTGTTGCTGTGTTAATATGAGTTATGAGTAAAATTATTTAGACAATCAATAGCTTGGTTTTATGACTGTAAAAATACAACTAGATGCAAATGTAATTCCACAAAATTTAAAAGCAGTAGTAGCATCCTAAACAGCAAAATTTCCCAGTTGCCAGGTGTTTAATATAGACAAGAATGTAATATTTAGATTTGGGGGTTTGGTTTGGTTTTTTTCTGTTTTCAAGTAGATGTTGTACTGTGCAGGCTATAATAATGTATTCTTATTAGTATTGCAGGATGTGTCTGAAGCTGTATGCTTACTGTGACATTTCTTCTTGCAAAAATAGATGTTACACTGCAGGTACTGTGTACCATTACTCAGAGTGGTAGTCAGTCCTGCATAGGTGCAGAATTGCTACAGTTCTGAATATCTTTAGTTCTTAGTTCAGTGTTTATTGCAGAATTGGCCTTTTGAGGGTTTTTTCAACATTTTTGTTCGTAGGAGAGCAAATCTGATTTGATTTGATTCTTAAATGTTTTCCAGAAGGAGTATGACAAAATCAATGAACACAATCTCTAATTCTATTCTTTACTTGAAGAATTCCTCTTTCTTAATAAGATTGGGTTAAGACATCTTCACTCCATTGGCAAAGTATCTGTTTTCTGCAGCAGGGACACTGAAGTGCTTGTCAGACTTCTGTTTTCTCAATATCCAGCTAAAACTAGTAAGTTGTTAAAAGAAGTAAATGTTTGTAGGCTATGTAGAGTACTGCCCTTCTTTGTGGGGGATTTGGTTTTGGTGGCTTTTTTTGTTGTTTGGTTGGGTTTTTTTAATGTAATGGTCAGATAATTTAAGGAGTATTTAGCAGCCTGTACATTTAATTCCTACCGAGTTACATTCTGATTGTAGTTTGTATTCAGGGCACCAAGTGAGTCCACAGGTTTTTTCTTTTTGCTTATTGAGTAAACAATGAGGGTAGCTGTGCAGGAAAACTAGAAGTTCATCCACTTCAGAGACAAAGCTGCTAATGTAGCAGCTGCTTTACTGTGCTACATGCATATTTCTGATGTGGTAGTAATGATGTGTAGGTGTCACTCCTCACAGAACACAGTGCAGAAGCATTTTCAATCTGATACTGTTTTGTCTGAGTATTAGAATGCACAAGGTGAGAAATCCTTTCCTGGGAAGATATTTGAGGTTTAGAAAAATTGATAAGCGGGAGGGAACACTTCCAGCTAAGTTACTTGAATTACGCTTTCTAAAGCGACACACGAGAAACAGCAGAAACTTCACTTTCACAAGCTTACTGGTGATTTCTGTTCAAGTGCTGCGTGGCACTGCTTTTCTGTGATTCTGTCACAGGAGATCTTCTCAAACTTGTGCCAAGAGCTCTAAGACCCATTCTAATGCGATGCTAATATTCTTTAGGGTACATAATGTAATAGAATGGGGAAACATAGACAGATTAAGGGCATTAACATAGTAATTTAATAACTTCCATTTAAAATAAAACCAGCATGTGGCTTGTGTTACTGTTAGACTTTTTAATTATAAACCTGCTGTGCTTCCAAATTTTTATGCATTTCCTCATTTATAAGTGCATTTCTTATTGTTGTAAGATTTTTTTGTTATCACTGTAATCCAGTGGTGTCTGGAGGCTAGAGTCCCATTGTAAAGCAAGTACCGTGCAAGCATCTTGGTCCCTGGAAGGTGTACACAGTTCAGTTAGTTTATTTATATTAATCTAAGCTTTAGGCATGTAATGTAGGGGCCATGGTTCATCCTTACAAGGTGTTGATTTTCCCATACTGGCAACTTGAAGATTTTAGGCTCCTAAAATTCATCCTCCAATACATGCATTGGTGGGTGTATAATGACAGTACACTCCTGTATGAACTCGCACTTGAGCAAGGGAAATGTTTTATGGATTTCTTGTACTTCAACAAAGAAAAATTAAAATTTTAGCAGCTGTAATACCTCCACAAGGCATAATGATAGATAGACTGTAGTTCTTGATCTCCTGCCATTGAGTGTTGGGACACTGAGAATGGAGGAAATACAGACATTTTTAAAACAGGTTTTCTTAAGGCATAGAGTGTGACTTGCTGGAGCCCAATAAAGTAGTTTCAGCTTAACATAGTATATGAAAAAGTTACATAAAGATACTGCAAACACAGGTGTCAGAACACTACTGTGAATAGTATCCATTGACTTACTCATTTTAATAGATACTCTTCTTACTGTTGTTAACTTCAGACTTACTACAGTTTTCTGTCTCTTCCTTCCCAAATGCGTGTGCAAAATCACTCATAATTGAAGTACCAATCATAAAACAGTTGAAATGAATTGGTTTTGTTTTAAAAATATCTCAGATCCTAATTTGCCCTTGGATAAAGCTCTTAGTCTGAGGGAAAGGAGTGGAGTGCTAGATATTTTTATTTCTCACTAACAGGGAAGCATGCTGGCTAAGCAAAACCCACTGGACACTAGAGGTTTTCTTGCGAAGCTGGTTGTTGCTATCTTGCCTCTTTTCAGGTTCCCACTGTATTCAGTACTTAATAGGACACAGGAAATTGGAGGCACTGTCACTTAACGTTTTGTTTTTTTTCCAGGGTGTTGCAACTTAATCTGTATGTGTATATGTTTGACACCTGCGCTGTAAGTTGTTGGCTCACATTTTATCATGTGTTGTCGGATCTGCAGCAAACACAGAAATAACTCTTTGATGCTTACTGCTGTTTCCAAGAGTCTGGGGAACTTGTAATTTCTTTTGGTTGATTGAGGAATGAGTGTGTTCTCAGTTACTGTTATCAGTGCCTTTTCTATGCTCCACAGCCTCTGCAGTCATTGTCCCTCGCAGATTCCAAGCTGAAGACTGAGGTCACCATCATTATTAATGCCTTAGGCAGCAATACTTCTCTTACAAAAGTGGATATTAGTGGAAATGCCATGGGAGATATGGGAGCAAAGATGTTGGCAAAAGCCCTACAGATAAACACCAAACTCAGGTAGGGGAAATGTGTTTGCAGTAAAAGACAGAATGGCTTAATAATACTGAAGTTGTTGGCTTATTCTCAAGCTGTTTGTCTCCAGAACCCTTCCAGGTGCAGCCACTTTATAGTCTCACCATTTGGAAAGATTCTCATCCTTTTTTCTTAAACAGGCAAGAGAAGCAAATTGTCTGCGAAAATATTTCCATAACTGAAACTGGAGAAAACTGCATTTTCTAAATTTAAACAGAAAGACCTCTTGTTGAAACAAGAGAGCTCTAAATTTCCTAGAATCACAGAAAAAAAAAAATTACCTTGTTGTAGACCTCTGAATGTCATCTAATCCAATGTCCTTCACAAAGCAGGGACAACTTTAAAGCCATACGAGGTTGCTCAGGGCCTTGTCCAGGCAGATTCTGAAGATCTCCAAGTACAGGGATACCACAGCATCTTCTGGAACCCTATTCTGGTGCTTAGCCACTCTTCTTCTGTTCTGCTCTTGCTTTTCCACTGGAGGCCTTCCCAGCAGAGAAAATTCTGATACTTGGGTAGGAAACTAAAGTAAATTATTCTTTGTTTTCTCGAGTATCAGTTTGCAGGAGAACTAAGAGCATGTGGAATTCAGAATGGGTAACAGCATGGACCATCCTTCCTTCCCCTCTCCCCTGCCTACAGTGCTGATGGACCTTGGCATCTCTTCTCTGCAACTTCATCCACCTGACAACTTCACTGCTTTTTAGCACATGTCTGGCACTGATGTCTTGAGAGTATCGCTTTTTTCTATCCAGCATGTGATTAGCAAACAGCAAAACCTTCAATCAGCGTGAATCTGGGTGGAGACCTCTAAATATGTCACCGTCATCTGGAAAGCTAATCCTCATTCCTTCTCTTGTCAGACTGTGCAGATGAACCTTCCTCGGTATATTATCTGTGTGAAGAGACCATTTTGTGCTTAGTCTCCAATCATTTGTTCCCTGGAGGATAACAAATTCCCCAGAGTAGTCCTGGCTATTTTGTTCAGAAGCAGGGATCCTGATCTTTGTGATGCTATGCCCAAACAGAATATTGAAAATGTCAGGAAAACACTGGAGAGGTGGCTTAGCTTTATTGAATGTATGAACCTGAAATGACCATAGTACCTGAAGAAATAAAGCCTTGATGGCTTTCAGGATGGCACACTGAAATGTTTCAAAGTACACTGAATGTCACAGTTGACATAATGTCACCGCAGTCTGTGGTGTGATTACAAACTGAATAATGCAATGGTAACTGGCTCTGCTTAAAATGTTATAAAATCACATCCATGTAGAAATACAAACACACTTTCCAATGACAAAAATATCCAAGATTTGACCCTAAGTGTAGCTGATCTTTGCAGACTGGGTGTAAAATCTCTCTTCCTCTCTTCTTTACCTCCATCTTTCCATCTAAAAAGCAAAGGGATGATTCTGCAACCGCAGAAGGTGTCAATACCTGTGAAACCCTACCATCTATCTTTTTTTTTTTTTTTTTTTTTTTTAACACCAGAAACCTCTGTTTGGTTTTGTGCCTTTTTTTAAGAACAGCTACAACTAACTAGTGCTCTTGCACGAGCAAGATTTATCTGCTTGACTGTCTCTTCTGACTGCTAATGAGATCTTTTAACATGTGTTCGCAAATTGCCAGGCAGTCTGCTTGAGTGGTCTAAATTGGGGGAGGAGGGGGAAGGCTGGATTACTCTTATCACTATTGTGTATTTAAAAGAGCTACAATTTATGCACCTAACCTAATGGCTTATATTGGCAGCCAGCTATGTTGCATGTGGAATCGTAGAAACTCTGTGATGAGCTAGTACAGGAATGAATATACAATAGCCTGCAAATTTTGACTACCAATTAGCATGAATTTTTTTCAATACCTTTTTTTGTCACAGTAGCCATATAGCCTAGGTAGAACAGAGATTGATCGCTTACTGCAATTTTCTTGGTTTTCAGTGTGGACTTGCAAAGCAGACATTTGAACTTTATTTTTGCTGCTATTCCTGGAAAAAGATGGAATTTTATCTCCAAATCTTTCTAGTAACCCTCTTTTAGAAAAATGTTTTTATGTTAATGATGGAAAATATAGTACAGAATCCCCTTTAAAGAAAGGAAAACCGAATTTTATAGTATCTTTGTCCGTAACTTCTGTTATTTCAAGGTTTTAGCATGTAACTAAAGACAAGTTTTTAAAATCTTGGCTTCCACTCTACAATTTTGAACATGCAGCACTGTGTTATTTCAATATGCAAAGTTTCGATACAGATTTATTTGGTGGTTCTTGTTTAACTTTTTTTTTTCTTTTCTCTCTCCCACCATCTCTCAGAACTGTAATATGGGACAAGAATAATATCACGGCGCAGGGCTTCCAGGACATAGCTGTGGCACTGGAAAAGTAAGTTCTCAAACAACTGAATCACTGATGAAGAGGCCAGAGTCTTAGATCCAGAATGATCTGAGCAGCCGCAGTTCTCATTTCAGTCAATATGATCTGGAGATGCTGAGTGCTCTCAACTTTAAACATCAGGGTGCTTAATCTAAAGGAAAATTTATGACTTCACATCCTTCAAAAGGATGGGAAAAGGCTTTATGGCTCTTTCATCCATACTCTGTCAGCTTTAAGGCCATTGAGTTCTGCTGTTAGCATTAATATTCTGAATTTGAGAATATTTTTCCTTCATTATCTTGTCTTGATAGCGTGCAGAAATTCTATTCTAGTCAGTGAATGAAGCTGCATATAGTAACAGAAAATTACTGAAGCATGCCTTTGTAGTCTGACTTTTTTTTTTTCCTTTCCCCCAGCAAGTTGAAACTAATAGTGATGATCTCAGGAACTGCAGTTATTCATCATAATTGCTGTGGTCTGGATCATTTTGCTTCTCTGAGCTTACTCACAGTTGCAACCATTACCAGTGATAGATGCTAAATGACTTTCATCTCTCTCCATCTACATCACATTTCTTTATATGTTATTATTACTTTTCTTAAGAGGGAAAAATTACAGATTTAAATTAAGCAGCAGTTGCAGTTGTTTCACATCATTAAATCCCTCAGACAGGAACAAAGGCTCTCTTCAGAAGGTGAAAGTAACATACAATTGCTAGTTTCTAGACAAGAAGTTTCTTTTGGCTTGCAAAACTGCATAACTACTTAGGGGAGCATCTTAACCCTTGGAGGGGTCATGAGTCTAGAGCTTATAAAGTTCCTTGTTTTATGAAACTGTTGTAGTTTATATATTTGGTTTCAAAATGAATGCAGTTGCTCTGATGGGGGAAATTACATAAATGATGTATAATTAAGCAAATCATCTTGAAGTGATTCCATTGGTAGTAGTGAATAATAATAATTTGCAAAGGTTATTTGTCAGCTTGCAGGCATTTCTCTTTAAGAGCAATAGCATGTATATTTATCAGAAAGTCTGGTTTAAAAATATGCTTATTTTCTGGTTAGTATCAACTTTATTTTTCTGTTCTGAAGTGCTTGGATAAGTAAATAGAAAACAAGGGGACATCCTAAGGCAAAACTAAATCACCTACATAGAAAAAAAAAGAAATGCTACAGGTAATTGTGTGACACTGCACTTTGTTGAAGTGACATCTGATTTATTTAGCTTGGAAGCTGAGGTCATTTTATGTCCCCTCTAACATTTTAAAATTGTTAAAACCATTGATAATATCACAAACTAAGCCACAAGCAACAAAGGTTTAAACTCACAGGAGCAGGACTGTCAATACTGGCTGAAAACAATTAGCCTTTAAACAATCCACAATCTCAAAAACATATTGAGAACATCCTCCACCATATGTTTCCTAAAAATACATGAAACCATCAACATTCTGTAGGAAAGAATTGTAGCTCAAAATGGAATGAAATATACTGAAGATGCTTGGGGGTATATGTATTGTGTGCGTTGTTTTGATTTTGTTCTTAAGAAAAATAGTCATGTATTTTGTGGTTTAGTATAAGAAAGCTATGCTTTCGTACTATGAGGAGGAGGCCGAGGAGAATTGAGAGGGCTTTAAAACAGGCTGAAGTAATTTGAAGATTGGTTTTTTCCCTCCTCCTGGCTTTTCTTTGTCTTTTCATAGTTGTGTGAAAATGTTGTTCCTGCAAGGAAATTCTGGGACCATGGCTGTTGGCAGAGCTGCCCCAAGGGTGTCCCAGCCAGCTGATGTGAGAGGCAGAGAGGATCTTCTGTAGAGCCCAATACAGGTGTTAGCTCAGGGAGGGCATTTGAGAACAGTGGGCATCCTGTTCAGCCTGGCCATTAGACAGGGACTTGTATCTCTGTAATTTTAATATGAAAATAAACATGTACTTGTGTGCTTTAAAGCCTAGAGCCCACTCTGTGATAGGACTATACAGTATTGCCCCATATTCATTTCTAAAAGATATTTTTTCTGCATGGACTGAAGAAATAGCTCAAGTCCTAAAATCTGATGGGAAATGCTGGGATCTGTTAAAGGGATATGAATTCTTCCCTTAGCAGTGACATGAAATCTGCATGTCCAAGCTGGCAAAACAGATTATCTTATTCCTGTTTCTAAAAAAATAGGCATTAAAACTGTCACTGTGCAGCAGAGTGTTTGTCACAAATGGAGGAGAAGTTACTACAAAGGAAATAACATGTGATGAAGCATAGGATTGTTGTCACACATGCTGTATGTAGGAGAGACAGGAGGTTTTTGAGACATCTTTTCCAGTCTCTGAGCTTAAACTTCTCTGAAATTTAACATCCTTTAAATATAGGTATTTTGGTGAGGGTATTAATGTGTTATGAAATTACTGCATTGTTGAGTTGGTAATGTACTCCATTACAAGAGACAAGTGGAGTGTTAATAAAAAGAACAACAGAGGAATGTTTTAGACTTCAAAGGAAACAGAGAAAAATGAAGTGTGAAGATAAATATTGCTCTGATGATCAAAATTGAAAAGCGAGCTTTAAATTCTTGGGTTTATTTCCCTTAAGAGCTGGTTAATTCTTAGACAAAAATAAAGTAGCATTCCAATACAATGTTATTCTGGAAGAAAACCAAGTACAGAGCCTTCCTTAGGGTAGTGGTCTTCTAGAGTTCTGCCTCTGTGACTGCATCCATGAAATCTTCTTGCTATTCACTTCCCCCCACTTCCTGTGGGGGTGTGTGTGAGGGAGGGTGCACTAAGCCTTTGACTAAATTGAATTTAGCATATAATTACTAGCATGAGAGCTGACTATTACAGATTTCAATGAATAGGGTGTATAAATGTCAAATAGCTGTGGAGATTCTTGGAAATCTAGCTTTGTTTCTTTTTAACTAAATAAATACCCCACCTGCCAGGTAGTAGTCAGGCAGTCGGCAAGTTCTCTAATTATTATCTCTGTCTCTGAGCTTGGTATCTTTGACATTTAAACGTTTTTACCCATGCTGGTAGACAGCCAGTTATTTGCTGTTTAGTATTACATGAGACCACGTGACAGGGTCTGCACAGTTTGCGCAGTTCTTTGGGAGGACAAGTAGAAAGGTTAATTTTCTGTCTGTGATGCTGTAGCCAGTTGTACACTGCAGAAGGACAGGGACCTTGCTGACTCTGTGTGAATAACTGTCTGCCACTGCCAGCTATTCATTGCCATGTTTACATTGGGGAAGAAACGTATAAGTCTTCCATTGTCATTTAAGGTAAAATGTTGGGTAGTATCAATGAGTCAGTGTGTTTGGCAGTTCAAAAGACTGCTGTCCTTCGAGGAGTGGTTTCATGTGGCTAAGCAACTGGTGGGAGAAGAAGAGAAAGAACCTTGGAGTTTCACACTAGTTAAGGTGTCTGTTGTTGGAGTTAGGACATTTAGTGAAGGATGGGTGCATTGGAGTCAACAGAGTTGACTCAGTTGAAATTGTTGACTTTAAAGTACTTAAAAATAGAGGGTTCTAACCATATTTATGTATCTCTGGATAGAATAGGAACAGACGGTTAGTGGGACGTTTATAGACAGCTGAAGAAGGAGGAAGAGATGTTTGCAGGAAATTAAAGCTAATTGAAAATAGGAGGAATAATTTCCTTTCCAGGTTTTAAGAATGTCCTGCTCTTTGTTTCCCTTTATTCAAATCTGAAGGTGTGTGGACATACATGTAGCATCTTAGGTTTAACTGTGTCATGCTAGTCAGTTTCTGTTCTCTGAGTTTAAATAAAATTTTGACTCAAGACCAAAACTCTATTCTCATATCACAGCAGATGGACAAAGCTACAGAAATAAGTAAAATGCAATTGTTTCCATAAAGCAATGTGCAGATGCTATGCTTATTTTTTCAGCTTTTATTAAAAATTCAGAAAGCATCTTCTTATAAATACAAGAAGTTATTAAATAGTAAATTTTCAAAACTCAGTCTCTTTGTTGCTATCTGTCACTGAATATTTCCATTTAGACTTAGATCTGATAGAATTGCCAGCAGGCACTGACCCTTCCCTGTTCTGTTTTGATATAGGAAAAAGTAATCTAACCCTGTGCACAAAGGTACAGAGGACATCTAGGCCATTAATTGACAGCTACTGGACAGTGGCCACTTGGCTACATTTTTTGCTTTTTAAAATCTCCACCTCTGGATGTGACAAAGAAGTGGCAAAGAAGAATTAGCAGCAAAAAGGAGCACACATGCCTCCAGTTAGTCCACTTACAAATGTGAAAAATATATTATTAGTACCTTCCACAAACTGGCTAGATACATCTTATTTCTCCCTTCTCGTTGATTCTTCTTAGAGAGATGCCATAATTAGGTTAACTTTTACTATTAAAAAGCATTTTCTTTCATTTTTCTTTAGGAATTATACTCTGAGATTCATGCCTATTCCAATGAATGATGCTTCCCAGGCACTCAAAACGAACCCTGAGAAAACAGAAGAGGCACTGCAAAAGGTATTGCATATACCACCAACATACAGAAATAAAACCACTAAAAATAAAGGAATAATTTTAAGTGGCTGTGATTTCATGCTTTCCTGAGTAAGAATTCTAGGCTAGATCCACTGGTTGTTTGATTTGCATGGACATATATGTGGTAATCAAGTGCTGCAAGAGCATGTAAGTCTTTTCATTCCAAAGAATGGTTGGCATGAAGGCTGATGGAATGCAGTGGTGTATTATGAAGAAGTCATAACTGAATAAGTGCAAGATAGACCTTGCATTTCTGTATGCCTAACTATGAAAGAGAGAGTTAAAAACTGCCATGTTTGTTATATACATGCTTGCAGATATTTCCATGTGTGTAGAATTATTGGTACGCATCTTTTATTTTGGCATAAAAAGTGCAGTCGGCACTGTATAAGACCAAGGATGCTCTTTAATTTGGAGGAGGATAAAAACATTTACTGCCTGTGTTCTATATTGTGCATATAAAATTCACACGCTGTGTTGCCCTAAATAAACAACTGCACCAACATGTTCTTTTGGATGGAGAGGTGTTGACAGTATCTGTAGCTGTTCCACTTGCCTGACATATAAAACTCCCAGCTGAGTTTTAATATAGTAAATCTTGAGAGCTCCAAGTGAGCCTCCTGCTCCATCAGAAGGCATACAGTTCACATTTCTTTAATGAGTAATTTTCCCTTCAGCCAGGGTGAGGTCATAAGAACCTTATAAATAGTTCTTACAGATAACTGTGATTAAAAAGCAAATGTCTGTGATCCTTATTAGTAAAGAAATTTTCAGTAAAGTGATTCTCACAGGGAAAAGTGCTGGTAGTTAGTGCCTTTTTCTTTGATGCATGAAAATGATCTAAATTCTGCTTTAAAAAATCTGAGTCATGGGGGATCAACATATTTCTTGCATCTTGTTTAATGTAATTGTAGATAGGTTCATATCTAGGATGATAGATGCATCTCTGAAAAAATTATCGTGAGGCTTCTGGCCATGGGGATTTAAATTCTATGTGTTAATTAGGCATTATGTACAAAGACCATTTTCTTTTATTCATTTCAAAGTTGCTAAAACTGTTTGGCCCCAAGTTTAACACGTGTGGTTCAGGCTATCTTTGCACAACACGGGGAATTTCTCTCCAAAAAAGGTTAACAGTCTTGGGAGCGGTGCAGTGAACGCAGCTAATTCCATGCACGTAGGAATGCCTGCCTGTGCGGACTGACTGTCATGCCTGATGCAGGGACACCTGAACTGACTGACGTCTCGGGAGGGTCCGTAAGCTTCAGCACACCACAGCTTGAGTACAATGAGAGTGCCTCTGGCCCTGGTCCAGCACCAGATGGGCATAGTAGCTATGAGACCTCCCGAGCTCCAGTATCTTTTCAGAGAGCTTTACTTGTAGTGTGGGCAAACTGGGTAAACCCTGCATTACTCTGTGGCGTGGTCATTGTCTTCCAGTTCTTGCTGCTGATGCAGGTTTAGGGGTGACCATCACGCCCTATTAGTCTCTGTCTCAGAACCTGCTGGTGATTCCATTCATCCTTTTCCCCTCTCTTCCTTTCGGATCAGATCCATCACCTTTGATGAACCTTAACAAATGTATTGGTGGGGTTTTTGACTCTAAGTTTGATAGAGCCAGGTTAGAGGGGGGTTACTCGATGTGCCACTAAGCTGGCTGATGGTAGGTGTTTACTGATGGTGACAGTTATGGTAGGCTGTGACCAGCAGCTGTGGGTAGGAATCACTTGTCTTTGAAGACCACTTACATACTGCTTAGCCTTAAGCAATTTTTGAACTCAGGCTCCTGTATCAGTTAGGTACTTTTAAATATTTTATCTTCTCTCCAGACCATATTGCTATTTAAATCTGTGTCTTCGCAGTGGGTCGAATGCATCTAAAAGAAATGAATCAGCTATCGTGTGTCATCATGGTCTCTACAACAATACTTTATGGATAGAGTCCCTTCAAATATTTCTCAAACCTGGATCTACTCCTTTGTCAGTGTAACTTACTAAATTGTTCAAAATAGAAGACTAATTCAGAAAACACTGGCAAAAGCACAGTGTTTTAATGATGTTTCACTAGTCTGTGAGTGAATGAATAGTTGCCAATGTGTTTATTAAGCATTGAGATACACAGAAAAAGGTTTGCAGATAACAAGCAAATACTTAGGCAGTTTTTCCTGTCAGTCCTTTTCTGATACGGCAGCAAAATTGAAAGCATATTGCAATGTGGAGAGTCAAATCAGTTTACTAATCTGTTCTTGCTTTTTAGATAGAAAACTACTTGCTTCGTAATCACGAGACCAGAAAGTACCTCCAGGAGCAGGCGTACCGGCTGCAACAAGGCATTGTTACTAGTACCACTCAGCAGGTGAGAACAGGTTCCTTACTGGTACTTTGCAGGGTCTGAAATCTGCCTGGGGACAGAGTTCTCTCTCATTCTGGCAGCACAGCTTGAACTAAGATGTGCCTTTGGGTGATACTTCGTTTCCCAAGTAATAGTAATTATCAGTGCTAATATTTTTAGAAGGGAAAAAAAAAGCTTTTGTGAGAAGGAGTTGTTATGCATAGTAGTACTGTGTAGAGAAAGACCTGAGTGAAATACTGTTGGAACCTGGAACAGTTTAGCTCATTCGTGGTCAGGAGTCTGATTTTTCAACAGGCTCTCATCAGTGTGACAAGCATCATCATAAGGCTGTGCCAAATCTGGTGTCTGAGTCAGTTCCAGTCTCTCTGCCTAGCACTGAACAACCATGTAAACAGACCCTTAGGCACCACCAGAGCAAATAGCCTTAGAGAGTAAGTCATCATCTACTTTATGCCTTCAGAACTGTGGGTATCATGGGAAGCTTTACTTAAAGGGTGGGAGCGAAGGAAGGTAGAAGTCTTCTGTGCTCTTTATAGTCTGGACAGCTGTTTTAAAAGGCTTCATGTCCAACATAGCCCAATATACTGCTTCAAGGTGGGAAGTTTTTGTGTTTTGTCAGCCGCTTCCAGATTTCCTAAATGTCATGTGTTCTGGGTTTTTTTCCCTTTCTCTTGAGGACTACAGGCATTTTCTGTGGTAGCGTACCGTTCTTTCTGTTCTCATTCTCTGCATTTCTTGCCAGTACCCCTCAGGGCTGTTTTCAGCTCCAGTACACCACTGAAGCAAGCTGGTATAAGCAGAAAAAAACTTTGTCATGACCTTAGTTTTAAGTTTACTTCAATGTTTGTTTGCACCACTTGTGTTCCTATGCAAATGGGAGACTCCAGCAAACAGGAGAGGAATATCTGTTTTGCTCTTCAACTGAGTCAATGAAATTTTTCTCCATTTTCTGCAATCTTTTTCTGCAATTCAAAGTGTCCTTTTTCTACCTGTATTAAAATTTAATGGGACAGTTTTATTCCTAGAATCTGAAATTACACTGTAACCTCTTGACCGAGAAAACAGTACATGGAGATGTACTGGCACTAAAAACTGCAAGAGCAGCGTCACTTTATTTTATTTTAGTAATTTATCTGTTCCAATGCCACCTTTTTCCCCCCTAAGTTAATAATCTCCATATGAATTAAGTTTAGGACTTTTTATAGCTTGGTGGTTTTAGTTGTGCTTTTCTTCAACAACCACACACACATCAGGTTTCAATAAATGTAATTTATTGTTATTTTGAAAGTAAAATTAATCATTGCTATATTAAATTGTGTACAATAAGGATGTATTTTTAAAACAGTTTTAAAGGAGCTGGAAGAGATTCTCTAGTTAGTATGGTGGAATTGCATTATTATTCCTAGAGTGTTTTTTTTTTTTTTTTAAGTCCAGATGTCCCAATGAGACTTACCACTGTCTAATAATTAATTAGCTTTTTGTACTTAAATAAAAAACCACACCCAAAACCCTTTGAAGAGGAGGCGTCATGCAGAGCAGAGAAGGAGCATACTGTGAGATTATTTCAGTTCTTGTTGCTAATGATATAAGATTCTAGAACTCTAGACTTTATATGATGATGACACACGCGCTCAGATGTTGCTTCAAAATGTCAAATAGCCAGTTGTAATGAATGCTATGCAGGTTAAAGAATTTTAACTATTGTATCTTCCTGCTCCATATAGCTTAATCAAAACTGACTATATGTCAGGCATTCTTACTGGTTTATCTTGTAAGGATACAGCTATACCACCTGCCCTGTATTTGCAACATGTTGAATCAATTGTGTTGTGGTACAGATTAAGCTCAATTTAACCCACTGTGAAAGGTCTGATGGAAATGTCTGCTTTGGTAGTGCCCTTGCAATGAGGAATATTTACATTTTGAAAGAATGCCCCAGAAGCCTGAGCAATTGCATTTTGCTTAGACAGAAGTCTCTGTTGGTGTTTGTTGAATGGATAGTGACAGAGCTTTCTTTTACTGTCTGAACTTCTTAACAATTCAGGGACGTTCAGAGCTAAGCGTTACATATATTGACAACATTTTTAGAATTAAACTTGCTCCAAAAAACAGAACAACACCTGAACTGAATAACTTCTTGGTTATTTGCAGTTATCCTGGAGGTAACTGTGGAGGAAATATTCCGAAGCATGTTTTTTTTTTTAATGGTTAAAGTTTTTTTTTTTCTCCAGTGTTTAGGTGTGTCTTTATGAGATAAAATGCTTTTCTTCGGTAGCACTGATATACCTCCAAGCTCTGATTGTGCATTTCCAGACTGTTATATTGTCACTACAAATCTCATCATGCTCACATTGATTTTCTTCCTGGACTGAATTCAGTTTGCGTTTGTCCAACATTCTGATGTTTTATCTTTTCTATTTCTCTTGTTTAAGTAGATGATTGACAGAATATGTGTTAAAGTGCAAGATCATCTCAACTCTTTAAGAAACTGTAGTGTGGATGCTGTACAGGAAGATGTCAAATCTGCAGAACGACTTATGAGGGATGCTAAGAACTCCAAAACAGTAAGCCTTTCCCAGCTTGCTGGTAATACTGAGAGCAGTTCAGTGTGTGCTTGCAAATTTTCTCTCTTTGGGGAGTTAAAATAACAATGTGTCACAAAAGAGTGTTTTCTTTAGATGATCAGCTGTAGGTAGTACTTAAAGTGACAAAATAATTCTAATTTCTAAAGACTTTGATTTAGCAGAGAGATTTCCTCCTATTTGTCCGGATTTGAAGACAGATAGTGATGAGCCTACTTTCCAAAGATATTCTTTCTGTCTTACAGCTCTTACCAAATCTGTATCACCTTGGTGGAGCTTCTTGGGCAGGAGCAAACGGTTCGCTCTCCAATCCAATCCAAGAGACGCTTGAATCCATGGCTGGAGAAGTCACAAGGGTTGTGGATGAGCAACTTAAGGTCTGTGGATAAATTGGGTAGATGTGTTGACATCACTCACATGCAGAAATAACTAATTCTAAGATCTTCTGTTGCTATGTTGCTAAATGCAAATATGCCACACTTTTTTTTCCTCCCACACTTCCCAGTATATTTGTACGTAAGCTATCTTTTCGTTATTAGTCTCTTGTGCCTTATTATCTGGATTGTAGCCTGGTTGGAATGAAAAAAATTGCTTTAGTGTTTGCAGTGGGCAGTAGGAGCATGTACTGTTTATTATCATTTTATCTTCTAGAAGGGGAAGACTTATCGATTGTTCCATAGGCCCTTCATAAAGCACCCTAAAAAGTCTCATGCTCTGGAGAAAAGTACTTACTAGTTAAGGTATCCCACTGGAGTGAAAGCTGCTTTGCTGTAGATTACATTGCAGAATTTCTTTTTCCCACTGACCACTTTTGAACCTGTGCAAAATTTCCACTGTTTGATTTGGATAACTCATATGTATTGAGAGTGCCTCAAGAATGACTACAGCCATCTTTATGGGAAATCTTTTCATATATTGCCTGTCAATATGCGTTCTTGAAATAGACATTATTGATCTGTAAACATTCTCACCTGTGTGTTCAGCAAGCTCTTGCTCTGAACTTCTACCTTCAATTATGTTAGATCTTACTGTATAACAAGTAAGGAAGAGTCATCCATACAGCATGTGCAAAGCTCTCAGTTCAGGAAGAAGTCAAGGTGGGAGAACTTTAGCAAGTGTTGGAATCTGTATGGAAGCTGATGAATTTAAGAATATGGTTCTAATAATTCAGATCCAACTTAAGTGTATGACTAAGCTGCCTTGCCTGTGTTTTGATATATTTAAACTTACCAAAGAATCTTAAAGTGCAGGTTGAACTTCCAATTGAAACAACATGAAAATGCTTCAGTCAGTGGGAATATAATGAAGAACAGTAATAATACCACATTACTAATTGCTTTTGCAAAATCGAAAAGTTAATGAGGAGGAAAATGGTGCTGAATTTTTTGTATTTTTCTCCTTTTCCCCATTGTATGAAATAAGGTGAAGATTCTTTATTGCTTCTTTAACTTCTGCAGACACAAAAGTCATTCACCCACAGGATTCTTCCCAATAGAACTTCTAGACTATTATTGGGATGGGAACTGTCAGATCAGCCCTTTGTACAGGGCTCATGCACTTAAATAAGTCCTGTGCATTTCGGAGAGTCTTACAAAAGGGGGGAAAAAAGCACCTCTTCAGCATTTGGAATGTTATTTATAGTTCCCAGCATAAGATTGAGTTAATGCATCTTCCATTTATGCTTCTACACATTTACAGCAAAAGGCACTTTAGCTCAACCATTCTAACTTTTACATCTACTTTTGATTTGTGTGGCGTTAAAGTTTAAGTGCCTTACAAGAAACTATAAAGTCATAATGCTCTTTGTATATTGTAACACTCATTTTTATTAATTTTACACTTAAAGCTGAAAGGTTTTCCTTTGAGTTCTGTAGTGGTGTACTTTGCGTGGAGGAGAAAATGTTGAACATGGGTTAGGATTTTTTTTCCCAGTTTTTAGGTCAATTCAGAACATCACATGCAGTTTATTATTTGTGAAGATAGATAAGAGAGCTCACATGAATACAGTTCTTTTTGTGATTGTTGGGAAAAAAAAAACATCCTATGTGCTGTAAGTGGAGTTTTGACTTTTAGCTTCCATAGCAACCAGAGCCTGGTTCTAGAAGGAGCTGTTTGGAAATTGGGTAAAGTCAATGAACACTCTTCAGAGAAATAAGAGAATTTTTTTTTTAAACTTCAAAGGAGGGAAGGGGGCGAGAAGGAAGAAGTTAGAATAATGAAAAGCAACATCTTCGAGTGAGTTGAGTTGGCCAAAGGAGAAATTATAGCAAGGCCCTTGCATCTCTCTTCTCCTGCTGGTGTCACTGTGGACACACAGAACCCAGAGATGCTTTATTTGGTTGGCAAAGGCCCAAGGGAAAATCGTAGACAAGACAAATGATGCTTAGACAAGAGAATATGCTTTGCAAGGACAGGAGTGCCTGTACTATTACTCCTAAATTCCATCCTAGTGGAAAGAGTTTGTTGGCTCCATCACCTGTTCCACTTTTTCTTTATATGTCATCATCCTCTAGTCCTTTTACTCACTATATCTTTTTCCTAAATGTTAAGAGTCATTAAACGTGGGCAGGACTTCATTCTCTTCTTTCTGCCCTCCTGAAATGCTGAAGTCCTGAAAATGCTGACTGGCACTTGTGGCCTTGTGTCTGAAATGTTTGCCCCTCTACAGTCAATATTGGTAGCTGTGAGTTTTCACTACTGAAAGCTTTTGGGATAGAATTAGTGGGTGGGGAAGGGTTTATGTAGATACAGTAATAGTCATGTGAAATCAACAGTTCAAATCCATCACTGAAGAAATTATTTTCAGTTGTACACTTAAAGAAGAGATCCAAACTCTATTTAACTTTTAAATTGCACATTCTCTGGGGTATTTTGAGTAAAAATTAATTTTAAAATTTTTAGGTAAGGGCTTTAGTCTTTCATCCTACTTCCCACTGATCCCTTCACACAGCGCTTCTTCACATGATCCATTCTGAAAGACCATGCTTAAACTGCAATTTTAATTCCACATAGTAAGTCTTTGTAACTTTATGATTGTGATCCACCGGTAACTATTGGGAGGCTGAGTGTGAGTTTTCAAGGTGGGCTACACAGTTGCACCAGTGAATAAACTTCATGGGAAAAAATGGATGTGTCAGAAATTCTCATTAGTAGTTTACCTGACTGAGTTGTCTCTACCATTGAAGTTTGTCATCTTCCATGTGGGTATGGCTGCAGTGGCTTGAAAGACTCTTCATTAGTATTATGGCCTCGGAATCTGCTTGGGGATTGAAGAAGAGAGTGTGGAAGGAGTTTTTCAAGTGCAGAGAGCTTGGGAACCCAGAAACAAGCTCCATATTATGATAGTTATAATGTCTGTTGTCCCTTATACCTGTAAATCAAATGTTGTAGAGGTCAGACTTCCCTGTACGCTGTGGCAGTTTCATGCTCCTGTGTTGTCTTTGTGAATCTACGCTTAAAAATCAGTCAATTGAGAGCTACAGACTGAAAGATGCTGCTTTGAATCATTAAAATTACTAAGCAGTAATGGTGGGTTTGTTTCTTAATCAGTATCTATATATGAAAATTGCTAGTTATGGTGGGGATATGCAAAGAGAATAAAGCTGATAAGGTAGAGTTCAGCCTGAGGTCACTTACCTGTGGAGTGAGATTGAGAAGAAAAAGGAAGTTGGTAGACCTTTCAAGGAGTTCAGTTCATTATTTTTGTACAATGTAGAAGCATCTAGGTTAGAGCTAGATTTATGTAGTTCCAATGAAATGACTATTTTGTTTCTTTTGTTATTTCTAAGTACTTCTTTTCTGTTTGGTTATCAACCTTCAACCTTACCGGAGACAACTTAGCCCATTTCAGTTATCTGGTCTCTGTCCCTCTCTTCTTTCCACCTTCCTTTGGATTTTTAAAAAACTGCTCAAAAACTGCATGCAAATAGCATATGTTGAAAAATCTGATGTCTTCTCATAGTTGCTGCTTGTCCCACTTGTTTAGAAGATTCATAGTTGGGGGAAATGGGTCTTGCACATACACTGAAACATGAATTACAAGGACACTGTCTTTATTCTCCCTGCCACTTTGGAAACACCTTATCCTGAGGAGACCCCACAGTCACTGGAGTGTGCAGCAGCATGACAGCTTCAGCGTGCAGAGGGACCAGCTGCCAGAGAGACCCATCTCCTTACTGATCTTCTCTAAGTGGCACCTCATGCTGGGAATGTACATAAAGAGTTTGTATTCAAATCCCTTGCTGAGGAGCCTTGGCCTTTTGCAATCTCTGAAACAAGTTATTTGATGGGAAATTAATTGATGGTTAAACACCCTTCTGAAGATACCTAAAATAGATTTCCTGAGTTGCTGGGACTGGAGATGGGAGTAAGGTGGATATAGGAGAGAATCTGAACAAAGAACAATTTTCAATCTTGTCAGAAAATACTGCTTTGTGTTTATAAATAAATCTGTCTTACTGCGTACAGGGTACATATCAGCATGTAGATAAAACAGTATTAATTTAAAACCTAGTTTTCCAGATGACCAGCTGATTGTTTTATACCTTCTGTGGTCCTACCTAACCTTTTTGGATACGAAAATTGAAAGCAGTTAGAGGAAAGATGTTTTGGTGATACAGGACACTAGTACTATTTCTACATCTCATCCTGATCCCTATATGTGTACATTAGAGCTTTTCTGCAGTTTTGTTCATACACAGATGATTATGTGAGGAACTGTGAGCTCTCATCTGTTCCTGTTGTTAGGGCTCTTTATTTTCTAGTCAGAGCTGGTATTTGGAAAAGAAACAGAATTACCTTTTTTCAGAGGCACAGATCAGAAATAAACCTCATGCAATTGAAAGAGGCTTCATAACATAACTTCACAGCATTGAGATATGTATGGAAGATTATTCTAAGAGAGTCTAAGAAGGAAGAAGTTTATTTGATACCATCAGCAGGGGAGACCTTATTTTAAGAAAAAGAAAGTTGAGGGGGTTGCGGGGGTTACATGATCCTGTTTCTGGAGTGTGTAGGGTTTTCTTCTGTCCTGGTTTGGGGTTTTGTTCAGTCATTAAAAAAGAATTAAAATTGCTGACCACACCTAAAGTTCACTGCAGACTTCCATGAATGTAAATGATTCAAATTTTAAAGGTTTGTATGCCCACTGCAAATCATACCTATAGTTATTTCTTAATATTTGTCTAGTATATTCCAGCCCTGTAGAACATGCCAAGTTCTCATGAGTCTTCTTTCTTCATACACTGATGCCTCTTACAGAGTGTCAGGTCTGGAGCATTGGTGAAAATTGCTGATTCAGGGCACAGTTTAGAGCGAAGGCAGCTGCTGCAGAGCATCCACTGCATCTGCTGCATGCAGAGACAGCAGTGGTGGGTGCACAAGGGAAGCTAATTTATTGTTCTGACAGTTAAACACGGGGATGTGCTTCATATTTGAAAAATCAAACAAGTACAGTTGTGGGTCACTTCCAAAACAAGTATGTTGTCCCTCCTTAGCTTTATTTTGTAAAATGTGTTTTATATAGCAGGTGGATTGCAAAATGGATTGGAAGCGAGGAAGAAAAATTGTAAAAATTACAAGTCTAAAAGCATCATAGTGCTATGGACCAGAATAATGATCTTCCAGCTAATGAAAATCTCAATACCTGATGTTAGCTTTTGTTTATTGTGCTGCAGACACTCCTTGAGTCTATGGTGGATGCAGCGGAAAACCTTTGTCCAAATGTAATGAAGAAAGCTCGCATCCGTGAAGACCTGATTGAGGCTAGCACTGAAAAGATTTCCATCCCACGCACTTTTGTGAAAAATGTCCTCTTGGAGCAATCTGGAATTGATATCCTCAATAAAATCAGGTACTTAAAAAACCTAATCTAACAAAATTGACTATTTAATTTGGATTAAGGGTTGCGTGTATGTGTATTTCTGTAGCAGATTTTTGGGATGCTTTTGTGACTCACAAGAACCTGTGTTAAAGCACTTAAAGAGCAGGAAATTGTCCTACAAGCCTGGTGAACTTAGTTCAGGATATTTAGAATCTCCAGGGATGTTAGCTTGATCATTAGTGCATATGCTTCTGTTTTATTTAGTAAGAGTTAGTAAGAGGTTTGGTTTATGGTACACAAATAACATTTTCATGACTGATGCATTTTTTTTAAAAACCTATTTATGTTTTCAGGTAACACTGAATTACTGTAATAGAAGGAAATTGCATTTACTTGCTTCGAGTGTTAACAGTGCTTTGTCTGTTGCTGCATTCGGTCTTGTCCTGTAGCTGTAGCAATCACTTTAAAACTTTTTGTTGGTGTGGGAGTTGTGCGCAGCAGATGAACATACTTAAAAAAATGGGAACCTGGATATTCAAACCACAAACCTGGAGCAGAAACAGTTGCCCTAAACAACCCTTAGTTCACTCTTTAAAAAAAAAAAAAAAAAAAAAAAGTGAAAAAGAGGGTTTTACTCAACCTGTACTGCATCTTTTTTTTTCATACATTGAGTATGTACCAGAGAATACATTTATGCAGTACAATGTGCTTGATCTGTACTTAAACCTTTGCAGTTGCCATCATTTGGCTAAGGAATGCTTTCTGCTTGATGGAAAAGCATGTCATTTTGCATTGCAATGCTACTATCTTTGCAGAAGAAAACAGTAAGACTTAGAAATTAGTTTTGCAGAGTACAGCAAAATTGGCAGGAAGAGTTGTTAAAGACTTTAGCTATGCCCTCAGAGTGTTTTAAATGGTTCAGGGAGTGAGTTTTCTTCACTTCAGTCCTATCAAACAAAACTTTACCCTGAGACACAATAATAGTGCTCCTTCCACCTGTAGAAGCTGCAACTGTCAGTGGGGTGAGGGTGCCACGCTGTTACCCTTCCTGCCTTATAGTATTTGAAATTAATGTGTAGGTAACTGAGGGAAATCCTTTCACTGTCATTGTCTTCCCACCATGGCTTGGCCACCATTCTACTTCCTTCTGAATTGAATTGCCTTTCCAAGGAGTTTCTTACCTTTTTCCCCAGACTTTCTGCAGGAGTAGTGCTAGCCCCAGATAGAAATAGCTTTGTTAATCCAATGCAACTCAGTCCACACATAAAAACCTTAAACCAAAATGATGTTACTTGCTGGCAAGTGTTAGTTGAAGCAGTTGGCCTTGAAACTGTAGAGGCAGGAGAGATGGAGCTTCAGGCTGCAGCTCAGGCATATGTGCCTTCCACAGCCTTTTGTACTGTGGCCAAAGATGAGACCCCAGGGGGGCAATTCCTTGACACGCTTCCTTGATAGGAAGTTACCAGCGAAACCTCAATTCAGTGTACAGGGTGTGTTGGTGTTCCACATACATGGAACATGGTGTAATGGGAATGGCTGACATGAAGTTCTGGAGATAGAAAGTGGTTACCTAGAGCAAGAAGAGGAAGCAAAGTTGTGATGGCAAAGACGGGAGAACCAGCATTGTACAGTTGTCATTCATCCTGCAGACAAACACAAAAAGGAGTTGAGGAACTAAATGGATTGTAGTTGTCCAATGTAGTAGTGTTAAACAGGCAGCACTGTCCTAATCCCTTTCATCTGAGATTTGCATTTCTCTGACTTCAGTGGCAGACTGTTCCTTTACTGAGATTCACATGTGGTTTTTATTCAGCTCTCCTACCCAGATGTTTTCATTTCAGCTCTTAAAAAAAATGTTAGAAGCAGGTTAAATATGGTACAGAGGCTCTTGTGTTTATTGTGTGATTCATGAGTTTATTTCTGAAACCTGCAGTCATGTATCCTGACACCCTCTAATGTCTTACTTCAAATAAAGTGACAGCGCTGTGGATAATCGTCGCACTGTTGAACATATAATAAAGACAAAATTCTCCTGCGTGAATTAAAAATGTCTCTGTCTCATTTTTAATCCTCACACAGTGAAGTAAAGCTGACAGTGGCTTCTTTCCTGTCTGACCGAGTTGTAGATGAAATTCTGGATGCACTTTCTCATTGCCATCACAAACTGGTGAGTATTTGCATGGCTGATATCTGAATATGTCGGGTATCTTAACAATGCCATTTACATTCATAACTTGTTCAATTTCTCCTTGGCACAGCTTTATTTTGAAATTGGTTTTACTTTTATTGGCATCACTGACATCATTAGAAGGTGATGGGACTCTTGTATCTTTGCTTTAAGGAGGATAGAACCTTGGAAGAGGCTGCAGAGGCTGCATTATGTATTTGTCCTGTTATCTTTTGCACTGTTATCAGATCTAAAACAAAAAATGACATCAGGATACAACATGGAATCATTAATTATGAACAGTGCCAGTACTTGTCCTGGTGAGATGATAAGGGTTGGCTGCTCATGAAATGAGAGGTAAAATTTCATTCTTTAGAGGAGGGACTGCTGAGACCTTGTTCCCTGAATGAGTACATCTTGAGGCTATCTCAAAAATGTAAGCATCAAGTTTGAAAAGAGTAAAAACGTAGGGAAGGAAACACTGTTATCTGGAGGTGCTGAGTTGTCAGGAGGCACAGTTGTTTATTATAAAGGTACTTGCTGCATCAGGAGTAGAAGAAATAAACAACTGTGTGTCTGCAGAAAAACATTTTTATTTCTGATGCAATGGGCCTCTGTAAGGAGAGTTCAGTACTGTTTTTTAAAGAAGCCAGTGGGTGGTCATTCTTCTGATTGAAATTGCTCTTCATTTCTAATTGAAATTTCTCTGGCTTCAGCTTGCAGTCATTAATTTTTTTCGGATGCTTTTCCCCACAAGATAAGGGAACTATGTATATTTCTATTTATTTCCTCTCTATGAAAGTCCTCATACACAGAAAATAAATCACTCTTCCCATCCTCCCCCTTTTTCTTTTTTTTTTTTTTTTTTTTTTTTCTTTTTTTTTTTAAATTAAATGGCTGGGTTATTTGAGGGTGTGACTTCACGATACAAAGCAGCATTGTGTAAACCTCTGGTGTCAGGAGCATCAGCTTGCTATGTGAGTGGCCACATTAATTAGCTCCAGTTGGTCCTGGAGCAGGCTCAGCTGACATGAGCAGTGGGCTGTCTCTGTCCAGTGGTATCTCACAACTTGGACATACCCCAACTCTTGCACAGTAAGTCATTTTCTCCACCTGTTGAGTCACTTCAGTAACAATCCTATGCACTTTCTCCAACTGTTTTAAAAACCTCTTTTAAAATTATGGTCTTCGAAACCAGACAGGCTATTCCAGTGTTTTAACCAACACTGTATATAGGAGTGAAATTGTCTTTCTCCTCATATTCTTTACTCCTTGTATTTATATAGCCAAGCAGAATTCCTTCCTCTTGTCAGCGTTTCAGTGGTAACTCATTTTCAGGACTGGGTTTACTAGATCTCCCTCTCAGTAATAACTTCTGGATGCTTGACACTTGCTGCTGTTCAGGGTTGTGTCTGTAGCTAATTGCCAGTGCTCTTAGTGCCTAAGTAATAATTGTGTGTACATTTGATTTGAGTTGATTTACTTTGTGATCCATTTTGACCTGCATTAGTAGCATGTCCCTTTCACTGTTTTTCTCCTGTGTTTCTGTTAGCTGCAGATTATTTCAGATAGTATAGCATTGATGAAAACACTGAAGTGTACAGATCTCAAAAATGCCAGTAGAGGAACTCCTGTCTAATTTGTCAATGTTAATCTTCAACTGACAACTGCAATCTGAGAGCTGGCAGCTAGTTCTTAATACAGCAAAGATTAAATGCACCGATACAGTTCCTTAACTTGGAATGTCACATACTGCTAATTCAGCCACCTACAAATGTCTGTGTGTGTTGCATTGACATACTAGTATTTGTGGCAAATTTGAAAAATAAACCGTGTTCAACAAGACTGAGTTTGCCTAATGTGATGATGTTTAGCATTAATTATTATTATAACCATTTGAGTGTGATTAAAGATAAATCCATAACAGCTCTCCAGTTGTTTCTTCCAAGTAGACATTAGACTAAGTGAGCTATAATTGCCTCAGGTCATCTGTTGACCTTTTTTGATGGTTGACAAAACTACAATCCACTGGTTGTCCAGAGTCATGCTGATGTTAAGCAGTAGACTACAGCTCTCCCTAGCTGCATCTTTGAATGTGTCTGTGACTAATTGATTTGGGCCAACTGATCTTCAAATACTTGCTTTTAACAGATGTTATTTAATACTCTCTTTAGTTAACAGTAGAACTAGAAAATGTTTCACCATTTTCTGACAACGTGAACCCACTCCATTCCAAGTACAATCCAGAGTGTTTTATATAACATTCTCTGTGTTCTTAGTAACAGTTTTTGCTATGTGGATCAGAAAATTGGATTTTATTATTGTTTTCCTCTCTGAGAGTTTTTCTTCTCTGATACTTTAAAAAAATATATCTTATCCCGTAGTTTTGTCAATGATGATTATTTTTTTCTTTTTATGGTAACCCCTACCTATTTCTTCAGTAAAACAGATCTGAGGTAGCTAACAAAGCTGTCCTGTTTTTTGAGTAACAGGTGATAACATTTAGGCCATCTAATAATTATGAAAATTATGTTAGCTGAAATGGTCCATGTCTTAGACCGTTTTTTAAAAATTAAAAACCACAAGGACAAACCTTCTCTTCTATACCTTTATTTTCTTTATAATAAAGACGGGAAAAATGCTGAGGTAGCCCCAAAATACTATTATAAGTCAAAAGTAGGATGGCAAGTCAAAAGTAGGATGGCTTTTTATCTGACCTTTTTACTTTCCTTTTTTCCTGTTAGACTTTCCCCCTTCCTTCTTAGAATGTGTGATGGAAGGGGAAAAAGAGGAACAAAACCCCACAAAACAAACCCTGTGTGAAGATTAAGACACATAACTGAGCTTTGCTTTTGTAATTGGTTGTCTAGGTTCTGTGATCACTTAGGTTCTGTAAGCTTTCTTGTTGGTGGGTTTGGTTTGCCTTTAACAGTTTGATTGATGTGTTCCTGCCTTTGTCCTTGCCTCCAGGCTGACCATTTGACTAGACGTGGCAAACCACTTCCACAGCAGGAATCACTGGAAATTGAGTTAGCTGAAGAAAAACCAAGTAAACGCTCTATCATCACAGTTGAGGAGTTGACAGAGATAGAACGCTTGGAGGATCTGGACACTTGTATGGTAAGACACATTACTCAGCCCGTTTGGTTAAGCATGCAAATAACTGGAAGAAAAATGTTTTTCAAAATGTCATTTGTATTCATGGTATCAGGAAACTGAAGTTAGGAATTGGCTTCTAGAAAAAATGTTAGCTTGTCACCATTTCATCTGAGTTGCGGATTGCTGTTCAGCAAAGGAACAGTTGTTACCTTTTCTTCACTTCTCCTTTCCTGATACTTATTCAAGGGCCTTTCCCTTGGATACATTGCTACAATCAAGGTAATACAATAAATGCCTCTTCCACTGGCCACATTTTCACAGACAGTAATAAATTGGACCATGTTATCCTTTGACAACATGCTGCTTTCTGCCTTTGTCTTCATTCTACTTGACATGTTGAATGACATGTCCAAAAAATGCTTCTGCCTGGAAGTTATATTATTGACCACGAACAGAAGTTGATTTTTTTTAAATTAGCTTTTTGAAAGTATGGAAGAAGTCTTAAAACCTTGAACTTGGGCTGCAAGTGATCCTAGAGGGCAAGCTTTTCAAAAGTAATTGAGTTAGGAGTGTGAGATTCAGTAAAAATGCTGAACATAAATCACTGAAGTGCCTTAGAAAATCCCGTGTGTGACCTTTATTATAAAGATGGCTCCATGTCATATCATGATTCTTTACGAGGTGTAAATCCACAGAATTACAAATAAATGGATTGCTAACTCTTTTCATCTTCAAATCCCCCTCCACCCAGCTCAGTCTGAGGAACTCTACTGTGGGCAGGAACTGCAGGGAGCACTTCTCTATTACAATTTAGTCTAATAGGTGGTCACTGCTGTAAGGGATAGGCTTTCTCCTCTGCCCTCCTACCTGACTCCTTAGCCATCTGCTTTCACAGGAAGCTAAACTGGCAGAAAAATTGATTGCATCTTTTGGTGGAAGTTTTGTTGATTCAGCTCCCTGAATAGACTTACCCCAGAGTCAGACAAGTACAGCTCGAGAGAAGGAGCAACAGGCTTGCTTCTTTCTGCAGCAGCAATCTGTTGGTCTGACTTAGCTATGACGCAGAAGCACACCTTCATTGGAAATATCAGTTTAAAATAGTTCTCTCTCCTTTCCAAATCTCCTTCACCAAGGTTTGATTTGATGCAATATTTGTTTGAACATCACAAATCCGTGTGAGTCATGTGGCGCTGATGGCATCATCTGGCTTATCACTGGTGCTATCAAGTTCCAGGAGCTTTCTGTAGTCAACATTCAGTAATTGTTTTGTAATTTGTAATAGGACAGTAATAAGCCCTATGGGAGAGAGACATCCCAGTGAAAATATGTGGCATCTGAAATCTATACATGTGAGTTAGTTTTTGCGTGCTGATTTCATATACAGAAAAATAATCTAAGTGCTCATTTTGACACTCCACCCTCCCCCTTTAAATTTATCCTTGCAAGCCTGTTAAAATAATAATAGTGGAAATTTAAAGAATAGCTCCTGTCTTTATCCTGTATCACCAGGGTTATATGAAAGGATCATATCACTGTGCTATTATCTTTCACTTTGGTTATATTAAAATAATGGAAGTGTGATGATGCTTACACTCTTTAAAAGATGCATTAGATGCTAACTGTACTTATCTTCAGAAGTGTTTATATCTCTCTTCTTTCTCTACATTCACCCTCATCTTGCGCAGAGATTCAATTACCTTTGTGACCCAGATTCTCATCAATATCTAATTTCTGAAGAGAATCAATCATCAAATAAACACGAGGCAGTAATCTTAGTAATAAAGAATCCATTTATTAAAAACTGTAATCCGTTTTTAAGAGCTGCTTTTTGCATCCTTGGGTGCAAGTGATACCAGTTGCTGTTGTAAAAATGTATAGATAAATAGATAGCCCCAAGAGGCTGAGCAATACAGGGATTTTAACTGAGCTAGTGTTCTTACTGACTTTTTCACAACTAAAAGCATCTTAAGAATGGATTTCTGGGTGGAGTTAGTAACCTCAAAAATAGCTCTTTCCAAGTGATATATTTTAGCTATGGGAAAATCCAACAGATCTCAGATACTGTCTTGGAAAAATTAGCCTGATTTGTGGCAGCTTTTAAGTGTTGTACAGATATTTGCATGGAAATGAGAAACCTTCTGAAACAGGCATCAGTGAATTCTTTGTGAGCTGCTGGTCAGTGCAGGAAACAGATATGTTGCTGAAAGATTTTACTAGAAAGAGAAGGATATGTTTTTATAAACTATAATTATGAACCTAGATTCCTTTGATTATTTTTAATCTTAAATGAGAAATAGCATTTGGATCCCACTTACAAAATGGCATTAGTCCAGAACATTGCCTTGTTTGGCCACTAGAAATCCCTAAGCCTTAAAAAGTGTGATGATAAAACAGATCTCAGCCTTGTGAGTAGATGATGCACCTGGCTGTATATTCTGCAAACCTCAAACCTGGAATTGCAGCTTGGTGTTGTGCATGTTTGGGAACCTAATCTCCTATTGCTAAAAGAATATGCAACGTGGGATGAGGCTGATCACGTTGCTGGGATGCCAGGAAAAACTTGCCTATTCTAAGCTCTGTCTGTCAGTTTGCTCCAGCTAGTTGTCAAGATGCCTGAGGAAGAAGAGATTTTGGTCTTATAGGAGGGGCATTTGGACCACTGTTTTGGGGGAGCTGTTTTTATTTCCATTTGCAAAATTGGATTCATTTTGCAAACCTATTATCTTCAGCAAGCCTCTTGTGTTAGTTCACAGAACAGAATCGTCTAGGTTGGAAAAGACCTTGAAGATCATCCAGTCCAACCATTAACCTAACACTGACAGTTCCCAACTACACCATATCCCTAAGCTCTATGTCAGCTCTACTCTTAAAGACCTCCAGGGATGGGGACTCAGTTCTTGTCTTCTTCAGCAAGCCTGTTGTGGATCAACATTTTGGCTGAGGCGATGTATACAACAGCGTGTTGTTATTCACCAGCCTCCCTTGAAGCTGTATTTGAACAGTGTGGGGAAAAACTGGATCCAGCCTCAGTTTTGACTCTATGGTTACAGGTAGATTATATAGTACTGAAGGTAGGTGTATGACTGTGAGGTAGATGTATTTCTAATAAAATGTTTATGAGCTTTTTGTTCTTATATGTAGATTAAAAGTGGAAGACAGGAAGGTTTGTTTATAAATCTTGGACTGGCAGCATAGGAATCTGAAACCTCCAGTGCTGGTGGTGTAGCAAACAGGCACTGGTGTGTTTCACAGCCTGCCCATCTATTCTCAAATGGGGTGCTGGGAGGATCCCTGCCAGAGTAGAGAGTTGCCATCCATCCACTTTGAAGTTTGATATGTATTAACAACCCAGAGAAGACAGAATGAAATACCACAAATGGGCCCATGAAATGCACCACTGAAAAATATACTTTTAAATGTTATTTCTAGTATTTTTTGTTGTAGGAATTAGGGCTTACTAAATACCAAACTGTGTGATTAAACATGATTAGCTTCAATTTAGGATATGATTCTCATCCAGTCTTTCAACAGTAGCCTGAGAGCCCATAATATGAAAGATTTGTCAGTCATACCAAAATTTGCTAGTCTGTTAAATGAGCTCTGGAGAATGCTGAGAGTGATTGAGTGGTCCAGTGTAGGAATGCGATAGCAGGAACATTATGGACCCGAAAGTTTCAGATCTCCCTGAACTGCAGTACAGTAAATTGATGCTTCCCTAATCTACAGCTGTCTTAGTTGTCTGCGTTTAATTAGAGCTGCATTGATGGTAATAAGACATTAGATAAAAGCTGCGTGGAAGCAAGATGGAAAGAAAAATCCTTATGTAGAAAATTACTTACTGTTCTCAAATTAAAGGAAAAACCATGGCCTGCTTTTCAGACCTTAGGCTCAATCATGAATTAACTTCATGAAATATTATAGTTTCTCTTAAATTTTTCTGTCTGTATATGATGAGTGACACATTTTGAACTAATGCATGCATTTTAAAACTAACTTTAAAGAAAGCACCCTTTTTTACTGAGATTGAGTAGCATGTATCTTGGTGTGTGTAATTGTGTAGGTAGATACTAGCTGATTTAATTTCATGTAACGTGTCTGCTTGTACTCTATTCTTTCATAGCCGTTAGCACTTTGCAGAAGTAAGAGATTGATATGCTCAATTGATATGCTCAATTCCCCACCAAAAGATAACGGAGCATCTTTGTTAGCCTTTGTTTAATGGTATTGTTCTAAAGCTTTTTTTTTTTTAGGATCTTGGACTATCAGTTTGGTTTCCAGAATACTAAAAGGAGATCACCAGAGTTGAGTCACTATTTTAAAAAAAGTTCTGAGAGAAATAACTTTTTTACTAGAAACCCGTGTACTCATCGTCTTTGAAATATCCATTCCAGTGATATAATTTTATTACTATAGGTAGTAACAAGCATACAGCCAGGATAAGTATTGTTTTTAGAGTAAAGCAGAGGTTATTTGCATTGTGAAGAGGTATGGTAGGAAATGGTTTGAAACGTGTAAAGGAATTGTAGATTGTAATATGTAAGTTTGCTTATAAATCTTCTTTAAGGCATTTCACTGAAATGCTTGGATGATAAAATATGTGCTTGCAAAAATGCTTGTAGCTTACAGAAAAGGACTGCCTGTGCTGAATACTGAATCTCAGCTATTTCTCATCTATTTCTAATTTAACTATAGAGATGGTTCTATGACTTTAAGGGAGAAAATTAAAAAAACAAACAAACAAACAAAAAAGAAAAAAAAAACATACAAACAACAACAAAAAAAGGGAAACCGAAAACCAACAAAGAACCAAAACAACCCATGAGCAATATATTAGTGTTTTAGCCTTTGTTGAACAATAGATTTTATCTGTACAGTAGGGAAGAAAATAGGCAGAAGTAGCAGAACACTTGTAGATTTGTGGTGTATGTTTTTTCCTGGGAAGGTACTACCTAGGCATTGTCAAAGATTTAGCAGATTAGTCCAGTATGCATGTGAAGACTTACGAACCCGTGGATTCTGAAAGACAAGGAGTGTATGTACATCAGTGTCTTTAGAGAAAAGGGAGAAATTGCACCTACCACACCAGAATTAAATTTATTTTTTAAAAAAAGAAAACTCATAAAGCACCACCTGAAAGCTTTTCTCTCCCCACCCCCTCATCCAAAACAAATTGGAATTAAAACAACAGAAACCCCTTCAGTTGTTTTCACTAGAGGAAACAGAAAATTGTGGTACAGACTCCTGTACATTCAGTGATACTGTAGGAAGAAAAATAGATTCTCTGGTA
Source organism: Athene noctua (assembly GCF_965140245.1). Lineage (NCBI taxonomy): Eukaryota > Metazoa > Chordata > Aves > Strigiformes > Strigidae > Athene > Athene noctua. Next base: position 66,340,507 of record NC_134038.1, read on the forward strand.
TGCTCTGATGTATTACCACATCTGATTCTTGTTGCTCTCTATTTACTCACAGCAGAATTGTCTCAGGCATGGATAGTCAGCTTTTTCAATGAAAGACTGAACACCTACTGCAATGAAATCCCAGTTGCTGTTGGACTCTGTATGTTCTCCTGTGCTCTAAATAAAGCTCTAGCTCTGAGACTGGTTTAATCCAGCAAAAATCATTGTTCTTGCTGAAAAGAGCATCTCAACTTTTCCCTGTACACAGCTTGCTCTTTCCTGCCCACACCCTCACACTTGTCGTGGTGTTCACACAGACTTGCTACAAACTGAGTGTGGGAATTGGTTCACCTGAAAATTAAGCTTTTTACAGACCATTTCATTCCCAGGTTAGTTTACAGACTTGACTAGTCCTCTGGTTGAGTTCACAAAACAAATCCTGAGCGGCAGGAACAAGCAGGCAGGGATGAGGGCAAAGGCAGCAGCCTGGATAAATGCTGGATTAAATTGATTGTGACACTTTGAGTTTCTCTCTTGTATGCATTAGCAGAAATGGGCCTTTGATGTATAGTAAATACAGCACTGTGGGAAGCTAGGAACTGGCATCACGGTATGTGAGAGTATTCTTGGCTTCTGAAAAGGCATGCGAGCAAATCTACTTCAGTGGGAGTCCAGTAATATTTCTCACTCACCTCAAACTAGGACAGTTTATGAAAACATTATGAGGAGGGGCACAGCACAGTGCCAGCGTGCTCCCTAAGCCTTCCCCTGCACATGCAGTGCTATGGCTGAGAAAGTAAGAGACAAAGGGAGCTGGTGTTATAATTTTGCAGAACCCGTGAATATCTTGTTTATTTGCAAGTTGTGTGTTTATATGTTACCCTCACCATTAGTATTATGATTACATTAATTTTAATTGTGAATATGTTACCTATCTTTTCCTGGGTTCCTTTATATATAGCTTTGCAGCATCCTCACTGCCCTTAGAGGTCCTTACCTGTGTTTATTCAATGCCTGTTTCGTGTATAGACTACAGACTACAGTCTCTTTCAGGCTCATGGGGGGTTACATGTTCTCAGCTGAAACACTTTATAAGAAACCTGGCTTTCAATGTCTTTTTCTTGGTCTCCGAGTGGAAGGAGGTGATGGATAATTAATACATAGTATGTTTTTCTTAAACCAACTGAGACTTCTTAGTCAGAGTTCAAAGCTGTTCCTCATAATGTAGGGTGCATTATTGGCACAATATGAAGTATGATAAACTGCTTCTAGTAACAGCACTGCATGCTTGGTCAACAAAATAAAAATAGTGTAAAATTGGAGACTGTTTTCTGCTTAGGTTAAAATGAGAATTGTGAAGTGCAGCTGCTGGGTTTTCTGTTTGCACAGTGGCACTTCTGCATCAGGAGTTTGTCTTCCAATAATACTGATGCTTTGTTTTGCCTTAGCAGACCCAGATTTGTATTGGGGGTGGAGGGGAGGGTGCGTAGTTACATCCTTTGTTACAGTAGTTGTCTTACTAATGCTAAGTTTCCATTGTTTTATTTCACCTGTCATGAAAAAAGCCACACTTTCCAGGAGAGTTCAGTAACAAAGCACTCGCTGAAACACTGCTCTTGAGAGTTTAACTTCCCTGCAGTGGTTTTAAGAGGGAGTTTACCACTAAGAAGTTAGTCTGTGGCAAACAGAAAGGTCTTGAACATGTAGCTATGCAGTCTGTAGCTAGTGTCAGCCCGGGTTGCTCAGGCCCACCATTTGCAGCTCTGCTAGCAAGAATTTGAATGCCTAGGCTGCAGGCGGAGTCATCTCAGCAGGCACCAAAGAGCTGTTTTGGGCTGTAGCCAGCTGGTGGACACCCATCCACCGCTTGGTGAGAGAGGTGACTATCCCTACCAGTGCACACCCATACAGCCAGCAGCAGGGATCACCCAAGCGCTCACTTCCCTCTTTAGGTAAAGTTAACAGGTTATGAGAACAAAGCCCCTTTGCATGGGTTGGATCAGAGGGCACTTGTGTGATCCCTTTTGCCAGCAGAGATGTGGAGTCAGTTGATGTTCAGCACAGATAGATACAGAATTCATCTCTCCACAGCCTCTGTTTATAAGCGCCTGCTCGTTATTTCCCATGGCAGATTAGCAAGAGCTCCTTTGGAGGAGTTCTTGCCAAAATCTAGACTCTGTAACCATTGGCAGAGAGACAACAGCAAACACCATGAGAATAACCTCTAATAGTGCTTTTTTTGTAGCACACATCTGTCTCCAGCCATAATGCTTCTTGATTCAATTAATATCTGGCAAGCTGACCCTCTCAAGTGGTTGAGGAATTTTCTGTAGAGGTTGCATGGTCCTTTCTTCTGCTTTTTGATTCTTTCAGCTTCTCAAATAACTTGGCACGAGTTATTTATATCTGTGTTGTATAGGGGAGCCTTGTTTACTGTGGAATGTGGAGAACCTATGGAAAATAGCACATCCATGAGTCTGCCTCGCTAAGAGTGCTTCATGGCTCTTGCTTCACCCAGAAGAACAGGAGGCTCTGCAAAATTGATATCCCATATTGCAGGGATAAAGAATAGTTGCTCACAAGAAGAGCCGAGAGGAAGTATGTGTTAGGGCAGGTGGTTATAGAGTACCATTATATTTTGCTGTATTTTGTCAAGGAAAAGGGTGTTAGGATGAGCTGGGGTTACTGGAATAGGAACTTTAAAATAAATAAATAAAATCAAGAGTACATAGTGCCAAAGGGCTATTAGCTTCTGAGTCATCAAATCTTATCCCTGCTATCACTGACAACTGCATCACACAATCCTATTCATAAGTTTATCAGGCTTCCTCTCAAAACATCTCTCTGTCAGACTAGAGGAGAACTTAGAGGTAAATAGATTCTTTCTTCTGACATCATCCAGGTCGTCAAAATCCTCCTTGCAAAGCGGTGGGTGTATGTCTGCAGTAAGGTCTTACTTCATGTGAGTAAAGATCAAATTCCTGTGCATTTCTGAGGTCAGTATGACAGGATTGGAATACTGATTTGAAACCAAAAGCACTTAAACTGGAGAAGAAAAATAAGATGTTAAAGAAAACTAAAAGGAATGAGCAGGATAGAAAGGCAAAGCAATTGAAAAGCCAGGGTAGTTCCACTCAAAGCTGATCAGAAACTCTTTTTATCTTGTGCATTTTAGCTGTCGGTCATTTCCAATGCCATGGTACTTAGATACTCAAGTTTGTGTCCATACTGTCTGAGAAATTGCAGAATCCAGTGCCTTGTTGCCAGCCAGCACTTAATTACACTCTTGCGTGTGAGCAGTCCTGCTTTGCAGGGTAGACATCTTCCTCTTCTTTCATGGTGTATCTGTCCTTCCTAGGCTCGTATGCTGCCCCATGACTGTTGGACCAAGTAGCATTATCTAAATCGTGTTATCATGCTTAGGTGCTGGCACTCCATAGACCAGCCTTTGAGTTTTGACATCCTCTCTTGGATAGTTATGACTGACCCTTTCTGTCAGTTTGTTTTAAAGAAGAAACTAATATACTCTGCTCAAGTACTTCTGTTTCCCATACAGGGTCTTAGAGTATTTGCTAGTTGCCTATCAAGATATCTCCTGTTTTAATAAGGAAATATCTTGTTATAGTAGTTTCTGACAGGACTTAAAATTCAGAAGGTTAGGTTTGGGTTTTTTTAATGTTTAAGTTCACAAAGTATATCTCGAAGTGTTTGAGGGGTATAAAGATTTACTGTGTATACTGGAAAGATGTCTGAAACAAACTTGAATGAGAAAAGAGCAGCAGTTCAAGTATGCCTGGGTTGTCAAGGGTAAACCTTCCCATCATAATTCTGAGCAGGGAGGCTACTAGTCCACTTCGCCGTCCAGGGTAAACCTTATCTGATTCACTGTGATGAGTCTCCTTGCAGCATTTCTCCTTTGAAATGTCACTGCTTCTGTGCAAGCAATGCATCATCAGCCCCCGAAGGATCTAACGATGGTGGGAAGATGACTGGTGGTTTTTGCCTGGGTGACTGCTTATCCTTTCTGTAGCTGTTCACTTCAGGTTGTCGGAAAGAAGGAGAGATGCAGAAGTGTTAGTTCTCCGTTCTGGGAAGCTGTAGGGCAGGCAGTAGTCAAAACAGTTCCCATTCATAAAATCATAGAATGGTTTGGGTTGGAAGGGACCTTTTAAAGATCATGTAGTCCAACCCTCCTGCCATGGGCAGGGACATCTTTCACTAGATCAGGTTGCTCAAAGCCCCGTCCAACCTGACTTTGAACACTTCCATTTAGGAGTACCTTGCCTCAAACTTGCTTTAATGATGTTATTGCCCAGGACACCTGAAACATGTAGCAGCTGTCTTTTCAGATATTCTTGGGCAATTCTTTAATGGATGTCCATCCCTCCATATTTGCTGATTTTAAGAGATTCTTATTCCTATAGTATGGAAGTTTAGGTCACGCACTAAGTAATTTTTGCATCCACATTTGCCAGCTGAAGGTAATGAACAACCACAAGCAAGCAGGTTGTGGTGGCTTAAGGAGATAGTTTATGCCATTTGACCTGCAGCAGCTCTCCGTTCTAGTGAAAAACTAAAATAAATTAGTTGGAACCATCCTCTTTGTTCATCTTGAAGCCCAGCTGCTGTAGAAGATGCTGCTAGCCTCTTCATGAGCAAGTAGAAAACAGAACTGATGATACGGAGAATTGCTTTTTCTCTTGCAGGTGGTAGTTGCAGGCAAGAATTCCTTGCAGGATACTCATTCAGAACATGAAATAAAAGATTTAGTGTAATAATTTTAGGAACTGTTCAGTTTAATTCATGCATGTGTTTTTTTTTTACTCTTCATAATAAAAGCTTTGGATATTTATATGCAGGAATATTTATTAGCAGGAATTTTACATGACTTGAAAGATGCAAGTGCATAATTATTAATTAAAAGAATATATTGAAATACTTAGTGAAATATCACAGAGTACATGAGCCACATCTCAGGAAGTAGAAAAGCAAAGATTTCTTGGCTAGTAAAATGAAACGAGCTCAAGGGCAAATTTATTGAGCTTATTTTACTGCAGTGCGATTCTGTTTCTTTCAGAAAATGTTTCTGTACAAAGTAATTCTAAAGGTCAGGCTGGTTTAGATGAGACTAATTGAATTAATCCTGACCCACGGCTCATCCTCTAGAATTTCAGCTCTTGAGGAAGGGGAAGGAAATAAACAAATATACTTCTTAAATTAACGTATGGATTATTTGTATGCCGTATTTATTTACAATATCTATTATTTTATACAGTATTTCTATATAGAGGACAGAACTCTGAAATATGAGGTCAGGACTAGATCCTCTGATGGTGTAAAAATGCACAGCTGTTACATTCAGGACAGCTGTATCAACAAACACTAGCCTATTGCAGCTTGGCCTTGGTTTCTAAATGATGTGTTAGTGGCTTTGCTCTCCTGTCTACTGTAAAATACTCTATTAGCTGTCATGGATTTTAGCATTACATTTAACTTTCCAAGGACAATGGCACTCGAGGGGGAGATTCTAAGGACAGTGATTCAGGTTACCCTCACTGCTAGTGTGAAGTACATAACTACATTTCTGCCAACCAGGAAATCCCTGGAAATCATGTTGTAAAATCTTCAGCAGTTGAGGTAAGCAATAGCAACTTTCTAGTTTCTGAGGCTTTCTATACAGATGGTGAGACATTTGTGTGTCCAAAGATTCATATGCAAAAAAACCCAAAGTTGGTCAATTTACTGCTCTGCTTTATAAAGAATACCTGAAGATTAGTTAGGAGACTAGAAGTGTGGAAAATGCCGATTGAATGAACTGGTGTCATGGCAGCTTTACAGGTCAGGATTCCTTACAGCAAAAGAAAACAGCAGAACTTGAGATAAAATGCCTTATTTTCTCATGCTTCTTTCTTAAAAAGACAATACCCCACAAAATACATATAGCTGAAACAATTTATCACTGGTTTACAATGTTCCAGAAGAAAGTGTTTTTACTGAAACTGATTCCCAGTTAGCACATTGCTATGATTCCCAATCCAATTTCTAGTTTTGTTTGTGTTGAATTTGGTTGGGATTTTTGGTTGTGAGTTGGCATTTTGTCTTTAGCAGTGGCCCATGTACTCTGGGAGGCAGAACACTTTATTTTGCAATTATGCTGAGAGCAAATGAAGGGAATGGTGGCCTTGCAGTCTGTAGTACTTCAGGAGTCTGAAGATGGCATTAGGTTCCCTGCAGAGAAGCCAGATGACTTAGTGACTTGAGGCAAGTCCCTTAGTCTTTGCTTTGCTTAATGGTGCTTCCTTGTCTAACCTGTTGCCTGCTGTGTGTCTCCCTCTCCTCCATCCCCCTCCTTACTTCTCACCCACAAACTGTTTAGCACCTTGTAACTTCTAAGTAGCTCAGTAGTCACACTCACTTACATGAGATCACGGAAGTGTGGAAGATAGGAGTTTCCATAAGCCCTTGCTGGGTCAGGACAGTGGACTGTAAACTCCCCCAGATCATGGGATTGCTTCCTCTCATATATGTATTGCTTTGCACTTCGGTCCTAATCACATTTCCAGCTGCTTTATAATATAAATAACTTTCCTGCCTATGCATTAAATACTCAGAACACACTGGAGTACTACCACGGATGCCGTGCTGTCTGAAAGAGAAAACATGTTGCAGATTTATTTTTGAAGTGTCCTGGAGATTTATTTTTAAGATGGTTTCAGTTTTTGAGATACTTCTCAATGTATTCTGCAGTGTCTCCAGCAATCTCAGAGCAGCCCTAGTGAATGGTAGTATAGAAGATGGGCAAAGAAAGAGAGAACATGGGTTCTGACAGGGAAATGGAGTAAGAGTGTATGTGTGTATGGATGGCATACAAAAATGAGCGTAATGAGGCAGTTTGCCTGAATCGCTGTGAGCTGAGAACTCCTGCATAAAGCCAAAGTTTCTGAAGGTAAAAGAAAATAAAATTTTAAAAAAGCCCCACAAAACAAACAAACAAACTCCCTGAGGACAGTTAGAAAATAAAGGAGTGGAGCTGTGTGCAAGAACACTGTTTCTTGCTATTCAAAGACAGCCCATCGTGTCTTTAAATCTTTTAGCTACAGTTAAGCTTAGAAGTATGAACCATGACAAGTAGATCATTATTGTTGAAACATTGAAGCATTGAAAAACTGACCTTAATATCCCTTCAACAATTAAATTATGAACTTCATGTTATGTGCAGACTGTTTCCACTGCTGATAATTAAATGCCAGTGCAATATCCATTTAAAATGTATCACTTTCTTGCCAAGAAGATTAATCCAGACGATGACTACTGACTTTTGCCATAAATGCTCTGCTAATACCTGCAGTGTTGTTATAGCAGCAGTTCCCGCTCAACTTGAAGACAAAACTGCACTTCTAACAACTGTGTTTTCTTACTCTAAATTAAGGAAGAGCGTGATTGGTCATGTGCCACACAAGAGATGGGATATGGCATTGTTTCATTTCGTATGATGGCTGTGCTGCTTCCTTTTTTCTTTTAATTTTTTGAAAGGGGAAGGAAAGGTTGTACTTTATTAATGGAATAGCATTCTTCTAATGTGACAAAAGCGCTTGGAAGCCTATGCCTCTAAACCTCCTTATGGAAAGGAGAAGTACTGTTGCTTTGGATTAGGTTTATTTAAACCTCAGGAGAGCAGACATATTCCTTTTCATTCTTTAAGAGAAGCTATGTTTTGTTTTCCTTGCTCTCCTACTTTCTACAACAACCTGCTGACTTTTAATTCAGAACCTTCCTTCAGAGTAGAAAATAACAGAATTACAGGTTTTTCTCCCTAGTGATGCCAGCAAAATGAAAAAACACAGTACATCGGGATAATAGATGGCAGGTTGGCACCATTGGTGAGCGTCATATATTGGAAACAAACATCTGAAAACCTGAACTTGTCCCAAGAGAGATCACATACTTCTCTGGTTATCCTCTTGAAACACAAAGTCTATAGCACCTCTAAATGGCAAGGGATTTTTACTTCATTCTTGCATGTTACCTTTCCTGCTAAGACTTCTAAGTGTTTTGGCTTTAGTTTTCTTTATTTTGGTGACTTCTGGTTTTGCCTCCTTTCCTGAGAACTGCTATTGCTTTGTCTTCCCCATTCATATTCTTTTTTCTTTCTTTTTTGCTGCATGGAGACTCTCTGCTGTACAAGTGTAAGTATTTTTTTAGCTCTGCTGTTTCTGGCCTATGTGTTTACGTTTTTGTGCTCCATTTGCCTCTGTACTGCCTTGTGAATCTCCTGGGAGACTGTAGTGCCATCCATCTGCACCTACAAATGAAATAGGCAGCGGTTCAGGGATGAGATTGGATTTTACAAAAAGGTTCACCTAGCGTTAGCATCTGAATTTAAAGCACCCCTTGGCTTTAAGACCAAATCAAAGCAGAGTGCTTATGTTGGAGGTATAAGCACAAACAGAAAGAACATCTATTGATTTGGTTTTATATTCAAGCGTCATCCAGCTTAATTAAAGAATGGCTTAAAAATGGGCATCAACTAGCACTTTCTTGCCACTAGGGTGAAAGAGATGTCAGGGGTTATCACAGTTTGGTCAGTTTGTTTTCTGTGTCTAGTTGAATCACCCGGAGCTTTTGCCTGCTGTTCTCACCTTTCTGTGCTGTCTGTGCTGAATACAATGTATTCCTGAAGCTGAAAACTCCTGTTTTGCAGGAAGGAGGATTGAAGGGAGATTGGTTGGGGAGCTGAATTTCAGGAGGGAGGGGGAGTTCTTCATTAGTTTGTTTGAAATTTTTTGAAAGGGAAGTGTCAGGAGGGTCACAGAGCATCTCTGTATCTAATAGGATTGAATATAAATTACTTGGGAGTAGGAGAAAACCATGGAAATGAGCATCTTCCTCAGCACTGAGAGTAATTTCAATTATCTGTATAATCAAGGAATTTAGAGTATAAAGACCCTGTTGCTAAAAGCACATTGTTTTCTAGTACTCAAAACTAAGTGATTTTAGTTGGTTTTAATTCCCAAGATACTAGTGTTCTTCCACAGTTGGTAATTTAAGAAAACTCAAGAGAGCTCAGATAGTTTTGTGAGGAAGTCAGTCAGAAGGGAGGAATCTGGAACAGTGATCATGGGAAGAGATCCTGGGAGTTTAAAGTTAGCTTGGACACATAAGAGTGACTGACTCTAAATAAGCCCTTATTTGGGAGTGTGGTGGTGATTTGCTGGCAGAGGAGTACCTTCATGGAGCCATCTTCAGAGAGGTCAGTGGCATAGGTGCATGCGGACTTCCAAGAGGTTTCCCAGGACCCAGAGATGCAGTTAATCTTTTTGTCTGTTCTGCCAGACAGCCTACAGTGTACTCATAGAAAAGTAGGCAAAACAAGGAAGAATTTCAGGAGATGGGCTGCTAGAATATAAAGTCCCTGGAAGATGTGGAAGGAGAGGAGGTTCACCCTAACAGCCATTCCCCTGTAAAGGCCACGAGTGCGTCGTAAGGCAGGAGAGCCACATTGTGCTCGTGTGGCCAGAGGTGGTGGGAAGGCAGAAGGTGTGCGTCTGCCAAACCCAAACTGCTTCCATGAACTGTGGGAAATGGGGTTCAGGCTGGGGAGAGGCAAAGATCTTTCCCTAGGAATTCAGATACCTCCTCTGGTAGTGACATGTGCTCTGCGGCTGTAGCGTACTGCACAGTGGCTAAGATACTAAGCTGAGATTAAGTCTAATATTTTGTAAAAAGAGCACATTGGCCTATTTAAATTAATGCTTTGACCCATTTTGCTCTGTGTGTGATCTAGAAAGTTCACTTGGCAAGAAGCCTTTCACCTGTGCACTTCCTAAACAGGCTAGAAAACAGAAGGTTTTCAAATAGAAGTGTATGTATAGCTGTTACTCATGCTGTTAGAGCAAATAAGAGTCATCTCTATCCCTCAGCCTTTTTCCCCAGCAACAAAGCTGGATCATGCCAAGCTGACAGTAAGTTATAGCAATGATCCAGAGACTGGCTTATGGTTATCAGCACAAGCTCTGCAGCGTCATCTGGGGGCATTTTCTTGTCTGGGATGGAAGATGAAATTGTTCTATTCCTGGCTGTCGGGGATGTCTTGGAACATTTAAATCCCTGCATAGGAACCTCAAAACTTGCCCCGTGCTGTTTTGCATTGGTGCCTTGGGCCAATGCAGCTCTCAGCTTGTCTTTCGTTCATCCAGGAGCACTCTGAACACTGGCTGTGAAGTTACTGAGCGATCAGAGTCTCCCATCAGCCTTGTTTTCTGTCCTACTTTCTGATCTTCTTTAGCGCATGAGTTGCTGTATTATCCTACTAGATGTCATTTCCAGTCACATCACCAAAAAAACGTGGCAAGCAGACCAAAATGTATGCAAATGTACATTAACAAAAGAATTGGGCTATGGCTGGAAATAAAACCAGGGGACTACTGATAGAGACTCCTAACTGCTGTCCCACAAATGCTGAGCTGCTTCAACAGTTCCATAGGTGAGGTGTGGATGCCTTTGGTTGTTTCAGGCTTGGGTGTGCAGTTCAGAGGCTTCCCAGCAGCCCTACCCCTTGCACAATCCACTGCAATTTCATATGAAAAAGTTCAACACCTCTTGGGCCACTTGCCAAGGAACCCATTGCTCTTGATGTATTGGTAACTCTGAAAGTAATGTGTGACCTTTTGATGCAGTAACATTTTGCCTGCTCATTAGTTTCAGGGTAAGTCTGCTCAGGTGGCAAGCTATTTCCTGGCTGGTCTTGAAACTATTGTATTATTTACTGATGCTTATCAAATGTAGAAGTGGAAACCTGCAACAACTGAAGGTATCTTTTTTTTCCCAGTGATATGCATGGCAATAAAACCAGCTTTGTTGCCCAGACAGTACTATCACTGCCCACTCTATAGTCTGCAAGTCTTTTTCTGGTCTTGAGAAGATGATAGATAATAACTTTCCTGTTATGAAAATCTGTCATAACCCTGAGCATGTGAATAGTGGTATAATAATCCTCCTGACTACTTTGATGGGAATATGAATACAGTACGTGTAAGTCTGTGCACTGAACTTTCCATACATAAAAACTAACAAATGTTTACCTTAAATAATGATTTGTCTGAAATGTCAATGCCAACTATGTCTCTTCTGGCTCATATAAAATTGATACTACTAAACTTGATTTAAAATTCTGTTAATGAGTTGTGAGCTGTAGCAGCTTCCTGACTGACACTCCAGATTTGAAGCCACTAGGCTTCAAGACTAGCAAGGACATCAAAGTATGTCACCAAAGCCAGCATGTACAACTCAACCTCAAAAGGAGCCCATCTTTGCAGAAACAGAGTAATTTTAATTTAACTTTCGAAAACCTGCAGATCAACTTTTTGTTTAAAAGTCTTACAATGCTGCACTATGTTAAGGGGTTCAGAGTTGGTGACAAATGCATTTCCTATAGCAAAACTGTCTTTCTTGCCATGCAAACTTTCAGAGGGGTTCAGGCAAGAAAATAAGGGCAAATTTCTTCCAAAAAAACCAAACTCAGCGCTCTGGGTACTTGTGCTCTTATGGGCAACATACTCCTCTTCTCTGGGAATGTGAAGATGAGAAGAATAATAGGACATAATTTTCAGGAACTACAATGAATGTATTCCAAGGTAACTTTCCACCTATTCTTAGTGTTTCTAACATCCAGGGAAGTCATGTGTTTGCTGAAGTTATTGCTAGCACTGACACGGTATTTTTGCTTTTTGAAGAAGGGCTGTGTGCTCTGAGACTTCATTTTCCTAGGGAAGCTTGGTGAGCTATGTTGTGGTATGCAAAGACATAGATACCTGAATTTTAACCGTTCCCAGTAGCATGTCACTACAAATGAATGGAGGAAGTGTATTTTGTATCAAAAATAAAAGCCAAAACAAGGGGGAGACTATCCCTGGTATTATCATTTACTGTGCAGTACTGGATGCAGTAATTAAATTTTCTGTGCCTCGTGATCTCAGATGCAGAAGTGAGGTTTTAATAGTTCCCTTGTTTTACAGTTGGGGATCAATGAGTTAATGCTTGGACAGTTCAGATAATCATCCTGTGTACAGCCTATGGTTTTAATGGGAGGAATAAACTACCTTAACTACCTTCCTGGTTCTGTTCAAAATCAGTTGAACAAAATGTCAATTTAGAAAACGTTCTGAATGTTTGAGATGGGAAGGAAAAGCCCCATTCCCTCCTGGTGTTAAACCCAATCAGATCTCAAAGTGATACACAGGCTTGAAGAACTGATTTGTTCGTTAGAAAGGAAAAGGTGTTCTTTGTCATTTCTTCTGTCTGCTCAAGTAATTTTTGTTTTATGTTGATAGATGACTCCTAAATCAAAAAGGAAAAGCATCCACAGTAGAATGCTCCGGCCTGTGTCCAGAGCTTTCGGTAAGTGAGAATTTTTTAAAACCTTTTTGCTTCTTTGCTGGCCTGAGATCCTTCTAGATAATTCTTGATTGAAAAGCACAGGTGACTCTCCCTTCCTCTGGATTGCATTCGAGGCCCACACTGGTTGCTTTGTCTTGTGACTCTGCTGATGTGTTTGGTGGTAAATATTTGCTTACAGTGCTCTGCTCTCAAACGTGTTGCAGCTGAGTTCTCTAAATGTGTTTAAAATTATTTACCACAAAAGAGAGGAATGGCATTGTCTTTTGTTTTAAATAGCATGTTAAGTCTAATTAGAAAGTTTTGATTTCTCTTAGAAATGGAATTTGATCTAGATAAAGCACTGGAAGAAGTACCTATCCATATAGAAGACCCACCATTTCCTTCCAGCAGGCCAGACAAACGAACTTCTGGATTCATTTCAGAGCTGCCATCAGAAGAAGGGAGAAAACTGGAACACTTTACAAAATTAAGGCCCAAAAGGAATAAAAAGCAGCAGCCCAGCCAAGCAGCAGTGAGTCAACATTAAAATATTGCTGGCGATGTCATCTGTTGATTGCTTTTTGCTGTGAGTCAGGTCTTGCAACGTAATGAGGACAACTGTTAAAAGTTTTAAAAGCCATAAGCAACTACTTGATTTTTCTTCTGGTATTCATGTCTTTCAGCGTGCAGTCCCTATTACAAGCTTTTTGTCTTGTTTGACACAGCCTAAAACCAGGATATGTTTTATGCTTTTTAAATTTGCTTTTGTTTTTTCATGGAAGCAGTTTCTGGAGGTACTTGGAGCTTTCACAGGAAACGTGGAAAAATATCATGACGCTTTTCAGTTATATTGCAAGGGTTTGTTAAGTCTTAATCCTTTTTTCTGCCTGCATTAAGATGTGGTAACTTGGCATGAATTCTTATTTCTATCAGCTCTCAGAGGAGCTACTCTGTGACACCCAGCTTCCCACAGCTCCTTAACTAAAGATAGTGTTCAGGCCAGCAAATCTGCATAGTCACAGATCTGCTTTTCATGCTGGAGCCTGCCTTAGAAAAGCAAAACAGAAGAGCACTGTCTGTCTGCGAAAGACATTGGTGTGAACCCAAGTATATGTGTGTGGAGTTCCCACAGTTCCATTTCCTTGGCATACCACATCAATAAAGATTTATTTCTGTGATGGTATGTCTTCGGGGTATGTAAGGACAGATTTGGATGAGTTACAGACCTATCTCATGGTAACAGAGCACAGCTGATATGATAAGTAACCCTTATCAAGGGGCAGCCATTGCTTCTCTGGGTTATACTGCCTAGTAATGAACACCTGTGGCCTCTTCTGCTCCCTGAGAATTGTCGGTGGAGAGGACCCTTGAAAATTTCCCTAATGCTGAGAAAGATCATATCAGGCAGTAGAGTGCTTTTTACACCTCTTGGAAATGAAGAAACCTTCAAGCAGAGGGGATATTCAAGCCAAGTTTCTATTCCCTTGCACTTTACAGAGAAGGGTAGAGGTAGCAGAAGGACGGACTGGTCTCCACACTGTAGTGAAAACACATCTGTGTTTACTTCTTTCAGCTCCAGTTCTGCAGAATGCACATGTTTTCCCAGTTACTAAACTTGCCTCTCTTCCAAACTCACTCAGCACATTCTGTGCCACCTGCACAGGGGTGTGGAAGGAGTGGGGGGCACAGGAGGGCAAGTGCTTCACTACCAGGCATGGAACTAGGACATGCAATACCTTGCTCAACAGAAACAAAAAGCTTGTTTCTTGTGGAAGAGAAGTGTTACTTCCTGTGATAGCACGCTGTTGTGGGAATGCTCATCCATATTGAATTAATTAGGAAATTAGGGGTTTATTTAATTGCAGAAAAAGAAAGGAACTTTTTTACTTAAACTCATTTGTCACTGTCTTGTTTTTATGGGCCGTTTAATTCCTTACTGGTTCTCACCTCATCATAAATTTTTGAAAGATGTTTGCTTTGATGCTTTCAAAAATGAGACAAATTTTGAAGGCCAGAGTCATGAGTGGACTGTGGCATTATTTGCAGAATTGATTTGCTGATGATTTTGCCACATTGAGAATACAGAAAGCAGTGGTTAGAAAAAGCACTTAAAATACAAGAGGCAAAATTTTTACCTTTTCTACCACTTAAAGGAGGTCTATTGGGTTGCTTGCTGTTCCTGTTATTTCCATTTAGTAATTTAAGAAGTCTCAGATGATCATAACTGTAGTTCTCTGGTTTTGCTGGAAAACAGATCTGGCTTCTGTAAGCTAAAAAATTTAAGAAAAAGGAAGAATGGAGTAAAAAAGGGAGAAATGTAAACTTTTAACTTGGGGTGGGTGGGTGGGCAGGCAAAAGAAAGATTTATTGTTTTGTCAGAGTTTTTACTGAAATGAGTGTTCAGAGAGGAAAAAAAAGAGTGAGACAAAAAGAAAACCTGCCCCACCCCCAAGTAGCTTTGAAGAAATACAATGAAACAGCTGTGTATCATTTAGATTTTTGTGAGATCTTAAACTCATGAGTTCTTTGAAGCATCATGTGTGAAGATTTAGTACAGCAAAAAGGTGAATCTCTAATGTATGAAAGAGGTTGTGATTCATCTTATTTATTTCTGCTTCCAAGATGGATTTTTCCTTAATGAAGGAACATAGAAAGTTCACTTTTAAGCTTAGGCTAAAAAAATAAAATTTACAAATGAAAACTTACCTTTTTTTTCCTATTTAGTGTTAGGAGTGTAAATCACAAAATAAACCAGAGCTCAGTCTTTTACATTAATGTTGATCACTAAAAGACATTACAATTTTCTGTAAGAAAATCCTGTGCCTTGAGGAGCTTATGGGGCCCTCAACATTTGTGTATGTCTTTAGTACAGTTTTAGAAACTTGCTGCTTTTTCAGGTGCAAACTGTTTTCTTTTTTGAGGTAGATATTCTCATTTACTGAAGATCATTGGATTCTTGCATTATTTCCCCTTCAGGAGATGCACTTGCCTTTGATACTTACATGTTTGTTGCTACTATCTGGAGGGCTCCAGTATCAATATTAATTTTTTTCTCATTTCTGTTGATATGTGTCAGCCACTTTTGGTTGACATGGTTCAGTTGAAATGTCAGTGTCAAATATTTTTTGACTGAAAAGGTAAATATTTACAGTGAAACAAGCGGCACTAGTGTGATCAACTAAGATGTTAGTATATGCATTGCTGCCGAGTGTCAGATGTTCCAGCTACACAAGTTCTCTACAGAAGACCCCAAAGGTGGCAGCGTTGGAAGCCTGTAACGTCATTGTACTTCTTAAACTGTTTGGGTTTTTTTTTAAAATGGGCAATTTGACTGGCAACAAAGGTGGGCTCTTTTCATATCAGTATTACGTTGATACAGCAGTACTGATAAAATATTAACTATTATCTTTGATAACAAAGTAAATAATAGGCTTCTAACAAGGTTCAGCCATGGAAAATAAGAAGTTTCATGGATGTGTCAAAGCATTAATTCATATGCAGTCTGTTGTCCTGCCTTAATGAGGCTGGGTTTGATGTTAACAGCAGCTTTTAAGAGTATTTATTTTTCTTTTTAGATGCATGGAAGAGAGTGTGTATTCCAGTTGAAAAGGGAAGATGGGATTATTCTGAGTTATGGTAGCAACTAGGAGATTCCTTGATTTAAATTGTTTTAAATTACAAACGCTGCGATTTTGTGGCAGACTGATTCTTGGTCATTAGCACTACTAAGAATACAACTGGGTTGAGTCTTGCGGAGTCCTCTCTAGTCATCTAAAAGGTTTCCATGTGACATTTAAATTGAAAGAAGTCTCTCTACTGATAATAGAGCTTTTTCCCATCAAAGCCATGTTACAGGAGCAGACCACATGAGAAATCCTCTCAGGAGATGGCATGTTTCATCTTCAGGAGGCTGCAGAGTCACCAGCTAATTTTCACAGGGCCTTTGTGGTTGGCAGGTATTACTAGGTCAGCCTGGTTTAGATGCCTCCAGTCACCCACATTCAAAACATGGGCATTGAAACCAAAGAAAGAGAGAAGGTTTTCCATTTTCAGTGAAAATCTGTGCTCAGTTCCTGAAGTGAAACACCTGATTCTGTATTTAGAGTCTCTGCTTTTGAAAGTGCTGGATTGAATGTCTTACAAAAGGCTCTGTTAGCCTGCTGGAGCTCTGTTTCTAAATCTCTAAATCCAAAATCCAAAATGTGTTAATAGGGAAACATCTAGCTGTTGAAAATACTTTCTCTTCAGGTCACCACCCAATTTCTTTATCTGCTTTTTTCCTTTTCTAACTGAACTAATGCTCTGTTCTCACAAGCCCAGGACATTAGATTCCTGGCCTCATGCACTGCAGTATCCAATTTGTCACTGGTGTTTTGAGTTACTTTTTGCTTGATGTAATGAGTCAGCTGGCCTGACTAAAGGGGGAATTCCAGTGGTGATTCCATTGTCTGCACTGAGGTTTGGTTGGCCCATGCAATTTTTATAATGTCTTAACTCTTTTAATTAATATCACTGAAACAAATATGCTAAGGTTATTATATACCAGAAGAGTTTTTCTTCTGTCAGGTGTCAGCTGGAGTGCCTCCAGAAGGGGATCAGAATGGCCTCATGGGGAGAGTGGATGAAGGAGTAGATGAATTTTTTACTAAGAAAGTGACAAAAATGGATTCAAAGTAAGTTCAAATTTAATTTTTTAAAAAATCAAATAAATCTGTCCTGATAGCTGGACAAATAGCACTTTGAAGTTGTAATATTTAAGCCCTGTTCCCAATACCCAGGGTTGCTGTTGTCAAAGTCAGAAAACACCTTAGTAGTCAAGACGTGAATTCAGTTACCCTTCCTTAAAAATTACTACTCTGAAATAAATTGCTTTAATATAGCATGGGAGGGGATTATTGACAAGTGTGTATTTTTATAATTCAATTGACTTGATTTTACCCTTCAGTGGAACTTACTAGAGCAGAAGCAGAGCTGTACACTGGTTGAGGATCTCCTCTCCAGTGCTAGTAGTACACATGGGTGTCTCTGTCTAGTAAGAACTGCGGTTGGGCACAGTGTTTTGATAGATGACAGTAGATTTATGTCGTTTTAGAAATAAGTTAATGACGTGTTTGACCAATTTGTAGTATCCTAGATTTAGGCAATACATTAATCTGAAAGATATGTCTCCTTCAGCTTTGTGTAAGGCTTAATACCGCTTATATTTCTTTGTAGCTGACTGTATATTTACAGAATCACGCGTCTAGATGTTCTTGTATTCTTGCATGTTCGTGCACTACACTTATGCAAATACTTACATAAATAAATGAGAAAGCTTAGGACAATTTCCAGACAACCTGGAATAACACCTTCTGTGCTTTATGTGACATCCATTAAGGAAGATGGTAGGTGTTAACTGGCAGATAGCTGTGGCAGGAAAATCAAATGTTTTAAAGTCACTGTGAAGTTATAAATATCTATAGTGACATGTGAAGCCATGTGTGATATACTGTGTGTAGTGGTAAAATTATGGTAGCTTTGAAAAACGGATTAGCCAGCTTAAGTTCAGGGTGCTCACAGACTTACTGCATCCTCCTGTGCTTCCCTTGGGTGCCTACCAGCCACTTGTTTCAGATGTCCCTATGAACTTGCACTATCTCTGTGTGTCCGTCCCTGGCCGCGCCCATTCCTCAGGATTTTTGCTTCATTTGCTGCACTGGCGCCTCTCTCTCCAGTTGGGGTGCTCTTATGGAGATATGTTATGTGCCCAGCTATGCCTTCAGGTGTGCTGAAGATGCCTGTAGAAAATCTTACTGGCAAGTGGGTTGTTTTGAGGTTGTTTTTTTGTTTGGTTTTTTTTCTGAGGATGAACATCTGCACTGTAAAGGTGTTCCTTACTGAGAGAAAGTGGCTCTGCTAACTAGTTCTTATTTCAAGCAGGGCCCTTAAGGGACAAGATCCCCCAAAAGCTGTGTGATTCATGTGCCTGGATCAGTTGTTCTCCTTTTACTAACAGACAGATAAAAACTGGTGGGTCCCTCCCACGGGGTGCAGTCCTTCAAGAACAGACTGCTTCAGTGTGGGTTCCCCATGGGGTCACAAGTCCTGATAGCAAACCTGCTCCAGTATGGGCTCCTCTCTCCACGGGTCCACACGTCCTGCCAGGAGCCTGCTCCTGAGTGGGCTTCCCAAGGGGTCCCAGCCTCCTTCAGGCACATCCACCTGCTCTGGCGTGGGGTCCTCCACGGGCTGCAGGTGGATTCTGCTCCACCGTTCACCTCCATGGGTGCAGGGGCACAGCCTGTCCCACCAGGGGCTGCACCAGGGGCTGCAGGGGAATCTCTGCTCCAGCGCTTGGAGCACCTCCTCCCCTCCTTCTTCACTGACCTTGGTGTCTGCAGAGTTGTTTCTCTCACATTCTCCCTAGTCTCTCTGGCTGCAGTTGTTGCACAGCAGTTTTCCCCTCTTCTTAAATACGTTATCCTAGAGGTGCTTCCACTGTTACTGATGGGCTCGGCCTTGGCCACCAGCGGGTCTGTCTTGGAGCTGTGTGGCATTGGCTCTCTTGGACACAGAGGAAGCTTCTAGCAGTTTTTCACAGAAGCCACCCTGTAGCCCCCCTGCTACCGAAACCTTGCCATGCAAACCCAATCCATATGTGCATAGACTGCTTGGACAGAGCTGTCTTGGCGTAGGAAACAGTCAGGTGCCCAGTGCAGATGAAATGGCTGCCTCTCTTCATTACACCATACACAAGGCCAGCAAAAGAATCCTCAAGACAGTATGATCAATGTTAATTGTCCAGTTTTTAATTTAGAGACACCAGCTAATGGCTGGGCCTAGGGCAATATATGGATCATACAAAAGATTGGCTTTGCCCAGGAGAAGGTCATTTGGTACTATTTAAAAGAGAGGGAGGGAGGGGAGACGAGTTTAAAATGTGTGTGTCTTTTATTAGGAGACCATCAACTAAAAGTTCAGACAGCAGTGAGCCCAGTGAAGCAGGTGATGAGAAGAAGAAAAAGGACTCAAGGAAGAGTGGCTTCCTTAATTTAATCAAATCAAGAGGCTCGAAATCTGAACGTCCCCAGACTGTGTCAGTAGCAGAGGAGCCCTCCTCGCCCAAGGTTGCTGCAAAAAGTCCAGCTATGGACACAAGCAAGAAGGAGGTAAAGCCTGCAGAGCAGAACGGTGGTACAGAGCGATCTGAGGAATTAAAGACGCCAGACTCGCTGGAAGAGGTGCAGCCAGATGATGCAGCAAAAGCTGAGAGGGGTGACAGCAAAGGAAGCCCACAAGGAGGCCGGAGGTATGGCGTGCAGGTGATGGGCAGTGGACTTCTCGCAGAAATGAAAGCCAAGCAGGAGAAGAGAGCAGCTTCTGCTCAGAAGGTGAAGGCAATTTGATTTCTCTTGAGTTGTTGAAAAAATAAGCAAGAGCTACATGTCCTCAGGGGAGGTGTCTCGGGTCTGCAGGGGTTGGTGGCTGGGGCTTGACACATCAGTCCTGCTTTCCACCAGGGATTATGGTGTTCCTGCAAGAGGATTGCTGTGGTTGTTGAACACAGATACCCTGGCCAAGGACTAGGCTGCACATGTGGAGCAGGAGATGCACCCTTAAGTCTGCACTTTCTCTCCTCTTGCAGAGGAGGTGACACCATCTCTTGTGCTTGCTGTCAGGCCGTCATAAGCACAGAAGGTGACACGTAATTGTTTGCATGTATTACAGCGTAATTTTGGGGCGACTAGTAAGCACAGCTTGGATATCTACACTGTATATGATATGTAGTTTGTTGGCATGTAATGGAAGCATGGTTTGCAAAAGGTAAAGCTAGGACAGACTTCTAGTGTGTGCCCCCTGCACACCGGTACCTCAGGTGTTTGGCAGAGTTAACTACAGTAGTAGCTATTGGTACTCTTCTCTTTTTGGAAGGTGAGGAAGAAAGATGGGAGAGATGTACTGGTTTTTAAATTACATATTGCATGCAGAGAAGTAAATCTGACTTCCAGACACTATTTACAACTATTCAGCTTATACTTTTCTCATTTCACTTTTTAATTTTTATGTCCTTTGCACCACACCTAATTATTTTTATGCTTTTGATATCTGTATTTCAAATACTAACACTCAAAGAAAATAAGCATATATTTAAAAAATTAATATATTCCCAATTATCTGTCCAGTTTTCCTTTGCTCTCTCTAATTTTCTCCTCTGTGAAGTGCTGATGCTGGGCAGGAACCCTGCTTCACTTACACACATGCAGAGTGGAATATCCATGTGTTGCTTCAAAGCATTTTGTGCTGACCTAGTTTGCCTGATGCCCATTTCCCACTGAACTTCCCCATTATCATCCCGTACTTCCTCCCAGCTGCAGTTGGCATGTTCTAAAATGACCAAAGGATCAGCCTTTTTTCACTCCTCTCTTTCTCTTCAACATGCAGGGCACTCAGATGCTATCCATTCCCCACCATTATCCCCTGTAATTTGGAAAGCATTGCATTATGGCAAAGCTCATATGCATGCTTTGCTGTGTTTTCCTTCCTTTAACACATTGCAGAATTGTCTTGCTGTGACCGAGCAAGCCACCCAAAGATCATTTTTACCTTTCTTCATAGTCTTACAGTGCTTGCCATGATGTCTGAACCATTCCTGCAGATACTGAAGTCTTGTAACAAGCAGATTCAAATTAATGCAGTAGTCTATGGCTCATTTAAGAGATCCTCAGCGTACAAACAATTTTTCTAAAGAAATGAGCAGTGCCCAGCTTTCTCCTTGGTGCTGAGTAGTGTCCATGAATAGTCTCATTGGTTTCTAAAACACCCAAGTTTTCAAGTAAAATGCCATATGATTTTGGATGTGTTATGCTCTGACTGTAACTTCTAGAATACCGAGCTACTTCAGCTTATATAAATTTTTACAACTGCATTAATTATGTATGCTTGGTGCTCTTCAAGTTCTTAGCGCTTGTCATCTAAACTTAGTCAGATTTTAAATGATGTGACTAAGGTAGACTATTGGCATGTGTAATTTTTTTTTAAGTGGGGAGAGTAAGAGTCCTCTTTGAGCTTTCATAGTGTTGATTGAAAACTTGAATTTCATCTATCAAAAAGAAAATTTATTGCCTTTTCCCAGTATCTTTTTTTCACCCTTTGCTTTTTTACTAATTGGAAAAGTTATTCCTCCTCTTTCAGGCTTAATTTTCAAGAAAATAATGTTATTGATCGTAGGTTTTTTTGGTTTTGTAAAAATTGATATTTATGGAATGAAAAAATAGGGGGTTTTGGTTGTTGTTTTTAGTGACATGAAAACTGAACTGAAATGGGAATCTGTACCCAGCAGGGCACTGAGTTATCCATTCTTAATGTTACCCAGACCACACAAAATTGAACTACTGTTTAATAGAATTTTTCACATACTTCATCCTAGCTCTCAGTATCGAATAATTTTGGTTTGTACTTTTATTCATGATATTCATGAAGGTGAAAATCATACAGTATCCTGATGGTTGCACTACAGAAGACAGCATCCTGCTGCTGTTACATTGTTTAGGATGGGTATGACATCAACTTCCCTGACATCTTCAAATTTATTAGAATTCCAGTATGATATGAAATTGTATTTTCCTTTAAGGTACAGATGGCTGCTTATATTCTGAGCTATTTTACATGAAAACAAAACCAGAAGGAATTTACTATTTCATTCATACCCTACTGCAGTCTGGTTACAGATAAAAATGATGAGCAAGTGCACAGTAGATGGAAAGATGGTAAATGCTTTTTTTGTTTTCTTTTGCTTAGAATACAACGTGTGAATTGGCATTAATGGTAGAGAGGAGTATTTGCACATTAGTGTTGCCTCTAGGTGTATATAAAAAGATCTTCTAGCTCCATCTAGTGTTTAAAGACTGAGTTTTTGAATGCCTCAAGCAAAAGCTATGAGCAGACCAAGATTATCTGCTCATTCACTCGGGATGGCACCCAACTGCTGTTTCCCAACCTTGCATGAATTCCTGTTAAAAGTAGAGCCTGGTCATTATCTTTCTACATGATAAATTCGCCTGCAATTTAGCTGACATGATTGACAGTTTCTCAGAGTAAATTTTTGCAGCAAGCGTTTAGTGTTGTCTTGGGACTGTAAGCACTTTGTAATGCATGTAGAGTAGGTAGCCAAACATGCTAACATCCTAATTGCATTTTTAAGTACTGCACTAAGAGATGCCAGCACTGGCTTTTGTACTTGTCTCTGTACATGGTCATATCTCCCCAGTAGTCCCTAACTATGGAGGGAGGAAGGAGTTACAGTGAAATTAATTTTCATATTGACATACAGCTCTCAAGTGATTTTGTATAGCTAAGTGTTGGACATGTATCTTCAATATTCACATAGGAAAGTGAGTATTTTGATTAAAGTTCATGAGAATTCACATTCCATGAAGAAATTGTTGGTAAATTCAGTTCTCAAAAGTTTTTCAGTAAGTGGAGAGTGATATTCCCTTCGAAACTATATAGCCAAGACAGTCTTACAAGGAAACATGTGACTTGAGGAGATGAAGAGGTGAGAATTTAGACAAAATATTAGTGTCAGTCAAGAAATGGGAATAAAACCTGAGTTTTCATCCAGTGGTACAAAGCATAATGTTTCCGCCAGCTTTGGAGGGGACTTTGTTTTGCCCGTAAGCACTGTAGCTTACCAATTCTGGCCCTACAAGTCATGGCATTTCTAGAGTGCTTCCAACCAGAAGACTTTATTGTTTGGCTTAACACGTGGTTTTTAACATGCAGGTGATTTTTTTTAGAACCTGTAGAAATAGAAAACCTTAGAGTGGATACTTATATCTGTATCATGGTAGTTTTACAGTACAGCAAGTTTAATGACAATT
Organism: Athene noctua; assembly: GCF_965140245.1. Classification (NCBI taxonomy): domain Eukaryota; kingdom Metazoa; phylum Chordata; class Aves; order Strigiformes; family Strigidae; genus Athene; species Athene noctua. The sequence goes on from NC_134038.1 coordinate 66,363,720, forward strand.
CTAATAGCATCCTCCTTCAGCAGTGTGCCATTTTAAGTGCACACCTGTACTTAGTGGAGAGGTTGGGAGGTAGCATTACCCTGCCAGGTCTTACAGGAATGGCAGGCACTCAGCATCACCATCCTTTTCTGTGTGGTATTGAAGAGAGGTTTTGGTTTAGGGGCTGTGAGATTACCTGAGCAAAACAGAGATGTCTGTAAGACCAGCCACACTGTTTTCTCTGTCAGTCCTCAGAATCTGTTTCTCTTGAAATGCCTGTGTTGAATTACCACCACAGGGGAAAGACACGTGGCCAGCATGGATATTTAGAGGTCATTCCTTTGTGTTTATCTTTAAAATACTATTTAAATCTGTAAATTTTTCTACCATTAATATGTGTTCCTGCTACTTGTAACTATCCTCTTCCTTCCTACATTTCGTTGTTCAGTTTTTATCTACGTGCTTTACCTAGAAGCCTTTCAGATGTAAGCTCCAAAGGACACTGATCATGTTTGACATACACTGCATGGCACGTGGTAGAGGTTTCTAAATGCTATGGGACAGCCAGATCCCAGCACGAGTCATGCAGAGTTGGAGCAGTAGTTGCAGTGTCCTGAACATGTTGATGTGACTTACGCATGGGTGTATAACGAAATGCAGTGGTCATCAGGGCAAATCATTCACTTTAGATTATTTGCCATACTAACTGTCATGAAATAGCAAATCAAGATCAAGATAGAAGCTGCCTTCAAAAGTTGTATTGCCACTTTTTTTAGTTTAAAAAAATCTCAATTTTTTGCCTAGTCTCATCTTTGTAAGGCTGTCATAGTATATCCTGCACTTATTTCTGTGCACTTTTTGTATCCTCCTCTTTATCCCACTGCTTCAGCTTTGGTAGCAGTAAAAGGAGGCTGATTCTTTTACAAGCACATTGGGTGCATATCTGAGCTGCTCCTGGTGAATACACAGGTTTCAAGCTCACTTTGGCTAGATCTATGACATTACAAAAGTCTTTGTACCTTTTGTTTTGAGGCTAGGATATTAGGAAAGCTATTTTTGAGAATAAAATTCTTAGCCAGAATATCAGCACATGAACAAGAAGCCCCCTTTCTTTAGAGGTGCTGAGCATCCAGCAGTGCTTGTGATGTGTAGCTTTAAACACCTTTCAGTAAGTAAGGTCTGTTTGGTTTTAGAGGAATCCTGAAAATATGTGAGCGCTGCTACTTCTGTAGTTGCAGGTTTATCTAAAATATAAGAACTTATTCTTGTATGTGAAGGAGTGTAAGATCCTTTCAGCAGTCATACTCAAAATCTTCAGAGAAAGACTTTATTTTAAACTAAACGAGGAATTTTTAAATATGGAGCTGTCTTTGAAGAAAAGACTGTTTCCATCTAGCACCTTCAGTTTCTACTTCTGTACATTAGGAGACCTGTTACTTAGGAGGCAGCTTTGCTAGACATGTGGCAGCAATAATTAGAAATCAGCATAGTTTTCTTCCCACTTAGATCTCCAAGACCTGAAAGAGAAACAAGGAGAGAGAATCCACCATTTATCACTATCACTGCTTTCTCTGCCTTAAGGCTTCCAAATTAGAGCTTTTTTCCTGACAGAACCACTGAATTCTATTAATTACAGATATATTATTAATACGAGAGCTTTTCTCACTCTTTCAGAAACTTGGGAATGACACAACTTCCAGAGAGTCTTTTGACACAGCGATGAGCTCAGACCGACTGGATGGAAGTGGTACAGGTACAGCTTGAGTTTCCTGATATAACCTCTTTCTAGAAAATGCAAAATGCCTAACCTCAAAAATCTCACTTCCTTCTCCAGATTGTGTGCCTACAACTGCTTAAGCAAAATATGAGCTTATGCCATATGAGAGGATTAGAAACAAGCTCGCTTTTTGTACTGTGTGGGACAGCGCTTCTCATGAAGTCAGTTCTAGGGCTGGGTTGAAGGCTTAGGTTTTACTCTTGTGTTGCACATTGCACAGGAGGGAAAGTACTTGGTGCATGTGCCTGGGGCACCTTCGAAAGGATGCTGCCTTGTAATGGGATCAGCAAAGCTGAAGTTGAACCCAGGAGCCAGCAAAAATGTCTGCACGCGAAGAAGTGAAACTCCTGAATATATCTGATGACCTAAATATGACCAATTTTCAAATTTTACAGCAGTCTGTGCACGTACCACCTTGAGTAGTCCTGACTTTCAGCTGTGAGAATAGACATCTCATGGGCAATGGCACCAGGCTCTTCCCAGGGTTTACCTGGCTTGACCGAAGCCAGGGCTGTCTGCAAAGCTGTGGAGGCCCCTGGACACTGCACACATGCACAAAACGACTCTCATCATGCAGGAAGTGGAGTTCAGCCTTGCAGGGCTTACAGCACTGATTCCCTCTGCACCTAGGCCTGCTGTGCCCTTGTCAGGCTGTAGTGCTAGGCCCTGACATGGCAGTGCCTACAGTGCAGCCATCTCAGGACAAGAGGTAATTCTGGTCTTTGTGCATACTTTTGGGACTGGTCAGTGAAGTGTTCAAAAAGGATTCAGCTCTGGTGGTTTCTGCGTACCACATTCACTGGACTGAAAGGAGTGGACTGAACTATAGGAAGTCCAGGTCTTATTTCTCAACAGCAGTGGTGGGTGTCCTACAAGCACGGCATATAGGGTTGCCAAAACATACAGAAGCAAAGCTGAAATAAAAATCTAAAAAGACAGCATATTAAGAGCATGTTGAACTCTATAAACCAGCACTTTTAAAGCCTGCTTGTCTTTTGAGGAGAACCTTGTATACTGTATGTGTCTCCTGATATCATCAAACTGACGTCAGAGGAGCAAGAATAGTCTATGCTCGGGGCATTAGAGTAACTGGGGGACTCCAAATTTTCTCTGGTCCTTATCTCTGTATATAACACATTTCACCCCCACCTCACTGCACTGTGCATGCCCCTTTCTTTTGGCCTCCAGATGTCAATTCTTTCTTTACCACTCTTGCTTGAGAGCTCCCCAAGGCCACGCTTCACTCTTGTGACTACAGTTTGTCTTTTTCGTGGCTTAATTTATTTTAACTTACTGGGTTCTAATAATACTAGAAGGCCTGAGGTTAGGAAGTCAAGAGTTAATGGAAGATTACTGGATGTTGGTACAAGAAAACTATAGATAGTGATGCAGAAGGAGAATAAGGGCTGTTTTTTTAATCCTTGCTTCATGTCTGGATGTTGGTTGCTTTTTTTGCATGCACACACATGCACAGGTGGAGAAGGTGTCCTGCTGTTTCACTTGCAGCATGAAAGTCTATTGCATGGGTAACGATTCTCTCTGTCACACACTCAGACAAATATATATGTGCCACACAGCTCTATAATAGTTTGCCAGAGTTTAACTCCTGCTGGGCTGAAAAACAGCATATAAGCTGGAGAAATGTATTGGGGATTGGCTTGCAACTATATCGACACTCCCCTCCCTCCCACTACCATTAAAATGTCTGTGCTCAGCACTTTTGTAACAAGTAGGATTTCTGAATGGGTGTAGCAGATAGGTAGGTCAAGTCAACATATGTGAGCACATACTTGGCTTTGCCAAGTACCAAGGCTACCAGTCTGAATTTCAGTTAGTCTGTAATTGTTTTCCGAAAATAAAGATGTGACAATTGTTGAAAGTCCCAAGCTAACATACAGGTTGCAAGAGATCGTTATATCTGCTACATACAGGCTTTCAACCTTCTGAAAGCTGGAGAGTAGGAAAGTAGGGCAGACATTTTGCTTGTCTGCAACCTCAAGTCCAACCGGCTTTCTACCAACTTGCACAGCTAGAGAGGACTGATTTATTGCTTGGAAGTCAGTGTAGCTTTATCTGTAAATACCTTGGTCTTTGTTTTAGATAAATAATATGTTGATAAACTTGCCAATGTGTGGAAACCGTAATACATATACAGTGTTATTAGAGAAAATATATAAAGAATACTTTGATCTCAGCTAAGTTTCAAAATCTCCTCTAGAGCTTGCTAAAAGCAACAAATAAAAAGATGTAGCCTGCTGATCGCACGTTTGGGATTTATTTTCTGGGCCAGGATTTCTCTGTTAATCTTGGATACCCAACCTTTTGTCTGCAGAGGCACAAAACAGCCAAAGGCTGCCTTTTCCACTGATCCATTGCTGCTTTCTCAGCAGTGGGCTGTACCATCTGCTTCCAGAAATATGAAGGAAGAATAAGGTCCAGCCATCTATCACCCCAAATATATAAAAAAGGGGGAGATGCTGTCACCTCTGAGGCAATTGAATTATGAAGCTTAGCGTGTGTAAGAACTAGCTGGTTTAGATTATACTCTTGCAGTGATTTTGAATGAAATATTAGGGGTCCTCTCACACGGCAGTGCAGCAGTAATATGTGAGCTAATGATGGTACTTCCCACGCGTGCCTATCTGTGCACAGAGCCTTCTGTGTTGCAGGACACTTTATTTTATATGTCTATTTATTTTAGTGCCTAAACTCCAGCAGACCCTTCCAGAGAGTCGGTTTGCTTCGAATAAAGGTGACTCCATCTCAGCATCATCAGAAAAAAATTCAAAAGCTGAACCAAAGGCAGAAACTGCTGCAAAGGCAAGAAGTTCTTCCAATACACCGACCAGCCCAAAACCCCCACTGCAGTCAACAAAGCCCAGCCTGGCAGGACGACCCACGGTGCCACAGAAACCACGGTCTGCCTCTCGTACTGGTGAGGAGCTCCTCTGGGCATTTGTTATCCCCAGTTGGGTACTTCTGAGTGGTGTTTGTGTGGGCTGTGGAGGAGGCACCTGTGGCCAAATCCTTCAGTCAGTTAAATGTAGAGGGAGAGGTACTTCAGTCAAGATGCTTTTGACTTGCATCCTCCTTTTCCACCTCCTTCTGCCCTAATTCAAATAAACTTATTAAAATGGTTTAATCTGTGATCCGCAATAGTAAGGCCCGAGGAGAAGCAATAGCAGCATCAGCAGAGCTGTTCTGAGTTAGCCTGCTTCCATGGAAAAGGTGAGCACAGAAAGCTGCTTCAGTGTCAAAGCCCTGTTGTAGTAGCACTGACAAAAATAACTGTATTTTCTCTAAACACCTGTCTCTAAGTACTAAAGTCCTTGGGGTTTTCTGGCAGGCTGCTGTTAGCCCCTCAAGCAAATGCCTTTTATTCTTAATAACTTGCACAAACCGTCATTCTCTCACTGTTTTTTCCTTGTTTTGCCTTTGTTTCTTTGCTTATTTCTTCTGACTGGAAATAATTGTAACTGTGCTTTTATAACCCTGCAAGACTGCCAGGTGAATGACTCTTAATTTCTGCTCTGTCCTAACTTCCTGCCCAGATATTATCTCAGGGTTTCCAATAGTGAGAGATATTTCAGATCTCACATACATTTGTCTGTCCTCTATTTAATTAGGGTAGTGTCACAACCCCCTCTTCCCAAAGTTACAGCTACTGCAGTTGAGAGGAATTAAAGGCTAGTTACTGACTCCCCGCCGTAGCTATGGCAAATACAACTTATTAATTGCTAATGACTGAAAAATGTGAGCATAGCCATTTGTAAGAGCTCGCAGACTTCTGGGCTTTTCCCATACTCACTGTTGACCTCAGAATGATGTCATTTCTAGCCAGGGCAAGGGGGCAGACAGACTTCCCTGTCCTTAATGAGTAACCTGAGCATTACTCAGTCTGCACTCCAGTGGGTAGAATGTTGTTCAAATACAGAATCACTTTCAGGTTTTAGATGGCTTCAAATTTATTTTGTCAACCATTTTAGAAATTGTCTTAAAAGTGAGAGGTGTCAGGTGGGATGCTCACGAAGATGAATATAGTAGGAAAGCATATTTTGTGATGCTTGATCTGTAAAATATGGCAGTGTGTTATCTCAAAATCTTAGGTATCAGAAAGACCTGAACTATCTTTTTCTGCTGACTCCTGTTTCCTGCAGAGAGAGCATACTGCGGATTTAACAGCGAGATTAATTAATATTTACTTGAAATAGGCCAGCTCCTCAGGTGGCGGTAAAAGCAGCAGCATCTCTGTTGCTATCTAACTTCTGTCCTAGTACTTGTAGCAACCTGCTGGCTAAGCATGCCCAGGCAACGTGATGAAGAAGTCAAGCAGTAATTCTATTTGTACATTCTTGCTCCCACTGTTGTTTCCAGCAGTGTGGCCAAACTAATGGTAGCAAATTTTTACTGAGTAATCTGAGGATGAAGGAGCACAGCTCGGATGTCCATAAACTATCAAAGACTGAAAGTGGTTCCTCAATAAAGCACAGAGCAGCTTTAATTCAGAAATACGTAGCTGTGTTTGCCAAGCATTGTGCTCATCCATATGTTGATACCAAGCTTCCCAAAACAACTGGCCTCACAGGCACATTAAAAGGATGGAGAAGGTCCAAGATCCAGTTGCATTTGAAAGGTCATCGCTTTCCTGTGCTGAAAGAAAAAAGATTGACTCCTTTGTGGTGACTCCTTCACTGAGATAAATTCATATTAATTTCCAGTGTGCAGCTGAATTTACTCATTGCAAAATATTCAATACAGGTGATAGTCTGAGTTCCTTTTTCCTTCTATCAATACTAATGTATCTTCCTAGTTCCTCTGTTGCATACATACGCCACTGTTTACTCCCTGGGTAGCAAACATACAAGCAGTTTAAGTAATCCGTTGTAGCTGTACTTCTCTACTGTCCAAATGAAGGCTGCCTAGTGTAAGACTGAAAAGGTCTTCCTGTATGGACTATAAAAATGGTAGTCAGCTTGCCACACATAACACATACCCGGCCTTTTAGAGAAATGGGATATCCAGGTGGTTTAAACTATGGATTTGAATTTAAGTTCCAGATTTCCTCGCCGTCTAGAAGATGAAGTATTTTTATTATTTAGGAAATCTTTGCAGATGCTGTTGTGTTATGTACTGGCAATTTATTCCTGGAAGTACGGAGTTCTGTAGGCTATTTATGAAATTTGTTTCCCTGGTTCACTTTTATGCCTTACAACTGTGAAACAGGACATCTAAAATGATCAGTTCATTGTGTTTCAGTACAATAAAAATATAAATAGAACAAATAATTCCAAATATCCATCCAAAATAATTTTCAGCTGTTCTTACAAATTGCATACTTATGTCTTGCAGGAAATCAGGTTGGTCCCATCAGATTTCAATTTGTGCTACAATAACAGTACATGTTAAAAATGCTGAAATTGAGATCTTTGCTTTGACTATTAAAATTTTTTCACCTAGACTGAGGGCCATCACGCATTCTCTTGATGTAATGTAAATTCTGGAATCCTTCTTTTTCTGACACAGATTCTATCTGTTTCTTGTTTGTGTATTGTGTTGAGGTTTGGCCAATCATACGAGCACCATTTCTGTGAGCTACAGTAGAAATATAACTTCTCACCCTTTTGTTCATGGTACTTCGCAGAGGATGCTCCGGAGTCTCCCTCTGGCCCCAGTTCCCCAAAAGTTGCCCTGCTTCCACCTGTGCTGAAGAAGGTTCCTTCTGATAAAGAAAAGGATGGTCAGAGCAGCCCCTCAGTCAGATCATTTTCTCAAGAAGGTAGGAGTGTTGGTATAGCTGTTGTTCCAGCGCGCTTTGTCCTCTCTTAGAATTTAATGTGTCGTTGTCCCCAGATTTGTTTTCACTTGGAAAGAAAGAGGGTTATTCATTTGCAGGAAAAAAGAGCAAGGAGAGTGTGTCTTGTCACCTGTTCCTCATCTTCTTCACCCATGGGTTGGTGCTCTATATTTTTCTCTTCCTTTGATCAAACCAAGTGAAAGATGAAAACACTTGGTATTAATAATGTAGCTGAACAATTAAGGGACTCTTACGTTGTGTATATCATGGTTTAGTTTGATCTGAATTGAGATGCTAATTGGTATTGGTCACACACAGTAATGTGAAATGCAGCTCCATGGTTCAGCCCATTTCCAGGGAAGCAGCCGTGACTTTGTTCCTTGTAGCCAGCCTGTTGCTCTGTTTGTACTCCTCCTTTCTGTGGGCTTGCTGCATGTGCCTGGGTTCACCGCCTCCTCAGGCAATGAGTCTCTGTGTGCTAGGGCAGGGTTTGGTGCCTTTTATGTACAGCAGTAAGCTGCTGCCTTGTCTTTGCTGCTTTTCATGTGTGTACTGGATTTCTACTTCTGCTGATGCATTTCTTTGCTCACAGTTGGCTCTTAGAAGAGCTAAGGCTTCCTCTGATAGCATAGGATACATGGAGAAGTAGTCACAGAAATGGTGCTCAATGTGGTTTTAGCTGGCACAAATGACAGAATTTGAAATCGGGGAGTGAGATCTATTCCTCCATGGGACTCTCCTCAAGAAAGATATCCAAGGTGTTTCGATCACTTAAGTTGTGAGACAAAGGGGGGTGCCCTTTCACACTCTGCCAGCAGCTTTTGTAGTGTAGTGTGGTGGCAGACAGTCAAGGCAGGTACGTAACATCAGATTGTAAAGACTGAGCAGTTGTGCTGCCCACAGATCCCACTGTTACCCCCTCTAGGGGCAAAGCCATCCCAAAGCTGGATGGCCCAGAGGTATATTTTGAGAAGCTTCTCCTTTGCTCTCCTAAAACTACCATTTCCTTTATGAAACAACTTAACCTCACAGTTTGGGTGTTGCTCTGCTTGGAGAATTGTTGCTGTGGTGGCTACTATTTGGTGACCGTGTGTCAGCACATGTTGGTATTTGTCTACAGGTTTTGATTTTCATGTCAGCCACCTGTGTGATGCTCTTGGGCTGCTCTTGTGCCATAAAGGAAGCCCAGTGGAACCACGACAATCTGACTGAATTATGTAGAGCTAGTAGGACACAACACACCCAAGGACCTCCCCTGTATCTGGAAAGGGCTGAGAGTTCAGACAGTCTGTTGCCAAAAGCTGCTGTAGTCTGTGGCTCGGTCCGGAAAAGACAGCAGGGTGTCTGAAGTGCCTCCTGGGGGCTGTGGCATTATGAGGGCCTGAGGCAGAATACAGCCTCTTTGTTCTGCTGCCTTTAGTCCCATCAGAGCCTTTGTTGAGGCAGGTGAGCTGGCCTACAGCTTAGGGATCAGAGTCACTACACTGGTGCCCGTCCGTGTTACAAATGTTTGCAGTCAAAGGCTCTTGCCACAACAGACTCTCAGCTGCTGTCTGATAACCGCATATGCTAGAGTCCTTGCTTCCTCGCCAGCTTTTCACCAGACTGCAAGGAAGAACTTGTTACTACATAACTAGGGAAACCGATGTCATGGGACTTGTTGCAGGTACATTTTAATGTAAGGTTAACCTCAACACTTCTGTGCTACATGCCTGTCATGAGAGGGGACGTATCAGAGAAGCAGAGAATATGGGATCATAACTCCAATACTTTTGTGTTACAGCAATCTCTAACACAGCAGAGATTTCACAAGGTTTTGCAGTTTGTCACGTGAGAAGAGGGGCAATCGCTCTATTTTTAAAAACATGTTTGTATGCAAATCCTTACACAAAAGGGGTCAGACACTGTGTTTTTCCTCATTCATTGCTCCCTTAGACAGACCTCTACAGACAACTTGGCCAAACACAGAGTTTTCTAGTTACCGCTACCTTGCACTGCACAGATTTTATCAATAATAGTTTAGAATGGCTAAAATTGGATTTCCTGGTCCTTAGGGAGCTGCTGTGTTTTGCATAAAATTGTTCAGGAAAAAAGTAAGTTCTGTTTCTGTTATTCTTTTTCAGGTTTTTCTTTATCACTTTCTTTATTTCTATTTCCTCACTCAGTCCTTCCTCTGTCCTTGCTTTCTGCCGCCTTTCAGGCTAGCGTGCTCAATTTATTTCTGCAACTGGTAAATCACTACAAATCTGCCTAAGTTAGTAAACAATTCTATCTCCTGCAAAAGAAGTCTGAAAACTAGATTATACTTGATTATGAAATTGCTTTATGTTAATGAGTTTAGCTGTACTTTGTGGGACAATCTCAAAATAGTCTTTACACGGCATACCTGTAAGATCGGGCTGGAGTTACCAACATATGCAAATATCTGGACTAAATTTAAACAAGCATCTGGCATATTGATTGCTACTCTTTGAACAACTGATTAAATGGGATGAATAAGTGAAACTATTTATATTACTTTCTGGACATGGGCCTACAATACACTTTAGGGGTATAAATGAATCCTTTTCCCTGCTAGAGCAAACAGGAGATTGTCAGAAAAGAGATACCGCTCATGACTGTGCCAAGCCATCTGGCAGCGTGAAAACCACTTCGGGGCAGTATTCTACCAGTGCAGAAGAGGAAGCTAATGTGCTTGGGCAGAGGAAGGCACAGCCAACTTCTGGTTAGAAGTTTTCATTTTTCATCAAGACAGTACTTGATAACTGGCACTAACAATTGTTAAGAAACAGTAACATCAAAGAAGCCACAAAAAGATGTGGGTTTGTCATTGAATTATGAGAAAGATAAAAATCTCATGGGATGCTGATCCTCTTTCTGTCCCCATGAAAAAATTTCCAGATAAGAAATGTGTGTGCATTTTTCCCTCATGGCAACACCAGTGACTAGTGCCATATAGCACCTGCAGCCCCTCTGCAGAAGAGGGCTCGTGACAAACCACAGTTGCTCATTGCAGTGATGCTGGCACGCTGCCATGTAAGTACGCTGCAGGTAGACTGTCTGCTGCTTTGTGTGCTTACATACCTTTCCTTTTTAAGATGTGTGCACTGAAGTATTTCAAAATGCATTCCAACCTGAATATTCTTAGTGCCAGTTTCAGTACATCACCAGAAAAACATTTGAGAACGGGTGAAATCAGAATATTTTGACACAGTACTTTGATTTGAACTTCATAAACAAACAGAAAAAAACACCAAAAAAACCCAAACCCAGCACTGTGCCGCACACTTAAGCTGCACTTCAGGAAGAGCGACTTTGACTTACAGTGAACTCATTCAGTAGGATATAAAAATGCTTGGTTGATCTATGTGTTTTTAAAATATAAAAGTTCCTGTTCTCAAATGGTACATGTTTATGTGCTTCTCCTTACCTCTTAACTGGTTTGTTTAAACAATTACTTTTTTTCTGAAGTATTTTAATGAGGTATTTGAACATCTTATGCAATTACATTTACCTGCAGTTTTTCTATTTATGAGACATCATGTATCCCTTTTGTAACATCCTCAGCCCAAAATGTATAAACTGATTTCCTTTTCGTATTGTAGAATCAAACTTAGCCCATCCAAACTTGGAATCTCTCCTCCCTATCATAATCAAATTAATATATTTTATATATTTATATTTAATATATTGCAGTATGTGGACTTAAATGCCTGATATTTTTCAGGCATTGTGGGGGGAAACTACCTGTCTTGATTAATCAGACCATAAACTAAAATGGCTGCTGAAGGATGTGTTCTGGGTTTTGTTTGAATAGTGAATGGAGGCCAGACAAAGGCCATGTAATTACTGGGAGGTACAAGTGTCAAGAATGACTGAAAAATTTCCAGGCACCTATTTCTTTGAGAAGCAGTGGTGTTTGGGAAGGTGGAAATGCCCAACATTTTTTTGGACAGAATTTAGGTATCATAATCCTCTCCAATTCCATTAAATAGCTTTAATAATCTTTCTCAAAATCCTTTCCTCCTCTTTCCCAACTTGCAAAGCTGGGATAAGAACACAGTGAGGACGTATCTGCTGGCTTTCATTTCCTCCTGTATTCAGGCTAGCACAAGTGAGGAAATGGGTATGTTGCACTCAGGAGAACTATTTGGGCAGCAAATGTGCCAGGTGTGCGGAGGTGGGTCTCCGCAAGACACGCGTTGGATGTGCCCATTCCGCTTTTGTCACAGCAGAGATCCAAGACCAGGCAATGTCTGTGCCAAACGAAAACCAGCCAGAGCTTTCTGTGCCCCGTTTCACTGCCTGTTGGCACACACCAGCACTGCCTGGGGAGTCATGCTGGCCCCCCAGGGATACAGGGAGCATCCCTGTTGAGGCAGCTCAGCAGCTCCCTCGGGATTCCTCTCTGCATTTTCCACATTCCTGACAGATCCTAACATAGCCTGGCACAATCTGAAACGGCCACGGAGAGGCGTCAACGGCATCCTGCTGCTTGCCTGTCCCTGCTGTGGCTGGAGCTGCATGCTGGTGACAGGGCAGGCTGTCCCTTGCAGCGATAAGGCTGGAGGGGAGGAGTACGCAGGGAAGGAGAGGTGGTGCTTTCGTTTTTATTACCACGGTTGCTGGTGCCTTCTTAAGAGATGCATCCTCAAATGTGAAGAGGCACAAGGATCAGTGTGAACTGAAGCCCGGGTGTCCTTATCTGAAATGGTGGAGCAAAGAAGGTCTCGTAACTGGAATGTTTAATTTTGTGGGGGTGAAGTAAGATGACTTGCAGTGAAGTCCCATTTAAGGGCCACTGTGTGTTTAAAGGTTCATTTTAACTGGAACTATGAGATTTCTAAAGCTATCAATCCTTGTGTAACATCATCCCCATTGATCTGTATAATAACTCTCTTGTTACCATAGCAATTGTGGACCACTGGTTAGATCAGAAATCTTAACAAGATTTTACGACCTTCTTCCCAGTTTATTTCAAAACTTGGAGGTTTAGGGAAATCCCTGGTGTTACCGAGATTTTAGAGTTCTGGACAAACGAAATGGGTACTGTTTGCGTTTAGATCATGAAAGTGGGTGTGTCCTCCTGCCTTCTCCACTGCAGAACACAGCAAGGCACAGAGCCTGTGGTCTCAGCTGGAAGAGATGCAGGTTGGGATCAGAGCCATGAGCATCCCCTCTGTCAGGGAACAGGGCGAGCGTCGGGCAGTGCTGGTGGGGCAGGGAGCAGCAGTTCGGGTCACTTGGATACCAAGGTGACTGTCTGTCCTGATTCAGGCTGCTGAGTCAAAAGGGAGAGTATAAATGTGTCCTGCCAGGGAGACAGGCCTGCCTGGGATGTGCACCGCTGGTCTGAGGGGTGCCCAGCGAGGATATCCACCGGAGCAGTCGGAGTGCATCATCTGAGAGCCAGCCCAGCTGGAAAAAAAAGAATGCTGTTCTGCTTTTGAAGTGGTGTGATGAGAAGAAAGTCTCCAGGATGTTTCCAACTGTAATGTTTATGCATGTCACAGTGAAGTACCGAGTTTCATATTTCAAATTCGCCTGCTTGCCAACCAACATTGGAATAAAGTTGGCTCAGACTCTCCCTCTGCTTTCTCACCTTTTGAATTAATGAAGAATTAATGAACCTATGCTACTCCCGCTAGTGAAAATTAATTCAGCGGGAGCGGGAGCGGGTCCTGTGTGCATGAATGACTTCTTTTAAAATTATTTTTCTTCCTCTCTTCTACAATCATTAGTAAAGTCTTATTTCTATTTTGTACAGCTGCAAAAAGAAGCCCTGGGCAGCAGTCTCATGAGTTCCAGGAACTGAAGCAGAGGTCCTTAAGTAAAGACGGCCATCAGGGAAGCAAGTCCAGTGACTCTGGCGAAGAAGCAGATAAAGATTTTATTTTTGTTTAGCAATCAGTACAAGTGCTTCATAGCACAAGAGCTTTTTATAACAATCAGGGTACAGCAATCAACAGCCCTTCTAGCCAGCTGCTCTTTCACCACAGGTACATTTCCATACAGAAAACCTGATTTTCCAATCATGATTTACAGTGCACTCACTTGGCATTGATTCAGTCCCTAATTTCTGTTCTGTACAGTACAGACATTCCTTTCTACGCCTTTGCTAAAGCCAGCGATTCTTTCATGTATTCTACTTGAACTTCTCTGAAGCAGCTACAAAGAGTGCCCTGCATTAGGGCATTTAGAAAGCAAAGCAAATTAACTGGACACTGTCTTACACTAATACACTGTACAGCAGGTAATGTGTTGTACTGCTGAATGTAAATGTGTCAAATCTGCACGTGACTTACCTATAAATATATTCTTGCGGTATGCAATTGCACATTGTAATTATATTAAAAGAGCACACTAATAAAATAATTTGTATAGATTATATATATTAAATGCTTGGGTATGGTTTTTACATTCTCCCATAGGGAGCTTCTTTCTTCCTGTTCTCGTACTGTACATAAAGCTCCAACGCTTACATTTGTGTACTGTCAAAAAGCACAACAGAGAAGGATTTGGATGACGTATAATCATGGTATGCTTCCACATTCATATATTAATGTATATAGTTGACTGGAATGAGGGCAATTGAAATTTTATTAATATTGGTGTTTTCTAGAGGCATTCCTCAGTTCTGTCTGCATATTAGCTTCCTTTCAATGTGTAATTCTATGAGAAAAATAGTACAACATCTGTAAAAGCATTTCAGCTTTTGAGGGAGGGGGTGCAAATTTCACAGCTACCCACTTACATTACAGGTTGAAGGGATTTTATTCATATGTATATTTGTAACAATAAAAAATGATTTTACAACTGAAATACTAGTCTTTGTTTTTACGGCACTATTTGTGGTCTGACAATCTCTGCTCTTTGAATGATGGCATTGTGTCAGGTAGACAAAGCGTGCAGTTAAGACAAAACCCATATAATCTTTTTCTGCTTCTAGTAAAATGTCTGTTCCTGCTGAAAGGAACACGTACACATTATCTTCATAAAACTGCTGAGAGATCTCTTTGCTAATCTCCTCCCAAGATCTTCAGTAAAGCAGCCTTCACGTGAGCCAGAAACACCTGCTATCTGAATTCTCTATTTTGGTTCCTTAGGACAGAACAAAATTGTTTTGGTAATTCTCTCCCAAGGGCAATTTCCATGGCCCTCCTCCAGCTTCTCACCTGGATAGAAATGCTCAGATACCTGTCTGTCAAGTGACCTTCTGTCTGATCCCTGTGCAAATACCTGCTATTGCCACTTCTACTGCTGTGTAAAGGGCTGCTGAGTCAAAACAGTAGCCTTTTATACCAAAACATTTTGGAAGCACTTTGTAAAGGTTTACACCTCAAAAGTAGGCTTCCAGGCTGTGAGAAGGAGGTCCTGAGGGCTGGGGGTTCATACCTGGGGTCTGCACTGCACTCATCTAAAATCATGAAGAAAGTTCTCCATTTTCACATACATATATTCTTGATTTATTTGGCATCAGTGAGAACAAAAGACAAATGGCAAAGGAAAACTTGAGATGCTTATATTAGGAAAAATAATCCAGTCATAAATAAACTGCAATTTTTATTCCCATAGTACATGGAAATGACAACTGTCTGAGATGTGTAAGTAAACAGGAAGGATTACTGGATTTGTTGGTTTTGTGAATTGAAGAAAACAGCAAGGTTTGTGGTATTAATTAAAAAAAAAAAGTAACTTCCAACTGCTGAGAATTTCTCTTATTTGTGCTTGATGTCCTTCTCACCAGTTATACTGTCCTGGTCCCACCATGAGAAAACACAGCAATAGTGTGTGCCCATCACCCTGGTGTCAGTAAACCAAAGACAGGGATGTCTGAAATGCTGTAGAGAAAGTATGTGTTTGTGCTGATAAACATAAGGAGAAAAGCTCTAGTGCTGTAATAGTTGTCTGATGGAGTACAAAGATTTCATCAAACAGCAGTGCCTTACCATATTAGTCATGGAAAGCCTTTCCAGTCCTTATTCCAGCCATCAGTGTGTTGTGGGCAGGCTGAGTGGTGGAGGAATGACTTCAAGAGTGTGCTAGTCTGAGCTCTTTGAGACCTGGGGTTTGGTTTTGTGTATGTGTGTGGTTTTGGGTGTGGGGAGGAGCAATAATTTTCATTTCTTACCTTCTTTCTGCCTGGCAAGCCCAGCACTGTCAGCCCCTTTGCAAAGAATTCACATTACTTCAGAGCACCCTCTTCTACATTTGAGAAATAGTGACTTTTATTTCCACTATCTTGAGCCGATAGAGGCCTCAGGTAAGTGTCAGTGTTTCAGGGAAGTAACAACCAGTGTACCCTTGGTGCCAAGCCAAGCTGGCTGCGAGGTTTTGGGGGGTCACAGCTTTGGGGAGCAGGGGAGGTGCTGCCTTTCCATGAGCTGCAGGCCATCTGAAGCAGACATGCAGCTGGGGGAACCCTCCTCCTTTCTCTTGTTGCCTCCCTGCTACCTGATGCATCCCTGCGGATGCTCTGCCATCAGTCCCCCGTGCTCCCTGCCTCTCCCAGGCCGTGCACTGCCCTGGGAGGGCGAGGGGCAGAGCCCAGGAGCCACATTCAGCTGCTTTGGTGAAATGCCAGGGACGGAGCTCCTGAGAGGCTGAACAAGGAGATCAGCTGTTACTTGTTCTCCCAGGGCATCCCTAGCATCTTTGAGCACCACCGAGGCTCTGCGTTCCTCACCATCCCACACTGGGCACTGCCTGGGCAGCTCCAGCCATGCTGGCAACAACAGGAGCAGAGGTTGGTGCGGGAGGAGAGGTGGCTTGCTCCTGGGCACATCACTGGCCACCTTCTCGCAGCTGAGGCCATCTCCCTAAGGCCGTGCTGCGCGGTCTGGCCGCTCGGAAGGGGCTCACGGGGTCCAGCTGGGGTTACGTCCCACACAATGGTTTGGTCCCTGGGCCGTGGCTGGTCTCAGGCAAGACAGCAGCTGTGTATTGCATTCGCTGTGTTTGGAGGTGACAGCGAGGTCCTCTTCATCCCTCCAGCACAGAACCACGTGCACTGTAGGGCTAAATCGGAGTGAAGGACCCAGCAGCCCTGGTCACCCGGTTAGAAACGCTGCCCTGGAAAGGGTCCTAGCACCAGCATCTCTGGTCGGAGCTGCACCTGCCTGACCCAGCCTTGGCAAAAAGGGGTGTGAAGCTCTCCTGGAGGGAGATGCCCTGCCCTTTTCTGCTTCTAAATCTGATTTTCAGATTTTGTTGTTGAAGAATTTCACCTATGATGTAGGTAGCAGGAGCACCTCCCCATCTGAGGTGTGCTGGGGAAGGGCTGTGGCTGCCTGCCAGGCTCCAGCGTGAGCTCAGACAGCCCTATAGCATGTCTGCAGGACCAACTTCCCACTCCCTGCTAAAGGAGGTTAAAATCTGGCTGATAGATTTTGAGCATTTTAAAGTATTCCCTGATGTGCAGTAACAGTAGTAAAAGCTGCTTCCTAAGATGGGAACAGCAATCGTCTTAAATCCTCCCCCTCCACCAGAGCCACCCAGCCAGGCTGAGACAGTTTGGGAATTAATGTGGCCCATTAGTCACAAATCTGTGTGACCCACTGCGCTTAACTGAGAGCTGCAGTTGGCGTGAGCTCTTGATGCTGCTGCTTAGGAATTGATAAATGTGGAAATGGGTTTCTCTCTGCTGTTGCATAGAAAACTCCTGAGAATCTTTTTCTATGAAAATACCAGAAAGCTCTGCTCCCGTTTGAAATGCTGCATTCTTGTGGTCAAGAGTTGTGCTGTTTTCCCTGCACCCAGGGATGCTAATGCTAGGTGGGCTGTGCACAGATCCCACCTCTGGAGGTTATCCTCTGCTTGTGCTGAAGCTGAGAGGGGAGGTTTCACTGTCCTTTGCTTCTCCTGGAGCTGTGGCCCAGAGGATCTCTAACAAATACAGCACAGGTGAGTACCAGAGATTATCATATAATCACAGACTCTTGCTGATCAGGCCTAGAAAGCAGAGCGGTCTGTAAATGGAAGGATGAGAATTGCTGTATAACACATGGTGATGACCTTCTCTTTCCTTCAAATGTAGATGACAAAACCCAGTTGTCTCAATCATTCCCTTAGTGCTGTCAGCCCTTGCTC
This sequence comes from Athene noctua, assembly GCF_965140245.1. Classification (NCBI taxonomy): domain Eukaryota; kingdom Metazoa; phylum Chordata; class Aves; order Strigiformes; family Strigidae; genus Athene; species Athene noctua. The sequence continues at coordinate 66,381,359 of NC_134038.1, forward strand.
CCTCCCTGTGAGCCCTTTCTGCAGCTCTGAGCTTGCTGCCCTGGCAGTGCCCATCCAAAACCCTCCTGAATCCTTTGGATGCCCCAGTGGCATTGCTAGCGAGTCTCTCAAAGGTTACAGACTGCTCACTGGATAATTAAAATGCATTCAGTCTGTCGCATAAACATTGACTTGTATCTTGACAAAGAGAGAAAAGTGCTGCCTTGGGTTGGCCTCCACTCCCCATCCTGGATATAAAAGCCCATAGGCAGATCTGCCAGGCACCTTGCCAGCCTTCCTTCTTGTCCCTGTGCCCATTGTCTTGCAGTCCAGTCCCTTGTGCTTCTTCCCAACGTGAGCATCTTGCCAGCGCCACAGCAAGTGACTCCACCTGAGCCTCCACCAGTGTCCGACATTTCCAACGCCATCATGACTACAGGGAGAGCACGACCCCTCAGCAGCTGGGGTGATATGCCTGGGGAGCAGAGAGGGGTATGTTCATCTTTGGTTGAGAGCAACCATCTTTACTAAAGAGCCAGGGCTCCCTGGCCCTCAGGCCACGTCTGCACCTCACTTCAGCAGGCACTGCTGACTGGCAGCTTAAAACGGTGTTCTGATCATTGCACACAGAAATCTTATTTTCCCTTCACGCGACTGGGATTTTCCCACCTCTGAGGGGCAGTTTTCCAGCCTTGAGGATTTGCTGGCAGCATTAAGGCTTCAGTGGATTTGGCCATGAGACTCCCGCCATCTTGTGCTCCCCTCCTGTGCCCCATCCTGATCCCCTGAGACACAGAAATGGGTGGAAAACTGTCCAGAGCACCGCAGACAAAGGCACTGGGGCTGCAGACTTGTCCTCGCAGGTCTGCTGCTCATCCTGGCATGTGGCTGTGCTGTAACAAGGGCTGAAGGGCCATGGGATGTCGAATGCAATAGTTCATCCTGGAGGCAGTGGTTCGTTTCAGTCATTTACTTTGACTATTTATTTATTTGGGGTTATTTTGAGAATTGCTGAAAGGCTGTCCTTCTGAGGCTCTGAGAAGGGGAGCTAAGTGGTGCCAGCTTCAGCAGGGGCTCCTGCACTGAAACCCAGTGGTACCTGGCAAAGGACATGTGATGCACCACTGGGAGCTCCCTGGTGGGGTTTTTGCGCTCAGAGACCCAGGAATAGGCATCTGAATGGGGTGAAGAAACACAAAAATGAAGTCCCACAGTGAGCAGCAGGGCAGTAAAACAAGTCGTGTAAAAGCTGATGGCAAGTCCCTAGAACGCAGCCGGGGAGGCTGCATCCAAGCACCCCTTGGGGATGCGAGACATCCCAGAGGCTCCAGGGTCACACACAAGGAGGGGAGGGGAAATCCCAGCTGGTGGAAAGAGGCTGGTGCAGAGCAAAGGTAGTGCTCCAGCCTCTTGTGTGAGGTTTCTCCATCTATGACAGCTTAAATGAAAGCTCTTAAAAACGAGTGACTCTGTTTTCCTCTGTGTTTGGGACAGAGCTGTTAGTTCTCCATCGGCACACAGCCAGGGACAACCTGGTCCTTGGGACGAGCTGCTTGCCTGGGCAGGAACCAGGATCGCTGTTCTTGCCCTGCCCTGGGCAGCCTGTGGTCAGTCCCTTTGCCTCGCCATACCTGGGCTGCCAGGTCACCCGCTCCCCGGCACATCCCACCTGAGGCTGCTCCTGCTGCATCGCAGAGACCCTGCAGGGGCAGGACCTGCTGCTGCCCTGAGGGTGCAGATAACCCCAGTGCCATGTACCACAGAGAGACTTCTGCAAGAGCAGTGATGCTCATCAGCACCAAGAAGCTGAATGGTGAGCCCCTCTATTTTAAAAAAAAAGAGAGAAAACAAAGTGTGAGCTTCTGCACATCAAATGAAGGGGAAATGCATTTTTTAGAAGTGTCTTTGCAAGGGCTGTGCTATCGTCAGACTTAATTCTTATGCTATATCCCGCAGCAAACTGAAGAAAGAGGCAGCTCCTGCTGATATGAGTCTCTTCCTGACATGAAGGCCACTCTGCCTTTGAGGCCGCTACATCAGCTGTCCTGGGCCTTTATTAGATGTGAGTTTCAAGCACCCGTGTTTGAGAAGCCTGTGTGGGAAAGCAGAGATGCTGCCATGGTCCTTCCCAGCCCCATGGCAGGTCCTCACTCTGATGCCACTGTGCTGATGCTGCTTTAGCAATTTGAGATGAGCTCTGCCAGCTGACCCTAGTCCTGACCCTTCAGAGCCTGTTTTTAATGCTTTTCCAGTAAGTTGAACTGAGGAGAAGAAAAGCTGCGTGGGAGAACAAGCATTTTAATTAGATTGATACGGGCCAGAGAAGGCAGGAGAGGGGTTGCTAGCTTGGCAAATCCAATTTGATTTCACTGAATGGAGGAGTAAAGTTAACTCTGTAATTTCTGCTCAGCATCGCTCTGGGGTGGCTCCTTCCCCTCCCATTTGCTGTGGGTAGAGGAGAACCCCGTGGAGGCTGTACAGCCCCTACTTTATTCAGACAATATTAAAGTCTAGCAGAAGACTGAAATAATGAAAATCATTAACTGTAACTGAGACTGTAGCCCCTGGCTGGGTAGCATCGAGCAGCATGTGTCTGTGGGAGATGTTGGCTTTTCCTTTGGGAAGTCTCTTCTTAGATCCCATCTGGTGGCCTGAATCCTGACCACTCCTTTCCAGCAGCATCCTGGTGGAAAGAGGTTGGCTGCTCCCCCGTAACACACAAGAGCTTCCCATTGCCAGTCCAAAACAGAGGACAGAGGACTGATGCCTCTCAGTTTTGGGGGGGCTGCATGGGGAAGGCTGGAAAAACCTGGCCTTGGTGGGAATCTGTGGATGGGAACATCTGTGGGATGGCTGTGCTCATGTCACATCACAGCCATCAGTACCGGGACCTGAACCACCTGCGTGCCTCCGCGTACCCCCGCACCCATAAACCCTGCACCAGCTGAGCCAGAAAGGATGGAGCCAGCATCCCGCCCGCACAGGGATGTGGGATTCGCTAGGCGGAGAGAGGGAGGGAGTGGGGGGGAGGGAGGAGGGCATCTGCATTGGTGGGGGTTGGGGTCTGCCACTAATAAGCAGCTTGTACCCATCTGAGGGTGGGATTAGAAAACAGAAGAGTCTGTTTCTTTCTGCAGCAGACAGCTTTATCTCTGGCTTGATTTCCAGGCAAATGGTAGGGGGATTCACTGACTCTGTTATTTCTGCTTTGCTTCCCTGCAGTTTGTCTCTCATCCACTTCTCCAGCATTTTCCTTTGCTGGGATGCTCATAGACCCCTTGCTGAGCAGCAGCTCATCATCCCCACCCTCCGCAGCCCCCGCTGCACAGCAGCTCATCTGGCACATGGCCTCCCACTGCACTGATGCAAACCAGCTGCTGGGGAAAACGGCCTCACTGAGGATCCAGGCTTGGGCTTCCTGCAGGACTCGTGTGGGACCCAAACTACCTGCAAAACACAGGCTCGGTGCAGGAGGAAACGCTGATGGGTGCCAGCAGTGGCTTCCTCAGTGTCTCCTGTCAGTGCAAAGCTGAGGGTAGCTGAAGTGATTTGGTGAGGAAAATTATTTCCATTTATAAATCCGTGTCTGCATCTATTGGCATCATCTTCCGAAGAGGTGAGGGACAAAGTTGCATTATAAATCCAGATGCTGATTTTGCGTTTTGTTACCTATTCTGGTCATGGAAACCCAAATCAATATGTTGAGACTGGCTCAAAGAATGAGGCATTTGTTGGCTGCCCTTTTCTCTGTTTCCAAAGCAGCAATCTGCACTTTTATGCGTGTTTTCCCATTTACAGTTGCTTGACTAAACATTTCTACAAAGCTAGCCCAGCCTGGGGTGTATTCCTTACTCTGCTCCTTACTTTGTAAAAATTGCCATTTTTAAATTTATTATCTACCATCAGCTAAATAATAGGCACTGCTGGTGTCCCCCAGCTGGAGAGCTCCCTGACCCACAGTGGGGCTGTGTAATGGCCATGCAAATGCTTCCAGCATCAAGGCACCTACTAAAGCACATTTATTTAAGAGCCAAATGCCACGGAAGTCAAGGTGTATCTGGGGTATTTTCTCCTCTTTGCGGATGAGGCTGTCTTTGTGGGACTCCTCAAGGCAGGATTTTGGGAAGGGTGAGGGGTGCTGTGGAAGGGAAGCGCCTGTTGGGGAGCCCGGGAAGGTGCAGGAGCCAGGTCCGAGGCTCGCTGAGTGGGAGAGTGAGGGCTGGTACCACCAACATGAGACTGCCTGAGCTCAAAGGAGGGAAGAGTTACTGGAAATAAGTTCCTCATTTCCATTTCCTAGCGAGTCTTCCTTATCTATATTCCAAGTTTTTTGGTTGCATTTTTCAGGACCCTTGCAGATCACAGAGAAAACAAGTTTTCTAGAAAATTAGCTATTTTCATACTTTTCCAAAGCTATTTTACACACCCAGATTCACTTTTTTTTAAAAAAAAAAAGGAAAAAAAAAAAAAGGAAGAGGGACATTTTTTATTCATTGATGTCTAATTGCCATAATCTGAAAATAAACCAATAAAAGAAACACCTGAACTAATGATCTGACATCACAAAGCCTTAATGGAAAAAATAATCCTGTCAAGTATTATTACATTAAAGCCATTTCTGAACTTAAGAAAAAAATAATGGGACAGTGGTGTTGTTTTCAAAGCATGTATCTTTAAAAATCTATAAAGCTGAAAAGCAAAAGAATTCATATGCTTTTTTTTTTTTTTTCAGCTTTTCAAAACACAGATTTGAGGTCTTCTACCTCAAGCATTACTGCACAGCACAAAGCCAGAGCCAAAGAAGTCCTTAATCAAAAGCATTCCTACTTTTTAAAATACAGCCTACTTTTAATTTTTATTTATTCCTTTAAGGAAATAAGCCAAGGCAGAGCAGTTGCTGAGTTTGGTACATGAGCTGCACACACAGCAGCTATCTTCAGTTTGTTGCTTTAATACTAATGACAATAGATCCGCAGTTCAATATGCTCCTCAAATCCACAGCACCCTGCAGAAAGCCCTGTCATACCAGTCAAAAGCTGCTTTGAGTTGTTGGGCGTTTTTTATTCACGCTTTAGTGTGTCACCTAAAGCAACTGTAGAAGCCGAACCCCATTTTAGCCACACAGTGGGGTTGCTGGATCCTCACCACAGGCTAGAGTTTCTCTCAGCTTCCCCACTTCCAGTCACTTTGAGATAAATTTCTGCAATTCCACCCCTAAGACCCCTAAATCCATCTTGTGCTGCACATGGCAGGGCAGAGTGGTTAAGCTGTGTGTCTATGGGGTGGTTCCTAAAGCTATAAGGTATGTTGGTGGAGGGTTTTTGAGGGCAGCAAAGGCTGGTGCAAACAGAAGAGGTGGCCATCATCTCTGCTCCTTTTTTTTCCCCTTTGCAAGCACACTCTGCTGCTGTATGAAAAGCAAAAACTCTCTCTGCTGGGGCAGGCGGCCGGCAATGAGGGCGCGTGGGAGGACAGGAGTGCCCAGATGGATGGACACATATCATCCACACCCCCATGCACAAGTAATGATGAGCTTTTGTGAGAGCCCATAAAGCTTTAATTTCCTTTTTTATCTCCAACCTAGACCTGGTTTCACCGACGTTGCGTGAGGTCCTGAATAAATATTGGCAGTTTAAATAAGGTGATGCTTCTTGCCTGCTCTTCCTCCTGTGAGAGCACTTCCTCTCCTGAGGAGGAGCACCAGCTGTGACAAGGTCTTCTTGATGCCCCGCGTTTTGCATCAGTTCCCATAAAACCTCACTGTCTCTGTCCCCATCAAACAGCAGGGTGCTTCCCCTTGCAAGTGTTTCAAAACATGGGTAGCATTTCCTCTTAAGTTAGTTTTGTTAAGACTATTTTCAGCAAGAAACTAGTTGTCATGATCATACTACCAAGGACCCTTGTTGGTATCAGCCATGGTGATGCTTTCCAAAGCCAGGTTACAAACCTTGCTAGAAACTAACTGATGGGCAGCTCTTTGCTAAAAACCTGGGTCAGGATACTCCCTGTCTGGGGGAGATGGCCTCTGGGGCCTGGGAAGAGAGATGGGGTCAAAAAGTGCCCTTCATGCCCCACTGTGCCACGGAACAGTGCCCGGTGACCTCATCCCATGCAGGAGCTCAGGCAGCTCCCATGGGGCACCCGAGGCCGACACTGCCAGGGAGCCATGGTGGGAAGCACTGGGAAGAAGAGGCTGCAGGAGAGGTCCCATGGGGGAGCTGTCACCCTGGGGCCAGAAATGCCTTTTGGCAGTGAGGCAAGGACGGGTCAAAGAGAAATGTGGAGTAGCTCATCATGCCAGCAAAGGACTTGGGCAAGTGTCCCCTAAAAATTTAGACTTTGTGTTGTTACCTACAGAGCATATGCTCCTCTCCCATGCTGGGGTCCCCCGAGCACCCTCATGAAACCCAGGGGGTTGCTTTTAGCCTCACCGTTGCATTAACATCTTGACGATAATTTTTCTGGAGTCCGAAGGTGACCCCGGGCTGTGGCCAGGGAACCCCCGTCCCCAGCCGCTCACATGCTTCTGCTTAAAGGCATCAGCTCCGCAGCGTCTCCTTTTCCTTTGCACACTGGAAAGCTTGGATGTCATGGCTGTGAGCTCTCCCAGAGAATGCAGTTTGCAGACCTGGCAATTCCTGTGTAAAACACAACTTTTAGTTCTTCAGTTGTTGTGTTTTTTTGGTGTTTGTCTTTTTTTTTCTCAGATCTCATAGGAACCTGCTTGGGGCAAACATTAAATACTTTTTAGAAGCCTCTTCTGCTCTGCTTCTAGGATCTTCTCTAAAGCAATCAGTATTTGCATAAAATCAAAATATATACATCGAATCAAAGCAACCTGGAAAAAACTATCTGTAAGGGATCTCAAAGGAGATAATAAAGTTGCTAGAAATGATTCTGGGAGCACAAAAACACGGAGCCCAGTCCCACTGCAGATGAATGTACAGGTGACATTCAGATCACGTGTAGTCCCAAGCAGGACCATCATGAATATAAATATCAGCCTTTTTCTACCAGCACCGAGAGCTCTAACGCCAAAGTTTCTTCTTTTGATTGTTATTACAGGAGGAAACGGGTGCGGATTTCCACCATTTTTCATTCTGTGGCTCTTCATTCCTGCGAGGGAAACCCACCCTCCTGACCGCTGGGAGGGATGAAGTGAGAGGTCACTGCCTGCTGTTGCTTTGCTTTCGTGAACAAGTTTTAGCAAACTTTTGTGGTTCCCCCCCCCCCCCCCCAAACACTACTTCTGTTCCAAAGGCTCACGTTTCCCTCAGGCACTTCTGCTTTCTTTCAAGGAGTTTTGAAACGTTAAAGGTTGCCTGCAAGCAGTGCCCAGCCCTTTCAAAGCAGCGGCTGCGGGCTCGGGTGTTTCTCCAGCCTACGTGGGAAGGCTCAGACCCTGCCTCCCAAAAAACATGCCCACGCCGGCCCTGGTTTAGCCCCGGGCCTTGCTCCGCGGCCCCCCGAGGCACCGCAACGGGTGGGACCCGGGCCGCGCTGCGGCAGCTCGGCAGGGCGGGCGCGGGGTCGGTGGGACGGGCCCCGCGGGGACGGGCCGCACGCGTGGGGGAACCTTTCCCCCCGCGCCCCCCCGCGGGGCCGCCCCCGGGGCGGGGCCGCCGCCCTCAAAGCCGGGGCCGCGGGCGGACCGCGGGCAGAGCCTGCGCGGGGCTGCGCGGGGCTGCGCGGGGCTGCGCGGGGCGGGCGGCGGCGGCGGCAGCACCATGGAGAGCGGCACCGCGGGGCGCCTCGACGCCGCCGCCTTCCTCGGCGCCTGGCGGCACTTCGACGCCGACGGCAAGTGGGGACGGGGACGCGGACACGCGGGGAGGGGGGAGCGGGGACGGGGACACCGGCGGGTGGGTGTCCGCCCGGGTGGGTGTCGCTTAGAGGGTGCCCACGCGGGTGGGAGCGGTGTGCGTGGGTGCTGGGTACCCGTCTGGGTGGGTGCCACGTAGGGATTGCCCACGCGGGTGGGTGCCACCGTCCAGGTGGGTGCCCGTCTGGGTGCCCAAGTCGGGGCAGTTGGGGTGCCCGGGCTGTTTCACGTGCAGACGGGTGCCTGCACGAGGGGGTGCCTGCCAGCATGTCCAAGCTTCACCCCACGGGGTCCTGTAGGTGTTTCAGAGCCCCCCTCTTCCTCCTCCACATGACCTAATATCAGGCCTAAAACCCCCCCTTTCACTCCAATGTTTTTGCCTTTTCAACACCTCCCCATCCCTTCTCATGTTGCCTCTTGTGGTCCCATTTTGTGGTTTGGTTTTTTTTTTTTTCCTGAGAAGTTTGCTGTAAGGAGAACTTCTAAGGGAGCTCTACAACGCCATGCCCAGAACCCTCATCGACGTGAACTGATCAAATTGAATAGGAAACCCCCCCGAGTGGGCAGGCAGGGCCCCCAGCCAAGACCCCCACCGTGCAGCCTTGGGCTCCCTGCTCGCAGCCCAGGACATGGTTCCCAGAGCTCAGACAGTGCCGCCTGACCATTAATATATTTGACTTTTCTTTAGACAATGGTTACATAGAAGGGAAGGAACTCGACAATTTTTTTCATCATCTCCTGGAGAATCTGGGACCAGAAGTAAGTACCGCGCCGTGTTAGTTATGCATCAAGTCTGAGCAAAAAGGTCGTTATGCTGAGGGGTGATTTGTATTTGTTGTTCTCTGACTGCCAGCTTCCCTCGCAATGCCCCAGGTAAAGAGCCTTTCTCTTGGCAACAGGGTGGCATTTAAGCAGGCGTGACAACAAGTTCAATCACCTGAGAGGTCTGATCAGTTGTTTTCCGTCCAACAGCCGCTGTCATGGTGAGACCACAGTTGGCACCAGCTGAAGAGGCTGGTTGGAAGCGCAGAGGGAAACTCATTTACTGTCACTGAACAGAAACAAATGAAAAAGCACCGGCGCACAGTCTGGCAGGATGAGGGGGAGGACAAGGTTGATGATTTATTCAAGCGAGTGCTGATTAGTTTTGTTAATATGATAGGTTTCTCTCCGAGGTCAATTTTTAACAAATATACTGTCATTAATATTAAATGGTGCTTAGGAAGAAGACGTATGTCTTCATTGCCAAAAATGACTAGAAGCCAAGCAGGAGTCCATTCTGTTGCTTATAAGGTCAAGACCTGGCTCTCAAGTGTTTCTTGGTTTCTCCCCTGGTTTCCCTTCCTATCTCTGGCAGCGTTTCCCCTCTCTCGCTCTCTGCATCTCATTCCTACCAGAAGTTGCATGACAATTTACAGGGTCTGGTTTCCTCACCTCCACGTCATACGTTGCCTTTGACTGTCACCATCGGTGAAGGAGAAATCCTGCCACTGAGGTCAGCTGCTCAGAAGTACGTAAAGAATATATTCTGATAATGAGCTTAATAGTTTTGCTATGCAGCATGTGCCCAGCTAGGAAGAGAAAAGGGGTAAACATCTTCCAAATGGAAGGAGAGGGTATGCCAACAACCAGAGATGAAACAATTCCTTTAAGCAAAAAGTAATTAATGAAAAGGGAAAAGGTAGCTGATAAAAGGCATACGTTCACGAATATCAAGTGTAAAATCAGAATTATACTTACAAGCTAATTAGGATTCTTGGATCTCTGGGGCTACAGTAAAAAAACCAGAAGCTGTGAATATTTTTTCAAGCGTATTTTTGTTTAATTTGCAAGTAAATCTGGATTGAAATATTGGCAGCTTCTGCAGAAATGTCTTTCTAGAGCATGGATTGTTAGAGGAACAGATAGGCACGTACAAAGACTTTTAAAGGAAATAAAAAAAGATTCAACAACAAGCACTAAGAATCATTAGGGACACAGAAAAATGGATTTGAAGATAAATTGAAGAGCTCATGTTCGTTTACCCAGGAACAAAAGATGAAATTGGGAACTGCTAGTCTTGGGGATGGAAACACCAGTGCAAAGCATGGTCAAGTGAACCCAGTGACAGCAAATGTGAGATGTTGAAGACGAGGCTTAAAATGAGTCCACAAGGCTCAGTTCTGCGGCAGGTCGCTTAGGCAAGGGATCTCCAAGCGAGGCTCTCTAGAGCGAGCTGTGGCTGGTGATAAAACCAAAGTTTAGTCGGGGATGTCATGCTGCAGGCAGCTTCCTAATGATGAGAGGGCAAGAGGAAACTTCCAGCCCCACTCTGGCCCATAGCTGCCCTTGCACATCCCTCACATGAGATTTTTGGAGACTATCACACCAGCTGGGTTGCAAACCCAGTGTGTTACAGCACTTTTTGTGGTCTTGCTGATATCGATGTGAACTCTATTCTACTGTGTTGGGTATCAGCACACAGAACATGCACAATGAGTGTGTTCTAGCAATGAACTATTCTGCTTCAAGAAATCAAGAACAGTTCCACTGATTGCCAGAAGTAACTTTTTGGATGACTCCAAGCTTAAACCAGCACCCTCATCTAGCTTGCATCTCCTTTGCTTCTGCTGTCTAGGTTTTGCCACTAAAAGAAAAAGCTTAACATAAATTGAATGAAGAAAGAAACAACTCCTTCTCTCCATATTAAACAAAAGAAATAGGCTAATTCTGGAAGAGAGTGCTCACTAACTGCCAGGGTGATCAAACAGGCTATCAAGTGGTTTTGGTTTTCTCCCGTGGTTTTCTTGCCTATTTTGGGCAGTATTTCCACTCAAGTAGTATTACCCTGAGTGATAAGATGACATGTGGTCTTGTTGCCCTTTGCCAGCAGTCCAGTTTTGGTTCTCATGGTTGTATAAGCACAAAATGGTTTCCTGTCCAGCGGGCGGCAGGCAGCGCAGCCTGCCTCGGTGGCAGAAACCCCAAGGGGAGCTTTGTCCTGGGAGGCTGAGAGAGGTCCCCTGCCCTGCTCCCCTAGGGATGGGGATCACCTGTAGCGCTGGAGCAAAGATTTCTGCAATGAGTTTGTCTAGCAACTTTGAGCCATTTTTCTCCTTTTCATGTGATTTATGTTTTACAGGCTCATACTTATAATGGGAGGGGTAAAGGACCTTTGCACTGGTTTTCACAATCCTACAGAAAGAAAGTGTCTGTTGTGATACAAGCAATGAGCTGGGACTGAGCATCTCTCTGCTTTAGTGCTTGTTTTGACCTTTACTTCTTCCCTGGGCCCTTGATGTCTCTGTTTACTTGCACAGTAAAAACGGAGACAGTAATACACTAGCATAACTTCCAGATGTGTCGCAAGGATTAATTAGTGACTGTCTGAAGTGCTATATAAGTGATAAATAATGTTATCAGTGCTGGAAGTTGTCTCTGCTTGAATAGTGAATGGCTTCATAATTATATTTTTTCAGCCTGCACTCTCTAAGCTGTTATTTTTCTTAATGACCACTGTAGTCCTTCAGCTCTGTTTTTCTTCCCAGCTACTCTGCAGCAGCCCCAGCTGACACTAAATGCCAGGGGATGGGAGCAGCTGGGAAAACAATGCAAAAGGGAGCCTGTTGGGAAGCTGAGAGGCACAGCTCTTCCTGACAGCTCTGGGCAAGGAAGGAAACTTGAAATACCATCCAGCGACAGAGACTAATTCATCATCTTTTATTGAACCATGAAGAATTTGGGGAGGGGAGTGAAGGGAAAATGTTGCAGCAAACTCACATCCCAGATTCTGTTTTCTGTCTCTCTTTGTCCAGCAATGGGCAATTGCTGGAGGCATTTGGACAATGCCCTTAATAATATGCTTTAACTTTTGGTCAGCCCTGAAGTTGTCAGTTAGTTGGACTAGATAATCGTTACAGGTCCCTTCCGACCGAAATATTCTATTCTATTCTATTCTATTCTATTCTATTCTATTCTATTCTATTCTAGTCTAGTCTAGTCTAGTCTAGTCTAGTCTAGTCTAGTCTAGTCTAGTCTAGTCTAGTCTATTCCTAAGAAAATGCCTTTGATTTCCAGGTGTGTGCTTCGTATCCATAAGTCTTCAATGATTTATAACACTGAAGTTCATATAAATTCTCCATCAGCTGGAGGGGCTTCTGTGGTTTGGTTTGTTTGTTTGGGAGATACAAGACAGAATGGAGGATAATTCAGCCACACACCAGCACAGGTTTGGGAACTGCTGGCATTATCCATGGGCTGCCGTTATTACTCCTGTGACTTCTCTCTAACCATTTGAGCCTCCAGCTTTCAACCTGCTGCTTCATGGCTGCTGTGAGCTGCCTGTGCTCTCTTCTGCTCACTCATAAACCTCTTTCTTCTACACCATGGACACTTTTCCATGCATTTTCTAAAAGTTTTTATACTGAGGTGGAAACTTAGTGAAAAGGACAGTTTCTTTCAGCACCGAAGAAGCAATTTTACTGCAACAGGAACTAGAGTCCCTGCCTTTCTCTCTTACATTGCTGTACATCTTTCTTTCTGCATAGACATCATTTAGGATTGTCCTCTTTGCTATAGTTCTAGTGAAGCTCTATGTATATTCTCGTAATAATTAGACAAGAACAGTTTCATAAGTGAATGGCTATAAATTTTGGGTTTGAAGTACTGGAAGTTTCCATAAAACCAGTGCTTTCTGGGCAAATACAGAGGGAAATGCACATTGCCGTTATGCTTGCAGGTCTTTCACAGAAAGGTATTTCACTTTGCTTAAATTATACAAAAATTAGACAGAAGACTTTCAGATAAAAGTCCGTCACCCCTCCCTAATGGTAAGTGTGTAAGAGAACATGTGTGAAAATTTCTGATGTAAATTTTATCAGGCAAGACAGGTATTAGCGTTGTTATAATCGCCCTGCCCCTGAAACACCTGGATAGTTATGACTGGAAGGGAATGAAGTTAATCTTCAGGAGATCACCCTGAACAGCCATAAAAGGTTTGTCTTTGCTTTTTACTTTCAAAGAAGATGTGAAGCCTCCAGCTACTCTTGCACTCCATCCTTGCCTTGCACAATGTATTGTCTATCTAAATTATGTGTTTAACTTAGTATGGTCAGGAATGCAGCAGGTAGTCATTTAAACAAACTTTAATGGCCAAAATATCAGCCAACCTCAAAGTCATCCAAAGCAGACTTCCTCTAAGTTTTACCACCCCAAGAGACCCAAGAACACAGACCAGATGTCCAGTGACTGGCAAGTCAACAGCAAGAAGACCCCTAGCGGAAAGCATTTATCTTACATCTTCCTCTAGACATTCAGAAATCTAAACCCTGGGTGGATCCTGATTATTTAGATATAAGGAAGAACTTCTTCACTGTGAGGGTGGTGAGGCACTGGAACAGGTTGCCCAGAGAGATTGTGGCTGCCCCCTCCCTGGCAGTGTTCAAGGCCAGGTTGGACGGAGCTTTGAGCAACCTGGGCTAGTGGAAGGTGTCCCTGCCCATGGCGGGGGTTTGGAACTAGATGATCTTTAAGGTCCCTTCCAACCCAACCATTCTATGATTCTTATTATTGCCAAATACAGCTATTTCTTTAGGTGTGGCTTTTGTCAGCTTTGATTAGCCTGACCAGTTCCTATTTCTATTCCTGCACATTAAGGCAGGGCACTGCAAGTGCCTGAAAGTATCTCTAAATGCAAACTCAACATGCCTATGGGAAAAAACAGACAAGAGAAAAAACAATGTGTTTTCATTGCCTGAAGGCAATGTCAAAAAACTTTCAGTCTAGCGGAAAGGGCAGAACAAAGAACCTGTCCAAAGCCTAACCACAAAACTTTGATGGCACAAGGAAGGCTGTAATAGCCTTTGTTGGATGATGGTGTCTTCTATGTGAAAAAATATTTCCCACATATGTGCTTATGAAAGCTAAAAAAAAAGAATGAAAACACAACATGGAATGACAGGATAAGAACTCATCTATTGTAACATGCAGGATTACAGTAAATCCTAACCAAAATACGGGCCAAATTCTCAAGTGATAACACTGCAGTTAAGTAAGCAAGACTGGCCCAAATGAGAAAGTTGGCCCAGGAGCTGCAGGGTGAAATCCAAAGCTAACACAGGCAATTCAGTGTACAACTGCATGGGTGAAATGAAGTCATTCACATAATTCATTTTTTTAATGCTATGGGATCTAAAGAAGAAATTTTTGGCCAAGAAAAGATTCTTCTTCTAAGGTCAAAGTGTACATTACTGAGGTCTCATCTGGTCTTTGCTGGCCTCCTGTCTGTACTCTGTGGCTTTTGGCATGGTAACAGTTGTTGAGTTTGTTTACCAACTAGCCTTCTTGGCAGACATAATTTATTTTCATAGGTCTTGTAGGAACTTGATATCTCTGGGACTCTTTGCCCTTCTATCAAATTTGGCTGAAACGTTATTATGAGAACATGCTCAAGCCAGCATTTTCAGAAAAACCTCAGATAAACCTCCTTTTTTTTTTTTTTTTTTTTTTTTCAAGAAACAGGCTACAATAGTCGCTTACATTCAGGTTTCTTCTTGCTTTTTATACCCTTATCAATATAGTGGTTTGCTTCCAAAAATCATGTTAAAAAGGAAAAAAAAGTCAAATTATGACAAGACTGTCTTGATCAGCTGGAATTAGAAGAGACATCCCCTTTCATCAAGTAGGAAAGGCTCCACATTACTCCACACATTCACTTTTTACCCCACAAAAGCAAATGACTCACAGTTCTGTTTTCATCAAGGCAAGCCGCTGCCATGCACATGGCACATAGATCCCTTAAGGAACAAAAATTTAATTAGACAGCATGAGGAAGCGTGTGACAATATAAAAGGAAGGAGTTAACAAGGAAGGCAGATTACAGAGAGGTTTCCAAAGAATCATAACCAACCACGACAAAGAAATTAAATGCTGTGGAGATTAAAAAAAAAAAAAAAGTGAGCATGTCCTTTCCATTTTTATAAACAATATTAAAAAACAGATCACCTTTGTGATGCTAAATACTTCTAAAAAGTTTTCACAAATGGGAAGACAAAGACTGGACATGGAAAGGAGAAAGCAGAAAATTCATTTGTTATGGCATCTTGAAGCACAGAAGCTTTTCTCTGCAAAACTCTGTGGAAGAGCATCCATAGGAAGCAATTTTTTATTTAACCCTGAGAAATGTATGAACAAAGCCACAGCAATATTTTAAACTGTGTGCTTTTATGAGGACAAAAATGACTTGGCCTTCTCCTCATGGTACATAGTAAGGATTTCTTCCTTCACTGGACAGTGAGAACATGAAGCAGCTCTTGAAAACCACTCAACATCCTATCTGTGAGGGACCAAGGCAGCTGAAGCTTTATAACTCATATGAAGCAACCTGAAAAGGGGTTAAAGCATGTCTTAATTCCAGGCTAGCTCCCATCATCACTATGGTCCAATGAAGATCATATTTCATGCAAATTGGCAGAGGGTTGTGGATTATTTCCCTTAAGTATCAGGAAGACATTGCTGGGGGTTTACTTCTGCTGCAGGACCCTTTCTTGCCAAGCACTTGCTCCCCCAGCAACTGCACTCTTCCTCAGCCCAATCCTGAGCAAAATCGGAGGCAGGTCCTAGTTCACGTATGTTTTCCAGACTGTGGCAGGGAATCCTCTTCATTACGGTGTTGACTGATGCTAAATATGAGCATCTCTAGAGCTGTTTCTGCCTTAAGTAGGCAGCATTTTGGGGGAAATTGTGCTTCTCTGTCAATTAGGGCTATTACCTCTTGATTAAATTATCCTTCAAAAACTCAGGGAGATGCATGAAGCAGGAAAAACGAGGAATGACAAGAAAGGCCTCCCCGTACAGACAGCTACCAGAAAGGATGTAACATTTAAATGTTCATAAAAGGGAAATTTTATCTACCTGCTAACAAGTCTGCAAAATTTTAGCCCAAGCAGTGAACACTTGAGAAAAATTTGCAAACCTTTGAAACCGGGGAGAGATCTGCTGCTTGAGACAGGCAACACAGTCAAGACAGCATGAAGAAAGCTGTGCTCAGCTACAGCTGTTTACTTGCTGCAAAGCCATTTCCCCATGTCCCAGCTCATAGAGACAAGAGGCACGAATTTGTATTGTCCTATTTGTACAGTTGCTTTCCAGAGCAGAAAGGTGTAATTTTTTTTTTTTATTACTACCCCTGTAATTCATAGCACTTGAATAAATGGAGCGTGAGCCTGAGGCATTTGAAAGCAGAGCATGTTTGGCTTTTAGGCTTTCCTGCTTGTCACAATCTGTAGTTGGGCAGTTAATGATTAAAGGGAAGGAAGGAAAAACAAACTTCCCAGGGAAGCCAGTGGTCATAGCACTTGGTGCAGCACCTGTGTTTCCATGTAAACGCTGTAATTCCCTGCATGCACCTGCCTGGAAGTCTCCCCTTCTTGCTCTCCTACTTCTGCACCTTCTCCTGTCATAAGACGCCCCAATCTGTGAGCCAAGAAAATATCTGTAGGACCCTAAAGGCAGGGAACAAAAAATCAAGTCTCTTGACCAGTGAGCTGACAAGCTTTTACCTTTGGCCTCCTCTCATCAATCTCATCGCAGGGTGGCTGAGGCAGCGAGGGGCCCCCTGTACCCCCCCAGCCTGGCCGGTGCCCTGGTGCAGCCCCTCACTGCCCCAGCATCCCAGCTTGGCACCGACCCCAGTGCCAGGTGAGAGGTGCTCTCTCACACCACTTGCCAGTTGCTGGATCCCTGCCCAGGCCATGTCTGCAGAAACTGCCTCAACTCTAATTTCTTACCTGTGAATAGTTATTTTGTCCCTTTTAGGGATACCTGAATCTTGGCTGTACATACCACCAATACTACTGAAAAAAAATCTGCTTAATATATTTACATGACTGTAACTGGTTGCTATATCCACAAGGCTTTTAAAAATGTTAATAGTCCCCCTATTGCCTTTCTTTATTTCCCTGATGACTGCCTTTTCTTGCTATTTGTCTACCTCCTTTCTTTTGAGCAAATCTTGGAGTCCCATCTGGGGTACCCCCTCCTGAAGCCATCCTAGGGCTCCCAGGATATTGAACCAGTACAAATTATACCAGGGACAACATGTTTGGCTAGTAAGATCCTGCCTTGGCTCCATAAATCCTGGAATATTGCATAGACAGTACTTTTGCCTGAATACTTTTCTCCCTGTTTCTGCAGCATGCTCTTGTCTAGGTGTGTAGATCCTGATGAACCACTCACAAGCTTCCCAATGTCTCTACCTCACTGTAACAATGCCGCAGCCCTCATTTGGAGGCAAAACAATACACAGCCAAAATCTAAAAATGCCACAGAATTGAACTTGCTCCCTAAGCCATCAGAGAGGGATGAGCAGCTCCACCCATCCGCCCCACGGTCCTGACTCTGATCTGCAGCCTGCCTAGGCTGCCCCAATGCGGGCTGCAGACATCCAAAATCAGATTACAGAATCAGCAAATATGGCCGGAATCTGCAATTCATATCCTTGCTTGGACAAGGGGAACAACTCATACCGATTACATGTGAGGGTTTTTTCCAACCTTTTAATTTTTTTTTGAATGGAAAGGCAATCAGAGCAAGCTACTGGTCTGCACCACCAGCAGGTTGATCATGGACATCAGGTCTCCCAACCTTGGTTGCTGCTTGGAAGTGGCATGGCTTGTTCGATCTTTTTTTTTTTTTTTTTTTTTAAACTTCTGGGATTAGGGGTTTTTTGGTAAACATGAAGGTCACCTTTGAAACCTATTGGTCATAAACCAACGTGTATCGTTCTCAGTGTAAAAATTTGTAGTATACAAATAATTTTGCCTTGAGCACACATCTTGGGAAAGCCAGTTTGTGCGGTATTTTTACTTCACTTTTAGGCTTTGGGAGTAAATGTTGGGTTTTGGTAAACCCATTGCCACTTGTGTTTCATAAGTAGAATATTCATTAACAGATTGTCCAGTTTGAAAAAACACTGTAGTGTAACCCCCTGGAGTAAAAGCTGTTTGAGCTGTGTAAAGATTGTAAGTATTTCAGGTATTTGCTTGATGTATCCCATAGTTTAAATCAGTTAAAAATAATTTTTGAAAAGAGTCAGTCCTGTTTTTATGCAGATAACCATGTTCCTGCCACACAAAACTCAATGAAGTGGTGGTTAATAGCTGACACGAAGTTGAGCAATAAGCTTTCTTAACAAATGACTAGTCTGAACTCCACAGTGCACTTTTCAAATATCAGCTATGATTATTGTTTCAGAAATAACTTATCCTACTGGGCATGAAGGAGGATAATTTCAGAGTACTTTACAAGCCTATTGAAGTCAGCAACTGATAGGTTTGTCTAACTCCTGGGAGGTGTCTCAAAGCGTCAAGGTGCCGTCAGAAGGCAATTTAAATAGCACGAGGGCAAGTTAGAATGCCAATGGGGAAAGAAAACTGTATGTGTGTGTGTTCAGTGGTGTGCTGTGTTCCTGGTGCGGGCTCCTGGGGTCCAGCAGTGAGAACCACCTGGGGCAGTGGTGTGGGTGCCCAGCCACACAGCCCACAGGGCTTGCTGGCCACCACTGCAGGGATGGAGTATCCTGCAGCCATGCCCTGGGACCTGCTCAGGGCCAACAGCAGGCCTCAGGAGGGGGACCACCACCTTGGGCACATCCCTGTGGCATTACTGCTGGGTGTTTCATGCCCTAACCAGAAGCTGCCAGCCCTCAGTGTTGTACCCCAAGGATGTGCCCCAGGGGATGCACCCCACCTGCCCTAAAAAGATCCATGTGGGTGCCCATTCCCGCTCCCAGACTCCCAAACTTTCCATCGTCTGGCATACCCTGGTCCTGTGTTACCCTAGATAGTAGAGAGATTAGACTTTTACTTGTTCTAAGCAGAGTTCCCTCCTGGTTATTTTGACTTGATGTTTATAAATCAAAGCAAATTAACTTTCTCCCCTGATTTCAGTGTAGGATCCTCTGCATTGACAGTGCTATTAAAGATTTCTCTATAAGCTCATAACAAGTCTGGGGAGGTGAGTGCTCATGAGCTGATTTGCTCTGAAGTAAGGTGAAAACAAATTAATTTATATAGTAAATGACCACTCATGGTCTCTGCCTATCCATCCACCTATAGATATCTTTTTTCTGTTATTACTAACGGCATATTAAGGCTTTTGGGAAATTCCAGCCACATCTAGACACATGAGGAAAGGTGATGCAAAGGTAGACCTTAGCTTAACAAACCTAGGTGGAAGATATCTCATTTTCTTTTTGCTTACCTCATCTGTGACCTTACATCTCCATCACTGACTGTGGCAGCTGCTGCTGAGCAAAGGCTCTGCAGTGTTACCACTTGCAAGCAGCTGGAAATTGCTATCATCATCTGGCTACTACTGAATGCGGGTATGGCCAAGGACATTTTGCAGTGCGAGGCATCATCAGTTTCCAGTGTGGTGGTTTCAAATACCCATCCCAAGTGAGAACATGAGCTGCAGTTATTGTGTGTGCTCAGAGGTGACAAATCTTACATAGATCTCCTTTTACCCCATGGAACTTTTTTGCAGAACAACACAATTGCTGCTCCAGTTCATGCTTTGCAGAATCACAGCCTAAAGGAGCACATAAGGCAGTGAATTATCCGAGGCCTGGACATGTTACATCCAGGGCATCACACAGAATGTGCGTGCCCACTGTTCACTCTGTCTGGACAAGACAACAGTGTCCTTCCCTAGGAGTGAGGTTTATATTTGCTCAGCCACTGAACAGCCAGGCAGGCTGCACTGAGCTATGCACTGAGTAAATTTGAGAAAGTCACTCATGGTTTTGTGTCATAGAATTAAGAAAGGGATTGTGCAACCTGATGGGCCTGCAATAGTAGCTGAAAGGACAAGAAACTGGGTTGGAAGACCAAGGAAGACACAGCTGTAGTCCTAAGACCACCTGGACATAGAGATGACAAAACATTTGAAAAGCTTTTCTTCAGGGGTTGGGAAGAACTTAATTTATTATCTTGTTAAAAATGCTACAAAGGTAGGCCAAGAACCAGTCTGGGTTATCCTCCTCCCTCCCTCCCTCCCTCCCTCCCCTCCCAGAGAGGGCCACCTCCCATGGGACTGGGAGAGGAGCCAGGACCTGCTCAGTGCGGGTGCAGAGGGTAACATTGGATTTCATTAATTGCTTGGGTAAGATTAACGAGGTGAACTTCCCAGCCCAGCCACAAAGCTCATCTGACTGGAAGCCTTTCCCCAGGGTGGGGAAATTGTACTTTGTGTAGCCCAGTCAGACCAGATACCCTAACAGTTACTGCTAAGAGAAAGATATCATGCCTGATGAACCTAAGCATTGTATTTCACCTGTCACAGCGATGCCTGTCAAAACATATAACCTGACAAGTCCTGAAAACTCACTGCGTCTAAACAGATTATGGGGTTGAGCAGATGCAAAGGGAATGTGAGCTGCTTGAAATTCCATGCTATTAACCCAGAAACACTGACAGGGCTTGGTGCCATGTCTTGAACCAGTTGACAGGCAATAATAAGCAACAATCTTGCTCCACTGACACTTTTCAAGGCTGATCATCTAATGAACTACAGAGATGTAGTTCAAGGATAAGGACACCTTCCTGAAAAGCACAAGTTGAAAATGAGCAGCATGAAAAACGCTGTAACACACACTCACGCAAAACCAAACGCCAGTGGTATAGTGGGAACAGTTGGCTAAAGAAGCAGACATCACTGAAATATTTTGGGGTCTCCAAATACTGGTCTTCCAACAGAAAGCTTAGTTGCTATGAAGCTATTCATAGGGCTTCTTTTCAAAAATTCCATGGTGGTGCGTTTGTGAGCTTTTAGAAACATTATCCCCAACTGTAAGGACACAATGATCCTGGTGGTTATCTGTGAGTGAGGAGAGATTTCCTTCAGGAAACTCTTCTGGTGCCCTCAGCAGTTCTCATGTGCATGTTGTTTTCCCCATGACAGAACACCATCACAGAAGAAAAAGTTCAGAGGATGAAGGAGCAATTCATGTCTACCTACAATGTCACCACAGGTGGACGCTTGCAAATCCAAGAGGTATCTGTTCCCAACCCCAGCCCGGGATTTCTGCTATAGAAGGATGGAGAATTAGGACAGACTTTTTAGTAGGGCCTGTAGTGATAGGACAAGGAGTAGCAATCTTAAACTAAAGGAGCGTAGATTCAGACTAGATATAAGGAAGAAATTTTTTACAATGAGATGGTGAAACACTGGAACAGGATCCCCAGAGAGGTGGTAGATGAGGTCAGGTTGGATGAAGCTTTGAGCAACTTGATCTGGTTGAAGATGTCCCTGTTCATTACAGGGGGAGTGAACTAGATGAACTTTAACGGTCCCTTCCAACCCAAACCATTGTATGATTCTATGATTAGGGCCTATAGCAGACTTGAGATATGTGGAAGATAGAGCCTGGGTGGGGACAAGATGAGTCATGGAGATTAGCCAGATCTCTTAGTTTTTTTCCAAGGCAACAATATGCCCGGTTTATATTTCCCATTCTGGGTCAGCAGCCACCCAAGTTTCTTCTTTTCTTTGCTTTCATGGTTTGGGTTTGTTTTGAGTTTTTTTTTATGTTTTGGGGTTGTTGTTTTTTTTTTTTTTCCAGCTTGCAAACATGATCTTGCCAGATGATGAGAACTTTCTGCTGCTCTTCCGACGGGAAACTCCCTTGGACAACAGTGTGGAATTCATGCGGGTCTGTATCTCCAATTCCACCTTCCCTAGAATATAACGTGGGAAATACATGAGTATTGTGGAAGCAAAACATGTTCTGACCTGTTCAGGTGGAGCAGGTTGTACATTATTTACACCAGCAAAATAGAGACGTGGTAGCTAGGACTGGACCAAGGGCACCCGGAGAGTTCATTAAAGTTCACAAACCCTCTCGGCCACCTATCAGTCATGCCACAAGAGACAAAACCTTATGTAGTACCTAACCACTGATAAATTCAGCTCTGTTGGGAGCTACAGCCAAAGCTGCAGCTCCTCATCTGCAGCACAGCACAGACCAAGAGGGAAGATCAGGCACCATTTTAGCTTGAAGCATTAGCCTGGCTGGGCGTGGAGTGGAAATCTCCATAAACTGGGCCAGCTGAGGAGGACAAGCCCATAAGGTTTCCTTAATCTTGCCCAATCTCCTTCCAGTCTCTGCCCCTAAGTATTCCAGCACAGAATTTCAGTTTTTCCAAGCCTGCTTGCATCTACTTTTATTTCACATCCAAACCCAGGCTTCTGCAGATCAATGGCCAGTTGTGTATGGCTTTGACTTTTACTCAGGGCAATAGATGAAACTGAATGTACAAATTAGGTAAGAAATGCGAAGTGGTTTCTTAGTCCTTTCTTCCTTTCATAGACAGTGTGTCTGCATTAAATATGTAACAGCAGCATGTCACATGTACAGCATCCAAGTAAGAATAAAAGCTATTGTGTTGCAAGTTTATTTGATTTCATCTACAATTAATTAAATATCGGATAATGCAACAGCTTGCTCATTATGGAAGTCCTGATTTGAATCTTTACAATCTATCACCAGAGCAGATGATTAGCTGCACTATTTATGTGGTTGTATCGATCTATCCCCGTGCAGATCTGGCGCAGTTATGATGCTGATAGCAGTGGATTTATTTCATCTGGTGAGCTCAAAGTAAGTTATTCTAACAAGTTTATTTGGGCCTGATCTACAGATCACTGATGTCAACAGGAGCCTTTCCATCATCTTTACCAATTTTCTGCCTTTTTGTGCATTTGGCGAATGGCATTTCTAGGTTGTTCATGGAGAGTTTAAGGACTGTGAACCCTCCAGCCTTCTGGCACAGCTGCAGGGACCCTGCCAGGAGGGAGGATGCTCTGCTGTTGCCCTTGCTGTCCTACTTCCTCCTTGCCTAGTCCCATGACCCCACTTGTTTCAGTGACCCCCAAAGCACTCAAGGAGCCCCTGAGCGCTGCCTCACCTTGGCTTTGCACATGTGCCTCTCCCAACTAAACAGATCCAAAGCCATTCTATTTTATTAATAGGATTTCTTCACAACCTCTTCCTGAGCCTGCAGATTTTGTGAAGACTGATATTTTTTAAAGTTCGGGCCATCAAGGTGGAAACCCATTCAGAAACCATAACACAAAGGCTTTGAGCCAATCAGGCACAGAAGTCCATCCCTGGGCTGCACACCCTGTGCTGATGTCTCAGTGTGTGGCTCCAGCCTGTGCCCCAATAAAGACATGAGGATGCTCAAGTGTTTTGCCAAATGGCAAATACTTTGATTTGAAATCAGTTAGCAACTATTGCAAGATTTATTTTATCTTTTGCTTATTTTGTGACTTAATTATCACTCATTCCAGTATGCCTGCTCTACAGAAATTTGGTTATTTTATAATTTATTTGAAAAAATGTGTTTCGACTAAAAAAATGTGAACTTTATGTGAAATTGAAGACACTAGTACTAATCAGGAACGTGAAATTAGATTCATGTAGTGCTGCTGAATTTGGATTGAATTTCTTACTGTCATTTCTTGAATTTACTGTAAAAATAAAGTTCTTACTTAATTCTTCCTTCCTTACTACAGGATTTCCTGCGAGATCTCTTTTTGCAGCATAACAAGATGGTTGCTGAAGTAAAGCTGGAAGAATATACTGATACCATGGTAAGAAAAAACAGTGGTATTTAGGTTAAAGTACTGCCTAAAAATCTCCTTCAGAGTCAATGTCTATAGGGCCATGAATGCCCTCCTAAGAGGTGTATCTTCTCCAAAGGATCCCTGTAGAAAGCTAGCACATGCTGCTGCTGTTTCTTTTCACTGCACTGGACATCAACTGTGAACAGGTTTCAAATATTTTTGCTTTAAGTTGAACTGTTTCCTATGAGAAAACAGCTCGACTTTGCACCTTAGCAAAATGAGCTCTAAACCCTGTCAAAAAGAGGTGAGGTGCATCCTTCTTCAGGGTATCTTCAGCCTCAGCCAGATCTCCAGTTCCTTCCCTCCCTCCCTCCTAGCAAATCCTTTTGCTCTCAACATGCAGGTATCGGGCTCTCCTGCTCTGCAAAGCCCAGCAAGCCTCGCTGGCTCCCCGCTGCTTCCCTGAAAGACTGGGAAGTTGAAAGCTTCTACTCTTCCCCTGCTTTATCACAATATAGCTTTTATACTGCAATCAGCAACATAATATTTGGTGTAAGTTTAGCATCAGTCACCTGGATTTCAGAGTAACTTATTATATCCAAAAATAAGAAAAGAAAAAAAGAGCTAATTTCTGATGTCATTCTCAAGGATAGCATTTGCCTTTCTCTAGCAGACATTGACCACTGCAATTTTCTAAATGATTTTCAGATGGAATTGCCTTGAATATTGACACAAAATCTGTGTTTGTACCTAAAACCCAGCTTGGTATGCAAGCAAGCAAAGAGCTGCCCACATATTTTGCAATACCATGTTATGTATGAGTGATGCATCTGTGCCTAGAAATGTGACCCTTTTGAGCAAAATGAAAAACTGTACCATTACAGAAGAGTGTAGACTTTTTTTTCATATTTATAGGACAGTGAAAGGAGAGTAATGTGAGGTACAGAAATTATTTTCCAACTGGCAGAGCTTGAAAATAATAAAACCCCAGAAGCTACAGCTAGAACAAAAATCTTTCTGGTAACATTTACAGGTAGCAAATAGCTTTTATGCTGCTCCATTAAGGTTTCCATCCCCAGTGGCTAATCTCTGATCAGGTGCCGCTGATCAGAGGCAGTCTGAAGCTTGTAGACATTGGGCGGTTCATTTCCTCCAACTCCTTTCTCTTTCCCATAATTTCCCAAGAAAGACCTGAGTTTTCCACTGTCCCAATGCAGCTACATACCAATGCAGCCTGGGGCTGGCACCCTCAGAAGGTCTGGTTTCTTTTTTATAGATTGGCTTTGTATCTTTGGAGAGGCAGGTTAGTCTCTATGTTACAGGATAAGATTTGATCTGGGAGAAGGGATGCTTTGTATATCTGGGGAAATCTATGAGGACAAAAGTTTGCAAAGCTGTAATGCCAAAAGAGTCAGAAGTGTTAATGGTTGTTAGAAAATGAGGATATGGCAGATGAGGCAAATTTCCTTGCAATTCTTTGCTATAAACTGAAGATCAAGGGTATTTACAAACACACCTGATCCCAAGAGCTAAGGCAGGGTCTGAAATTACAACACATGTAATCTTACCCTGTGATATCTTGTAGTAAAATAGAGGATCTGGATTCAGTTCGTCACGGCAAAGCATCCACATCGACAGAAGTGGCTGACCATGTCTACTTAGAGCTAACTAGTACCTGTCTCTGACCTCCTACACTCAGCTTGGCTTTTGCAATATCAGCACCAGATACACTTCACAAAATGATTGCATGGGAACTTATCTGAAGTGAGAGGCCAAAATTACAGGAGATAAGAAAGATTTAGTCTTACTAAATCATTTACTAAATTAAAAAGGGAGAAGTGAGTCAAGGAGCCAAGAGCAAAGGCCAAGAGTCAAGGCCCAGGGCAGTAATTGCTCTTTGTTCTCTCTCTCTCTCTCTCTCTGCTTTCCACATAGAGTGGGGAGCTGTGGAAGTGGAGTCCTGGTGGGACTCTGCCACCATGACCACTGTATGGGAAAACAGGAGGACAGTGGCCCTTACATTTCATTTCTGAGGCTTTCACAGACTTTATGTTGTATCTTTAGCAACCAACAGCCCAAATCCTTTACTGCAGAATGGAAATATTTATATTTCTCCCCCCTATTACTTTGCTCCCACCTCTTTATCTGTTTAGAACACAAGGTCTTCAGGACAAGGACCTGTTTCTGCTGCACACAGCTACAGGGTCTCTCTGGCTGGCCCATCTATCCAGTTCAGGGCTTTTAAGTGCCATTGTAATAACATTCAGTTGAAATAAGTTGTGTCCCAAGGAGCTGTAAACCCATCTGTCTCCACAAGAATTTACAGATCTCTTTTCTGTACATCCACAGCCGTCTGCAGACATCTTAAGCAGCTACTGACATACTGAGTGGACCCCAGAGCCTTCTGGAGATAGGGATCAGGAGATAGGAAGGGGAAAAGACAGAAACTATAGTTGCCAGCCCAGTTGTGAGAAAAAAAAAAAGAAAAAAAGATAATTTATTATTCTGTGCTGGGTATTTGCAGATTTATCTTGTGAGAAGTGTGAGCAGATATCACATCAACCAGAGCATGCTAAATATTTGCCACTTACTTATGCTGCTATGAATGATCTTACAACACATTTTTAAAAAAGCTGGGAAGAGGGAGAAAATATTTCTTTTGGAAGAGATTGGTTGTCCTCAGAAAGGAACATCACTTTATCAGGTTGCTTAGAAGTAATTTCTTAAGAGGCTATTCTGTTCCCTTGTGACCTTGACATCCTCTCTTCAGAGAACACTGATATAGATCAGGGATTTGATGAACAAGTGATGAACCCCTGGAAAGAAAACAGGTAGTGAATGTGTTGGCATTGCAAGAGCCTTGTGAGTCTGCTAAATCAAATCTTAAAAAGCACTAAAGTCACTGGGGAAGGACACAAAAGAATATTGGAATTCTCAAGACTCTTCATAGAGGAATTAAAGTAGCAACTCTGTGCTGAGGAAGCCCCTTTGCAGGAACAGTTCTTGTTATTTTTCGTAACTTCTTATATATATGTGGGTATTAATATTCATTAAGTGGGTATTAATATTTATTTACATGTACTCACTTCCATGAGAATATATATAGTCGTGTGCAGTTCTGAATCCTTGAAAACAGTTGGTAGGTCTGTCGCCTTCCCATGGGTATAGTCTGAGAGCTGCTGGCAGGGAGCAGGCTCTTGGAGGCTGAAGCCAAGCCTTGTATTGCTCTGCTATTGTAGTGCTAGTTTAACTGTGTTAATGAAATCTCTTATGACCACCAAAGAAATGGTGTAATAATGGAAAGACAAATATTTATTGTATTGACCAAAGCCTTAAACAGAGTTCGTTATTTTTGTTAACACACTGAACAAACTTCCCAAAGCTTTAGAAATATGATAGGTGTGGAGTGTAGCCTAAAAGACTGGTTGCCTAGAGGAGCAGTCTTTGTACATCCCTTCTCCTGGTAGTGGTCCATGCTGGCTTCCCTCCCAGGCAGTTCCATCAGGATGCTGTGACCCCCAGGAGGCTGCATCTCCAGTGATGCACTGGCACTGCAGCCAACCACATCTCCTAACCCCAGCCACCATTATGGGAGCGCCCCCCGCCCCCAGAGAGCTTCCTCCTGAAATATTAACCCTTTGGGTGGGTGCGAGTCCTCTTGTTACTTTGCTTTGTGTGATAAAGCATGGACACACACTGCTGATGAACACAACAGAGGGAAATGTGCCTCCTATGTCCCTTCTAGACTTAATCCTGGCAGTGCTGTCACCTTCAGTTTTGCACCACACTTGCAGTGGCATAAACTAGGAGAAGCAGAAAATCCCATTTAAGCTCAAACTTCATTTCTAAAGATCAAAACCAACAGAACTCAGAAGCCTGCAGGCTTTTGAAAACCCCAGCGGATAATGCCTTGGTCTTTCAGGAACCCAAACACTCTTAGAAATCCTGCACTAAAAAGCTTGTCTAGATTACACAGGCAATATGGTCAGGCTGAGCTTTTGTCCTGGGGGTAACTTGCTGGCCACAAGGCCCTCCTGTCACTCTGCAAAAGCTTTTATGCCCCCATTCTTCCCTCAGGAAAGAAACCATAGACAGTCTTGCAGCTCAGGCACGTGCTTGTCTTTACACACCCTCAATAACTTTTGTATTCACTGGCCTATTTATTTTCTTGCAGTTGTCAGGTGTAGATGCCTCCAATATATATATTTGTGAGAGTCAGAGGTCAGGCAAAGAGCTGACTCTCTGTGTCCCACCTGAGGGATAATACACTTTATTACACACAGAAAACCAGAACCAGAGAAGGTTTAAAAGCAGGATTTAGTGAGTCTGCTAATCACATAACTGGTTTTTTTGGTTGTTTACTTTCTTCCTATCTCAGTCACAGAAGATAATTCAGATTTATAATCTTATATTGCTCTTCAAAGCATGTGTGTTTATCATATCAGGATGTTTCAGTGGCCTTCTTTACAACACCAGACTGGGAAAGCAGAGAGATTTGCTTTGCTGAATTCAAAGCCAATGGCAATTTTGGTTTTGCACTTAAAGAAACAAGATGTAAAAACTCTTATTTTGCAAGCCCAGCTCTTAATTATGCTCTGTCTACCTCAGAGTGCATGGACTACATTCAAACAAACAGAAATAAGACTTCCCTGGTGCACTGCCGTGAACATGTCCGTGAATTAATTTGTGCAAACACTTTAAAACATGGGGTAGTTTGACAGTAAAATAAAAGCATCATTTTATAAAGCATACTGCTATATGTTACAAAGCTTTTAGTTAAAATGGAGCACTATTTAAACATACCAGACCTTATCCTTAACCACATTGAGATGGTTCATATCAGCCTGGCAGCATAAATATACCTTGGAAGAGTGTAAACTGAAAATCCATCAAGTTTAACATATCAAGATGGTGTATAGAGGCAAAAGTTTAAATTAGAAACAATCTCATATTGATTTCTAATATCTGCTTCTCCCATGATGTACACTTTATCACATGGGGTGGGTACCCTCTGTCATTCTTTGTGTACTTATGTACACAATTAGCAGATCACATCAAACACTCGCATGCTTGAAATTTAAAAGTTTAATTAAAACCCAAGATTGCTATGTAGTGGGTATGCATGAGCTCCGGTTGTCCAGATAACAGGATTAGGTCTATCTTGTTAGCTGTGGTACCTCAACTAATTCAGTGAACACTACATCATCTTCCCTACATGTTTTTCATCTTTCATGGAGAAGTCACTGGAAAAGAATTAGCTCAGCCTAGCTCTTCCAGCCAGACTTTTATTTTCTCTCTGTTCACTGGTGTGGACAATCAAAGTATTGCATACGTTTGAAAATTTTATTCAGGATTCTTGTTTCAGAAAACCAATTTGAAAATACATAGATTCTTGATATTGCAAAAGCCAAGCTGAGTGAAGGAGATCAGAGAGGGGTACTAGTTAGCTCTAAGTAGACATGGTCAGCCACTGAAAATGTAATGTTAAGCTTAAAAATAGGGCGCAGATGAAGCAAATTGGCTGGGAATGGTGCTTTTCATTAGGTGTTGCACAAAGGAAAGTATTATCTCTGCAGTTAAATGTATTTTAATGGAGTCGGTGCTACTGTTGGAATATTGAAAAGGCTTCAGAAATGGATAGAGTTGAAAACCACTGGCTCAGAAAATTGATAATGAAGCAGAAAGACTTTCACATCTAAACCATCACCTTTAATCTAGCCTGTTTCGTTAAGAGAGCACAAAGCAGTTCAGCCTCCCTTGTCTCTTTGTGACTTCTGACACCATGAAAACATGCTGCACCTACAAAGTAGAGCAAATGCAGGTCAGACAGGAGGCCCAAAGTCCAAAGACAAGAATAACTACACTAGGAATTTTGTTTATTTGTTCTGTGGAATAGGAGATGAGACTTGAGATGCTTCACTGAAAAAGAAGCTCATGGCTTGTGTCTGACAGGCTTATGTGAAATGAAAAATGGGCCTAAGTCTGCCTCTTGCATTGGGAACCACCAGGTCTGTCCTGGCTGCAGAAGCTGCCACCACAGTCAGCATTTATAGGTGAGCTTGTACAGAGGTCAGAACCTTGTGGTCGCAGAGTTGAACTTCTCCCAAAAGCTGTGTGTTTGGTTTCCTGAGCGGCTCTGAATCTGAATTCTCGGCTGAAATGCTGGCTTTTAGCCTCAAGAGAGTACTTCTGAGACAAACAAATAGTGGGAGAAAAAAAACCCCACCACTTTCAGGAACTCAGAACTCTGTAGAAGAATCTAGGTGAAGTTCAAAGAGTTCAAGGGAGGTAAGTTTTAGTATGTTTTGGTAAGGATATTATACCTTTGTGTGAAGAAAAGCCTAATGCCTTCATCCGGAGCTGCTCTGCCACAGGCAGTGGAGTCCCTGAGAGCTTCTCCCCATGCTTCCCACCAAACATTGTCCTCTGTGTGACACTTTATGGTGACTTCCTACAGACCATGTGGGTAACTAATGCTCCTCAGTGGCCTAAACAGAGGGATTTAGAGCAACACTTTCAAAAGCACTTAAGTGACTGTAGAGCCTAGGGTTTATGGTATTCCCACCACCCAAATGCTGGTACTTTCTCTAGCTGGCTAAGTAGGGGTTGTCCTCCATAAGCTTCCTTTACAGAGCATTTTTCAGAGTAATAGTGTAAGCTGGATGTTGTAAAGCCACCGGCGGTGGAGAGTCTGTAAAAGTGAAATAGTAAGGGTACCTCCCTCTCTGCTCACACAACAAACAAAACCACGCTAGGCTCTGATGTCCCATTTGAAGAGAGGCTTTTAAAATCTTATCTGGGATTACTTTTTTTCTAGAAGGAACATTAACGATTTTCTATTGCCTGCAGAATAACTCCTTTATCAGCCAAGGACTGAAAGCTCAGGTTTGTCTCTCTGATGGCAGCAGGAGGTTGTTGTTGCAAGGACATTTCTCTCCTCGGTGGCACCAGTGAAGGCAGCTCCTCCTCCCAACCCTTCCTCTAGCCTTGCCCCGTTGTGGCCCCAGCAGAGATCAGGGAAAAGTTCCATACTGCGGTGGGATAACTGATGAGGCAAAAGGCAAGTTGGAAGAAGTTAGATAAGCTGGAAAGGGACAACCTGGACTGATGCAGCCTGAGAGAAGTCCTCAGGATTGCTTAGTAGCTTTATTCATCTCTCCAGCTCTAGAATGAAGGGAGATTCAGAAGTCTTTCTTCTGTCATTTAGTGGCTCTGTATAGAGCACATGCTTGGCAGAGGCCAATAAGACAGTTAAAGTGTCTTTTCTTTGCGCCACTGAGTACCCACATGGCTCTCAGGATGTCATTTTTCTAAAGATGTCAATACGGGCCTTCAATCATTCATAGGAGTTTTATACCGACTTTCAGCAGGCTGAAAAGTGAGCCCATAAGGAGTGCTCTTCAAAAATCCCATCCAAGCCTCAGTAGTGTAAGACACGCAGAATAATTAATGGAATAAAATTACAGAATCTTAATCTAAACCCAGTACATTAAAGAGTTACTATAGATTCCCTGCCCTCAGCATAGCTGCCTTCCCTTGAGCAAGGAGCAGGGCGGGGGCAGCACTGACAAAACAGGCAAGGTCTCCCTGAGAAATGGCAACTCTCTGGATACTACCTTTCCTCATGCAAGTGTGAGGCTTTGCCCCAGTTTTGCTGCTGGGAAATGCTCAGGACCTGCTGCTGGCTCCCATGTGTTCAGGCTGCAACATAGCAGACGATTCTCTCCCTCTAAGCTTCCTGAGATGGGGACTGGTATGGGCCATCTTCAGCAAGGTTGCAATTACATCAGATTTGTAGTGACCAGGTTACCTATAACCACTAAATATGCAAATGAGATTTATCAAGATTTATCTTTTCTTTTTTTTTTTAAATTTATTAATGCATTTTCCATTACTGAGTATCTGACAAAGAATGGCACCCAACTTAGTAAAATATCAATCTTTACCTCCTACAGTGTGGAATACACTTTTTCCAGAACATTGAGCCATGAGTTTTTCAGGTTTGCAACCCATTAAATATCTCCCTCCCTTTCCCTGTAACAGACTCTTTTTGTGCCTTGCAGAGAAACACAGTACCAAATACAATAAATAAATAATTAATTTATGGTGTTGATTTATTGAAAAGATCTTATTAAGGAAAACGTAATAGTAAGGAAAGGATAAGTCTTGTATTCACACAGATTAACCTCTTGACATTGGCAGCCTGAACCTTCTTCCAAGTCTTAGCACTTTGTGATGGCAGGCTTTGAGCCAAGGAAAGCCCACTGACTTTAGAGGTGTAAAACTCTGACCTGAATGTCTATCACAAGGTGACGTTTGCACCTCAGCTGCTCGGTAGCCACAGCAACAGTCAAAGATAAGGATGGAGTTGGACTGGAAGTGTTCAGAAGTTCTCTTCCTTTTTCAGCATCTTTTTTCAGGGGCCATGTCAAGACCAGTATTTAGTTTCTTAAGGTGTTTGCTGGAGACCTGTCTTTATCCCTGTGTAAGGTAGAAAGGGAATGGTGCTGGTATTTGACTGCTTGGGTTACTGCTGTCAGAAAGGAGGGGGGGGTTGCTGTGCTCTTGTGACACCCTTGCACTTGGTGCTAGCAGAGGACACCATGCTGCCTGGGGCTTAGGCCAGCACCCTGAGCAAACAGAGGTGAGGGCACAGGGCAGAGCAAGATGTCTGCTGGCTTTTCTGAATGTGTGTTCTCCTCATGACCTATGTATTTTATCTCTGTCTTCTTGATTTTTAGATGAAAATCTTCGACAAAAACAAAGATGGACGGCTGGACCTGAATGACCTGGCAAGGTAGGCTTTAAGAATACTGATGAGGTTTTTCACCTTGCAATGGCAGATCCAAGCAAGGTGATCTCCCTCTGGGGACATGCATTTGAATCCTACCTCCTTTCAAATTAAATCAGGTACTCTGATGTAGGTATCTCAGGTCTCTAACACATGGTCCCCATCATGATAATCCAAGAACCTAGAGCTGGTGACAGTGAGCAATGTCAGAACCTATTTTTATATCACCAGCACACTCTGGCATGATCTGTGCTACCTCTGCAATGCTCCTCAGGTGATGATGAAACAGCCAGTGGCACCATTTCTCCAAAAGAAGGATGACAATCCCCTCAGCAGGGTCACAGATGTACATTTATTTCACATCATTGTGAACAGCGAGGATTGCAAAGAATTTTTGCTGCTTGTTTGAGGAATAAAAATGCCACTGCAAAGGAGTTTGCCAATGACAGCAAGAAAGGATTTGGAGAGCCAAGGTGAAGATGCTTATGAATGAAGCTGAGGACTCAGTGGTGGGCCTCTGTCTCTTTTCTGTCCTTGATACCTCAGAGGCTTTTGCATGATTTTCACTGCATACAGATAGAGAATATGCCTCAGTCTGTAAATGTTTCTGCAGTGACCGAACAGGACTTTAAATGTGCAGGTACAGTCTTAGAACACCAGTCTGGGGGATGAGAGGGGAGAGGTGCTGGTTTGCCACTGTTATTTTCTGCTTGGGATCACAACGAATGCCAGCGCAAATAACTGCAATGCATCTGGCAGTTCCATTTGAACACTGAATATATGAAGAAAAACAGGCAGAATGAAGAAAGGGGTTGCTGTTCCATTTTCCCCTTAAATACGGTTCCCTATTGCCCCCTTGCCCCAGAGCAGCTGAGGCTCCCCTCTGATCTGAGTAGATTTCTCTCACCCCAAACCCCTCTGTGTGCAGACACAGCTCAGCCCAGTGTTGTGGGCTCTAAAAACCGCAGGGTTAGCAGAGCCGCTGGAGAGAGAAAAGCTTTTATCAGTGCTGTGAGGGGCTTTGGGAGGGGAAAGGAGAGAAATCTGGCCAGTCTTGGTGCACAGACCAGTATTACTTTGTCCTTTACTTTTACAACCTCCAATTCTCCCTCCAACAGAGAGTGATAAATTACTCTTTCCTTGAACGCAGCACAGCAATCCATTTACAAGGAATGATTGCCTGGTAGCTCTTGCTTCGGAGACTGACAACCTCTATTGCACTGGACCACCAGAAATACTCTGGGAGAAGCAATGGTGCTAAGAAACACCTCTGCAGTGAACCGAAGGACACCCTCCATTCCCCATCAGACAGGGAAGGCAGGGCAATGTGTTCCTGTATCAGTCCTCCATAAATAACCCTGCAAGCAATTTTCTTTTTTAAAGGCCTGTAATCTAAAATCTCTTTGCTTCACGAATCAGAAGAGTTCAGAATAGTTTGTGTGCAGATGATAAAGCAGAAAGACTGTAATTTAAATCTCTCCATTCAGGATTCTGGCGCTCCAGGAAAATTTCCTTCTTCAGTTTAAAATGGATGTAAGTAGTGCTATTTTTTGATGCGTTGACCTCACCTCTCTCTGCTAAGATAGCCTGGGCCCAAACTTGAATCTTTTTCTTTTTCATTTGTTTGTCCTCCCCACATGCAGGCTTGCAGCACAGAAGAGAGAAGGAGAGATTTTGAGAAGATATTTGCACACTACGATGTTGTGAGTCCTTGAGGCCGTTCCCTTGTGGTCTGTGACACAGATTTAGCATACACTACTCAGACTTCTTCCTTGTGGGTGCTGTGGGGGGTCACTCAGGAACTGCAGCTCTGCCCATGACCATTGGCCAGGGGCGTCCAGTTGCCAGGCTGGAGGGTAAGGTGGGGACAGAGTGGTGCGATGCTCAGAGACCTCATGACAAAGGATCCGTTTTGACTTTCTCCATTGCCATGACCAGTGCAGCTGCATTAGCAGTATCTCCCTGCAGGAGACGCAAGGGATGTAGAGGACATGGTAGCTTTAGATCTTGCAGTCTCTGGCAGTTTGGGACCTGCATCACCACCACCTTGAAAAATAAAGCCCCTTCCAGTATTGAACGAAGGGTCATTTAGGGAGTCTGGTCCAGGACAGACATGACCACCTAACTGCCTGTTAGAAATGAGCAATTCAGTGCCACTTTTGACAGTCACACAACTCCTCAGGATGGTGGCCAGCAAGCCTCACAAAATGGTGGAAGACATTGAGCAGCCTGGTCTAGTGGAAGGTGTCCCTGCCCATGGAGCTAGATGGACTTTAAGGTCCCTTCCAACCCAAACCATCCTATGACTCTATGATCTTTATGCTGTAAAGCTTGGTGACCAGGTGGACTTACTGACAATTGTAGTGTTTTTGACTCACTGGAGCATTTTGATGTTTATTCCATCTTTCAGAGTAAAACAGGAGCACTTGAAGGCCCAGAAGTAGATGGGTTTGTCAAAGACATGATGGAACTGGTCAAGGTAGCTTCGTGATTCTTTCTATTTGTTCATGCCCTATATTTCTGAGAGGAAGGTGCTTGTTTTGGAAAAGTTATGTGAATAGAGAGGCTACTAAGAACATGGAGACAATTTTCAATTTGATCAGCAGCAGAAATCACTGTCACAGTCTCAGCATATACACTTCTGCATTTCACCATATCACAGAAATTCTGCCTGACATTAATATAGCTTCACTTAGCAACTCTATATAAGAAAGTTCCATGCTAGCTCATACTCTGAATTAGGCAGATGTTACCACATCAACTGTGTTAATGTGAGTCAGTCATCAGAAGTCCTTTCTTCTGTTTGACTGTGGAAGTGGTCCTCACCAGAATGACCTCATAGTTCATCAATTCAGCACAGAGATACACTTGAAAATTACTTGAGGTCTATCTCCAATCAAGAATACTGTACTCAGTGTGTCACTTCAGTTTCTTATGAACTGCATTGGATTACCTTGAGTTTCCAGATGCAGTCCAAGCTAGAGCTTTTGATCCAAATATATGTGATATTTGACTCCCTCTGAACCTGAACTGTGGCATTTCCACATGATGTGACCCAACACAGGGATGCCTTGTGCTCCCATGTCCATTTAGCAGAGAGCAGAGCCTGCAGCTGCATGCTGATGTCTGCATGTGTATGTTCTGGCCATGCAGCATGAAGGGAAGGTGTGGGAGCAGGCAGGAGGTTGGATTTGTGCTCTGTGCATGTGTGTACAAAGGAAGGAGGTTTGTACTTTCCCTAAGGGCCTTCATCGACATCATCCTTGGGCACCACAAGCTGTGCATGTGAATTTGATCTCCCGAGAAAGTGGGAACCAGAGGAAGTGGTACAGCATTAGAAGCATACAGAGGTAGCCTATAAAATGTGTCTTTAGCATTCATTTGATCCTCTAAAGGTGTTTTTTAAGTTGCTGACTAGCCTGTAAAATAGCCTACTGGCAGAAATTCCACATCACTCGTCATGTGGCAGGTTTGAGAGAGGAAGCTAGATGAAAGCACAGGTCCAGTAATGCAGTGATCTGTATTGCACACATTTCTGCAGACTTTTGTTTGATGTGGATCAGATACTGATGGCCTTGACTAAGCACAAAAATCAAGTTACATTCCCATAGTTACTCACAGCCCCATACTTCTGTTTTTGCAGGGCACCCTTTCCCCGTTCTCTTTTTGCTTTCCCAGCCAATGCGTGACCTGCTGCTTTAAAGGGCTGGGGAGATCCAGACTAGTTTTCTCTCTCAACACTGTTTTTCTCTTTTGCCTGTAGCCCAGCATTAGCGGGGTAGACCTGGACAAGTTCCGCCAGATCCTGCTCAACCACTGCGATGTGAACAAGGATGGGAAAATTCAGAAATCCGAACTGGCTTTGTGTCTCGGGCTTAAAATGAACCCGTAGCCAGGAAAGTGCTTGCGGTTGTGCTTCCCTTGTGAGATTTGCCTGCTGCTCCTCATAGAAGTGTGTCCTCCATGCTGCTGTGATGGTGGCGGGGAGCTGGGACACCGCACCACCAGGCTGGAGAGTGGCTGCATGAAGACGCGGCAGAGTGGGATTCACATGGAATGCCTCCCTGCTCCGACAGTCCCTCTGTGGTGTCCACTCACTGCCGCTGCTTGTGGGTCCCCTTAGCAATGTCTCTGCTCACGAGCACACCAGCTGCTCAGCAAAGGGGTTGATGTTGTTCTCCTCCCCCCATGAAATGGTGCCCTGCCCATCCCCTAGGATGGGGACAAGCATCTCCTTAAAAATGCCAGTGCTCTCAGAGTGCAGCTACTAGGTGTTTCTGATGGTTGCTTTATGTGTGGAGTCATTACTTTGGTGAGCGTCGTGCTTTGTTTGTGCATTTAAAATATTGGATGGATGACAGTGTATTTATGCAGAAATAAAAATGGCAATTACAGAAATTCAGTAAGATTGGAGTTTATGTGTTGTGTACAGAGAACCATCTGCCACAGACTGGCAGACCATACATTGTAGCCATTTTACGTAAAACACATTAAATAGCAAGAGGTTTTGTGATGCCTATCAGTCTTTCTTCCAACCCAAACTGAAATAATATACAAGGCTTCCATAAACTGAAAAACTGGAAGGACAGAAGCCTAATAAACAAAGCTCTTAAGCACATGCTTATTTTTTTAAATCTGTAAGAGTTAGTAAATACTCTTAACATTTATTGAACTTAAAGCTTCCCATCACTCCCAGGCCATGAGTGTGATCTTGGAGCCTAATGGCAGTATCATATTTCCCTATTCCAAAGGTTTTGACTGGATATTCAGAAAGTGCCGCACCTACACTATTATGCCCAGATAATCCTCTCTTCATTTCCAAAGAGAAAACTGCAGAGGAAGGGTTGTTGGCAAAACTCCTGAACATTTCAGCATTTATGTCTCCTACAGATGAGAGACTCAGATTTGACACCACCAAGTGTCTTTCTGGTTATATTCTTTCAACAAGGTGGTACAACGAAACACTCCCTTTATACTTGGTTTTATAAAAATTAATCAGAAATTACCTTCATTCAACACAAATAGAGATGGAGATGTCAGTCAGTAAAGTGCTTAAGAACATACACAACTTCAGGGATGTGCTAATTTGTATTTACGCTGAGTGTAAGATCACAGACAGAACAAGTGCTAAGTGTATCACCAACCATCTTTTCATCGTACCTCCAAAAGGATGTGACCTATCAGCCAAAATAGTTATGCTTTTAAGTACAGTCTCCTGTTTCTCTCTCTTCTTTCAGTCCTTATATAATTGTCCTTGTTACTAATATTTTCTTAAACTACAATTTCTATTACTTTGGACATGTGAGTAATTTCTGAACCATACACTTGTAGATGTATAATCTTGATGCTATTTGTATTTTTTCAGTTATAACAGGTCCATTCTGTTTTACACCTGTTTGACCTTTTTCATACCAGTAGAACTTTTTCTCATGTATTAAGGTATAAAGAATATCCTGCTTTGCCTCACCAAAAATACAGCAACTTTTAACTTAAAATGAAAATAATCTTTTAAAGACTGTATACAACCACAGCTCTTATTTCAAGAATTATACAGCACTTCATCTTTATTGAAATCTTATGCTTTTCACATCCTCTACAGCCAATAGAACAGACACTAAGCAGTAATTAATTTGATATGTCAGTATCACAATGTATTTTGCTTCTTTGGGGATTATTTTTTTTTTAATACTGAGTTTGCTGAAGCCTTCCTCTCTGCAAGTTCACACAAATACTTTTATTAGTTTAAAAAAGTGAGTGTGTAGCCTTCAGTGAGTTTACAAGAGCATTTTACAAAACATTTGCAAAGAGTAGTTGGAGATCATAGATTAAACGTGTATACACAGAACTCAGAAGAGGGTATTTTTATGGTTTTTAAAACGTTATTTAGTTTTGCATTCCCATGAGGAATTTTTTTTTTGTGTCCCGAGCAGAGACTAGAGAGCAGGAAAACAGGCATTCATGCTGCCTTGCTTGCAGGGACCCTAAGGGAGAAATATATCCCAGTGGGACTCCAGCCCAAATGAACTGCAGGTCCCCTGTAAGCAAGACAAAATGTCAGGAGATGCAGTGGGATTTGAGCCAATGTTACAAAGGTCAGCAAGGAAATTATTAATGACCCATGGTTTTATAACCCTCTAGCCTCTAAAAGTCAATGTTATCACAGGAGGCAGGCATTCTGAGACTTCCTGTGGAGAAGACGTGTTCCTTGCTTGCAGGGATTTATTTATTTTTTAATTATGATTTTCACTTCAATAATGAATGATCTGTAAGCCCCTTTGTACTCAGGCTGTGGTGAATTCATCCCTCTAAGACGCTAGAGAGAGAGAGAGAGAGGCAATACATTTTGATAAAATGTAGCTATTTGCCATTTTGCAAATTTGAAGGATACTTTTACATGCAGTGTGGATTATCGTAGGTACCAAAATATGATATATTATTTCACATTTAAATGGCTACATTAAAATATGTGGTTTGCATTAATTATATGAAAACATCATGCCTACAAAACCAAAAGCATTTGCACACCATGATGCCTTCTGTGCTGTAAAGATATTGAAGATAAGCAAGGAAGGCTTGGGGCTGTTCAAGTCAGTGCATCCTCTGCCAGCAATATTCTGCGGGGTATCTTGGTAACTAGAATCTGAATGCAGAAAGTGAATGAAATTTTTTGCCAAGCTATTTTCCCTTGCTATTTTCACATTTTTCTCTAGAAAACTGGGATTAAGGGATTCACAGTTTCCTACTTCTTCACAGTATGCAAATTTACTGAAATCAGTTTTAGCTGATTTATATAATCATATTTAACAGGTATATTTCCAAAAGACATTTAGTCACCACAAGTGTAGTGGTCAATATGGACAGTGCTCCCAAATGTGTCATTTTAAGGTTGGGTTTTTTTCCTCCTTTCCTTGTTTAATTGGAAAACTGCTGGATCTGGAAACCAGTGTGTGAATTTCCTCAAAGCAAAGCTGTTCTTTTGCCTCCCGTTTCACTGTAAGTTATTGGAGATCATGCCCTGCACTCCTGTCATGCTCCCTGATCATCTCGGCCCTTCTCATTTTTGGCACTTGACATAGTTTTTCTCTGGATGATTTGTCGTGACAACTTTATTCGGTATATGCTGTCTTCAACAGCTTCCGTTGACTATGTAGAATTGATACCCATGAAAAATGAACATTTATAGGGCATTTTAAATCAAATCCATCCCTCATTTAACTTCATTGGTTTCACTGGAAATGATATTACAGAGACACAATCTTTTCTTCCATCATTTTGAACCTCAACAAGCTCCTTGATTATCCTGAGCCATCACCACAGAGATCTGCCACTGGAGACCCCCAATTTCCTGATGCCATCTTGTCCCTTGGTCTATGCAATTTTTTCCCCAGAATAATGAGCCTAAATGCACACGCTCTTGCCTCATTCCCCAGTCTGAACACACTCCAGCAATCTCACATCACTGGCACCCAAACTAGAACCAGATGAGATGTTTTTAAATGGTAACATTTAAGTTTCGTCAGTGCTTTATTTTCAGATTTTCAGTAAAATAATTTTCTCCCTTTGTTTTCACAATATTACTTTAACTAACATGGGTGAAGCTGCCTGCACATCTTACAAAAATATCTTTTTACTCCTACTGAAAGCTAAGAATTGAACATCAACCCAAAAGAAGGGCTCAGAGCATAGGAAACCAGCACAACATTTTGATTAATCTCCTTTTCTGTTTGTGTGGCAAGAGAATAGTGTCAATATTAACGAAAACAATTGTGACTAATGCAGCCAGCAAGACTGGATCAGAGAATCATCTGTCACATTATAATAGGAACCCATCATGAGAAACACCTTAATTACAGCTATTATCTCTTAAAATGGCTGGGTAACTCTTACATTAATCTGATTTGAAATAGAAAGTTGCTGTTATATAGTGAGATGTTAAATGGGGCTTTGCTTAATGTGTAATTACATGGGGTAAAGTAACTCTGAAAGTCATTTTTGTATGAGGGGTACACTGACTGCTAAGAAAAGCTCTCATTTTCTGGAACCTGTATTTTCAGTAATTCCATGGAGAATTGTGTCTCACTTTAAGGAACATTTGCACACGGGAAAAGGGGGAGAAAAGAGTACCAGTTATGACCATTATGAGAGAAAATAAGGGAACCGTCTGCCTAATGCCAAGAAACATCTACAAGGAGCTCCCACTAGGTCCCAGAGGTAAAACTATTTCCCTGCCCTCTCTCGCTTAGCTGGGAACCACCAATTTTCACAAGCTCATCCCACAGCAACACGTCCTGCTGCCCACCTGCCATATGCTCAGCCTTTATGCCAGCTTCAGGCATCGCCATTGGGTTTGTTCCTTCACATTTGCTGTTGTCCATAAAAAATGCCCTGCTGCTGTGCTTGAAACTTTTGATGGGTGATGGGAAATCCAGAGAGGATATCTCTGCCCAGGAAAAATGGTTGGTGCGATGGCACGCACAGTCCAGACAAGTTCTCAGGCTGTATCTCTGGCATCATCTGGCACCTCTTCAGATGAGCTGTTTCAAGAAAAATATTTGAATAATTTGATTGTATTTGATGAAGACACCACAGACCATGAGAGCTATTATTAGGCAATGTGGCTGGGGAAGGGGCATCTGCCCCAGGCTCGGGGAGACCTGTTTTCTCCACTCTCCCCAGCATCATGGCTGTTAAGCTCAAATGATTCCAACCTGCACAGTCATACGAGGGGAAGGTTTCTGCTGTGGATGATGGGAGCACATAACTGCATGTTGAAAATCAGCCATCTTGGTTTGGAAGGGATATATTAAAAATAATGGATGTCACAATCCCAAATAAAGGAGAGCTAAAGGTGCTGGTGCCCACATGCAGTGTGAGGGACTGCATGGGCTGTACTTTATGGTGAACCTGGTTGCCTCTTTGAGGTCCTTCTGAACCAGACCCTGGAAACAAAGCCCAGGGAAGGATCTCCAGGTGTTATGGGGGAATATCAGGAATTTAATCCCTAGATTAATTTTAAATCCAGCTGCAGCTGGCATCCCTGTACAGTAATATTTTTACCAACTCTCCATAGTTCTGCTTTGTAAAGTAGTCAACACCAGAGCATAGAGAGAGAAAAGGGTCACTGCTGATGGGGTCTGAAGGAATCACCCTTCCCATATTTCTCTGTGAGGTGGGAGTTGGGCTGTAACGCTGCTGTGCAGACAGAAGCTGCAGGAGGCAGCCAAGGAGGCTGAGTCCCCTGTCCCCAGGATGCTGCCAGCTGGCAGAGCCCCCTTGGCTTGGATGGAGCTGGGCCAGCTCAGGACAGCAGATGTGGCCATGTCTCCATTACCAGACATATTTTAAAGCTTTTAAAGCTGGGGGTTTCTACATTAAGTAGTGCCAGTGCTAGAAAGTGGCAGCATTAAGGCTTGCTCAAGCTGACACCATAGTTGAACACCTCTAGCTCTGAGGGAGGCTGTTACTAGGACTGTGTCTTCTTTATATGAATAAAGCTTGTAACACAGTCATCAAGGGGTTTCTTGCAGCTGGTAGAGCTAAGGAGAACATGTTCTCATTTTTTGATTCCCTGCAAATTCTCATGTAAGATATCCCTCCCAATGCCTCATAGAGACAAAGATGGGGAAGAGAGATGCACGCAGAAATCTCGTTTGGGTGGCTGTTTGAACAGATTGCTGTCATCTGTCACTTTGGCTAACATGTCGATAAATTTGGTGGGGCAGCCAAAGACAGTTTTTATTTACTGTTGTTAATCCTTAGGAAATGGGTTCATTTCTTCAGTGCATAAAAACTAGGAGCCAGCAGACTGCCAGGATTTTCCTTGCCAGCAGGCGTATGTGCCTGGAAAAATCTTGTTTTTAGATGAGGATCCAGTCAGGACCTGGGCAGCAGAGCCTGTAGGAACATAGTGCCTGTGGTTTAGGTGAACCCTGCTTCAGCTGGCAGTCAGAGTGAGGGCGGCTGGTTGCTACAGTTTAGGGGAAGAGCAGTGACTTCTTCAGACACGCTAACTGGATCACTGGGAAACCCATGAACACACACGAAGTTCAGGCCAACCCATTTTTTCAGTTCTTCCTGCAAGCAGAGAGTATGCACGCGACAGCTCAGACAACACATGGTGCTTGCCAAGGCACCACAATAACTTGATTGTTTGCCTAAGGCCTAATTAATGAGATCGTCAAAGGCAACTGTTTCCTCCTTCCTGATGAGTTAAATGTGTACAGAAGCATGAGCATGAGTCTGAGACATTTCCTGGTCATTAAGCTGAGAGTAATCTGCTTGCGTTTGGGCTACATAGAAGATCATAACTAAAGCAATAGATACTTGCATTTTTATCATAAAGCATAAAATGCTAATAAGCATGGCATATTACAAGGACTATACATGATTGGTACAATGACAGGATGGTGTTTAGAGACTCATTCTAGAATTTCTTTAGCAATATTTTTTCAGCAAGGATTACTTTTTACATCTAAAGAGCGGAAGATCCTATGGGCTTAAAATTAATGACATTCAGATAGCTTTGTTTAATTTTTTAAGGGTTAGAAATTGCCTAATTTTAAAAGTGTCTTGTAGGTGTTATTTTTAGGTTCAAAAATTTTATGGTGCATGTTCTGCCTCCTCCCTGTTTGCTGATTATGAAATTTAGCATATGCTTTCCCTGGCCACAAGTTCCACTCTTCTGCTGGTGGGATCCAGAAGTGTTACTGCCAACACCTGCTGTGCAGCGGTGATGAATCAGGCCACACAAAATCAAGTGGCTGACTTTAACTTGTGAAATCTCTGATTTGTCCTTCTCTCCTTGCCTCTCTTCATCTTTGCCTGGCTTTTCCTCTTTAAAGAAACCTGTGGGAATCTTTCTATCATGCCTTTCAGGTCTGAACACTCTTGGCCACCGCATCTACAAGCTTTATTCTACCTTGTTTCACTGCTCTGGGAAGAGACAGAAATCCAGACTGGTAAGTGGAAAGAAGAAAGGAAAGGTAACAGCATGCCAGTCCAAGGCAATGGTATGTGCCTTGTCATCATCAAACATGCATCCTTGCCTAAATTCACACCTTTAGGCACTTTGTTGACTCTGATGGCAGTGCAGCTCTCCTTCCCTCACACTTGGGAGATGTGTCTTCTTAGAGCTGCTGGGGTGCAGGTTAAAATCTCATCAGGCTCCCAGTAGAGCTCAGGCTCAATGAAGCAGGAAGGTGTGTGGCTTTTCAGTCCACACAGATAGGGGTGTGCAGGATAAAACATCAAGCATAGCCCTGAGGGATGCCTGAGGCTTTCCCCTCAACTTCTTTCCACAGCCTCTGAAGTTGTTGGTGCTGGGGGTGTCCTCTGCTGCAACCATAAATATAGATTTTGTTGGCCACAATCCTAGTTTTTAAAATTTCTCATGATCCTGCTGGGTTTTTGGAGGCAGAGGCAGACACTGCTGGGGCTCGAGCAGGGCAAACCACATTGCTGAGGCTGTTCCTGACCCCATGAGACCCTCAAAAGCTGTGTGCAAGGGGCTACAGCAGAGGAGCTGAGGAAATTCCTTGCACCTCTGGCATTTCAAAGCAACTCAGGGAAATTGTCCCAAGAGTGGTGAGGACATTGCTTTTCAGCTGGAGGGCATCTGGAAGGGAAGCTGCAGTGCCTCTTCCCCAAGCATGGAGCCCTCCAGGGCAGCCTGGAGAGATGCTGTGGCCACAGCAGGAGCAGGTAGCTGGGGAATGACAAGTTCCTGACATCTGCCACACGGCTGTTCCCTAATACATTTTCTGTCAAGTGCCTTACAGAGTAACACCA
The DNA here is from genome assembly GCF_965140245.1 of Athene noctua. Taxonomy (NCBI): domain Eukaryota; kingdom Metazoa; phylum Chordata; class Aves; order Strigiformes; family Strigidae; genus Athene; species Athene noctua. Next base: position 66,425,344 of record NC_134038.1, read on the forward strand.
GCAGTGCACAACTGATGGCTCGGCACTGCACCCCTCCCGAGGGAGGGGGCAGCTCACACTACTGGGATGATCTTTATGTTCTCTTGAACTACAGGATTTTTGCTGCAATTCATTTTTTCCACAAAAAATGCAACAAAAATTCCTTCACAGTGCATTAATATTTGTTGATGTTGATTTTTGCCACTTCATCATAGAATCACAGAGTAATTTATGTTGGAAAAGACCTTTAAGATCATCAAGTCCAACTGTAGCTTTTCATCAAAAAAAACCCCCAACATTAAAATTCAGCTCTAATGCCCTAATAAACACATAGAAATGTGTATCACTTCAGTACAGGATACCTATCGAATACCAATCTTCCTAAAGTGATAAATCTGGGAAGGAAGCAGCAACCAAGACAAAGTCCCATAACCTTGTAAAGAAGCTTTAGTGACCACAGGCAGCAGCGAGGCAGCACTGTGCTATCTAGTCCCTCTTCCCGGGTCATCCCACTGTGTTGGTGGGACATCCTTTGGTCAGGGGCACCTGGCAGGGCTGACCCCTTTTGTCCAAGCAGTCACAAGCCCCAGGTGTTTGCAGGTTCAGAGCTCGTCTGTTCTTGGGAATTTTTGTCACTTTACGCATCCTGTGCCTGTGTCTGACAATGCCTCCAGTTGCCAGATGCATAGCTATTGCTCCTCCTGCCCCAGCTATACAATGATACCTTTTTTTTATCTTTGCAAAGACTTTCCTCCATTTTTCTGATCTCTTGGCACTCTGCTTGAGAAGTCTTAAAGTACTCTGTGGCAACTACTGTCTCTGGGGTATTTGGGGTTCAGCCATGGGTTCTGCATGCTAACCATTGCTCTTGCCAACCACGGCTGGCTGACAGCAGCATCGCAGAAAACACAGGCTGGTTCAGGAAACAGCCTGGGAAGAGGACATCTTGCCGTTTCTAGAGATGCTGGGTCTGTACCGGCTGTTTCACAAGGCAGGATAGGCTGTAGGTATTTTGCTCCATATGAAATGCTGTGGACAATTCCTGTCAGGCACAGTAGCCATCAAGCTGGGGCTGTTCTCAAATGTCACAGAAATATCTCAGGTTTATCTGTGGCCAGCAGTGTGAGCAAGCTGGCTGATTTATCAACACCTACATTCACCCTTTTGGGCAGCACTGTCAGACATTTCCCAGGTCAAATTCTGTCCTCATATCAACCCACACAAGCCCATTAATGTTAACTGAGAGGAAATTCAACCTCAGCTCTGTAAGGGGCACCACAAATGCAGTAGGCTGAGATATAAACTCCCCCGCTGAGCTGTTTAAAGCCAGCCAGCGGCACAGGTGCTACATCTGGCTTTGAGGGGCCCAAAGCCTGTGCAACGTGAGACAGATGGGGATCCTCACAGGGTGGAGAAGCACTGAGGAGGGACAAGCTCCCTTCCCGTTAACCAGATGGGCACTGCTCTTCCTCAGCAGCCATGAATAGTTTGACAAAAACACAGGAAAGCATAAGTCCCAAAAACCACATCATGTGTGGGTAGAACTGGATGTGAAAAGAGTGATGGATTAGTTGGTGACAAAGATGTTTCATACCCTACTGGAAGAACAACAAGAAGAAATGACTTGTGTTAGCATCCTCTCTGTATGTTATCTTCTGCCGGTTAATAACATATGAGTATGTTAAAACACAGTACATGGTTGTCTTCTTCAGGAGGTTGTCTATTTTTCCTTTTTGCTAAAAGGCCAGCTCAGTAAGGAGCACTTTCCTACCACACTGTTATATTCTTTTAAGTTTTAGTAAGGAATGAGCCACACAATAGCCATCCAAAATTCAGCAAGTTCCTCCCTCTCTGTATTTGAACCATCACCACAGCTAGCTTGGTGTCCACAGAAATATAATAGAAAATAGCTTATTTTAACATACATAGATAGGCCTCTCAATCTCCCAGACATAAAAGACTTCTCACAAATAATTGGTGGTGAATAATTGATGCAATTAAAATATCCACTTTTCCCATCAATGGGAGCAGATCATTCATTCTGATTGCTTCAGCACTTTCTGGGAGGTCTTTGATCAGCTTTGTAAAGCACACTCTACATTTCCATTTTCTGCTTCAGATAAGTTTTATCACTGGGCAAAGGGCTTAAGGAATTAATTTAACCCAAGAGTCTGTCAGGCTTAGACTTCAGTCTAGGAAGACACTGAAATTTTTTTAAATGTCAAACGCTTCCCTTTAAGGGCCATGTAAACCTGCCACAGGTACCCCCTTCAAAAAAATGAGTGTGCTATAAAATGTAGTGCTTGGATGCAGAGATAACAAACCCCACCATGGGTGCAACTGCATCATATATTTGTTCTTGTCTAGTTTAATGGTTCTGTTTGAGACTTTTAGGCACAGCCACTAAATAAGCAGGCATGTGTATATGCGTTTTTATGAAGTCTTATTACAGTAAAGGGAGTTCTTTGAAAGAGAGGGAAATTAGTGATTCATTAGCTTAAATTGCTGCAGATTTCATTTAAGAGTTAAGGGTACTCAGAGCATCCTGATCTCAATTCTATTTACATTCCCGTACGCTGCAGTACTACATCCATATAAAATCATTACAATGCATAACATCAGTTTTGAAAAATCTAATCTGACTTCAGAAAATCATCTTCATCTCGTTTATTTGAGTCCCCAGTGCAATTTTCCAGTGTGGACTATTTCACAGTCTTTAAATTCACTTACCACAAGCAAGTGTGAAAAGCAGACTTCAGTCAGTCATAAGCATACAAGAAAAGAAAGAACTGAGACCAGTGGCCAAAGCTCTTTTAAATTTCAGCCAGTACTCATGGAAGTATTTTCACATCTTCATTTCTACAGAAAAATGCACAAGTGCCAATATTAAGCAAATTACAGCTCTGGGTAGGCTCTGTCTTGTGTATGTTGGAGTTGTTGCCTTCATGTCAGCACAGAATCAGTCTTGTAGCTGTGCATTAAGCAATGCAACCAGTGTCCATTCTGCATAGCTCATTCTCTCCTGTTCATTTCCAAAGGGAGCAATTAGATGTGTAGCATTACAGCGTGGTGGGATTTTGTAATTGATATAAAGGACTGCCAGGAAAACCAGCTAAAGTTCACAGGTTAAATTGGTCCTGTGGATCTCTGCAACAGATGGGAGCCAATTAAAATTAACGTTAAATTAAATTAACTTTAAATGAACGACATTATATTTGAGAATTGACTCAAATTAAATGACTCCCCATTTCCTTCCCTTTATGTTTTCTATTGATGATGTTGCCACTTAAAGGTCACGCTATTTTTTGAAGCCTCTTCGTGAGGTTTGTTGTTTTGCTGGTGCTTTTTAAATCCCACAGTCCAGATGCATAGCGGTCTCTGCTTGCACGGTTGAGCCCCCTTGCCTGCAGATATAACTCCTCATGCAAACAAGCATCTGAAACTACAAATTAGAAAATTAGATGTGGTTGCCTAATGGCATTCAAGGAAATGGCCATTTCATGCACAAATTAGAGGTTTTGCAATGGTGAACGCATGGAGCAACACAGAGGGAGATGTGTTGAAAATACCACCTGCAGGACATATGCCCACAGAGCCCAGGATGATGGGGACAGGTTTTGGGACATTTGCTCCTGGCTGGAATATACTGCTGTGCCTGCAGTGGGCTGCACAGCCATCCCTTTATGATCTGCAATTGCAGTTAAATGCGGTATATTTAAATTACCATGTGCCATAGTCAGGCTTCTACTCTGGCCTGTGGGGCTCACAGAGCTTGTCTTAGCTTTGCAAGGACTTTTTCTGGGTTTCTCTTTGCATACTGAGAAGCAGCATTATCATGCTGCATTGGGTCAGCTAGAGCTACATCCACTGGAGTGTAGCTTTTTCCAAGGAGAATACGGCCAATAACTCTTATTAAGTATCAGCTTAAGCTTCTCTTAGGCCTATATTTCATGAGTTATGCACTTGTTCGCTAATAGCAACCTAGGAAGAATTCTGTTCAACACAACAGAGCCAGAGGTGAAATTTGTATGATTTTGACTACAGTACAAGCTGCCACTTGCACGTCCACCCCATGGCATGTGGCTGAACATATCCCAGCTGGACCTGGCAGTAGCACCGAGGGTGGCATCATGCATGGCCTAGCCTGTACCAAGCCAGACTCTTCCCTCATGTCAGGCTAACATACCAGTCTCCCACTGGTGCGAGAATCGCACACACACACACACCCCAGTCCTCAGTTTAATTGCCCAGGATGCAACCTGTCCCTTCGCATCCCTCTCATTTTTAATCTGTGCTTCTTGCCTTTAAGATCAGGCAATTTGTTTCCTTTGTTTCCTCTTTCTTTGCTGAAGGGTAATAAAGCTTCATTTATGGCAGCTATGCTGAGCAGACACAATGAGGGGCTGCTTTTTTCATGACTGGAGATGAAGGAGCAGGGAAAGCCAGGAGACTAGTTCATGTAATTACAGTGGGTGAGGAACTGGCTCTTAATCATGAGGTTTTCATCGCTCTCATCCTACCTTGTATGGACAGTGGGAGCCATTAAACCAACAGAAGAGCTTGTGAAGAATTATCGAGGTTTATTATTTTCACCTGCTTTCCCCACTCTCCACAAAGCTCTTCTCCAGGGTTCTCCCAAATGACCCTTGCCCAGCAGGGAAGAGAAGTGCAGGGGTGCTTGTGGGGGTTGCAGGTGGTGAGGAAGAAACCAGGCACAGCGGCAGTGTAAGTGCTGCATCCCCAGCTTGGAGGCTGCTCAGCTGCTTTTTGGCACAACAGAAGCAAAAACCCTTTTTATCTTTCTAGCCAGAGATCACAGCTCAGTGGCATGAACTTTAAGCTCTTTTCTGGTCTGGGGCTGGAGTGTTTGGTTAATGCTACAAATGTCATATTAATACCTTCCAGTTTCTCACAACTGATTGAACTTTAAGTATTTTACAGAAGACACTAGAGCTTCACTGTAAGCGAGCTCCTAATTTGTAGTCTAGGAGAGTATGTAGAAAAGTCAGGATAGAGGTTCTTAAAGGCTGATGGTTAGCAGTAGAGATATGCTTTTCTCCCAATCTGATGTCAAAATAAACCATGTTTTCCAGAACTTCTCCTGGTTTCTTATCTATCCTATTTAGTCCATTTTGCTAAAATAGATTAATACTTCTGCTTACATCTGTATGAGGACAGAGCCACAACCTGCAGGTTTGCCAGACTTCCCTGGCTCAGGAACACTTTCCAGTGGGTGCAGTCTCGGCTGAGAGCACCTGCCTCTGACGTTCAGAGCCTCATGTACCAAGGAGACATTAATGTTGGTAACACCTGGGGTGCGTGACAAGGCTTCATGGGCAAGAATCCAAAAATCGATTATAACTTGAATTAGACAATCCCAACTTTCTGGGGGCAATTTACATCAGTCACACATTGCTACATATAGTGGCTGTGTATATGCAAATATATTAACACACGTGCACAGATTAAATGCCAGAATTTCTGTGTAGTATATAAGCATATGCATAGTTCTTTTATTTTGAGGTTGCAGGCCCTCTTCAATCAAACAAAAACCAACAGGGACGTCTGATTGGGAGAACCATGATGGAAGGACACACAGGATACCAGAGATACAGTAAAGTTACCCTCTAAGCAATTCAAATCTTCTGGAGGTTTGTTTTACACTGTAATTTAGCATTTCTGGTGTAAGCAATTCAGTCAGACCGACATTTAATTTTGATGGTTTGGAACTGTGTAGCCACTGAGGAGCTGGGAATAGCTGGCTGCCACAGAGTCTGGTCCAGCCTGCTCCAGCCGCCAATTTCTACTGTTGGCAGGGGATGAAGGCTCTGACAACCCTTCTTCCCAGCTGCAGGACTAGGCAGCATGCATCCGCCAGCCACGTGGCCAGGGAGCTTGCAACAGCGCTGCCGGGTAGAGTCCCCGAGTAAACAGTGTGCCTGGCATTAACAGCACCTTTTGGACCAACTGATTGTTAAAGCTCTCCTACATAATTATTAGTGCACAGGTGATAATTATTAGTAGCAAGTAATTATTAAATTAGGCTTGAAAACCTTGTTGTGCCAGCTTTTGAATCAATACACCCAAGGAAAGACATCCCTGCCCTGAGTTCTTACAGCCTTGTTGAGTGACTGCTCCCGGGGTGTGGCCAGGAAAACACAAAATACATTTCAAGCTTTATAGTTCAAGGGAAATTCTGTAATAGGCACTTGCAAATCCCATGTGCCCCTCAGCTGCTGGGTACAATGACTCACAAAGGTGAGCTGGTGAAGGGGAAGTTTTTAAAAAGCCTTGCAAACAAATTTTGGGAGATCATCTCACCTTATAACAACCCAGGGGTTCTAAAAGCAACCTAATATTAACAATTTCATCTCAGCTCTAGGCTCCTGCTTGATCCTTGCAACCAGCAGATTGCTGAGCTGGCCTCCATTACAATCCCTAGAGAGGGATAAGCACATCCAACTTTTTGAAAGAAAGTGTGTAAAGCATTAAATAACTGCAGGATTTAGCAAGACTAGGTGGTGACATATAGACGAAAAGCATTCTCTCACTGCATTTGGCCTGACTGGAATTGTTTCTGTGCAGTCACAGGGTGGAATAAGGATAGGGTTTGGATTACATGTCATCATGGTCCCAGAGTATACTTGTTCAAAGTGATCTTCATATAATTATTGCAGTGTACAGTGTAAAACAAGAAAAGGATTTCAATCCATTTCTGTCTGGGTATGTTTTCTTATCACAGAAATCATCATTAACATTTTTAAATGAAAACATATCCCTCAACCACTGGCATAGACAGCAGATTTTTCTCAGGTTATCATTAAAGACTATTGACAGACTAAGAGGGGCTAAACCACCTTGCATGATGGCTTAGCATGGCACATGTAAGGGCTCAGAAAGTCAGCCTGGGGTGGGGGCGGGGGGAAGAGTAACACCAGTTAGGATTCATTTTGGGGGGCTGGAGTGGTTCACACTCTACTTAGGCTCCTGCACTGCTGACCCTTTGGAGAGCAAGTGTCCCTTCCCTTTCGGGGTCAGGATCTCCTTCTCTTCCAAGTCCTGCATTTCAAGTGAAAGATCATAAAAAGGCAAATCCTCTTGAGGTGTGTGTTTGTTTGCCAGCTGTGAAAATCTGACTCAGCAGAGGAAAACCAGACACATGGGGTTCCAGTATGAATCCTGGAAAGACGGTGCTGTGAGATCATTTTGCAGGCCTGCTCAGTCAGAAAATCCATTTACTCTCTGCTCTGAAGAAACACCCATGTCCAGCTTGTTCCCTTAAAGCTTTGCCCTAGTTTATGAAATCTACTATGTTATTTTGCCTGCGATCATTTGTCCATTAAACATCAACATTATTATTGTTGAAGTAGCGGCATGTAAAAGGTATTGCCCCAGGGATGCCAAATTAGATCAGGGTCACTGGCTGTGCCAGGCACTGTATGTGCACAGAGATGGCTGCCTTGCTGGGAGGATTTCACTCTTTTTCTCTTAACCTCTTTCTATCAGACCTTCAGACACTTGTTGAAGACTGATGATGACTGTGGTAGGTACTGTCAGCATCTGGCTGACCACAGGAGTGAAAATTGCGTACAGCTGTGAGGAGGTAGAAACTCCCTTGCAGCCATATATTGCTGGCTCATCACACATTGCTTTAAACATTCAACAGCCTAACCAGAGCTACAGCCAGGAAGGTCAAGGAAAAGTATTTCAAGAGCACAACTAAAGTACCCCAGAGAGCCCTGTCTGATGGGGTGAGGAGACAGGCCCAGAGTGAAGTGTTTAAACTTGAACAGCACTGTGCAGCAGCTTCAGCCACAGCACCTGAAATTCAATCTGTTACAATGCAACTGCTCTTTATATAAAGAGGAAATTCACTTGGCCCATGGAAGTATCCTCTGTTCCACTAACCACGGAGCACTCTTCTCTGAGCAAAACATTTTTTTACTCTTCTCTTATGCTGCTCTCCTTCACACTAGCTAACACATTAATGCACCGAGGTCCTTTATTACAGTATTATGGGAGACTTATTCCTGAATTGGCAAGAGGATAGAGGCAGGCATAATTTCTACAGCATCCATAGACTTGTCTATTATCTGTTACTGGTGACAGGGCTGGTGGAAACAAGCTGACCTGCTTCCTTCATCTTGCAGTGTAATGATCTTTCTCTGTTATAAAGGCATAACCACTGCAGCATACAAAATCCAAAATATGAAACCTCTCCCACTTCATCTGAGGCCTCCCTGTACTAAGAGGTCTCTAAAGGCCACAGATTCACCACGGACTCTGAATATCCTTTGACTGCTATTAATCCTTACAGGGTAATGGTAGGGGGAACTCCTCATTGATCACACACAGCTGTGAAGTTCAATCTCTGCAGAGGGGTGCCTGGAGAAGCAGCCACAACACTTCACCTTCTGCACAGACCATTTAGGGGAAGGACAGTGCTGGGAAGACAAAATTTTTCTGCTTCAAAATAACCCGCAAAGGATGCCCTGGGTCAAGGTACTTGTAGCAGCTGAGTAAGTGACCCTGAGGGGCCAAAGTTCAGTTGACAAAATTTGTTACATCTCTTCAAAAAACTGCACTAAGCAGAAAGCTCAGAGGAGGAACATGTGTCAGATGTTAACAGCAATTACTATTTTTCCTGTTAACAGTGCTCACTAGTCCTAAGCCAGACTTTTAGACAGTGTGAGCTAGTCCTTTATAATACCTGTTTCATAATATTGGTATGATATCATAAATTCCAGGTTGTGGTAATGCTGTAAAATAATTTATTGCTCATTTCCATTATGTTGCTTTTAATTAATTTTGGGATTCATGAATTCACCTTTTCTATATTCTTAGAGGTGCTCTTTCTGCTTTTTCTGCTGTGTGGTGTTAGCTGAGAAGCCAGGACCATCTCAGGTTTCAGTTACTCACATCTCTGAGTTAACCTACACTGTAAAACTGCCCTGCCGTTAGTAACATATTTAGATGTGCAAAAGTAGGGGTGAAAGCATATGGGGAAATTCAGGCTCCTTCAGAGTCTTTGGCCATTGCCATTCACATGAATAACCAGGCCTCCTGCAAGAAGTGCCTCACCTAACGTCCCAGCTCTGGCAACTAAAGCCAAGGCAGTGATGAACTGTTCAGACCACCTGCACTCAAACTGCCAGGCCAAGGCTACCTACTGTGTTCATAGCAAAAATTTGGTATCCCAGTAAGATGAAAACATAACAGAAGGTCTCCATGCTCATCCATAGCTTCACTCCTAGAGTGCATATTTACACATGGTCTTCTGTAGGGCAGGGCACCAATTCCCTGGGCCCCGTGTGTTTGCTTAGCTATGAATTCACAGAAAAGGCTGATGAAGCCAGTACTGCTTTTCTAACTGCAAACTCCAGCTATTCAGGGCAAACATCACTTAGCTGCAGTATCATGGACTTAATGTGCTGGCCCAGTTAGCTGAGTCCTCTCAAGGTAGAGCAATAAGAATGGCATTTAATGGACACAATTTGCCTCCAGAGCAATTTAGATGCTTCTCTGCTGGGTAGCCATCAAGAACAGCATACATGTGGTGAAACTCACTAAGCTAATCAGGAAAGCTTATTGAAGCAACAGAGGCAGATGTGTGTGAGGCCTTTGCTTTCCCAGGGCCATTTGCCCTGGCACCTGAGAAAAAGCAAATGCATCCTTGCTGATAAGTGTAAGGTTGCTGTGTAACCTAGCTACTCAGGCTCAGTGTGGCTTCTAGACAACTCCTGTCTCTGGTCCATATGAGCTCTCTCTGGTAGCATTAACACACCTTGTATGTAAATGACTGCAATACACTCTTGGAAATAATTATTTGCTTATTCTTAATGAGGCATACCAACAAATAAGCAGATGCTAATGTTGTTGTTAATATAATGTAGATGTGAATGTTTAACTAACTCACTTAAGTGTAATTAACTGGTGACAGCAGGGAGAAGAAACTTCCAGTATCCCTTTTATAGACAAAGATTTTAAACCAGACATGAGCAGTAAAGACAATAACAATCTAGGCTTGTTCCACTGACTACTCACACTCATGGCCAGGACAGTTGCTTGGAAAGTCAGCCCGGTCTCCAGGTGCTCCCAGAAATCAGAGCAGCCTGGAGCATGCTGTGACAAATGCATAGGAGATGCATTATTAAGCTTCCAGTGGCACACAGATGATATAGTTTTGCTTAGTATATAAGACTGAGGTTGACTGAACTCAGCCTTTGACAACCTAGTATCTCAGCTCTTAATCATGCCTTGGGTGTTGTAAACTAACTGCTGATGACAGTACAGTTGTGCTATTTGATTCTTGTGTTGTCTACATGGAAAACAAGGCATTTCAAACCACAAAGCACACCTGATGTAAATAAGAATGTATAGCTGCTACCAGGAAACAGCTGAACAATATGCAAAGCAACAGAAGCATATGGAAAGCAGAATAAACCCAGACTATTATAAAGGGCTAGCAGGAGCCATACACAGCATCCTCTGCACCTGAGGGACAGGGAAAAGATCCACAAAAGGAAAGAACGGTTATAGATAAGAGCTTTCTCTACAAAAGCAAGGCTTCTACTGGCCTACAAGGGATGAAGTTCAAAATGGACTAAATGGACAACATGGATCTTTCAAGGGGTTTGAAGATTAGCCATCAGAACTGGTCTAGATGCAGCTGCTGATCGTTAAAGACAGATGACCTCAAAGTAGCAGCTATATCACATGAAAAATTTGGGCAGTGATAGCAGCCATCTTTGCTTGAAGGTTTGATTAGATGGCAAAGCTTGCAGGAATGCCCCTTCTGGTCATTCTTTTCTACTCTTGGTTTACTGTTGTCAGGAGAGCAACAATTCTCCTAGGCTAAAGCAAAAGTGACCCTGTTCTGCTATCTTGTGAAAAAACTTTTCTGTCTTTACAGCTCTCTCAAGGTTTGGTGAAGGCACTGAACAGCTGGAAGTCATGTTGTCTGTCTGTCTTAGGTTTTATTGCAGAGTTACTCTTTACTGTCTGGTATCATGTCCTTAATGTTACATGTGTTCATTGCAGGGCTGAGAAAAATAATTTTGTTGCAGAACTTTTCCCTTTCCTTGGCTACATATCTCCTTTGCTAACTCATCTCTTTTGCAGAAAACTATCCGGGACCATCTGATTGAGTAAATAGTAGGTGAAAGAAAGGAGATTTATATCATATTATATGCTTATATCATCTTTCATACTTCCTTTACACTGTCTAATAAGGTATTTCATGGAAGCCTTAGGCCACAATTCTAGAGCAGGAAAGTTCCTCGAAAAATTAAATTTGCAAATGGTTGTGGTAGCTTATATAGACTGTGTTGGCCCAAAGGTCTGTGCCAGTCTTCAGACTCCAAACAGTGGAAGTACCCCTATGGGAAGTGAATCTTTTTTTTTTTTTTTTTTTTAATTGTATATATAAGTTTCCCTGTGGTCCTTTTTTTTAGGTAGTTTATACTGGAAAAGCATTTTGATCAACCAGTGCTAGTGGGAATTCTTTCTATCCTTATATACTGTACCCCTTGAAGAGACTGGAAGAGAAGCAGAGAGTGGAAGAGGAGAATCGGGAAGGCAAAATAAACTTATATTACAATAAAAGGACTAACAGGACCCATGCACAGGGGCCTCTGCATCTGAGAGACAGGAAAGGGATCCAAAAGGGAAAGAATTAATTCCACTTCTTGGACAGAGAATGTCTTCGTTTTGTCAAAATTCTCTTGTTTGTGCAGACATCTTCACACTAATTAACCTGTCAAAAGGCTTGCTGTGCAAGATGAGTAGAAATGTAGTCAATCCTGAGTCTAGAAAATCACTATGATCTTTATCGCTTTCCCAGTTAAATCTGTGCTCATAATGGCATATGTCTCACTGCACAAAAACTTTATCTCGTATTGAACTATTGCTCAATTCTGCCTGCCTTCTCTGCAAGCCTAATAAATCCTTCTAGGTGGAACAACCCATTTCTTGCTTAAGGCCTAAGTCCTTCAAACATGTAAGCTTGTATTTAACTATGCTCTGGTTTCCCATCCCAATGATGACAGGAGAGCTGTTCAGACGAGGAGAATGAAGTATTTATGTGTACTGTAGCAATACAAAGTTTTGCCCTTTTTTTTTTTTTTTGCTATAAGTCCTGGCTCTCAAGAGTGCCTGTGAAAGGCAGGAGTCTGTCCAAATGTAGATGAGCCATGAAATAAGCTCTGAACAATTAAGCAAAAGTCCAGCTGTGCATCCATGGCCTTTGCTTTCAAATGCTGCTTTTAAGAGTGTAGCCAGAGCTGTTTAAAAAAGTAAAAGTTTTCTTTGCAAGAGGGAGGATTTGTGTCAGAAAGATTAAATCACTCATCAAAGAGGCAGCAGCAAGCTCGGTTACAGGAGGTTTTCATTCCTTCTTTCCTCCTGGTGCACAAGTGCTGCAGAGAGACAAACACTTTAATGCCAGCTGCTGATGGGAGAAGGTCAAAGCCTTTGGCTCTGGAGGGAAGGCTCCCAGGCACACTGCCTGCAGCATAATAGGGAGGCAAAGGCCACTGAAGTGGTTGTTTCTGGCATGATTTATTTGATATAACCAACTTAGTTGGAAAACACATGACACAGTCACAAGCTGTGTTAATACAAGTGGGGGGAAATAGAAAGATGTGGAAGCAGATCATGATGCAACTGACTTCGCTTTGGTCCAAAAAAAGCTGACTTTTTTCTTTTTTCCTCAGACATATCAACAGACTGCCAGAGGGTCTAGGGATAAACCTGGAATCAGCCTTTACTACTCTAGAGAGGCTGGTGTCCCTTAATCTTTGGGACCTTTTTTTTTTTTATCTTATGTCAACAGTTCTGCTAAATCAGGTAACACAGTGGGCTTCTCTCACTTGGAGATTTTACTTATTTGTTCAGTATAAGTCTCCCTGGAGCAGAAGCTTTCCTCCTTGGGACAAGTGGGGTGACTCACTGCCCTCGTCTCCACCACAAGCGACCAAAAATGCCCAGGCCAAGTGAGTGCATGCAGTGCTTTGTGCCAGGCTGGGGAGCGGGTGTAAAGGGCTGGGTAAGGAGCTGAGAGCTGCCTGCCTTTGCTTGGGAGCCAGAGCCTGAAACCTGCATCCTCCTAGTGAGGGTCAGGGGAAGGTGCAGAGAGGTAAACAGTGAGAGGGAGACATGAAACACTAAAAGCTGGGGAGAGAAAATTGATGTCTGGCTTTCTCCCCTTGCTCGGTGGGAGGATGTAATGCCAGACTGACAAAACAAAGGTGTTGGGCTGTTTTCCAGGCGGTGATTGGGCTAGGGCTGCCCAAAACAAAGGCACCTCATCCTTGGCATGGGCACACAGTGCCACAGATCAAGCTCCTCCCAGGCTGCATCTTTTGCCCACACAGACAGAGCACCTTCTAGGCATCATGAGTTTCTTTCCCTGGAGTATCTGGCTTTTGTAGAGTACCAGAAGCATCATTAACTCCTGCCGAGCTTGGTCACCTGTTAGCCTCCTCAGAAATGACTATACTCAGGGCTGAGTGGACACCAAAAGTATAATTGTGAATACAGTGTGATGGGTATGTCCTGAATGTACCTTTACATGTGAGGTGTAAGGCTTCTTTACAAAGTGACACAGACACCATCAACAAATTTAGATCCCAATGTAACCTATCTTGATAAATCTGTAGCCATTAAAAGAGAAGCTGGTGCATGGTCTTAGCTTTTCTTAAAATAAGTTATAGTAGCTTTGTCATGAAGACATTTGCTTAAAATTTGTTTTGCTTAAAATATTCTACAGAAATGTAAGTTATTTAAACACAGTTCTAGGCCACAAGCAGTTTAGAAAGCTCTTTTTTCCCCTCCCAGAGAAAAGACCGAATTGGCAGATGGATCAACAAGTTAATTTCTGAGCCTCTGAGACAATATTGCCTGACAGAAACAGGCTCTACAGTTTTAACTTCATTTGCAATAGCTGGTCATTCATGTCATTGTAAGAGAAGCAGTGTGCTACAAAACCAGACCTGGAATATCTTGTACTTAACCTGCATTAGTGGCAGTGACCCTGAAGTGGACAAAAATCATAGAGTGCTGGACATGTGAGTACAAGGAAGAAGTCCTTGGCTCAGCACCTCTACTCTGTTCGTCCCCTCTCCACAGATCTCTTGTGCCGTATCTTCTAGAGGTGTGGCTGCACCATGCCAACATGCAAGTACAGTACCAGGAAACAGCCTCATGCCAACTTTAGCATGATGCTAAAGGGGAAGAGTTCAATGAAGATGAAGAGCATGGGCTTGGAGACGTTGCATGTCACCTGTTCTCCCCTTCCCCTCATCAGTGCACACATGCTCATGCAGTTCCCCATCGCCAGGAAGGGACCTGCTGCTGAGCTCCAAGGTGGGCAAGTGCATGGTCCATTCTCAGAAACAATTACTCCAGCAGTTCAGCTCAGTTTAATCTCTTTAATCCTTTCCTCAGCTGCATGCTGGAACCACAGAGAACAAAGCACCTTTTATTTTTGCTAGAGGCTGATGAGGAATGGTGTCTTAATTACAAACATCTACCCCAGAGAGAGACAGATTATCTCTCCAGCCCCACTTTGGCATGGAAGAACTAGCTGTGCTCCAATCACATTGATTTCTGTATAGGAACCACATTCAGCTGTATTGCCTCCTGGTTTCTGCTTGCCTTTTAAGCTGAAGAATACATAGATACAGATGTTCATTTAAAAAAACCCAAATCAAAACAAAACCCAACAAAACTGACTGTGTAAATGTTATTGAAAACCTATATTTGATGTTTTTCCTGTGGCCATATCTTTTCTCTCATCTCCTTCAATAATCCATTCGATTATTTACATACTGCATATAAGTCTATCAATCAGTACGATACCTGCTGATATGGATGTGGGTTATGTTTTAAACTGTTCATTCACAGTGGGTGCAACTTTCTTGAAAAACAGTCCCATTAAATTGCTTTTGGGCAGTGGAGGGTAAGACAATACTCTCTGGTACTCAATTCAGGCTCAGGTATGCTGTGAGCAGGGGCACTGTCCCTCAAAAATCATATTTAGGAAGTTGAAGGCCTTCCAGGGCTTTTTTTATACATGTTGTTGGGCAATTCAGTTCTTTCCACTGGCTGTGTGACTCAAGACACAGTGAAGCACTGTGGTACATGAGCCTGGGATCTGCTCCAAAGGGCAGGAGGTAGAGGAAGACTTGCAGGCATCAGAGCCAGGTCTCAGCCGTGACCTGTCTGTAACAGTTTAAAGGGCAGTGCAGATGTCTTTTTTTCAGAGTGCGGAAAAAAATAATGCAGACTGACCTAATAAGAAAATCCTAATTTTGAAATAAAGTTAAAAGATCCCAAATGTACTAAATCAGTTGAAATGGAAATAAGGATCTAAGTTTACCTTTCTGTTTATTATAAGACCACATGCAAAGATGAGTGACATGCAGTGGCCCCGTGCTGTCAGTTCAATAAAACAAGGCTTTGTGTGTCTTATCACATTTAATTAAGGCCTGAAAATTTGTGGCCAACACCACTTGTCATGGCTGTGTTCATTTGTAATTAGCGTGTCAATCCTTTCTGCTTAGCGGGTTGCCAGTCTGAAAATCTATAGCAATCCACCATACAAAACACAGATTTTTGGATGCTGTTGGCTGTTAAGTCTTTTATGAGCCTGCTGAAAGAAGAGGTGCCCTCCCCGGCATTCTTAATAAATATTCCTGACTCTTCTTGCCTCTGCTATTGTGTCTTGCTCCTGCAGGATTTGATTATTCATTTCTGAAGGCAGTTTAAAAACATCTGGAAGCACTTACCTTGCTTTCAGGGTTTTTTTATACCTGACTTTTTTTTACACTTCAATCACTTTCATTCAGGCACTGGGGACTCCAAAGAATCCCTTGCTGCATATACCGCATCACGTGTGAAATAAAACATCAGCCTTCCCTTGCTGCCATAGGGCAGGTTTTATTTCAGTTTAAACCCTAACTGACATTCTCAGGCCTAATCCTGCCTCCCCCAGAGGCTCTTGTATTGGCCAGGGCAGCCTGTGGAAGGCTGGTGGGCCTCTGTGCACTCGTCCAACAAAACCCATGGGTCCTGAACCAAAAAAGATAGTATTAATTCACTGTTTTCTTCAGACCTAATGTCAAGTAGATGGCTCTGGGGCTTCTGTGGGGACCTCTCTCACAGGTCTGCCAGGGACATCTCCATTACAGCCCCCAGTGTGACATCTCCCATTGAATCAGTAAGGGGGTCTTTTCAGCCACATCTGTGCAGATTCACCCACAGCTTCTCTCCTGATTTCCAGGAGCTGGTGATAATAATGGCTGAGGAAAAAAATGCCACCAGTTGCTTCCACCCTCAGAGAACCGGTTACTCTGAGCTGGTTGTCTGGGGCTCCTGGGTACCACCACAGTTTAGCCAGTACAAGGTTTCCTGCTTCTTTTCCTGGCTATAGCCAGCATCAGGAGTTTCAGATGAAAGTGGAGGACATGCTCCTGCTCTCCATGAGAGGAAGTTTCTGAAGGCGCTGAGTGCTTTGGGTTGTATCCTAACACAGGAGTGCTTGTAGCCCTTCTGACACAACTTCTCATCCTTGGCTGCTTGATTCATCAAAAGTCCTCTTGTGTGAGGCCAGCCTGACCAACATATCCTGCTTGCAAAAACTCTGGTCCTGTGTGACTCCTTGTGCATCGGGTCTGGCATGGAAAGGTGACAGCTTGTTGCACTGGAGGCCCAAATGTTGTAGGGAGATTTTTTGACACCTGTATGTGTCCTCAGTAACTATTCTCATTCTTATTGTTCTCTTATGTTTTGATTTTTATTTTGTGTTACTTAACACATCCAATAGAAATGATTAAATCATGCAGAAAATTTACATAAAATTGCTGTATTGCTGGAACATGTAATTTCTTCCTGTTGAACAGACTAAGCTAAAGAAAGGGAAGAGTATTTTAATCTAAAAGATTGCAAACACTTCTAACTTTCAACCATATAATTGGCAGAAAAGGAATAATGTATAGTACACAACTCATTCTCTGAAAAAGTCACTTCTGTTTGTAAAAATATCTGAGGGTGCGTAGTCTGGGTTCTTACTTAGCTTTTCTATTCATCTAATTCAATGGGGATTTTCTCCTCTTATTAAAAGTTTTTAAAAGTTTTAAAATATATTCATTTTGACTCATGGAAAAAAGGCATCTCAAAGCATTGTATCTTTACATATATGTGTACATGTACACACACTCATATACCAAATAAGTGCATATGTTATAACACACACATAGATGTAGACATTTCAATATACTTAGAGATGCAAAACCACAAGGAAAATCCTCTCGTCTCCTTGTCAGCTCTTTGCGTCTTTGTCAGATGTTTCTAATAAAGCAGAACCATGCAAAGGGTTAAACACCGTTTCTGTTGGAGTCATAAGGCCAGAACTGTACAGCAATCTCTGCCCAGACCAAATTAAGAGAAATGTTAACATTACAGGCTTTCCATGTGGGTTTGGATTCAGTACTGATACCAAACAATCTGTGGACACCCTCTCCCCCCATCCCTTTCTGAATACTGTTAACAGCTTTGAAGGATCATATCTAAGGTTATTAGAAAAAGAGAAAATATTTGATCTGCCACTGCTTATGCCTTTGTCTTGTATTTTCTGCTATTGCAGAAAATATTCTGCTATAAAAAAATGATACATTTCCTTATTTGCATATTATGTCAGTTGAACACTTCTGTAGAACACATTAAATATGACTTTCTAGCTTTATCTCTAGGAGACAGAGCAAATATCCCCAGATTGAGGGTAACATAGGGCACTTCACAAAGTGTCTGAATCCAGAAGTAATTTGGAAAAGCGCTGCTGTGTACTCGAGAGTGTAATTCTATCTCTGCCTGCTTTTTTGTCCCCTCCTTTGATGGGAAAAGTTTGGGGGTTTTATTAGCAATGTTTCTGTTACCCATCCTAGTTTCTGAAACAGTTCTGTGTTAAAGCTAAAAGGAGACAGGAGACGTTTCCCTCCTCATTGTTTTCAGAGCTGCCTCAGCATCGGTTTTGCCTGTGGAATGCAGGGGTACATCTGCTCCACATCAAAGTTCATTCCACATTTCTCTGCCCTCTGTCATCCCGTATTTGCAGTGCATTCCCCTCTCATTCCTTAATTTTCCTTTCCTTTTTCCTATTCTTGGCAGGCTTCAAGGACACTGGAAAAATCACCATTGCATGTGTTACAAAAACAAAGAAGAATAAGTCTTTGTTATCTGAGGATCATCAGAACAATTTCTGATGAATTTGCAGCACCCCTTGCATGTGGTCTGCTTTGCTAATGCTGTTATTGATATAATTTCCAATATAAACTCTCTCCATCCACTGTTTATTTTATTAGGTTTTGGTGAGATTTGCTGCAGATCTCCAGATGGATTTCAGTTTAGATTACAAAGGTACCTTTAACTCAGCAACAGCAAACTTTGCTCTGTACAACACAAGTTTTTCTTTTGTTTACAGTGCAGAAGGTGCCAAAATCCACAAAAAAAGTGTGACAAACCTCGATAATGGTTGACTCATCAGCATAACACACATTTATTAAAATGACTTGCTGCTGAGCTCTCCACTAGCGTATTATGTCCCTCATAGAAGAAGCATGTGGGCAGATCTTTTTTTTTTCCTCTGGCCTAACTAACTTATGAACCAGCAAGTGGTCAGAGTACATTTAAAATGCCAGATAAATTTGTTGCCTGGTCTGCTGCTGGGTTGCAGTCCTTTAACTATCTGCAGTGCACAGGGAATACAGAGCTCCAAGGGTTCCCTTTGGAACAAGCTCTCTGATTTCCCCTATGACAATGTCTGAAGTGCATGTTCTAAAGCACTAAAGGATTCATTCTAAAGAACAACACTGAGACTGCACTAGGCTTCAGTCCCACCCGTACTCTCAGGCTGCTCCTCATGCCACACGTTGACAAGTTAAGCAGGAATGTCGATCTGCATGAAGGTAAGGAGGCACTACAGAGAGACTTGGATAGACTGGATCTGTGGGCAAACGTTAACAGGATGAACTTCAACAGGCCAAGTGCCAGGTCCTGCACTTGGGCCACAACAACCCCCTGCATGGCTACAGGCTTGGGGAGGTGTGGCTGGAGAGCTGTCTGGGAGAGAAGGATCTGGGGGTTCTAATTGACAAACAGCTGAACATGAGCCAGCAGTGTGCCCAGGTGGCCAAGAAAGCCAACGGCATCCTGGCTTGTATTAGAAATAGTGTGACCAGCAGAAGGAGGGAGGTGACAGTCCCCCTGTACTCTGCACTGGTGAGGCCACACCTGGAGTATTGTGTCCAGTTTTGGGCACCTCAATACGAGAGAGATATCGAGGTGCTGGAGCGAGTGCAGAGGAGGGCAACGAAGCTGGTGAAGGGCCTGGAGAACAAATCCTATGAGGAGAGATTGAGGGAGCTGGGGCTGTTCAGTTTGAGGAGGATAAAGCTGAGAGGACACCTCATAACTCTCTACAACTACCTGAAAGGACATTGTAGAGAGGTTGGTGCTGGTCTCTTCTCACAGGTAATTAGTGACAGAACAAGGGGGAACGGCTTTAAACTGCAACAGGGGAGGTTCAGACTGGACATTAGGAAAAAAAAATTCACAGAAAGAGTGGTCAGACAGTGGAATAGGCTGCCCAGGGAGGTGGATCCCTGGATGTGTTTAAGGGTCATTTGGATGAGATGCTGGGGGACATGGTGTAGAGTAGGGCTGATGGTTGGACTTGATGATCCCAAGGGTCTTTTTCCAACCTGAATGATTCTGTGATTCTATGATTCAATGTTAGAGCATACAATGCATTAACTTCAGCATCCCGCTATTAAAACCCCTGCTCTGGCTGTAATACATCTATTTCAGATCTACTGAAATGAAAAATAAAGGTATTTTTGGGGTGCCACATCGGGCATGATAGAGCCAGGCTGTGTACTTTTCAGGGCAGGCTCACCAATCTGCACTGGGGGTGGCTACCATGACTGGCATGGGTGAGCCCTTCTCTGTGACACTTGACCTGGGCACTAGGGATCACGGCCTGCCATAGATACTGTTGTGGCTGCTGAAATGTATCTGAAAACATTGAAAACTGCCCCACCAGTGATACTAGTCATCATTATTCCTTCCTATTGCACAGTGAAATATGTAACAGCCCTGGGTATCAATTTTGCTGAGTTAGGAGTGAATTCAGCTTCTGTGGTGGGCACACAGATAATCAGAAAAGCTCTGAACATCCTCCCAAACAGGTTATCCCCTGCTGAAGGCTGTGGTGTGCTGCGTTGGTTTGTTCTCTGTGTTTCCATGTGAGCCTTTCAGTACCAGAATGCAGCACTGATGGTCACAGCAGGCCAATAATTAGGTCTGCCTGTAAAATTCTCTGAGAACATAAGATAATTTTCTTCTCTTCACAGAAATGAGCTTATTTATCCATAACTAATTCCCAAATGACTTCACTATTTGTTCTCAGCTCCCTTACTCTTTATACAGATTCTGCATGCATAATTTGCATAAATTTGAGATGTGAGAAGAAGATGCAATTTTAGTTCTGTGCATGCTCTTGGATTAGACGTTGGTATAGGAAACTCAAGACCAAAGGCCTGGAAGGGTCAGCTAGGTCCTACTTCATCTTGCTCATCTATTATCCTCTTCATGCTACATCTCAGAGAAAAGACTTGAGCCCTGGTCCTTTTTTTTTTTTTCCATTCTGTTGCCTTTCTTGTCTGGAAAGGGCACTTACTGGTGCAACACTTCATCAGCCTTCAACAGTTTAGCCAGTGTGACAAGAACTGTTGCCGTGCTGACACTACTGTAAAGGTAGTGTGGAAGAGAGTCTGTGGTTCTTCCAGGATTCATCGGTGGTGGGCTTTTTTGTAATTCCCATCTGCATTACAATTTGTGCCTCATTTTCCAGTCTGTTTTTGTTTTCAACAAAACATAAATGCTCTGTGACATCACATCGCTGTTCTTGTTTATCATTAGACAAGGGGTAACTGGTGAGAATCCATTGTGGGCATTCACCAAGTCTCCTATGAGCTCCTCACTTCTCTGCCTTTGAATTTCAAGGAAAAAACCTCCCATTGCCTTGTGCCTGTGAAGAAATGTTTCAGGTTTAATATTGCCTTTTAGGTTGTTCTGTTCTCCATCTCACTGCTGGTTTCACAGAACACAAGTAGTTGGAATATGCCATCTATGGGCCTGAGGAAGGCTTGCAAGCTTTAATAACTGGTCATATAGGGCTGTTCTGCTATTTAAAGAGAGAGGCAAGTGTATATTCCATTAAAGAAGTAATGGCAATGTTTGGAGGCAACTCCCAGCTCTCATCTTAAGCCACTCCCATTCTAAATATAAACCTGACTGGCCATGCATGTGCTCCCTGTTAAGAAGCAAATATTGATAGTGTTGTATTCGATGGCACTTTACAGTGGAGATAGAAAGGAGAAACAGAGGAACCAAAACTCTCCTGATGTCTGGGGTTTTTTTTGTAAAAGTACCAATGTGTTATTCATATGGCTTAACAGCTGACTTCACACAGCTCCTACCAAAGTCCTGACTGCTGAGCCAGCCTAAGGTTGCCTAAGACCACAGCTGAACTTTGTTATTCCTCTCAAAGTCATGTTTGGGGATAAATAAGGTTCATTTGACTGGCAATACCTTTTTAAGCGAAACAACATGTTGTTCACTAAAAAGCTTCAAGGTAAAGACCTCGGATACAGCTAACAAGGGTCTGCACAAAGAAAGCTTTCCTGAAAGTTCACAGCACAACAAACAGTAAGAAATCTCTGTATGTAACAAAACCTCAGCAGCAGTGACAGGTATTTAGGAGGGAACAGACTAATATTCTTATTCATGAGTCTGAGTTCCCTGCCTGTCACACTGGATCTGCCCAAGGATCAGCAGAGCCAGAATCCAGCCTTGATCCATGACGTGCACTTCAATGACAGACCAGAGGAGAAGAGAGGAGTTCAGGCACATGAAGTAGTCGGTGCTCCACGTGATTTGTGGTAATTACCCATGTGTATGCTTTCAGCCCAAGGTAATCTGAGTAACCCTCAATGAGAGACAGTTAGCTGATCAGCTCAAATCACTTGAAATTTCTCTCGAGCTTAGACCATGCACATGGACACTCATTTTGTACAAGCATGATCTGTGGTCAGCTCTTAACACCTCTGGGCCTGCACTTCCTCACACCACGCAGTGGTCCAAATTCTGCTCTCAGTTACATGTGCCTATAAAAACAGACACATCATGGACTGAGATCAGGAAAAAGTGGTTCATGTCCCAGTCAGTTTATGTTATGGCCACCAGGAACTGAACCAGTGAGATGGCAAGAATATGAGCCAGTGCTTTCAAATTTGAAGTCCTTGGTGCAGGCCTTGAGATCTAAATTTAGCACCTTTTGACAAATGAAGGGACATTGTCTGTCCAGCACCTCTCAAGAGAAAGCAACTTACTTAGGTTTTTAAATATTCTAGGCATTCAAGTCAAAGAGGACAGCTGTTACTCTCTCCTCAGAAGTTGCCTATCAACAGTACGTCAAGCAAAATCTTTCCTGGAATGAGCCTGCTGCTTTGCATTAGAGTTTGCCTTAAACCTGTGCGGTTTGTTCATCAATGCCAGAAAGGTTGTTCCCAGAACAAAAACAATCATAAAAGTCCTCGGATCCTCATGGGGAACAATAATGCTCCGAATCTATTTCTTAAAAAATATTACAAAGGCACGCAGTATAAAATGCAATTTAGTCAAGACATAGCCATTATTAGACACTTTACAGTGGACACAAGACACCAAGAATAAGCAAAGGAAGAGGCATCAGGCCAGAGACTTTCAACCTGCTCCCACCACAGGCATAAGCCACCTCTGAATTAAATCCACTGCCACCTTCTTGACTAAGGCTCACTCTCACTCATGTGCTTGTATGCTGGATGCTCCCTCAGGGCAGAGGTGATGCGAAGCCCTAATGTCCTCCTCAGCCAGTCTCCAGGTGGTTCTCCGTTATCCCTCCCAGTGATGCTAGGCCTTGAGAAATACTGTCCAAGACAGTTATACTCACTAAAGAGAAGGACGGGGCTGAAAGGAGACAGTTTTAAAGGTGTGAGAGAGGTTTCTATAAATAGCGAGCTAATCTACAGGGGGCAGATGCTCTGCATTCTCATTTAATTGCTTCTGAATAAACGTGTTCCTTAGCAAAGTGCGATATCGATCCTCCTGAAGTCATCCTTGGTACCTGCTCCCTGGCTTGCCACAGACATCACTGCCATTAGGCTCCTCTCATACACCTACAGCTTATCGATCATCTTTGACCTGCTACTCTCTCCCTTCACATCCTCAGATGCTGGCAGTGTCTAAATCATGACGACTTTCTGCACAGCTTCTTACTCAGCTCATAGGCTTATCCAAATATTCAGCATTCTCTCATATCCTAGACAGCTGAAAGATCTCCTCCAGGCTCATATTACTTTCTTTGCATCCCTACCATGGCTCCCACTTCTCAACAGCATCAAATACATGCATTTTCAAAGCCCTTTCATGAGTGAATTCAGGATCTAGCCTCCCTTTCCAGATACACTCTTGAAGATCTTCAGTGACGAGCAGAGTCACTGAGAGGACTGTGAGTGTCCACTGCATGTAAATTTAAAACCTAAAAGAATAAAATGATGGTTACTCACTGTACTAAAATGAGTGCCAGCGGTCCTCTACATCACATAGCTCCCCAAGAATCTGCAGGGATAACCATGGGGAGACCCCTCTGAGAAGAACAGATCCATGTCTTCCCTCCCTTTTGTCTGTTCCCAGTGAGTGTAACTCAAAAGAAAGAAAGCAAGTACAAGGAGGATGTCAGGATCTATCACAGCAATTACTAGTGCCCGTTTGGTGGATCCCAGACCTGTGCCTCAAGAGCCATGCATTTGGCTTGAAACGACATGGACACACCACCACCAGCACAGCTGTGAGGGCTGAATGTTACACTGTCATGGCATTATGAGATTTATGCTCCAATGAAGCGCCTGCAGAAGCCCAAAGTTAAGTGAGGAAAAGGGTTCCCCACGTGTCAGCTCCAGCTTCCCTTTCATCATTCGCAATTTGTCAGATGGGCAGGTAGTTTACTGTGGAGCTCTGCTTTTCAAATCTGTATAGTTGCTGGAAGTGATGGTTACATTATCATGCCAGGTGCAGAGGGGTGAATAGGAGTACTTGGTTTTTCATCCACAAATAAACATTTTTCTGACACATGTTTGAAGAAGCAATCCCAGCATTTACGTTTCTTTATGCCTAATTCCAGTATTTTTCTTGTGGGTTGGTTTAAGAACACTACTGAGGAGAGAAGGTTTGTAATTTAGTAATTACTGTAACCTTTCCAGGGACAGAAATGAGGTACGATCATACATGTGTGCTTTCAGGTGGAAAACAGGAAGGCAAAAAAAATAGCATAGCGTGGAATGGAATGGAATGGAATGGAATAGAATAGAATAGAATAGAATAGAATAGAATAGAATAGAAGCAAAGCTCAGGTTTGAGGCCCACCTTTATCCACTATAAATGCATTCTTCCAGATGCATGCCCTAAGTCTGGTATGCATAAAACATAAATCTAAACCATGTGCTGTGAACTTCTAGGCCTGACAGTCTAAAATATCTGAGACCACAGGATAGAAATCTCATTATGGCTTGATGGCTGTTGTGCAAATGCTTTAAGTTCATATTTTATTCTTACCCTAACAATTATGGACGTTGGATGGAGAGCAGAATGCTAATGTTTCATTCATTTGGCAGGAGATGGCTGTATACCCCAGACCATTCAGCACTTACACGTTTTGCTGTTTGATTTGTGGCTGGCTCTCTTCTCCCACTGCATTGGCACAAATACCAGCAAAACCCAGTGTTCCCAGTCGGCTGAGTGGATGAAGCTGCAAATCATTAAAAGAACAGCCCTTGGAAGCATGAATTAATTAAAGCCTTCATGAGGATGATAAAAGGAATGACAGCAGTGGGACCTTGTCAAGATCACAGCAGGGCCAGGACAATGCCAGTGGTGGAGCCCACGGCTCTCCCCTTAGGGGCCTGGCTCCCAGCACCTCTGCCCTGGCTGTGCTGCACCCACGGGGCAAGCATTGCAATCAGGTGACACAGCCCATAACAGTTCAGAAACAAGTGCTCTGGGGTTTAATTCTGGTTTCTTTGACAGGTTCAGAGTCATACAGTGGTACCAACACACAAATACTGTAAATAAAAGGGAGACATGAAATTGTGGGTGTTTTAGGGTGCTACCACAAATTATTATTTATTTTCCTTTATTTTGTGGTCTCACTGGCATGCTGCCTGTCTCATTTTACAGTTAAGAAATGTGGACCTCTATCACATGGTGCTTGTCACCTAACTCTAGACAAGCTCTGACACCTCCTTTTGTTATTTCTAGATGAATAAAACAGAAGAAACAGCTGGTGCATATAGAGGAATTACACATCTCGTGATTTCAAATTACGTCTTCATCTGGTCTTTATGGAGGAGAAGTTTTGCTGCTTTGGGAATCCTTGGACATCTTCCATTTCAGCCTTGATGGATCCAGGTGATACCCAGTGCCTCCCTGCACCTCTGTGCTGTGCTCTCTGTCCACTCAGTAAATTGTGCCAGAAACTTGGAAACTGTAATTTATGGTTACTCACGAGAACATGCAGCGCCTGCAACAAAAGCACCTTCTCCTGAGTAAGAAACTTTCCACTTTGCAAGGTGATCAGTCCATCCTTCCCTCCTGCACCATGGTACCTGATTTGGAGTTGCCTTGGAAAGCCTGGTTTAAAAGCTTGCACTGTGCTTGGTGATGGACCATTCCGAGCCCTCCAGCACACCAGTACAAAACCAGACACAAGGAAAGGATGAAGGCTTGTACTTCAGGTGTGCAATAATGGTCTACTCAGCAGAGGCTGTAAGTCCCAACAGGGTCAAGGAAAGGTGTGCTAAAAGTTAGTTAGGTGCTTCCATATGTTACAGAGCGAAACATCAGTCTTCATCATCATGTAACATCATGTAACAAAGTGCAGCAAGTGCTTCATGGACATAACTTGGGGATCAGTGAGAATGTGTATAGAGAGTACTGGAGTAAGAAAATAGGGTGGTATCAGTCTTGGAGAACAAGTCTTAAGGAAGAGGGGGTAGAAAAACACTGGGCTGTTTTTCAAATCGTTATTTACCAGATAGGCCATGTGGCTATTTGAATTTAACAGCAAGGTTGGTCAAAAAATCTCCTTAAATCCACTGGAGTCAACAGAAAAGAGGTTCTACCATTGAAATGTCTGCCAGATCAGATTTCATGGCTTGAATAGGAAGGTTGACTTGGGATTTAAAAGGATAGTCCATACCAAAACAGGGTAGCCCAAATGCCATGTTAAAATACAAATTATTTTTTTTCCTCCCTGTTCCCACTCTTGCAAAAACTTGGTAGGTGGAGTAAGTGGTGCATGGCTCTTCCCTGCCTTGGATGCCTCTGCTGCTGGCCGGAGACAGCGCAGCACTCCTTGGGGCTGGCAAAGGCAGGAGGAATTCCTTTCGTAACATCTGCCTACGTGAGGGTCCTGGAATTTGCATCTTCCCCGAGCCTGCTTTAGCTCACATCCCTGCCTTCTTGGCATTCCCCTCTTGTCCAGCAGATAAGAGCACATTTCCAGAATGAGTTTTGCAATTACCCATCTTCTCAGTTTTCTTTCCTGACCTTTAAAGGGGATGCACTGAATAAATGCCTTTGTACGAGAGCCAGACTTTCTACTGGGTGGCTATTTCAAAGGAGCAAGTATGATCTTTTCATAAATACCATGTCAAGCCCATGTAACTTGCAACTTATTTATAACAGTCCTAATGCACACCATGGAAGCGGGGGCTAGTGTTGCACAAGAACATTCATCTAAAGCATTTCAGAACTGCAAAACATGGTAGAAAGCAAAACAAGGTATGTTTTGAGCAAGCTGCTTAGCAGTTGTTGAAATTAGCTTTTACTTGATTTCATGAAGCATTTAAAACTATTCAGAGTTTAGAAGAAAATGATAAAAATATTGCAGCCTGTGAATTATTAAACATCTTGTCTTAGCATTCAAAACCCAAACTAGTCATCTAGGTATGAGGACAGAAACTCTTCTGTGACACCGAGTGTATCAGTTTGTCCGCAAAGACCAAATATTTCAAGCCTCCTTTAAAGCCTTTTGGGTTTCACACATCACCACACAGCTCACCTGAACTGAAGAGAAAGCAGCTTTAAGAAAAGCTTACACAGCTTTCCCACACTTTTTTGGCTGTCACGATATCCTTAGGAGGAAAAAATGACCCTTTTCCCTTCTTGGCTGTGTATCGGCTCAATGCTTGTGTCACCAAACCTGGGCAGTGGGAGGCCAAAAGAAGCTCCTGAGCAGCTTGGCATGGACCTGGCATGCCTTTACCTAGGTGGTGGTCAAAAATAGAATTTGTTGGGAAGCATGGCAGGGTCACAAGCATCATCACTTCATTTCCCAAATGTGGCAGTGTATGGGAGGATTTTGCACAGTGTGGAAGAGCCACGAATTCAGAGCATCACACCCCATGTGTAGCATAAAGAGCTAAATCTTCCTTCACTCATCTATCTCCCTCTGGTGTGCACATGCGTGGTAGATTGTGAAACCTGCAGAGGTGGTGGGTCCCTGTGCTTCAACGCAATTGTGTTCAGTGCTTTTGCTCACAGTTTTTGCAATGAAAACAGTGTGTAGTTCTAACAGATCAGGGCCAAATATTTTATACTTAGTAGAAGCAAAGGCACCAGCTCAGCTTTTTTTTAGTCCCATTGAGTGTCCCTCAGCATTTTTACAGGGCTGAATCCTTCTTAAAAGTGTGGCCCTAAGACCTTTGGTGGAAGAAATAGAGATTCCTGCTATTTGTTCTTAAGCTGCAAAAACGATCAAGGTCCTGTCATCCCATGAAAAATCAATAGTGTTTGCTACATCCTGAGACAAAGACTGGCATACCAATACCAAATGCATGAGGAAAAATTAACGAGCAAAATGCATAGCACTTGCTTCACTCTGTGCTTTATGGATAAACATGCATAGACAGATCTTAGTCTAAAAACCTCTGATATAACACACACCACTTCTGAGGCTGAAAACACTTCTGTACTCTTCATCTCATACAGACTGATTTTCTTTATCAAGATACAGTAGGTGCCAGCACTAGATGCTTAGCTTTAATCTTTAAATCTGTCTTTCATAACTAATGGCCAGACTCCCTCCATTATTTTGCTTTGATTTAAACATAAATTCTTTTTGGTGGTGGAAATGTTTTAAAAGCAGCAACCCCTCAAAGAAGTTTTGGGGGGTAGAGAGCCAGCTTGCTTGAGAACAGGTATACCAAAATTGTGAATAACCACATTTTCCTGCAATTTTCAGAAGGGCAGAATAAACCAGAACCACAAAAGGGATGTTACAGAGTCAGCAGAGCCAAGTAATGTAGTTTAGCCTTCATTGACCTGTTCCCTCTTTTCTCTGGCAAGACAAAATATTCTGTGGTTCTATATCGACCCTCCCACAAATAATCCAGAAAGTTGTACTATCTGCTGAGCCTGCGGGTAACTTCATTAGCACTCACCACATCTTATTTGAATTACACATACAGTTGGGTGTTTAAATTACAGGAAGACTTTGTGTTTAAGAGTTTCCGCATCATGCTGAGGCTTGGGAAAAAAAAGTCAGGTTTGACACATAATAGGGATTGATGTGCTACTTCAAATGCTGGTGTTACTGGAAAGGAAGGAACTTCCACAGGAAGAGCAAGGGAAATTATACAGGAATCAATAAAGGATGCTAAAAATAGTGTTTGACTTATCTTCCATGTGAGACAAACTACCCTTCTCAAGGGATGCACATGCTATGTCTTGGCTGGTATATTCAGACTGCTCTTACTGGTGTACAGGCTGTCAGGATTTCCTCATAAGTCAATGGAGAGAGGCAAACATCTCTAGAGGACAGTTCATCCCACCTACATAAGGAATTGCCAGCAAAAAAAGAGAGTGCTGTAGAGCCTGCCCTTTTCCTACTTGCCATCCGTTTCACATGCTTAAAGTCAAGGCTGTGCTTAATTACTTTCCCGGAGAGAGATGGGGGAGCTGAGTGCCTGGCAGGACTGAACTGCTAGCTTGGAGGGAAACAAAGAAATTAGCAAATATTCTGGATGAACCTGATGAACAAAACTGGGAAACAAGGAGAGCTTGCCTGCAAGGATGACTAAGTTGCAGGCTCGGAAGCGTAATAGGTCCCAGGAGAGAGAATATGATTAGTCAGGTAATTTACAGGTAATATGCTTTCATCATTTTCTACTTAGCATTAATTTTCTAAAACATCAGGTGGGCACTTGCTCAGAGGGGAGGAAGGATACAGTGGCAGGGGACAGGGCTAGGGTGGCATGGCCCTGGGGGCTGCCATGATGTGCGAAGTAGGGAGCAGAGCTGTGGTCCCTGAGCCCCACCACCCCCAGCCTCATGTTGACTGTGCTTTTGCTTTGAAAGAAGGTCTCTGAGCTTCCCCCCTCTTTCCATTCATGAAGCCCCTCTGTCCACACCAGCACAGGGCCGTCACACTTGTGACATTTGTGATGAGGGAAAGGGGAACCACCACAGCTGCAACCATTTGTCCACACGTTGTAATAGACTTGATCCTTTGGGATTCGAAGCAGCAGCTCAGAAGTTCATGAGGATTTTGGCTGAGCAAGGTGGAAGTAAAACGGAGCAAAGCAAGTTTGGAGATGCTGCTGTTAACCAAGACACTGACAGTAGAGCATGTGCCAGGGAAAATAACAAGTGTATGGCTAATGAAAAAGGAAGGTTGTCACTAAGCTTTCTTCACATTTGGGATGTTCTTAACGTTTCTATGCTGTAGTTGCTGTTATATCTGACTAGTCAACTGATCAGATCTATTAATTAGATCTGGTTTAAGCCCATATTTACATGAGCACCCTTAAAGAACAACACATTATGATTACAAAATACATTAAAATACCCGAAGTCCTGCAAAATGTGAGAAAAGACAGCTTGGGCACAATTAAAAAGGAGATTTTTTGTTTCTTAGACATTAGTAAAGCCTATTACATAAACTCCTCAGGGCTTTCTACACTCCTTAATGGGGATTGTATGACTACATAGAGAGCAGTATAAGGCCCTAAATTTGAAGATTATAGCCTGTAACAAGTCACAGAAAGTTTTTAACATCACCCCTGTTAATCAGCACCAGGCAAACATGTGCAAGAAATAATACCCTCCCTTCATGCCCCCCACCTTCAACCTCCCCATCTTGCAAACAAAAAACTGCAAGAGCCAACAGATCTGTTCTGGCTTGTTTTATTTCACTTTGTGTTTATTAAAATGCTGTGTTTGCAGTTTATATTTCTTGGCACACTTATTTCAACAACATTTAAACAAGAACAGTATAAGCAACAGGCAGACTAAGAGAGTAGCTCATTTCATTCCATATTTTGGAAGGATCCTATGTAGTCTTATAATAATCAATTGCATTATCTACGCTATTTATTTGATTTTGATTTTCTTACTTCAAGCTCAGCTGTTTCTCTTTTTTTTTTACTCATTTCCACTTTCACATTCCCAAGTACCAGCACAACAAATAGGACAACAACCAAGTTAATCTACCAGAAGCAAATGTTTACAACCCAAAAGAATTGTCTGTGTGGATGCTTTAAGTCAATAGCAAAAAAATCTTTATTAAAAACAGGGCTTGTAATGTGTGACTTCACTTCCTTCTCCTCCACAAAGCCAGCACTTGGTATCCAAACTCCCTGGCACGGAGCAAGTACTGCTTCAGTAGCTGGACCTTCCCCAGCTGATAACTGCTTGCTTGTTCATGTGAGTTTTTGACAGAGCAGCAGCAAAGATTGCCTGCAACCCTTCATGGGTTGGTATCATCCAGAGAATTGCTGTAGGCATTTCTTTTGGTTTGGTAAAGCCCCTTTTTGCAATCATTGATGGTTCCCAAGTAGGTTGTTCAGGAGTACTCAAACCAAGATCTGTTACCTTCTCCTCCCACAGCTATGTCTGGATGAGTAAATTCATTGTGCCCAGCCCCACTCTCTGGCACTAAGTGCCCCATGACCATATATTTAACCTCTCCTACCCACCAAAGAGTGTGCCTATACCCAAGCTCCCTTCTGGGGAACAGTGCCTGGGCAGCTTTGGAAGGTGCTCTTTGGCAGGAGCTATACTAACAGTTTAACAGTACTTTGCAATTGTTCAACAATTTGAACAAAGATGTTTAACAAGGGAATAAGTAAGTTCTACCTCCTGGGAACAGTCCCTGGCATTGTCAGTGGTGGTGAGCCTAGGCTAGTAAACCAACATCTGCATGTGACTCCTTTTCCTGCTGCTTGCTGAAACTAGGCTTGCAAGGCCCACCTTGAGTCCCAGGCTCATGATTTTTGCCCCCAGAGCTGTTGCTGTAGCCTGGCAGCACAAACTTGGTGTCACCCACAAACGGCATAAACTTCACCTTCTTGCTCAGTCTTTCAATCAGTCAGCCCATCATGGGACTCTACTTTGAATGTCCTTAATAAATGAGCCCTTTTTATGAAGTACCGAGTGTATGCAATTCCCAGGCAATCCATAAAACTCTTTCCTGAACTCAAAAACCAAAGTTCAATTGACTTCAATGCTACACAGCAAGCATCACAGTTCTGTGGATGCTCGGCTTCCCTGGATACATGGGTGCCTTTGTATGGTCAGGATTCAGGTTCCAGTTGGAAAACATCGGTTTTAAGATAAGCAAATTCATCATCTGTGGGCTGTGCGAGGCAGATTTAGCTCTGCCTATCTGCTGAAACCAAGATGAGATGAGAAGGCAAAATGCTTCCTTTCCCGTAGCCCAGCAAAGATAACATTTTTCATATCAGGTTCTTTTAGGAAAAATATACCATGTCTGAGTATTTTATTTGGATGAGAAACTAGTTTTGTTGACTACTTCATCTCTATAATTTCTTGCCTCCCTCGTCAGCTTCTTTTTTGACATAAGATCTGAGAAATGAGGAGTTCTTTCCTCTTTGTCACTGGAAATAAACAGCTATTCCACATGAGCTTGTGCTTCATGAAGCAAAGCTGAATCTACACATTGAATATTGAATGTTGTGTCTCTTGGGTGTAAGGGCACTTTTTCTGCACTGTCAAGAGTGGAACCAATGGTAAAATGCCTGACAAGGTCAGGGAAAATTTTAATCCTGTTGTATATAAAACCCAGCATAATTCCAGGGCAAGCTTCACTGTCTACCAAGAGCTCCCTCATCCTCCCTGGGAGCGCTGAATGTCTTTCCTGTTCTCCACTGGGAAATACAGGCTAGACATCTTCTAAAATTTAGGGAAGCTGGAGTGACATTTAATCACTCCATGGTGGACCTAATGTAGGTTAGTGTGAAAGTGCTAAAATAAGGCAACGTGTTAACCTCAGGAGAGCTTTGCCTTCCTCTTAAAAACAGACTCGGGACTGATTTATACCAGATTGCCCAAGTAGGTACAGAAATGGGAAAAAAAAAATCAGAAAATATTAGGACTTGGTGAAATGAACACAAGGCATTTAGACAGTAAGTGGTCCATGGCCTGAAGGAAAGAAAATCTTGTATCAGGCAATGCCAAGATGATGCATAAATGCAGATGGAGAAGCAATGGTGAGGTATGGGGTAGTATGTTCTTAAAGGCCAGAGGAAAATCTTACCATGGCATGGGGCCTGGTATCAAAGGCTCAGTCTGAAATGTGAGGAGGTGAATAGAGTCTAGTCTGATGTCCTACCACTAATGCTGAGGAAGGCATGGAAGAGCTAACAACAAGTTCCAGTCAGTCATGAACAAAATACCAACACAGACATACTACTAACAACAGAAAAGCTCAGTCATAAACTCGCAGTCAGATGCCATTAATCTGAAAGTTGAGAACACACATTGTCAGTGAAAAGGGGGAAAAAAATTCCCTATGGCTTTCTTTTCTAGGAGGAACCATACTCTTATCACAGAGCCACTGGGTTTCCCCCAGCTGGGGAAACAATGAGGTGAATCAATACTGTCCAGGCTGCCATGCAGAGAAGAACGATGATTGGGAATACCAAGGTAAAAGCAAGGAGCTGCACCACCCTGTGTCAGACTGTGCCTGGTCATGGCAATCGCTTCAGTGCCTCAGCAACCTCACAACGGAGCGATGGTGGACAGCAGAGGAGGCAGAACATGAGGGATCTGAAAGATGCAGTTGTCTAAAGCTACCCATTTCCATCCAGGTTTGAGGTCCTTTATTCAAAGGTGGGATGATACTGCCTGAAACCTGAACACACCAGAAGCAGTGTACTAAGCAGCTTCAGACAAATTCCTACAGGAAGTAATAAACAAATGAGAAGGACTCTTGGCCTGGATTTGATGTTCTTGCATTCATACAGGTTCATTAGCAGCCAAAATTGTCCTGCAGGCAGCACAGGCTCTTCTTCCTCACACTGCTTTTCCAGGTTCTCTGACAGGAGATAATGACTTGCCAATTGTCTTAGGCTCATTAGCAGCATAATTTCACATGTTTTAATTTTCCTGCTGCTATGTCTGAGGCCCAAATCCTGGCTTTCCAGTCCCTGTGAACTAACTCTTCCTGTTGCAAGAAAACCCTTGGCAGTTTATTAAAGGGAAAAAGATACCTTTGGAGATTTTTTTGTCTTTTTTGTTTTGTTACGTTGTTGGTTTTTTTTTCCAGGAACATTCTTCGCTCATCCACCTTGAAGCTGATTGAAGCTGGGAGACCTGTGTCTGTAATCTGGTGGCTGGATTAAAAACTAGCAGGTTGTAAGGTGCCGATTATCTTCTCAGGGCTATTCAAAACATGTGACAAGATCAGTGACACGGGGTTCACTATTCTTGTTTTGTATTTATGCCTGTCACCTTCTCCTTCACTTAATCTATTTCCAAAACACCTACAACTGGTAGCACATTTTCAAAAAAAATAATTTAAAATAGCAAAACTAGATATTTCTCATGAGAATCCCCAGGAAGAAAAATGTAGGTTTTATCAATATTAATTCTTAGTTGGCACTTCTTCCCAGGAATTACTGTTCCCCTAAGAAGTGGTTTTAAGGCAACTTTATAACATAACTTAAAACATGCTGTGTATTACTCCAATCTCATACTTTTTATGAAAAGAGAAGACTATCATCCAGCCAAAGCATAGTTTGTACTTGTCTTGCTTATAGGTATTTTATAGACTGTGACCTTTCTTAAGGAAGAACAATCCAACAAACCTAGCTGGAAAGGAATAGCGTTCCAAGCAGTTATTTGTAGTTAAAAACTAACAGTAAAAATTGATCCCTGATGTAGCTCTGCTGGTGTCGTGTTAATGAACTTCCAGTCCAGAGAACCTCATCTCAGCCACGTTGCTTTCCCCGTTGCCTCAAGTGATAGATAGTGCATTTCCACAGCTGTTGCACTGTAAGTAGAAGAACAAACACATGTGCAATGCCACGCAGCCTGTATTATCTGAAAAAGGTTAGGAATTAATACAAAAGGAACAAAAAAATAGTCAAGGACAAGGACTAGGACCAGCATACAGAGCTGCTTCTCCTGATAAGCTCTTCTGACTTTTATCATCTGGCAGCACAGATGATTCTAAAGTCAAAGGACGTATCTGCAGTTCTGTGTTCATTAGCTCTGATAGCCTTTCTTTCATGAGTCTAAGTGCTTTTGAACTAACTTAATCTTTTAGCCTTCATAGCATTCTACGGCATCCCACTGTTTAATGATATGCTATGGGAGAAAAATACTTTCTCTTCTTTGCTTTAAACCAGCTATCTGATAACTCCATCTGAAGCTTCCAAATTCTTGTGTTATGTTAAAGTGTTAATAATTATTCCTTATTCACCTTCATTCACTTAATGATTTTATAACCTCTACAGTTTCTCCTCTCACATATCTTTTTCTTTTTTTTTTTTTTTTTTTTTTTTTTTTCCCAGGCTGTGGAGCTTTAGTTCATCTTCTGTAGCAGAGAAGCTGTATCGCACCGGCAGACAGCTTTGCTGGCCCTTTTTGCACCTTTTCAAATTCTGCTATTCCATCTTTGAGAGATGGGACTAGAACCACAAAACAGATATTCAAGAGAGATGCTCATTGTGGGTTTATATAATGGCACTGCTGAAGCTTTGCCCTTCCCCTCCTAATAAACCCAAGAGTCAATTTGTCTTTTTGACTACTACTGAATCAGTGTCCCAGGAGACCATTGTTTTAGAAACCAAGTACTAAGTCTCTGCACAGTGATTACCCAAACGGCCTCACGTAGTCCTTACTGCTTCACATACTTCATACTGCTCTGGGTTAAAAAAAAGTTGCCAGAGCTGCTTTTCAGGTGCAAGCTTGCCAGCAGGAATTCATAATAGAGACTACCTGCCATGTGCAGCCAACGCACCTGAAATGGGGTGCTGAATATCCAGACCATCTGCAGGGGGCAAGATGAGCAGCCCGCCTCAGGTTCAGGTTGCCTGGCATTTCCTGACATGAGATCCTGCCTTCACATTCTTATGGCACTGCCAAACATCAGTGAGCTGAAATCTTCCCCAGGTGCCTACCTCAGGCTAGTTTAGTCTTGTTGGGAGCCAATTTCAGTTTGGGATTTTTGTGGTTTGGAGGGGGTTGTTTGTCTCAGACAAAACAGCTCCACCATTGCCAAGGAAGAGGCTAGGGAATGCACCTCTTACCCATATTTAAAAAAAACCATTGTGTGATCTTTCATTTGGAAATTACTAATGTTAGCAGGATTTGAGAAAAAGATTGTATTCACACAGATGATATTTGCACAGTGTTTTGTTAAATGTTTTGGTGGCTTCTGGCATCACCACTGACAAGCATCTAAATGTTTTCCAAAGCCTTAGTATGTGAGGAGTCCTCATTTGTATGACCTTCAGAGGTTTGAATGGTTAAATCTGCAGAAAACCCTCCCCAGGTTAGGGACACTTAGCTCCTGCAGGAGGTCATGCTGGGCCCAGACACTGAAACAGGGTAGGAGGCCCATCACACCTGTGAACAGCAGGAACCTCAGGCTTGGTGGGAAACAGCTCCAGGTTGCACCAGAGCATCAATCTGAGGAGGACGAATGAAGTGAAGCAAAGGAAGCTGAGGAACTTAAGGGAAGCAGGAGGGAAAGAGCAGGAGAACCAAGATTCACCTTGATGCAGAAGACTGACCTGCTCTGGAGAGGACAGAGAGTAATGAGGGGCATATTGTTATTTATAGGATCCTGTTTCGTTTCTGTCCTTTGGTATGTCCTGAGTTCATCAGTGCCTGACTCCATCCAGTCCAGTGAGATTCCAGCCCTTACCTAGAGGCCCGACTTTGGCTCCCTCCTGTCCATGTGTATCACTACCTCCAGCACCTCCAATGTCAACAAGCTGGATCCCTGCTCTGAAGGCAGGCAATTTCCTCACAAGTTACAAGTTTGAAATACGGAGCAGGCCAAAACCAGATACCATCACTCCTCCCAACAGACAAAAAAACCAACCAGGGCCCATCAGCATTTTGCTGACTCCTCCTGATCACCCAGTCTCCAGAGACTGCTTTCTCCTGGCACCCAGCATCACAAATAACATCAGATCCCAGCCAGTTGTGTGGCGCCAGTGCAAAAGGAACAAAAGCCAAGGCAGTTGTGGGAAAAAGGCCATTGTTCAAAAAAATTCAAATGATGTCACTCTATTCCTTAACAGCATCAATAAAACATCCTTTCCAATGGCAAGTGCCTCTCTCCGCAGTTGCCTGCAGTGAGGGTAGAAGGCATGGAACACATTAGTCTGCTTTTTAGAGGCTAGATGTTTGTCATAAAACACTATGTTTCAGCATAGACTCCCTTCCCCCCCGGACACGGAGCTGAGTGGCACTGTGGTGTAAGGCTGTGTCCCTCGAAGGGACCTCACCCGATGTGAGGGTGTGTGGACAGCAGCAATGACTTGAGTGTGCCTGTTCTCAGAGGGAGGAGAGATGCTCATGCTTCTTGTTACTGTACTCCCACTTACTAGTCATCACCATTTGTGTTGAGACATCTACTAGAAATCTTAATCATAGGTTGTGGCCCCTATGGAGTAGACCTGAACAGATTTAACAGTTATGTTTCTAATTATCTTAACACCTTTCCGGCAGGGTGCTATTAATTACACCTCATGCTAACCCTGTGATGCAGAGATACAGCTATTTTTTTTCATTCTGATTTACAGATGAAGCTGAGGGACCAGCTTATACTTGCTATTTGGTCCTGAAGCCCAAGCCTCTCCACCATAGCCACTAGGTGCCCTCTCACCTGCCAGAAGATCAACACATTTTGACCCATTGCTGATAAAATTAACAGACCACGTCCTCTACCCCTGCAAAATCCTAAGAAAGTTTTCTTACAAAGATGAAAATCATGAGGAGTTTCAACATTCATTACTTCTCCTTACCTCGGTGTCCTGGAAGCATGTCCAGCCTGGGGTGTCCCCTTTCAGAAACCCAAGGTCCAGTCATGGCCTCACCATGGATACACTCCTGAAGGCACCCATACCTGTATGAGTCATTAGTCAGGCAAGGGATGACTCTTAATTGTCCATGAGTTGTACCTCTCTCATTGACAAGCACATGGCCTTTGTGACGCTTGCAGCTACGGATGAACCCAAGGAGTGAAAGTCAAACCTGTCTCCCTTGCACGCTACAGGCCACCCATGCTGAACTGCCTGCACGATGGTAGATCCTAGCCAGCATGAAAATGTAGGCAATGTATGACAGGTGTAATACCTATGTCTTGTGAGAAACATCCTGGGAGATCAGGATGCTGATGCTCTCGTGATGCATCCCGGAACTATGGCTATAGAAGGACTACAGAAAAGAGCTGGCACAGCTGCAAAGCTGTGCCAGTACACCAGAGGTGTTCAGGTGGATTTTGGGTGGGAAAGGGTGGAATAATGCTCACTAGTTATCCTGCCCTTCCTCCGAACCTTCACAGGAAAGAACAACTGAAGTTGTTGTCCCCCTGTCTTGGAGGACATCTCCTTTCCAGTTGTCTTGCCAGTACCCACGAGCTGGGTCCTTTCAGAGCCACATAGATATTTCCCAGCTCCTCTAGTCACTGGGAAGGGGCTGGAAACAGAGAGGCTGGGGCAAATCAGGCTTGGTAGGCATCAATCCCTGCCCGCAGGCAAAGCACAGGCACAGGAAAAGCATGGGCACAAAGCTGACTTCCCAGCCAAACTATGATCTCTTTCCACGGGCAAACATCCCCTGAAACTGCATTTTATTTTTCAGATCAGTTTCTGAAAGGAAAAGCACAAGCAGAGCTGTCAGGGAAATCTCATCAGATGGAGAGATCGTTAAAGGGACATTAAGGTGACTCAAAACAGACACTTAGAAATTAAGACAGGCAGAATTAAGCAACTGTAAAACCCTCACGTCGAGTTTCCAGAAGACCTTTATTGTACTTGCTAAACAAAAGACTGCTTGGTGATGATAAAAATCCCAGGTACCAGCCCTCAGTTAGAGTAGTCTCACAAATTAAATTCTCTCTTTTATTTCATAATCTTTTTATTGCAGAATCACTCTGGTAAACTGGCCTAAACCTTGAATGCATTCAAGCACCCTTTGTTCAAAACTCTTCAAGCTG
The DNA here is from genome assembly GCF_965140245.1 of Athene noctua. Taxonomy (NCBI): domain Eukaryota; kingdom Metazoa; phylum Chordata; class Aves; order Strigiformes; family Strigidae; genus Athene; species Athene noctua. The sequence goes on from NC_134038.1 coordinate 66,463,952, forward strand.
TCAGGGGAAAAAATAAGAAAGTCTATTTCAGCCCAATTTTAATCCATCAGTTTTGAGGTTAATGTTTTTATTATTTATTCATTTATTGTGGATTTAGAGGAATTGGCAAAACTGATCTTAGAGAAGGCTTAATTTAGGAGTAATTGCTGTAGCACTATACTACTCTGCAGTGGCCTTACCAGACAAAACAGTATTTAAGAAAACACACTGTGACAAACATGGAAGCTATTATGAAGCCATTTTTACTGGCATCTTGTATTTTGAAGAAAAACCTTATCATTGAAAACTGAGGCTCCTTTGTTGAACTGCTTATGCTGGTGAGCTACAGGCAGAACTGTACTTAGTGGGAATGCTGTCGAACAGATGGGATCCCTGTTTTGCACATGATTCTGGAATGCAATAAAATTGTTTGGTTCTGGGAAACAGTTTTTCCTCCCATGACGCTATCAAAATGGCCAAAAGGCCTGATTCTGAAATCCATACTCCCACAAGTAATCCTCATTCATGCTTCAGGAAGACGCAAGTTATGAAGGAAAAAAAAATGTACAGGAACATCACCCTTGCATAGAAATATTCTCATTTCCTGATTTTAAGAGGGTGCAAAAGGGACTTGCTTTGGGAGGAAACAGATATAAAGAACCTACTTACATTGCTAGCAGCAGAAACACAGGAAGGAAAATATGTAAATGCACCATAACCAAAAACCTGTGATGACTTCTGCAAACTGGCCAGGAGAAGGGGTGTCAGGAATCTTCTGAGAGATTTCTCTTTTCAGCACCTTGAGCCAGCAATCCTGAACACTTCCCATCCCTTCACACCTCATGAAGGACATCAGTGCGGGATGGAGGTTAGACCAGAGATTACAAAACTGGGCCCTTCAGCAGCAGAGGTCTGGGAAGTCAAATTGGCTGAAACATTTAGGGCCAGATTCTTGGCTCGTATAAATTATCGTGGCCCCAAAAAATTCACACTGAGGCTCTGTTTCTTTACACCTACTGAACATCTGGCCCTCAGCCTGTGGGAAGAGGATATAATGTGCCTCATGCTTCATGCATTTCTAAACAGCTGCTTTGAAGGACTTCTTCAAGCCTCACACGAGACTGTTTGCCCTTGCTGAAAGCTCTGGAAAGGATTGCTTGTGCACAAACGATTTAAAACTTCAGTGTTTGCAGGGCACAAAGGCATGCTGAAAGATATCTCTAATATAGTAAACCACTTCTTAGCAAATCTCTCTGCAAATCAGGTGGGTGAGGAAGAGATTATGTCCAGTCCCAGACAATTAAGAGCTTCACAGGGCCTTTCCATACAGGAGTTTGCTTCAGTAGTTCTGACAGGATCAGGTGATTTCTGCCTGGTACAACTATGTGCAATGGTTTGGCAAACATTAGATGGATTTTTTTATGTGAATATATGTGACCTTTCCCTTTAACAATTTTAAAAATTATTATTATTATTATTATTATTATTATTATTAAGCAGGAACTACATCTTTGAATCTATCATTATTTTAACACTGCCACTGGCCTAGCATATCTGCCAAAAAAATCTTGCAAAGAGAAGACTTAAAAAGTCATCTGACTTTTTTTTTTACTAAGAACTTTCAGCTGCAGTGTGTTACATTTTTTTAGGGATTCAAGTTAGCAAGCGGACAGTCGAATTTTGTATGTTGTATGACTTGCTTGGCTAGGACAGTTTCTATTTTCCCTTCTTAGCAGATGAGACCACTAACTACCATTTCTGAGAGGGCTTGACTTAATAGCTAGACATAGTATCTTATGAACTGCTGAAAGCTGAAATTCCGTAATATTGGGATTGTTTATTTAAAGTGATCTTTAGTCACTTCTCAAATGGAAGTTCTCAATAAATTATATTTTCATAAAGATTCCCATTGCTCTTTTCAGTTAATTTCATTTCATTTCAGGCTACAAAACCTCTGTGTGGTTTTGGTGAGGAAATGAGTTAGGCTGAGCTAAAGTCGTAATCTCCTACTTTGTTAGCAAACCCTGCGCTTCATCTGCCAGGGCTAAGAAAGATGGTAGATGGCATTCATGTGAGTGAAATGGTCATCTGAAAGAGAATAAACCCAGTTTGTGACTGAGAAGAACTGCAGAGGGGTGCCACAAGCAGATTTATCTGTTCACTAAGCAAGTTCAATAAGCACTTGGACCATAAGTAGAAGGAAGGCATATCTTCATGATAGCAGCTTTCTTGTATAGACATTAATTTTTAAAATTAACAGTACTTCTTTTCTTTCCATTTTATTAATTTAAGGAAGATCCAGTCATCATAACTCCATCAGAAAATCTGGTAACTACTGCAGAAAAATTACTCCCGCGTCATAGTGTGTGTTTCAATAGTCTATTCACAGTTTCACATAGAAAAGGTGCTTGGGAAGATAAACATGATACCAACTGCATAAAAGGTTTGATAGGACTAATCAGTAGATGTATTCTGCACCTGCCAACCTACAATTATGCTTCAATTTACTGTAGAAGTAGGACCAACACTAAAGAGACAAAGTGAAGCACAGGTTTTTTCCCAGGGGAAAAGAATCAGGCAGACGCTCCCACAACCCAGGCCTGTGATCATCAGTGCTGCCTTTAAATCAATTATATTTTAAAAGTATTTGCAGTCCTCATTCAAACATCATAGGTAGCTGCTATCTGCACAGCAGCTTTCATCTAGAGACTTAAAGAGCTTTCTAAAAATCAGCTCAGTGCTTCTTGAACAACCACTGAATGTCCCAAACCCATACTACGAACCAGTAGAACCATCTCTTCGATAGAAGCTCTGTTTTCTCACTTCTTCTTCTCCCTACTTTTTTTTTTTTTTTTTTTAATTAATCTCTGTTATACTTACTATCAAACCATAAAAGCATGCAGCGGACACAGAAACCTTGCTATGCTATGTGAGGTGTATGAGCTACCGCATGTAAAGTTTGTGTTGATTTCCAGTGCTCCATAGCAAGAAATCACATTGTAAACAACATTTTTGCCCCATATGGAAGTAGAAGTACCTACTTCTGGACAATTTGTGGAGGATGAGACCTAATTTTCTGCTGAAATGAATTACATCTGGAAAACATTATTGTTTTTTCATGTTTTTCTCCAAGACTCAAAGCAAAACCAAGAATCAAAGCAACTGAAAGGGAGAAAAAAACCCAATACATGTGCAGAACAAATACAGTTCGAATATTTCTACATTTTGTCAGCAATGTCTTATACTGGCAATTCATGCAGTCAGAACATATTTTGGGGGCATAAGAAGGAACACAATTCTCTCTCCTCCCTCTTCCCACCCTAAAAAATCACCTCTGCAAATCAAACTCACCTTTGCCATCCTTGCAAAATGCTGTTGCTTTTAACCCCAAATTAGGTGTAATTTGGAAAAAGGACGATCAGTCTGATAACTCACCCTGCTCCCTACCTGGTGATGTTCAGCATTTGATTGTTGGGATTCTGGTATCTCAGCAGCTTCGATTCCCAAATTATTTGCACACTGATACGTGTCAATATGTAATCGGTTATATAATACCCGCCACTTAAGCCAAAGGGGCAAATTTTCAGCTGACACAAGAGCATGTTGATCTGATCTGCTGAAGGCAGGGTACCTGTGTGCAGACGACCTGGGAACCTCCACCTGCTCCCCCCAACATATCAGCAGCACTCACACCTGTTTGGAGGGGGAAGGTGAGTGTGGCTTTCCCCCCTGCTTTTGGGTAGAGCTGGCACACACACCATCCTGAAACTTCTTGGGGCACAGCTAGCCACCAAGAAATGACAGCAAAACCCGGCGTTGGGGTGGGGAGTAGAATTCTGGAGAAACAAAAAAGGGAAAGGATGTCAGCAGTGCAAGTGGTTCTCTGGAGAAATTCTGGGAGTTGCAATAACAAATGCCCGTCTCTGTGCTTGCTTGTGAGCTATGCAGTGCAGCTCCACAGGTGCTGTTTCTTCAGCTACAGTTCTGGCCTCTCCTCTTGGAGTATTTTGTAGTAAAGTCATGCGAGAGGTTTCCTGGATGCTTCATCATCCTGGTAGAAAAGAAGCACCAGGTTTCCCTACCCCTTGAGAACAAACAACCATCTCTTAGCGCTTTTTCCTATTAAATGCACATACATCTCTTGAAGACCTGAAGGCAAAAGCTCTTAAAAGGAAACCAAAAGAAGACATTTCACAACCATGATGGATGGGACAATGGAAAACCACTGAAGCAGCTGGTCTCCTGTCCTGGAGCATCCATTACTGCTGTGGCTGTTGGCATTATTCTTGTCTCTCCACTCTAGGTAGGCTCCTGCACTGAGGCAACTGATGTTCCCTGGCATTGTCCTTTGCGCTTGATGAAGTAGAAACCCTCCTCTCTGTGGCAGGAACACTGCTCACTGCAAGCAAAACAATAGCTGTCATCTCCCCTCTTCTCTCCCTTGTGCTATGCTTCATTTTGGTTTACATTTAAAGAAACCAAAACCATCCTGTCGTTGCATCAGCTTCCCCAAGACCTTAGGACTTGCTGTTTGTAACTCCTGAAAATTCAGTGCAGAGATTGGGGGGGAAATACATCCTTGGATGTGAGTCTGGGGTATTATTTCACCTATCAGAGCATGTAGATGACTTGTTAATACTAATGAGGCTTGCAGCTAATTGGAGGGAAGCCCCTTGCATGCTGAAAAACAGCATTGCAGGAGTGCAAGTGGGGCACATGTCGCAACACCTTCCATTGGTCTGGTAAATAAAAATTGTTGAGAACAAGAATATCTGAATATTTTTTAAATGGCCTGTTAGGATCCCTGGGCTGTGGTATCCCTGCCCAGTTTAGGGCAAGAAATGAGGGTACTTGGTGCAGTGCTGCATGCAGGAAGAGGCTATGGGGCTGGGCAAGAGCAAATGTGTCCCTGTGCTCTGGATGGATCCAGGGACGGGGCTGAAAGAAAGGGCTGAGACGGGCACCTGGGAAGAAACAGTGATTTAAAAGCTCTGTAGGTCAGAAACAGGATAAACTAACCAAGGATTACTAAAACAGATGAAGATTTATAGAAATTGCCAAAGGAATGAGGTGCCCTTGGCAAGCAATGAGAAAAAAAAAAACAACTAAAAGGTGCCTGAGCAAAAGTAGTTAAATTAAAAACATCTTTTTGACTGAGTTTGAAGAGGAAAACAGCTGGTAGGGGCTGCAGTGCCTGGTACAACCTGGGGCGGGGGCAGCCTGGGAGCACACACAGTGTTTTGGTTCCTGCTGGTATATAGAGCTGAAGTCACTGCTCATTGCAGCACAATGCAGGCATGGGAAAGGGAAGCAAGAGAAGAAGTTTTCTCAAGATGTCTTAATCGTGCCTCAGCTCTGCTCAGGAAGAAGGAGAATAAATCTGGAAGTAATTTAGAAATAGGAAAAAAAAAAGTATCAGCGAATTTACAAAACTGGATTTCAGTGAAGCTTCACTGAGAAGCATTCACTCCTAATAAGTTCTTATATTAAAAAATATTAAAAATTAATATTATTAGATAATATATAGTTTAATAAATAATTACATAATATTATTGCATTTGTCTGCTCATTAAAGCATACAGCCAGTTTTCATACTGTGACCCTCTACCCATGTGTGTGCCTATTTTAGCCTAATCAGTGAGCTATCCAGAAGGTGATCATTCCCTGGATCAGAGTGGGTAAAAATTGTTCATATTCATTTACAAAAGAATGGATATTTAACTCAAATTGGATTTTCTTTAAGCAAAGCGTTTGAATTTTAAAAGTATGTTCATCTTTACATTTGAAGTCACGGCAACATATATTAAAACCTGAAGAAAAACAATTGAAAATTTTTTTTTCAAGTTTGCTGATGGAATTTTTAAAGAAGCAAGCTGATCAACTGAGGAAAAGCAGCAGAAACCAAATTTTGTTGAAGTAGTTCGAAAAGAACTTTTGTTAGCAATAGCCTCTGTGCAGGTGTAAAGTGCGTATTTCCTCCTATTAGTGTATTCACCTTGTTTACTGGGATAAATGTTTAATGCAAGGTTGAAAAAGTGGGCAGGAACAGAACAGCAGAAAAGCAGCTCCTCTCATGGGTGAATAAAAAAAAAAAGAGAGGCAGTGGCCTACCACTTCTAAATTCTTGTAGGATGGAAGAAATAAGAACATTAGCTCCACTCCCCAAATACAGTAATTTGTGTCCTTAATACACCTGCTAGCTTCAAAGACCGGGTAGATGAGAAGAAGAGGATTGTGTATTCATGTGGTGGTGGAAATATGAACAGGATCTTCAACGGCTGCTGCTGACAGGGAAGGGAGAGTGGAAGTCCCCTTAGCCCTACTGGTAAATCAACCCCTGTCTTATGCTTTGAAAAATGTATCTTTATTCTTTACAAATCCAGTGTGGCTTACCAGCTTTTATCTCACCCCAAAATACATTTTGTTCATTTTAATTGAATGCTCATTCTTGTTACACACAGCTTGGTAGGCATTATTAGTTTGAAGAGTCTTTATTAATATAAAAGAGATGGTAATGAAGCACATGCACTCCCTGAAGGAAGCATAAAATAAAAAAAAGACAAATGAGTTTAATATGTACTTCTCAAATGAACACCACAAATACAAAAAGTACCAGATCTGAACTTAAGACTAAAATTAAATTGTTTATCGATTGCCAGCTGTTGAGAACTTTTTCTGAAAAAACAAACAAACTAAAAATTTGAAACAAAAATTAATAAAGACATTTCATTCTTTGTGGTTGTGATTCTGAATTCAACCACATCACCACGTATCTGAAATATGTATGTGCACTCCGGGGGGTCTTTCCTGACCGAGGAGGTAATGCAAACAGCAGGATCTCTTTCCGAGGGTCAGCTGGAGGACAGGTAGGCCGGAATGACATCCCACCTAAAGTCCCTGCCAATGCTCCCAGTGATGCGAGTAATACCAGTATTTCCCTCCTTGGAGGTTATATGACAAGATTGGTTCCTCAGCTACAGATTAACTTCACTCCAGCAAAATGGCCTTCTTGCTCCAGATGTTGAACCACTAAACCATGTGGATCCAGCTGTTTTACTTCTAGGTCCAGCTTTAAATGGAAACATCCCAAAAGGATTGTTTTGTTCCTGAGCACCCTGGGGGATGCTGTATCTCCCTGCACAGCTCAGCCTTGGCCATCACAGCAGGAAAGCAAAGCTGCTGCATTGCTCATGCTAAGATAAAAAGAGAAAAAGATCAACTTCACACAAACATTTCCTTTCTCAGCTCTCTAGACTTTATTTTTCCAGTTTAACTTACAGAAAACCTTCCAAACACAGTGCAAGCCCAGAACATATGGCAAGTGTTCATTCAAATCCATTTTCCAGTAAGCTGGAGCTGTTCTGGAGCTGGGGCATATGCTTTGATCCTCTCACTTGGATTCACATGTAAAGTCAACTCAGTTCTTTGTTTTGCCCCTAAATTCACTGGTATTCTCTCCCTGCCCACTTGCCCAGAGGGTCTGGAGAAGGGGAGATGGGTGATTTGTCACGTCTGCTAGGACTTTATGCACCTTCCTTAGAAGGACAGACGATCCTAGGAGATGTCAGCAGTAGAAAACTGGTTGCACAGGTCTGTGCCTTGTCCTCAGCTTCTTTACATCACAACTGATGTTTTGGGCAGAACTGTGTAGGAAAAAACACCTCTGTCAAAGCTCTAAGTGACTAAAAGAAATTGACTGAAGGGAAAAGGTCATGTTAGAATTATAAAGATCCTTGGCAGAAGATGGAAAGAAGTAAGTTCCTTCGAGATTCTCAGATTAGTAATTTGCCTAATTAATATGGGCTGCTCACAGAGGGAGGCAGTCCACTGATTTATTTCAAGGAGGGAGTGGTGGAAAATCTCCTCCCAAACCTGATGATCTGTGGTCTCAAATTAACGATTTGCAGCACTTTTCAGATCCCAACACACTTTATGGATAATCAGTGCTGTCAGGAAAGTCCGTGCGGGTCTCCGTGGCACATAACGGGCACCTCCGAGCACCCCTGCTCTGGGCTGCGCCCATCGCGTCACGGCCCAGCGGCTCCTCTGGGGGTACTTTCCGCATCAGCGGTGATGTCGGCAGCGGGACCGCTCACCGCCTGGGAAACCGGGCAGGTGCGCTCGCCTGCCAAGCGCCGGGGCCTAACGCCGCCCCAGAACAACGGGTTTTCCTTTGGCACCAGCAACCCCGTCAGTCTCTCGGGGCAAAGCTCCACCGCGGCGCCCCTGCAGCCGCCCGCCCTAGGGGGGGCGCCCACGGTAGGTCGGCCCCGCACCGGCCTGACCGCCCGCCCTCGGTTTAACCGCCCCGAGGGCAAGTCCCTTCTGGGGCTGCCCCCAGCGCCGCCCGTCTCACCCCTCCCCGCCGCCCCGCCTCGCCGCCGCGCACACGCGTGGGGCCGGGCCGCGCCGCGCCGGAGCTCGGCGGCCGCCGAGGGGCGGGGCTAAGGCCTGAGGGGCGGGGCTAATGCGCGGAGGGGGCGTGTCCGGGGCGTGTCCGGGCTGTCCAGGCGCCCGCCCGCCGGCCAGCCGCGAGCGCGCGGCTGTTGGGAGCCGGAGCGCGAGCCCAGCGGAGCGGCCGCTCTCATTGGCGCGCGGGGACAAAGTGGCCGGAGCGGAGCGGGGCGGTAGCGGGGCGCCGCGTGCCGCCTGCCGCGCGCGGGGCGATCGGCTCGCGGGGGCGGCCCGGGGGCGCGCGGCCCGCGGCGGGCGGGCGGGAGGCGGCGGCGGCGCGGGAGGGGGGCAGGCAGCGGGGCCGGGAAGATGAACCGGAGTTTCAACAAATCTCAGACTCTGCGGTATCTGGAGTGCAGCGCGGTGGAAGTGAAGAGTAAGGTGAGGAGAGCGCGGCGCGGCCTCGACCGGCGGCGGCCGGGTGCGTCCCTGCCCGGCCCGTTGCCGGCGGCTCTCCCCAAAATGAATGGAGCACCCCCCCCCCGTACCCCTTCCCCCCCGCCGCCGCCTCCCCGCCCGCTGTGCTGGAGCCGTGCCCCAGCCGCAGCCCGGAGAGCGGTGACGAGCTAGCGGCAGTTCGCGGAGAGGCGGGATCCCCGCTTCGGGCGCCGCTCCCGGCCTCGCCCCCGGCGAGCCGCCCCTGCCCGGCGTGAGGCGGTGGCGGCGCCGCGACCCTTCCCCGCCCGCCCCCGGCGCGGCGGCGGGGCCGGGGCGGGCGGGCGCCAGGGGCCCCGCGCCCGCCGCTCCCGCTCAATCTTTTGTTTCGCCTCGGGGACTTCGGCGCTAACTTTCTGGGGCAGCTCGGAAAGCGCCGGTCGCCTCGCCCGCCGCGGGGGGCTGGGGCCGGGGCCGGCGGCGCCGGTGGGCGGGTGGGAGCGCAGGGGCGATGCCGCCCCGGGGTGCTCCAGCCCCCGGCAGCCGCCGGAGCACGCCGCCCCGGCGCTTCGGCCGTTCCTGGGTGGTGGGGTCGGGTCCCCCGGCGCGGTTTGACAAGAGGAGCGGAGGGCCGGGAGGGAGAAGGGCCGGGCCCCCGCACCGGGGCTGGCAGCGCTGAAATCCTGCCGTAGGTCCGAGTCGGAGAAGCCGGAGCGAGGCCTGCGGGAAGCTTCACTCTCCCGCGGCGGCTTTACCAGGTGTTACCTGGGGGTGCCCGCACCCGCCATAAGCCGGCCAGCTTTTGTACGCTCCTATTGTTGGGAAAGAGTTGTGATGTGCAAGGCTGTCGTGCAGAAACAGCTGTCTGCCGGCTCTCGGCTTCTTAAAATGATGATACGGCTCACTATGTCTGTGGCTGGCCTTGCTGAGCTCTCTTAAAGAGACTCCGGTCGCTCCTCGGCTCAGCCAGCCCATCAAAATCTTGCTTGCCATCTCTGTGCAAATAAGTAGCATTTAAGCAAAACTGAGAAATCTCCCTGGAAGCCTGTGGTTTATACACTTGCAGCAGAAAAGGTGTAGGCAACAGTTGAAAAGGGTGCGGGGTACTGTTAGCATGGCCTGAAATTGCTCACAGTCCCGATCACCTGCTGAGATGGTATTGGAGGTGATGTCTTTGGGACTTTGTGCTCAGTGCTCCCCATTTTTGTCTCTTGCTGCTGTTAGTATTTGCGTTCAGATCAGTATTGTGACACATAGACCTGAGATGATGGGATGGCTTCAGTGGGAGAACTACCTCATGTCTGAGGGTCTCTGCAGTCATTTTGGAATGTGGCACCTGAAATGTAGATCGAGGCCCTTGTTTCCTAACCTCCTGTTGCTACTTGAAGGGGCTCAGCTGGCCTGGAAGGTTCCATCCTGCTTCCATTCCTGGGAAGTTTTGGTTCAGCTTATACTGGTTCTAAGGTGTAACCTACCCACAGTATCCATTGTGGCCCCCAAATGCTCCAGGTCCTGCTTTCCAGTTACTGAGTTATATTCCATGTACTGTATGAGCTTCAAACTAAAACCTTGACCACAGATAAGAATTTTTTTAAGTTCATCCTCTCTTTTCTACTTTAATATTGCCATAGCTTGAGGCTTGAGTTAGTTCTATTAACAAAAAGAAACTTTATAGTGAACACCTCGTAGCCTTCTTTATGGCTGCAGGAATCGTGTAAAGTGAATCCTACATAGTTGTACAGACACAGAGTGAGTGAGTGAGGTTATAAGTGTACAAATGACTGTTGACTTCTGGAGAGAAGGAAAATAAACTTGTGTGGGTGGGAGGGATTTACTGGAGGTTCTCTGTAGCTCAGGGTTGTTTCTCATGATGGCCCAGTAGTTACAGAAATGTACTGCATTGGAAGGAAACTTAAAATAGAGGCTCAATTCAAAATACTGTGCTGAGGGCCTGCACCTACCTAGTGATGATCCATCAACATGCAGCATGCGTCAGTGGAAGCTGTGCTGTTGGGGTTATACTGTCGGTGTGACTTGTGCGCAATAACATCTAGACTGTTTATGTAGCAGGCTGTTGCAGGTTGTTGGCAAATAGAGGTTGGTACTGACATTGCAGTTCTTTTGTATCTAAGGCTCGTAGGTTCCCTCTCATGGAGTTACTCTTTAATGGTTAGAAGTAGATCCAGTGAAAAGCTCTGGCCAATGGTACCTGGCAAGGTACTGTTTAAAGACCTTATAACTCTTGTTAAAACATGGTAATCTTATAGGGTCAGTAATGATTCTGTCTGTCTTTCGCTGTGGGTCATTGGGTTGTCCTGCTGTGATCATCTAGAAATATGGATTGGGGTTTTTTTGTTTAGGTGGACGATCCAAGGCTGGGGAAACAAAAAGGTTTAATAATTCTGCTTTTGGTAGCTGTATGTAGTCAGCCTTTTAAACATTTAGTTGCCTATGTTTTGTAAGTATGAGGCCTGTCCAGACCTGCCTGAGAACTGGAAAGTTGAGTCTGAGCGCTCATGATTTTGCAGCTATCGCCTGAGAGCACAGCCTGCCAGGTGAGTGGAGGTGGGTGCAGCTCAGCCTCTGCGCTGGGGCATGCTGCTGGCCAGGGATCAAGGGATTCTCAGGTGGCTTTTCAAAGGCTGGGGAAGTGGCGGGCTGTGGGCAGGTGGAATCCCTTTTAGCAGAGGAGCTGGGTGTGAGAGCGCGCCACTTTTACACAATGGCATGATATAGCTTTTCTCCTTTTCTGGAGATCAAGTTGGACGTGAAGGAGCCCTGCAAAAAATAGCTGTGGAGGTTCGGATTGGTGATAGTCTGCAGATGTTGGGGTTTTGATATCCCTGCCTCTGTTACGATAATGAGGTGGTTCCTTCCTTAAGGATAAACCACCATCCAGATAGTGTGTTGCATTAGTCACAATTCAGAAATGGTTCCTGAAAACTGACCAAGATATTCCTGGATTTCCTGAGTTTGTTTCCTTTTCTCCAAAAGAAAGCTCGTGGAAGTTGGTTTATGCCCTTCATTATTGGAAAGGGGAGAGTTTGTCAGATCCTTAGTATCATACTGGTTAAGACGCTTCTCTGACAGTCCCCATGTATCCTTAAGTTTTAAGATTCCTGATGCTTGTCAGAAGATTAACCCTGAAAACGGTAGGGGGAGAAGGAGAGGGGGAGTATCTTCTTGTCTGAACTCACCCCAGTTTTTCAACATCCTTTTTGTGCTGAAGGGCCAAAAATTGCAGATGGTATTCCTCTTTCCTTGTCCAGTAGACGTGTGAGCTTTGTGGGTGATGGGAGTTCAGCTGGTCTAACCCACCCTGCACCATCCCTGGACCTAGCCTGACTGATCATCCTCACTGGGAATGTGGCCCAGAAGGATGCTTTAGCTCCTGAGGCTCATGTCTGTGGATATCTTAATGCCTTGTGACTACTTGGTGGGAACATTCGCAGTGATACGTTCTTTGGCTGCATGCCTTTGCAGGAGGATGAGTGTTCTGGTGCTGTTTAATACCTTTTGGTGTACGTCAGGTCAGTTTTTTGCTGGGTGATTGTACGGTGCTGCAGAAGCCTCTCAGATCACTGTGTTAGAGCAAATATTGAAGGAGAAAACAGCATCAGCCATTGTTTTCAGACATGGCAGTGATGGGAATTGCTATTGTCTTCTGCTTTAAGAAGTCCTCTTTCTTCAGGCTCAGAGCTTCTTCCCTTCATCTGTCTCCTCCCCTGAGAGCTGGCCTTATAATCAAAACACTTAAAAGCTTATTGCAAGATAGGAAAGCGGAAGGATAAAGAGAAACCTGCTTAGAAATTGACACATGTCATAGGAAAATATTAATTGAAATGTAATTATACTTTATCCCTCTTCTCCTGTCTTTCACGACAGAATACATTAGAAGCTTGGTTCTTATCTAGGTGTTGTCTGTGTAGCTCAGGATTAATGTTTCAGCCCTTTTAGACAGGATTCAAAACCACATTATCTTGCTGGCTTAAAACAACTGTGTATTCTCATGTGTCTAGTACTCACAGACTCCTTTCCCCTGTTGGGTGACAAGTGAAGTATCTGTCCCCTCTGAAGAAATTGCCTGTAATCTCTGAAAAAGGTTTCCAGATAACCCCTTCTCTTTCCTCCCTTTTACCAAGAGCTCCAGTGCATGCGATGTGTCAGGCTTTTTTTGTTTGTTTTGTTAAGAATCCTGCCTGTGGCTGTGAGATCCCAAACCTATTTTTCATTTTCTCTCCTTAGCTTTATAGAGAGATTGCAGGCCTCTTTCCCTATGAGTGTAAGTCTACAGAAGAACAAATGCTTTTAATATAGGAATTACTACATTAATGGTGAGACCTCTTTAATTATAGCTCCATGTAGCCAATCTTCTCTCATTATGCTTTGAGTGAAAAGATTTTTTTTTTTTTTTCCTTGAATTGTATATATAGCTTTTCAAATTGGAGGGTAGCTATCAGCCCAAGTGTATATTTCTTCTCCAGTCACTTGGATATTCTGGAATAGCAGACGTATAAGATTGCCTCAGGCCTTTAAATGGTAGCCCTTTGAATTGTTTCAGTGTTTTTGCACTTTGACAGTTTTATGGTTTTGGCACAAAAGCATTAGAAAAGTATTTACTACTGCTGTATGTTATTTCATGAAAGCTGTATGTACGAGTAAGAATTCATTTTCATGTTTTCAAAAGTGGGTAAATACACTCTTGGTTCCCTGAAAAATAGTCCTTTAGAAAAACACCCTTTTTGTTGATGAACAATAGGAACTTTTGATGATGGCTGAGGATTATAAAAGTGCAGCTACCTGACTCAAGTGCTGACAGTAACATTTCTGCCTTCTTAATAGTGTCATGTTTTCTTGCATTACAAACTGATTTACAAATTAACAATAATGTGACTAACATCCTACTACTATAAACAAACCCATTAAATATATCCAGTTAACTATAACCATTTTTTTTCTCTTCTCCCATCCTGTTTTGACTTTGTTCCAATAAATATTGGTGTTCATATGAATGCTGCAAATGGATTTCTAATAAATTTTCAAACATTTTGATGTATCCAGAGTATAGACACAATACTGTTCGGGACCTTGAAGACAGAGAGCATGTTTGGCATCAGCTGTGCTCTGTGTTCTTAGGAAGTCGCTAGCAGATAAAACGATGTGTTGTGGTCTTGGGCAAGTGTAGAAGTCATTGCTTCAGCAAGCCTGCCCAACTGCTAGATTGATGTAATATCCAAACAGCTTGTGGGGGATTTGCCCTGCTCATGTGTTGTCTCCTTAGAAGGACTGTAGTTTTGACATTAAGATAGCTAGTTTAAACTTTTCACATCCTTCTTTCCCATCCTTCTGCCCCGCCCCCCCCCCCCCCCCCCGATTGCTGGTACTGCTCAGTCCCTGGACAGTATTGGATGTCCACATGACTGTTTAGCTATTACAGTATGTACATACATTGTGTATTTGAAAGGTATGAAGCAGAACATCAAGCAGCGTTGTGACTGTAGCAATAGCGGTAGGAACAAACTTGCTTTTACCAGTCCCCTGTAAAGAGATTTTAAAGGTCTGCTTCTTCTCTGTCTGGTGTTAACTAAGTGAGAAAGGTCTACAAATTGTGTTTTTCAGCCTTTCGTACTTTGATTTCACTCTAATCCCAAAGCCTTACAGGCCTTCTGAAGTTTTAAGAAATGTTTTCCATGTGTTGCACAATTCAAAATTGATCAAAAAGCATCACACTTTTTAAACCTACAGGATGTTGAAACAGACTTTGTCTGCTTTAAGTTTTTAAGCAGTACTTTTGATTCTTCCAAGTTAAGGTCATACTTGTCATACCAAGAATAAAACTAAAATAAGTGCAGTGAAAAGCCCTGTAACCAGCTGATTTAACTTCTGGTTTTGAGCTTCAAAACATACTTGATTATATGCAAACCAAATGTGGCATGGACTCAGAAAACCGCAATGCTTCCCCCTCTCAAATGAAGACAGTATGCCACAGCAATAGCAACTTGAGATGGTCTGGGTTGTTGCAAAACATGTCAAGGGAGACTGTAAAGGTTAATCTCTTAAGAAATTTTACCTCTATTCCTTTCCCTCCCAGTTTGCTGAGCTTCTGACAGCAGGTATTATATTTATTCTGATGTGCTAAATAGCATCTACTAAACTCCTGATTCCTCTGTTATTACAAATCTCTTTTTTTACATAGTAGGATGACTTTCTGAAGCAGTCATATGTAGTAAACTTAAGCCTGTCTTTAAATGCTTAGGTGACTTGAGAGAAAGTGACCGCAGCGTAACAAATTGCTGTGCAGCAGCTGAGCCACAACAGTTGGTTCTGTGCATGCTTGCTGCCCTTCACAGATGAGAGGCCAAACTTTTTCGCTGGAAACGTTCACACAGACAAGTCATTTTGTGATAGTTCTGTTCAGGTGACAGCTGCAGGAAGCACCAGCATAGTGTAACTGTCTTTGCTGACCTGTACCCTGGTACTATGTGAGCAGCAGTGCCTGTAGGGGATACAGGGAAGGCTGGGACACGTGCTTTGAGCTACCTGGCTTCACAGAACATGGGATGAGGAAGGATATGCTCTGGTGCTAGGGTTATAGTCTCAGGTCCTGCATAACAGGAGAAAAAAAAGTCAAAATCTAGTTACTGAAAGATGGTAGTTCCTCTTATAATGTTCCCAAAGTTAATCTTTTGTTAGAGGCTTGGGTGATAGCTGTGCTAATTGGATGGTTATCAATACCCCTGTGATGCATTGACCAGAAGACTAGGCTGCTGCCTTCTGTTTTGGCATCAACCATATTGCCCTATTCTTGATTCTGCCTCCAGGTTCTCAACTTCACTTTTGTAATCATTTTTAGCCTAGTAACTTGGATGTTTCTGATCTACTTCAAAATTTGTCCAGCCTGTGTGTCTTATGCAAGTAGTTTTCTGAATTTTGGTCTGGGCACACTGGAACAGTCCTAAAGGACACTGAACAACGGACCTTTAATTTGCCAAGGTGCTCTTTAAAGTTTAAAAGTTGTTTACAGCCAAGTCAGAAAAGAATGTATCTCATATGAGGTTAAAATACCTGTGGAGGCTCTGTCTGGTAGGCTGCAGGACTAGCCACCCCCAAGGAGTTCTTCAGGGGTGCAATTAATAGTGCTGTCCTCAGTAGTCCCTTATCATTCCCATTGTAAGAGACTTTGCACACACTTAATCTGAGCTTTTAGTAACCAAGAAACACTCTTCCAGGGGTTGCTTGCTTGCTCCTAATTGCCTTTACAATGTAGGCCAGAAGTTAAAGATGAAATGTACCTTTGGAGACATTCTCTCCCTCTAAGTGAAGGCAAAATCTCCCAGTACAGAGGGAGTCCCGTTCCCATTGGCAATTCCTGAAGTTAACTGAGGCAGAAGCACTGGTTCAGGGTGTGGTGTTCCAGCCCCAGGGCCACCCAGCCTGGAGCCATCCCTCCTGCTTCTGCCCTGCACAGCTGTTCCCAGTCCCCTGTCAGGTCTGGCTAGGTGTGTGTGTGTGTGCATCGAATTACTTCTCTGCAGCTGTTCTTGGCCCCGAGTTCATGGGGAAACCTCTGGTGGAAACTAAAAGAGTCTTAAAGTTTGCAACCAGCCAGAGCCCTTACTGGATTCAGGTGTCTTGTAACTACGCAGATCTCTCTCTTAGTAAGTGTTCAGAAAGTGGTTCACTCTTGCTAAAGACCTGTACTAGTGCAGGGCTGCCTTTCTTCAGGAAGCTCTGGGGCTTATCTGCCTTTGGCAGTGTTGACTAGACCTCCTGATTCAGTGGTCCTTTGTCCCTATGGGTGGCAACGTGCCAAATGTTCCTTTTCCCCTTGTGCTGATGGTGACATGCCATGGATGCATGCATCCCGTGCTCTATATGTGCTAAAGCTGTGTGGTGCTTGGTGTTCCTTTGAAAAAATACAGGATCAGCTTAGTCTGTATCATTTGCAAACAGACTTTGCTTTGTACCCAGAGATGTAGGGGACTGGAAGAAAAAGGAAGAGATTTGCCATTGGAAAGGTAAAACAATTACTTAAGGCAAAGATTTCTTTTAAAGGCTTTTCTGCAAATGACGGTTTCTTGAAGGAGAACAGACCTTTAAATATCATGAGTTGAGGCAGTGAGGAAGGCTGGCACTGTGTGCTGCTTTGAGGCAGTCCTGACTGAGAGAGATGGTAGGGAGAAAGCAGCTATGTGGGTGACCTGATAGAAGAGGAGCTACTGGAGCAGGGGTGATAAAGAAAGGGATGATGGGTTCATAAAAGCAGGCTGGGCAAATAGATTTTGTAGATATCTATTTTAACAAAGTACCACTGACTAAGAAATAGTTGGGTGGTAGTGAGGCAAAATAGTGTTTAGGAAAACGAGAGAAAAGTACAGAGCAGCTGTCAAGATAAAGTCCAGCTGTGCAGGTGAGTATCTGAATGGTTTCCATGGATTTAAGATATTGGGCAGAAAAGATCTGGATAATTAACACGCAGATATATGCAACTGCCTGGATGAAGGGTAGTACAGGAGTTCCAGGTGCTGAGAAGGCAGTGTAATGGCCTTGTGCCTGATAATCGTGAAAGAAGGTAGGTGAAGCAGGGAAAACGGTAAACTTAGCTTTAAGTTGCCCTTGGGCTGGCAGCTGAGCATCTGTGAAGAGATCAATAAGAGATTGGATGGGAGGTGTGTCTCATTAAGAAGTTCATCTGAGTGATGGGTACAGAAAAAGAAACTGAATTTTTCTTCGGAGTAGAAGCAGAAGAGGGAAAAGTGTTGTCATTGACTGACCCTCACAGACTGCTGGGGAGGGTTGGAAAGGTTGTGAAGGCTGTTTTTCACATGAAAAGCAGAGACATGAAGCATTGTGTCCAAGAAGCATGAAAAAGCAGGGGAACCACTGGGTTTCTCTGAGGGGAGAAGCTATTCTAAGAATTGAAGATATTAAAGCATGGCTGTATTTTTATGGGGAAGTGAAGGGAGAATACAAGGGAGGAGGGTGGGAGTATGGCATGATGTCAATTGGAAAAAAAGTTTGAGGGATAAGATAGTGAAATTTTGTCTGTGATGAGGTTCTGGTGAAGGGCAGATAGATGGTTGTCTTGCTTTTGTGACTGCCTCTTGGAAGAAATAGGAAGAGGTGAGCAGGGGACTGAGCAGAACATGAAATCCCACACTTCCCTTCAGATTGATCATTGGGGTGGAGCAGAGCTGCTTTGGGACAGGTGGTTGAAGGGAAGAGAGAACTTCTTGCAGAGAACATCTGCTTGCCACTAGTGACAATCACTATGAGACTGGGAGCAGAGCAAGAGAGTGCTGGGTGAGCTGGGGAATACATGGCTAAGGGAGAAAGAGGGAACAGAGAAACATAGACATGACTGTGATAGCAGAACTCTGAAGTTCCAGATGAAGTCAGCCAACACAAAACCATTTGTATTCAGCCTTCCCTCTGCCTCCTTCTTGGCCTCTGCTTCTTCTCACTGATAAAGCTGCCCTGATCAGGTCTTCCCCATTTTGAAAATCTTTCAGGTAAGCAGAAATTACTGCCTATGCAAGGATGAGAGTGTTTGTTTTTCTTTCTGTTCCTGATTTTTACTTCACAGGAGAAGTAGGTGGCTAATGTAATTCGTGTTTATTGCTAAAAGTTGCTCTTTGATGTTTTCTTATTACAGTAGCCTTGAACTCAAAGCCAGCAATAAGCTAGAGGGATGGCACCTCATAAACATAGGGCTTCATTTTTGACCTTGTAAACTTTGAAACTTAAAATTTAAAGAAAAAAGAAAGTTGATCTCTTTTGCTTGCAAATATCTCTTCCATTTCATTTCACAAAATAACAGCCCTCCAAGTAAACAAACCTCAAAATCCTGCTCCCTGCTCTCCCTCCTCTCCTCTGACCTCTTGTCTTCTCTTACCAGGAGGAGAAAAAAAAAAAAAAAGCAGTTGATTGCTCTTGATCAGCCTGTGTAAGTTTTGGTCAGCTATCTGTGAGTTCAACACAACATTTTTTATCAGAACACTTTTTTTTTTTTCCTGCAATTTTTCTTGGCATCTGTTTTTGCTCAAGGATCCTGCTTGATATATAGTATTTTGATGGGTGCTTTTTGTCATCTAGCTGCAGACAGCAAGTATAGTGGCTAGCTGATACTTCAGAGGTTCTTGGGACAGAGCTTATTTGTGAAACAAAACATACAGTTCTTTCTATTTTTTTTTTTTGGTCATAATTAGCTCTGTCAAACTAAATTCTTTTCATTTCCCTTGGACCCTCCTGTCCTCTGACTTCTGCAATAGTAGAAGCAGTATTTACGTTAGATAAGTAAGTCAGAATCATTTACTTCATTATGGAAAACTAATCTGCTTGTTAAAACTATTAGTTTATCACACTGCAATACAGTATTGTTCTAGCAGAGACTGCTGGCAGACACCAGTCCCCGTGTGTCTTTCTGTGGAGGGATATACGAAAGATGAGCTTTGTTTGTAGCTTAGAAAAGCAGATAGTCACCTTGGCTATCTGTGCAAAACCCTCAGCCCTCAGAATCTGTAGTTTCTGGCAGATATGTGGGGATGTTATCTAGAAATCCCAGCTGAATACAATGCAGAGCACCCAGTCTCCAAGCGGTGCGGTACTGCAAAACCTATTATTACTGCGATACTCTCTATCAGCCTCATTAGGGATGATGAATGGTCACTGCTGAAGCATTTTTTTCCCCTCTTCTGAAAAGACCCGCTGACAATGGTTGCTGCCTGTGTATATGCACAGGGTGAATTGATGGGCTAAACTACTACTACAGTAATACTAACCTTTAAACAAAAACCCATCATGTTATCTGCTTAAATCTCTTTTGAAGAGACTCTGCCCTCCTCCTCTGACTCTCTGCAGAATCACCTTCTAGCTCCGTGCCTTAGAGGGCTGCATCATATAAAAAGCACAAGTGAAATCGCTTGCATTTGCTTATCATCCTGTTCCTAAGCAAAGGAAACTGTCTCTTGAGCTATCCTGAGTCTGAACGAGTTAATTTGACTATACAGCGTTTGCATCAGACCTCAGTGCCCCAAGTCTGCAGTTGCATCCCTGTGGGTGGACAGTTACCCACACCTCACGCTCCACTGATACAACCATGCCTGCCGTGGGCATTAGGCTGGGAGGCCTGGCCCTTCTACCACCCGACCTCCTCTCCTGTGGCAGCTTAAGCTCAACAGTGGGTCATACTGATGTGTAAATAACTATCTTTGCTTCTTTCCTCTGTCCTTTCCCCTGTCATTTTCCTGCCGAGTGTGAATCCCCAGCACAGAACTGGCCTGCACCTCGGCACATGGTTGAGCAGAGCAGGACTGATGGGCTTCGCCAGCAGCCCATGCAGGGACAGTGCCTGGGTGGCTGTTGTGCAGGATGAGTGTTGGACTGGCTGGGGTGAGACTGAACAGCATCTGCTTCCTTGCAAGTACCATGCATGCTGATGGTCCTGAACATGATGTCTGACCAGTAAACCAGCGGCTACTGGGATTGGCGTCTGAATAGACTGGCCTGGTGCTTTTTTGGCTAAAAGAATTGCTCCTGTTCAGGTGTGTAGAGCAAGAGGTGCAGCTTTAAACAAAGCCTACACAGATCTTGTTCCTGCTCCTTTAGTTTACCATGTAGATGTTAAACTTGTCACTTAAAGATAGATGGTTGCTTCTTGTTTGAGTTTAGGAAAAAGAAAACTTTAAAATACTTTCCAAATAAAAAAGACTTAAGCTTTTTTCAGTTTGAAACGTGTCAACTGAAGTAAGTTGTCTCTTGGATTTTTCTGGAGAGGAGCAGGGGGTGCAGGACAAAGGAGGACTGTTTTTCCTCCATTGGAACCAGCTGTGGTTTGTTCAGCTTTTGTGCATTTGGATGGGCACTCTGAATTGAAATCCAAACTGGAACTAGCAGTTAATATTGCAAACAAGCAGCATAATTTGACTAAACAAGCTTTCAGATAATCACAACTAGGCTTTGATGCTGAAGAGTGGGATTTTTATAACTGCGGAAGTAATTTGAGAACATGCTTGCACCCAAAGCCAGTAGGGTTGGTTGGGTGTTTTTCTGGTGTGTTTTTTTTTTTCTTTTTTTTCTGGAAGATGATTATGGTGATGATTCATACTTTTGTTAGTCTCAGCAAAAGAGTGGCTTGCATGTATAGTTGATTTAACATCTGAGAACCTCTAAGCAAGTCATTCTCCATTTTGAAGAAGAATTTATCTACAGAAAATTATCTCTCCCCCCCCCCCCCCCCCCCCCGCCTTGTTTGCTTGTTAGCTTTTTGTCTTTGCTTTCTTGCCTTGGTATTGACTGAATTTGCAAATGAGAACTTCCATGAGATCCTAGTCACAGCCTTCTTTTGGTTTTGGATTTGTAGATGTGGTTCCATGCTTTCAGGAGTGAGTTAGCACGGTTTTAGAGGTTCAGTTGATGAACAGTAGTTTACTAGTTCTATACAATCTGGGTTATGAAACTAAATCTACCAGAAAGATGATTTAAGCTACTTAGTTTAACAAGATGCTTGTTTTCACTCTTTGTTTCCTTGATTAGAGAATCTATTCTTTTTCCACCTGTTCTTAATAATAGCATATTTGGTTTCTCATATCAGAAATAAGGTCTGTTGAAATCTTTTTCTCAATCACTTTCCAATTTAAACTACCTTAATGGATTTACAACATTTTCAATTGTTGTGTGCCAAATCACCCCCTAGCCCCCCCCCCCCCCCCCTTTCTTTTTTTAATAGCCACTTACTGGTCTGTAAAGCTTCAAAAATAAAAACCAGTGGAGTGACAGAAAAATTAAAAACTAACTCAGAACAAGAACTTTCCTCCTCCCGTATGGATTACCAGGAAATTCAGGGGGCATGTAGAGTGAGTGTATTTCCTATTAACAAGCTGTGCGCTCGCATACCACACTTCTTTAAAGGTCTTGTGGTTGGGATCCCAGTGGTATTGATGGGAAACGTGCAAAGAATTTTTATAAGGTTGTTTGAATAGCTGAGTAACTCCTTTTGAAAGCAGTAGAGTGAGCACTTCTGCTTCAGAGAAAGTGGATCTGTGGATGCCTGAGATGATGATGATAATAAATGATGGAGCTTCAAAGTAAATTCCTACAAATGCAATTATCCTCTAGAGGATTTAACGAAAGCTTAATATCTAAAAGATACACTTTTAAGGTGGCACACTTGAGCATGTCTCTTGTCAAGCAGGGTGGTGTCTTGGTAGCCATGGTTATGTTCTAATGTGAGCACCTAAAAGGCCATTTGTAGACTTGAAAGCACCTATATGTTACTAAACTCATCGTAGAAAGAGAGGGGTGATGTACGCCACGATCAAAGGCCAAGCTCAAGCATTGGGCTGTGGTGACATTTGACAGCAGACACTCTGTTTTTCTCTTGCAGTTTGGGGCAGAATTCAGAAGGTTCTCCCTGGATCGCTACAAGCCAGGAAAGTTTGAAGACTTCTACAAACTAATTCTTCACATTCATCACATAGCCAATCTGGAAGTGATGATCGGATATGCTGATGTGCATGGAGACCTTCTTCCTATTAATAACGATGACAACTTCTTCAAGGCTGTTTCAAGTGCTCATCCACTGCTCAGGGTTTTTATACAAAGACAAGGTAAGATGCGATTTAATTTTGATGCCTCAGAATGTGCTGGGGCAAGGTGAAGAGTGGATTTGTGGCCCCCATTTAAAGGCTGAAATGATGTAAGAGGAACCTAGGAGCCCTCTCTTTTCTCCTCTCAGGCACTTCATTACAACTTGCAGGAATGTCATGGCTTCAGGGTAGGTGGAGAGACTGCACTGCTGCCTGTGAAGTGTTTGAAGGATAACTTAACTGAGAACCACCATATGCTCCTTTTCTGAGGGGAGAGTACCTCTTGCTGCTGGTACTGTGTCATCACTTCAGCATGCCAGCTGCACCACTCCACTTGTTGGAGGGAGGGGGATCCTCGTACTACTGCTTCATGTTTTAAAATCTTATCTATCCATCTTGATAGTGTCATACCCAGATGATTCATAGCTGCATAGTGTGTGAATGCACACAGATACATAGTTACTAAAAAAAAAAAGCTGTTACAAACGAAGTCTTGCTTGACTATGTTGACCTGGCAGACAAACAAATGATGATTCTCCCCTCTGTCCTTACACCAAGGAGTGTTAAATCTTCCCATTTTGAATCATCAAGCAAACCTTGGGCACAGTTGCCCAGGTATCAAGATGACAAGAGGTTTAAGTGGCTGTGTGTTGGTCTTGTCAAGATTTTATTGCAGATATCTGAAACCTTCTCCTTAACGACCATGTTTGGCAGTTAACTTCAGGTGAGGGTTGGTTTTTATAACAAGTTGTCTTCTTTGCAGAGCTCCCTAAATCCCAGGGGAACCTAACACTGTGTTAATGCTACCTCCACAGATTTTTTTCAGTCATGTAGTGATTTATAGCACAGGGCTTTTGGAATTAAAATCTTGTCAGTAGCAGTCAGAAATGAGACTTGATCTGAGACTTTGAGCAGTCGTGTAGCTTTTTGGGCCTGGGCTCTCTGCTGTGTGGGTGTTTGCACTGATAAAGATTTAGCAGGAGGCTCCAGGCTGCTGGTTGGTATGAGCTGGTATAGTGTGTGGTTTGATTTGATGTTGTCAGATACATCCAGGGCTGTGTGGCCCTGCTCATTCAGACCATGTTGTCTGCTGCCTTCTTTTATCTGGGACTAAGTGCTCAAGGAGGCAATGGAGAAGAGGGTCTAGGACAGTTTGTTTTGTTTGTGTGTCTGTCAGATGAATGGAAATGTCTGTGGAAGAGGACTTGGGTAGCTAGCTCTCCCTTCTTGTGCAGAAAACACAAAGGTGGATGACCAGTCCTATTGAGTCTCCTTCCTGCAGTGCCTGTTAGAGCTTGTGAATGTTCATGGTGGGTCAGGTCATGAGAAATCACTTGCATGACTTTGTCATGCCTGCATCAGTTTGAGTTTATTCATGTCTCTGATCAATCCTGTTCAAATGCAGCTGTCCTTGCTCTGCTTGGGCAGACTGCTGAAGCTACTGAGTATCCCTAACTCTGCATTGGGAGGGGGGTTGTCACCAAAATGCTGATTGCAGAAGTAGGCAAATGAGAGAGAACTGTTGACTACATGTGGAAAAAAAATGCTCCCTCCTCTTCAGTAGAAATATGCTAGTTGTGGAGCCTTGTAACCTTAAGGGAAAAGTGCAGTATTTCCTTTTTAAAAACCTTTTCTTTTACCTGTTGGTCAGCAGAAGAAATCATGCTGACACATAAGGAAGCTCGTGTAAGAGGGAAGACAAGCCCATGCCTCCTCAGTGTGGCAAGGCCTGAAAGCTTTCATGACACACATTCTCCTGTACTCCCTCCATAAAGCTGAAGGGAACAGTAAATTCTGGCCCATCCTTTTGATTAATGGCACTTTTAATAAGAGACTCCTGAGGTTAACATTTGAGATTCATACTTGTGAATGCTTCCAAACAATCATGTCCATTTCCTTTTCTGAGAAGTCTCTAGAAGTTGTTCCCTTCAACAATAATGAGTTACTGAAATTTTGTTGGCCTAGTCTTTTGCTCCCCTGCTGTTTTCCCAGTCTTCAGACTGGGGTGACAGAGCAATGCTAGTCCTTCTGTTGGAGACCTGCACTAGAGAACAAGGTGACTAGCATGAAGAAATCATTGTGCCATACAGGGGAACGTGGTGTGCTTGCAGTGCTTCAGTTCACACCCTGACTTAAGAGTTCACACTCTGACTTAAGAGATGGAACATTAAGCTGACAGGGATGCCAGTAAAATCCAAGGCCAGTCCTTCTCTGTGACTTTGAAGGAGACTGCATGGCATGGGCTCCCTAGCCTGTTGGATCAGTGGTCCCTTCAGTGGGAGAAGTGCCAGGAGGTGGCTGCCAAAGGTTGTTCTCATAGTGTTGTAGAGGAGGGAGGGTTTGAGAGAGCTGGGCAGAAGTGGGCAGGCATGGAAGGACTGAATAGTTGAAGTTCAGGTCTTTTTTCTAGCAGAGCAAGCTGTTTATCAACTGCGTTTATCATCTGTTTTCCCAGTTTATAGCTGGGTTATTCTTTTGCTTCCCGAGTGAGTTATACAGTCATGTTAAAACAGCTTAGCTATTTGTTCCCAGAGTGGCAAAATAGGTAGCCTACTTTTTTCACAATAATCAAGCAATAATTTACTAGTTTGATTTTTGTTTGCCTAGTTGTTTTTCACCTGAGCTTAGTCTTTTTCAGTTCAAAAGCACTTCTCTCACTTGTCCTCAGAGGGAAGCCACATGTGTGCCAGATTGGTGACCAGGGTGGGATGGCTGTTTTATTCCACTTCCTCCTTTTTGTTCAAGTCTCCTGAGCCTCAGACTTTTCAGGATCACAGTAGCTGTTCCCTCCCCATGCAGGGAATGTCAGTGCTTATTAGCTAGCCTTTTTATGAAAAGACTTGAATTGCCATTCCCAGTGTGCTTGCAACAACTACTGTTCGTAGTTTTTGGGGTCTTGAAGGCTCTGAGACGTTTGCAGGTTATGTTTGAGTAAACTCTGCTGTGACAAGTTTTTATAGCTCATAGTGGTCCATCTGCTGAAATTATGTGGTGCTCTTCTTTTTTTTTTTTTTTTTCCTCTCCAATACGAAATTACAGTGCAGACAAAAATCCTAATTAGAGAACCAGGCTATAAAAAGAAAAGGCAGTTTTCCTTTGACTTGCTTTCCCAGGCTGCAAGTATGGGTTGTGTTCTGTGTTGTAAACTGATGTGGCTCTTTTGACTTCATTAGCACAGTAGTGATTTATCTCAGCTGATGCTTTGGGCCCAAGAACTTATTCACATGGCTGTAACTGATATCAGATATACCCAGAACTCTCTGTGGAAGGTGCCTGCTGCTGGGGAAGGGACGGATGTCCCAAAGACCCTAGAACAATGCAAGGAATTATGGATGTGTTTGACTTGCTTCATAATAACTGAACTCTTGTACTCTAGCCAAGACCTGCATGAAGGAAGAGCTTATCTGATGATGCAGTTGGTCATCATTTTTTCAAGACTTCGTTTGTTCTGTGTTTGATTTTAAACTACAGTACTTGAGACAATCTCTTGAATGCTGCAAAAATATTTAAATGTAAGCTATGAATTCAAGCAGGAACAAAGAACAGAAAGACTGAAAGGACTTAGTATACATACTGTGAATGCATTACAGTTTTTCTTGTATAATTAAATGGAACGATACTATTATCAAATCTTGCTTTAATGCCTGTCTCCCTGAGGCAGCGTATGTGTTCAAGCCAGGCTCTATTGGAAGCTTTTAAATAGAATGGAATAAATAGCAGAATTATAATGACTTCTTCATTGTAAACCTGCCTGAAACAACTCCTTGCACTTTGTAAGCGGGGTATAAGGATCTAAGTGGAGGTCTACCAGGTAACAGAGACTTAAAGAATTTTCCTCTTTTGCTTGGGTTTCCTGCTATGGTGTGTTTAACCTAGGGAGTTCAGAAACTCAGGGAAGTGTTGCAAAATGAACACGCTGATCACTCCGTAAATACTCTGTGCAGCATTTTTCCAAGGAAAAGAGGTAGATCCAGGACCAAGATGAAGTACAGCGAGCATAGTGAATGGAGTGATATTTGGCTATAATTCTAACT
Organism: Athene noctua; assembly: GCF_965140245.1. Lineage (NCBI taxonomy): Eukaryota > Metazoa > Chordata > Aves > Strigiformes > Strigidae > Athene > Athene noctua. The sequence continues at coordinate 66,490,380 of NC_134038.1, forward strand.
GAGCACACCACTGTAAATCCAGACTAATGATTCTGATTCTGGGAGCAGTGATGGAGGCTGCTTATGACCAGACCTTCACTTCCTACAACTCTTCAGGGCTTATAGAGTTTACATGGGCAGTAACAAAATCTGCTGTAGCTCAAGTAGCAAAGGAGATGAGAGAGATTCTGAGCAGCCTGCCAGGCCTCATCTTGATCCCAGACTGAGGTCAAATGAACTCTTCTGAGAAGCCTTTTTGTTTTGTCCCCATCACAAAAGGAGGTGTGTCCTGATGGTGGTTTGAGGTTTTGGACCTCTGCTTCCTTTGCCTGAGTTCCAGCGAATGGCCTTGTTCCTGTAAACCTGTAGTGTTGATGAAAACATATCTCTCAGCAGAGCAATTCTCAAGGAAAACTTGAAGGACTTGGGGTTTGGAGAAATAAGAAACTTAAATATTCAGACAGTCTTGACAAGACAGAGAGAGTGTCAGCAGGGACTGTGATTGCGCATGTGGCTGTTGCATGAGTACAGCTGCTGTTCCTGTAAATCAGCAGGTGTATTACTACTGCTCTTAAGCAACTTCCATAAAAATAACAGTGAATTAATGAATGTGGGGGCACTTTGTCAATCCTAAAGCAGATTCTAGATTAAATTCACAATCTTCCCATCAGTAAAATTAATTTTAAAGCTTTCTAATAGTTTAAGTGGGTAAGTGCTGGAGTGTCAGAAGCTGGATCTGTATTTCAGCATAACTTTATCAAATATCACACTACTTGCAGGAATGTAAAGGGGAAAAAAAAAATGAAGAAGCTGAAGAGCATTCTAAGAGCGAATAACCCTAAAAAAATGCCACAAATGAACTGCAGCTGTTAATTGAGGTGGCCTGAACTTGGAGAAGGCTGATGTCTTCTGATACCTGTATTGTCTTGCATTTTGCCATCTAGAAAACTGATAGTGTGTAAAAAGCCATTAAGTACCATCTTCAGAAACTTGGCTATGTCTTTTATTTTTTAGTTATAGCTGAATAGTCTGTTACTGTAACAGTAAACCAGTACTGGATACCAGTCACTGCTTTTCTCCTTGAGCAGTTAGAGCTGCTGTCTACCATCAGTTCTCACTTAAAGCTTGATCCAACATCAACAAGGAAAAATGTGCATTTACCTGATTGGGTTTTGGATTTGGCTTGGTTTAATTTACATTAAATGAAAGATTGGAGGATACTGTTTTTCTTCAACAGCATGCAGTGACTAATGTACTTAAACTGCTGTGCCATGCAGCATATTTATGTATGTTCAGAAGTGGTTTGTAACTGCAATTTTGTTATTTACCTGGCAAAGTTCTGTTCTGCTCAAAGTACCAACATCTGTGCTTAGCTTTCCTGCATTATAAAATCAGAGCAATCACACTCAGTTTTAAAATAAAAATGTGCTAATGGGAATCATGCCCAGGTCTGACTGAAAAACCGATGGTGGGTTGTTTTATTGTCTTTCATACTCTAAGCAGATAATCCCCAGGAATGGTGGTTGGCTGTCTAACCACATGTGTTAAACACAAAAACTGGCTTTGAGGCAGCAACTAAAATGAAACCTATTTCCAGCTACCTAAACCCTTTAACTTTATGCTCAGCCTTCTAGAGTGGGTATAGTTGGAAAACTCTTGAAGTCTTTTGCATCTTCTTTTTGGTTCTTCAGTAACTTTCCTGTTTATTTTACAGCACAGGTATTGACTTCACCTTTTCAAACTGTTGTATTTCCAAACAAGACCAAGTGATTTTACCACTCTTGTTAAAGGCATCTGATATATTAAATAATAAAGGAGGCTGCAGCACACGTTGAGAGAAAATACTGAATCACTTCTGGTCTTGCTCTTGGTTGAGCTGCACAGATATTCACAATGGTCTTACATGAGTCTGAGGGAATAAATTAAGGGTGCAGAGAAGGTGACTTGAGGTCTTCAGTTTATACCGGAGCAGATAAGAGGAGCGGGGGGCGCGAGGAGAAGCAGCTCACTGGACACTCGGTGTAGGTGTAGCTCGTTGGCGCACTGGAGGGTGCGGTCTGTTCTTGGTCAGACTGTCCCAGGGTTACTACCCTCTCTCCTCTGTCCTGGCACTGGTGTGACCCAGTGTCTGAGCTCTCTGAGACAGCTCTTTGGCAGAAAACTAGTTGTTTGAGTGAGGAGCGTGCATGGAATGGGCAGGACCACATCAGATTTAAAGCAGTTTAATACTGCCATGAAGCTGATTGTTTCCTGGGAGAAAGAACCTCTCTGCTTGTAGCCTTTGGAAATGTGCAAGGCCACTGAATTGGGAAAGGAGGCAAAGCATCTTGTCTTAGGTTTGACAAGATCAGAGAGGATGGTGCTAGGTTTCATGCTAGTATAAAAGGAATTGCTGCTAGGCTTAAGTTTAAATCCTTTCATGATTTTCCTCAGAAACATCTCTGGTTTGGAGCTGGAGGGGTCTTTGAATGCTTGTCAAGCTGAGTGATCTTTGTCCCACTCAAGTTCTTTGATATCTAAAGATAAGTAAAATGCAGCTGTTTGTTCCAGTGGAGCCTGGCAACAAATTGCTGTAACTTCTCTGCTCCACCTTTCATGTGCAAATGGTGAGACCGGGTAATCATTATTTTTTCAACTACTTTATTATCTTTAAAAGCATTATGTTTTATCTGGCTTGTCAGACATAAACACAAACCAGCCTTGAATTTTGTTGCTGGCATGGTTGGTGATACCTGGTGGCTGAGCAGAGCCAGCAGGAGGCTGCTTCTCTCCTTGAAAACTCAATTTTTAGAGTATTAGGATACTTGATTTTTGTCACCAGTTACTTTAATTGCAACCAGACAGCTGGTAAGCAAGAATTTTCAGTGAAAGAAGGGGAAAGCAGGTGGAAACAGCATAGCCTACAGATAGGCTTTGTGGAGTTGGTCAGTAACAGATAGTGGGAACTGTTGCAGAAATATGCGCTGCATAAACATTAGTAGTTGCAGTGTACAGTAAACACGGATCAGAAGCCTGGCAAAAATGCTGCTGCTGCTGTTCTGTCCCTGACAGCAAACGTTTGTTCTGCTTCTGTGTTAAAGCTACATGGGATTTGGTTTCAGTTTCAAAGTTTAATAACATAGTAGTAACTACACATAACCAAATATATTAATAATAAAAGTAGAATTTAACAGTTGATTCTGCTTCAAAATTTCATTGAGCTGGTACCAGCACCCCATGTTCTGCTGAATTTAGACTAAAGAAAGTTGTTTACCATGGGAACTTACGCAGCCTTTAATAGGAATGTCTACTCAACTCCATACTTAGGTTTAGCTTGTAACCCACATAAGAGCAAGTAAATAAACACCCTTTTCTGTCCCTCAACTCCTGTTTATTGTCTTACAGTTGACTGCTGCTCTGACAGTACTTAAAAGAGCAAAATAGAAGAACCCTCCAATTATGTCTACTTAAAGACAGTCTCAAGTAAAACTATTTAATGTTTTCTTCCTTGGTCTGACCCTTTTTATTTAAGATAGTGAAGCTGCTCTAACAGGTGGCTTGTCTGTATGAAAACACTGGTGAGGAGGACTTGTCAAATGATCCACCTCTGTTAAGGTCCCTATAAGGGGAATTTTCCACTATTTATCTTTCTTTACCTTAGTAGTCAAAATAAGAGATTCTGTTTCCTGCTCATGGCTCAGGTTTTTTTCCTGTGTGCCTAGTTGTCATTTCCTGTCTGTAAGTGATGGAAACAATGTGTAGATAATAACAAAATACACTTGACAGTCTCTTCCTTGACACCGGATTTTACCTGAAGAGACCTCACAAGCTCAAAGGAGCTTTCATGTAGTGAGGGAGGGTAGATAGCACAATGCAAATACAAACATTAATTCAAGATTCAGGCCTTCAGGAATAGGCTTCCTGCTAAATTTCTGAAGTACTCTAAACTTCTTAAGTACACTAAAGGTCTTATGACAACTTAATCAGTAGACTCTTGCACTGAAAGCAACCATGCAGTGAAGGACATTTCTGCTAGGTGTTTGTAGTAGGCATTGAAAAATTAACTTGAAATATAACTCAAACCATTTTTTTTTTTTTTTTAAGCGACTGAAAGCTCCTCTTTTGTCTTCAGACTGCCTGTGTTGTTGGGATTACACATTCCAAATTTAAATATGAGTGTCAACATTAATACTGAGCAAGAACTCTGGATGTTTTTCAGTGCTAAGAGAAAGCAGTTTAGGGGAGGTTGAAAGATCTCTTTCTTGAATCTGCCCCATGATGATGATCTATTTGAATCTTATTTTTTCCTCTGTGCTATGTTTAGAGTAGCAAAGAGTCCTGTGGGAATATTAAGGAAACTATTAACCTAGAAAACTTTACTGTTGTTCTTGTGCTTCGGTCCCCTGCCATATGCTGACATTAAGTAACCTCTAACAAGTTCATATGAACAACTTTTACACCACTTATCTGCCCCCCCCCAATTTTCTTGCTTTTTTTCTTTCTTTTCTTATTTCTCCCATTTATTTCCTTTTATTCTTTTCAGCTCTCAGCTTCCTACTCCTTTCTTTAGCTTTTTAATTGCTCTGCAGGGCTGTCACTCACCAGTCAGGAGTGAAGCTAGGTGGAAGCGCACAGGTGCTGGTGCCTGTTTTACTCCAAGCATTAGAAGGTGGCTTAGAGAACATTGGCATCAGTGGGGTGGAGCAGGTATGGAAGTAGCGATTAGTGAGGAAAAACTGCCTGTTACTGTGGGTCTTAGACCAATTAGTTTTCTTCTCTGATTATCCCTTTGCATTAGAAATAATAGAGGAGTTGAGAATTCTTAAAAAGTATATGTTGTGAAACTTTGAGAACACTTACTTAATTTGAATTTATGTACTGCCTGGTGTCTGTGGAAGTTAGAGAGCTGGAATCCGTCAGAGTTGGTGGAAGGCACTGGCTTTGCATGGTGAGGGCACTGCAAGGCTACCCAGCTGCTGGGAGCGGCAAGCTCCAAGACAGTGTCTCCTCCTAGGTGAACACGACTGTTTTCTTTAAAGTTTGAGGTACCAGCTAAGGATTTGAAAAGGCCTAAAGCTGTTCTCCTCCCCACTGAGGAATGATAAGAGGAGGTCTGTCAGTTATGGTTGCACACTGATGGCAATAGGTCTGTTTGCTTTATTAGCCTGCTTTGTTTTTATTCTGCCAAGCAGTGTGGAAGTTCTAGTAGGTGGTTTTAATAGTGTGTATCCAGCAGATGCAGTGATTTTGTTTACCAAATAATGCAATCTTTACATTTTTTTTCATGTACTTACTAAGGTCTAGTTTTAAATGCAGCTGGCATGAGTAAAGGGGAGAAAAACCACACTGTGTTCATCAGAAAACCGTAGAGTTTCAGAAGGAATTCACCCCAAACTGCAAGAATCTGAATGAATAAATGAATGCTTTATAATAGAACCCATAAATAAGTCCAGGGTTAGTGTCTTTGGGGCTAGCAACAAGAAAAAATTGGAGTTCCTTAAGCTTGCATTCCTTGCAGCAGCAATTCTAACATGCTTCATCCTTTGTAGAGGGGAAAAACAAAAGTATATAGCACATTTGGAGTACAGTATGCAACAAGACGTTTTAAAAATTTTGTCAGAGCAATTCTTAGATAAGATAAAGTATCAATAGCAGGAAGAGTGACAATATCTGCTTTGCCTGCATTACTCCTCAGTCACTTAAAAGGACACTATACGCTTGTGCAATGTACTCGTTGCTTTTAAAACTTCTGCCTGAGTATTAGAGAGAGATGAAGGTAGCATACAGGGAGACACTATTTATGCATCAAGCCCTGGTACAAGGATCTCTCCTCAAGACTGAATTGTCTATAAAGCTACAGATGACCTCTTCGTGGTGGGTTTTACCTGTACCTCTCACAAAATGTGAGATCCTTGTTTGCAGTGTTAAACTGAGCTTGGGTCCTACAGTGCTATGGTTGAAAAGTTGCTGCTTCATCCATTAGGCTCCTTTGAGAGAGTTACTTTTCCATGTGGGTAATCACATGATGTCTTCATTTATCAGCTGCTTGTACCTGAATGGTTGTATCCCAAGGATTTCACCTGGACAGACAGTAGTTGAGACCAAACAGTGCTGCTACTGATTTGCTAGTGAGGTTAGCATTTGCAAGGGTGACTGAAAATGCTAATTCTGGTCATGATTTTCACTAGATCTGGCTAACACCTCTTCTTGTGTAAATAGGCCAAGCCCAGAGGCACATTAGATTTTTTTTTTTTTCCTTTTAGTTGATTTCAGTAATTGTGTGGCTGGTGCCTTTCTGACCTCGGGAAGGTATCTGTTCTTGCACTGAGCCATGACTATGAAAAACAGGAAACTTTTTTAACTTCAGTCTTCTGTTCTTGCCTTTTGTTTGTGGATGCAAAGGTGGTGGTGAGAGTACTGCAGAATTTCCCCATCCCTGTTTTTTTGGCTGACTTCACAGGCTGCTCTTGTCACAGGTGTAGAGTTTGGTGAGTTAACATTTTTTGCACTGAAAGAGAGGAATTGAATAGCTGTGTCTGCAGGCTGCCCTGCTGATTCTCTCAGCCTGCCCCCTAGAAGAGCACTGACCTGTGTTGTATTTCATTTAAGTGGAATTTAATGTCTCTTTCCTTGATCTATTTGGTTACCATACCATAGCACACTTCCCCCTGCCACACACACAGTTTTCCAGTGACCTTACAGGGGACATAGGGTGCAGCAAAGAAGTATGGTACCTGTGGGTTGTAATACAGGCTCTGTGTTAGAGGTTGTTCATTTCTGTACACCACTGTTGTACAGTCACTGCAGGGCATTCTAGGGCAGGGGCAGGTATTTAAACTCATCTGAGGCATCCCATGTCATCCAGAGGGGATGGAGAGGAGAGGGGGAGCGCTGGGAGAAGCTGCAGCCTGGATATCTGTTGTAATTTTAATATGTGCTGCTGTGGGCAAAGTGGCTTGGCAGTACCTCAAAACACATGTCCCCTCCCTGAAACATTCCCAGAAGCGGCTGGCCACAGGAGCCAGCTCAGGGGTTGCAGATCACAGGAAACAGCTTGCTGCAACAAACTTGGCTTCCTCTGCTCAGATGACCCTCAGTGAGGGTACATGTCGTCTGCATCAGCTCTGGGAAGTGCATAGTGGTGGCGAGCAAGAGGATGGGTCGTGTTGGAGGTATGCACAAAGCCTTGTCTTGCAGTGGGCTTCACCAGTGTTGAACAGCAGATCACGTGGAAAGCATCCCTGCAACTAGCTTGTCCTCAACAAGCTTGTCCTATCTCTGGGTGCCTGAAGTAAGGCTAGACTGAGTGTGGCTTATTCCCTTGCATGGTTTATTTCACCTCTGTACCTCATTTGGTCCCAGTTCAGTTGGTAAGTGGTGACTGTGTCCCACACCCTTCCTCTCACCAGCTGTATCCTGAGTTCTCAGAGCCATATTGCATCATGAGGAAGTGCTGGAGCTGCAGAGTGTGGTGCAGGTGTCTTTCTACCCTGATGGGTGTCATGCAGCGTGTGGGTAGCAAGCTCTTGAGTCTTGTTGGTCTGGTTTATGGGTGTGTTGTGCTTATCTTGGAAAATCAGAGCCACTAGCTCCATCTGTCTTCAGAAACATTGCCTCTGTCTCAGACCACTTGAATTCCATGTGAATGTTGCAGAAAAGCTGAAAGAGGAATGTGAAGAAGATACTTCTGTATGTGCAGTGGCAGCCGTGAGAGGAAATGATTACCCTGCTAGTGTAGATGTGGTTGGCTGGGTTTCTTGCTAGCACTTGCTGAATGGTACTCCTCCATGGTGGCCTGCTTGCAACTGGTGTAGACCAAGCAATTCCAGCAAACCAGTCCTCCTTGCCTTAAAGACCTCCTGGCAGTACTACAGGGCATGTCACTGTCAGCAGCATATATTGCTGGGTAGCTGCTTGCACACAGAAATAACAAGAAGTTGCATCCCTGCTGAGGAGGGATCACTGTGGGGCAAATGCTGCTAGAGGTATTTTGGGTTGTGCTGAGGTCCGAATGTTTGTAAATGCAGTGTGCTGCCCCTGTCTGTAAAGTGCGCAGAGACTCTGGCATAGCCTCCTATCCCTCTGGCATGATGGGGCTACGTCGGCTCATGTGGACTGGTGTGACTTTCAGAGCAGAGCATGTTCACGCTCTCTGCCATGCAGCTGTGGGGTCTGTTACTTAGATTTGGTTCTTGCTGAGAAATGGTTCCTGACTCTTAAGTGTTTATACTGTTTCAAGGGAAATGTAAGATTTGCTTATGTTACTAGCTTTCACACAGCCTAAAATGAACCAGGAATCTTTGTTATTCAATGCAGTGAATGAATCCCTCTCTTCTTGAATGTGGTGATTGGCTACAGTGGACATGGATGGGCTTTGCGAGCTGATCCAATGTGTGGAGAGCAGAAACTGGGCTTTGGTGCAGAGCACGATGGCAGTGTTCAGGATAAAAGGGGAAGTCTTGTCCCTGTGCAGATGCAGTTTGGGTCTCTTTGAGCTCTCATTACATGTAACCAGCAACTGTGCAGTTGTCTGCTTTATTAGCTTGCAGTAAGGGGTCTAATGATTCTGAGATTGCAGTCCTCATATAATTGAGGTTTCTTCCAGAATCTACCTATCCACAAACAGAAAGTTTTAGTACAATTCAAAAAGCAGAGGAAGCAAGAATGCACAGGAAATTATAAACATCTATGGAAAAGATGGGGAACGAACGGGGAACGAACTAGAAAAGAAACTGGCAAAATCTCACTGGTTTTAAGAAAATAATTCAGTAAGGACTTGGGTTCCAAATTCACATACTTTGTCTGCAAAACCTCGCTTCCTAGATCTTTTGCCTCAAGACTTTTTCTTATGTAGTTAAAACATGAATCATTTTAAAACAAATAATCAGCTTAACTATTTCTTTATAGCACTTAGTGTTCGCAACCATCTGGCTTGAAAATGATGTGCAGAAACAGTAGCTGTTCCGAACAGCAGTCTGAGAGGCCTAAGGAGCTGATACCTTGCTGTCTGGCTAGAATGGCTTTTGGAGACACCCTACCCAGGGAGGACATTACAAGAAGCTTGTTGTTGAATTTGGGTAGTAAAGTACAGAATATGGTTCAAGCTTTTTATCTGTGTCAATGGCACTGAGAATACTGGCACTTGGAAGAAACAGTGGTGGCATGTAATGCCACCAATATTTATCTATAGTTGATATATTTATCTAAATCTCTCAACATCAATTCTTGGCATTTTGGATGTCAGTAAAATAAGACAAGTTCTGCTGTAAGGTGTGGAACAATATAGCTACTGAAATACAGCCTGTGAATTTGCTTGCATTGTAGTGCTTCTATGGGGAGCTTTTCAGTGTTCAGAATGCTGTTTCTTTTGGAAACAGAGGGGGGAAGCTGATGATTACCAAGCTACTAGTTCACACAAGTGGCGTGTCTGCCAGCATGGTGGCACAGTCACTGCCACTAGCCACTCCTGAATACTGTAATCCTTTCCATGATAAAGTATGTGAGCTTTTGCAACTTGTGGAATTTCACTTTCCCAACAGCAAAGATGAGTAAGCTTTCATTTTAATTTTTTTTCTTTTGTGAATGGGTGAGTTATATGCCTAACTCTTTATCCCACTGAAAGGTAGGTGAACAGCTTTTGCACTGTCCTGATGAGCTTTTCTTGATGAAAAAAATCATTAGGTATTCTTAAGATGCTTAGATCCCATGTCACTTAGCTATTTTTAATGATAAAATGAGGAAAAAAAGAACTAAAGAGTTTGGGTGTGTTGTCTAGTGCACCTTCAACTGGGAATCTACATCAGCTGGGAAATAGTTGCCAGCTAATGGTTTTAAAATAGTTATGATGAGTAATTTGGTCAGAACACATATCTACATATATATACACATATATACCATATATACACTGGTTATTTTGATTAAAAAAAAACTATCAAAAGCACAGTTCCACCTTTTTTGTTTTTTAAAAAAAGGGTTTTTTCTCTCTGTCATTTTCTCTGTTTCTCCATGCACCAGCATGATGCAGCTGCTATGCTGTGCTGTTTATCATCTGTACCCTGATTCCTGGCCCTCCCAAGGGGGCAATGACCAGTGACAATCTGAATAGGCAGCAGCCTGGGACCCTTGAACGATGATGAGATTCAAAGCTGAGGTGCCAGGTTCAATTCAAACCCTATAAAGGAGCAGGATTGTTCCTCCAGATTGGTTTGGAAGATTCTGAGTTCTCATATATGAATGTCTGATAGCTCAGAGGATCTGAACCAGTTCAAGACAAAACCCCGCAGGTCTGTGGGAGCTCACTTGCCCAATGGATGTGTAAATTAGGAGCTAGTAAATAGCTTCTCTTCGGACACAGTGTGCTTGTCTGTTTTCAGAGCAAAAGACAGTGTTTAAAAGGAAGTCTACAACCATGGCCATCTTCCTCTTGGTCATCTCTGTGTGTGTCCCTCTGAAAATGCTAAATATGCTTTTGTCTGAAGTTTAAGCACAGATTTAAGAAGGAAGGGAGTCTGACTGCAACTGTGTGGCTTACAACCTTTTTTTTTATTGAGACATATTTACAAGAAGTCTAGGGCATATGTTACTCCCTGCTGCTCTGTGGCAAAAATTGTAGAGAAATGTCACCTCATGTAGTCATTCAGTAACCTTTTCAGCCAGGCCCTCTGAGATGAAGGATTTTCATTTAAAATTATCTTCATTCACTTAAAAACAAAAAAAACCCAACCAAAAATTCCAAAACAGCCCTCTAAACTAACAACTTTTTTTGCACATTCACTAGTTTCTACAACTGCCGGGAGCTGTTATATGTCCAGATTTATTATCTCAGCAGAAGTTGAGTAAACAACTCCAGCGCTAGCATGACACATTTAAAACAGAGAAAAGCTGCTTCAGAGCACATCACTTCTGTAGGTAAAGAGAGGAGCTACTTTTTGGGTGTGTTGTCTTATGTACCTGTATTATCTTTGTGAGGCAGGTGAGATTCTGACTCCTTAAATAACAACTCTGGTGTTAAGCAAGTGTTTCATAATGAAGTTAACCTGACTCATCAGCTGCTGGGAACAGCAGCCCAAGTCCATTTCGCTTGTGGGGAAAGGGCTCCCTCACAGAGGCTTTGGCTTAGCAGAATTCTGTCTGCAACTGTGTTAGACTGTATTTGTTGTTGGGATGCAGCGTGGTGGTAAATGGGTTAAGCTTGGGGCATGAGGTCTTATCCTGGGCTGCTCTGTGCAGCTCCGTGGTCCTTTTGCAGAAAAAGGAGAGAGACCTTATTTTGGATTGTTGCCATTGTGTCTGCTGAATCATGACCATGAAAACTGCTGAAGGGGGTCTGTGCTAAATAACAAGTGTTGTATGCCAATGGTTATTTTTGGTGGTTTCAATTACAATCCTCCTTTCTCTGAGACCCACACTGGTGTTTGTGTAAATGGATGCCAATTTGCAACAGCAAAGCCACTGAGTACCTAAGCCAAATCTGAAGAAGAGTAGACACGTTTGCAGCAATGTGCCTGCTCTTCTCAGCTGTTCCAGCCCATGACCCTCAGCCTCTTCCTTGTGTAAACATGTATGGAAGCAGTCAGGGACATTTTTAGTTAGGAGCAGTATCAGGAGGCTTAACTGGGAAGAGGCAACAGAGGATGGAGCAGTGGTTAGGCTTTTCAGGCTTTGTCTCAGTGGGAAAGTATGAATGCATTTAATACTGTATTTGCACTCTTGGCTGGCTGGGACCCAGCCCTGACCACAGTGCCTGCTGATGCTGCAGGGATTGCTTTGGCTTTTAGCACATGGATGAAGGAAAAACACTTTTGGGAGCTTATTAGTAGGTTGAAGAGAGCAACCTCCTTTGCCTTTTCAGTTTTCTCCCTTTTTTTTTTTTCTTTTGTATTCTTTCAGCAAGACTCACTGTTTAGACATCTTGTGAATGAATGGCGGAAAGTCTTTGACTTCTGTTTTGAGGGGAAGCCAGGAGTGACTAACATTCCTTAATCTGATTTTATTGCACATTCTTGTCTTGAATATGTTTTCTCTTTTTTCCCCAACCAGAAGAAAACAGTCCCTGATGCAAGTGGCTTCTAAGCTCTGTTTTCCTGTAGCTCCACATGTAGCTTTCTGTATCTATTTGGGAACTGACTTTGTTTTGTTTTCATGCAAAAGATCTTTCTGCGAACTGTGACTTGAATAAAAGCAGGAGGGAGTTCAGATGCTGAGAGTCCCTAGTGTCAGCTGAGGCAGGCAGCAGATAATCCCTGCTCTGTTCTGTAGAGTCATTAGCATTCTAGAAATACCTGATGTGTCTGTTTCCTGATTAGGAGATCTCTAGTCAAATGCTCATTTTCTCACAGAAAACAAAGTATTCAGAATTTCTCTGGAAAAATTTAGGAATGCTTTTCCATGTACATAACTGTGGCTTTTTTTCATTTGCACGTGTTGCTGACCTCTGTTTGTTAGAGACCTCTCTGCATCCTGGTGAAGCTTTGGCACAGAAACAAAGCGCACTAGCTCCCTCCCTGCACCCCCATTAATTCCAATTTCTGCTTCTTCCTTTAATCGGCAGATGTGGGAGATGGGCTTGACAGGAGTTGAGAGAGTTGAAAATGGTTTGAAGGGGAGAGTAGTCCAAAGAAATGTAATCAAAGCTGACTGTTATCACTGAAATATGAGTGTTGCTACTGATGCTTGTTTATAGCTTGTTAAGTCTTACGTGCGTGTACAGCTTCATTTTATAGGCAGATGGCTTTTAAGTAAAATAACGACTTTCCAGTGTGCTCTCCTAAAGTGAAACACTGCTTCCTTCCTTCCCCCCCCCCCCCAAAGTTTAAAGTCTACAGCTACCAGGAGTGCTCAATACTACCAAAGACAAAATGTATCCTGTTTGTTTAATAAATAATCAGATGGCTTTGATTTTTGTCTTAATTTAGTCCAAGTGCTTGGGGGTGGAGACTTTCAAGGAAAAACTCAGGGAGTAGAAAATTAAAGTAGCAGAGTGTATATCCTCAGTCTAGGCTGGGGAGATAACACTGTGGTGCATGCAGTTGCTCATAGCTTCAAAGAACTAAACAGTGATTCCCGAGAAAGTATATTATAGTTAACAGACTCCTAGTTAGGTAAACTTCAGCTGCTTTATTTAGCTCTGGCAATGATGGGTGTTTTTATTTGCAAAGCCCTTGCTTCTAGAACCTGTGGTCAACTTCTGAGGCACTTCTGCAAGTCATCTAGTTTTCATAGTTACCAAGAAAAAAACTTTGACCTGAAAACACAAGCAGAATGAGTATCTAAGGGCCTAGTTGCACACACAGTGGTACAGGCAGTTGCATTTTGGCCTCTTCTTAGCTCTCTTGGCTGGACATGAACTGGTTTTGCTCCAGAAGCCAAAGCCACATAGTTGGGTTAGCATGGTGCCAAACTCAAATTCCTGTGCCCAGTGTCCAAAGCCGGCTGGGAGAGCATCAGCCCACCATGGATGGGAGAGCCAGTGCCCTTGGCACTCCAGGAGTAAACTAACAGACTATGTGTATTTATTTTTTTTTTCCCTTGTGCTATGCCCTCTTTTTGGGTGAGGAAGTGAAGGAGGGAAATTATGTGTGGCAAGCACCAGATATTCACTATACTATAAACAGATATTTACTTTACTACACCTCAATTTTTCTAGCATATGTGGTGTGAAGTTCTTTAGCAGTGTTAATACAGGTTATCTGTGCGCCAAAACTGGTTGCTATGTGACAGTGAACAGATGCACGCCCTCTAGGGTCGGGTTTTTCTTTAGAATTCTGTATGGGCTCTATCACCAAGCATTACACAGGAAGGAAGAAAATTTGTGGTTTCCAGAGGCTAACCTCAGTCCTTCGATGGTGACTCACGGCCATGGGGACTGAAAGGAGAGGTGGCCTTTTTGAAAACTGAGTGACTCTGAGGACTGAAGGAGGCTGCCATTTGAGAGTACAGAAGCAAACCCTCCTGAAAGCACAGGGGTCTGGCTTTGCTACTCTAAGTGTTTTCCAAGCTTGATTTCAGCCCCCGTTTGAATGCACTGAGTTACGCTGGTCATTGCTTCCTGAACCAGCTGGGGAGAATGATGCAGGCAATTGCCGTCAGCCCTGAGAGCATCAGTGACTGGGGTGATGGAAGGGGGATATTAAATGCCGGTGGTAAAACTCTATCTGAAGAGGAGGAAAAGTTACTTGCTGAAGTTTTTCCACTTATACCCAGGTGTTTGTTTTTTTTTTACAGCGGTTCTTTGCTTGGCAATGTCTTCCACATTACTGTTGTACTGAGGCTCATAACACTTTGAATTATAGTATGCATGCTAATAAGAATTTATTGGGTTTTGCCCTTGAAATGAACAAAAACACTCCCACACAGTATCTTCAATCTGGAGAAAAGCACAGTATTCCCCTTGTGCCTTTCTCTCCCCTTTCCCAAGCACTTTTTCATGCTGTGAGGAGTTGCTGCAGGTCCGCTGTGTAGTTTGTGCAGCCTGTCCCCCCCGCTGCCAGAAATGTAACCTGTGCCTGTCTTTATGCTGGCAAAGGTGGGTCTTCAGAATACTGGGGAGGACATGCATGTGGGAGGGGAAAAAGTATATGGTCCTGTTTTAAGCTGAGGCAGACACTGAAAGTCTTGAGAGTATTTTGACTATTGCTTCAAGCTCTTAGAGGCTTATGAAGGGGGGGGAGGAATTTACATTCTCTACTAAAGCATCCCACAAGTTACAATCTCTTTTTAACAGAGTTTATTCTATAGGGCCAAATTGTGCTTTCAGACTCTGAAGCCTAGTTTTTCTTGTCCTATGGCCCTGCACAGCAATGTCCCAGAAGCCTGGTGCAAGATGGTGGTAATGCCCATTTCTGGTGGGAGGTTCCTCAGCTGAGGAGCTCTTGAGTTAGCAGTGGCTGCTGCCACCTTTCCCACTCCACCAGTAAGTAGTCTCAGCTGGACCTGCTCTGCCAGCAGCCCTGGCTGCTGCTTCCCAACTACTGGCTCCCTCTTTGCTCCAGCAGCAGCCCAGCACCTGGCTTGTATGATGGACATTTCTGTGGATTGTCTTTCTCCCTCACCACTGCCAGGCCACTTTGTAGATGATGCTGCAAATGGTGGTGGCCACCTCAGAAGTAGCTGTAAAAGCTGCTCTTCCAAGTCAGTAGTTTCATCCAGCCTTGTCAATGGCAAACTAGAGAACACCACAGAAAAACATGGTGCAAAGACAAATGTGATGGAATGCATTCATCAATAAAACTAGCATACTGGCATCTGAGAAGAAATTTGGCATAGGAGGAGCCTTTATTTAATGTGCTGTGTCCTTTTTTTGCTCTGAACTCCCAGGAAAGAAAGGTCCAGAGGTGAGCAGTGAGAAGGTAAAGAGGCTTAAGAAACTTTTCCTTCTGCTCTTCCCCAAATTAAACAGATGAATTGAGGGAGGAGAAAATAGGTCTGACGCTGGTGTTGGGGTAAAGGCATTGGAAGATAGGTATGCCTGCCTTTTATGTTTTGATTTGGATCAAGAGGGCACTTCTGAAGTAAACCTCTTGATTCCCCTGGTCCCTCCCCTGTGTGCTAGCTGGCATTGCAAAGCAGTGTCAAGGCATTCAGGCTGGGTTCCTTCTGCTGCATTTCCAAAGCCAACCCAGCTCACCTGATATGCTGGGTGTTTGATCAGTGGCAGGAGACTTGGTCTGAAGTAAAAGTCTTGTAAACCTTTAATCTGGATGTCAGGACCTTCTATATCGTCTTATAGATTGCTTCAAGTGGGCCAAGCTACTTGGTCATGCAAAGCTTGCTCTAGTATGATGATAAGGACAGAATGACCAGGTAGAAGGCTGTAAATGGTGTATCTCAGCCTTCTGTGACTGCAGACCCCCATGTGCTAGTAGAGGTGTCTGGCAGACTTCTACATTCCCTTCTAGTGGCTTTGGTTTTTTTAATCCTTTCTCTTTGTTTGTGGGTGGTTGGGTGGTTGGTTTTGTTTGTTGTTTTTTTTTTTATAGCTACCTTTTTACACTGTCACTGAAAGTTGCCAGGAGCCCTTTTCTCATCATCTTGCTGCTCTCCGTTCCTGGAAGATAATTGATTTTTGTCTCGCTGTAGGGAATTGTATTAAATGGTCTCTTGAGGTGCTTTCTCAGCCCCTGCATATCAAAACTCCTGTACGAGTGGTATGTGGTAGTTCTTCTCGTCTGTTGTGTGCTCCCGCAGAGCTATTCAGAAATGCATCTGTAACTTTTACCATAAGCATATGTTTTTGTTCCAGTATTACAGTATTTTGCCCAGATTTGAATGGTTAGGAAGATGAATAAGATGCAATCAAATATAAAGTGCAGGAAGAAGAGGTGTGTTTTTTCTCTAGAACAGGTAAGAAAAGGTAGCATGAGAAAGACTGAACCCCCTAGAAATTAAGTACTAGCTTTCCTTGTGAGCACTGCTTATTTTACATCAGCAAGGTGCAGGAGGAATTGGTGCTGAATGTCCTGCATGTGCTACAGTGTGCCTGAAACCAATTTCTGGCTGATCATATTTCTTACCTGTGTGTGAGCAGATGGAATAAATAACAAGTCAGCTTCTGTTGTCTCAATCCCACTGGTACTTTTTGTTCCAAAACAACATAGTTTAGATACATGCTAGAGATCCCATGGTGCAGTCTGCTGCAGTCTTGGAGATGGATCTCCTTGCCCTTTGCCCTCTATGTGTCTGGATGACTTTATTATCAGACACACTTGATCTAAAGAGGTGTCTTATTCTGACACTCTGAAGTTCAAGTCTACCACTTGCCTCATCTAACAAACCACTGGTGAGTTGGAAAATGCAAGTAAACTTGTGCAATGCTGTTGTGCTTGGATTATGATCTCACTGCTGCAATTCCCAACACCATCAGCATTAAGTACTTGCTTACTGTTAAAACTGAAACCCCAAAGCTGTAAGAAGTCCTTTTTTTTTTTTTTTTTTTTTTTTAAGGAAAATGGAAGAAGGGCATATTGCTTCCTATTCTGTCTTCACACCCCACCCCCAAACATTTGAATTGCCCAAGATGGAAGAGGAGGAAGCATTATTGACTGATGTGAATAGTCAGTAAATAAAACCTAATCTGAATAAAACTTAGTCATAATTAAGGATGCCATGTCCTAAATGACGCACACCTCACATAAGCTCATCATGCTGTATGTTTGGCTTTGGTCAGCTCAAGAAGCAATTCTGACCATTAACCAGCCATTAATTGGTTGGTCTGTGCCCATGTGGTTGCAACGCACTCCTGACGCAGGAGGACACAATGCATTAAATGCTAGTCATTTTGTTTTGAAGCTCGAAGGCAGACATGTGTCAGTGTTTCTTACACCCTTGGGGATGTTGGTGGCGTGATGCAGTTGCACAGCTAAGCAACTCAGTCTTTCATAGGGCGCTCTGTTACTGAATTTGTAGCTTCCACTGTTTACCTTACTTTTTCTTGGGGAGCTTGCTGCTTGCAGTGGTTGTTGGCCATGCTCTGCTCTGTTCAGGTACACAAGATGTTTGCTATGAATTAGCTGAGTGTGAGAAAAGCCTCTGTCTTTGGTGGCTAGACTGGTTTTTGCACTGATGACTTCATCTTTTGACTATGCAGTGTGTCTGAGACTAGGTCTGCTGGAGACACACCTGAGTAACTTCAGTTGTGGAGATTATTAAAGAAAAATTCTCCCCCTCTAGTTATAATAAAATTTCTGTCATCCATTTCCTGTGTCTCAGTATAAAGGTAGTCTCTGAATGAACTATTACGTTACTTTTTAAAAAATTTCTCCCTTCTTGTTTGACCAGCACTCAATGCCAGCACTGCTGGATCAAGTTAAGTTCAGAAGACCTAGTTTTGCTGCCTTTATTTGAGGGAAGGAAATAGTATGCTACTGTGTCCTAGAAAAGGAAATCCTCCCTGGATCGAGGAGTAAAAACTTGATTCCATTTGAACATGGCATGTTATAGCAGGAAAGTGCTGGAGTGCCTTGAACCTGCTTGGGTTTAGACTTTTTGTTGTCCAGATCCATTTATGTTAACTTCTTAAACTGTTCTCTCCTGGAGTTTGCTTATGTTGGAAGCTGTTGTTCACCTCCTTGATCTTTGTATCTAAGTCGGTGATAATAAGGTGTAAGGAATTCACAGCAGACCCTTGACTGCTTAGTCCTTTCTACTGAGTAAGCAGAAGAGACCTCAACAACATACTGTAAGTCTCTGGGTTTAGGATTCATTCAATCTGAAATTAATGCTTTGCATTACAACCTTGTGGCCATCTGCATTGGGCTGTACCTAATTTATAGCATGTGCTTCTACCTCCACTTTTAAAGAAGCATTTCCTGGCTGTTGCCTCCATCTCAGGGCCTGTGGGATCTGGCATCAAACACTGTGCTCATTTATGAGGATAGAAAGGAAAGGTGTGGACTTCATCCTGCTTAACAGCATCCATCTTTCTGCTCCTGAGCCAGATGCTTTTGCATGTGGCCTTGGGTGCAAAATCGTGTTTCAGCAGGTTGAATGGAAGGATTAGTAAGAGCCAGCTGTTGGCAGGAAGGCATCTTACTGTTAGTGTCATGGCATGAAATCGATTGGATAAGTACAGCCCTTGCATCTTACCAGGGAACTCTTTTTAACCATGTTAATCACTGTGGGAAATCTGGAATCAAATTCTTAAACTTTTTTTTTTTTTTTTTTCCCCTAAACTGAGGTTAAATCCTGGGGGTTCTTAGTTTTGGTTTTAATGACTGCTGTATGGGATAAATAAGGACCTTGCCTTTAAAAATGCAGTGGGCTTCTGTCCTGGAGTATCTTGACTGGGGCTGCCCAAAATTTCCTCATTCAAACTCTGAATTAAAGTTGCAGTCTTGCTGCATAAAAATCAAGTACCTCATGAACAGCAAGATTATTCAGGAATCTAAGATGTCCCCAATGAACTGCTTATGGTTGGAAAATTCATCTTCCTTGTTCACTTACTTGGTATATGCCAGTTTTCACTGCAAGTGGTGTGGGGTGGTGGCTGGCACATGCAAGGAGTTCTGCATTTCTCATGCCTGATAAAATCGTACAGCAATGTGTTGCAGAACTCTTGACCTTAACTAGCAACATGACTGCGATTCATTCACTCCTGGCAAGTATTCTTGAGATAAAAGATTAAGGGACTTTTAAGATGGCTCTTCAGATGCCATTTCAGTGGAGTAGGTAATGGTCGTTTGTCCTAGTATTTTCAGACTTTATAAATCTGACAGCATACTTTCCAGGGTAACTTATTCTTGGTCTTTTATGCTCTGTAAGCCAGATATTTTATATCCTCTATAGGAGTAAAATGATCTTGAACAGGCTGATTACTAAGAGATGACTATGGTAGAGGCAGTGACTTAAGGTAAAAAAGTAATGGGTCCTTAATGTGTGGGCTCTCTTTAAAAGAGCATATTGTTTTCAAAGTTCTTCCATTGTGCACATCAGGGTGTTTATCTTGGTTTGCAGTCATGAATGATTTTCTCCTTAGATAAGTGAACAGTAGCTGAGCTGTTGGGCAAATGATTTCATCCCTGCACAGCCCGGGTTGGGCACCTAAGAGAACCAAAAACACAAACCTAGGGCTGCATATTGTGTGGCTGCTGCATTTCATAACTGCTGTAAAACAATCACAGTGGGGCTTTTCCTTTCCAAAATGTCAAGACAATAGAAATATTTCTTCTAAAGAAAGAACAAATGGAGGAGGAAGGCTCTAATTGCCCTTTAAAAACAAAATCCCTATCTTGCTGTGCTGCTTCTGGTCTAAAATTAAAATGTTAGATTAATCTTTGAAGCAATGCAAGAATCTCCAAGTGGTTTTCCTCTCTCCACCCAGCACATGTCTGGGTTTCCCACTTGTTTTAGGAGCAAACCTTTCCTAGGGGTGAGCTGAATTTTGTTTGTTGTTGCCATGAGCAATGAGATGGATTCAAAATTGGGGAGGTAAGGGGAGCAGCACACTGACCTCCCTTCTCCTCCTCCAAAACAAATAAGGGTTGGATTTTTATTAAAACCATGACTACGTTTTGTTTCTTAAGTGAAAACACACGCTTTATTGACTTTTTAAATTGGGTCTAGCCCTTCAAGTCATGTTCTGTTATTAAGTGTGCCCTTCTCCTAGTCTCTCTGAAATCACTTGCAAGTGGAGTTTAATAAAGAGTATGTTTTTATGTTTTTATAGTAAAGAGGGAGGAGATCAGGCTCTAGTTGCTCTGCTAATGAGACTCTTGGAGGAAATTTATCCAGTGTTCATCTCTGTTTCCATTACTTCTATGATGGCTCATCTTCCCCTGTGCCTTGGCAGAGCAGCTGCTTTGCCAGCAGGCAGGGGATGAGATGCTGAAGCTGTTCTGATGTTTGTGTTGCTGATTTTGGCAATAGTGCTCCTTCCACCCTAGACAGCCCTCTGCCTTCCTTCAGCAGGTGCCTTTGCTGAATGAGGAAGGTGGCTTACCCCTGTCCTGCTGTGTATGAGGAACAGAGAATTCATTGATTGTTTTTATCTTATTTCTGGCTTAACTGAAAATGCCTTTGCTGTCTGATGGTGGAGTAGAAATGAACAGGTTTTCATGCCTGAAACATCCAAAATGAATGGTTTCCTGTTCTTGCTGTAGAATTTAATTAAATCCTGTATGTGCCTTTGAAAAGCTTTTCACTGCAACCTTGCTTGCTTTCAGGTTTCACTTAGAGCAGCAGGGTTGACCACTGGTTTCCCTACAACACTAATGCCACTTCGGTTTGCTGGTTTTGGCCACTGTTTCTGCTCGTCACCATTACGTAGGTTTCTTCAGCATATTGAGCCAAGCTGTCACTTCCACAGATGCGTAGGTGGCCATGCAGTGGGTTTCCTGAGCTGCTTTAACTTCTTCACAAATACCTCTGTGCTGGCAAGATGCAAGCTGACTGTTGCAGTGGTCTCATGACCGTGACTGTATGGGACAGCTGATTTCTTATCCCCTTGCTCCTATGAAATAAAGGGCTTTCTGCTGATTAGAAAGTCTGCAGTTGGAGTCTGGAGGAGGCCAGTGGCAGATGTCATGAAATGTATTCTCCAAACTACCTGCCGCAGAAGAAACATTGCGTTCTACTGATGTGAAACTGTGGCTTGGTTTTTTTTGTTTGCTTGTTTTTTCTCTCATTCCTGTAGTCTCAGCAGACCATCCTTGGTGGGGATCCACAGGCAAGTGAGTGGCTGGGGGTGTCTTCCCTGCCTTATAAAAACATGTCACGGTGAGCTCCACCAAGTAGGTGGTGCTTATAGAATGAATAGCTTTACCTGGGGTGTGGGAGGGCAGACTGGGTAAGGGCTGGTAAAGCTGATTTGACATACTTTAAAATGTTCAAGCAATTTGCTGGAGTTTTTTTGTCTGATGTGCCAAGGAATATCAAGGGAGCTGAGGGGAGAGAAACAGATGCCAAAGCCTGGATTTCTGCCCCTCCAAAGGGCAACGTAAGCAAATGCAGTAAGCAAGGGACTTAATTATCTTCTGCTAACTCCTGTGAAAGTGAAGGGTGAAGTTTTAAATATAACCAGAGAACTTGAATGTTTTATCAGTAAATTTCTGGTAAAAATCAGAGAACTGGCATTGTTTTTGTTGTGGTTTTTCTGCCATTGCCCTCCACTCACATTTTAAAGCCTCAACTTGTCAAAAAAACCCCATGCCCATTCGTGTTCTGTTTCTGTAAACTCCTGACTTCATTTGAAGTGAAATAATGGAACAACATCTCTGAAATGCATATATTCTTGCAGTCCCGACCCTTGCAGGTAGATGCCGTGAAATCATCCAGAGACAGAAAGTGGGAGCTTGTTGCATGGTAAAGACCTGGCAGTACCAGTCCAAAGGTGACTGCTTCTGGAGAGAGAATCATGTAAAGAGGAGTTGTACAGATGTTAATATATGAATCACTGATGGGTGACACTGTGAAAGGGGAAGGAGATGAAGAAGCTGAAGACTTGTTATGGCATGAGAATAAATGGCTATGAACTGATCAGAAATATACCCATGCTGCAGCTGAACTACTCTAATCAATGGGGCATCGATGCTTTTGGTGAGCCTCCCAGGACTCAAAGTGGAAAAAGGCAGCTGTCTTTAGGAGACCACCCTGTGGTATTGGGTATGCTAGTGGGGGATTGTACACATGTACTCCAGTGAAATTCCTTCCAAACCTGAAAGCTTACAAATACTTTACTCTGCCCTTCTAGTGCTGCTGTTTTGGAGTTGGGGAGAACTGTATGAGAGAGGCTTGTGCTGCTACTGAGTGTGCTGTCTGGAGAGTTGTTAGAGAATTACATATGCAAACATGAATGAACTATAACAAACACCAAATCAGTTTAGCATCTTGTCTGCTTTTTTACTTCCTGCAGCACTGAATACTGACATACAGCTATAGCTCCATCTTTACATATGTGTTCTTCTGTGCCATAGTGTTGGAGTATAACACATGGGAAATCCTCTCTGATGA